>NC_072381.2:105315000-106565000 GCF_028885625.2 Pongo pygmaeus
AAGAAGTTCTTTGCTTCTCATCCTATCTATAAAAGAAAGCCCTGGAGAGTTGAATCTTGAAGAGTAGCTGGCTTTTTGCGGCATGAGTGGAAAGCAAGATCAGGGCCCATGGAGCACCAGAAAGGATGGTACAGCGCCCTCTGGTGGCAGTCCTTGCCAGTGGCACAGAAGAATGCAAGCCTGCTGCCTTTCTCTGTGAAAACTGGTCTTAAAGAAACTATCAGATTTAGGCCGATCACATTCTAAGCGGAGGGAGCACAGTGGCTCACGCCTGTAATCCCAGTGCTTTGGGAGGCCAAGGTGTGAGGATCTCTTGAACCCAGGAGTTCAAGGCTGCAGTGAGCCATGACTGTACCACTGCACTCCAGCCTGGGCTACACAGAGAACCCCATCTCTACAAAAATAACAAAAATTAGGCCGGGTGCGGTGGCTCACGCCTGTAATCTCAGCACTTTGGGAGGCCGAGGAGTGTGGATCACCTGAGGTCAGGAGTTCAAGGCCAGCCTGGTCAACATGGTGAAAACCCGTCTCTACTAAAAATGCAAAAATTAGCTGGGCATGGTGGCACATGCCTGTAGTCCCAGCCACTTGGGAGGCTGAGGCAGGAGAATCATTTGAACCCAGGAGGCGGAGGTAGCAGTGAGCCGAGAATGTGCCATTCACTCCAGCCTGGGCAACAGAGCGAGACTCTAGTCTCAAAAAATAAAAATGGCCAGGCGCGGTGGCTCACGCCTGTAATCCTAGCACTTTGGGAGGCCGAGGCAGGCAGATCACCTGAGGTCAGGAGTTCAAGATCAGCCTGGCCAACATGCCAAACCCCTGCCTCTACTAAAAATACAAAAAATAGCTGGAGGTGGTGGCACATGCCTGTAATCTCAGCTATTTGGGAGGCTGAGGCAGGAGAATTGCTTGAACCCAGGAGACAGTGGTTGCAGTGAGCCGAGATTGAGCCACTGCACTCCAGCCTGGGTGACAGAGTGAGACTCCGTCTGGAAAAAAAAAAAAAAAAATTAGCTGGACAAGGCGGCATGTGCCTGTAGTCCCAGCTACTTGGGAAGATGAAGCAGAAGATCTCTTGAGTCTGAGGCTGCAGTGAGCCATAATCGTGCCAGTGCACAGCCTGAGGGACAGAGACACTCCCTGTCTCTATGAAAGAAGAAGAAGAGGAGGAAGAGGAGGAGGAAGAGGAGGAAGACAGGAGGAGGAGGACATATCCGACCTCCCTTGTTTGACTGTAGGTCATAAGACCCTACCTTGTTTGACTATATGTCATAAGTCCCTCTTTCCAGAGAGGGTATTGACCCACGCCCAGAAGGAAGAAATTCATGGTCAGAGAGCCCAGAAGAATCTGGAAAGATAGGCCTTGCTAGATTTCTTCACTCAGTGCATAGCATTAGCTGATACTTTTTTTTGTCCAATTGCATTTATACCTAGCTGTACCTACTTTGTTGAACCTACGCATAAAAGTGGACAATTTCCCCTGTATCTTTGGGCCTTCATTCTGAAGGCTTCTGTGTATACACGTTAAATAAATTGGTATGCTCACACAAAACAAACAAACAAAAACAAAAAACAGGCCGGGCACAGTGGCTTACGCCTGTAATCCCAGCACTTTGGGAGGCCGAGGTGGGCAGATCACCTGAGGTCAGAAGTTCGAGACCAGCCTGACCAACAAGGAGAAACCCCGTTTCTACTAAAAAGAAATACAAAAATTAGCCAGGCATGGTGGCACATGCCTGTAATCCCAGCTACTCGGGAGGCTGAGGCAGGAGAATCACTTAAACCTGGGAGGCAGAGGTTGCAGTGAGCCAAGATCATTCCATTGCACTCCAGCCTGGGCAACAAGAGTGAAACCCCGTCTCAAAATAATAATAATAATAAAAATAAAATAAAATAAAAATAAATTGGTATGGCTTTTCTCCAGTTAATCTGCCTTTTGAGAGTTGATTTGGCCGCTGCATACTAAAGGCTTTATGTGCACATTCTCATTTCAGCCTCTGGTGAAGGAGGCACTATTATTACCAATTTACTGAGAATAAGAGAGATTAGGTAATTTGTCCAAGGTCTGTGGGCAAATGAGCTGAATTTAGAACTAGACAGTGCTTTAAATCACTATGCTATGTTAGATAGAAGAGGAAAAGCCAAAAGGAAGTGAGGAAGGATATAATAGGAGAGTGACAGAACAAAAATTAGGATGTGCGAGCAATTAATTCTTTAAAAAACAGTAAAAGAAAGAAGCTGGGCAAAGATTAAAGCTGTGCAATCACTTAAGATTTTGTAAGAGCCAAGGGTGGTGGCTCATGCCTGTAATCTCAGCACTTTGGGAGGCTGAGGCAGTCAGAACACTTGAGTCCAGGAGTTCAAGACCAGCCTGGGTAACACAACGACATCCTTTTTCTACAAAAAGTAGAAAAATTAGTCGGACATAGTGGTGTGCGCTTATACTCACTCTCAGCTACTCGGGAGGCTGAGGCGGCAGGATTGCTTCAGCCTGGGAGATCAAGGCTGCAGTGAGCCACAGTGGTGCCACTGCACTCCAGCCTGGGTGACAGAGCAGGATACTGTCCTCCAAAAGAGACTGTATACGTGATCTTTACAGTGAACCGTCAAACTTAGCCTAACTCACCAATGTTGGTTCCGCAGGACCCACGGTCACAGTCACCGTCTCTGGGTCAAACCCAGGTGCTGTGGCACTAACAGTGTAGATACCCGGAAGCAGCAGCCGGAAGTAATCACCATGGTCACCTGAAAGTCACAAAGATACAACTCAGTCTACTGATTAAAAACCTGTCCCAAATAAGCTGGGGTTTTTAACTGACTACAAGGTTGGCTTTTCTTTTTTTTGAGACGAGATCTTGCTCTGTCACCCAGGCTGGAGTGAAGTGGTGCGATCTCGGCTCACTGCAACCTCTGCCTCTCAGGTTCAAGCAATTCTCCTGCCTCAGTCTCCCAAGTAGCTGGGATTACAGGTGCGTGCCACCATGCTCAGCTAATGTTTGTATTTTCAGTAGAGACGGGGTTTCACCATGTTGGCCAGGCTATTATCGAACCCCTGACCTCAGGTGATCTGCCCACCTCAGACTCCCAGTGCTGGGATTACAGGTGTGAGCCGCTGAGCCTGTTGGCTTTTTTTTTTTTTTTTTTGAGGTGGAGTCTCACTCTGTCACTCTGTTGCCCAGGCTGGAATGCAGGGGTATGATCTCAGCTCACTGCAACCCCTACCTCCCGGGTTCAAGCAATTCTCCTGCTTCAGCCTCTCAAGTAGTTGGGATTACAGGTATGCACCACCACACCCAGCTAATTTTTATATTTTTAGTAGAGATGGGGTTTCACCATGTTGGCCAGGCTAATATTGAACCCCTCGCCTCAGGTGATCTGCCCACCTCAGCCTCCCAGTGCTGGGATTACAGGCGTGAGCCGCTGAGCCTGTTAGCTTTTGGCTTTTTTTTTTTTTTTTTTTTTTTTGAGATGGAGTCTCACTCTGTCACTCTGTTGCCCAGGCTGGAATGCAGTGGTATGATCTCAGCTCACTGCAACCCCTACCTCCCAGGTTCAAGCAATTCTCCTGCCTCAGCCTCCCAAGTAGCTGGGATTACAGGCATGCACCACCACACGCAGCTAATTTTTATATTTTTAGTAGAGACGGGGTTTCACCATGTTGGTCAGGCTGGTCTCAAACTCCTGACCTCAGGTGATCCGCCCACCTCGGCCTCCCAAAGTGCTGGGATTACAGGCATAAGCCACCGAGCCCGGCCGTCTTTCCTTTTTCAAAATAAATAAACAGAGTCCGGTTCTCACTATGTTGCCCAGGCTCGTCTCAAACTCCTGGGCTCAAGTGATGCTTCCGCCTCAGCCTCCCAAAGTGCTGTGATTACAGGCATGAGCCACTGCACCCAGCCTGGCTTTTCTTAATAGCATGACACTAGTAAAGATTTAAATCATTTGTGGACTATCTTAATAGGAGTATGGCCTCAGCTCCTACGAAGCAGGAGTTTTACTGTGCTCTACACTGAACGTGTTAAATGTAATTCTAGACCCTGTAGTTAATACAAACTCATCTCCAGTAAAGGATCACTAGGAGAGAGGAAAGGTTGAAAGGTCTGTGAATGTTTTGCCTAATAAAGAAATTACGTGAGACCACAGTTTTGATATTTGAAAGGCCACTGTGAAGAAATGATGTCTATCTAAAGAAATAAGAATGAGAAGTATGGGTTTAAGTTGCAGGGAGGCAGATTTTGCTAGACAGAAATAAAACCTGTTGAGGCCAGGTGCGGTGGCTCATGTCTGTAATCCCAGCACTTTGGCAGGCCCAAGTGGGTGGATCACCTGAGGTCAGGAGTTTGAGACCAGCTTGGCCAACATGGTGAAACCCCCATCTCTACTAAAAATACAAAAATTAGCCAGGCGTCGTGGCACATGCCTGTAGTCTCAGCTACTTGGGAGGCTGAGGCAGGATAATTGCTGGACCGCGGGAGGTGGAGGCTGCAGTGAGCCGAGATCACGCCACTGCACTCCAGCCTTGGTGACAGAGCAAGATTCTGTCTCAAATAAAACAAACAAACAAACAAACCTGTTGAGAGAAACAGAGCTACAAAAAAAGGAATGGACTGCTTTATGAAATTGTGAGCACTCAAGCACAGACTAGATCAGAAGCCTGGAAAGGCTACACAGATGTACAGTGCAAAACCTGCGCCACTGAACATGGAGGCCCTGAGTTGGACAAAAAGCTGTCGGCGGTGTTGTATGGGTGTAATTTTATATTCAATGGGAAGGCTGGACTACATGACCAGTAAAGATACGATTTTGAGAGTCCTACCTCTTTTTTTGAGATAGGGTCTCACTCTGTTGCCCAGGCTAGAGTGCAGTGGTGCTATCATAGCTCACTGCAACCTTGAACTCCCAGACTCAAGCAATTTTCCTGCCTCAGCCTTTTGAATAGCTGGGACTATAGGCACACACCACTGTGACTGGTAAATTTTATTATTTTTATTTTTTGTAGAGACGGGGTCTTGCTATGTTGACCAGCATGGTCTTGAACTCTTGACCTCAAGCAATTCTCCCAGCTCAGCCTCCCAAAGTGCTGGGATTACAGGCATATGCCATTGTGCCCAGTGAGAATCTTATTTTTAATATTTCTTCTATTGGGCTGGTTGTAGTGGCTCATACCACTGCACTCCAGCCTGGGCGACAGAGCAAGACTCTGTCTCAAAAAACAAAAAAATTTCTTTTATCACCTTCAAAAGTATGGCAAGGGAAAAATAAAATTCAAAAGAAGCCTGTTTTTCTATAACAGGGAAAGAGCATTTTGGCTAATGACTTTCCATACCTTTAGACTCAATTATGACAGTGATTTTAAAATTCATTTTAAGTATATAGCAATGAATATTTGAAATAATAAATACAATAAACATTGAGACAAACAATAATGAGGAAGTTTTTTTCTGCCCCCTATTAAATGCCTGTAATTTACTTTACAATACTTCAGCAAAGTACATGTGTTGGATAGTTGAAATGTCACCCCAGGGGTTGTCGTTTTCTTAATTGGAGACTTGAATCCTGAAGTGGTTAGCGAGTGTTGTATCAGAAAGGCCCCATTCCAGATGCAGCTACTATGAGGGCTTCAGCTAGCTTTCTCTCTCAACAACACTAGATGCTTTGCTCAGTAATAACGAATGTTTACAATGGGTTTTTCCACTGGCGAAATGAAAAAAAAAATTTTTTTTTTTGAGATGGAGTCTTGCTCTGTTGCCTAGGCTGGAGTACAGTGGCTCGATCTTGGCTCACTGCAACCTCCACCTCCTGGGTTCAAGTGATTCTCCTGCCTTAGCCTCCTGAGTATCTGGGACTACAGGTGCCTGCCACCATGTCCGACTAATTTTTTGTATTTTTAGTAGAGATGGGGGTTTCACCATGTTGGCCAGGCTGGTCTTGAACTCCTGACCTTAGGTGATCCACCCGCCTTGGCCTCCCAAAGCGCTGGGATTACAGGTGTGAGCTACTGTGCCCAGCCTAATAATTTGTTAATTAACACAATGGCTGGTGAAAGTGGCACTTATTGGAAAAATTAGTGGGGTTTAATATGCTTTGTTTTTATTGTTGTTTTGAAACAGTCTCACTCTGCCCAGGCTGGAGTGAAGTGACATGATTTCAGCTCACTGCAACCTCCACCTCCCGGGTTCAAATGATTCTCATGCCTCTGTGCCTTAGCTTCCTGAGTAGCTGGGACTACAGACCACACCACTACACCCAGCTAATTTTTTTTTTTGAGATGGAGTCTCACTCTGTCGACCAGGCTGGAGTGCAGTGGCATGATCTTGCCTAACTGCAATCTCCACCTCCTGGGTTCAAGCGATTCTCCTGCCTCAGCCTCGCGAGTAGCTGGGACTACAGGCACACACCACTATACCTGGCTAATTTTTTGTATTTTAGTAGAGATGGGGTTTCACCGTGTTGCCTAGGCTGGTTGCGAACTCCTGAGCTCAGGCAATCCGCCTGCCTTGGCCTCCCAAAGTGCTGGGATTACAGGCGTGAGCCACTGCTCCTGGCCACACCCAGCTAATTTTTGTAGTTTTAGTAGAGACGGGGGTTTCACCATGTTGGCCAGGCTGGTCTTGAGCTCCTGACCTCAAGTGTTCCTCTCGCCTGAGCCTCCCAAAGTGTTGGGATTACAGACATGAGCCACTGTGCCCAGCAATATACGTTGATTGGCTAGACTGTTTTAGAGACATTCCCACACTTGCTTGGACAGAGCATAAGAATCTAGCAAAAGCCAGGTGTGCACTCTTGGAATCCCAGCACTTTGGGAGGCTGAGGCAGGCAGATCACTTGAGCTCAGGAGTTCGAGACCAGCCTAGACAACAGGGCAAAACTCTGTCTCTGTAAAAAAATAAAAAATAAAAAATAAAAAAATTAGCTGAGCATGGTGGTGTTCACTTGTAGTTCCAGCTACTTGGGAGGCTGAGGAGGGAGGCTCACCTGAGCCTGGAAGGTCAAGGCTGCAGTGAGCCCTGACTGCACCACTGCACTGCAGCCCAGGCAATAGAGTGAGACCCTGTAATCCAGCTATTTGGGAGGCTGAGGCAGAAGAATTGCTTGAGTTTGAGACCAGCTTGGACAACATAGTGAGATCCCATCACCTTGCTAGAAAGAATCTAGCAACCCCTGAAGAAGGCTGTGCTCATAAGAATGATTCCTACAACTCAGAAACATCTCTGTAAAAAACGGAAAAAGAAAAAACAAATAAAAAGGATGGTTCCTGAGTTTGGATTCCTAAACAGTCCTGTGTCCAGACATTGGGCTAACAGGCTCTGCTTGTCTGATACTTCACTGTGAGGCTACAGGATTCTGCCTTTAGACATTACCTTTGCCTTGAATGAACCTTTCATGTAAGATGCACTGAGATCACTTTAAAGGACAGAAAGCTGAGCGTTAGTTTATCCAGCTTAAACAGATTGTAGGAACTGTGAAATGGCTGCTTGGTAATAAATGTTAGTGTAGTAAAATTCAGGTGAGACTTGCTAGTATTAAGGTTGTGTGGAGGGCTGGGTGTGGTGGCTCACACCTGTAACCCTAGTACTTTGGGAGGCTTTTGAGCCCAGGAGCTCAAAACCAGCCTGGGCAACATGGTGAAACCCCATCTCTACAAAAAACACAAAAAATTAGTCAGGCATGGTGTTGCATGCTTGTAGTCCCAGCTATATTGGAGGCTGAGGTAGGAGGATGGCTTGAGCTCAGGAGGCAGAGGTTGCAGTGAGATCACACCACTGCCCTCCAGCCTGGATGGCGGAATGAGACTCCTTTTCAAAAAGAAAAAAAAAAAAAGAAAAAATGGTGGAGATTTAGGCAAATCTCACCTACCTGTAACCATAACCATTGGTAGCCACTGTTATGCATTAAAAGCAAAATAAAACAAAAAAAATCCTACAAGTTGTGCATGATCAAGCTGGGCTGAGTCAGCTTACAACACCATTCTGCTGTGAGATAATTCTGTACCCTTCTAGGAGGTTCCAGGTAGCTCTAAGATCCACCTCCACCATCAATCTTGCCCCAACAGTAAGCCTATGATGGAAAGAATCTTGCTAACTTTCCCAGTGGAGGTGTAGGGAAATGCCAAGTCAGCAACAAGGCTAACTATCTGTTTTACAGTCCTCTTTCTACCCGATTTCACACCAGTATGTGAGCTATTAACAGGCTTAAGCCCAGAAAATACCCCTAACAAAATTGTATGTGGTAGCAACTCCTGAATGCTGACGAGAAGTTACATTTACATCAGTCTTTCCTGGTCCTGACCTCTCAGGGATTGCTTGCATCAGAAGCAAAAGATTTTCCATTAAAACATCTTGGTTGTTTGATTCAGCCTCTTAATTTACTGTCTCCATCTTCATTGCCCTTCTTTCTTCCATCCCCCCCACTCCCAGCATCCTTGACATCCCTGCTGGTTTCACCGGCTTACAAACTGGCCCCTTGATTATGCCGAAGAAGATGGCAGGAGTGAATGCTTTCTTCTTACCCCTAAGCAGTGACCACCTACCTGAAGTGACATCATGGTTAATCCCACTGACAGAAATGACAGCATTGGCGAGATTATTGTAATTCTCATCAAGCACCATTCCCTTGATGCCCTGGTGAACCTGCAGGAACAAGTACATAGTTATGATCATAAAACATTTGTACCGTTCGTACAGTATTTTAGAGTCTCAAAGCCCTTTCTCTTATGTTTTTGCATTTTATCTTCACAAAGATGATGGTAATAGTCCCTTAACTGGTCTCTTTGCCTCTCTCCCTGCCCCAATTAATCTCTTCGCAATTAGAGTGGTCAGAGCGTTCCTGTTAAAGCCTGACTCAAATCATGTCACTATCCTACTCAAAACCTAACCCACTCTGAGCAAAAGCTCAGTTCTTGTGATGGTCTGTCTGTAAAGCTACCTGTTAGCTCTCTGATCCCATCTCCAACCACCTTTTCTCTCCCTTACTTCTGAGATCAGTCCAGCCACACTGGTGTCCTGGCTTTCTTTTCTTTCTTTTTTTTTTAAAAAAAATTTTTTTTATTTGCTGTGACAGACTGTAATAAAATACACATAAAATAAAATTTACCATTTTAAGTGTACAGTGTTATTAAATACATTTAGCTAGGTGCAGTGGCTCATGCCTGTAATCCCAGCACTTTGGGAGGCTGAGGTGGGCGGATCACCTGAGGTCAGGAGTTTGAGACCAGCCTGGCCAACATGGTGAAACCCCATCTCTATTAAAAATACAAAAATTAGCCAGGTGTGGTGGTGGACACCTGTAATCCTAGCTACTCAGAAGGCTGAGACAGGAGAATCGCTTAAACCCAGGAGGCGGAGGTTGCAGTGGGCTTAGATCACACCACTGCACTCCAGCCTGGGCGACAGAGCGAGACTCCATCTAAAAAAAAACATTTGTAATGTTGTGCAACCATCACCACCACCCATCTGCATAACTCTTTTTATCTTAAAAAACTGAAACCCTATATCTATTAAACAATGATTCTCCATTATCCCCTCCCCCAGCCCCTGGCAACCACCATTCTATCAATACTTTCCATCTCTATAATTTTGACTACTCTAAGTACCTCATATAAGTGGAACAATACAGTATTTGTCTTTTTGTGGATGGCTAATTTCACTTGGCATAATGTCCTCAAGATTCATCCATGTTGTAGCATGTGTCAGAATTTCCTTCCTTTTTTTTGAGATGGAGTTTCGCTTTTGTTGCCCAGGCTGGAATGCAATGGCGTGATCTCGGCTCACCACAACCTCCACCTCCCAGGTTCAAGCAATTCTCCTGCCTCAGCCTCTCGAGTAGCTGGGATTACAGGCATGTGCCACCATGCCCAGCTAATTTTGTATTTTTAGTAAAGACAGAGTTTCTCCATGTTGTTCAGGCTGGTCTCAAACTCTCAAACTCAGGTGATCCACCCACCTCAGCCTCCCAAAGTGCTGGGATTACAAGCGTGAGTCACCACACCTGGCAACAAATTCCTTCCTTTTTAAGGCTGTATAATATTCCACTGTATGGATATACCACATTCGTTTATACAGTCATCCACCAATGAACACTGGGTTGCTCCCACTTTTTGGCTATTGTAAATAATGCTGTTACGAATATGGGTGTGCAAATATCTCTGAGGCCCTTATTTCCATTCTTTTGAATATATACTCAAAAGTGGCATTGTTGGAGCACATAGGAATTCTAATTATTTGAGGAATTGCCATTAACTGTTTTTCATAATGAATGTACCACTTTACATTCCCATTAATAGTACACAAGGGTTCCAGTTTCTCCACATCCTTGCAAACATTTGTGAATTTCTGTTTTTTTGATAGCAGTCATCCTAATCAATTTGAGGTGGAATCTCACTGTAGTTTTAATTTGCATTTCCCTAATGATTAGTGGTGCTGAGCATTTTTCCTATTCTTTTTTTTGGTTTTGTACTTGCAGTTGTGTCCATTTTGAGGAACCCTTTTATCCCCTAGATATCTGCATGTTTCTCTCCCTAACCTCCTTGAAATTTTTGTTTAAATGTCACCTCCTCTGTAAGACTTTCTTCATAGCATTTCTCTTTTAACATGTTATACAATTTATTGTTTATTGCCTGTCTCTCCTCACTAGAAGGTAAGTTCCATATGGGCAGGGATATTTGCTTATTTATTCATAATTCACAGCATATAGTACAGTTTCTGACAAATAGTTGTGCTTGATAATTTTTTTTTGAGAAGAGTCTTGCTCTGCTGCCCAGGCTGGAGTGCAATGGCATGATCACAGCTCACTGTAGCCTTGACCTCCCGGCACAAGACAAGCGATCCTCCCACCTCAACCTCCTGTGTAGCTGGGCCTACAGGAGCATGGAGCATGCCACCATGCTTGGCTATTTTTTTTTTTTTTTAGTGGACATGGGGTTTAGCTGTGTTGCCCAGGCTGGTCTCAAACTCCTGAGCCCAAGTGATCCTCCCATCTCAGCTTCCCACACTGCTGGGATTACAGGTGAGAACCACTGTGTTCAGCTGCTCAATAATGTTGAATGAATAAATCTCAATGGAAGAAGACGCCCAGATCTATTGGACTGAGTCAGAGCAAAAGTCAGACCTGAACCAGTGAAACACCTTGCCTACCATTGAGAAGCACTTCTCTTTTTGCAAACATGAGAGTTAACAAATGAGGTTTTACCTGTTCCAGGAACTGGATTAGGGCTTCCCGATTACCCAGCCACTCCCGCTGTAACTCCTCTTGGGGTGGAAACTTGTCGCAACTCAGTTCCAGCGTGATCTCAAAGCAGTTGGTATGGAGATAATTAAAGTCTTGCATTCCTAAGGGAAAGAGGGCAGAGGCAGATTTCCATAACCAGGTTCCCACCCAATGCCCCATTTCATCTCTCTCCCTTTTTAAAATTTTCTGTGTTTATTTATTTGGGAATTACCTTTTAATTTTATTTATTTCATTGGCACATAATGTGTACATATTCATGTACATCACATAATAATATGTACGTATTCATGGGGCACGCATAGTGACGTTCAATAGACACATGTATGGTGATTAGATCAGGCTAATTAGAATATCCATTCTCCCAAACATTTATCATTTCTTTGTGTTGGAAACATCCAGCACCCCCTTCATTACCTTCTTTTTTTCTTTTCTTCATCAACTTCTATTCTACCTCTTGACCTCTATTTCTTTCTTTCCTCCATAAAATTTTTCCCAAGTTCCCAGTTCACATGCCTCTCTCTCTGCAGTTTCCTCTCTTCATAAATGCCCCTTTTGTCATCTTCATCCTTTATGTTTTTTTCCATTTCATGACTGAATTTCACTTCTTGTCCCTTTTATCATTTCCAAAGTCTGCTTATTAGCTGTGCCTTACTATAGACTATGCACATGGACTGTTTTTAAAAGAACAGATTTTCTCCTTGAACTACAATGTTCTTCAGACCTGGAAGGTTAGGAATGAGATTAACATTTTGCTTTCACATCCCCTCTCCTATCTAAGAACACAATATTAATCCGAAAATACCCATCCCAGAAAAACAGACTCCCGAAGAAGCAGAAGACAGCTATATTTTCTTCTTTTTCTATAAAATACTTGCTTGTTCTGATCCTCTACATTATTCAATTGAATCAATTACTTTTTAATATGTTTCTCATTATTAGGATGGTTATTTACATTACAATTTCATTTGGGTTAAAAATTATCCACTTAAAAATGTCTATACTACCCAAAGTGATCTACAGATTCAATGCAATCCCTATCAAAATCCCAATGATGTTTGTTGCAAAAATAGAAAACCCATCCTAAAATTCATATGGAATTTTAAGCAACCCAGAAGAGGAAAAACAATCTTGAAAAAGAAGAACAAAGCTAGAGACTCACAATTTCTGATTTTAAAACTTACTACAAAGCTACAGTAATCAAAACAATGTGGTACTGGTGTAAAGACAGGTATACAGATCAATGGAATGGAAGACAGCCCAGAAACTCTAGCATATATTGTCAAAGCATTTTTGACAAGAATGCCAAGACCGTTCAATGGGGAAAGGACAGTCATGTCAACAAACGGTGCTGGAGAAACTGGATATCCAAATGCAAAAGAATGAAGTTGGAGCCTTATCTAACACCACATACAAAAATTAACTCAAGATGGATCAGCAACCTAAACATAAGACCCAAAACTATAAAACTCTTAGAAGAATATATAGGGCAAAAGCTTCATGACATTGGATTTGGCAATGATTTCCTGGATATAAAATCAAAGACACAGGCAACAAAAGAAAAAAAATCACAGATTAGACTTCATGAAAATGGAAAAATTTTGTTCATCAAAGGACAGTATCTCTAGGACAGAATAGGTGATGACAGAATCAAACAGACCAACAAACAAACAAATACAATGTCAACAGAGTAAAAAGACAACCATGGAATGGGAAAAATATTTGTGATTCACATATCTGATAAGATATTAATATTCAGAATACACAGAGAACTCCTAAAACATAACAATAACAACAACAACAACAAAAACCCCAAACAACTTGATTTTTTAAATGGGCAAAGGACTTGAATAGACATTTCTCCAAAGAAGGTATATAAATGGCCAATAAGCACATGAAAAGATGCTCAATATCACTAATCATTAGAGAAATGCAAATCAAACTACCATGAGATACTACCTTGAACTTATTACGATGGCTACTATAAAAAAACAAAAAAAACAAAACAAAGAGTTGGGTGAGGATGTGGAGAAATTGAAACTCCTGTGCACGGGCGGTGTTTTCTATGGAAAACAGTATGGTAGTTCCTCAAAAAAATTAAAAATAGAACTACCTTATGTCCAACAATTCCACTTTTGGGTTTATATATCCAAAAGAACAGAAATCAGGGTCTCAAAGAGATATTTGCACATCATGTTTGTAGCACCATTATTCACAATAGCTAAAATGTGAAAGCAACCCAAGTGTCCATTGGTGGATAAATGAGAAACAAAATGTGGTATAAACATACAATGGAATATTGTTCAGCCTTAAAAAGTAAGGAAATTCTGACAAACATCATAACATGGATGAACTTTGAGGACATTATGGTAAGTGAAATAAGGCATTCACAAAAAGACAAATATTGCATGATCCCACTTATATGAGGTACTTAGAGCAGTCAAAATCATAAAGACAAAAAGTAGAATGGTGGTTGCCAGGGGCTGGGGTAAGGGGAAATGGAGAGTTATTGTTTAATGGGTATAGGGTTTCAGTTTTACAAGCTGAAAAGAGTTCTGGAGATGAGTGCTGGTGATGACTGTACAACATCACAAATGTACTTAATAATACGGAATCATATGCTTAAAAATTATTACAATGGTAAATTTTATGTTATGTATATTTTAGCACAATAAAAATGAAGCTGGGCACGGTGGCTCACGCCTGTAATCCCAGCACTTTGGGAGGCTGAGGCACGCGGATCACTTGAGGTCAGGAGTTTGAGAACAGCCTGACCAACATGGTGAAACTCCGTCCCTACTAAAAATACAAAAATTAGCCAGGTGTGGTGGCAGGTCCCTGTAGTCCTAGCTACTCGGGAGGCTGAGGCAGGAGAATCGCTTGAGCCGGGAGGCAGAGGTTGCAATGAGCCAAGATGGAGCCACTGCACTTCAGCCTGGGTGACAGAAAGAGACTCCATCTCAAAATAAATAAATAAATGAAGATGAAAAAAATTATCACTTACTTTTTAAGCAGATGAGTGCAAGCAGCTGTTACAGAAAGAATGGGGAAAGTTGAAGATAATAACTACAGCCTATTAAATTAGCTGTCTCCAAACAGTATGGAGGTTCCTCAAAAAACTAAAAATAGAACTACCAGTTGATTCAGCAATCCCACTGCTGGGTATATACCCAAAACAAAGGAAATCAGTATGTTGAAGAGTTATCTGCACTCCTGTGTTTGCTGCAGCACTATTCACAATAGCCAAGATTTGGAAGCAACCTAAGTGTGCATCAACAGATGAATGGATAAAGAAAATGTGGCACATACACACGATGGAGTACTATTCAGTCATTAAAAAAAATAAGATCCTGTCATTCGCAAAAACAGGGATGAAGCCAGGCAAAGAAAAACAGACTTTTCACGTTCTTTCTCATTTGTGGGAGCTAAAAATTTAAATAATTAAACTCATGAAAACAAAGAGGAAGGATGGTTACCAGAGGCTGGGAAGGATGGTGGGGGTGGGGAGAATGGGGATGGTTAATAGATACAAAAAACAGTTAGAAAGAATGAATGATAGCACAAAAGGGTGACTACCATCAGCAATAATTTGCTGTACCTTTTAGAATAACTGAGGGAGTACAATTGGAATGTTGGTAACACAAAGAAATGAATGCTTGAGGGGATGGACATCTCATTTACCCTGATGTAATTATTACACATTGCATGCCTGTATTAAAATATCACATATATCTCATAAATATATACACTTCGTATGTATCCATAAAAATTTAAAAATGCTTGAATAAAATAAATAAGTAAATTGGTTCTCTCCATGCATTAGAATCACCTAGAAGGCTGAACCTTCTGGCTAAATACAGCTTGCTGGGCTTCACCCCCAGAGTTTCTGATTCAGTAGGTACGAGGTGGGGTACAACTTATTAGAAATGTACATTTCTAGTAAGTTCCCAGCTCATGCTGATATGCTAATCAAGAGACCACACTGTTGGAAGAATCATTTTGATAAATTTAATGACCTTGGAATTGTACCAGCTTAATTTACGGCAATGATTCTCAGTGGAGGCATGGGCCTTGCTCTCTCAGAGGATGGAGAGGGAGAGGGAGGAAAGAGAGAAAAAAAGAACAAGCATGATTTGAAAAAGTATATTGGTTATTTTCAATTTGGAGGGCAAAAAATATTTTGCTTTCCTAATGCAAACTAAAGAAAGTAACTTTTAAAAAATTTAAAATTATGGATGTATTTATTTATTTTTCAGAGACAGGGTCTCGCTCTGCTGCCCAGGCTGGAGTGCAGTGTCATGATCATAGCTCACTGTAGCCTCAAACTCCCACCTTAAGCCATCCTCCCACCTCAGCCTCTCAAAGCGCTGGGATTACAGGTATGAGCCACTGCACCCAGCCGTGCCTTGTATTCAAGCGAGTTTTCGTCCCCAGTCTACCCTCCCAGTACATGGCAACTCCTCGGTTTTGCACTTCTCTACTCTCCACAGGACCAGCCACCAACTCAGCTCTCACCAATCTGTGGCCTGGGCCATGGCGAGGTCAGATTTGAGGGATGGGGAAAGACAGGTGCTAGAGAATGATTCCTAAAAGAACTCAGCTTCTTGCTCCAGACTCTTCTCTATCCTTCAATCCAGTGAAGGCTCATAAACAGAGGTTCTATCTTGACCCCTGGTCATGGGGAAGGCCCAGGGGATAGAGACAGAAGTCTCTTGTGGAGGTTTCTGCTCTTGAAGGCTACATTATCAATGGCCAATGTCCATGGCAAACCCCTGCTTGTGGGGGCCTGGCAGTTAGGGTCCGGGAAATGCATCTCAGGGGAACTGGTTGTGCCCAGGCCAGCTCCTCTGCTCATCTGTTGCTGTGTGAGACATACCTCTGTGCTACTTTTTAAAATACAGTTACATCATTTATAAGCCAGGCATTTCCAAATGCCTTATGTGTATTATTTTATTTAATACTCATATTAAAATTATGAGGCAAGTATTCTTTCTTTTTTTTTTTTTTTGGAGTCTCACTCTGTTGTCCAGGCTGGAGTGCAGTGGTGCAATCTTGGCTCACTGCACTGCAGCCTTGACTTCCTGGGCTCAGGTGATCCTCCCACTTCAGCCTCCCCATTAGCTGGGACTACAGGTGTGCACCACCATACCCAGCTAATTTTTCTTTTTTTTTGGTAGGGATGAGGTCTTGCTATGATGCCCAGGCTGGTTTCAAACTACTGGCCTCAAGAGATTCTCCCTTCTCGGCCTCCCAAGGTGCTGGGATTATAGGCATGAGTCACCATGCCTGGCCTTATTATTCTTAATTACAGATGAGGAAACCAAAGCACAGAGAGAATAAGTAATTATCCATCCCAGAGCCACATGACTAGTAAATGGGCAAGACAGTTTCAACCCAATCTACTCTCAGATCCCACAAGTGACTACATTATTTTCCTCCTATGCCCTAATCTATTGTGTAAACCACCAGTTTTACAGGACCAAAAGGTGTCCCAACCTTAGTTATTTTTTGTTTTTGTTTTTTTGAGACGGAGTCTCACTCTGTCACCCAGGCTGGAGTGCAGTGATGCGACCACGGCTCACTGCAAACTCTGCCTCCCAAGTTCACGCCATTCTCCTGCCTCAGCCTCCCAAGTAGCTGGGACTACAGGCGCCCGCCACCACACCTGGCTAATTTTTTCGTATTTTTAGTAGAGATGGGGTTTCACTGTGTTAGCCAGGATGGTCTCGATCTCCTGACCTCATGATCCACCCTCATCGGCCTCCCAAAGTGCTGGGATAACAGGCATGAGCCACTGTGCCCGGCCATCCCCACCTTAGTTTTAAAGAATCACAATATGATCACTAAATGCCAACCTGAGACTTCCTCATTTTCCAGATCTCAACTTGAGTGCAAAATTCTATGCTATTCCCATTGTTTCCCTGAGAAAACTGGGAATTTAGAAGGAGAAATGAGCACTATTCCACTTGAGCTTGAGAAGTTCCCAGGACTCCCCTTACCCTTGCTGAGAGAATACCAGGAAGCCCCATTGGTGATGCCATCTGGGAAGTAATCTCCGCAGTTCCAACCTTGGAACATCCATCCATGTGCATAGGAGTAGACCTTGGCCAGCTAGAGGAAAAGCAGGAGGAAAACGACCTTGATGATTCCCAACTCAAACGGCAATGCTCCTACTCACAGTTAGGTTGAAGCCAAGAAGCCCTGCTGGGTATATAAACAGTGAATTATTTGCTTTAGTGAAAGAAAATAAGATCAGGGATAGAGACAGCGTGTGTATGTGTGTGTGTATGAGTGTGTATATGGAGGTGGGTATGTGTGAATGCATGTGTGTGAATGTGACTGTGTGTCTAAGAGAGTGTATGTGTGGCAGACTAGAGTTATGAAATCTGTATTCTGATTTTGTCACTATCTTGGGGCTGAGTTTTCTCTTGTGCAAAGTGAGGAGTTGCACTAGATGATATTGAAGGTCCCTTGTTTTTGTGCCATTTTCTAGCCGAATTTTGTCAAAGAAATCAAGGAGTAAGTAAGGCAAGACTTCTCCAGGAAAAGTAATGCATATTTAGGGGGTGAGAGGTGTGCGTTGGAGGGAGAGGAATATATTTGAACTCTATAATTCTCCTTCATTACTATTTACTATACAGTGGGCAAAGTGAGATCAATGGAGAAAAAAACAATGTGCTATTCACCATGTAGTTCATTAATGATTAATACTTAATATCATTAATGTTTATTTAAATTATATAGATATATTATATATTAATACATTCGTATATAATTTTTTTTTTGAGACGGAGTTTCACTCTTGTCACCCAAGCTGGAGTGCAGTGGCACAATCTTGGCTCACTGCAACCTCCGCCTCCCAGCTTCAAGTGATTCTCCTGTCTCAGCCTCCCAAGTAGCTGGGATTACAGGCACCCACCACCGTGCCTGGCTAATTTTTGTATTTTTAGTACAGACAGTGTTTTGCCATGTTGGGCAGGCTGGTCTCAAACTCCTGACCTCAGGCAATCCGTCTGCCTCGGCCTCCCAAAGTGCTGGGATTACAGGCGTGAGCCACCGTGCCAGGCCAATAATTACAAATTTATTATATTATACCATTTTATATATTAATATAAAATTAATGTTAACATATCGTTTTGAACTTTAAATCTTTTTCATGTAGTCTATTTTTCTTTTTTTCTTTAAGGCCCCACCTAATACTATCACAGTCTATTTTTCATTAATATGGATATATTATCATAAAATTCTACTTTAGACCCCCCAGAAATTCACATTTAATGACACTCGTGCTATTAGTCTTTGGGCATTTTTCTCGCTCATCATTAGCCTAAGTATTTTCTGCATCGTGGTAATTACTATAAAGTTTTCTTTGTATTTACTTTGTTATGAATCTATGGCTTATCATTCAAAACCAAATGTCATTTACTAGACTGTAAGCTCCTCACAAACAAGCGGTATTTTCAATTACTTTCTGTGGCCTCGCGCTGAAAAGGGTTCTGTGTTACTGATCTTAAGCTCATCTCCTGAGCCCCAAGTTCCCCTGGCGGGACAAGCCCCTTCTCCACATACCTTCTGGAAAAGCTTGTCGTCAGGCGTAGGGGTGTTGGCGGTGCGGCGGACCCCTCGGACCCGGTGCTCAAAGGACTTGTCATACGGGTAATTGGCCACCACCGCCCCTCCGTGGAGATTGGCTGAAAGAACAAAGTTGAAGGAGTGCATCCACCGGATCACTGCCCGGGTCTCGGGTTCCACCTGGGAGGAGGCGAGAGGTTGGCGGTGAAGGGGCAACTGGGGCTACCAAACAAATGGCGGTTAGAGTAAGTCTGTCAGGAAGTGGCCTGAGGAGATAAAATGTCTGAATGAAACAGTGAGCGTCTTGGCGGATATGAAAAGTGGAGATGGGGAAATGTTGACCTTTGGCATGATGGTTTCAACAATGGCGTGTATAGAGTTTTTTCAAAATGAAATCTTATGTGGAATCCCAATATACAAAAGAGGTAAAGAGAGAGCATTTAGGGCAAGGAAACTATTCTGCATGATACCATAATGGTGGCTATATATCATCATACCTTTGTTGAGACCCGTAGAATGCACAACACCAAAAGAGCAGTAACGTAACTATGGACTCAGAGCGCTCATGATGAGTCAAGGTAGGTTCATGACTGACTGTGATAAACACACCCCTCTGGGGTGGGATGTTGATGGTGGGGTGGGTGGAGTGGGGTGGGGAGTATATGAGAACTCTACTTTTTGCTCAATTTTGCTGTGAACCTAAAACTACCCTAAAAAATAAAGTCTGTTGAGAGAGAAAGAAAGGGAGAGAGAGAGAGAAGTTTTTTGTTTTGTTTTGTTTTTTGTTTTTGAGACAGGGTCTCACTCTGTCACCCAGACTGGAGTGCAGTGGTGCAATCTCAGTTCATTGCAGCCACCACCTCCCGGATTCAAGCGATCCTCCTACCTCAGCCTCCCTAGTAGCTGGGACTACAGGCATGCAACACCACACCTGGCTAATTTTTGTATTTTTTGTATAGATGGGGTTTTGCCATGTTACCGAGGCTGGTCTTGAACTCCTTAAGCAATGTGCCCATCTCCACCTCCCAAAGTGTTGGGATTACAGGCGTGAGCCACCATTCCCAGCCAAAAAAGAGAAGTTCTGTATGAAGAGATATCATGATTGGAGAGCTCAGAGCCCCAGCTTGGCCTCTCTCTGGACCCTAGAAAAGGGTTTCCCATTTTACCCACTGCTCCAGTGACTTCTAAGTCATCTTAGCAGAAATTTAGGACTCCAATAAATCAATCTGAAAAATGCTAGTTTACAGTAATGGTTTTCAACCTCCTTTCTCCCCGCTGTAATATTGACATGTAGAATACACTCCTGTGGTCATATCCAAATTTCATGGGTTAGACATACTGTCAGATGGGCCAGTCTTGGCTAAGCAGTGAAATTCCACCTTTCTATTGCATATTATATTGCTAGTGAGTGACAATATTCCAAAGAAAGCCTTGAATCCACTTGGACTTGCAGTGTAAGTAAATAATTTACAGTCTACAGCATTTTTCCTCCTCAGGATGAACAATTTTAGAGATTATGTAGTGTTACTGTGTTAATGGCTCCTTCTAGACCACGGTCAGCTCTACAGGCTCCATCTTTTCCATCCCAAGGGGACTGGATAAATAGGGTTGAGTCTCAATCAGAATGAATATAATTGCGAGGGCACCAGTCTTGGTCTGTGACCAGGGCTCAGACCCTCTGGGGCAGTTCTGTCTTTGTGTCCTAAGCCTCTATCAGAACAAGGCCAGCTTCTCACTGTTCCTCTTCCTCAAGGCTATTCCATCAAGAGCAAGGGAAACCTCTTTGCTTTTCCCCCTAAAATTTAGACAGAGGATTGAGTGGGAGCCTAGTTATCATTGATTCAATTACCTTATTTTACTTAGAGAAACAAGTTTAATACATCAGAACATTCTTCTGGTTGGATATGCTGACTAACATGAAGTTCTTTGCTTTTTGGCTTTGGTTTTTTTGTAAGACGGAGTCTTGCTCTGTTGCCCAGGCTGGAGTGCAGTGACGCCATCTGCAACCTCTGCCATCAGGGTTCAAGCAATTCTCCTGCCTCAGCCTCCCAAGTAGCTGGGATTACAGGCGCCCACCACCATAGCTGGCTAATTTTTGTATTTTTAGTAGGATGGGGTTTCACCATGTTAGCCAGGCTGGTCTCGAACTCCTGACCTCAGCTGATCTGCCTGCTTCTGCCTCCCAAAGTGCTGGGATTACAGGTGTGAGCCACTGCGCCCAGCCTTACAAAGTTATTTTTTATTTACTGTTTACTTGAACCAAGAGGATAGTTGCTGTTTGAAATCTAACATGTCAGCATGGCTTTTGCTTCGTTTTCAAGGGAGAAAAAAAACCCAGAATACTCCATTTGGGAGACTCCCAATTAAAAGGCTTACACCTGCTTTGCTTTTCTTTCCCCAGTCTCTAAGTTTAGACATTCACAAATAGAACATTTCAAACTATCCCACACAGCGTGATCACCAGGGGTGGCAGTGATGCTCAGAGGATGCCTAGTTATTTTAAGGAGCAGGCACACCAGCAGGGTGAAACCACTCACATTACCAAGGACTTCCATTACAGGCCTCTTGGAGAGTGAGGCCTAGGAATATTGAATGGGATCCTCCAATTGGAAGAGTAAGGGAAATCAGGGAGGGTATAATAATGATAAAGTAGTCAAAGGTCATATAGAAAGGGAAAAGGGGCCAGGTGTTGTGGCTCACACCTGTAATTCCAGTACTTCGGGAGGCTGAGGCGGGCGGATCACAAGGCCAGGAGTTCGAGACCAGCCTGACCAACATGGTAAAACCCTGTCTCTACTAAAAATACAAAAATTGGCCAGGGGTGGTGGCACGTGCCTGTAATCCCAGCTACTCAGGAGGCTGAGGCAGGAGAATCGCTTGAACCCGGGAGGCGGAGGTTGCAGTGAGCCAAGATTGTGCCACTGCATTCCAGCCTGAGGTAAAAGAGCAAGACTCTGTCTCCAAAAAAAAAAAAAGAAAGAAAGAAAAAGAAAAAAGGGAGAAGAAAAAACTAAGGGTTAGATTCCCTGAACTTTTTTTTTTTTTGAGACAGAGTCTCGCTCTGTCACCCAGGCTGGAGTGCAGTGGCGGAATCTCGGCTCACTGCAACCTCCACCTCCCAGGCTCACGTGATTCTCCTGCCTGAGCCTCCCCAGTAGCTGGGACTACAGGCAGCCGCCACCATGCCCGGCTAATTTTTTGTATTCTTAGTAGAGATGGGGTTTCACCATGTTAGCCAGGATGGTCTCAATCTCCTGACCTCGTGATCTGCCCGCCTCAGCCTCCCAAAGTGCTGGGATTACAGGCATGAGCCACCGTGCCAGGCCAAAAAATGAGGGTTAGATTCCCTGAACTTTTTTTTTTTTGGAGACGGGGTCTCTTGCTCTGTCGCCTGGGCTGGAGCAGGCAGGACAATAGTTCACTGTAACCTTGAACTCTTGAACTCCTGGGTTCAAGGGATCCTCCCAAATAGCTAAGTCTATGACATGTGCCACTACACCTAGCTAAATTTTGTATTTTTGTTTTGTAGAGATGGGGCCTCACTATGTTGCCCAGGCTAGTCTCAAACTCCTGGCCTCAAGCAATCCTCCCGTCTCAGCTTCCCAAAGTGCTGGGATTACAGGTGTGAGATACCACACCCAGCCTGAGCCTCTTTCTATAGCTAATTGTTGGTAAGCATACAGCTTATCACATGTAAGACAGACTTCTCTATAGAATGCTTCTGTCCACAGTCTAGTGTAGTAGAAAGAATGTTGGAATAAGAATCAGAAGGCCTGCATCTTCATCCTGATTCCATCAATCACTACCTGTGAGAATGTAAATTATTTTCTCTCTAAGTGTAATAGCTATAAAACAGAGATGGATAACACTGCTTGGTACATTTCACATGATGGCATGATCAACTGAAACTGGCTGTGAAATAATTTTGGAAAATTGTTAAGAACCATGCAACCAAATGATACTGCTTTCATATCCTTCACCACAATCATCACTAATATCAAACATTTAACCGGCCACGGTGGCTCACGCCTGTAATCCCAGCACTTTGGGAGGCCGAGGCAGGCAGATCACGAAGTCAGGAGTTTGAGACCAGCCTGGTCAACATGGTGAAACCCCGTCTCTACTAAAAATACAAAAATTAGCTGGGTATGGTGATGTGCACCTTTAATCCTAGCTACTCAGGAGGCTGAGGCAGGAGAATCGCTTAGACCTGGGAGGCGAAGGTTGCAGTGAGCTGAGATCGCACCATTACACTCCAGCCTGGGCGACAGAGCGAAACTCCGTCTTAAAAAAAAAAAAAAAATCACTTAGTGAGTGTGTGCTCCATGGAGGGCTCTATGCTGAGGAGAAAATAAATACAAAGACACAGAAGAAATAGATAATATTGCTCTAGATGGGTTAACACTGAATTGAGTTGATGCTTAATTCTTGCTTGTTTAGTTGATGTAAAGATGGCTTAGCAGTCTTTCTGCAAGAAATTCCAGATGCTGATTTACCTGCTTTGTTTGCAAATTTCATCTCCTACCTGACTTTTCCAGTTGTCTGGAAGGGGCAGGTGGTGGTTGGGGCCTCCGTACTTCTCGTTGTAGTAGATATAGGTATTGAGATCAGGGAAGTCGCGGTTCAGGTCCACTCCATTTGCATTGTTCCTGCCAACTAGATACCCAGGCTTGTTTGAGCCCTAAGGGAAAATGAAAAGACGAAAAATGAAGGTTTCAGATTGAATCCTATATTTTCTAACTTTTTTTTTTTTGGAGATAGGTTCTCACTGTTGCCCAGGCTGGAGTGCAGTGGTACAATCTTGGCTCACTGCAACCTCTATCTACTGGGCTCAAGCGATCCTCCCACCTCAGTCTCCTGAGTAGCTGGGACTACAAGTACATGCCACCACACCTGCTAATTGTTCTTTATTCTTTTCTTTTTTTGGTAGAGATGAGGCTGGTTGCCCAGACTGGTATCGAACTCCTGGGCTCAACTGATCCACCCACCTCGCCCTTCCAAAGTGCTGAGAAGCCAGGTGCAGTGGCTCATGCCTGTAATCTCAGCACTTTGGGAGGCGGAGGTGGGTGGATCGCTTGAGGTCAGGAATTCAAGATCAGCCTGGCCAAAATGGTGAAACATGATCTCTACTAAAAAATACAAAAATTAGCTGGGTGTGGTGGCGCGTGCCTGTAGTCCCAGCTACTCGGGAGGCTGAGGCACGTGAATTACTTGAACCCAGGAAGTGGAGGTTGCAGTGGGCCAAGAATGTGCCACTTTACTACAGCCTGGGTGACAGACCAAGGCTCTGTCTAAAAAAAAACCAACCAAACAAACAAAGTGCTGAGATTACAGGCAACAGCTACTGCATGCAGCCATGAATCCTATATTTGAAGGACATTGTATAGTTCTTAGATACTAGCTTAATCAAATGATGTAGCATTTTTTTCTCTTTAGGGAAAAAATCACAAGAAGATGAATCATTTTCTTCTGTGACTTATCCAAAGTCACAGTGGTGGGCTTCAAGTTCCCTGTAGATCACGTGTAAGAGGTACATATCTCAAGAGAAATTCTAATAAGAGTAGGGTGTTTCAGGATCATGGGAACCCCAATGTTTTATGAACAGCTTTATTGAGATATAATTCATATACTATAAAATTCACTCATTTTAAATGTACAATTCAATGAATTTTAGTATGTTTACAGAGTTGTATAATCATCATTGCAATCTAATTTTAGAACATTTCTGTCACACCAAATAGACACCTCATTCCCATTTACAGTCACTTCTCATTTTCATCCCAGCCCTAGGTAATAACTTTCTCTCTCCTTAGACTTGCCTCTTCTGGACAGATCACATAAGTCAGTCATACATTATCTGTTCTTTTGTGGGTTTTCCCCCCTCTCTGGGCATAATGTTTGTGAGGTTCATCTATGTTGCAGCATGTATCAGTACTTCATTTCTTTCTATTGCTGAATAGTTCCATTATGTGGATTTATCACATTTTGTTTATCCATTCACCAGTATTAGTATTAGTTTAATACTATCAGTATTAGGAAACTGTATTAGTTTCCTAGGGCTGCCATAACAATCACCACAAACTAGGTGGTTTATAACAACAGCAATTTATTCTCCAGTTTATTCTTTGGAGGCTAGAAGTTGTAATCAAGTCAACTGGATGGGCGGCACACTCTCTGGTCCCCTTCTTTGTTTCTTCCAGTTTCTGGTGGCCAGAGGCAGTCCTTGGCATTCTTTGGCTCTTAGACCCATCACTCTAATTTCTGCTTTCATCTTTACATGGCCTCCTCCCCAGTCTGTCTGCATCTCTATTCGCAAATTTCTTTCTTCCTACAAGGACACCAGTTATGCTGGATTTAGAGTCCATCCTGATCCTAGGTGACCTCATCTTAACTTAATTGTATCCATAAAGACCCTCAGTAGGCCCTCCATATCCATGGGTTCCACATGTGTGGATTCAACCAACCTCTGGTTGAAAATGTAGTTAGGCCTATAATGGTTGCATCTGTACTGAATATGTACATACTTTTTTCTTGTCATTATTCCTTAAACAGTACATTATAACAACTGTTTATATAGCATTTACATTGTACTGGGTAACATAAGTAATCTAGGGATGATTTAAAGTATATAGGAGGATGTGCATAAGTTATGTACAAATACTATGCCATTTTATATAAGGGACTTGAGCAACCGAGGATTTTGGTATTGGTGGGGGGCCCTGGAATCAATCACCTACGGATACTGAAGGATGACTATGTATTTCCAAATAAGATCATAGTCACAGATTTCAGGTGAATGCAAATTTTGGCAAAGGCTGGTAGGGGGAGATTCATGGACATTTGGGTTGTTTTCACATTTTGGCTATTGTTAATAATGCTGCTTTGAACATCCACGTACAAGTCTTTGTGTGGATGTATGTTTTCATTTCCTCTGGGTAGATATCTATAAGTGCCGAGTCATAAGCTAAGTCCATGTTTAATTGTTTTTTGTTTGTTTGTTTTTGTTTTTGTTTTGAGACAGGGTCTCACTCTGTTGCCTAGGCTGGAGTATAACAGCATGATCATGGCTCACTGCAGCCTCAACCTCCTGGGCTCAGGTGATCCTCCCACCTCAGCCTCCTGGTAGCTGGTGCTTACAGGCACGCGCCACAACACCTGGCTAATTTTAAATTATTTGTAAAGATGAGGTTTTGCCATGTTGCCTACGCTGGTCTCAAACTTCTGGGCTCAAGTGATCCACCCACCTCCCAAAGTGCTGGGATTACAGATATGAGCCACTACGGCCTTATGTTTAACTTTTTGAGAAACTGTTAAACTGTTTTTCAAAGTGGTTACACTATGGAAACTCACTTCCCCCCCTTTCAAAAAATTTAGGATGCTTACTTATCTTTCTTTTGAGCAATATCAACTTTCTGGATCCCTTAATTTCTCTGTCCATATTTCAGATTTTATCATTTATTTCCTCATGTATTCACTCACTCATTAGGTCATCTATTTAGTCAACCAACATTTACTTAAGTCCTTCTCTATTCAGAGCTCTCAGATAGACACTGGGGAAAGAGATAGGTGAGACATTATAGTCTAGCCTTCTAGGAATTCATAGTACACACGGGGAGATGGACACACACATAAATAATTAAATACATAGAGTGATAGAATAGAGATATGTTAAAAGGCTCATTCAAAATTGAAATTCCATTTAATGTTTTGTGTGGCGTTGGAGAAGGGAGATAGTGCCAGCTGGGTCCCTGTAGACTGAGAAGGTGGAGCCCAAATTGTTGGCTGTTCCTGGAAGTGAATGAATGGATGCCGGGAAGCTAGAATCTCACAGATGAATTGCCGCTCTCATATTTTCCCTTTTCTAACCAATAAAATGTGGCAGATTACATTTTTTTCTAATAATTCAGTATTATTCTCAGATTTCTCCTCTTTTCATGGCACCCTGCTTGTATTTCATTTTTAGATCCTATTGAAAACATAATTGTTTTGAAGTTCCTTTAAATTTCCTACATAAGTTGTGTTCCAGTGGAAAACATTTATTGGATCTTTCATTTTGGTGTACACTTCTGTGACATAATGATTTTCTTTATGCTTCCAGGGGCTTGTCACTGCTTGCTTATTTATATCAAGGCAGCTCTTGACTGTCAGCATAAACAGCTATGGGCATTATCCACTGATTTCCCTGCACACTGGTCAATAGTTAAGTTGGCAGGAAGGGGCTTCCCCTAACAGAAGGTTTCATAAACAGGGCTAGTGTTGTGTTTCCTATTATTGCTGTAACAAATTACCCCAAATTTAGTGGTTTAAAACAGCACGAGTGTATTGTCTCATAGTTTTGGAGGTCAGAAGACTACAACGAGTCTCACAGGCCTAAAAGCAAGGTGTCTCTCCAGTTTCTAGAGACCATTCACATTCCTTGGCTCTTCCATCTTTTTTTTTTTTTTTTTTTTTTTTTGAGACAGAGTTTTGCTCTTGTTGCCCAGGCTGGAGTGCAATGGCGTGATCTCAGCTCACCGCAACCTTCACCTCCTGGGTTCAAGTGATTCTCCTGCCTCAGCCTCCCGAGTAGCTGGGATTGATTACAGGCATGTGTTACCACGCCTGGCTAATTTTGTATTTTCAGTAGAGACACGGTTTCTCCATGTTGGTCAGGCTGGTCTTGAACTCCTGACCTCAGGTGATCCTCCTACTTCAGCCTCCCAAAGTGCTGGGATTACAGGCCTGAGCCACGGCGCCCGGCCAAGGCTCTTCCATCTTTAAAGCCAGCCGTGTAACATCTTCAGATCTCTCTCTGACTGTGACCTTTGGCCTCCCTCTTCTACATTTAAAGGACCCTCATAATTGATTACACCGGGCCCCATCCCCCCACAATACTCCAGGTTATTTTAAGGTCAACTGTTTAGCAACCTTAGTTCCATCTGCAACCTTAATTCCTCCTTGCCCAGTAACATAACATATTCATAGGTTCTGAGGATTAGGACATGGACATCTTTGGTGGGGGGCATTATTCTGGCCACCTATAAGTGGCTTCAAAGTCTGGTGGCCAGGAAGTTCTTCTCTGTGTAGCCACACAGACAGCTTGCCTCTGGGCATGGCAGGTATCTCTGAGAGTCTGAGAACCTGATGGGTCCTCTCGGGTTCAGGTTCAAGATCTGCTCCCTCTGAACAAGAACACAGCAGGTGAGCAGAGGTGACCAGCTTCCCAGAGATGGCTCTAAGATTCAGTGGACTGGCAGGGATTTTCCCCACTCCCTCCCACCCCACCTACTGCAAAGGATGTGGGCAGGACTGAGCTGGTTCTCCATTCTCCCCACTGCAATACAGGAAAGGGCTAATAGAAGGAAATCAGCCAGGCTGGGATTCCCTCCCACACCTCTTTCCAATTTTCCTGCTCTTTGGGAAGTCAAGTGTTGAGGAAGAGTAGTGGGCACCACTCTGATTTCCAGTGGTGAAAGAAAGTTCGCTTTCTTCATTTGTAGAGTCATTTCAGCAGGAAGTGGTGAGACTACAAGAGTCAAGTTTGTGTTTGGTTCAACGTCCTGGCTCCATCCCTCTCTCTGTCTCTACTTACCCCCCAGCCCTATCCTCAAGTCAGTTTAAAATATGCTTTAACGTACTCTCCCCCCAAGAAAGTCCCGCCTTTTTATTTTTTTTATTTTTTATTTTTTTGAGACGAAGTTTTGCTCTTGTTGCCCAGGCTGGAGTGCAATGGCACGATCTCGGCTCACCACAACCTCCGCCTCCTGGGTTCAAGCAATTCCCCTGCCTCGGCCTCCCGAGTAGGTGGAATTACAGGCATATGCCACCATGCCTGGCTAATTTTTTGTATTTTTAGTATTGACAGGGTTTCTTCATGTTGGTCAGGCTGATCTCTAACTCCCGACCTCAGGTGATCCACCCACCTCGGCCTCCCAAAGTGCTGGGATTACAGGCCTGGCCGAAAACCCTGCCTTTTAAACACAGCTTTTAAAGGAACATCTCCATTGCATAAGGCAGATCGATGCCTGGCCTCACCCTTGACAATACTAACTCAGTAGGTCTGGGGTGGGACCTGGGAATCTGTATTTCAAAATCTTCACCTGTGATTCTGATGCACAGCCACAAAAGAGAACCATTGATTTAAAGTGAGGCATATCGGTCTGAAACACTTAAGATGTTACTAATAATAATAAGACGAATGTTAGGCATGCTGACATTTTGAATTTATGTTAGAAAATAAAGTAAAAAGTCCTGCTAGGCACGGTGGCTCACGCCTGTAATCCCAGCACTTTGGGAGGCTGAGGTGGGTGGATCACCTGAGGCCAGGAGTTCGAGACCAGCCTGGCCAACCTGGCGAAATCTCGTCTCTACTAAAACTACAAAAAATTAGCTGGGCATGGTGGCGCATGCCTGTAGACCCAGCTACTCGAGGGCTGAGGCAGGAGAATTGCTTGAACCTGGGAGGCAGAAGTTGCAGTGAGCCGAGATCGCACCACTGCACTCCAGCCTGGGCAACAAAGTAAGACTCCATCCCAAAAAAAGAAAGCCCTTAGACATTTTTTCTTATCGGTCCCACTGCAAATATAACTCTAAAATATAGAACCAATAGGCTAAGTACTATACTAGTAGAGGAAACAACTCTATGGAAATATAATAAAGTATGAAGAATGTAGAATTAGCCCCCTATCCCCAATTCTGAGGAAAGCCTGTTGTCCTTGTTATTTTCTCCACAAATGCAAATGGAAATGTAGTGTGGAAGAAAGAAAGGTATTTAGGGTTTGATGCTAAAATTTCAGGAAAGGAGCTTTATTTTGCCTTATCCCTCCACATCTGTTGAGTATTTTCCAGGTTACAAAGTGTTATCACAGATATTGCCACATTAAACCTCACAATAAAACCCTGAGGTCATCTGGAAAGGTGTTGAGGGAATGCAGGCTCAGAGAGAGCCCACGTTTATTGCCTGAGGTGCTGTAGGACTGAACTCACCTCTTCATCCTTTCTTATATTTCTGATGGATTTTTTCTCTTAGCCATTTCTTCTTTTACTTTTAACATTTGTGACATTTATAGTGGGACAGAGAGGGAATCTTGTCCACTGGACTTTATTTCCTAAGAAGGCCTTGATCTCTCCCTGGCATCTCCCTTAGACCTCGTACCTGGGCAGCAGCCACCTCATAGCCGTCAGGGTTCATGGATGGCAGGATGTGAATGCGCGTGTCCTGGATGAGCTGGACGATGCGCTGGTTCCTGTTCCGGAACTCCTCGCACAGAAACTCCGACAGCTGCAGCATCAGCTCACGGCCCAGCGCTTCATTGCCGTGCATGTTCCCCACATACTTGACCTCTGGTTCCACTGCAAGGAAGAGAAAAGATGGGGGAAGCTTGGAAGTGCCATTGACGCCTAACCTTGCACAAGGACCTTTTTTTCTCTTTTTCAGTAACGAATGAAAGAAAATCTCATGCTTTCATTGGGTCCTTTGCAATAATCCCTGAGCCCCTTCCTAACCAATTACAGTTACAAAAGCTACAAAAATTCATCCCAGGGATAATAATGAGTGCCATTTATTGAACCCCCATAGTGTACTAGACAGTTATGTTCGATACTGCTAAAATTCACAGAAAATCTGTAAAGTGGGCATTAATAGCCTCAGGGTGAGGGTAATAAGGATGGGAGAGGTTAAGTAACTTGTCTGAGGTTGCCTAGCTAATGGCTCTATAGAGGCCCAAGCCCAGGTGGCACTTACAGTGCCATTTACAGTAGCACTCTGCTTCTCAGAGACAAACCTTTCAGGATAAGGATGTTCCCCATAACCTGCTTTCATGAAGTACTCTAGGTTTTAGCATAACAGCTGCTAATGATCCCAGTTGAAAACTTAATTTTCTTGGCACTTGAAAAGTTTCTTGCTCCATCTGAACAAGAACACAGCAGGTGAGCAGAGGTGACCAGCTCTGCAGAGATGGATCTAAGATTCAGTGGGCTGGCAGGGGTTTTCCCCACTCCCTCCCACCCCACCTACCACAAAGAATAGGATTGTGGGCAGGACTGAGCTCGTTCTCCATTCTCCCCACTGCAGTACAGGAAAACTGAAATCACTCCTTCAAATCCAAGCAGGCCAAATCTGAAGGCACAGAATAGGAAGACACCTGCTATGTCTCATTCCTTAGTCTTCTCTTGGGCCATGTTAACTGTTCAACTTGAGGTAAGAATTGAGGATCTGAAAGTTTCTTGGATCACCTAAAGAAAATCATTCTTGCTGTCTTTTAAGAGGAAGGCGAAAAGCTCTTGCCAAATGATTTCTCTTCCACCCAATACTTTCCTGCCTCCATGACTTTTCTCATTCTGTACCTCTTCATCTTCTCATTTCCAAATCCTTCTTACCACCCTTCTAGGCCCAGTTCACATGATATTCTGTGAAGTCATCTTGGATTCTCCTTGATGAGAGAGAGCTCTCTGTTGACTTCCCTGGTTTTACCTTTTTTTTTTTTTTTTTTTTTGAGATGGAGTCTCACTCTGTCACCCAGTCTGGAGTGCAGTGGCAAAATCATCCCAACTCACTGCAACCTCCACCTCCCGGGTTCAAGCAATTCTCCTGCCTCGGCCTCCCAATTAGCTGGGACTACAGGTGCCTGCCACCACACTTGGCTGATTTTTATATTTTTAGTAGAGACAGGGTTTCACCATGTTGGCCAGGCTGGTCTCAAACTCCTGACCTCAGGTGATCCACCTGCCTTGCCCTCCCAAAGTGCTGGGATTACAGGTGTGAGCCATTGCACCCAGCTGGGTTTTACCTATTTGTATACGTGTTCTATTTCCTTTACCGGACCTGGCCTTAGCAGTGTACATAATTTTTAACTTGTGACACCATCCATTATTATTTATCTTAGTATATCTACAGCAGTTTTTCTCAAAGGAATGCTTATAATCCATAAGGATCATGTGGTGGATTTTCCTTAGTGGGTATTCTTTAATCTTAGTGTGTTTTTTTAAATCGTAGATTATGTCTTTCTTACTTTTCTTGGTGTTAAAATGTCTTTTCTGTTAGAAAAGGATGGATGTAGCAGATGACAGGTAGTTTTCTTCACATCCTTATTCAGTAAAATAAAATTTGGAAGATCTGTTTTAGTTCCCTCTGGTCTCCTATTTATTTGATTAAAAAACACACCTTTTTTTAACTTCTTTATGAAATCTGTAAGTCTGGGAACCACTGCCCTAAAGAACTTTGAACAGTGCCATGAACTTAGTAGATGCTTAATATCAGATTCTTTTGGTTATCCTTTTTCTTTTCTTTTTTCTTTTTCTTTTTTTTTTTATTTAGAGACAGGGTCTTGCTCAGTCGTTCATGCTGGAGTGCAATCATAGCTCAGGACGGCCTCTCGAATTTCTTGGTTCAAGCCATCCTCCCACCTCAGCCTCCTGAGTAGCTGGGACCACAAGTGTACACCACCACACCAGGCTAATTTTCTAGAAAAAAATTATTACAGAGAGAAAGTCTCACTATGTTGCCCAGACTGGTCTGAAACTTTTGGCCTCAGGCAATCCTCCCAAAGTACTGGGATTACAGGCATAAGCCACCATAGCTGGCCTCTACTTTCAATATATCTGGAACACAACCACTTCTCATAACAATCACTGCTACCATTTCGGTTCAAGCCCCTGCACCTTCAAGCTTGGTACTATTGGCCATATTAGGTTATTGCAATACATCTCCCACTTGGTCTCCCTGCAGCTGCCTAGCCCCTTTAAAGTCTATTCTCCAGAGTCAGGGGTTGGCAAAACTTTTTTATTAGGGACTAGAGAGTAAATCCTTTAGGCTTTGTGGGCCGTGTTGTCTCTGTCACAGCTACTCAACTCTTCCAGCAAAAGCAGCCACGGACAAGATAAAAGTGAATGGGCGTGACTATGTTCCCATAAAACTTCATTTACCAAAACAGGTGGCTGGCCCTTGGGCTGTAGTTTGCTGACCCCTGTTCTGAGTGATCTTTACAAAATTTAAGTCAGATCGTCTCCCTCTTCTGCTTAAAAAACCCTCCAGTGGCTTCTCACTTGACTCAAAGTAAAAGCCCAGATCTTTACCAGGGCCTATGAGGCCCTGTGTGATCTCCTATTGCCTGGTGTCCCCATCACATGGCTGTGACCTCCTCTTTTGCTCTCCCCTCGTTCACTTGGCTGGAGCCGCACTGGCCCCCTTGCTGTTCCTCACATGTGCAAAGCATTGCTCTTCCCTCTGCCCGTCATCTTTTCCTCCCCAATAACAGCACGGCATGTGCCATCACACCCATCCTTCAGCTCTCTGCTCAAAGCTACCTCAGTGGAGATGCCTCTCCTGAGTGCCTCTCCTGCTCCTCCTTGTCTTCCTCCATGCCATCCTTATCTCTTTTTCCCGATTTAATTTTCTCTACAGCACTTATTTCCATCTGATGTAATATGTATTTACTTAGTTACCCATTTATTGTCAGTCTTACCCCACTAGAATTCAGGCCCATGAGGGCAGGGTCTTTGTTTTATTCTCCGCTGTACTTCCAGAGTCTACAAAAGTGCCTGCATATTGTAGGTGATTGGTAAATATTTGTGGAATGAATGAATGAAAGGAATGAATTGGTGAATAGTAGTTATAGCACTTCAGAGAAAAGAGGGAACAGTGAGGGCTAGAGTCCTGTGAAAAAGCTTCAAGGAAGGCCTTGAAAGCTAGAAAGTACAGGAGCACCAAGGAGGGGGCTTGGAGTGTTGGGGTGCTAACCCCATAATGTCCATGAACACTCGCAAGCTTCCACAGTGAACATATGATCTGATTGACAGCAGGCTACTTGTTATGGAAGTGCAGTTTCAAAGTGAGGCAATTATCCCAGGTAAACCCATGGCCTTCTTTGAGCCTCCTCCATGCAATATTCTGATTCCCATGGCCAGTCCACTGGGTGTGAGGCTTTTAAAGTAGGAAGTAGGATTATGTCAGGATTTAGGAAAATTTTTCTGGCATCTGTGTACCAAATGGAAGATTCAGAGTGCAGCAGTTAGAAGTGAGAGACCTGGCTGGGCACAGTGGCTCATGCCTGTAATCCCAACACTTTGGAGGGCCAAGGCGGGCAGATCACTTGAGGTCAGGAGTTTGAGACCAGCCTGGCCAACATGGTGAAACCCCACCTCTATTAAAAATAAAAAAAAATTAGCCAGGCGTGGTGGTGCACACCTGTAATCCCAGCTACTTGGGAGGGTGAGGCAGGAGAATCGCTTGAACCCAGGAGGTGGAGGTTTCAGTGAGCTGAGATCGCGCCACTGCATTACAGCCTGGGCAACAGAGTGAGACTCGGTCTCAAAAAAAAAAAAAAAAAAAAAAATGAAGTTAGAGACCAGTTGGGAGTTCAGTGCAATCATGTAGGCAGCTTGGGATGGAGTCTGGACTCGGGCAGGGGATGTGGAAGCGAAGAGGTAAAGGGAGATTTGAAGTTGACAGTTTGAAGGAGGAACTGGTAAGGAAAGAAGTGAGAAATTAGGAACAACTTAAATGTCCACCAATATATGGACAGTTAAACACAGTCATGCAATGAGCTATTACACAGCCAAAACCACAATGATGTAGATCTGCACTTATAGGCATGGATGCTATCCATAACAGATTGTGAAATGAGAAGGGCAGTTATAATATAATTTCATTTTTATAGAAACAATTACATGAGTTTGTGTCGGGGGTTTAAATATGCATAGAAAAAAGTCTGGAAGGATATACATCAATACATTAACACTGGTGGGATTTGGGGTGAGTTTTATTATTTTTTTCCTTATCTAATTTCTAAATTTTAATCCAAACACGGATTGCTTTTATAGTAGAAACAAACTAAAGAAAGGAATCCAGGCTAAGTGTGGTGGCTCATGCCTGTAATCCCAACACTGGGAGGCCAGGGTGGGTGGATCACCTAAGCCCAGGAGTTTGAGATTAGCCTGGTTACCATGATGAAACCCTGTCTCTACTAAAAATACAAAAGTTAGCCAGGCGTGGTGGTGCATGCCTGTGGTCCCAGCTACCTAGGAGGCTGAGGGGAAAGGATCACCTGAGCCCAGGAGATCGAGGCTGCAGTGAGCTGAGATCATGCCACTGCATTCCAGCCTGGGCAACAGAGCCAGACCCTGTCTCAAAAAAAGAAAAAAGAAAAAAGAATCCAGTAAATACAACTAACACCCCAGTCCCCAAACTCTCTCTAGAATACCACCCTGTCACTCCCCAAAGAGATTTCCCTATACCCTTCTAAGTTTCCTGGCAGAACTAGAAGGGCTCATTGTTTCTGCCTATGTCTCCTGAGCCATTGGATGGGGAGAGACAGAACAATAGCAAGGGGAAAAGAAAGGTAATGGGGGAAACGAAGGGATATGGGACATGAGCAGGGAAGAAGACTCACCTTTTACCATTAAGGTTTTGAGCAAACAGAACCCAAAAAGGAGGAAAAGGCTGAAGCCTGAAGGAGGGTTGTAGCTCCCCAGAGGCAGTGGCAGTTTGAGGGCTAAGAGGGAAATAGCACAGGCTTTCCGAGAAAGAGATAATACCTTGTAGGCGGAGGCGTCCACGGACCACCCCAGGGACCACCCCAGAAACCACCCCAATTACTGGATTTGCAAGGGAAAGGCCCTGCCCCACACACCCTCAAGAGCTGTTCAGGACTTACAGGGCTCATGGATTCCAGGGTGGTCGCTGAACTCCAGCACGTAGAGGTGTCTCCCCTCCACGCTGCGCCCAATGCTGTAGACCCGCGTGATGCCGGGGCATTCGTTTTGCACCTTGTACAGCGTCCGCACAAGATCATCATAGCGGTGGTGGCGGAAGGTCACTGGGGCAACCAACTTGAAGAGAAGGAGGAGGTGGAGGAAGACTGAGAGCAGGTCTGACATCTTGCTGGGCTTTTTCAAAGAGAGCCACTGAAACGCGCCCCACACGCGCCCCACCTCCTTAAACAACCTAACCTCTTCACCCGCCAAAATCCAAGGTCCGCCTCGCTTCCCGCTTGTAAACACCAGTCCAACTTGGAAGACGTTCCCAGCTGTCCGTCCAAGGCTGGAAATTCTTTATGTCGCTCTGGAATAGCCACTCATCTCTCCTCCCTCACTCCCTTTCTTTCTCTAATCCAGGAAAGCCTTTTGAAAGGTTTTTTGCACTTCCCCAGATGGGTAGTTTCACTGATTCTGGTTTACTGGTTAACTGGACTGTAAACAGGCTTCAATAAAGAGCTGCTTATAACCCTTTGATTCCCGGAGAATTTTTTAAAACTTGGCCTGTGCCTGTTCCCTTTATTACAACTTTCAAAAAGAGTTCTCTGTCCCTTTTGATCCATCCCACGTACTGCTGCCTGCCTATCTTTCTGAAGCATGGCTGTATTTTGTCCTTTTTTTCCTCAAAAATCGTTCAACAGATGCCATTAAGAAAAGGAAAAGATTAGCCTCGGACTGGGAGAAAACAATTGTAAATCATGTATCTGATAATACCCCCATAATACGTAAAGAATCCTTACAATACAATAAGAAGACAAACAACCCAATTAAAACACGGGCAAAACATTTGACCAAAATAGATATACAAATGGCTAATAAGCACATTTAAAGGTGTTCAGTGTCATTAGTCATTAAGGAAATACAAATTAAAACCACATGAGATCCAGGCATGGTGGCTCATGCCTGTAATCTCAGCACTTTGGGAGGCCAAATTGGAAGGATCACTTGAGTCCAGGAGTTTGAGATCAGCCTGGGCAACACAGCAAGACCCCATCTCTACAAATATTTTAAAAATTAGCTGGGTGTGATGGCATGCCTGTAGTTCCAGCTACTAGGGAGGCTGAGGCAGAGAATCACTTGAACCTGGGTGGTGGGGCCTGAAGTGAGCCATGATCATGCCACTACACTCCAGCCTGAGCAACAGAGTGAGACCTCATCTCAAAAAACAAACAAAAAAAAATCACACATGAAATATACTTTACCTCCACTAGAATGGCTATAATAAAAAAGACAGACAATAACAAATGTTGGTGAGAATAGGGAGAAACTGGAACCCTAATAAACAGTGCAGCCAGACCAGGTGCAGTGGCTCACGCCTGTAGTCCCAGGACTTTTGAGAGGCTGAGGCGGGTGGATCACGAGGTCAAGAGATCGAGATCATCCTGGCAAACATGGTAAAACCCCCTCTCTACTAAAAATACAAAAATTAGCTGGGCATGGTAGCACACGCCTGTAGTCCCAGCTACTCAGGAGTCTGAGGCAGGAGAATTGCTTGAACCTGAGAGGAGGAGGTTGCAGTGAGCTGAGATCACGCCACTGCACTCCGGCTTGGTGACAGAGCGAGACTCCATCTCAAAAAAAATTAAAAATAAAGATAAATAAATAAATAAATAAATAGTACAGCCAGTTTGGAAAACAGTTTAGCAGTTTCTTACAAGGTTAAATATATACTTACTATATAATACAACAGTTTCACTCCTAGGTACCTATGCAAGAGAAATGAAAACACACATCCACACAAAAACTTGTACATAAATGTCCATAGCAGTATTGTTCACAAGAGACAAAAAGTGGAAACAACCCAAATGTCCATTAACCACTGAGCGGATAAACAAAATATGGCATATCCATACAATGAAATAGTATTTGACAATAAAAAGGAGTGGAGTGCTAATATATTGTACGATGTGAATGAATCTTACACAAGCCTGGTAAAAGAAGCCAGACCCAAAACACCACAAGTGGACACAAAATTTCTTTTTAGAGTGATAGAAATGTTCTAAAATTAGATTGTGGTGATGGTGATGGCTATACAACTCGATAAATATACTAAAATTCATTGAATTGCATACTTAAAACAGGTGAATTCTATGATATGCAAATTGTATCTCAATAAAGCTGTTTTTAAAAGGGAATAAAAAATAATTACAGCCCTCTGAAAGAATTAAATATAAATTTACCATACAACTCAACAATTCCATTCCTGGGTACGTACCCAATAGAACAAACTTGCCCGCAGAATGTTCACAGCAGCATTACTCATAATAGGCAAAAAGTAGAAGCTACCTAAATGTCTATCAACTGGTGAATAAATAAAATATGATATAACCATACAATTGAACACTATTCAGCAATAAAAAGAATAAAATACAACTACCTGCTACAATGTGGATGAAATTCAAAAACACTATGCTAAGCAAAAGAAGCCAGACATGAAAAAAACACATAATCTGTAATTCCATTTATATGAAATGTCCCGCAAAGGTAAACCTATAGAGACAGAAACTAAAATAATGTTTGCCTAAGGTTGGGGATGGGAATGGAAATTACCTGTAAATGGGCATGAGGGATTCATTTTCTAATGGATGAATCAGCCACTCAAACTGGATCCAAGGAAGATCTTATTGGAGTGATGGAGATGTTCTAAAACTGGGTGATGGTAATAGTTGGTCAGCTTGATAACTTTACTAAACATCATTTAATTGTAAACTTACCGGGTGCGGTGGCTCACGCCTATAATCCCAGCACTTTGGGAGGCTGAGGCAGGTGGCTCACTTGAGGTCAGGAGTTCTAGACCAGCCTAGCCAACATGGTGAAACTCCATCTCTACTAAAAATATAAAAATTAGCTGGGTGCGGTGGCACCCACCTATAATCCCAGGTACTCAGGAGGTTGAGGCAGAAGAATTTCTTGAACCTGGGAGGCAGAGGTTGCCGTGAGCTGAGATCATGCCACTGCACTCCAGCCTGGGAGACAGAGAGAGACTTCATCTCAAAAAAAAAACAAAAAACAAACAAACATTTAATTGTAAACTTAAAAAGGGTGAAAGTTGTGGTATGTAAATCAGACCTTAAAAAATTGTTTTTTTGTTTTGTTTTTTTTTTTATTGAGACAGAGTCTCACTCTTTTCACCTAGGCTGGAGTGCAATGGTGCAATCTCCACTCACTGCAACCTCCGCCTCCTGGGTTCAAGCGATTCTCCTACCTCAGCCTCTGGAATTGCTGGGATTACAGGCACCCGCCACCACGCCCAGCTAATTTTTGTATTTTTAGTAGAGACGGGGTTTCACCATTTTGGACAGGCTAGTCTCGAACTCCTGACCTCAGATCATCTGTCCGCCTCGGTCTCCCAAAGTGCTAGGATTACAGGCATGAGCTACTATGCCCGGCCTAAAATTGTTGTTTTTAAAAAGCAAAGTTTCAATGAACCTTCATGCACTGTCATGTAAAATTCAAATGCCTCAGATAGCCTTTTTGTCCTTGCTACCAAGTCCAGTTGTAACTTGTCATCCTGTCCCTCACTCTAGGGCAGCACTGTTGCTCCACCTACTATCTTTGGAGCATGCCCCTGCCTTCCTGCTTTCACTCATGCTATTTCCCTAGGTAGCTCAATCCAGCTCAAATTCTGGGTCTTCCTTACCTCCCCTTGTAGTTGCTGCTACAATCAGTCTTTGTATCTCCAATTCTTATCACTTTCTTTGTTATGCACTACTCACCGTGTTAGGTGTTGGGTGTCAGGGTAGAGTGCAGCCCTGCTGGCACACTGCTCTTGCTTTCCAGGGTGATCTGCAGCCCCCAGCACAGAGCTGGGCACAGGTGCTCAACATTTGTTGAATGAATGAGTGAGTGAATGAATGAACACACAAATCCATTATTGACTTTCCCCCTTGCATCCTGCTGCTCCGTCTTTAGCAAACTTTCCCAAGAAAATCCTATGTTTTTATAACCAGTCCGTAAAGACAGCGATTCCATCTTGGATATACTGGGTAAACACTATGCGGCCAGGCCAGTCTGGCTCACAGAGAGGTGGCCCAGATAGTCACAGAGGGTTGGCCCTGATAAGTACTAAATTGGCAGTACCAAACATCTGCTGCTTATACCCACAGCTCAAATCCCATAATTTTCTGAGGACAGCCTGTCCCCCCAGGTGGTAAAGGTAGGAATCAAGGCATCACTAAGGCTTTCACACATTAAGCCCTTGATCTAGGACAGTATCTACTGTCATTACTGAGGGCTTGGCTTAGTGACTCCCTGATGTGCCTATGGTTCTTTATGGGGCCTCACTCATGCCAAACAGATGAATCCCATTCTCTAGGAGAGGAATGCACCCTCCCTACCTGTTTGCACAGTGGATTCTTGTAAACAGGGAATATCCTCTGTCAATGAGAAGTGTATCAGGGATGAGGTAGCGATGCCTTCCCTGGAATTCCACAGAGTACCAGAGTGATGCCTGCAAGCTAGAGGGCATACGTTGCCTCTCAAAGCAACTAGAAGTAAAAGGTTCATGGCCTTCAGTGTCAGAGGGATATGATTTCAAATCCAAGTGCAACCCTTTCTTAGGCCATTTGACCTTGGGCAAATGACTTAACTTCCCTAAACCTCAGTTTCTTTCTGTATAGGATAGGGAAATATAGCTCCTCCATATGGGTTGTTGTGTGGATTAAATATGTTGTATGTAAGGCCTTTTTCACAGTGCCTAGCACATAGCAAGGGCTCAATAAATATTAGTAGTAGTAGAAATAGCAGCAACAACATCATGAAGCATCTACTTTGTGCTACAGACCATGCCAGGTGATGGGGATAAAAGTCATTCATTCAACAAATATAGTAAAGTCTTTACTACTAAAAGTCAAAGGCTTTACATATAATGTCCTTTTTCAATCTACAACAAAACCAACAAAGATCCTGCCCGTGTGGTGCTTATATTCCAGTGAAGACACAGACACGATTAAGAGTGAAAAAGCAGTCTCTCTCCTCAAAGATACAGACAAAGAAACAAGCACAACACGGAGGGATGAGTGATGAATGTAACCACATAGGACCACCAAGCAGGTTCACCTCGCCTAGTTTTGGGAGGTCAGTGAGGGCTGGCTGGAGGATCTGCGGGAGTGGAACTAACAAGATTATTTTTAGAGTCCTGTCTCCCACTGTGGTATGCACAATAGTGACCCTCCCAAAGGTGTCCACACCCTAATCCTTGGAAACCGAAATGTGATGTTACATGGCAAAAGGGAATGAAGTTTGCAGAAAAAATGAAGGTTGCAGCCCAACGTGGTGGCTCACACCTGTAATCCAAGCACTTTGGGAGGCCAAGGCATGAGGATTGTTTGAGCCCAGGAGTTTGAGACCAGCCTGGGCAACATGGCAAGACCCCATCTCTACAAAAAATCAAAGGTTAGCCAGGCATGGTGGTGCATGCCTGTGGTCTCAGCTACTCAGGAGGCTAAGGTGGGAGGATCGCTTGAGCCCAGGAGGTCAAGGCTGCAGTGAGCCACGGTCATGCCACTGCACTCCAGCCTTGGTGACAGAGTAAGACCTGTCTCACTGACCTCAAAGATGGTGGAAGAGTGCCACGAGCTACAGAACGTGAACACCCTCTAAAAACTGCAAAAGGCAAGGAAACCCATGCTCCCTGGGACATCCAGAAAGGAACACAGCTCTGCCGGCACCCTGATATTAGTACAATGAGACCCATTGCAGACTTCTGATCTCTAGACCTGTAAGATAATACATTTGTGTTGTTTTAAAATTTGTGCTTATTTTTTTAACCACAGCAATAGGAAACAAACACACCCCCAAATACCCACAAAACTGGGGCTCCTGGGGAGAGGCTGGAGCAGAAAGCTTCATTGTCTGACATCCTCCCAGGGTCTTGATTCAAATCTTGGGCAGCTAGCCCTGCAAATGGCTGTATAGGTCTGGACCAAATGGTATCATCAGAGTTCTTTCTGTTTCTTCTCCTCCTCACCCTAATTTTAGACATTTCCTTCTTTCTGGGTTCTCAGTGTCCTCAATGCTGTCCCCGCCTGGACAGATACATCTCCATTCTGCCTTAGGCAAATATTAATAACACTTTATAATTCTACGTTGGCTTACAGAGTACCAACTACTTCTTTATTTATTCCTCCCAAGGAGGAGGGTACCGTAATTCCATTTTAGAGGAGAAATTTTCCCAGAGTCACATAACTAGTAAGTAGTGGAGGAGGGCCTGGACTCTGGCACAGTTAGCCTAATGTCCTGCTCAATGCATTTCAGTGAATTCAGATATGGAACAAGGGTAGGAAGCCACCAGAGACAGGTGAGCAAAGAGAGTACGTTCCAATCTAGAAAGGGTTGGAAGGAGGCAGAAGGATACTTACCCTCAAGTAGGGACATGGGGGCAATTGTCCTCTTTCCTTTGTCATCCTTCCCTAGACCCTAGACAAAGGAGAGAGGAGAAAGGGGAAGGGAGAGGGTGAGAGCAAGAGCAAAAGAGCAACAGAGAGAGACAGAGAGAGAGAGAGAGAGAGACAGAGACAGACAGAGAATGCCAGCCCTGTGTAGGCAAATGAACCAACCTTCCCAACCCAGACCTCTAGTTATCGTAGTTTTAAGATTTCTTTTTTATATCCCCTGCAGTAACTCTGCAGAAAAGTCTTGATATAATTTAACCCTGCTCAATAAATGTTAGTTGACCACACCTATAAATGAATCAAGAGTTCAGGCTGGGCGCAGTGACTCACACCTGTAATCCCAGCACTTCGGGAGGTCAAGGCAGGCAGATCATTTGAGGTCAGGAGTTCAAGACCAGCCTGGCCAACATGGTGGGACCTTGTCTATACTACACATACAAAAACTAGCCAGGCATGATGGTGTGTGCCTGTAATCCCAGCTACTCGGGAGGCTGAGGCAGGAGAATTGCTTAACCCTGGGAGACAGAGGATGCAGTTAGCGAGATCACACCACTGCACTCCAGTCTGGGTGACAGAGTAAGACTCCGCCTCAAAAAAAAAAAAAAAAAAAGAGTTCAGCTTAGTTCAAATCACCAATCACTCTTTGAGAGATATTTGAATTTTAAGTGTTATGAGAGGGGGTAGAGCAAAGGGAACCCAGCCAAATCTGAAGGGCAAGGAAAGTCAGTCCTCAAGCCAGACCAAGCGCTTTCCAATTCTCTTTCCCATCCATCTCATACTTCTGGTCTTAGCACCATGGTCAACAACACTGAGAGACCTTTCCCAATCATCTCTTCTGGAACTTTCCCTGGTCATGCTGTCTGATCATCCTGCTTATTTCAGTCAGTGTTGGACTGCCAGTCTGTAATTACCTTGTTTATTTGCTTCCTTGTTTATGGACTGTCCCTCCCAGTAGAAGATAAGCTCAGTGAAGGCCAAGACTATTTTATCCTACTGTTCACCACTTAATCCCAGTACAATGTGCTGAATAAATGAAAAACGAAATGAAGTTATGTCTGAACTGAGATCTGAGATCCTAATGAGGAAAAGTTAACCAGATAAAGGGAGTAGAGAAGCTTGGGGTGGAATGGGGAGAGTTTTTGAGAGGCAAGAGCATGGTGGTCCCTCCTAATCACCCTGACCTATTGGAATCAGCCAGGGTCTGTCCTTGAATTTCTTCTCTTTCCCTGCACCTACTCCCAGATGATCTCATCTACAGATCCCACTATAAGCTGGTAACTCTCAAATGTATTTCTCTTGCTTCGACTTCTCTGAACTCTAGAACTGCATTTCTACTGCTTATCTCCCATCACCACTGGGATTTCTAACAGGTATCCATGCCTAATGCCACCCATCTGCCTCCAGTCCCTGGGGTGAGTAGAAACTGACAGATACAAATTGTGTCCATTTTTCTTTTCTTTTTTCTTTTGAGACAGAAAGAAAAAAGAAAAACTGCACCCAGGCTGGAGTGCAGTTGCAGTAGCATGATCTCAGCTCACTGCAACGTCCGCCTCCCGAGCTCAAGTGATCCTCCCACCTCAACCTCCTGAGTAGCTGGGACTACAGGCAGGCACCGCCATGCCCAGCTTTTAATTTTTTGTAGAGATGGGGTCTCACTATGCTGCCCATGCTGGTGGTTGGTCTCGAACTCCTGGGCTCAAGCGATTCTTCTGCCTCAGCCTCCCAAATTGCTGGGATACAGTCATGATGAGCCACTGCACCTGATTCTGTCCATTTTTCTTGAGAGACCAGTACATCCCATTTACATATGTGGGAACCATTAAGATTTAAATGATCTACCCAAATCATATAACTTATATTTGTTTATATCTGAGTCAAGGCACCAAAAAAAAAAAGGGAAAAAAAACACCCTATATTTAGCATATCTGGAGATTAAATTGGCTTTTTCTTCTTTTCTTTTTTTTGAGACAGAGTCTCACTTTGTCGCCCAGGCTGAAGTGCAGTGGTGCAATCTCAGCTTACTGCAACCTCTGCCTCCCAGGTTCAAGCAGTTCTCCTGCCTCAGCCTCCCAAGTAGCTGGGACTACAGGCACACACCATCATGCCCAGTTAATTGTTTTTGTATTTTTAGTAGAGACGGAGTTTCACTATGTTGGCCAGGCTGGTCTCGGACTCCTGACCTCGTAATCCACCCGCCTTGCCCTCCCAAAGTGCTGGGATTACAGGCATGAGCCACCGCACCTGGCCTAAATTGGCTTTCTGACTCCAAAGTCTGGGGAGCTTTCTACAGCATTGTAATGCCACCCTCACTTCAGTCTTCATACATTGTGAAAACTGCCTCTAATCTGGTTACCATTCTTCGGGCTATCTTTTAAAAAGTTCATTTTTTAAATGACTTAATAAGCTTATGTAAAAATGAAATACCTTTGTTATAAAAATGCAGACAACATAGAAAAGTACAAAGAAAAAAATAAACTATTACCCCCACACTTTGTCATCCAGATATAACCATTGTTATCAACTGGTGAACATCAGTCTTACAGGGGTTACTCTTAAAATTTGCTGCTTCTCTCCTCTGCCTTCCCAAATTGGCAAATATTACCACAATTGATCCAATTGCTTGGGCCAAAACCTGGGACTCATTCACAATCTTTCTCTTTATCTCACTCCCTGCATCAGCCAGTTATACTGACTTTGCTTGGAAATACATTGGAATCTTACCTTGATTGCTGCCATTATAGTCCAGGTTATCATCTATTTCTTGCTCGGATTAGCCTTCTGAATATTCTCTCCACTTCCATTTTTGCCTCATTAGTTGTATTCTCTACACAGTAGCCAGAATGTTTTAAAAAACATAAATCAAGTTCCTTTCCCATCAAAAATATTTCAGTGACTTCCCACCATATTTAGAACTAAAAATTTTTGGCCAGGTGCAGTGGCTCACACCTGTAATCCCAGCACTTTGGGAAGCTGAGGTAGGAGGATCGCTTGAGCCCAGCAGTTTAAGACCAGCCTGGGCAACATAGTGTGATCTCACCTCTACAAAACATAAAAAAGTTAGCCAGGTGTGGTGGTGTGCATGTGTAATCCCAACTATTCAGGAGGCTGAGGTGGGAGGATTGTATGAGCCGGGAGGTTGAGGCAGCAGTGAGCTATGATTGCACCACTGCACTCCAGCCTGGGCAACAGAGCAAGATTCTGTCTCTAAAATAATAATAAAGTAAAAATAAAAATAAGTTAGGCAGGTCTAGTGGCTTGCACCTGTAGTCCCAGCTCCTTAGGAGGTTGAGGTAGGAGACTCCCTTCAGCCCAGGAGTTTGAGGCTGCAGTGAGCTGAGATCATGCCACTGCATTCCAGCATGGGTGATAAAATGAGACCCTGTCTCAAAAAATATAATAGAATAAAAAATTCTTACAGTTACATAAAGGTCCAGTAAACAACAGTCACAATGTCCTTCTTTCTACTCTTGAACATATCAAGCTTATTTCTGCCCAAGGCCTTTACATTTTCTCCTTTCCCTGCCAGGAATACTCTTCTAAATTTTTTCACAGCTTTCCTCTTCCCACCCTTTAAGTCCACACTCAAATACACCTTGCAGTGGCTGGCTCTGACCCCTCCACCTAAACTCGGTCCCAGCTGCTACCCCTTATCATTCTCTACCCCCTGACTCAATTCTTCTTCGTAATACTTACCATTACCTGAAAGCATTCTCTGTAATTATTCGTTTCTTTTTAACTTTTTGTCTGTATCCCCCACTAAAATGTAAGTTGCATGAAGGCAAGGATTACTGTCCGTTTTTCCCACTGCTCTGCCCCAATGGTTAGAACAATGCCTGGCCCATAGTAGATGCTCAATAAACATTTGTTGAATAAATAAATTTGCAGATAGAAGGGTAGAGAAATACTTTTTACAAAAACGAGATCATAGTGTTTATGCCTTTAAAAATAAAAATGGTATTGAATATTTAACAAGAAAAATAAGTTGAAACAAAGCTGAAAGAGTTGCTCATCTTTAGAAAAATGGCTTCATACTGGGTCCAGGTGCAGTGGCTCACATCTTTAATCCCTAGAACTTTGGGAGGCCCAGGTAGCAGGATTACTCGAGGCCAAGAGTTTGAGACCAGACTGGGCAACAAAACAAGACTCTATCTCTAAAAAAAGATTTACAAAAAAAAAAAAAAAGTCTCTACACGGTGAAATAATAGTTGCCAATTAATGACTCTAAAGCAAAAGAGGCGGCCGGGCATGGTGGCTCACGCCTGTAATCCTAGCATTTTGGGAGGCCCAGGCGGGCAGATCAATTGAGGTCAGGAGTTCGAAATCAGCTTGGCTATCATGGTGAAACCCCGTCTCTACTAAAAATACAAAAAATTAGCTGGGCATGGTGGTGCACGCCTGTAATCCCAGCTACTTGGGAGGCTGAGGTAGGAGAATCACTTGAACCCGGGAGGCGGAGGTTGCAGTGAGCCGAGACCATGCCACTGCACTCCAGCCTGGGTGACAGAGCAAGAGTCCGTCTCAAAAAAAAGAAAAGAAAAAGCATAGAAATCATTAAAGGATGGTGGGTGTCATGCTTTTATGTTTTTTCAGGCAGACATTTCATCTTCAGATGGTGTCTATTCAATCCATGCTGTAATAGATTTTTTTGTTCATTCATTCATTCATGAAACAAAAATATATCGAATAGTTTACATCAATCTCTGATGTATGTGCCAGATAATAAAACAGGCAAGATCCCTGCTCTCATAGAGTGTGTGTGTGTGTGTGACAGGGGCAGGAAGAAACCCAGTAAACACACACACACACACACACACACAATCCAGTAAATACATAATCAATGAGATCTTTTCATATTGTATTTATGAAGAAAATAAAACAGTGTGTGGCTAGGAAGGGCTGGGTGGCTGGTTCAGGTTACAGGTCAGAGAGGCCCTGTCTGAGCAAGTGATATTTGACTTAAGACCTGAATGATCAAAGCATTCTGGTGACAGAGCCGTCCAGGCAGAAGGAAGAGAGAGCACACGGTGCTCAGAGCAGGGCAGGCCTGGCTCAGGACTAGAGGGCTGGCCAGTGCGGGAACTAAGAGACCAGGGAGGCCGTGTGTGAGAGGAACACGAAGAGGTGAGCGCATAACTCATTCTCTTGACAAGGAGTTATTTTTTTTTTTTTTTGAGACGGAGTCTTGCTCTGTCTCCCCGGCTGGAGTGCAGTGGCACGATCTCGGCTCACTGCAAGCTCCGCCTCCCAGGTTCACGCCATTCTCCTGCCTCAGCCTCCCGAGTAGCTGGGACTACAGGCTCCCGCCACCATGCCCGGCTAATTTTTTGTATTTTCTAGTAGAGACGGGGTTTCACGTGTTAGCCAGGATGGTCTTGATAAGGAGTTCAGATTTTAACCCAAGAGTAATAGGAAGCCATTGGATGGCTTTAAATGGGGGAATGGCGTCAAATAGGCTCTCTCTTCTCCTAAAACCTCCTTTGCAATCTAACGTCTTCAGATTATGTTAGTCACATCATTTGTACATTTCCAGTATTATAACATTTCTGTGTCCATAAATCTCACTGTTATTTAAGCTTTTATTTTTTGAAATGACAGATTATCATCATTTTTTTTAAACTGGGCTTTCTTTTTTCTTTTTTCCCTTCCTTTCTTCTTTCCTTCCCTTCTGTGTTTTCTTTCAGAGGAGAAGCTAATTTTATTGCTTCCCATCATTAAATATGAAACAGAAAATCTACAGAGAAGGAAAAAGAGCTCCATAGAATATAATTCAAATATGAAAAAATCCTCATCTTGTGAGACCTTTGCATTTGTCTGGCCTTCAGAGTAAGTTTTTTTCACTGATCAAGCCTGCCATAAAAATTAAGGTTGCCAGTGTCTGTCTGTTCTGCTGGTCTTTTTTTTTTAAATAGAGACAGGGTCTCGCTATGTTGCCCAGGCTGGTCTCAAACTCCTGGGATCAAGCAATCCCCCTGCCTTGGCCTCCCAAAGTGCTAAGAGTACAAATGTGAGCCACTGTGCCAGGCCATTGGTTTTCACAGAACATTTGAGGTCCTTGAGAAAAGCCATTGAAATCAGTATGTCAAAGAGTCATCTGCACTCCCATGTTCATTGTGGCACTATTCACAATAGCCAAGATATGGAATCAATCCAAGTGTCTATCAATAAAGAAAATGTGGTGTATATACACAGAGGAATATTATATAGTCTTAAAAGAGAAGAAAATCCTGTCATTTGTGACAACGTGGATGAACCTGGAGGGCATGATGTTAAGTGAAATAAGCCAAACACAGAAAGATAAATACTGCATGATCTCACTTATATATAAAATCTAAAAAATTTGAACTCATAAAAGTATAGAATAGAATGGTGGTTACCAGGGCTGAGGGTGGGGGAAGGTGAAAAGGGTGATGGCCACGGGGCACAAAGTTTCAATGAAAAAGGAGAAATAGATTTTAGCCATCTATTGCACAGCATGGTGACTATAGTTAATAACAATGTTTTGTGAATTTCAAAATTGCTTAGTCTATTTCAAATGTCTTCACCACACAAAAATGATAAGTGAGTGAAGTAATGGATATGTTCATTAGTTTGATATAATCATTCTGCAATGTATGCTGTGCTTGGCTCTTTGTCATGATTTTGTTTTTCCTCTTTTATTTTTCTTCCTGAGCTCATCCAACTCAGCCTGGCCTCCTTTTGATGTCTCACCATCTCCTCCCTCATCTCTTACTCCTCTTTTAAAATGTTTCCCCAAGTTGATAATATCTGTAGCTTGGGAGTTAGTAGGATTCTTTGTCTGAACTCTTTTTCTGTTGTCTGGAATAATTTCTCTTGTGATGTATCTTCTTTTCTCCTAATCATCTCCATGTGTCTCCCTTTCTGGCTATCCTTCATCTTTGAACGGGGGAGTTTCTGTCTGGATCATGATGTGTTGAAAAATAGGGTAGAGGCCAGGCGCGGTGGCTCACACCTGTAATTCCAGCACTTTGGGAGGCTAAGATGAGTGGATCACAAGGTCAGGAGATTGAAACCATCCTGGTCAACTAAAAAAAAATTAGCTGGGCATGGTGGTGTGTGCCTATAGTCCCCGCTACTCAGGAGGCTGAGGCAGGAGTATCGCTTGAACTCGGGAGGCGGAGGTTGCAGTTAGCCAAGATTGCACCACTGCACTCCAGCCTGGGCTACAGAGCGAGACTCTGTCTCAAAAAAATAAAAAATAAAAAGAAAGAAAAAGAAAAATAGGGTAGAGTGGAGTGAGGAATGTGAGCAGGAGTCATCCACAATGCCATTTCAGGTTGTTTTCTCAAACACCTGTCACCATGCTTCTTGGGCTCTCTGCTGTTATGTCTTTTCTCAGATACTAGAGTTCAGGACATTGGTATGGCTCAAAACGACCTACTTTACTCAGGTGCTCTGTGTTGTAATCTGATGATTCTAGTCCCTCCTCCTTCATCCCCCCTCACTCAGACAGACAGTTTGGGAAGATATAAAATGGTGTGTCAGTCTGGGTCTTCCTTTAGCCACCTCCCTCTTGGTTCTGCCTTCTTCAGTGTCTTTCCCTATGGTCTCTAATTCTCCAGGGGTGTTTCCTATCTCCCAAAAACCTGTATCAGTTAAGATTAGATTCAGCTTTAAGTGAGAGAAAGCCCCATATAATTGTAGCTTTATTTCTTTAGTTGCACATAAATGAAGTTTGGAAGCAGGCAGTTCAAGGCCATTGCTGTCTGGGCTCCTTTTAGCTTGTTGCTTTGCCAGTCTCAACATACATTCACCAACTATCCAAGATGGTTCCAGCCTTGTCAGCATGTTCACATTTCAGCCACCTGCAAGGAGCTCACCTTCTCTCCTTTTATTTTTGAGACAAGGTCTTGCTCTGTCACCCAGGCTGAAGCACAGAGGCACAATCATAGCTCACTGCATCCTTTAACTCCTGGGCTTAAGTGATCCTCCTGCCTCAGCCTCCCAAGTAGCTGGAGCTACAGGTGCATACCAACATTACAGGTGCACCTGCTAATTTTATAAAACTTTGTGTAGAGACAGGGGTCTCACTACGTTGCCCAGGCTGGCCTCAAATACCTGGGCTCAAGTGATTCTCCCACCTCAGCCTCCCAAAGTGCCATTCCTTCCAATGGGTGTGTGAGGATGGGAATTTTGATTTTAAAAAGAAAAGGAGCCAGGATCTTTAAAATCAAAATTTCCATCCTCACACACCTGTTGGAAGGAACATAAAATGGCGCAACCAGTTTGGAAAACAGTTCTGGCAATTTCTCAAAATGTTAAACATAGAACCACATCACACAGAAATTTTACTCCTAGGTATACACTCAAGAGAAATGGAAACATATGTCTACACAGGACTTGTACAAATGTTCATAGCACCATTATTCAAAATGCAGAATATAATTTAACAACCAAAAGACATAAAATAATATACATGTGACAACATGGATGAACCTCAAACACATTATGCTAAGTGAAAGAAGCCATACACAAAAGACCACTTAGTGCATGATTCTATTTATAGAAAATGTTCAGCATAGGCAAATCTATAGAGACAGAAAGTAGGCTCATGGTTGCCCAGAACTGGGGCATTGGGGGATTTGGGAGATGGTGGATAAGTGGTGCCAAGTTTCTTTTCGGGATAATAAAAATTATCTTAAAATGTAGTGATAGTTGCATAACTCTGAATATACTAAAAGCCATTGAATTGTACACTTTAAATGGTGGAATTGTGTGGTGTGTGAATTATATCTCAATAAAGCTATTAAAAAAGGGCACACTTTCCATAATTTCACACGCCACTTTCACTTACATTCCATAGGCTAGAACTTATGGCCATGTCTATGTACAAGGGAAGCAAATAAATACAGTCTTTATCCCATCTAAAAATCATAGGTTCCATTACAATAGAGATAATGATATTGCAGAACATTGGCCATGTCTGCCCCACCCTTAGTCAGACCTTAGACCTTGTTAGTCCACCCACAGAGGATCCTTGATGCATTTCTCGGGAACACGGCACTTCATCTTAGGGAAATTGATCTCTTTCCCAGAGTCTCTACAAGGATGTTTTGGCTCTGAATCCTCGCGTATTTTGGATCAAAATTCATTTCATTCAGCAGTCATCCTTCGTGGTTTTGTTTTACAACTTTTCCCCTGTTTATTGAAAGTAGAAGTTTCTTTTTTATTTTTTTGCTCTTGGCTTTCAGTTGGTTTCAAGAGTTGGAAGTGAATTCAAAATTCCCCTTTCCCACTATCTTTACCTCAAATTTTCCAGAATAAATATTCTTGTGTTTTCTTTTTTCTTTTTTTTTTTGAAACAAATTCTCACTCTGTCACCCAGACTGGAGTGCAGTGGCACAATCACAGCTCACTGCAGCATCTACCTTCCAGGCTCAATCAATCCACCTGCCTCAGCCTCCCAAGTAGCTGGGGCTATAGGTGCACACCACTATGCCTGGCCAGTTGTTAAACTTTTTGTAGAGATGGAGCCCCACTATGTTGCCCAGGCTGGTCTCCAACTACAAGGCTTAAGCAATCTACCTACCTTGGCCTTCCAAAGTGCTGAGATTACAGGTGTGACCCATTGTTCCTAGCCCATGTTTTCTTCTAAACACAGCTTTGTAACCCTTCTGGGATTTCCCATACTTTTTGCATCTAGTTTTTTGTTTTGTTTTGTTTTGTTTTGAGACAGAGTCTTGCTCTGTTGCCCAGGTTGAAGTGCAATGGCACAATCTGGGCTCACTGCAACCTCCACCTCCCAGGTTCAAGTGATTCTCATGCCTCAGCCTCCCGATTAGCTGGGACTACAGGTGTGTGCCATCATACCTGGCTAATTTTGTATTTTTAGTAGAGACAGGGATTTCACCATGTTGGCTAGGCTGGTCTCAAACTCCTGGCCTCAAGTGACCCATCCCCCTTGGCCTCCCGAAGTGCTGGGATTACAGACATGAGCCACCGCACTTGGCATCCAGTGCTGGATTTTCAGTGTTCTCTGCAAACATCTTGCTCCTCCTCTCCAAATAAATTCCCCTTAGAACTCACCACCCCCACATCCCCACCACACACTGCTTTAGTCATGTCTCACATTTCAATAAAAGTTCTGTATAAACTGTAGAGTGCTATGTATATGTTCATTGTATTTATTATATTCTTATTGCCTTGGCTAGAATAATTTCCCCATTGCCTATTTTGTAGGGACCACAAATGCAACCCATTTGAATCTAAATGCAGTGTCTCTTCACCCATAGTTGCTCCTCTTGGGAAATGGCACCACCTGTTGCCCAAGTCAAAAACACAGGAGCCATTCTAAATTCTTCCTTCTCACACACTTCCCACAATCACTCATTCACTAAGCCCTCTCCATTTTCTGTGTTGATCCTCATAGCTGACCCTTGCTTTCCCCATCTCCTGCCACGGCCTCGGTTCTGCTCTCACTCATCCTTGCCCAGATCTTGGTAACTGCCTCCCATCATCTATCTTCCTGCCAGGATTCGACCCCCTTCCACTGCACACATCATGCAGTCACCACCATGATCTTTCTTCAATGCAAACCACCTCTTGTCTATTGCTCATCCCTTCCTTCCACTGTTTAGATCCTTTATTGCTTCTCCTTTCTGCTCAGTTAAGCCCACACTTCCTCACATGGCAAAGGCCTGCCGGGCCCTGATGTTTCCTGCCTTCCCAGCATTACATGCCCTGCTCCTTCCTCTCCAGCACCACTCCCGCCTCCTAGTTATACCTAACAAATTGCAGTCTTCAAAAGCCTCTGAGTTTTTGAACATCTCCTCTCCCTCCAATTAGAAGTTAGCTGACTCCTATTTGTGTTTTAGAATAAATCCAGGCATCATTTTCTGTAAACCTTTCCTATCATTTGCCCTGTGTCTGATTTTAGTGTCCTTCCCTTGTATTTCCATAGAACTCGGCACATATTTCTCTACGAACATTACATTGTACTATAATTTTTGGCTTGTGACTTCCTTGATTAAAATATAAGGTCCTTAAGGGCAGAGACCACATCTTATTTGTTTCTGGATTCCCAGTCCCTAGTCTGTAGCTGGCATATAACAGGTATTCATGTTGAAAAGCAGTAACAAAGAATAAACAGTCTCCTCTGCATTTATATTTTGTTGACTTTTTAGAACAGGGCAGGAAATGACTACATGGAGTTCCAGAAACCTCGGCTCTTCCATGTGCCCCCATTAACTCTCCTTCCAACAGGGCAATTGTTGGTTCAGTGACATGTTGACTCAGACTGCCCTCTGGCCAATGGCAGCCACGCATGCATGGACTCTGAATCTATTCTGTGTACCAGTGTTGCCTAATTTGCAAATAGCCTGTACCTGTGTAATCCTCTTTGTTGGGAGTGAAGTGGTTCTCTCTGCTTTTGAAAAAAGCTAATGTGATGTGTGTTTACTGATATGACATCAATGAGGATAACAGGGTATCAAGCAGGAGGTTAACTGAAAAGAGGAGCCTGGCTCTAAATGATCTGGTCACTTGGGATGGAGGGATTGCCACATATCAGACTTTGAGTAGCTCTATTAACTGGGTTAGTAATGGGCTATGGGCCAACATGTAGCGGGCAACTATATTTCATTGATTCTAAGGCACTCCTTCTTTCACATTTTTATGTCTCTGAAACTGCAGTGTGTCTTAAAACAGATGACATCTTAAATTCAGAGAAAAATAGAAGTCCAACATGTCAATAGTATGCCAGAAAAATATAACAAATTTTAATTGACTGAATAGTGACTAAGCCTGGAATTTCACAAATGAACTAAAAACAATGGCTTATAAAGAATTATAAAGAATGTCTAAAAACTTGAATTTGCATATGAGCCCCTCCTAATTTCCGGGGAAAATACTGTACATATATTATCATTAATCTACAACCTCCTAGTCTTGGAAGTTAGGTGTTATTAGTAATAATCTTTACTGAGATATAATTCACATGCTATAAAATTCACCCATTTAAAGGTACAGTTCAGTGGTTTTTAGAATATAGAGAATTGTGCAATCCTTACAGCAGTCTAATTTTAGAATATTTTTATCATTTCCCAGGAAAATTCTGTATCCATTTGCAGTCACTTTCTAGCCCTAGGCACCCATTAATCCACTGTCTCTAAGGAATTGCTTATTCTGGATATTTTATGTACATGGAATTGCACAAATGCAGCTCACTGCAACCTCAACTTCCTGGGCTCAAATTCCTCCTGCCTCAGCCTCCCAAAGTGCTGGGATTACCAGCATGAGCCACCATGCCAGGCTAGCATCTTGCTTTCAAGGTTCATCTGTGTTGTAGGTTCATGCATCAGTACTTCATTCCTTTTCTTGGCAAATGATATTCCACTATATCAATGTACCACGTTCTATCCATTCTTCAGTTGATGGACATTTGGGTTTTTTCCATTTTTTGGTTATTATAAATAATACCACTATGAATATTCTTGTGCAAGTTTTTGTATGAACTTTGACTGCCGAGACCAGCTCAGTAGGGGAGACCCTAACCCAGGGGCACTAGAGGAATTAAAGACACACACACAGAAATATAGAGGTGTAAAGTGGGAAATCAGAGGTCTCACAGCCTTCAGAGCTGAGAGCCCCGAACAGAGATTTACCCACGTATTTATTAACAGCGAGCCAGTCATTAGCATTGTTTCTATAGATATTCGATTAGCTAGAAGTATCCCTTATGGGAAACGAAGGGATAGGCCGAAATAAAGGGATGGGTTTGGCTAGTTATCTGCAGCAGGAGCATGTCCTTAAGACACAGATCTCTCATGCTATTGTTTGTGGTTTAAGAAAGCCTTTAAGCAGTTTTCCACCCTGGGCGGGCCAGGTGTTCCTTGCCCTCATTCTAGTAAAACCACAAAGTTCCAGCGTGGGCGTCATGGCCATCATAAACCCGTCACAGTGCTGCAGAGATTTTGTTTATGGCCAGTTTTGGGGCCAGTTTATGGCCAGATTTTGGGAGGCCTATTCCCAACATTTGACCTCCCAGCTTCAAGGGATAATCCCACCTCAGCCTCCTACATAGCTGGGACTACAAGGTGAATTCCACCATGCCTGGCTAAATTTTTTTTGTATTTTTAGTAGAGATGGGGTTTTGCCATGTTGCCCAGGCTGGTCTCCAACTCCTGGGCTCAAGAAATCTGCCCACCTTGCCGTTCCAAAGTCCTGAGATTACAGGCATGAACCACCATGCCCTGCCTGGACATATATTTTCATTTCTCCAGGGAAGTGAATAAAATTGCTGGTTCATATAGTAACTCTATGCTTAACATTTTGAAGAACTGCCAAAAGCAGTTGCACCATATCACATTCCTACCAGAAATGTACGAGGATTCCAATTTCTCCACATTCTTGCCAACACTTATTATTATCTTTTTTATTTTAACCATCCTAGTGGGTGTGAACTGGTATTTCATCATGATTTTGTGTTTTCTTAATGACTAATGATTTAGAGAGTCTTTTCATATATTTATTGGTCACTTGTATATCTACTTTGGGGAAATGTCTATTCAAATCCTTTGCCCATTTTAAAATTGGGTTATTAATCTTTTTATTGCTGAGTTATGAGTTCTTTATACATTCTGGATACAAGTTTCTTATTAGATATATGATTTGCAAATATTTCCCCCCATCCTATGGGTTGTCTTTTCACTTAGTTTTTTAATTTTAATAAACTCGTTTGTTTTTTTCTTTTGCCATTTCTACTTTTGATGTCATTTTAAGAAACTATTGCCTAACTCAAGGTCATGAAGATTTACTCCTATGTTTTCTTCTGATATGGTTTGGCTGTGTTCCCACTCAAATCTCATCTTGAATTGTAGCTCCCATAATTCCTACATGTTGTGGGAGGGATCCAGTGGGAGGTAATTGAATCATGAGGGCGAGTTTTTCCTGTGCTGTTCTCGTGATAATGGATAAGTCTCATGGCATCTGACGGTTTTCTAAAGAGGAGTTTGCCTGCACACGTTCTCTTGCCTGCTGCCATGTAAGACATGCCCTTTGCTTCTCCTTTTCCTTCTACCATGATTGTGAAGCCTCCTCAGGCCTTTAATTGACTCACATGTGGAACTGTGAGTCACTTAAACCTCTTTCCTTTATAAATTACCCAGTCTCAGGTATGTCTTTATTCACAGCATGAGAATAGACTAATACACCTTCTGAGAGTTATAGTTTTAATGCTTACATTTAAGTCTATGATTCATTTGGAGTTAATTTTTGTACTTGGTTTAAGGAAGAGGTCCAACTTTATTCTTCTGCCATGTGGATACACCATTATCCTAGCACCTTTGTGGAAAGGACTGTTCTCCATAAAGTTGTCTTGATACCCTTGTTGAAAATCGCTTCATCATAAATGTGGGGGTTCATTTGTGGACACTCAGTCTATATGTCTGTCCTTATGCCAATATCACACAGTTGTTTGGGTTTTTTTCCCTAGTCACTAGACTAGCAGGGAACACACAGTTTTAATGACTGTAGTTTTATATTTTGTTCTTCTTTCAAGATTGTTTTTACTAGTCTTGATCCCTTGCATTTTCATATGAATTTTAGGTTCATTGTGTGAATCTTCTTAATTTGGAGTGGATGCTACAGAAGATTCCCAATAGTGAACTGAGGACCAAAATTATCCAGAAGCCTCTACGTGGCAAAGGAAAGATCAGGGAACCAGGCAGGTCATTTATTGGTACTAGGTACATTTTGGAAATTTTCTAAAGAATCATCATCTCCAGGGGTGGAGGCACTCCCTACTGGCATGCTGGCCTCAGTTTCCTAGTGAGTCAAATGACTGGATTTAGGGGATTGGAATTCTAAGAAAATCAAGGGTTCAGGAGCAAGGGCAGATCTCCAGACAGCTCTGTGTAGACCAGGGCCTGGAGGAGAGTTGGAGGTTACATGTTGCTTCCACATTGACCTAAGGCTTAGGCTCTTACTGCTATTCAATAATTCAAGATTTAAAGGAGACGGGTGGGATGGCTCATGCCTGTAATCCTAACACTTAGGGAGGCTGAGGTGGGATTGAACCCAAAAGTTCAATATCAGCTTTGGAAACATAGTGAAACCGCATCTCTACAAAAAAAAAAAATTAAGAAAATTAGCTGGGGCATGGTGGCACATGTCTATTGTTCCAGCTACTTGGGAGGCTGAAGTGGGAGGATCAATTGAGTCAGGGAGGTGGAGGCTGCAGTGGGCCATGACTGTGCCACTGTACTCCAGCCTGAGTGACAGAGGGAGACCCTGTCTCAACAACAAAGAGCAAATAATTTATTTAAAAAAAATAAAAATAGGAACAGCTCTATGTGGGCCAGGCTCTCTCCAACACAGGCTTGCTTTCCTGGAAGGAAGGAACACTTCTATTAGTTCTCTTCATGTTAAAATACAATATGCCCCTAAAAGCCATTGAAAACACTAATCAGAAAGGGACTCTCATAAACTGCTGGAGGATATAAATCAGTATAGTTTTTCTAGAGGAGTATTTGTCAATACACATCAAAACACTCTAAAGAAATTTTCACTCTTCAATTCAGTGATTCTCCTTTTGACAATTTATCTGTAAGAAATAGAGATTTACCTATGAGGATATCACTTGCGTAATTATTTACAATATTGATGAATTAGATGAAACCTATACATCTATCTATAATAGATTGTAAATCATTGTGCCTCTAACATACAACCTAAAAATGTCTATATGGATTAATAGCATAGACTGTCTTTTATCACAATATACTAAGTGAAAGCAGATTATCAAATAGATTGTACAGAATGTACCAAATTTTATTTTTAAAATATACACTACAAGAGCCAGGCATGGTGGCTCACACTTGTATTCCTATTACATTGGGAGGCCAACATGGGAAGTTCGCTTGAGCCCAGGAGTTCAAAACCAGCGTAAGCAACATAGCAAGACCCTGTCTCTACAAAAAAAAAAAAAAAAATTAGCCAGGTGTGGTGGCACACACCTGTAGTTCCAGCTACTCGGGAGGCTAAGGTGTGGGGATCACTTGACCCCAGGAATTCAGAACTCAGTGAGCCATGATCATACCATGGCACTCTGGGTGACAGACTGAGACCCTGTCTCTAAAAAATAATTAGATAAGTAAAAGTAAAAATATACCCGTTAGCAGTGACAAATTCGTACAGGTATGCAGCAACCTCAATCCTTACTTCTTCAGAAGAAAGAATTCAACAGAGGAGGAGCGTAAGGCAGAGTAAGAGACCGAGGCAAGTTTAGAGCAGGAGTGAAAGTTTATTAAAAAGTTTTTAGAGCAGGGACAAAGAGGGCCAAGCAGGCGACTTGAGAGATTCAAGTGCGTGGCTTGACTTTCGGCTTGGGGTTTTATACACTGGCATGCTTCTGGGAATTGCCTCCTTTCTCACCATATTCTTCCCTTGGGGTGGGCTGTCCGCATGGGCGCAGTCGCCTGCTAGCGCTTGCGAGGGGCCACATGTGCAGTGTGTTTGCTGAAGTTGTGCGCATACTCACTTGAGGTGCTGGTCTCCCACCAGTCGAGTGTTCCCAGAAGGTGGTCATGTGCCAGTTAAACGCAGCCATTTTGCTTCTTAGTGCGCATGCTTGAGCCCACTCACCCAATTCCTGAGCTCTTAACTAGCTTCAGGTGTTTTCTCTTGGGAGCCTGCCTTTCGCTGGCGCTGGCTGCCACCAATTATTATTTTGGAGAGAGAGTTAACAACTGCCTAACCATCACCTGATGGTCGCCTGACATTCCAGGTGGGGGAGGGTGGCTCTCTTGCCCTGCTGGTGTCTACCTACTTACTGTAACATGCATAGAAATCTTTTGATGTATATACAGTAAAATATTAAGTGATTATCTGTAAGGCAAAATTGCAGGTAACTTCTTTCTCCTGTTGCTTTTCTGCATTTTCCATTTTTTATATTGAATATTTATTATCATTGTAATTAGAAACAAAACATATTGGCTGGGTGCAGTGGCTGACATCTGTAATCCTAGTGCTTTGGGAGGCCGAGGTGAGAAGATTGCTTGAGGCCAGGAGCTCGAGACTAGCCTGGGCAACATAGCAAGAGCCCATGTCTACAAAAAAAAAAAAAAAAAAAAATTAGCTGGGCATGGTGGCCCACATCGGTAGTCCTAGCTACTCAGGAGGCTAAGGTGGGAGGATCCCTTGAGCCCAGGAGTTTAAGGTTACAGCGAGCTGTGATTGCACCACTGCACTCCAGCCTGGGCAACAGAGCAAGAGCCTGTCTCAAAGAAACAAAACATATTAAATGTTATTTTTGAAAATACTAATCAAATGAACATATAAGATAACAGGGGAGAAAAAAATGTGTGTTGGCCAATCTTAAATCATCTTTGCCACCTTCTGGGAAATCGTGACTGGAGCCAAGCAGCTCTGTAAAGGCAGGGACGTGGGAGGCTCTGAATTTCAGAGGGGAAGAAGGAAGATGCAGTGGCCAAGGGTCTTTGATGGCCTCTGGCTCCAAGAAACAGAAAATTAACAACAGTTAACATTTAAAACAAAGAAAGAAACCTGTACATTTTGTTTTGGAGAAGTCAGTATTACAAAGGGGAGATCAAAAAAGAAAAGTTTGCAAAAGCAGGTCCCTTTGTCATTTGGTAATGTGTGACATCTAAATTGGATTGACTTGCTTTGGCTTCTTTAAAAACTGTCATTATATTCAATTACCAAATGACAAATCAGTCTTTGGATGACTGCCTGATTCTATTAGTGTACAGACTTAAATGGCTCCATCTAGATTTGGGAGTTTATAACAGTTTGATTGCCTTTCCTATTCTCACTGGATTACTTAATCATGCCAAAAACTAAGTGAAGCAAAAAAATTGTCCAAAATGTGCAGGTGTTCGTCTGCATGGGTTTATTTCTATTTACCAAGGGAAAATGGCACAAAGTAATCTGTTTTGTTGAAGCGGCCATTTTTATCCAGAAAGTGTCCTAAGTTTGACCCAAGACATTTTGGGAAACTGTTTGTAACTGAACAAGACCAGAGACAATAATGGCAACACAGTAGTCTTGGAACCAAGAAATGGAGAGCACAGGAGCACTTTATTATGCTTATTGTTTATTTTTGGTTCATAAACAAGTCAAAAATACTTTAAAAAAAAAAAAAGACAGGTTATGATCTGTCACCCAGACTGGAGTGCAGTGGCGTGATCACAGCTCATTGCAGCCTCAATTTTCCAGGCTCAAGTGATCCTCCTATCTCAGCCTCCTGGGTAGCTAGGAATACAGGTGTGTGCCACCATGCCTGGCCAATTATTTTATTTTCTGTAGAGACAGGGTCTTGCTATGTTGCCAGAACTAGTCTTGAACTCCTGGGCTTAAGCTATCCTCCCACCTTGGCCTCTCAAAGTGTTGGAATTACAGGTGCGAGTCACCACACCTGGCCTAACTTTTTTTTTTTTCTTTTTTGAGACAAGATCTCACTCTGTTGCCCAGGCTGGAGTGCAGTCTGGCTCACTGTGGCCTCAACCTCCCAGGCTCAAGTGATCCTCCTACCTTAGCCCCCCAAGTACAGGCAAGTGCCACCACACCCAGCTAATCTTTGTATGTTTTGTAGAGACAGGGTTTCATCATGTTGCCCAGGCTGGTCTTGAACTCCTGAGCTCAAGCGATCCACCCACCTCAGCCTCCCTAAGTGTTGGCAGGCACGAGCCATTGCGCCCAGCCAACACTCTTAATTGTAGTGGATTTAATAGGACTGAGCATTCTTAAGCTTGCCTGTGAGTGATGGTCTCAATTTATGGCTGTTTTACACACACTGTCATACAATAGCTTTTATCTAGTAATCAGATGGTTCTCTGCAGGAAAAGTATTATTATGGTCAATGTGAAAAACTGGAGTTTGCAACCACGCTGTCTAGAAAGGAGCTTTACTGGAATTGCTGCCTTAAATCTAAGAACTGACTTTTTTTTACTTTTTTTTTTTCTTTCTGGATTCAGGTGTGAATGAAAGAAAATGAGATCTGGAAACTTGATGCTATTGAATCAAACTCTACTTTCCTCACTTGTAAATTGGGGTAGGGTAACAACCATGATGATTATGACAACAGCAGCCAGCTTTCCTCCTTGCCTCATACAATCTTTGTGAGGCTTAAATGACCAAATAATATTGGATGCTTTACATTTGCCTGACACCCTGTATTAGCCTGTTCTCACATTGCTATGAAGAAATACCCAAGACTGGGTAATTTATAAAGGAAAGAGGTTAAATTGACTCACAGTTCTGTATTGCTGGGGAGGCCTCGGAAAACTTACAATCATAGCAGAAGGCAAAAGAGAAGCAGACACCTCCTTCACAGGGCAGCAGGGAAGTGAGTGCAAGCAGGGGAAATGCCAGGTGCTTATAAAACCATCAGCTCTCGTGAGACTCACTCACTATCACGAGAACAGCATGGGAGAAACCACCCCCGTGATCCAATTACGTCCACCTGGTCTCGCCCTTGACAAGTGGGGATTATGGGCATTACAATTCAAGGTGAGATTTGGGTGGGGACATGAAGCCAAACCATATCACACTGCCTAGTTGTTTATAAATCTCATTTCATTCTCACATAAACTATATCCAGTAGCTGCTTTTGTTGTTGTTCTTCACATTATATAAATAAGAAAAACCAAGGCTCAGAAAGGAGAAAATACCTTGCTTGAAATTATGCTTTTGTCACATGGCATAGTTAGAATTCAAACCAAGTTCTATCTGATTATAAAGCATTCCTGTTTAAGTGAAAGTTTCCTTTTTCCATTTTAACTTCATTTTGTATTTCCTTAAACATTATCTGTACAATTATTAGAGTTGGTAATACCTGCACATGGTATACAATACCAAAATATGTACACAAGGGTAAAAAGTGAAAATAAGTCTTCTAGCTGGGTGCTGTGGCTCACGCCTGTAATCCCAGCATTTTGGGAGGCCAAGGCCGGCGAATCACCTGAGGTCAGGAGTTCGAGACCAGCCTGGCCAATATGGTGAAACCCCATCTCTACTAAAAATACAAGAATTAGCTGGCCGTGGTGGCAGGCACCTGTAATCCCAGCTACTCAGGAGGCTGAGGCAGAGAATTGCTTGAACCTGGGAGGCGGAGGTTGCAGTGAGCCAAGATCCTGCCACTGCACTCCAGCCTGGGCAACAAGAGAGAAATTCAGTCTCAAAAAAAAAAAAATCCCAAAAACAAGAAAATAAGTCTTCCTCCCTTTCCTATACAGTATACTTGACACCTGGTTTCCTTCTTGATGTAATCACAGTTACCAGTTTATATCCCATGGGAGATATCTTATGGATTTAAAACACACACACACACACACACACACATATACAGCCGCCATTGTTTTCACATAAATGGTAGCATCCTATAGTATTCTGTAGCTTGCTTAGTATTTCATGTTATAGAAATATCAGAATTTTTGCAGTCCTTTTTAAATAGACATTCAGGGATAGTCCAGTCTTCAGACATCAAAAATGTTAGGCCGGACATGGTAGCTCATGCCTGTAATCCCAGTACTTTGGGAGGCTGAGGTGGGTAGATCACCTGAGGTCAGGAGTTCGAGACCAGCCTGGCCAACATGGTGAAATCCCTCTCTACTAAAAATACAAAAATTAGCTGGGCGTGGTGGCGCACGCCTATAATCCCAGCTACTCAGGAGGCTGAGGCACGAGAATTGCTTGAACCCGGGAGGCAGAGGTTGCAGTGAGCTGAGATCACACCATTGCACTCCAGCCTGGGTGAAAGAGCGAAGCTCCGTCTCAAAAAAAAAAAAAAAAAGCAAATATCAAAAATATTGCTGTAATTAATAAATATTCTTTGGGGAAAACATACATGAAGGATAAACTCCTAAACTCCTAGTGAGAGAGTAGGAACAGAGCTTGGCTTCTTTTGGCTTCAGCCCGCCACACTAGAGCATTCTTTCATGCATCCCCACTGATCACAAAGCCTACTCCACTACGTCACTGATGCCATCATGTTTTTGGGGTTTTGTTTTGTTTTTTTGACGGAGTTTCACTCTTGTTGCCCAGGCTGAACTGCAATGGTCCGATCTCGGCTCACCACAACCTCTGCCTCCCAGGTTCAAGCGATTCTTCTGCCTCAGCTTCCCCAGTAGCTGGGACTACAGGCGTGTGCCACCACACCCAGCTAATGTTTTATTTTTAGTAGAGACGGGGTTTCTCCATGTTGGTCAGGCTGGTCTCTAACTCCTGGCCTCAGGTGATCCGCCTGCCTTGGCCTCCCAAAGTGCTGGGGTTACAGGCATGAGCTACCGCGCCCGGCCAATCCCCTATGTTTTTCCTTAAAGAATTCCAGGAAGTGGCCTTAGGAAATAACCAAGGTTGCCCTCAGAAAGGAATGCTGAATGATTGATTTACAGCCTTGTTGCCTCCGACAAGACCACCAGGTGGCCCTTTACTCAAGATAAACATAGCAACCACATCACGCTGACCTGTGTCTCCTGCCCCTCACGTGCCTTGCCCAGCCCAGCCTCCATACCCTACCACTGATGTCGATTCCTGCGCTTTGCCTAATAAAAAAGCCCTACGGCTCTTTTCTGGAAGTCGGTCGCGGAATTCTCTCACTCATGCTGCTTTCCTTATGTCTGGGCATAAGTTCCAATGAGGCCTTGTTTGGGAAAACTCTTTCAACCTCATGTCAATTTCTATTGCATTGAGAGCCCAAGAATCCATGGTCAGTAACACTAGTAGTGAAACTACTCTTCACGTTGTATGTGTTTTGAATTTTGATAGATATTGCCACATTGCCTTCCCTAGAGGTTATATCAATTTACACTATTGGCAAGAATATGGGTTTTTTTTTAACATCCTGCCAACAAATTATGACAAATAAAATCATGTTATTTTACAACTTTTATTTTAACATATTTTATTTTGTTAGTATATTTTTATGTTTGAAAAGCACCTTGAATTACTTTTACTCAAATTTTAACTTTGTTTCCCTTGCGCTACCTTTTTTTTTAGTTTATGTAAAAATTTATCTGACCAAAATGTAGAAAAAGTGATAGTATTACATATGATACAGTTGTAAGAATCTTAAGAAAAGTATGGATTTTATTCAATAGCACAATTTGCTAGTGTATTTCCTGGGTAGTGTGATGCTGAATAAATAGGAGTAGGGTGGTGGGGTGGGGTGGATAGGGGATTCAGATAAGCCAGAAGCAGGGTGATTTTTAGTCAGAATTGAAAACTTGAGTTGGCCCCCACATGCTGCTGGGGAATGTGAAATGTTTCGGCTCTGAGATGTTAACTGAGAAAACAAAGTAAAACGAAGCCAAAATGTGCAGCCCCGTCTACAAAATCCTCCATTATCCAGTTTAATCAGGAGTTTCTTGGTCTTTTATTAACTTGGTCCTAAAGAAGGAATTCAAGTTCTACATAAGTAAAACTTCAATTTGTTATTCCCTGAAGTATGGAAATGAAGTTGGGCCAGTTTTTAATCTCTGCTGCCAGAGAGGCCCTTTCTGCTAATAGAACAAAGCTCTTTTGCTCAATTTATTAATGCCTTGTAGTCTTTTGGATATGGCTGACCTGAATTGGACTGAACTCCACCATATTCCTGCTGAATGGATGGGTCATTACTGGAATGAGACACTTGCTCCTCAGAGAACAACTTTATTTTGATTTTAGATTTTCTTGTGATGGAGTGTCTCACTCTGTCGCCCAGGCTGGAGTACAGTGGTGCCATCTCAGCTCACTGCAACCTCCACCTCCCAGATTCAAATAATTCTCCCACCTTAGCCTCCCTAGTAGCTGGGACCACAGGCATGTGTCACCATGCCCAGCGTTTGTATTTTTAGTGAAGGCGGGGTTTTGCCGTTTTGCCAGGCTGGTCTCAAATTCCTGACCTCAGGTGATCCACCTGCCTTGGCCTCCCAAAGTGTTGGAATTACAGGTGTGAGCCACTGTGCCTGGCCAGAGAACAACTTTAGAAGGAAAGAAATATGCAGAAGAACATCACATCAAGCATCTACCCAGAAAATATGTGGGTAATTATGAAGCATTCTCATGCTGACTGCTTGAGAGGATGTTTGTTCTGCATGGTGGAGTGTGGAGAAGAGCCAGGATGCTTAGGTTAATCTCTCTGTGGTTTATGACTTCCCACAACAGCAAACCCCCGCCCACCATTTTTTTTGTTTGTTTGTTTTTGCTTTTTTGCCTCTGGATGGAAAATCCCCACCCATGTGATGGTCCCTGGTCTCTCCTGTCGTCTGACCAATGGTTGACCCAAATGGTTATGTTCTTCAGCGTTTTAAATAGATCCATTACTAGATATTGGAGTCTGTGTTCTCCAAAGTGTGGGGTTGCCTGTTCTCTTGTCGCCCAGGCTGCAGTACAATGGCGCAATCTAGGCTTACTGCAACCTCCGCCTCCCGGGTTCAAGCAATTCTCCTGCTTCAGCCTCCCGAGTAGCTGGGATTACAGGTTTGTGCCACCACGCTTGGCTAATTATTGTATTTTTAGTAAAGATGAGGTTTCACCATGTTGGCCAGGCTGGTCTCGAACTCCTGACCTCAAGTGATCCACCTGCTTTGGTCCCCCAAAGTGCTGGGTATACAGGTGTGAGCCACTGTGACTGTCCGCCCTCTGTCTTAAGAGACCACGCTTACTAGGAAATACCCTGCCTACCTTACGAATAAATGCAAGGCAAAGGAAAAAAATAGAGCTGAAAAAGCTGGTGCCATTTTTAAAAAAAAAGGAAGAAATGAGATTTAACTGGTGCTCAAAGCTTCTGATAAAAATATGTGGTCATGTATTCATAATTTGCTTGACATTTCCAGCAAAGCAAAGATGGCAATAACAAAAGAAACTTCTTACAAGAGAAGAGAAAGACACTCGGAGCTCCGGAGTTTCTGCTGGAACAAGGCTCTTCCGTTTTGGTTATATACAGTCGATCAAGTTCATTTAGTGCCTGATCCAGTGTCTGATATAAGCCCACACTCTCTTCTTTGGCCTGGGCAAATTTCTCTTCCAGGTCATCAGTTGTCTTTTCCAGTTTTGCAACCATTATCTCCGCAAATTCAGCAAGGATCCCAGCCTCCTTCAGTTTGTCAGACAGAAGTTTAATTTTTTCTTCATATTTGTCCTCCTTTTCAGAATACTTTACAGTGCAGCCTCCGGCGGTTTCAGATTGTTAGTGACATTCTTGAGTTCTTCTGCCAGGTCACCACATTTTAGTTCAGACACCTCTGCACGCTCCTCTGCCCTGGCCAGTTCGCCCTCCAGGACGGCCAGCTTCCGAGCTACCTCCTCGTATTTGCGGTCAGCCTCTGGCCGCAGTGCGCTTGACCTCTTTGAGCTGCATCTCCTGAATCTCCATCTTCTCCTCATCCCTCATGACCCGGTTTTCTATCACCTTCATTCTCTCTCACGCTCATCTGCAGCCTTTTCCCCCTCCTCTAGCTTCTGCAGGGCCGTGACCAGTCGTTCCCGAGCCCCGTCCAACTCCTCCTTAACGAGCTGGATGCGTCGGTTGAGGACAGCCACCTGGCCTCCAGTCCAGCTGCCGCTGCAGGCCCTGCGCGCCGTCTTCGCCTTGTCCGCCTGCTGCGGCAGGGCCTGAATCTTGCGTTTCACCGCCTGCGGCGGGCCCCCCGGATCCGGCCGGGTTCAGACGACAGCCGCACGGCCGCGCCTCGGCCCCTGAACTTTTGCCTGCACCGGGGCCGCCCCGCACCCACTGCCACCCCCAGCCCCGGCCCCGGCCCGGCTGCCGTCGGGGCGATGAGGTCACCCGCCCTTGCACGATATCTGTTGATTTGGGGATTTGTTCCTACTGCCTATAGGAGTCAATTTTCTTGGGTTTTTCAGGCACGATGATAGCAACTGAAGTTTTTGCTTCCATCTTTTAAATGTTTTATTTCTTGTTACTTTTTTCTAATTCCAGTTGAACTATACTGTAATGGTAAATAGCCTTGTTATTTATTTATTTATGACACGGGGTTTCACTCTGTCGCCCAGGCTGGAGTGCAGTGGTGCGATCTCGGCTCACTGCAACCTTCACCTCCTGGGCTCAAGCGATCCTCCTACCTCAGTCTCCTGAGTAGCTGGGACTCTAGGCGCGGGCCACCAAGCCCGGCTAAATTTTTTTTTTTTTTTTTTTTTTTTGTATTTTTAGTGGAGACAGGGTTTCGCCATGTTGGCCAGGCTGTCTTGAACTCCTGACCTCAGGTGATCCGCCTGCCACGGCCTCCCGAAGTGCTGGGATTACAGGTGTAAGCCGGCTTCATCTTATTCTCAATATTAATGAGAATGTTTCCAGTCTTTCACCAAAAAGCACAATTTGGGAAATGTGTTTTCATTGACTTAAGAGAAACTCATCTATTTCTATTTTACTAAGGGTTAGAAAAATCAAGAATGGATGTCAAATATTATTAAAAGCATTTTCTGTACAAATGAGATTATCATGTAATGTCAAAATTGTGTTTATACAATTTTGCATAATTTGTATTTATGTAATTTTGTATAAATTGCATTTATACAAAATTGTATTTATATGGTCAGTTTTCTTAAGATGGATTTCCTGGTATTGCACCACTGCTATGTTCCTGATTCCTGTGTTAGTGGTGTAGTTTTTTCTTTTTTTTTGAAACAAAGTCTTGCTCTGTTGCCCAGGATCTTGGCTCACTGCAACCGCCGCCTCCCGGGTTCAAGCGATTCTCCTGCCTCAGCCTTCCAAGTAGCTGAGATTATAGGCATGTGCCACCATGTCCTGCTAATTTTTGTATTTTTAGTAGAGGAGGGGTTTCACCATGTTGGCCAGCCTGGTCTCGAATACCTGACCTTGGGTGATCCCCCTGCCTCGGCCTCCCAAAGTGCTGGGATTACAGGCGTGAGCCACCGTGCCCAGCCAGTGGTATAGTATTTTTAATATGATGCCAGACCTATGCATCAATAGACTTTTGCATTGATATTTGTGAGATCGGCGGCTGTTTCTGTTTGCAGTATTTTGGTCAGGTTTGGCATCTTTTCTTCCTCCTCTATGCTTTGGAACAGTTTAAAGCCCAAACCCTTAATCACTATGTAAGATTGACTACATCCCCAGTGTGCATGTAAACATTTTGGTAAATTCTATGTGCTTTACAAATGTTAACTGTCAGAGGCAGCAATATCCCAAATGTCAGAGTACAAGTGATCCTGAGAAGAGAGTATTAAGATTAAAGGAGGTGAGAGTTGCCTTCATTACCCTAGAGCTGCAGGTACCATTTCCATCTCTTGCCCCCTTTTTTAATCCACCATGAAAAATCAGGTTTCCATTCCTATGAGATTCTTATGAATGGAAATCAGGGCTCCCTTCATACATTTGAGATGAGTGGGAAGGGCCTTGGAAGCCCCAAGTCATTCTCCTCCATTCTAGGAAGACAGAGACATGGCCCCAGAGGTGACAGAATGGCCTGAAAGTGCACTGCCTGACTGCGACAGATTTCAAACCCAGGCATGTCACTCTGGCTTTATGTTCTTTCTGTGACTCTCAACTGCCTCTCTTGCAGCAACAGAACTGAGAAACTTCTCAGAGGCCCCAGCAACGGACCCCAGCACCCCTTCTGTCTCAGTCAGATTTCCCAGACTCATCTCACCTTAGGGATGGTGCACTGTCTGAATAGGCCCTGGGCCACAGCACTGGGCAGAGTAGAAGGGAGGAGAGTGATTTATCATTGTATCTCATGCAGGATGGCCCAGCTTCGTCTTGTCCTTCACGGAGCGGCTTTGATTGCATCCAATCACATGATCAATTTCTTCATGAACTTTGTCTGCATAGACATGAATCATGAACGTGACCCGGAAATGCTCTGGAAGTGCTCTCAATGTGTGACAGAAAGTGGCCTAGAAAAGGCTCCCAGGAGGCCGAGGCGGATGGACCACTTGAGCCCAGGAGTTCAAGACCAGCCTGGGCAACAAAGGGAGACCCCCATATGTACAAAAAACACACAAAAAATTAGCTGGGCATGGTGGCACACATCTGTAGTCCCAGCTACCGGGGAGACTGAGGTGGGAAGATCACTTGAGCCCAGGGAGGTCAAGGCTGCGGTAAACCATGATCACGCCACTGCACTCCAGCCTGGGCGAGTGAGACCCCGTCTCAAAATAAAATAAAAGGCTCCCAACATCAAAGACATGTTGTTAAGCAACCCATTGCTCTGCTCCTGATGGAATTCCTGTTCTCTATTTTGCTGCAAATACCAAGGACTTTGTTGCAGGAAAAATGAAGGCTGGGTCAGGTGTGTCCTCAACCTCTTGGCTTATTTGGTTTGTTCTCCTGTAGAGGCAAGGAGAGGACCTGGGTAGCGGGGATTCTGACTTATTCCACATTACCTGGCAATGTAGCTGTTGAGGGGAAGTGTTTAATCCTCACTCTAGTGGGGCCATCTTCCTTGTCAGCTTCACCCACTGTCCTGCATGTTTTGTGGAAATGGCAAACACCATTTTGTTGAGCAATACAAACACTGGCTTCCTACAGCCGGATCTCTGAGAATGTGCTTGAGATAATCTAGTGACTACAGTTTCATTTTTGAATTTCAATTCAAAATTGTATCAGAGCTAAGAGTCCCCTTTGGGGAGTTTGGTCCGTTTTCAAAGTGGGAAAACAGAAGTCTGCAAGATGAAATAACTTGCTTGAGGTCACACAGTCAAGTACTGGCAGGCCGGGGATGAGAAGCCAGCATGGAACCCATGTGTCCTCCATTCCATTAGGGCTCACTCTTAGGCAAGCATCTCATATATAAAATTTGGGGTTCAGAAGCTCCTCTCCATTTTTAAACTGAAATGAAAGCCTTTGAGTTCTTAAAGGCCTCTCTGCTTATCAGCATCATTAGACATAATTCTGACCTATAAAAGCAAAACCACAATGAATGGCCCTTTGCATGATGTTCTACGAAGCAGCCAAGAGAAAACGAAGCATCAGGTGGAAGCTAGACTTGACACGAAACCACATCTATGTCTAACTTTTCCCTCTTCCTGTCCTGTTTCTGTCATCCACATACATACAAGTTTCTCCTGATTGCATTGCCTTGATAAATCACTCACACAAATGCCTGTTTTAGGCTCTGCAACTAGGAAACCTGCTCTAAAACGACTCCTAGCTGCTCTCTCTGAACCCATGGTTGATGGCTCCAATCTGTCCTCCATATCACAAATATGATCATTCTCTACACAAGGCTTAGACCCCGGAAATAATTTCCATTGCTACTGGGATAAAGAGGAAACATTGCTATGGCCTCCCAGGTCTTTGGCAGAGGTCTGGCTACTGACCTCCTGCTGCTCTGGCCTTGGTCACACCGGCTTTCTTTCTCCCCCTCTAATTCCCAGCTTTCTTCTGCCTCAGGGCCTTTGCACATCTGGTTCCCCTCCTTGGTATATTTTTCTCTGCCATCTTCACACCACTGATCCCTACTCACTCTTCAGCTCTCAGCTCAATCACTGCCCATGGAGGGATGTACCCAGTGGGCCTTGAGTTAGAAGTCCCTCCCTGGCTCACATTAGTTCCTGCCACATCCTCCTATAGCGGCTTGTACTCCCTCTCTTAGCATTTCATTGTTATAGCTTGTTTTAGTGATCTTTGCATTAGACTATAAGCTCCATGAAGGCAAGGACTGTATTACTATTAATCTTCTCTTTTATTAGCTTAACATTCTGATGAACTGTATCATTATTAATTAATAAGTAAATTTATTTAAATTTCTTTTATTGTGCACCTATAATATTCCATGCATGTACTAGTTGTTAGTAATACACACTGTGGGAAATTGACACTGTCCCAGCCCTCTGGGAGTATATAGTGCAGTGGAGAATATAGAAGTAAATTAAATAATATTTCATTAAACAGTGACAAGTGCTATGAAAGACAATTGCAAGGTATTATTATTATTATTACTATTTATTTTTTGAGACAGAGTCTTGTTCTGTTGCCCAGGCTGGAGTGCAGTGGTGCTGTCATGGCTCACTGCAGCCGCAACCTCCTGGGTTCAAGCAATCCTCCCAGCTTAGCTTCCTGCGTAGCTGGGACTAGAGGCATGCTCCACCATGCCCAGATAATTTTCTTTGTATTTTTGTAGAGATGGGGTTTCACCATGTTGCCCAGGGTGGTCTTGAACTTCCTGGGCTCGAGCAATTTGCCCACCTCAGCCTCCCAAAGTGCTAGGATTACAAGCATGCACCACTGCACCTGGCCAGTATTACCATTTAAAAATTTTTTTTTTCATTGCCAGTATCGGGAGATAATTTGTAGGGTATTATCTGACTCATCATTTTATTCCCTTTACCAAGCAAGTCTGATACACAATGGATGCTAAATAAAAATTTTGAAGGATTAAATAAACAACCTGGCTATTATGGTTTTTTTTCCTCCTTCCCAGATACACATCTAGTTTTCTGAGAGTCCATCAGAATGAATAGGACATTTTCATGTACCTCCTCAGGAAGTAGAATGATTTTAAATGCCTTAACTGATTCCAAGGAAATCTGTGAGAAGTAACTGCAAAATCCTGGCAACATTTCTGCCTTAGAGTTTCTAAAGGAACCAGCCCTCCGGGGGCTTAAGGTTAAACAGGTTATTATGAATTAAATGTTTGCTATAATTTGCATATATATGATATAGTTGAGTGGTAGTTTTCTTTCATTATGTATATTTGGGGGAACTTTATATAAATAATGCTAATTTTACAGAGCTCAAAGTATAATTTTCAGATTCTGAGTTGTTATATGTGTTTATACATTGACATGTTTTTCTTCTGTCCAGCTGGCATTTAATGCTCAATTGTATTCTAAGGACCGGTGACTGTGCTATAGTTGTTGTTCAATACATTTAACAACACCCACGATTAATGTATAATGTATTTGCTTTAGAATTCTTTATCCAGGGCCAATTTCAAACAACAAAATTGTTTCTATGTGAAAACATAATCAACTTTTTATAATGTATTGATCTATGACATGCTATCTGAGAAAGCATTGTGGCTAAAGTGGCTATGGCCTGGCACAGTGGCTCACGCCTATAATCCCAGCACTCTGGGAGGTTGAGGTAAAAGGATCACTGGCAGCCAGGAATTTGAGACCAGCTTGGGGAACACAGTCAGAACCCATCTCTACAAAAAAATTAGCCAGATGTAGTTGTGCGTGCCTGTAGTCCCAGCTTCTTCGGAGGCTCAGGTGGGAGGATCACTTGAGCCCAGGAGTTCGAGGCTAAAGTGAGCTGTAATCATACCACTGCATTCCAGACTGGGTGCCAGAGCAAGACCCTAACTCTAAAAGAAAAGAGAAAAAGAAAACGAAAAAAATGGCTGATTATATAAGTGCTTTTTTTTTTTTTTTTTTTTTAAGACAGAGTCTCACTCTGTTGCCAGGCTGCTGGAGTGCAGTGTGGTGTCGCGATCTTGGCTCACTGCAACCTCCGACTCCGGTTCAAGCTATTCTCCTGCCTCAGCCTCCCGAGTAGCTGGGATTACAGGCACGCACCACAATGCACAGCTAATTTTTTTTGTATTTTTAGTAGAGACGGGGTTTCACCATGTTGTCCAGGATGATCTCGATCTTCTGACCTCGTGATCCACCCACGTCAGCCTCCCAAAGTGCTGGGATTTCAGGCGTGAGCCACCGTGCCCGGCTGTAAGTGCTATATAAGTGTAAATGATCTATAGAGAAAATACATGTGTTTCATCCACTCCCAGATAAACATATGTTCAGAAACATACGTGTGTGTGTGTGTATAACATATATCACTTAGCTCATCTGAAATATATATTGAAAACATTTAGGCCAGGCATAGTGGCTCATGCTTGTAATCCTAGAACTTTGGGAGGCCGAGGTGAGTGGATCACCTGAGGTCAGGAGTTCGAGACCAGCCTGGCCAACAAGGTGAAACCTCATCTCTACTAAAAATACAAAAATTAGCTGGGTGTGGTGGCAGGTGCCTGTAATCCCAGCTACTTGGGAGGCTGAGGCAGGAGAATCACTTGAAGCCAGGAGGTGGAGGTTGCAGTGAGCCAAGATCGTGCCACTGCACTCCAGCCTGGGCGACACAGCGAGACCTTGTCTCAATAAATAAATAAATAAATAAGCAAGCCTGGGCGCAGTGGCTCATGCCTGTAATCTCAGCACTTTGGGAGGCCAAGGCAAGTGGTGCCTGTAATCCCAGCTACTCAGGAGGCTGAAGAAGGAGAATTGCTTGAACCTGGGAGGCAGAGGTTGCAGTGAGCCGAGTTCGTACACCTGCATTCCAGCCTGGACAACAGAGCAAGACCCCATCTCACCAGAAAAAAAAAAAAAAGAGTTTACTTTACTTTTCTTCTTCTTTTTTTTTTTTTTTTTTTAACAGCTCCTTGTGGAGCATGGCTAACTCATAAGCACTATGTCCAGAGTTGGCCTTAAAATTTTCATTTAACAAACCCATTCTTGTACCGGAAACACTCCTTGAAGAGGAAGGAGCAGGTAAATTGCAGGGAGCAGAGGCAAGGATGAACGTGGAGTCAAAAGGCTGAGCCGATGTGAGAAAATAGCAGCCCCCACATTTAGAATTTAATCATCTTGCATCAGGATTTGAAGACTTGGGCTTCCCTCCTGTCAGATTTATATAGAGTTCATTTTCCTCTAAACTTCTCCAACCTAGGATGTAATAATAAATATAGTAGTAGTATTATATTATAGCATAGGATAGCAATTGCTATGTAGCATTATACTATACTGCTAATAACATATATTATATGGATGCGATAATAGTAATCATAGCAACAAGTAATATTATGGAGCATTTATGATATGTTGGATACTGTGTAAATGTTTTACATACTGTATTATTTCATCTTCATTCTGAGGTTTGGTTTTTAGACCCGCCTTTTTAGATGAGGAGAATGCATCTTAGAAAAGTTAATTTGGGCCGGGCACAGTGGCTTACGCCTGTAATTCCAGTACTTTGGGAGGCCGAGGCGGGCAGATTGCCTGAGGTCAGGAGTTCGAGACCAGACTGGCTAACATGGTGAAACCCCGTCTCTACTAAAAATACAAAAATTAGCTGGGCGTGTTGGCACGTGCCTGTAGTCCCAGCTACTTGAGAGGCAGGAGAATCGCTTGAACCTGGGAGGTGGAGGTAGTGGTGAGCTGAGATGGCAACACTGCACTCCAGCCTGGTGACAGAGCAAGACTCCGCCTCAAAAAAAAAAAAAAAAAAAAAAAGGAGAATTTGTCAGGCTGGTTGGCAGTGGCTCACACCTGTAATCCCAGCACTTGGGAGGCCGAGGTAAGTGGATCATCTGAGGTCAGGAGTTCAAGACCAGCTTGACCAACATGGAGAAACCCTGTCTCTACTAAAAATACAAAATTAGCCAGGCGAGGTGGTGCATGCCAGTAATCCCAGCTACTCGGGAGGCTGAGGCAGGAGAATCACTTGAACCTGGGAGGCAGAGGTTGCGGTGAGCTGAGATTGTGCCATTGCACTCCAGCCTGGGCGACAAGAGTGAAACTCCATCAAAGAAAGCAAGGGAAGGAAAGGGAAGGGGAGGGGAGGGGAGGGGAGGGGAGGTGGAGAGGAAAGAGGGGAGGGAGGGAGGGAGGAAGGAAGGAAGGAAGGGAGGAAGGAAGGAAGGAAGGTAGGTTAATTTGTCCAAAAAAAGCAAAAAATAAAAATGTAAAAACTTTTAAAAGGACAAAACAGAAAAGTTAGTTTGTCCAAATTTACACATCTGGTAAGTGCCGAAGTTGAGAAATGAATTCAGACAAAAGGATTCCAGGGTTAGGGTTACGAATAGCTTTGGAGATCATCTTCCTCCCATCCCTTTACTCCTTGCTCCCTCTGTGATGGAGAGAGCAGATCTTGGGTAATCATAGAGTCACTTCCCAGGGAGGAGTGTGGACGGGGCGGTGTGTGTAAGAAGTCCCCGCGCCTCCAAGGGCACAGTCAGGGGAATTTTCCCTCTGCTTTTCTGAGCTCCTCCACCAGGCCTTGGGCTCCCTCCTGCACCCTCTCCTCAATGTTTTTCTTCCCATCCCAAAGTTGCTCAGGATCATAAGGGAGAAGCGTTATGTTTGTTTCCACTTCTCTCCATTACTGAAAAACAGCCCTAGGAGAGAAGCAATGAGCAAAAAAGTACTTTGTATCATAGAGCTCAGCTTTCCCTCAAGTTTCCAGTGCCCCTTATCAGGGATTAAGAGCTGGGAATTTAACAGCGGGTCTGTGGTTTGGGTTGAACGTTTGTTATAAAGAAAATAAAATCCAAGTTCTGGTCAAAGAAGGCAGAAAAGGTGGAACTGGACAAGGGGGATGGTTGGCAGGTAGAGAAAATTCCCAAGAATGGAAGGGTCCTCTGTCTGGTTTTGTTAAAAACAACAATGACAACAACAACAACAAAACAGTCGAAAATGGTATATGATCTCACAAACCCACTTCCTGGGTTTGTTTCTTTCTTCTTTCTTTCTTTCTTTTCTCTCTTTCTCTCTTTCTTTCTTTCTTCTTTTTTTTCCTTTAATCTCTTTCTAACTTCTGCTTTAGTTCACTTCTATATGTGATTTTTCTCTATTAGAGGATAAGCAACTTCAAAGCAAATCAATATGGGGTTTATGTTTCTATTGTCCTCAGAATTTACTATAGCTAATGTTAGCCTCATCTGAATAAGAAGAAACAGTGGAGCAAAGGAATCCAGGATGTTTCATACCAATGCTTAGTTCTTCCTTTGAACAATATATTCTAAATTTCCTATTTCTCTTTTTTTCTATCTTTTAAAATTGTAAATAAATTTTTAAAATGTACTTTTGGGAGACAGGATCTCACTCTGTCACTCAGGCTGGAGTGGAGTGGTGCCATCATGGCTCACTGCAGCCTTGACCTTCTGGGCTCAAGTGATCCTCCTGCTTCAGCCTCCCAAGTAACTGGGACTACATACAGGCACACACCACCAGACCTGGCTAATTTTTGCAGAGATGAGGTCTCACTGTGTTGCCCATGCTGGTCTCAAAATCCTGGGCTCAAGCAATCCTCCTGCCTCAGCCTCCCAAAGTGCTAGGATTATAGGTGTGAGCCACTGCATTGGGGCCTCCTATTTCTCTTAATGCACCATCAACGTCTAGTGCTCCCAAATCCAAATCTTAGGGGCATCTTCTCATCCTTCTTGCCCTTCATCTTACATATCTGCTTTTGCTAAGCCTTACTGATTGATTCCATCTCCAAAATGTCATTCTCATCTTTCCCTTTCTGCCAATCCATACTGCACCACTGTACTTCAGGCTCTAACATTTTCAGAAATCTAAAAAGTTACACTTGTCTCAGACTAGTTTCCTCTCTCGGCCCTCTAACTCCACAGAGTTGCCAGATTACTCAAAACCAAATTACAAGGACAACACTGATGTCTTTAAAATCTCAGCCTTTCCGCCATCACTGCATCTCCCTCAACTCCAACTCTCTGCGTGATGGGCCAAGCATAGCTGTTCACTAAACTCATCTGCGCTGTTTTGCATCCTCATTTTGCTCATTTTTTCCCTTATGCTTACAGTTGTGCTCCTGCTCTTTTTGCTTCTTTGAGTTTCTAGCTATCACTTTAAGACGTCTCAAAAACCTTCTCTTTGAAGTCTTTCCTGTACTTCTCTACTGGAGGTAATCTCTCCTTTAACTTTACTTTGTAATGCTTTAATGCAATTTATATTTTGTCCCTTGTTTTCATCATTCGTTCACTTGTGCAATTGCTTATTCTAGATTTTGGTGTCCTATAACCTAGTATGAGGTTACAGGATTGGCTCACCCCTCCAGATATTTCCTGTGACACATGATAGTCTCTTACCTTCCACATGGAAGATGTTCAATACCTATTTTTTAAAATATTCATCCCTAACTTTGTCTCTACTAAAAATAAGAAAAAAATTAGCCAGGCGTGGTGGTGCATGCCTGTAGTCCCAGCTACTCGGGAGGCTGAGGCAGGAGAACCGCTTGAACCTGGGAGGCGGAGGTTGCAGTGAGCCGAGACTGCACCACCGCACTCCAGCCTAGGCAACAGAGTGAGACTCCGTCTTAAAAAAAAAAAAAAAAAAATCATCCCACATCTACAAAATTGGCAAGCACTTAAAAATTACAGTACCCAGAGAAATCAAGCTTGTGGCAAATCTGATGCATTCATTTGGTCACTTTGCATATCGCTATATATTTTGGAAATTAAAGCAACATTTACAGCAAAAACCATTAACATTACCTTTGATCCATTAATTGCTGTCTTAAGAATTTATACAAAGAAATAATTCAGGCCAGGCGTGGTGACTCACGCCTGTAATCCCAGCACTTTGGGAGGCCGAGGAGGGCAGATCATGAGGTCAGGAGATCGAGACCATCCTGGCTAACACAGTGAAACCCCCGTCTCTACTAAAAGTACAAACAAATTATCCGGGTGTGGTAGCGGGCACCTGTGGTCCCAGCTACTCGGGAGGCTGAGGCAGGAGAATGGCGTGAACCTGGGAGGCAGAGCTTGCAGTGAGCAGAGATTGGGCCACTGCACTCCAGCCTGGGCGACAGAGCGAGACTTCGTCTCAAAAAAAAAAAAAATAATAATAATAATTAAACAAAAGATATAAGATGTACACTACAATGCTATTATCAATCAAGGAAAATGACTGAGGCAAGTCTCAAATCATTTTAGCAGGTTTATTTGCCCAAGTTAAGGACATGTGCGCAGGAGACAGGTCTATGCCTTTCTCCAAAGATGATTTTGAGGGCTTCGGTATTTAAAAGGGAAAGAGCAGTGTATTAGTCTGTTTTCACACTGCTATAAAGAACTACCTGAGACTGGGTAATTTATAAAGAAAAGAGGTTTAGTTGACTCACAGTTCCACACAGCAGGGGAGGCCTCAGGAAACTTACAACATGGTAGAAGGTGAAGGGGAATCAAGGCACATCTTACATAGTGGCAGGAGAGAGAGAGAGAGAGCGAAAGGCGAAGTGCCATACTTTTAAACCATCAGGTCTTGTGAGAACTCACTCACTATCACAAGAGCAGCAAGGGGGAAATTCACCCCCATGATCCAGTCACCTCCCACCAGGCCCCTCCCCTGACACGTGTTACAATTTGACATAAGATTTGGGTGGGGACACAGAGCCAAACCATATCAGGTGGGATATTCAGAAATACACAATATTCATGTGAGTGGGGACAGGGGAAAATAGTCATTCATGCCTTCGTCTGGCTCAGTGGAACTGTGTTTTTACATAAGATAATGTAGACAACAGGTCAGAGGAGACAATCAGATATGCATTTGTCTCAGGTAGGCACAGGGATGATTTGAGTTCTGTCCTATGTCTCCCATCTGTGAAGATAAGCTATCAATTTACATGGCCATGGTGAACTTTAACAGAAACGCTTTAGGGTAAAGACCTTGGGACTCACAAGGAATTTCCTTGTGGGCAGAGTGTGAGGGAGGTATGTAGCTGTTCATCTTTGTAGCCGTCTTATTTAGGAACCAAAATGGGAGGCAGTTCCCAGCTTGACTTTTCCCTTTGGCGTAGTGAGTTTGGGGTCCCAAGATTTATTTTCCTTTCACACCATCAATACTAATTTAAGAAATCTGTGAACAATCTAAGTTCTAATAATTGGGTAACCGTTTGCATAATTATAATAAACCAATATTAGGAAAACTTAACCAACTATGAAAATGATAATTACAAAAACTATGTAGAAATATCAGAAATGTTAATAACATTTTAGAAGAAATCAGTGTGCAAAAATTTCTGGGCTGGGCATGGTGGCTTACACGTGTAATTTCAGCAATTTGTGAGGCTGAGACGGGCAAATTCCTTGAGCCCAGGAGTTTAAGACCAGTCTGAGCAACATAGTGAGACCCTGTCTCTAATTTAAAAAAAAAAGAAAGAAAAGAAAAAATGTTTATATACTATAAATACAACTGTGTAAAATATGCATGTATATGGACAATATCTGGGAGACAGTATATAAAAATAAAAATAAATGTGTTAGTATATTGAGGCAATATGCTTAGTGGCATGGGCTCTCAAACTAAGCAGACTACATTCAAATCTTATCTCCGACACTTTCTTCTTTGGGCAAGTTAATTAACTTTTGTTTGTTTGTTTTTGAGACAGGGTCTCACTCTGTCACCCAGGGTGGAATGCTACAGTGTGATCTCGGTGCACTGCAGCCTCAACCTCCCGGGCTCAGGTGATTCTCCCATCTCAGCCTCTCGAGTAGCTGAGACTACAGGCACATACCACCATGCCCAGCTATTTATTTATTTATTTATTTATTTATTGTAGTTTTTAGTAGAGACAGGGTCTCACCATGTTGACCAGCCTGCTCTCAAACTCCTGGGCTCAAGTCATCCGCCCAAGTCAGCCTCCCAAAGTGCAGGGATTACAGGTGTGAGCCACTGAGCCCAGCCTATTTAACTTCGATTGCCTCAATAACTTCATATGAAGAATGAAAACAAAAAATAGTATCTTCCTCATGGGACCGTTGTGCTGACTCAATATGATAATGCATGCAAAACCTTAATAGAGTATCTGGCACATAAAAGGTACTCATAAATGTTAGCTGTCATAATAATAATAATGAGAATTGTTATTTTCTCAAACTCCTGAGATCAAATGATCCCACATTCCAAAGTGCTGGGATTATAGGCATAAGCCACCACTCTTGGCCTGAAAATTGTCAGATGTGATTGCAGCAGTATTTTTCTCTTCAATTTTTTTTTTTTTTTTTTTGAGATGGGGGCTCACTATCTTGGCCAAGCTAGTCTTGAACTCCTGGCCTCATGTGATCCTCCCACCTTAGTCTGCAAAAGTGCTGGTATTCTAGATGTGAGCCACTGTGCCTAGCCCTACCTCCTTTTCAAAAGAGATATATTCTCACTCTGTCACCCAGGCTGGAGTGCAGTAGCATAACCCTAGCTTACTGAAGCCTTGAGCTCCTGGGCTCAAGCAATTCTCCCACCTTAGCCTCCAGAGTAGCTGGGATACAGGTGCATGGCACCATACCCAGCTAATTTTTTAAATGTTTTGTAGAGAAAAGGTCTTGCTATGTCACCCAGGCTGGTCTTGAACTCCTGGAGTCAAGCAATCCTCCCATCTCAGCCTCTCAAAGTTCTGAAATTATAGGAGCGAGTCACTGTGCTTGGCCTAAATATTTAAAACAGAGGAAACTCAATCCAGGGAATTGGCATAAAGGAGATGAAAACACTGAGAGGCCACACCAGGGCAGCAAGCCAACCTGGTGATTATTAGCAGCAGAAAGTGGCTACCACCTCCCAGTGGAGGCACAAAAGGAGGAGTTCGCATGGCATCCTTGGAGCTCAGGGGCTAGTTTACCTGACAAGAGCTGGAACCAAAGCGGGTCTGTCCTGAAGGAGCTGGAGCTGCAGGGGACATACAGCCTAGGGGGAGATGCTAGCCCTGGCCTCCTCTCTCCTCCACTCCCCACTCTCTTGCCATTGCCTCCCTTTGGCTGATTCTACCAAAAGGCAGCTGTTAAAGAATTGTGGGAAGTCCAGCCTGCGGCACCCTAAAACTGTTGAATAAATAGGGCCCATGACAGACAGGAGAGAAGTGGTTCTCAGGTCAAGCACAGAGAAAAATGGATCATCCCTGAGGGAGAAGGCATTACCCAAGAGGTCAGATTCTTGGGCAGGTGGGATGCTGCAGGACCTAGGGCACAGGTAGAGATTCTCCCAACCAGGAGAAGGTACACTTTTTCAGTTGCAACTAGAGGAAAAAAGGAGAATATGGGTGTAGAGGCAGCTAGACCTATAGATAAAATGTTGAAGAGGAGAGAGAGTTCCTCGGTGATGCTTCTATTTTTTTTTTTTGAGACAGAGTCTTGCTCTGTTGCCCAGGTTGGAGTGCAGTGGCACGATCTCGGCTCACTGCAAACTTTGCCTCCCAGGTTCAAGCAATTTTCCTGCCTCAGCCTCCCGAGTAGCTGGGATTACAGGCATGCACCACCACGCCCAGCTAATTTTTGTATTTTTAGTAGAGATGGGATTCCACCATGTTGGCTAGGCTGGTCTCAAAATCCTGATATCAGGTGATCCATCCTCCTCGGCCTGCCAAAGTGCTGGGATTACAGGCGTGTGCCACCACACCCGGTCTGTTTTTTTAAAATCCTTTATGATTCAATGGCTCTGAGAGTGGAAGTGCATAATGGGGGGTTAGTAGGAGAAATGAGGAGTCTCCAAGAGTATAAAAGTGAGCAAAATCAAGGAACTAACCGAGCCAATCAAGACACTAGTCGAGGTCTGCAGGTATAAATGTAAAGGGAAGCTGGTCTAATCCTTGTGAGAATTTCTCTAGAAGTGCTCATTTTCTGAGCACAAGCACAGAGAAGACAGGTGGTTGAATTCTTCCGGGGTTGGAGTATATGCCAGGCAAATACGATGGAGGGAGAGGGGGACAGTGTGTTTTCCAGGGACTGACTATAATCATGAGCTATGTAAAGGGTGCTTTGCTTTTTGTTTCTTTTTGTTTGTTGTGAGGCATTGTCTTCCTCTGTCTCCCAGGCTGGAGTGTAGTGGCGCCATCAAGACTCGCTGTAGCCTCAGCAGATCCTTTGTCCTGGGCTCAAAGGATCGAAGCAGCTGGGACTACAGGCACTCGCCACCACGTCCGGCTAATTTTTTTTTTTTTTTTTTTTTGTAGAGACAAGGGCTCATTATGTTGCCCAGGCTGGTTTCAAACTCGTGGACTCAAGCTATTCTTCCACCTCGGCCTCCCAAACTGCTGGGATGACAGGCATGAGCCACCGCACCCAGCCCAGACTACAGCTTTGATGCCCTTTGTCCAGCCGATTAAGGCTTTTTGCCCCGTAGGGCAAGTAGGAGAGACAACTCCGCCTGGAATCGGGGGAGTTCCAGCAGTGGCCACTCTTCTTCCCCAGCAAGCACCATGGCAAGCCTCTCAGGGTTGTCCCTGATCGTCCCTGCGGGAGTCTGGTAGTGTGCCCAGAGGAAAGGGCTGCGGGAGGAGATAAGCCTCTTCTGTTCCTTAGGTTTGCTCGCCCGCCTGGGACTTCACATATTCTTGCCAGCCCTCACTTGGTCGTTAGCAATTCATGAAACATTTCTCGTTGAATCACCTTGTACTGTGCCAGGATGCTATTTGTCCCAGGCCAGCACGTGTTCCAGCCCTCAGTCGCCTGTCTTTCCTAGCTTTCAGGTAACACCTTTCCCTGAACCCTCAGTTCTCTGATGAATTCAAGAAAAGTTAATTTACTGCTGAGGTTTTTTTTTTTTGCCTTGTATGGGTAGAGCAATGCTTTTCTAGCTTTTTACTTCTCCAAGCTAAAACTGGAAGTCCTCAAATTATATTTATTGTAATACTCATAAATATTAAAGGTTTTCTGCTTGAGCTGGGTGCAGTGGCTCATGCCTGTAATCCCAACACTCTGTGAGGTTGAGGTGGGAGGATAGCCTGAGGCCAGGAGTTTGAGACCAGCCTCAGCAATATAGTGAGACACTATCTCTAGAAATAAAAATAAAAAATTAGCCAGGTGTGGTGGCGCACGCTTATAGTCCCAGCTACTCAGGAGGCTGAGGTGGGAGCGTGGCTTGAGGCCAGGAGGTCAGGGCCGCAGTGAATCATGAATGCACCACTGCAGCAGGGGGCAGCAGAGCAAGACCCCATCCCAAAAGACAAAACAAAACAAAGTTTTCTGCCCATGGAAAGAATATTTTATCCAAATGTAATAGTAGTTTCAATGAGAAGGTCATTCCGCCATTCCTTGTGCATGGGAGCAGAAGTCTTCCCATTCATTCTTCATCCCACTGCAGCCCAGCTCTGCCCTCGTTCTACTGACATGGCTCCTGCTAAGCATGTGAACGCCACCTCCTTGGCCAACTCCACATCTATGGTCCGTGAACCCAACTGACAACTCTTCTTTCTTGGCTTCTGAGTCTCCCCGTCTCCTGGTGTCCTTCCCACCGCTGGGGCTGGTCTGTCCTAGGCTGCTCAGAGGGCCCCTTCATCTGCCCGGCAGCGATATCCCCTGTCCCTCCTGCTCTCCTGCAGTGTGGACACCACCCATCCATCAAGAGGAGAGGCCTTACTCCTCTCACTGTGAATTTGGGATTTGGGTTGGCTGTTGGGAGTTGCTTGCAATGAATAGACTGTGGCCATACATCCTGAGGTTTGGTAGGCAGAAGCTTGCAGCCTCTGCCTCGCTCTCTAGATGTCCCCCAGGAGGCTCCCTCCCGGGTTCCAGGCGCCAGGCCATGAGGTGGGCAGGCCATAAAGATGCTCCGGTTGATGCTCCCAGCTGACCTCAGCTTTGGGGTCATCACCGCTCAGAAGCCAGACTTGTAAGTGAAGAAGCCTCAGCGGGATTCCAGCCCTCAGCCATTTGAATCCACGCAGCTGTTCAGGGTGGAAAAAATTGGATGTCTGCCGAGGCTCCAGGCTTAGTGGATCTGGGAAAAGCCATTTTCACTGTACCTCATTCAGATTCCTGACCCACAGAACTTATAAGGATGAAAAATGCTGGTTGCTTTACATCACAGAGTTTGGGGAGGTTTGTCACATAACAAGAGATACTTGGAAGGCTCTCCCGTGTCTCCTCACTCTTTATAGAGAAACTTGTGAATTTATATGTATACATTTAAAATATATTTATTTAGCTTGGCACAGTGGCTCACGCCTGTAATCCTAGCACTTTGGGAGGCCGAGGCAGGCAGACCACTTGAGTCCTGGGGTTTGAGACTAGGCTGGGCAATATGGTGAAACCCCATCTCTACTAAAAATACAAAAATTTGCTTGGCGTGGTGCCTGTAGTCCCAGCTACTCGAGAGTCTGAGGTGGGAGGATCACCTGAGGCATGATGGTGCCACTACACTCCAGCCATGGTGACCGTGTCTCAAAAGTAAAATAAAATTTATTTATGTAACATATATTTGTATATCATATATTTATATTATTATAGTTATTAATTTATAATACATATAGTATATAATTATAATATTTATATACTATAAATTGTAAATTTATGCTGTAACATATTATGTATTTATGTAAATATATCTATTTTTAAGTATATTTACTTCTCTCTCTCACACCTGCGTCCCTGTAATTCTGGTGCTTTTCAAGGAAGCAATGTCCTCCACACCCCAGTGTGTCAGTGTGAAGTGTGTGGATGGGTTGCATAATTGCATAGTGGGTTGTTCCTATTTATGTAAGCCAGATTCTCCCATAGATCTCTACAATTTATATGTCAATAGATACTACTAGATTCCTTTCCAAAAATGTTATAGTATCTGTGCTCCCTCAGGTAAGGCATGAGGGGCTGTTTATCCACGCCTCTAAGAACACTAAGTTATTTTAAACTTTGCATTTCAGTGAATGAACAATAGCATTTAATATTGGTATGTGGCTCAGATGAATAAAATAAAGTAAGAGTTTGATCTGTTGCCGTCTGTCAATGAGATAAAAATGTAAAGATTAAGAAATGAGAGGTCGGGCATATTGCCTCACACCTGTAATCCCAGCTCTTTGGGAGGCCAAGGTAGGAAGCTTGTTTGAGCCCAGGAGTTCAAGACCAGCCTGGGCAACATAGTGAGACCCAATCTCAACTTAAAAAAAAAAATGAGGCAAAATATCGAGTCAGTAGTTACCAGAAAAGGTTTCAACAACTTGATTAGTTAGACATATATTCCAGGAATATGCAGCACTATGTTATAGCTGTTTAAAGATGTCAGAAAGCAGGGTGGGCATGGTGGCTCATGCCTGTAATCCCTTCACTTTGGGAGGCCAAGGCAGCAGGATTGCTTGAGCTCTGGAGTTCAAGAGCAGCCTGGGCAACATAGTAAGACCCCATTTCTACAAAAATTACAAAAATTAGCCAGGTGTGGTGGCACTTGCCTTTAGTCCCAGCTACTTGGGAGGCTGAGGCGGGAGGATTGCTTGAGCCCAAGACTGCGAAACCAGCCTGGTCAATATAGCAAGACCCTGTCTCTTAAATAAATAAATAAATAAATAACAAAAACAACAATTAAAGATCTCAGAAAGCTATTTAGTATTTTAGCAGTTATTCCATTTACTAAGGTATTATTTATTGAATTGTTTCCCCCCGAGAAAAATGTTGGCGCCCTAACCCCCAATATCTGTGAATGTGAACTTATTTGGAAACAGGATCTTTACAGAGGTCAGGTTGAAATGAGGCCACAGGTGGGCCCTAAGCCAATATGACCGTCCTTATAAAAAGGGGACATTTGGGCACAGAGACAGACATGCACACGGGGAGAATGTCACATTAACATGAAGGCAGAGCTCAGGGTGATGCACCTACAAGCCAAGGAACTCCAAAAATTGCCAGAAAGCCACCAGCAGCTAAGGCAGAGGTACGGAACAGATTCTCCCTCACAGCTCTCAGAAGGAACCAACCCTGCCGACACCTTGATCTCAGACTTCCAGCCTCCCAAGCTGTGAGACAATCAAGTTCTGTTGTTCTGAGCCACCAAATTTTTGGTACTTTGTTATGGCAGCCCTAGGGAACTAATAGAGAAGGAAAAGTAAAATATCAATGAATGGCTTTTTTCTCTGTTATTTTCTAAAATAGAAAGGTTAGTGGAAGGAAGAGCTGAATTATCTGTTCCCATTACAGGCTAGTAAGGAGTGGTAACAAGAATTTTATGGAAAGTTTGGAAACCAATTTTTTCAGAGTTACCCAAACTGCAAATTTTAGACCAACAATTTTCCCCCTTTTCAGAGCAATCCAGCCCAGTGGCCTCCATCTCCAATTTTAAAATTAATGTAAAAGGTCATGCATACCTAATATAATCAACTTGTTTTTCAAAAAGGGAGGTTGTAGAAGGAGAGCTTGGTTACTTCTTCTTTTATTTTTCTTTTTTCGTAAACTCAGTGGTAAGAATTGGTTGCTTCTTTAGTAAACAAATGTACCTTGATCTTAGGTGAGAGAGACCAAAACTCACTTCTCTTGTAGCACTAAATACACTGCATTGTATTTAACTAATGATTCATAAATATGCTTTGAAAGAATTTAGTTTCTACTTTTCCAGGACTTGCAATTTTATAATTTTAAGTGGTTTGGAGGAGACTTTCTGACTGTCCTAAATTTTTTTTATTGTGTGTTACTTGATACATATAAAGGCATATATGTAACAAATCTAAATTTTGAAGCATAATAACAAAAGGAATTATTTGTGAGCCTATTATCCAACTGAAGAACTAAAACATGGCTGGTACCATTGTAGCTCCCTGTGCGTGACACCCCTGATTTGACCCTCCCTCCTCTCCATCCCCCAGTGCCCAGGCTGTCATTGAAAGCACAGTAATTTTTATGTCTAGTCATTGTCTGCTGTTGTGGCCATGGTGCCACTGCATCCTGTGTGTCATGGGAAACTACACCCCAAGCATGACTGCTCCAGCTCCCTCAACCCTGAGACCTCTGGGTAACAACTCTTATTTCAAAGGTTCTCAGATTGTTTTTATCTCAATTAGATTCACAACATTAACCTGCAAGTTTGGGGTCTGTTTCTGATGTTCATCTCAGTGGAGCTACCAGAGCATCTGTTGTCATATAATTAAACAAACAAACAAACAATTATATATGTTTTGTTCATAGTTTGTGGGAGCTTCTAAACCCTTGGAATTTCCTGAGTGTTAGAAGTGCCATTGGTAGGCCGGGCGCAGTGGCTCACACCTCTAATCCCAGCACTTTGAGAGGCCAAGGCAGGTGGATCACTTGAGGCCAGGAGTTTGAGACCAGCCTGGCCAACATGGTGAAACCCTGTCTCTACTAAAAATACAAAATTTTCTGGGCATGGTGGCAGATGCCTGTAATCCCAGCTACTTGGGAGGCTGAGGCAGGAGAATCACTTGAACCTGGGAGGTGGAGGTTGCAGTGAGCGAGACTCCATCTCAAACAAAAAAAAAAAGTGTCTTTGGAACATAGCGGATGCCTGGGATCACACCTAAGTATGTGCCAATGAGATGATTCAGGTGGGCTCTAGGATAGTTTTAAGATGGGGGCCAGCCATGCCAGAAAGACCAGCTATATGTTTAGAGGATTGGGGCTTTGAGCCAAGTGATATCAGCCTGAACTCTCAACCTCCATGGAGGAGAGGAGGCTAGAGACTGAGTTCATTAGTTCAATGACATGGCCAATGATTCGATCAATCATGCCCATGTAATGAGACCCTAGTAAAAACTCTGGACACTGAGGCTCAGGTGAGCTTCCTGGCTGCTGAACACATTGGTGTGCCAGGGGGGTAACACATTATGTTTGAGAGCCTCCCAGACCTCACTTTATGGGATTCTCTATTTGTATCCTTTATAAAATAAAACTGTAAGTATAGCAACTTCCTAAGTTCTGTGAGTTGTTCTAGCAAATTATCATACCTGAAAGGGTCATGGGAAACTCTGAATTTTTTTTTAGTCAGTTGATAAGAAATATGGGTGACCTGGGGACCCTTGAATTTGCAGCTGGCATCTGAGGTGAGGGTACTCTTGTTGGGGACTGTGTCCTTGATCTATGGAGTATATGCTAACTCTGGGTAGTTAGTATCAGAATTGCATTGCAGTATGGTAGCATCTAGTCAGTTGCTTAGTGCAGAACAGACACCGTTGAATTAGTTAATCAACATTTTTTGCTAAATATTCAGGTGCCAAAGAAAATTAACCTGTATTTTGATTTGAAACATACCATATCTTTTCTGGGCATCGTCAATAATTGGAATATGTCCTCTGCCAAGGGATTTATCACCCTGATCAATCAGAGCTTCCTTCACTGCTTCATATCCATGGAACACCATGGTGGGCCAGGATCCGAAGTACAGGGTGTAAACAGAGCCATACTCTTTGGCCAACTGGAAAGAGATACAAGCACCTGTATAAGTGCTAGTGTGAAATCTGTTGAAGGTTTGGGGAGAAATTAAGTAATAATTTTAGATGTGGCTTAGCCTTTGCTCCATCAGTTCCATTTTAGGAATTCAACCTGAGGCATCGTCCTGCATTCATTCTTTCCTTCATTTATATATGCAATCACTCAGCAAATATTTACTAAGCATCTATGCTATGTCAGACAGTGTGCACAACCCAGGATTCCTCATGGAAAGTCTGGTGAAAATGACAGGAAATAAACAGCCAAACGAACTACATTTGCAATACAAATTGAGCATTCTATAAAGTGATAAAGAGTATACTGTGTTGGATGACAAAGGGAGAACTTAAGAAAATAGAGACGTAAGAGAAGGCATTTATGAGGAGGTAGTATTTAAGTTAAAACTAAAGGTGAGGAGGAAGCAGCCAGGATAAGGGCTTCAGGGAGAGCTCACTATGCAGGTATAAACTATTTCGAGGATGATATCCATATATTGGCCGGGCGTAGTGGCTCACGCCTGTAAACCTAGCACTTTGAGAGGCTAAGGTGGGAGGATAGCTTGAGCCCAGGAGTTCAAGACCAGCCGGGGTAACATGGTGAGATCTCATCTCTAAAAAAAAAAGAAAAAAACCAACATCTATTTACGGTGGTGTTGTTCAGGGAGGAAAATGTGGTACTAAAGTATCCAACAACTAGGGGTTGGTTTTCAAACTTATTTTACATTCATGCAATTAAATTCAAAGCAGCCGCTTGAAATTAGTTACAGGAGGTTATATAATGTTATGGAAACACGCCTTCCTGCCCAGGTGACAGAGCGAGTCTCTGTCTCAAAAATAAAACATAAAAATGGGCAAAAGATCTGAAGAGACATGTCACCAACAAAAGATCTATAGATGGTACTATAGCTTGAATGTCCCCTCCAAAACTCAGGCTGAAATTTCATTGCCATGGTAACAGTGCTGAGAGACAGGACCTTTAAGACTTGTGATTAGGTCATGAAGGTATTGCCCTCCTGAAGGAATTAGTGTTATTATGGGCTTGGATTAGTTATCACAGGACTGTGCTCCTGATAAAAGGGTGAAGTTCGGTCCTCTTTTGTTGTGTCTCTCGTGCATGCTTCCTTGCCATGTGTTATGATACAGCTAAAGGCCCTCACCAGATGTGGCCCCTCAATCTTGGATTTCCCAGCCTCCAGAGCCATGAGCCAAAAAAAACCGCTTCATTTCTTTCTAAATTACCCAGTCTGTGGTATTCTATTACTGCAGCAGAAAACAGAATAAGACAGATGGCAAATGAGCATATGAAAATATGCTCTACATCATATATCATTAGGAAACTGCAAATTAAAACAGCAATGAGATACCACTACACATCTACTAGAATGGCCAAAATCCAAAACATGGACAACTCCAATGGTGATGAGGATGTGGGGCAACAGGAACTTTCCTTCGTTGCTAGGAAGGAATACAAAAAATGAAACTGCCATTTTGGAAGACAATTTGGCAGTTTTTTTGTTTGTTTTTAAGACAAGGTCATGCTCTGTTGCCTGTGTTGGAGTGCAGTGACTTGATCATAGCTCACTGCAGCTTCTAACTCCTGGGCACAAGTGATCCTCCTGCTTCAGCCTCCCAAGTAGCTGGGTCCACACCTGGCTAATTTTTAGATTTTTTTGTAATGATGGGGTTTTACTATATTGCCCAGGCTTTTCTTGAACCTACGGCCTCAAGCCGTCCTCCCACCTTGGCCTCCCAAAGTGTTGGGATTACAGGTATAATGGACCACACCTGGCCCACTTTGGCGTTTCTTACAAAGTAAATGTACTCTCCCCATGTGATCTGCAATCACACTCCTTGGTATTTACCCAAAAGAGTTGTAAACTTATGTCCGCACAAAAACCTGCACGTGGATGTTTGTAGCAGCATTTTTACAATTGAAGCAACTAAGATGTTCTTCGGTAAGTACATGAATAACTATAAACTATGGTACATCCAGATAATGGAATATTATTCAGTGCTAAAAAGAAATGTGCTATCAAATCAAGAAAAGACATGGAGGAAACGTAAATGCATATTATTACGTGAAAGAAGCCAATCTGAAAGGGTGATAGATGGTATGCTTCCAACTATATGACATTTTGGAAAAGGCCAAAGTATGGAGACAGCAAAAAAGATCGGTGTTTGCCAAGGCTTGGCAGGAGGGAGGGATAAACAGGCAGAGCATAGGCGATTTTCAAGGCAGGAAACTATTCTGTTTGACACTATACTGGTGGGTACCTGGTCATACACATTTGTCCAAACCCACAGAATGTACAACATCATGAGAGAACCTAAGTAAACTATTGTCTCTGGATGACAATGACATGTCAATGCAAGTTCATCAATTGTAACAAATGGACCTTCTGGTGTGAGAGGTCAGTAGTGGGGGACATTGTACATGTGTAGGGGCAGGAGGTATATGAGGACTCTGTATTTTCCACTCAGTTTGGGTGTGAACCTAAAACTATTCTAAAAAGTAAAATCTATTTTTAAAACAGTTACCTCTGTTCCCCTTCTCTGCATTATTTTTTCTACAGCATTTATAATACTACAATGCTACACATATATATATATATTACATATATATGTATATTACAGTATTACGGGTTGAGTATCCCTAATCCAAAAATCTTAAATCTGAAAAGCTCCAAAATTAAAAACTTTTTGCGTGCCTACATGATGCCACAAGTGGAAATTTCCACACTTTACCTCATGTAATGGGTTGCAGTCAAAACGCAATCAAAACTTTGTTTTATGCACAAAATTATTAAAAACAGTATATAAAGTTTACCTTCAGGCCCATTAAGATGCATATGAAACATAGATTAATTTCATGTTTAGACCTGGGGCCCATCTCCAAGATATCTCATTATGTATATGCAAATATTCCAAAATCATGGCCGGGTGCAGTGGCTCACACCTGTAAACCCAGCACTTTGGGAGGCTGAGGCAGGTGGATCACCTGAGGTCAGGAGATCAAGACCAGCCTGGGCAACATGGCGAAACCCCGTCTCTACTAAAAATACAAAAATTAGCCGGATGTGGTGTTGCACCTCTGTAATCCCAGCTACTCGGGAGGCTGAGGCAGGAGAATCTCTTCAACCCAGGAGGTGGATGATGCAGTAAGCCAAGATTACATCACTGCACTCTAGCCTGGGTGACAGTGAGACTCCGACAAACACACACACACACTCTCTCTATATATATAGATAGATAGAGATAGACATAGATATAATGTGTATATATATACACACACTATATATATGTATATATATATACACACACTATATATATGTGTATATATATACACACACTATATATATGTGTATATATATATACACACACTATATATATGTGTATATATATATACACACACTATATATATGTATATATATATATACACACACTATATATATATTTGGAATATATATATATTTGAAATATATATATATATTTTTTTTTTTGGAATATCTGAAATCTGAAACACTTCTGGTCCCAAACATTTTGATAAGGAATACTTAACATGTGGTTGTTTTGGTTTTGTCCCACTCTCCTTATTAGAATTGTTTAAGTTATACAAGGGCAGGGTTTTTTCCTCCTCTTTTGTTCATAGACAGACTCTAAAGGGCACCCTGTCAAAAAGTATGGCTCATGGAATGTTTATCTAAGAAATTAGTGTTAAGGCTTACCATCAGATAAATGTCCTGTACTGCTTCTTCTGTCCTAGAGAATATGTTTTTGCAATGAATTTATGGAGATAATGTCTTTCCCCCAAACAGCATTTTCAAAGGTACGAATATCAGCCAGGGTACCCAAGCTGGGCTGCATTAGAGCTAGGTGTTGCAGAGAGGAGTGGAGCTCACTCTCTAGAAAGAGGATCACAAAGCCTCCCATGGATCACTTAGTGTAAAATAATAGTAATAATATCCAAGGGCATTTATTACTTTTTTTTTTAAGCAGAGTCTTGCTCTGTCGCCCAGGCTGGAGTGCAGTGGTGCAATCTCGACTCACTACAACCTCTGCCTCCCAGGTTCAAGCAATTCTCCTGCCTCAGCCTCCTGAGTAGCTGGGACTACAGGCACATGCCACCACACCCGGCTAATTTTTGTATTTTTAGTGTAGACTGGGTCTTGCCATGCTGGCCAGGCTGGTCTCGAACTCCTGACCTCAGGTGATCCAATTTATTACATTTTTACATTTCCATGGCTTGCTTTTTGGTGTTATATGATGAAGGCATTGGAAGCCTTCCAATTAAAATATGTTCTGACCCCAAGCTTTTCTCATTCACTGGAATTCAACCAATAACTCAAGTTAGGTCAACACCCTCACTACCTGCTCTGCAGTGCTCCAGTCCTAAAGCCAGAGGATATCTGTCTTGTATGACAGTAATAAACAACCAAAAGTAGCTCCGTGATGTGAAGAACTAAGAAAGGCTGAGGTAAGACTGCTGGCCCGCAGTGGTCTGAGACGCAGAACCTGGCCTAGAGATGACCAGCCTCGGAATCAAAGCCCCTTATCTTGGAGAGAGATGCAAGGGCATCCTTGGGGTTTCGTTGCAGCCATTCCCAATCATAGGAAGGGGAGTTGGGCTGGGAGAAGCCTTCACTTGTGTGAATTTTCTTCCACACCAAAAAGAAAATCAGGCAAGTGACACACATCGCCAGAGCCGAGCAGTGGGTTCCAGCAACTCCATTTCACCCCTGGTGTTAGCAACCATCTGGGTCGCCAGTCAGAAAGCAAAAGCTTATAGAGGAGCAGCCCAGCTGGCAACCCTGGCTGATATTCATACCTTTGGAAATGCTGCTTGGGGAAAAGATATTATCTCCCTAAATTCATTGCAAAAACATATTCTCTAGGACAGAAGAAGCAGCACAGGACATTTATCTGGAACCAGTCTGTCCCTGCTGGACAAAGGCTGCTCTGGGTTCTTGGACTTGGAAAAAAATGGAAAGAGGTTTTGAGTTTGTTGACTTTGCTGAAGCTTGAGATTAAGAAGGGTTCATCCTTCCCTACCTCTTATTCAGAAAATCTGCAACTTTTCTCTTTGAATTTCTAAGCATCCCCATTATATGTACTTTTTCTTTTTCAGCATTGATGATTCATTACATATAAAACTTCATTTTATTTTTCATAGCTTTCTGAAACTGTTCAAATAATTAACTTCACAAATTATAAAAAACAGGCCATATATTCTGAGATCTGATTTGGAAAATCAGCTGTCAAAGTCATTCTCCTCAAACATCATTTTTCTCATTTCTCTCATCAGTTAGAAGTCTACTGTGTTCTTGACAGTGAACTGAGGTATTCGAAAAAAAAGTCCACGTGTCCATCCACAGAAGAATGGATAAATACAATGTAGTTATATGTACAATGGAATATTATTCACCCTTAAGGAGGGATGATATTCTAATACATGCTATCCACAGATGAACCTTGAAAACACTATTCTAAGTGAAATACGCCAGACAAAAAAGGACAAATATTGTATGATTCTGCTTATATGAGGTATCTTCAATATGCAAATTTACAGAGACAGAAAGTAGAATAGAGGTAGGTTACTAGGGGCTGGGAGGAGGAGGAAGGCAGGAGGCTATTGTTTAATAGTCACAAGAGTTTCTGTTTGGGATGTTGAAAAAATTCTGAAAATTGATAATAGTGATGGTATTTATTGCCACTACTTGTACAATTTAAACATGGTTGAAATGGTAAATTTTTTGTTGTTTACATTTTGCCGCAATAAAGACAAAGAAAACATCTACTAACTTGGTAGTTGAAAAATGTTATCTCATTTTTATTTGCATTTAAAATAATGCTGTTATTGATTTATTCTTTGATTTTTAATAATAGCAAATTCTCCAAGATCCTGAGATTTATTCTTTGAGATAAATCTTCCTATTAATGTCTCATGGTCTATACCTTATTTTATAGGGAATTAAATTGTTACTGTAATACATCTTTTAAAAAATCTAAAAAAAAAATCCACTATGGTTTTCCTACTACTTATTGTAGCAAACATTGAAAATCTCTGCAGCACTAAAATTCTTAAATGGTTTCAACTCTGATTTTTTCTCTTATTTCAGAGCCATCCCTCTGTATTTCCCACAGCAGACTATTTACTTCCATTAAGCAAACTTGCTGATTAGCCTGCATTCACGTATCCACTAGCACAAGGACCAGGAAGATTTTTATGTAAAGGGCTTTAGGGCCCATGAGGATGGCGCCAGGGCTGAGGATGGGCTTGTGCATGGAGAAAAACCAAAGTAGAGAGAATCTGCTGGGGGACCTCACATATATTTGTCTTCCTTTTGGTACCATCTGTGAAACCAGCATCCACTGGTGTTTTTGCTGTTTCTGCGAGTATACACTTGCAGACATTTCAGGGAAGTAAATTATTGACTTTGAAATACTGTGAAAAGTAAGAACTTTAATGTTGATTTGGATGTGGAAAGCAGGTGAATAAATAGAGGGAACTGGTAAACACGTTGGGTAAAGGGTACTTTGACAATGACAGAATCATGTCCGTCTTCTGCTTAAAACTCTTGAAAGGTTTTGTTTTGTTTTGTTTTTCCCACATCTTCTTTCCTTTTATTGAAAAACATTTTAGAAAATGTCAGTTAATAAAAAGTAGCAATGAATCAACAGGAATATACTAGTGGAAAACACAATATAAAACTAAAAATGCCATTGGCTTCTTCAATTGATTAAGAGCACAAAATGTAACAGACAGAAGGTCTGTTTTAAACCAATTTTCTAAAGCGATATATTTTTTAAATTCTCCCCATCAGCTACGTACACACTCACAAAAACAATGTGTGAAGGAAACCTGTCATACACAAGAAGTTGTATCCTGAATTCTTCAGGGAAACACATGTTGAAATAGGAATTAAAAAGAGTCAGCAACAGGTTAATTATATATATATGTATATATATACACACACATATACACACACACAGACGCATATATATATATATTTTTTTTTTTTTTTTTTGAGATGGAGTCTCGCTCTGTCACCCAGGCTGGAGTGCAGTGGTGTGATCTCAGCTCTGAAACCTCTGCCTCCCAGGTTCAAGTGATTCTCCTGCCTCAGCCTCCCAAGTAGCTTGGATTACAGGCACCTGCCACCACACCTGGTTAATTTTTGTATTTTTAGTAGAGACGGGGTTTCACCCTGTTGGCCAGGCTGGTCTCGAACTCCTGACCTCATGATCTGCCCACCTCGGCCTCCCAAAGTGCTGGGATTACAGGCATGAGCCACCATGCCTGGCCTAATAATATTTTTAAATTGAGTCTTCAAGCGCTGCGTGGCACAAAGCTATACTATATAAAGTACTGCTAGGTACAAAGGAAAAAATCTATACCGCTTTTGGAAAAAGTGCTTTTCCAGAAAAGCAAATCAAAACAATGTAATCAGCAGACCAAGGAGGTTACAGCCAGACATCAGGGCTACACCTTCTCATATCTTGCTAGAAGATCCTATTTATCCAGAATAAAATTTCAGGACAAAACAGGGACATTTTAAACATTTCTTACTTTACCCATTTAAAATTTTCTATATTTTCAGCATGATCCAGCAGAAAGAGGGCTGCTGTGAGAACTGGCTATTTTATTTTCTTTCTGTGGTGAGACTGTCACGGAGCCTGGATATTTTAGGCTCTTATGCATCCCTGACCAGTGTCCCACCGTGGTCAAAAAACTTAGCAATGAACTTGGTGAACTCGGCTTCCTGCAGCTGCCTTCTTCTCCCATTGACGAAGGCCAGCTGCCAAATATCAGGATCCACTCCTGCACGATCCTTCCTGTGGGCCACAAGAAAGACGCTCTTCTTATGTGAGCTATATAAATGGTCATGACTGGGCGCCTGGCTCATGCCTGTCCCAGCACTTTGGGAGGCCAAGGCGGGCAGATCACTTGAGGCCAGGAGTTCGAGACCAGCCTGGCCAACATGGCGAAACCCCGTCTCTACTAAAAACACAAAAATCAGCCAGGCATGGTGACATGTGCCTATAATCCCAGCTACTCGGGAGGCTGAGGCACAAGAATCACTTGAACCCAAGAGACAGAGGTTGCAGTGAGCCAAGATTGTGGCACTGTACTCCAGCCTGGGTGGTACAGCGAGACTCTGACTCAAAATATAAAAAAATAAATAAACGGTCAGAATCCCCATCATCACAAAATAGGATAGGATGCATATGGCCAAAATGGGCTTAGACTCGGCAAAGGGGTGCACAGAATCCCAAATTAAAGCTACTATGGTAAGGAAACAGGAGTGCAATCAGATGGTGAGGCAAATGTCAATGAGACCAAAATTCTCCCCCTACTGGTATTTTTCCAGAAGTACCTTTCTGGCAGAATCATCCAGAGTTTTTCATAGCAGATCCATCCCACTTGTCAGTTTTTCCATGCTTCTCATCCGTCTTCCACTTAGCCAACAAGCCACTGAGGCTACTACCTGTTGCGCAGCTGAGACCACCGCTGGCACCACTACTGCCTCCACCACCACCACTTCTCCTGCCCTGGGCAGCTGCCGTCATCTTGTCGCAGAAAGCTTTCTTTGAAAGGTTTGCTTCCAACCTTTGGGAAAAGCCACCAATGGGTAATAAGACTTAGAAGGCCCACCATGCTCTACCTTGCCCTTCCCCTCTTCTCACACCCACCTCTTCAGCCTCCTGTTTTGGTGCTCCCATTCTCACTAATAATGTTGCGCCTATATTGAATATTTTTTACCATTTCTGGAAGGTTCTTGAACTGAGGTCTTCACACTATTACTCAATCCTTTAAAAAAAAAAACAGCTTGAGATATAATTCATATGCCATACAATTTATAATTTAAAGTATACAGTTCAGTAGTTTTTATTTTTTATTTTTTTAATTTTTATTTTTTGAGATGGAGTCTTGCTCTGTCACCCAGGCTGGAGTGCAGTGGCACGATCTTGGCTGACTGCAACGTCCGTCTCCTGGGTTCAAGTGATTCTCCTGCCTCAGCCTCCCCCAGTAGCTGGGATTACAGGCGGACGCCACCATGCCCAGCTACTTTTTTTGTATTTTTAGTAGAGACAGGATTTCACCACGTTGGCCGGGCTAGTCTCAAACTCCTGACCTCAAATGATCTGCCCACCTGAGCCTCCCAAAGTGCTGGGATGACAGGCGTGAGTCACCATGCCCAGCCTCAATAGTTTTTAGTATATACAGAATTATGCAACTACCACCAAAATCAAATTTTAAAATCTCTTCATTACCCCAAGAAGAAACGCCATGCCCATTAGCAGCTACTCAATTCCCTCTCCTCCCAGCCTCAGGCAACCACCAGTCTTTTCGTCCATAGGGATGTGTCTATGATGAACATTTAATGTAACTAGAACCTGGCTTCTTCCTCTTAGCCTAATGTTTTCAAGGCTTATTCGTGTTGTAGCATGCATCAGTACTTCATTCCTTTTTTATAGAATATTCCATTGCATGAATAGACCACATTTGATTTATCCATTCATCAGGTGATGGACACTCTGGGGTTGTGTCCACCTTCTGGCTACTATGCATAATGCTGCTATGAACATTCATGCGCAAGTCTTCATGTGGACATGTTCCCATTCTTTTGGGTAGATATCCAGAAATGAGATTGCTGGATCGTACGTTAACTCTGTTTAACATTTTGAGAAACTGTAAAATGTTTTCTAAGGCAGTTCCCTCATTTTACATTCCTACCAGTAAATTATGCAGATTCCAATTGCTTCACTTCCTTGCCCACACTAGTTACTGCCTTTCTTATTATAGCCATCCTAGTGGGTGTGAAGTGGCTATCTTGTTGCATTCCTCTAATGACTAAAGATATCGACCATCTTTTTCATGGTTTTTTTTTTTTTTTTTTTTTTGAGACGGAGTCTTGCTCTGTCGCCCAGGCTGGAGTGCAGTGGTGCGATCTCGGCTCACTGCAAGCTCCGCCTCCCAGGTTCACGCCATTCTCCTGCCTCAGCCTCCCAAGTAGCTGGGACTACAGGCGCCCGCCACCACACCCGGCTAATTTTTTGTATTTTTAGTAGAGACGGGGTTTCACCGTGTTAGCCAGGATGGTCTCGATCTCCTGACAGCGTGATCCGCCAGCCTCGGCCTCCCAAAGTGCTGGGATTACAGGCTTGAGCCACCACGCCCGGCCCTTTTTCATGTTTTTATTAGCCATTTGTATATCTTGTCTGAAGAACTGTCTGTTGAGATCCTTTGCCCATTTTAAAATTGGGTTGTCTTTTTATTGAGTTGTTATTCCCTGATCTTTAACTGGCTGATGCTCTTTTTCATTATCTTCTCCCTCTTTTTTTAGACCCTCCTAGCACTGCATTCCTCCCACTTTGATAAGTCTCTCAAGTGCTTTCGTTATGGTCTACTTTCCCACCAGACTGTTCTCTTTTTTTTGAGATGGAGTCTCACTCTGTCCCCCAGGCTGGAGTGCAGTGGCGTGATCTCAGCTCACTGCAACCTCTGCCTCCTGGCTTCAAGTGATTCTCCTGCCTCAGCCTGCCGAGTAGCTGGGACTACAGGCACAAGCCACCACACTCAGCTAATTTTTGTATTTTTAGTAGAGATGGGGTTTCATCATATTGGCCAGGCTGGTCTCGAACTCCTGACCTTGTGATCTGCCTGCCTCTGCCTCCAAAAGTTCTGGGATTATAGGCGTGAGCCACCACGCCTAGCCCAAGACTGTTGATTCTAAGAGAGCAGAGACTATGTCTGTCTTACTCACTGTTGTTCATTACTGGCCAACTACTTTATACATTTTAGGTTTCCTGGCACATATCAGGTACTCAACAAACATCTGTTGAATTGTATTTAATGTGATTTTCACAGTTTCTCTTGTGTCAGGAGGGTTGCTGTCTCCATTGAAAAGGTTTTTTTGGGTCACCTCCTCTCTAACCATTTGGGGTCCTGTCTCCTACCAGTTGGGGGTTGTCCCAGAGGCTATTAACTCTTGTGCCCGAGTTGAGCATGTATTTGGACTGACTGCAGCCTCCATAGTGTTAGAGGATCCCTAGGGTGAAAAGCAGTAAGTGCAGCTCATGTGTGAGGTGAGATGTAGTCAGAGGAAAGTGAATTGATGCCTCATGGAACTGTCTACCATGGCCACAGCTGGAATTAGAGGTGGGGTGGAGTGGAATTGTGATAGGGCGCCAGAGGCATCAGACACACCCAGTTTGTCAGAACCTGCCTTATGTGTCTGAAATCCAGTTACAGTTATTGTGCCTATTAAGATGCACACCCTGACAGACTTGCATATGGAGAAAACCAATGCAATTTTGTTTTGGACAAATTGCCTTTCTACCCCTGCATCAACCACTTATGAAATGTGCTGTCCCCAGGGAGGGGATGTGATCTTGGCCTGGGGCAGGGGTCTTTAGCCGAGGAAAATTTCTGCAGAGCGACTCTGCTAAAAGCTGTCACCATGAACACTCCCAGCAACTGGGAGAATGAGTGATTCACATCTGCAAACAGGATCTGGGTGTTGTGCCATCAGCCCTGCGCTGTTCACCTCCACTTGCTTTGTAACCCAAATAAGGGGAGCTGCTCCCCCAGGCTCCAAAGGGCTGATCTTTCTGGAATCAGCTGTCATACCACTCAGCTTACTGAGAGCACCTCTGCCAAGCCCTGCAGAGGGCAGAGAAGTCACCCATAAGTCACCACTTCACACATGAACCATCTGATTATCCCTTTTCCTGACCTCGATTGCAGGGCTTACAAATCTCTAAACATCCTCTAAAATCTCCCCTCAATTTAGAGCTTCCATCACCCTAAACGTAATGGCTTCAAAGGCAAATATAAAGGGCTGTGGTAAACTTGGATCTGGAATATGACAGGTTCAAATCCTTACTTTGCCACTCATATTCATGGGATCTTGAACAATGTAATCTCTCTAGATCTCAGCTATGAAATGAAGTAATACTAGTAGAGCCTCATAAGGTCTGCAGTGGAGAGCCTCTCATGCCTCCTGGCACTGCATTTTGAAATGCAATAGCAAGTGCTTCTCCCACTGCCTGGAACACACTCCACCATCACCACTGCTCTCTTCAGCTGGCTGTCTGCCTCCTGTCCATCCTTACAAATTTGGCTCAGATCAGACATTGCTTCCTAGAAACCACAAGGCTGGGCTGATCTTTACTGGTGCCCCACAGCACCCGGTGAACACCCTGCTTACTTCCCACACTATCACACTTGCCTACTTGCTGCATTGCCCCATCCTACACACACACACAAGGCTATATGGCTTTTTGTTGCCTCAGCAACTAGCCCACAGTAGATACTCAATAAATATTTATAGGAAGAAAGAAAGGAGACTTTTTTTTTTTAGTAGAAACAGGGTTTCACCATGTTAGCCAGGCTGGTCTCAAACTCCTGACCTCAGTTGATCTGCCCGCCTCAGCCTTCCAAAATGCTGGGATTACAGGCGTGAGCCACCGAGTCCCACCGGGAGAAGACATTTTTTAAAATTAAAAAAAAAAAAAGTAGAAAAATTGATTGAAAGAAAAATTGGAAAGACAGATACTAATTCAGAAGAAATATGGTAAGGGAAACAAGTAAAACGTCATTCTGAATTATGGTCTATGTCAAAATAGACACAAGGAGTGAGGAATGAATTAACAGTAAATTGTTTGTTGGTTTTTCCTTTTTTTTTAAGACAGAGTCTTGCTCTGTCGCCCAGCCTGGAGTGCAGTGGCTTGATCTCGACTCACTACAACCTCCACCTCCCAGGTTCAAGTGATTCTCCTGCCTCAGCCTCCTGAGTAGCTGGGATTATAGGCACGTGCCACTATGCTTGGCTAATTTTTGTATTTTTAGTAGAGATGAGGTTTCACCATGTTGATCAGGCTGGTCTTGAGCTCCTGACCTCATGATCTGCCCGCCTCAGCCTCCCGAAGTGCTGGGATTACAGGCGTGAGCCACTGCGCCTGGCCCAGTAAATTCGCTTATACCAGGGCAGAGACCAGGAGAAAGATGAGAAGCTGGCCCAGCTTGTTGGGATGCTCCTGGAGGGCTGTGGTTGGGGTTTAACATCCAGCTAGCTTAGCTCATAGCTGCTGAAGACATTAATCAACATGTTCTATTATGCAACTGCAGGTAGCAGGCACTGTGCTCACTCTCTCCACTATGGGAACTTACAGCTACTCAGAGACAGACACATATGTTGATTCCTGTAGACAAGTGACTCCTGTAGACAAGGTGAACTAATGCATCCCAGCAATTACCATGTGCAAATCTCTACACTAGATGCATCAACATATCCTCCTGAACCCACTGAAGAGTCGCCCTGCAAGGATGAGTAAACAGGTACAGAGATGTTAGGTAACTTCCCATGGTTACACATAAAGTCCCAACATGGACACTGTAGGCTCACTTCTAAGTTCTTTTTTCCATGACTCACTTGCCTGATTTACCTGCATGTCATATTCAACCTTTTGTTCTTTCATGCAACAAAGCCATCTCATATGGGCCAGATGCCATCTTAGGCATTAGCAACAGAAACAATCCCCAGGGAACAGCAGTCACAGCCACAGCCACAGCCCCCACCCTCAGAGAGATTAGCATTTGTGAAAAGACATTGAGCACATGAGAGACATGAAGTGTGCATGATGTGTGACAGGTGGGGGGGAGGGGTGGGCGGGGAAATACAGGATGCTAACCCAGGCCAAGCAGTTCCAAGTGAACTGAAGCTTTTACATCTGAAGAAGTGAGGAAGACTCAGGAGTTGGCTGAGGAAAGTCCGCACTACGAGGGAAGGAAAGTGAACCAGGCAGATGGAACAATGTATGAGAAGGGACAGACAGAAGGTGCATTCAGGGACCTTAGAGAAGGGTGGCTGGAGAGGACAGCAGGGGCCAGATCACGAACTTCGTGTGCACACATTTGAGACTTAATCCTAAAGCGATTAGAAGCCACAGCTTCTAATTCACAAATTCTTTTGCCACAGAAGAGACAGAAATCACTTCATTTTATTACCTACCAACAGCCTATAGGATGGTCAGTTCAAATTATTCTCAGGTCCACAGCAACTGACCGAGGATACTATGGGGTTGATCCCATAAGAACAGGAGGAAAGAGCTGCTTTCCCCAAAACTCCCATTACCACTCCCTGTTGGCCCAAGATCACCAGGAAATTGATCCCAGGAGGAAATACAGAACGTTTGGGAAGAGCAGGTCCAACTCTGGCTCTTGGGCCGCTAACATCTTAATAGTGAAGTTGGTTATATTGTGCCATTACACTACCAGTTATAATTTACACAAATTGTCCTTCTCTGGCTTGGTCTGTCTCCTCCCCTCTTCAGTGGCCTGATGCTCCATCCTCCCTCCTTGCCCCTCTGCCGCAGGCCCTGTCCCACAAAGAATTAGAACACCCCTTGTTAAATTCTAGGAGTCAGCAAAGAGTGGACACCTTGTTTTAAACATTCTTATACCAGGTAGGCAGTATTCTGGCAAGAGTATAACAAAAGCCTCTACAGTTAAGTTAAACCCGCAAATAAACTGGCTCCCTAGTTGAAATGTGCAAGACAGCCTTAGGAGCATGTTAAGATGACAGAAAAATGAAGATGTGGGAAAAAAACACAAATCACTGATAATAAAATAATTTTATTTAGTTTCTTATTTTAAAAAAGGTAGCATTTCAACATATAAATTTAGACTCAAGATTACAGTGTATATTTGTCAAAAGGAACACCCCGAAAGACGGCCAGCCTCAGAGCTGAGAGGGCACAGGGAGGCACACTCCTCACACGTGGAGTTTAAGCAGAAGTGCTTTAAGACTTCACAGCGGCATCTCTCTGTTCCTCAGCCCCGCCTCCAGGGCCATCACTTTGGGGCAACAGCTTTTGCTCATGTAACTATAAAACATCTCTAGGAATGAAAGCACAGAGGTCAATGATCCAGACTTTCCACGACAATCATCTGCAGCAACAATTCGACAGGTAAAGATTTTATTTTTACAATTCAAAAGTTCTTTTAAGGAGAACTAAAGAACACAAAATTCATTTATAAAGAGAATTTATAGAATTAAATGAGCAAAAATGAAAAATTATTTTCTCCATATTACAAATGCCTCTTATAGGATAAGGCCCAGGGGAAAGACCCATTCAAATCTGGGCTTTCCTTTCCCAAATAAAGTGTTTGGCACAACCAACAAACTGTCATGAGACTGACAGGCCTGACAGCTGAAAGATTTCTAGAAGTGGTCCCATGACTTTTTTGTTGAGCTTCAACATAGTGTACACAAGAGGTGTCTTAACAAGCTGCACAAACTCAGGCCGAACTACGCAGCACGTTGCTCCAGAAAAGTTAAACTGAAGGAAAAAAAGGGTCCACATGAAGTAGGTCTCCTATTGCCACAGGTTAACTCTGTTGTTTCTCATGGAAAATTAAATTCACTGGCTGCCCAGGACGTCAGTGGAATCCTGATCTCCTGGGGGAGGTGAGAGCTGGAGAAACAACTTGGATTTAAGCATCTCTGGGCCAGGTGGGAAGGAGACAATGATGACCAAGGATGCTTTCCAGGTGACTTTTTGTTCCACACGATGTGGGCTCCAGATAAACAATCTTAAGGAGCATCAGTGTGCTTGTGACCATGGCAGCCCTAGGACTTGGGCCTTTAGACAGAGGTGACGGGGCAAATGAATATACCCCAGATCCAGTTTTAAAAATAAAAACTTCCTGCAATTATGATACAATACTGTGCAGCAAGTCACTAGGAATTGCATGCTGCTCCTATTTGCGGTTAAAGCCCTGTCCCACTCTTGGCCAGTCAGAGCTGAAAGGTAACATACAAGGAGGTGGCTGTGGCTAAAACCAGGCACCTTAGTCAAGCATGGCCTGCGGCAGTGATGCTGACAGTCATCAACCCAATGGAGGGAATGCAGGGCCCCAGAGCTTTGGCTCAGAGCAAAGGTTTCATCTCACCCAAAACTTCAAACCAAGCCCTCTGTATCTCTGAGCTTATAATACAAGAAACTAGTGATTAGGAATCTCTATGAGGAATCTGGTTGGGTAGCAAAGCTCAGGTCCCTGCAGGCCACCACCCTGACTGTAGGAAAACAGAAAGGTGCAAATCGTATCAAGTAAAAGGTTGCTCAAGTGGAAGATCATTTCCTGGGGAACTTCAGCGGCCTGGATCTTAATCACATGGATGAAAGCTGGGACTGGATCCCAAAGAAAGGGCCTGGGTCCCAGGTGCAATCAGTCTTCTTGAACTTACCATCTCCTTCTCAGTCATCTCTTGAATGGTGGATGAGCATACATTTCCCCGGGGGACCAATGTAAACATTATTCAACAGATCTCGGCTTAGGAAAACACAGCTTGTTATATATTTAGTGTTTAACATTCCAGTGCAGGCAGTATCTTAGCATCAGACTTTCCTCATTCATGAGTAGCAGTTTAGAAAGGAACACATATAGGATACTTGATAAGACTGTGGCTGAAAAGACCATTTGTGTGTCAGACAGCTGGCTCTATCCTCCAATCAGTGGAGTACCCACGACTATCGCAGGAGAGGTGGAACAGATGAAGTGTAAGTTCTCTGTAAATCCGAAGAGTCCGTATAACCATTGTTCCCACTTAACCCCTTGGGCCACATCTTGATATGGAGAACATTTGCACCTCTTGCATCAACCTGTGCTCTCTTTGTTTTGGATGAGGTTCTCTCCAGAGGGTTCAAGAGCCTCCTTAGAGGGGTGTGAGCTTTCTCTTCCAGTCCTAATATCTGAATATTTCAAAGCACATGAGGAGTCCACGAACATGTTAGGGATGTTGCTGCCAAAATAGATCTTACTGTTAGAAGCAATGGCCTGGTACTTTTTGAGCTCCAGATATTCCGGGGTCAACTTGTGCTGTGTGGGAGCAAACAAGAGCAAAAGCATCAGGATACTCTGGTGCAACAGTCTTCTCTCTCCCTATATACATTTCACCTATTGCTCTCCTGAGTATCATGAGTCAAGTCTGAATAACTGCCAATGACCCTATCTCACTTTGGAGAGTGGCTATCACATTAACAGTTGCATTCCTGACTTAAAATTCCTTCATTAAGCTCCTGACTTAATGCAAGAGAAGCTGTTCACTTTTTAATAAAAGGATGGGGGAGTTGGAAAACAATTTGTGATAACTAATGATAATAACTAATATTTCTATAGTGACTTTCATTTCATCTAGTTGAATTCAACCTGGAATTGGTCTGGAGTTTCTGTTGATTCTGTTTTCTAAAAAAATTATTTTTATTTTTGTAGAGATGGGGTCTGTGTTGCCAGGCTGGTCTCAGACTCCTGGCCTCAAGCAATCCTCCTACCTTGGCCTCCCAAAGTGTCGGAATCTAAGATGTGAGCCACTGCACCCAGCCTTTTTTTTTTTTTTGGAGATGAGATCTCACTCTGTTGCCCAGGCTGGAATGCAGTGGTTCAATTATAGCTCGCTGCTGCAGCCACAAACTTCTGGGCTCAAGAGATACTCTCATCTTAGCCTCCAGGGAGGCTACAGGAATGAGCCATCATGCCTGGTTCTCTGTTGACTCTCTTGAGAGAGATACACAGGTCAATGGATGAGAGCAGAACTTCAAAGGAAGGGCTGGTGCTCATTATCTTATCATTAGCTGTGATTCTGCTTTTCTTGAACAAATTCCAGAACTAGAATAAAATCTCAGGACGTCACCTGATCTGGCCTTCGGCCTTTCCCCAGAAGCTGGATGTTTAAGCTGCTTGTGACAGACAGATGTTTGTCGACCACCAGATCTCCCTACGTCACAGTGTTTTGTTTTGTTTAAATCAGGATGCCAACATGTATCTAACCAGAACCTATCTGGGTTTGATTAAAACTCGTCGACCACCAGATCTCCCTCTGTCACTGTTTTGTTTTGTCTAAATCAGGATGCCAAGAGGTATCTAACCAGAATCTATCTGGATTTGATTAAAACCCAATTCCACTGTTCCCTGTAACATATGCCTTTCAAAGCCCCTCAGACCCTGCTCTGTGATCCTCTCCTTATCTTGAGTCCTGGTCTGTCCCCCAGGCAAAAGTCCATCTTGTCCTTCACAGTCCTACAGCATTTATTTTCTACACTTCGACATCTTTCACTCCTTGGATCTCTATCTTCTCCAGGTGATTCATATCCTCTGTCGAAACACTCCAATCAAATCTGGTCATAGTGCACAACCACATTTCTTCCTCAAGCCTTTTTAATATAGGTTAGTATCTGAGTCATATTTTTCAAAATGCCATAAAACTACTGCCCCTTTCTGAATAAGGTAGACCTCAATGGCAAGGTCTTGAAACTTGTGCCTGACGAGCTTCTCCCATTAGATTTGGACTCCTAGTTTCCTCAACTGGAGTTTCCTGTCATGCCTTTCTCTTGGCCAAATTCCATTCTGTGTCTATAGAACTGTGTCTTTCAATGTTATGTTCATTTTAAAACTTATATTGGTTTTCAAAGTACTGACAACTCTCATTCTATCTTATCCTTTCTTCTAAATACGGATTATGTTGTTCCTTTCTAAATTAAAAGCCCTGTCTATATCTTAAAACTTGACTCTAATCCTTCAAACTGCATCATCCACTTTAGTAATCTCTTTCTCAACCCTTTATCTGTTCTAATCTGCTCCACAATAACCTGATAAATCTTGGATACATCCTTCCTTTCTCAGAATATATCGGAGTTCTAGCTGCCTCTTAAATAGCCCCTGCTCACTAGCCCTGTACCCTCTAGCCAGCTTACCCCAGTCCTTACACCAAATTATCACCTATATATCACCCAACCTGCCTTCTCAAGTTATCCCACATGAAATTCCTCATGACTGGAATAGTTTTTTAAATCCAATAAACAAGGAGTACTCAACAAGGGGCATACGGAAATACGTGCATGTGTGTGTGGCAGTTAAAACAATTGGTGACCACTACTGACATTTAGTAGACAAGGGCCAGGGATACAAAATATCCTACAATGCATGAGATGGTCTTCAACAATGAAAAAGTATCTCAACCCCAAATGCCAGGAATGCCTTTGATGAGAAATACTGCTCTAATCAAGCTAAGTATCTACCAAAAAAACTACCTTATTTGGAAAGCAATTCTAAATAGACTTTACTCTTCTGTCACTCTTATTTCAGAAGATCTTCAACTTTATTAATTATTCAGCCTTATATAGCAGTACAAATGAATGGCTTTATGGCATTTGGCCTGTGTCCCTACCCAATGAATGTAAAATATTTCTTGCTAACTGACTAATTCCGGAGGATGTCTTGGTCACTACACTTTCTTGACAATGGATAAAATCACTTCTATCATATCAGAGCTCCTGAAAAGAGAAAGCAAAACCCCGAAATGCATCATTAGGAAAGTGGCCGGGGAGCCAGTCACCTTGTTTGAGGTGGCATATTTGTGTGCAGCATAATATTCAGCATCTGCTTTCGCCTTCTCTCGGGCCAGGAATGCAGCATCTAGCAAATAAACAAAGGAAAGGTGTCAATCCATTCCCTCAGCTAGTTAAGAGTCCCTTTCCCCACTGCTTAATATTGTGACTGCCTATTTCACATTGAAAGTTTTAAAAACCTATTAGCAGTTTTCAAGTCCCAGTCCCCAGACAGCAACTTCTCAAAGAGGAATACTCTTTTCACTGTCAAATAACTCTCAGCTCATCTGAGCCCACTTGTTTTCTACTCTAAGTTGTTCCTTCTTTCCTCCACCCACTCTCCCACCTCCTATCACCCAAAGCCTTACACTCCACCCAGGCACTAAGCTTCAAGTAAAATAAGTCCAGACATAAAAGCTCTATTTACTGCATTGTCTCCAGCCTCCCCAAATTTGATCCAGAATCAGTCAACAGAGACAGACAGGAAGCAGCAATATATAAACAAGTGACTTCAAGACCGAGCTAAGAACATCAACATCTCACTATGTGAAATCAAGTAGTGTGAGGCCCTCCATGAAAACTGTTTTTCCCCCCCAATTAATTTTGGTTTTTTTTTGGACAGGTGGAAAAGAAACTGGTGGTGATGGGATTTATTATCTTGTATATTCTTTACTATTGATTATGGGTAATTTTCATACCTTGTCTGCCTGAAAATAAAGTGGTAGCTAATAAGCCACAATTTAAGGAAGAAAAGGAAAGCTGAGCTACCCACAGTCACAAACAAACCCAAAAGCTGGATATGTGATAGCAATTAAAAAAATTTATTTAGACTATCAGGCTAGCTACTTCCTCCAGACCAGATTATTCTGTCTATGGCCTTCTCACCCACCACAATCAAAGGCCTGATCCCTGGAGCAGAGAGGAGGCAGTTCGGGACAGTCAGAGCTTCATCCTGTCCCCACAATGTACCTTCGATTTCAGAAATGCGCTTTTCAGTTTCTTTTTCCATCACTTTCTGCTGAAACCGAATTTTTGCCACTTGTGCAATCTTCTCTGCTTCTATAATCATACAACATAAGAATACATATTCAAAACCATTTCTACAGTACCTGAGGCACTTCGAACCAGCAGCACACAGTCTAACATTTAATTACAGAAAGTTTTATGTGCTAATTGTTTCACTAAGTTTTATCTAGTCAGACTGTAAACTACTCAAAGGAAAAAAGGGAATTTATTTCCTAATTTACTGTTCTATTTTGACAGTGCTAGTTTTGTGGGAAGAAGGAGTAAAAAAGGTTAAAGTGCCAGTCCTTCATGCAACTCTGTAGCAACGGTCCACAAGCTAATGGGAAAAAAAAATTCTTTATGAAAGTACCACAGAACAAAAACAGAGCAACATAAATGCATCGCAACACAGGACAATTAATGTGGCAGGAGAAAGAAAGAATGAGTGACATAAGTTAAACCAAGGAAGACCTTCTGGAAGTAATCTTAAAGGAAATAATGGATATGACCTAAGAAGACATGCCAGGAAGCACAGAGAAAGACAAGAAGGGCCAGGCATGGTGATTCACGCCTGTAATCCCAGCACTTTGGGAGGCTGAGGCAGGAGGATCTCTTAAGCCCAAGAGTTCAAGACCAGCTTAAGCAACACAGTGAGACCTCCATCTCTACAAAAAATTTAAAAAATTAGCCAAGCATGATGGTGCATGCCTATAGTCCCAGCTACACAGGAGGCTGAGGCAAGAGGACCTCTCGAGCCTGGGAGGTCAAGGCTTACAGTGAGCCATGATCATGCCACTGCACTCCAGCCAGGGTGACAGAGTGAGGCCCTGCCTCAAAAACAAAAACAAAAACAAAAACAAAAAAAAGAAAGACAAGAAGGCACAAATGAACAAGTCACAATGGAGAGGTGATATGGAACCAGCCGACAAGAGAAGACAACGAAAAATAAGAAGAGAAAGAGGGCTAGGAGACCTCTGTCTTGAGTGACAGGATAAGGAGCTTAGTTTTACTATACTCAGGATCTACTGTTAAGTTACCATTAGGGAAATGACATGATGAAAATGGTATAAGAAGAGGAGTATTCCAACTGCTGTAGGGAAATAAAGCAGAAAGCAGGGTGATTCATTTGAGAAGGTGAAAACAAGCATTGGGAATGAACATGTTGGTGTGGCAAGCAAGTACATGCAGAGGAAACTCAACAGCCTTAATGAACCTCTGGCCTACCCAAATGACCCAGGACAAGAAGAAAGACTTGAATTACACTTTACATTCAATCACTGCTATTCTTAAAGAACATTCTCAATTCTTCTTTTCAGTCAAAGAAGATGGGTATTTTAAGACATCTTATCTCTGACCCCTAGAGAAAGTACATAATGGAAAGAAAACTTCCAAGTGATTTTTTTCTTTCCATAAAACAGTATGCTTTACGAACTACTCCAGGAGATAATTCCCTCTTTCTCCACCAATGTAAAATCAATCTATATTACACCATCCAAAAACTAAACTACTATGTTCAATGGGGTTAGAAATTGAACTGTAAGCAGAAACTCAAGATTAAACATGAACAAAAGGTGAGGGATCTGAAGCCTGCAGCTAGAACCCAGAGGATGTTGCCTCAACATAGGGGGACTGTTGTGGTAATCTCATCCAACAAAGCTCTCTGTCATGCGGGAATAAATCAATAAAAAGCACGACTAGACTTCTAGAAAAATGGCGCAGAAGGCCAAAAGGCCAGAGAGAAAACCCTTTAGCTAACAACCTCTTAAAATGCTAGATGAAATTTAGCAAATTTGTTTTTTAATGCATGGCTGAGTTGTAAGAAAGAATGAGAGATCCTCAAGTAACTTAAGCCAAGGGGGAGCCGAGAGCCTGTATGGTGGCGTCCCTGGGGTGGTTATTAGACAACAAGGGAGTGGGACCTGGGTTATTACCCATGCAAGACCAGGAGATGAGGCCTTGTGATATTAGGACTAAGACCCTTGCATAAAACAGACCTCTAGAGGGCTGCAACTCTAATGAAAGGGGAACTAAAACACTCTACCAACCAGCCCAGTTCAGCAGTAACCTTTTCTCTACCTAGCCGCATCACAGTGAAACTGAAGAACACCCAAATACAGACAGAAACATGTAAAAAGCAAAAAGAGAAGAAAGGCTGATTACTCAAAAGGAACAATTGGACTAACAGCATACTTGTAAACAGGTGCAAGAAGCCAAACAAAATTGAAATAATACTGCCATATTGATAAAGAAAAATTAGCTTGGTTTAGAATTGTAGGCTAAATTACCATTCAAGAATGAAATAAAAGCATTTTCAGACCAAGGAGGACTGAAGATAACTTTCAATCCTTAGTCTTCACTGAAAAAAAAATTACTAGAAAAAAAAAATCACCAGAAACAATGGAGAGGAAAAAACATTACTCAACACATGTCAATCAAAATAAATGTTTACTGTAAGGATTAATCATAATGATCATAATCGATGGGAGGATAAAGACAACATGAAACTAAAATACTATGCAATAATAAAATGTAAGACTGGAGGACAGTGATAAGAGTTAAAGCATTCTAAGGTATTGTTCAAGAAGAGGATAGAATTTTTAACAACTAGTTATACATTCCAGAAATGGAATGTAAAACTTCCAATCAAGTAAAAGGAAGAAAAGAAAAGAAAATTCAATCAATTCAATACCAATCAGAAAAGGGAAAAAGAAGCAGAGAAAAATGCATGGTAAATAGCACATAATCAAATGATACAAACACATCCAAATATAGCAGTAACCACAATAAATATAAAAAGACTAAACTCACCAGTTAAAAGACAGATTCTCACATTGGATAAGATAACAAAATCCAGCTATATGCTGTTTACAAGAGACACACCTAAAACATAATGACATAGAAAAGTTGAAAGTAAAAGAATGGGAAAAGGTACACCAAGAAAATAACTAACCAAGAAAAATCTGGTATAGCTATATTAGCAGGCAAAATAGCTCTTAAGTTAAAAACACATCTAGGGATAAAGGTTATTACAAAACAGAAGCAATTCTCCAGGAGACATAACAATCCTGAACCTGAATGTTCTTAATGATATAGTCCCATATACAAGGAAAAAAATTACATGTCAACAAACCCATGGTCATTGTGGGAAATTTTAACACATCTTTCTCAGTAACTGATAGGTCAAGAAGGCAAAAATTAGAAGAATACAGAAGATGTGAACAACACAATTCATAAGCCTGACCAAATGGGTATATAAAGAAACCTGCATCCAACAACCAGAGAACACAGATTCAATCTTTCCAAGCACACAGACATTTACAAAAAAGGACCGTATACAGGTAGGCCACAAAGCAATTTTCAATAAATATTTAAGAATCCATATAACAGGTCTTATTTTCTGACTACAATGTAGTAACACTGGAAATCAACAATAAAAAGGTAGCCCCTCAAAACCCACTAAACCAGAAATTGAAACATATACTTTTAATAATTCATGAGCCAAAGAAGAAATTAGAAGGAAAAGGTTTTTAAAAGAATTAAAACTGAACACCAATATACAAAGTACATTTCAAAACCTGTGAAACATAGCTAAAGCAATCCTTAGAAATTTATAATCTTCCATGTTTCCACTAGAAAAGACTGAAACTTAACTATCCAACTCAAGAAGTTAAAAAAGAACAAATGAATAAACTAAAAAAAAAAAAAAGATGGAAGGAAATAATTTTTAAAAAGTGTAAATAATATAATTTAAACAAAGTAACAATCAACAAAACCAAAAGAAAAGCCAATTCTCTGAAAAGATAAATAAAATAAAACAGACCTCCGGCAAAATTGATACAGCAAAAGAAAAGGCACAAGCAAACAGTATTAGCAATGAAAAGGGGCACACAGATTTGGTAGAGGTTTTAAAAATCATGAGAGAATTCTACAAACAAATTTATGCCCCAAAATTTGAAATATCAGATGAAATGAACAATTTTCTATGAAAATATAATTACCAAAACTGGCTTAAAAAGAAAACATGTATCTGAATAGACCTATATTCAATACAGGAATTAAATCAATAGATTAAATGTTACCACAAAAAGCAAATGAAAAAAAGCAGAAACCCCACAAGACTAAGATGGCTTTTATGAGTTCCACTAGACCTACAAAGATGAAATTATACAGATCTGATACATAATGATGTGACATACAATAGAACACAGAAAAGGAAGCCATGCTCTTCAACTCATCTTGGGGATAGTATAACCATGATACAAAAAAACCTAACACTAAAAGTATAAGAAAATTATAAGCTGATCTCATTTATGAAAATAAAGGTAAAAATTCTAAAGAAATTATCAGCAAACTATATAAAAATGTATATAATGACCTATATAATGACCAAGTGGACTGTTTGTCCCAGGAACGCAAAGATAAATCTGTTAATATAATTTACCATATTAACAGCTTTAAAAACATCTCAATATATGTAGAAAAAATTTTCAGACTGGGCACAGTGGCTCACACCTGTAATCCTAGTACTTTGGAAGACTGAGGCAGGTGGATCACTTGAACTCAGGAATTCAAGACCAGCCTGGGCAACATGGTGAAACCCTGTCTCTACAGAAAATACAAAAATTACCTGGGTGTGGTGGCGTACACTTGTAGTCTCAGCTACTTGAGAGGCTGAGGTGGGAAAATAACTTAAGCCCAGGAGGCTGAGGCTGCAGTGAACTGTGATTACACCACTGTACTCCAGCCTGGGTGACAAAGCGAGACCTTGTCTCAAAAAAATTCTGAAAGTTTTAACAGCCATTCAAAATAAAAGCTCTCAGCAAGCAAAGTACAGATTTGAAACTTTATTAACCAGTGTTAAATACAGCAAATTTCACTGGGACTATTTAAAGTTAAGGACAAGAATGCTTGTCACTTTCTTTTCTACACTGTACTTAGAAGTCATAGCCTAAAGCAGTAAGATAGGAAGAAATAAAAAGTATGTGACTTAGAAGAAAAATAAAATTGTCCTTATGTGAAGATAAGGACCTATTGTCTGAAGACCATATGATTGTTCCTGGGAAATCTAAGCGACTATTAGAAATAAGAGCATCTTCAGCAATATTGCTAAATAAAAAAATCTACAGCATACTTATACAAAACCAATTAGAAAATGTGCCTTTAAAAAAGTCAATAAAAAAAATAAATGTATATAAGAACAAACCTTTAATAAATGTGCAAGAACTTTAGAAGAAAATTAAGACACTTTTTAAAAGACGATTCTCCTAAATGGAGAAATAGATTTATAAGACTCAGTATCATAATCTTCTCCAAATTGATGCATACCTTCAATACAATTCCAATCAAAATCCCAACACAATATTTCACAAAACTTAAGGAGCTGGTTCTAAAATTCATGTGGATGAATAAAGGGCCTAGAATAGTCCAGGATAATTTTAAATATAGTTAGGAATAGTTAACAGGTAAGAGAAATAGTTACACAACTCACTCTCCACATAGCAAGACTTAATATAAAAGCTACTAATTAAAACAAAGTAATACTGAGGAAGGAGAGACAAAAAAATTGGAAAATAATAGAGATTCTGGCATCAGAACAAATTATGTATAGTATCTTATTATATGATGGATATGGCATTAGAAATAAGTAGAGGAAATAATAAACTATTCAATAAACAGTCTGAGACAATTGGCTTGCCACTTGAAAAAATTAAACTGAATCCCTATGTCATACTCAACACCAAAATAAATTCCAGATGGGTTAAAGACTTAAATATGAAAAGCAAAACTTTAAAACTTTTAGAATAAAAGTATTACTTTGGACTAGGGAAAGAATTCTTAAGATAGGAAAAGCACAAAACATAAAGGAAAAGACTAATGAATTTGACTACACAAAAACTACACATATATGTATATCGAAGACATTGTAAAGTTCAAAGACATGCCACAAATTGAAAGAAGATGTTGGAAATGCATAAATCTGAAAAAGGATCAGTATCCAGGGGATAGAAAGGACTCTTACAAATCAACTCAAAAAAGCAATCAAATAATGGGCTAATTAGCGGACATTAATAGGCAATTCATATAACGACAACAAAAAAGGAAACTTGAATGACCAATAAGCAATATTCAACTTTACTAACAATCAGGGAAATTCAAATTGAAATTATGTGATACCACGTCTTCCATTAAACTGGCATAAAGTTTTAAGTCTCATAACTCCAAGGACCAAGAAGGATGTGTGGAAATGGGAATCCAAATATGGCAGCATAGAAACTGGAAATCAAATATTGTTGAAGAAATGGTAAAATCAAAGAAGTACTTGAGAGAGCAATTTGTCAATATTTTGAATGTGAAGACATGCTACCCTATGACCCATCAATTCTACTTTGAGATAGCTATTCTAGAGCAGTGCTTCTCAAACTACCTGTGGAAAAGTACCTTACCTTTTTTTGTGTGTATTTCAATTTATGAGGAACCAATAAATTGTAAACTATAACAAAAACAAATTACAGTACTAGAAAAAAGAAATTAAAAAACAAAAACATAAATATATAAGCTCTGATTTTTTATTTTTGATTCAACAGACATAAAACTGCTGTATTAAAATGCTATAAAAACTTCTAAACACTCATTCTCAATTTCTGTACTCATCTCATTGAGGCTCAGAAACAAAAAGCTGGTGATAGGGCACTGGCCCACACCATACACTAAGTAATGCTACTCTATGGAAACCTGCACATGTACACTGTATCCCGGAGGCACTGGATAAGAATGTTATTGTGGCAGTGTTTGTAATAAGGAAAAACTAGAAACTACCTAACTCTTCATTGGTAATTCATTACAATAAAACTAGGCCCGCTCATAGAACGAAAAATATAGCAGCTAAAATGTAATAAGGAAAAACTAGAAACTACCTAACTCTTCATTGGTAATTCATTACAATAAAACTAGGCCCGCTCATAGAACGAAAAATATAGCAGCTAAAAATAAACGACCTACCATCTCACAGAGAATAAGGATAAAATGCCAAAAAAAGAAAAAAACCCTAGATCTACATGTATCAATATGAATAAAACTCAAACAATGTTAGTGAAAATAAGGCAAGTTGTAAAATAAGAGTTTGGTATCATCTTTGTAGTTTCCAACAGGTAAAACAATTTTATAAACTGTTACACACTTACAGTAGAAGTACAAAAATATGGACAGAAAGGATCTACATCAACTTCAGAATAGAAGTTAATCTGAGAAGAAAAGTCAAGGAGTAGGACCAGCGAACATACAAAGGAGGCTTCAAACAGATATTTAATTTTTTTCTTAAAAAAAAAAAAGATCTGAAGGGAATAAGGCAAAATCTTAAGCTTTCATTATACTGTTCTCTGTACATTCCTGTATAATTGAATTATTTAATTAAAGATGTCTTAAACTTTCAGCATCAACCGAGGGCCAAAGAGGGCAATCTAATACACAGTGACCTGGAGTATAAAGGAAGCCACTGTAATCCAAAATGAACTGTATACAATCCTGCCATGCTTTCATAAACGGCACTATCTATCCAGGTAAAACTAAGTGCATGTCAACAACAAGGATGCATACTACAATCTGAAACTTTGGTCAAAAAACTTCCCTATTCTTAATCTGTACAAATGAAAATGCTATCCACAGACTCAAGCTGCCTATAAACCCTATCCATTCTCCCTGTTCTTGAAAGACAACAGTAGCACCTAACAACATGATGGACAGCCACAGCACATCATTAAGTACTGGTCTCACCTACTTTTAAAGGCTTTAGAACATCTGAATATACAGTGGAGAGTCCAGAATTCCCCACTACCTATGATGCAATCTTACTGAGTTCCATAATACCCAAAATGAGACTGACAAAGAACAGGACAAACAACAAATGTACTTAGAGACAATCATTTCAGAGAGAAATCCAAGTACCTATAACTGCCTTTTTCCTCTCTGTCTCAGCTTCTTTTTCCACAACCTTTTGTTTCTGTGCAGCTATAAGGAGTTTTGTCTTCTCAGCCTCCCTGTGAAGCAAAATGTTATAAAAATTAGAAATGATTCTCCTATGTGCAGTCACAGCCAGTAATTCTGACCCTATAGTGAGTCAGAGAATCGTTTTGTTAACACGAGCTTTTGGACCCACTAAGGTAGGTTAACAGAGGTGTTACTTTATTTTACTTATAATAAATCTGAGGTTGAAAGATTCAATGATTTGCCCAAAGTCACCCAGAGATAGGAAAAAAATTTAGTACATTTGAATTTTAGTTTGGCTTTCTTCTCCTAGTTGTATTGTGTAAAGCCTGTGATTTGGAAGGGAATATATCAATACTTCCTTTGCTGTTAGACCTCCAGCTAGTCCATACAGCAGCTCTGTGCCAATCAGAAAATGGCACCAGCCTCTGGGCAGATGCAGTCCCACAGGTGCATGGTTTGACATGCAGAATGAAGCTGGGTTTCAGCCCCTGCCCTCCTCAGGTGGGCACCCATGTGCAGTGACCATATTTGTTGCACAGAAGATATAACTAGGTGGTAGTTATTAGGTAGTAAACTGGGGCTTACAGTAAGGAGAATTTTCTAAGGCTTCCAGTGTCTAATACGGGTTGAGCATTTCTGATGTGAAAATTTGAAATCCAAAATGCTCCAAAATCTGAAACTTTTTGAGAGCCCACATTATGACACAAGTGGAAAATTCCACACATAAGCACTTAAGGTAAACTTTGTTTCATGCACAAAATTATTTAAAATATTCCATAAAGTTACCTTCAGGCTATAGGTGTATATGGGACATAAATAAATACCTTAAAAAAAAAAACTAACCACTATACCAACAAGGAAGAACATAAATATATTTTATATTTAGACCTGGGTCCCATCCCCGAGATACCTCATTATGTCTATGCAAATATTGAAAAATCTTTACAAATCCAAAATTTAAAATACTTCTGGTCCCAAGCATTTTGGATAAGGGATACTAAACCTGTAATGGAAATGGCTGGCATATTACTAAGCATGTACAAGTAGCTACTGGGTAACCACATGGCAGAAATGGTATAAGAAAACACAACTATCACGTGCAAGGTTATACTGGATCATCCCAAGGTAGCTTTTAATTCTGGAATTCCAATAGTCTATAAAATTAAGAAAGATCTAGAATCATCTGAAAAGTAAATCCAATAGTTTCCCCAAAACACTTCCCCTCAAAATTTCCCCTCTTTCCTCTGATAACATTGATAAAGACATCAAATGACAGTCTGAATACTATGATTTATTTGAGAGCAGAAAACACACAATATTCATTTTTCCGTCACCAGAAGCAATCATTTTTATTTATTTATTTTTTTGAGATGGAGTCTCGCTCTGTCGCCCAGGCTGGAATGCAGTGGCACTATCTCGACTCACTGCAAGTTCCGCCTCCTGAGTTCACGCCATTCTCCTGCCTCAGCCTCCCGAGTAGCTGGGACTACAGGCGCCCACCACCATGCCTGGCTAATTTTTTGTATTTTTAGTAGAGACGGGGTTTCATCGTGTTAGCTAGGATGGTCTCGATCTCCTGACCTCATGATCCGCCCACCTTGGCCTCCCAAAGTGCTGGGATTACAGGCATGAGCCACCGCACCCGGCCTAAGCAATCATATTTAAAGCCTAAGACATGCTGAGCCTTTAATAAAATATTTTTTTTGAGACGGAGTTTCGTTCTTGTTGCCCAGGTTGGAGTGCAATGGCGTGGTCTCGGCTCACTGCAACCTCTACCTCCCCGGTTGAAGTGACTCTCCTGCCTCAGCCTCCCCAGTAGCTGGGATTATAGGCGCTTGCCACCATGTCCAGCTAATTTTTCTATTTTTACTAGAGACAGGATTTCACCATGTTGGCCAGGCTGGTCTCAAACTCTTGACCTCAGGTGATCCGCCGGCCTCAGCCTCCTGAAGTGCTATGATTATAGGCATAAGCCACCACGGCCCGCCTATAAATATTTTTTAAATAAGTGGATCACATCCATAATCTACCCAGCCTGGCACTCTACACTTTATACTTTTAAAAGAAGAGTTCCTTGTCTACAATGAAAAAGAGAAAACAGACTGGGTGTGGTGACTCAAGCCTGTAATCCCAGTACTTTGGGAGGCCAAGGCAGGAGGACTGCTTGAGCCCATGAGTTTGAGACCAGGCTGGGCAACAGGGCAAAACTCCATCTCTATGAAAAATACAAAATTTAGCCAGGTGTGGTGGCATGCACTGGTAGTCCCAACTACTCAGGAGGCTGAGGTGGGAGGATCACTTAATCACTTGAGCCTGGGAGGTTGAGACTGCAGTGAGCTGTGATTGTGCCACTGCACTGCAGCCTGGGCAATAGAGCAAGACCTTGTCTCAAAAAAAAAAAAAAAATCAAGAAAAAGAGAAATAAAACTCTGTATGAGCTCAGAGAAGGTATGAGGGAAAAGGAAAATATAAAAGAAGAAAAAAACAATAAAAATCTGCATGGTAACAAAAAGGACTCAGAAGTAAATAACCTCATAAAGTAGTATTACTGCTCCTTGGACTTCCAGTATTTATACATCTGTGGTATCCTTGACTTGTGCAAATTTATTTTTCCAGCGTCTTATACTTTCCCTTTTAACATATCAGCCAAATTTCCTAAAAACTTTTATTTCTTCTTTTCAGTACCAGTCATACAAAAACAATATTGCCATTTCAAACACAGTAAGTATTCCCCTAAAAGGGATCCTCTTAGAAACTAATTTCATGTCTTCTCATTCCCAGCCAGCCCTGGATACATAAAAGAGAAGACCACCAGGAGTCAACAGAAGCAAGGCTTCCCTAGAGGCACATTATAAAGAACCAGGTCTAATTTTAGATATACAATCACATACAATGGAAAACCAAACTTTATACCAACAAGATATCTATTCCTACCATTACAACACAGAAACAAAATATGAGCACTCTCTTCAACCCTAACAGCTAAAGGACTCTTTCCTCTATTAAATATTTAATTCAAGGTACTATTCATATAAAATTATACCTCCTTAAGCTTCCAGCAATAGTTTTACAGCAAACTGCATCTTTAGCCACTGAAACTGCTCCTGAAATGTCCATACATAAAGAGAACACTAATAAGAGTCTAGTGGGAATTAAGACACAAGAATAAGCAATATTACTAGAGTAAGAGTAAAGAAGATAGACACATACTCCACCCCAGAGTGTATTGTCTCACATGTTTCCTCTAGACTGGAGTATTAATATGCAGACAGCCCTAAACAGAAATATTGGGATCCCATGCATATTACTCACATTAACTCAAAATTTCTTCTTATGGCTTCTGGGATTTTGGGTTTTGTAACACGCACAGCCTAAAAAATAAAAGTGAAAAAGCCAAAGTGTATTTGAAAGATAAATCTTCAAATTAAATCTTCTACAGAAAAGCCCCTCAAATGATACTAATCTAATAAACAACAGCTATAATACAGCAGCCTACTAACACGTTTGGGGATCCCACCAGAACATTTACTTTTCATGCCATCACACCAAGAATCAAAGACAAGCTGCTTCTTATTTCCTTACACAATGCCAGATTACAAGAAAAACCATCTACCCACTGAGGAAACAACTGCCTTATGAAAAAGGTTCTCCCTTAAAAGATGTTTTACAAAGGTCGTTAGATACTTTTGCTTTCTTTTTCAACCCTGTAAACCAAAGAAGCCGGGAAGCCAAAGTTCCAAGACTGAAACTGTAAAGTCAGAAACAATTAGTCAAATACAAAAACAAACAAAAAATCCCAGGTTGGTGTATGCAATTTAATACAGTGAGTAGTTAGTAAATTAATCTATCACTTCCAACCCCTGCAATCACTTGGTATTTGCTGTAAGTAAACAGCCCACTGGCTGAAGGAAAACAAATATCAATTAAAAGCTTATATTCTTTCTTCCTGAACTCTCACTTAGAACAAAGTCTGTCTTTGTAGAGGCTGTTTACTAGACACTGTGTTTCCCTAATCATAGTGTTCTTTGACATAATTAAGATTATCTACCTGGACAGTACTGTTTTTTGAAGGCTGAGTTTTCCACATCAAGGACTTGATCTCTCAAAAGCTTTTGATTTTACTAAACATATGATACCCCGCCGCCCCACCTATACTGCAAACACACACAAAAAACACTTTGCTGGTCTGAAGAAGTTTTCCTTCTGAAAACTGGCTAACCTTTTAAGTATTATAACAAAGCCTTTAAGCACTTAGTCTTCTTTAAAGGCTTTTAAAACTTTTAAGCAATATAGCATTCCCTATATGAAACAGATGAGTCACATTTGTAGGTAATTTTGAGGACTATCATAACTAAATATAAGGATTACAGTGGAATGGAATAAGCAGCTGAAGGCTGTGTGGAAAGAACTCACAACACACTGGCAGTGACACATGTGAGGCCTCACAACTCAGTGGAGACATCCAGAAGACAAATAAAAATTCAGGACCAGATTTTGTGAGATGTCAGATTTCACCATGTGACTAGCAGACATAAGATTACTTCCAATATGGATTAATATGATTCAAGGGAAGCACTGTCATACTGCATTTAATTAAGAGACCGGCTACATATCTTTCTAGCCTTATTAAAAGAAGTACAAAGTAGGACTTTTTTTTTTTTTGAGATGGAGTTTTGCTCTTGTTACCCAGGCTGGAGTGCGGTGGTGCAATCTCAGTTCACTGCAACCTCCACCTCCCAGGTTCAAGCGATTCTTCTGCCTTAGCCTCCCTAGTTGCTGGGATTACAGGCATGTGCCACCAAGCCCGATTAATTTTTGTATTGTTTTTTAGTAGAGACAGGGTTTCACTATGTTAGTCAGGCTGGTCTCGAACTCCTGACCTCAGGTGATCCAACCACCTCGGCCTCCCAAAATGCTGGGATTACAGGCATGAGCCACCACACCCGGCCAGGACTGTCTTTTGAAGACTCCTATTTTGCTGAATGAGGCTGAAGAACATACTACATTGTGCTTGCCAATCTTGGGAAATCTCACAGATTTTCAAATATGTGAAAACATAAACACTTACTGTACAGATACCATGATTAAATTGCATCAAAAGAGATTTTAAAAGTAAAAGTGGGAAGTCTCACTCACGCACCCCTCTCCCTCACAGGAGAGAGAGCTATTCTCCTTTCTGTTTTTTTTGCCTATTAAACCTCCGCTCTTAACCTCAAATAATAAAATAAATAAAATAAAATAATGCCCCCACTCCACTCACATACATAGAGTGAATGGAGGAAAAAAATGGCTAATGAAATGAATATATGTATTGAAACTGACCCCTGGGCTTTAAGTATATATTATAAATCAAAAGCCAGTCTATAATATAGTCACTCCCTTAAATAACATAGGAAAAAAAAAAATCAAAGACGACCATTTTCATCATTCTAATTTGCCAGAGTAGTTTTTCAAGAAGAAAAATGGGATATAAATATATGGAAAGGAAAAAAATAAAACAGTGACTGTAAAAATAGTAACCCAAAAATTACTAGAAGGCAGTGAATTCAAGTTGTAGATATATGATAAATCTACCAAGAATCAATCACATTCCTCAATGATTAAAAAAAAAAAGACCAAATATTGAACAGCATTAAAATTCATTAAATCCATTGGTATTAATTCAACTTAGGATATGAGTTTCTCCCCCAAATCAGAAATTCTAAAAACCAAAAAGGCTGATATGATAAAGTAAAGCCATAAACTATATTTCTATTTTTAACTTATATTGGAGGATTGCATGAGGCCAGGAGTTTGAGACCAGCCTGGGCAACACAGCAAAGGCCCAGCTCTACAAAAAATAAAAAAATTAGCCAGATGTGGTGGTGTGTACCTGTACTCCTAGCCACTTGGGAGGCTAAGGCAGGAGAATTACTTGAGCCCAGGAGTTCAAGGCTGCAGTGACCTATGATCGTGCCACTGCACTCCAGCCTGGGCAACAGAGGGAGACCCCGTCTCAAAACAAAACAAAACAAAACAACATGTATATAGCTACTTAGGTGCCTGATATAGCTTGAAAATATCGATAATGAAAACTCATCTGGAAGATTAAGCTGGCAGAAACAGCAAAGGCCATTATTTTTTAAAAGATGATGTCTCTTGCCAGATTTTAAAATAAAAAGTTGAATTATCACAACCATATGGTAATGTGTTAAAAATAACAGCTCAAAAACAGATTTGAAATTCTTAAAATGCATTCCAACTATTGTAAAAAAAATTTTATAACAAGACAAAAGCAACCAAAGCAAAGGAGCTCTTCTCTTCTCAGGGTATGCTTAAGTTATTGCAAAATATAAAAATTATTTAAAAATTTTTTTAAACCCTAAAACAATGGAGATCTCTACCACTTTAAGAACGTATAACAAAACTACATTTTTTCATTCAACAACTTTTTATAAAAACAGCAAATAAATATAAGTAAATTCAAAAGATCCTTCTGGCTGTTGTGCAGAAAATGAAGTAGACAAAGGTAAAAGTGAAAGTGGGCAAAGAAGACAGGCGGCTACTGCTACTGCACATGTCAAGGTTAGAGTTGGTAGCTTGGCTTGAGATGACAGTGAAGATGGAGGTGTGGTCAGTTTTATTAATACATGGATTTTGGTGGTGGAATCTGCAGGACATAGGGACTGATTAGATGCTGAGGGTGAGGCGATTGTCAAAGATGCCTCCTACACTTCTAGATTGGCTTGAGGGGAAGGAGTTACCATTAACTGACAAGATGAAAAAAACAGGAGAAAATTCGATTTGACAAGAAAAGACCAAGGACTCAATAACTAATGAAAGAGTAGGAATGGGAAGATCAATGGAACAGAACTAAGTTCAGAAAAAGACTCTAATATATAATAGAATGCAGTATGTAACATAAAAACTATTGCAAAGAAGGAGGAAGATGGAAAAATAAACTATTCAGTAATTACTGCTGTTACCCAATTTGGGGCTGAGGGGATGGAGCTGAAGGCCTACCTTGCAACTGAGATCAAAATGGGTTCCAGATGAATTAAAAGATTTAAATCTAAGAATACAACTGTAAAAGCAGATACAATTTTTGTAATTTCTAATTTTAATTCCTATACTTTTAAGGTGGTGAAAAGCTCTTAAAACATGCCAGCTCAGCAACACACCATAAAGACAAAATCACTGAAATTACTACATAAAACATGAACACTTCAAAGTTATCAGCAAGGAAAAAACAAAGTTAAACGACAGAGAAAAAATTGGAAGAAAATGTTTCCTATAAATATAAAAAAGAGCTGCAATAACATATGAAAAATAATTTATTTTTAAAAACGAATTCTACCCCTCTCAAAGGGTAAGGTTCAAAAACAGGTTCTCTAAATACAAATGCTATTTATTTATTTATTTACAGACAAGGTTTTGCTCCGTCGCCCAGACAAGAGTACAGCATGAACACAGTTCAATGCAGCTTCAACCTGCTGTGTTCAAGTCATCCTCCCACCTCAGCCTCCCAAGTAGCTGGGATGACAGGCACATGCCACCACACCTACCTAATTTTTTTAAAAAATTTTTTTGCGGAGAAGGGGTCTCACCATGTTGCCCAGGCTGACCTCAAACTCCTGGGCTCAAGCGAGCTTCCCACCTCAGCCTCCCAAGGTGGTGGGATTACAGATGTGAGCCACTATGCCCAGCCAAAAATAGCTTATTAAAATCAGTTAGAAAAACCATTAACTAAAAAAATGAGCAAAACCAACAATTTATAAATGAAATAAAAACGGCTAATAACCTAGGGTATTCAACTTCAATAATTAATACAAAATAACAGACTAATTTTCTCCAAAAGGATTAAGAGAGAAAGGGAAAGCTTGCATCTGCTAATTATTTGGGTACAATCATGCAATCAAATGTGTAAGAACTACAGCTTACCAACACTGCTAATGAGAGGGTGGGAGCTGCTAAAATTTTTCTAAAAGGTGATTCGGTAATATGTATCAATAAGCCCCCAAACAGGGCATACACTTTGATCATCAATCCCACTTCAAGAATTTATTTTAAGAGAGGGATTTAAAAAGATGTACAGAATATATAAGCTTGGTCATTCCAACATGTATATAGTAGTAAAAAATTTGAAACCATAGAGATTCACTAAATATAACCATTAAAAGTAATGATTTACCAAACCTATATTTTTGTTTTGGAAAGATGTTCATAGACAATGTTAGTGAAAAAAGCAAGTATGGTATGATTGTGCTTTAGTTGAGCATGTATGCATTTATATCTACAAACATTTGTTCATATACATTAAGAACAGTCAGGAAAGATACAACAAACGATGTTATCCCTGCATAATATTACTGGTGAATTTCATTTTATTCTTCATCATTTTCCTAGTATCTAACTTTTTTCTACAACATAAGTAACGTGTGTGTATAAAAATTCCAAATTTATACAGAACAAATCAGTAAGAAAGAAAATCCAACAGAAAAATGGGCAAAAGATATGAATAGGCGATCAACAGAAGACAGTATAAATGACCAATAAATATATCAAAAGATGTTCAACCTCATTAATAACAAAAGGAATGCAAATCAAAGGGAGATATAATTGCCCACCCATCCATATGGTAACAATCAGTATGTCTGATTGCTTCCAATGTTGGTGAGTTCATGGGTCACAATTATTTGCACATATTGCTGTTAAGAATGTACATTTATACAGTCAGTTTGAAAGATAATTTGTACATACAAGAACATGTGTCATGAATGTTCATTACACTATTGTTTAATAGCAAAAAACTGGGAACAGAAAAATGGCTAAGTAATATAAGGCAAGGAATTCTAAACAATCGTTAAATCAGCTAGATCTCTGAGTAACACCCTGGGCAGAATCTAAGAGCTGACCTTCACATTCACTATATTTAAAATTAAAAAGCTACTCCAGCTACAACTGACTTGAACAACTCAGAGGATTTTACAAAGTTACCTCTGGACATTTCAAACGACCCCTTAACTCTGGTGGCTCACCCTCAGGCGCCTGTCTGAGATAATCACATTGCATGAATGAGGCCATGAGGAAAACCCCACCTATCTTTCAGTCTTGTTTATGAGAAGCACGAACACATACAATCACAGTGAGCGCACACTCTCAGTAGCAGTGGTGCTAAGCGTAAAGAATTGAGAGACGTGATAAGCTTTAGTTGCAGTAATGTTCATCACAACAATCAACAATCAACTGGTCTCCTAGAGCTCCTGAGAAAGGACACTAGAGAAGCCTCAATACAACTTCTTAGGTCATCTGGATCCAGAGCAGTGGCTTTCAAATGTTACTGTGGACACAGTAAGAAACACATTTTGCACTGACGTCCAATATAAACACCTACCCCGCCACACTGTGAAACACAAGTGTCACAGAATATTTAAACTTATTACATGCCATTTCTTTTCCTATTCTATTCCATTTTATTTAAAATGCTGTTCATGACTCACTAAAGTTGATTTTACAACCCACAATCTGGAAAACACAGTGACCCAAAAAAAAGCAGGGGTAAAACCTCTCACCATTCTATTTCCCAACGTCACCATCACCACTACCACTAAATTCATCTGCTACCTTGCTTTTACTAGGGCTCTCCCTCCCACTTGAAATACCTTTCTCATTCTTCCCCCATTTAAATCCAATTAATTTTTCCAAACCTACTTAAAAATCTCAACTCAATCACAGCCCTCTCCTGGACACGCTGTCTTCCAATGTTCACTTACTCTTACAGCAATAATCATTCAATAGATTCATCTGTCGATTAATACTTTGTGATAACTACTTTGTCCAGAATTGTTCAAATCTTACACTTGAACTCCCTTTTCATAATCTTACAGAGGGCAGGAGTTATGCTTACACTGATTTATAACCATTACCGTATCTTAATGCTTCATACATGGCAGAAATATGAATTTTACTTCCTTGTAAGAGCCTCAGCTTATCAGCTCCCTCTAGGAGTTCACAAATGTCACCCATAGTAAGCTACGAGAGTATTTTATTTTGGCAGAGATCTAAAGTCAAATTGAGAAAGGTATTCTATAAATCACCATAGCATCTCAAATAATTGCTGAATAAACAATCCAATGAAAGGAGGAACAAACTCAAAGCTCTCAAAATCCCCAGAGAACTTCCCTAGGAAAAGAACTTACCTGTATAGTGAGACCTGGGGCCATGAGGTTTAAGTCTTTCTGCAGAGCTTGCTTCAGGTTTTCATCTATTTGATCTGTTTTTTAAGCCAAGAACAACAGATCTCGTGATAGTCAATTTTTTTTTTACATTGTATTCATAATGAAACAAAACTAATCATTATTAGACCTAAAGTTTCCACAGTACTATTCTTTTACAGAGCTTAAACTGCCTTTTCTTCCCTTTTGTGTGGGAAAAAAATTTTGAGGAATTATCTAATAAAGAAATTAAGAAACGAAGATGACAAGCAGATAGTCTGTTTATCCAATAAGTTCACCCACTAAATGTATTACTTAACTATGGATAAGCTTTTTTACTGGGTAACTTATTAGACTTATTTACTGGATAAACAACTACTGGGTAAAATATGTTGATCTAATAAATGGAGAATCTGGATCTCTAGTATCTTAATTCAGGGCTCTTACTCAATATGTATCCTGATTCTCAAAGAAAAACAAATTTCTATGTTCAGTAAATCTTTACTCAAATTCCCAAATAACAACTTCATTTCCATGGATCTCAGCCTCACTGTTATTTTGGATTTAGAGAAAGAGAGAGAGAGAGAGAGAGAGAGAGAAGCTCATAGAAAAGTATTTGAAGTACACACAGCATGAACACTTGGGCTTGTAACTATGCACTTTCTATTCACCTCAATGGTACTTTCGCTATTTAAATGACTGGTGGTGAGACAAAGCAGGACCCATCAGTTTCCTCATATGCCACTTCAGTGGTTGACAATCACCAAAGAGGACTCAATTGGTAGATTTTAAATTGATTACTCTTGCTTATTCCTTCATCTTAGAAATTCACTAAAAATTTCAGGAGGGAAAAGTGAGCTACCAACAGCAACAGCTCATTCCCTGGTCAGAACTTCCACTATCATAAATGAGAAGTAAGTTGTACAGAAGTGAGTTAAGAAAGCAGGGCTGATACTACGATCCTTAGAAAGGCCTTTTGTAAACTCGTCCTTGGTTGGCACCTAGGAACTTGGATTTGTAGAAGGGTCCCACCATCCCCAGAGCTAATACAATTGACTTGCTGTGAAATGTTTATACAATGTGGTTTATGCCAAACACCTGCATTCCTTCCAGGAGTCTGGAATTTTGATATGTGGTAGGCAGAGGGTGCCTACATAATCAGCCCCCAGTGAAAACCCTGGGCAATGAGTCTCCAATGAGCTTCCCTAGTAGACAACATTTCACATGTGTTGTCACAGCTTGTTGCTGTGGGAATTAGGCACATGTTTGACTCTTAGAAGCCTGCATCTGCTTTCCTCTGCACTTTGCTGGTGTGCCTTTTCCTCTCGCTGATTTTTCTTTGTACCCCTTGGCTGTAATAAATCTTAGCTGTGAACACAACTATATGCTGAGTCCTGTCAGTCTCCTACCAAATCATCAAAAATGGGAGCCTCAAGACACAGGTTTCTAAATTCTTCAAATTATCGATTAAAACACCAATAAAGCTAATTTTCAATAAGTTATTACAGTAAAAACAGAATACAGTCTGTGAGTAGTTTTTCCAATCTCTAACAAGTTATATAAAAAATTTTAAACTTAAGATAAAAAATATTTTAAAGACAATTGCTCTATGATAAATTCAGAAGAAATGCTTAAATAGCACTAAGGTTTACCAATATAACCTCAATAAGTAAGTTGAACTAGATTTCCAATTGGCTATTTACATACATGAGAATTAAGACACTTACCAAACAATTCAATGTAAACTTCCTGAAGTGTGTGGGCACTGCAGAACTGGTTCAGCTCATGGTGGATTTTATTGAAGATTAAGGTCTTGTCATAATCTGCAGTATAGTTCCTCACGATATCAAACACTGAAGAAGAGGTACAACCCACGTTTGTTTTACCCAACAATGACACAGGTACCTTCAAATTCAGCCAGGGTAAAAGTCAGGGTGATATATTACGCATGAGGAAAAGTGCCAACAAAACAGTGAAACCAAAAACCACAACTAACAAATCTTGATGTGTTGCTTGTGCTCAATTTTCCAAATACCCTTGCATTTGTAATACTAATGCCAAACATCTGCTGGTTAGCCTGTCAAACGGGCTAACTTTAAAGTCCACACTAAAGTATCCATTATTTTGGAGGTAATAAGGAAGTATCAAAGTTTTCAAGCAAGGGCATGACAGTCAGATTTATGCTTTGGCCAGCAGTGTGAAGATGAACTGAGAGGCATAGAGATCAGAGGCAGGGAAAGCATAAGGCAATTACTGCAAAAGTTTAGCTAAGAGGTAAAGAGAAACTAGGCAAACTGAGGCACAGTAGAAATAAAAGAAGAAAGCAGTTGCAAAAGACCATTTTTAAAAAGGCAATTTTTTAAAGTTGTTAAAACATTAACCAAGCTGGGCTTTATATCAGGTAATTTACATAAATTAGCACTGAATTCTCCTAAATTTGCATTAGGAAACTAAGAAACAGAGAATTTTAGAAATGCCCAAAAGGTACATACTAGACCATGTCAGAACCTGTTCTTTATCTACAAAAACATGCTGCTTTCTACTTCTGTCTTCAGATCCAAGAATTTGCTCCACTGGCCTTCCCATGTGGGATATTATACGCAACTGGATTTCAAATCACGACTGGGCGCGATGGCTCATGCCTGTAATCCCAGCACTTTGGGAGGCTGAGGTGGGTGGATCATTTGAGTCAGGAGTTCAAGACCAGCCTGGCCAACATGGTGAAACACTGTCTCTACTAAAGATACAAAAATTAGCCTGGTGTAGAGGCATACACCTGTAGTCCCAGCTACTAGGGAGGCTGAGGCAGGAGAATTGCGCGAACCCAAAAGGCAGAGGTTGCACTGAGCTGAGATCGTGCCACTGCACTCCAGCCTGGGTGACAGCAAGACTCCATCTCAAAAAAGAAAAAAAATTAATGGACAGGTCATTAATAAATACTTAATGACTAAATCATTTGCTTGATCATTTCCCAAATGAATTATATCTAAATAGTTTCCTATTTAATCTCTGGTTAAAGAATCATCAGTCCCTTCCCTTTTTCAATCATAATCCATTCCAGTGATTTGTGCTCAAGGAAAGGAGATGAAAAAAAGACAAGAAAATGCTTAATCTCTGAAAAATATAATCCAAATGCCCTTGACAGTAATACGCCTGCTCTCTACTCTGAAATCTTTTCACTATTTGTGCCTGTACCGGTGATGTGAAATTTATTATGACCTTACATCCCAATATATCCTTTTTTAGGTCTGTATTATGTCTTCTCAAGTAAAATTAAAACCCCTGAAGGCAAAGGCTATAATTTCACCTTTTCAAATTATTCTTGCCAAACACAATATTCTGTACCTACTAGACATGCCAGTTTTATTAACAAGCATGCATATAAAACGGCGTATCTTTCTTCAGGGCTTCTAATTAAGTTCTTAATTACAACAGTACCTACCCACCCCATATCTGTAGGTTTTCATCTTTTATCAAGAAAATGCTTTCCCCACACTGAAGGCTTTCAGACTGCTTTGCAAATTATAGCAAATCTCAACTAGAAAATACTTCTCTTTGATGGCAAATCAGTGTGGGCCAAGGAATTGATCAGTTACAGATTTCTAACACTCAAGGAAATTATCTCTCATCCTGACTGGATAAAATACTACTTTCCTATTCTAGAAATAACCAATGACCATTTTGCTCTTAGAAACACTAAACTCAGAGAAGAGTAACTCATACAGTTGCAGAAAGTCAACTCTGTCCAGAACTTCTGACCTATTTTTGCCTCTATTCCCCAGAAATTTATTAAACAGTGATCAATGAAGTCATAAAACTTTCAAAGTACCCTTCTATTCCTCCAAGAATCTCTCAGCTATAAATCCTCTGGCTATAACTATAAAAACCACAGGTAGATGGGTAACATACCTGCATAAGGAGCCAACATATTAACCACTTCTATTCGGTCAATATAGATCATGACCCCACCACTAAAAACAAAGAAAAAAAGTGTGAACTACTAAAGGCAATCCATAAAACACAGTTATAGACAGACCTGGGGAGAAGCTGATAATCAAACATACTAATATTCACTTAAAACACAGAAAGAGTTCGCTTCCTTTTTCATAGCATTTCTGTCCCTCTATAGATGTCAATGTCTTTTGTATGCTTGTAATAGTCATTTAAAATAAGTAATTTAAAAAATACCTTGAACTTCACATTTTTCTTTTGATACAATTCAATGCAGTGATTATACCCTAGAAATAATTTGGGCCCTGCTTGCCTTTCTTTCCCTAAACCTCTTTAGGACAGCAATTCTCAAAGTGAGGTCTTCAAACCAGCAGTATCAGCATCACCCAGGAACTTTTGTTAGAAATGCAAATTCTCAGGCCTCACTCCAGACCTATTGAATCAGAAACTCTAAATTAGATGGCATTTAACACTACAGATGAGAAGAAGGTGGGATGATTAATTTTAAACTATGTTTTATTAAGCACCTATTCTGGGCCAAGTACTGGTTAGGCATTTCATATACGGTAATTCTAATCCTTACAACAACTCTGCAAGGTAGACTTTACTGCCTTTTATAAATGAGGAAACTAACCTTTAAAGTGTCAATAAAGGAATGTGTTGGGGAAAGAGGTATATAAAAACTGTCTGTACTTTTTGCTCAATTTCACTATAAACCTAAAACTGCTGTAAAAAATAAAGTCTTTAAAAAATAGTCAATAAAGCAAATTCAGCAGTGCTAATACACAGTTAGGTCTACTTGCTCTAAAACTCCAGTTTTTTCCAATAATACCATAAGAACAATAATGGTTCTTAAGATGGAAAAGCTCCTATTTGGAGATAGGCCTTTGCTCAAACAATGCTCAGATCAGAAATCCCCTTGGGTTAACTATCATGCCTATTTGAGAGATGTCTAAGTGATCATAGCTGTAGGAACAGAAACTCTGTCTGAGCTAAAGGGAGGCTCGTAGGCAAACAGAAAGCTTACCTTGTTCCACAAGGCACATTTTTAACTTCATCAGTTTGTAGTGTTGTCTAGGGAGGAAAAGATATCTCATCAACACTCAAGACACACATTGTCAAAAAACTACTGGTACCAGAGGCAAATCTCTGGAAAGCTGCTGACAGTAAGTACAGCAGAGCTCCATCACAATTTCAGTTCCCAAAGATTAGCTCTCAGAACAGTCATTTCCTTTTGTATTCTAGTAGAAATGAAAGACTTGAGACAGAAAATATTTTACAGCAATTTTTTTTTTTTTTTTAGAGACAGAGTCTTGCTTTGTCACCCAGGCTGGAATGCAGTGGTGCAATCTTGGCTCACTGCAACCTCTGCCTCCTGGGTTCAGGCGGTTCTTGTGCCCCAGCCTCCCAAGTAGCTGGGATTACAGGTATGCACCACCACGCTCAGCTAATTTTTGTATTTTTAGTAAAGATGAGGTTTCACCATGTTGGCCAGGCTGGTCTTGAACTCCTGGCCTCAAGTGATCCACCCACCTTGGCTTCCCAAAGTGCTGGGATTACAGGCGTGGAGCCACTGTGCCCGGCCTACAGCGAATGTTTGAATCAAGATTCACTGGGAAAGGTTCAATGTTCAGTCTGCTAATAAGTAGAAAACTCTTCCAGAGTCCCTTACTTGCCTGGAGCTGGCCAGGGGTTGTAAACAACACAGCTTGCTCACATAGATACTATGGCTAGGACTTGCACTCTGAACTTTGATTCCACTGCTAATATTACTATTTATGTTGAAGATAAAAGAGATTATATGCATACAAGTACTCTAAGACTCACAGCTGCCGTTGAATCCAACAGCAACCTTTCTTCTCTAAAGCTGTTGTCAACATTTTAGTTTAGTACCTAGTGATCTCTCACATGTCCTATTCAGTTTCCTTTTTAATAGAAGTGCTACCACCAGTACTGCTTCCTCCTGGTGAACCAACAATCTGGTACTTAATTGCTTTGCCCTTGTCACACCTTTGTTCAGATACAGAATGAATGACTTCCTGCTGTACTCTAAGACCTCAAATAGGTCAGCACCTAATGAGTACATTCTAGACACACTGCATCTTATCAAGCACAAAGCAAAGGAAAAAGGAATCACAGTCCCTGTTTCCAAAGAGTTCACGATCCAGCACAGGAGACAAAACCTTACAATGCAATCCATCAACAGGTACAAAACAAAACAAAACCAAAAACACAAATTATAAACTGAACTGTTAAAAGTGGTAAATTACAGAAAGTGAAAAAAACAGTAGTTTGAAAAGCTCTCTGAGGTGAAGGATTTATAAGCCAGGTCTAGAGTGGGAGAAACAGGAACAGATGAGGCAGAGGAACATCTTAAGCTCAATAAATATCCTACTGAAATACACACAGTTGAAGACAATACGTGTATAGGCGAACGAAAGTAGATCGGCTTGCCTGGAGCAGAAGGGACAATTTGGATGAAAGATGAAATTCTGACAAGAGACCATGGTGATACTAGATAGAGGGCCCTGAATGCTGGCTGGGGAGTTTGGGCTCTCCCTAGTTCACCTTATATACAGTCACAAAACGAACCATTCAAAAATATGCTTACTTAATTCCTTTTCTCACATGTGATGTAGTTCTCATTCTCCATCTTATATGGAGGTAAGAAAACCAGCTGAGAAGCTAAATAATTAATTTATTTAGATTAATTCAGTAAAGGCCATGAAAGCTGTCAATCCAGACATAATAGAGGAGGTATCTGATACTTGGCTGATATAAAATTCCAGGAGGGGAAAGAATAAAAAATAACTCTTAGGTTGAGACATTAGAATGACAGTAAACATTGGTAGCAGTTCTAGGTTAAGGGGATTGATGAAGAGACAAATTCTATTTATTTTCTTTAAAACATTAATTCAGTTTCCATATTCCACACCAACTTTAAATACACATTCCTATTTAAACCAAAAGGATATTCTCTAGCCAATTTTCAAACTGAGAAGAATTAGGAAAGAGTTCAAATGTTAAATCTTACATTTAACACCCTATCTTTATGTACTTTTATATTTCTTTTATGTCCTCTTAAAAATTACTTTCCCAGTATGACAAAAAATTTATTTAAAAAGTGAATCTATGGTTACTTTATGAAGGCTGAAGGTTTTCATATAATTTCTCTACTGCTTTTTCTTTTTACATCATATATGGAATTTCACATTTATATACATTCCTTTCAATTGCCAAGTTTGTTAAACCATTTGTTTATCTGGACTATGCCTTCTAATACGTTCCAAAAATTCCTAAAAATAAATTTATGTCTTACTCTCCTAAGAACACTTTTTTTTTTTTTTTTTGAGACAGTCTTGCTCTGTCGCCCAGGCTGGAATGCAAGGGTACGATCTCGGCTCACTGCAACCTCGGTCTCCCAGGTTCAAGCGATTCTCCTGCCTCAGCCTCCCAAACAGCTGGGATTACAGGCACGCACAACCACGCCCAGCTAATTTTTGTATTTTTGAAGACACGGCGTTTGACCAGGTTGGTCAGGCTGGTCTTGAACTCCTGACCTCAAGTGATCTGCCTGCCTCGGCCTCCCAAAGTGCTGGGATTACAGGCGTGAGCCGCCACGCCTGGCCAAGAACACTTTTTAAATATGGTTTTATTAATATAATTATTTCCTAGAATGTTACCGTTTTACACATAAAGAACATTCTTATTTAGTCACACTGGCTGGCTCTAGCCCATGTAAAACTTTTTTGTAGAATGCGAAGTATTTTAGTTTACACTGAAGTCTCTGTACTAATTTCATTTACATCTCTTATGATAGTTTATTATTAAATATATACACACACTATATTTGTTATATATATACACAATTAAACTCCAAAATCTGTTTACTATTATCTATATCTCCTTTATTTATATTTTTGCATCAGTATGACTTAATATACTAAGCATGAAGGCAGAGACAGATCTACCTGGCTTTGAACAAGATCTATTTGTTAGAGCCTTGATTTTTTTTTTTTTTTAAGAGACGGAGTTCCCCCATGTTGCCCAGGCTGGTCTCAAACTCCTAGACTCAAGCGATCCACCTGCTTCAGCCTCCCAAAGTGCTGGGATTACAGGCATGAGCCACTGCGCCCGGCCTTAGAGTCGATTTTTAAGGGTCTAATGCTGCCATTGCTAACATTATTATAGATTGTTTTGGCTGTTGATGAGGTCATGTAATTAAAATTCCTCCTTTCACAGAAGACTAACTGAAGTCTATGACAGTTAAGCAATTTTTCCAAAGTCATGCCACCAACTGGCGGCAACGCCAGGTCCCCATGTTCATTACACCACATTGCTTCCTGAGAAATCAGCTCAATTTAACAACTTCCACCATAAATAGAAAGCCAGAAATATAAATGTGTTACAACTCCTGTCTTTAAGAAAACTGGAGCCTTTCTGGAAAGAAAACACACAAAATTTAGCAAACAATGCAAGACAATATTAAAGAAAATAAGACAAAGGGCCAAAATTTACAACATAGACTTTAAGAGCTATAGATCAGAAGAGGAAGAATCTGGGACGAGCCTTTAAAAGCCTGGCAAGATTTAGACAGGAGAAGGAATGGAGAGTGAGATGGCAGATAAAGAAGTGATGGCATGCACTAAGGAAAGAATGGATAAAATAAATATGGAACAACATATGGAAATCAGTTTGATTAGGGGAAGAATACATTTCACTTCAGTAGACACGATTCTTTCCCTAAGCCATCTAAAAGGGGACAGGAAGAAAACCTAGGGGATTTAAGAATTTATAATTAAACTCTCACTTAGCAGGAAGCCTAGACATAAGATTACAAGATTAAATAACATAGTATTTTCCTGAGTCCTGAAAAATTAGTAGCAGATGGCAGACAAACTTCTGAATCCAAAGATTTATGATCACACTGGGCTTGCAAAAGTGGTCACAGCCTAATCCTGGTTTTGTCATCTTGTTACATTGAAAGATACTTATTTTATTGTCTCCCATGGCCAAGACACTTTTCAAGGATTAGACACTTATTTCAAATACCCCGGGATGCCATCAAAATATAACATTCACTAAGGTTCCACATAAAATTGTGCTTAATATACCAGGCAAAAAAACATGAGGCAGAAAGGCTGTGTATAAAAATTTTGATCCTCCATGTTAACAGTAGCCCAGGAGCCTGCCTCTATGGAAACCAAACACTGTTCTAAACCACATAATCACTGGTTTGTATGTTTAGTTGTGTTTCTAATTATTACTTTTATTGTGACAGCAGCAACAGAAAATTTGCTACATACCACGATACAGATGGTAGAAGTCAGTCCTTCCAAGCTTCCTGGTTCAAACCTTTAATTCATTTCAAGTAAGTGAGGTGGTTTAACATCATAACTTGTGTTGTAACAACTGTACTCTGAACGTTAACTCCTGCATTTAAGTAAATACCACCATCTGCTTAAGCAATAAGGAAATCTATCTCCACCCACAAGTGTGGTAACTCCTGTCACGCCTGTCTATCTGGTATGGAGGCTTCCCTAGGAATCACTCACCTGCACAGATCTGAACGTAGTAATGAAAGGCAACATGATATGATAGCCTGGTCCACTGGGGCTAGTTAGTAAAGCTCCTCCCCTGCAAAAAGATGTTTCAATTTGACAAAATTATAAGAAGAAAAATTATCTTTCCAAATCTAAAATGCTATAATAAATACTCACTCTTGCTCATGCTGCTGACCTACTAAAGCCTCACTAATACGAATTACTCATAATGAACAACTGCTTAAAATACCTCCACACCTAAAAAGGGAAAAAGATCAAATTAAACTGCCATTGTTACACCTTGTTTCATAAGCTCAACCAACCGTACCTCTGGGTCTCCAGCACTGCTCTCAGGTTCAAAGGATTCTCCTCGGTCTTTAACCTTCTGAGAAATATTTGTTTAAAAAATTCTAATGGCTTTCAGTAGAGGTACATTAATTGTACATAACAAGAGCCAAATCAAAATATATAATACATTTAATCACCAGGTTGAAAAAAGACAACGCAAACTTTGAAGTAAAGAGAAAATTTCTGAGGCTTATAATTCTTTCAATCTATCTACAAGGTAATTAAAATACCGGGAACATAAAATTTCTATATAAAAACAAAAAATTAGCATGAAAAGATGAAGGGTGACAAGACTATATAAATAAATAGGATAAGGGCTTGTTCACCAAATCCTGGAATGTGAAAACTATGAAAGCAAGCCCTGGAAATTATAAAAAGGAGGCATTTGGGGAGCAAAGAAAACAAAGTCCTATTTTGCACCTTGTAAATTCATAGAATTTAGCTACCTATCTTGAAAATATAAACACGTTTGCAAAGTCATAATAATAAGAAAAGATGAACAACTGTTTGAGGTTCATCACTAATTCTTTGAGTCATTCCTTGAAATGTCCTTTCTCTGGTTTTACTGTCAGAAAGACAATGCTTTTAAACTGGAAGGAAATCTGGACCAATCTGTAATTTCTTATGCTAGAGCTCCATCTGCTAAGATATACCATTAAAATTGCTCTTTTTCTAGGATTCAGGATGGATTTGAAACTAGAAATATCAGTTTTGAGGGATAGTGGAAACAAGCAAAAAGTTGACGCTCTTTTTGAATACACCATTATCCCAATTTCTCCACAAACTGGCCTCTCTTACTAGTCTGTATCAAAAGGAACTTGTGGTAATTAGGCTGAAGGAAAAGCTAAGCGAGCTCAACAAGAGAGCAACAGCTCCCACACCACTCCTGTCCCCAACTTGAACAGAAACAGTAAGGAGGGAGGAGGATGGCCCATCAGTGTTGTGCTTATGTCCCTGGAGATCCAAGGATATAAGCACCATCATAGTCATCATGGTGTTACAAGACGTAACCAGACACTGGAAGCTTTTAAATGAAAAAGTCTAAGAAACAACCATAAACATACAGCATCTATAGCGGCAAACTAAAGCCTGTACAGTTGGACAAACTATAATTTATCCATCTCTTCAGTTAGAGGTAGAATGACTACTTCCTTTCTTCCTTCTTCATTTTTCTACAAATAATTGAGTTTGCTGTGTATAGGAATAACCGTAGGGAGACTTAATCTCTGCAACAAAACGAACATAGCACTAAAACTATCCAACATCTGGAGGGTGCTCCGCAAAAGCCCACTTCGACCCCCGTGCTTTCCCTAGAGATGGGACATGCGCCCCCGAACGTTGCAGAGGGAACAACTTCCCAGGCTCCACTCTGGAGTACCCTTTTTATCTGCTCTAGAGCCCTAACTGACTGCACATGCCGCTCACCTGTAGTACACAGCCAGGTGGCCCTCCTCAATCTTGTGGATGGAGGCGTAGAGCAGGACAGCCACCAACCCCACCACCGCAGCCACCAGAACCCGGGCTTGAGTCATATTCATTCTCGTTCCTCCTGGGAGCGGGAGAGAAGGACCCTCAGTCCCGTGAGTGACAGGTCCACCCCCTCCAGTTTCTACCCTCTCCCTCCGGAAACTTGGCGCTCTCTTGCAGGCTAAGCCGGGGAGTCCAGTACCCCCGTCCCCTCATTCTTCCCTTCTGGCGGAGCCCGCTGACCCCTTGCCAACTCCTCCGCCCCCGGAGGCCAGTGGGCCGCCCCTGCTCGGTGAGCTTCCTGAAACCCCCTCTCCCAAGGGTCGCTCCCGGGTGGAAGGCACTAACTGAGAAGAAGCCCAGCCGCAGGCTCGCGAAGAAAGCCGACCCCTCGGCCGCGCCTCACCGATCAGTGACGCATCGCCCCCGCCCGCACGTGCAGCCGACTCCCGCGCCCAGCCAACCGCCGCCAACAGCCGGCCCCGCCCACTCGCCCGGCACTGCGGCTGCGCGGGGACGCACACGGCGTAGCCCCGGCCCGCGGCTAGTGAGACGGGGAGCGCATGGGACAAAATTCTCCTAGCCGCGGGCCGCGCAGGCTCCTTTGGAGGCAAGTCGCTCTTTTTCTGTACCCTGCTGGTTAACTGCTCCGGAAGAGGACAGCCGGGGGTCTGGAGTGAGCAGCGAAGCAGAGAAAAGGAGACGGCCTTTCGGACAAGGGACTGGTTGGTTGGTTCTTGTGCAGAGAACCCACTCGCTCACTCCCAAACGGTAGCTGTTCCGTTTATTTGTCCTTTTACAGTGTATGCAGAGCCCCACTGTGTGGCACGCACTTGCTTCCGGCACAGATCCTGCACTTCAGGAGCAAGTAAACTTGTTGCAAATAAAGTGCTGTGAAAGTTCAGAAGAGGAAGATATTAGATATAACGGCATCATTCTCTCGTTTTTTAAGTGTTCCTATTATGTGCCAGAATGCTGGTCCAGTGAGGGCTTTATGAAGGCCATCCAGACTACAGGAACAGAATTGCTAAGCACATGGGGCGGGAGGCGGAGGGAATCCTCCAGGGAGACCAAAGTAAGTACTTCAGTTTCCTTGAAGGCTTCTGTGATGGGAAGGAGTGCTATGGTAGGCGTCACTACATATTCTGTTCGTTTTAAATTCTAAACCATGTGCACATATTGTCAAAAATAAAAAAGAGAAGGAAAAAGGTATAGTTGGGAGATAGATGAATACAAGAGAAATTAAGGGCATTAATGGTTTAAGCCTTGAAAGGCTAGAGGTGGAACTATAACTGCACAAGGTGGACTAGGGTTGTAAAGTCCTCTAACCCAACGGACGGGGTGGGGGTGTGTGTGGGTTGGGGATGAAACTGTTCCACCTCAGATCATCAGGCATTAGATTCTCACAGGGAGCCGGCAAACCTCACATGTGCAGTTCACAATAGGGTTCGCGTGCCTATGAGAATCTGATGCCACTCGCTAATCTGACAGCAGGCAGAGCTCAAGGCGATAATACTCACTCGCCCGCCGCTCACCTCCTGCTATCCGGCTGGGTTCCTAACAGGCCACTGTCTGGTACCGGTCCGCGGCCCAGGGCTTGGGGATCCCTGCCCTCTTGGGTAGGGAAGTATGGGAAAGCAGTGCTTTAGGGCCAATGAATCTATAAAATGGCTGAAAGTGGAGAAAGACTGTTGGCAAGGATGTCAAGTGGTTAGGAAACTGCAGGCCCAGGGTTACTTAGTGGAAGTAAGAGTAGAATCAATCCGTCTTCATTAAAGGAAGCCTTCCCAGACCACTCTACCCACACCCTTCAATAAATACACTTACCTGTATCATTCATTGATTTTTATTATCTAGGAATGTCTGGGACCTTATCTGTTCCAAATAAATGATATTTGCAGAGCTTAGCTATTTTAACTTCCAAAAAGCAAAAAGAATGGAAAATAACTTGCTCCATACCCTGTTTTCTGTAGGCATTCTCTGAAGTTTTTCATAATATTGCTTAAAGAATGAAATGTATACAATTCACAACTGCCATTCCCCTCTGAAAAGTTGTTATCCACCAAAAAATAGTGGTCCAACTCATGCATCAAAAGCAAGTTTGGGGATCCCACTGTAATAGTCTGTTCTGACTCACACCATCTGCCCAAATTATATAGATCAGGCTACCCTGACATAACCCCAGCCACACACCAGCAGCGGCCCCCACTCTATAGCAAATCTTTCACCAATTATTAAAATATTTAGAAAATGCATGACCACTGAAAAATAATCCTTAATAATTGCAATGCTTGGATGGCTTGTAATGTTCAGACTCCCAGATAAGCACTTTTACTATACTGCCTATGTTGTTTCAGATCTTGCCATCTAGCTTAATACCCTCCAAGTAACAGGTACCCAATAAATGTTTATTATTAAAATCTTCTAAAACTAGGGAAACAAGAGAGAGACTGCCTATTATAACAGATGACGAACAGTGGTATGTGATGACTAAAAAATTTGGTTGACTAGGAAAATGATACCACTAGCAAAAATGGGGATGGTGGGGCTGTGACATCAGTTTATAGGGCAAGAATTGAGCATGTTTTTTAGATGTAGAGAGTGGTGATAGGACATCTCAGAGGAAAACACTCTTAAAGAAGTTGCCAAATACTACCTTTACCATAAGTCCTGTTATTCCTAAGGAAAGTACAGTTATTCTATGCTCTTAATTCCACTTCATGGAACCTTCATATTTTCCTAAGCCATATTGAACTGTTTTATTATAATCTGATTTTTATAATGAATAGAGATCAAAAAAGTAATTTAAAAACCATTTAATACACAAAGTGAAAAACTGTTAGAATATAAAAGCATTTCACATTTTTTAAGACAAATAATATCTTCTAAATTACTTAACAGATGATAGAGGTCCACAGTCCTTTATCTGAAACCCTTGGGGCAAGATGTTTCAGAATTATGAAATTTTAGATTTTAGAAAAGTAATTTTGTGCATATACCATACTACATTAACCAGCCCTCACCAGAGTCTGTGGCAGCAGCCCTCCCTCTCATCATCAAGCAGCAAAATAAAGGAATATTCACACTAAATGGGATAAAAAGATTCAAGGTCAGTTCAGATTAGATTGCAAGCAAATGAATTTTGTCACCAAGCTTATGGAAACCTTGTTTTTAGAGCTTTTTGGATTTTGGAATTACAATTACAGATAAAGGAGTGCAGACCTTTATAAATTTGTGTGACAAGACACGAAAGATTGTTTAAACAAATGACTCATTTTTACAAATGAAAAAACATGTAATTTTCAAATACATTATAAATTAACAGGCATCTTCTCTTTGATATTATTAAATGTACATCTTAAATACATATACACATAACAACATGATTTATGAAAGCCAACTAATATTAGAAGCACAGATACACAATCCCTTCGGTGAGAAGGGGATACTGTTAAATTTTCAGTGGAATTCAAAATGATTACACCAACTCCTTATGATGCCAGGAAGAGCACCTGTTCAGTGCAACACAAGGAGGTAGAATTTATTCTTCAAGAAATAGAACTTGTGAGCAGCCTTTTTAGAAAAAAACACAGGTAGACAACTTTTACTTAAAATGCCTATTACTTGAGGTTTTCTTCTCTGTATACAAAACTACATTTGGCCTTACGCCCAAAAGTTAAAAGTTGACACTAATACATAGAAGGTATTTTTAATCAGTTAAATAAGTAATGTTTTACCAAGACTGAAGGCAAATGTGTCATGATGATACTTCTAAATAGCTGTGGTATTAAAACAAATATTCAAACAAATACATTGACTTTTTATAAATTCCTGTCTGTTTAGAGGCTTGAATTACTCAAAAATGTTATACTTGTAAAATCATGTTCTTCTGATCGTAGTGGAAATGTAGTTTCTGTTCATAGCCATTTCTTCCATTGACTCATGTCTGAAGAATGGTTTCATGGGCGAAAAACACATTTCCAACACGTACAGCAACAACTTCCATAGGTTTGGGGACAGTGAACAAGTGACAACTCATTCTGTTAACCAACTCCAATCAAGATTCTAAAACCAGGCATGAAAAAGTTACAATTAGATGTTGACTATAAGTGATAAGTATATGGGTGTTCATTTTTGCAAGTTTTCTGTTTGGACATTTTATAATCAAAAGTTGAAAAATCATTTCATTTACCTTATTTCCTGATTTAAAAAAATTTCAGAGTTTTTTTCATAAATATTTGAAGTAAACAATTATTCTTTCCTTTTCTTTTTTTTTTTTTTCTTAAGAGAGCAGGATCTTGCTATGTTGTCAAGCTGGAGTACAGTGGCTATTCACAAGTCCAATCATAATGCACTGCAGCCTTGAACTCCAGGGCTCATGCAATCCTTCTGCCTCAGCCTCCCTAGTAACTCGGACTACAGGTACATGCCACTATGGCTGGCCACCATTATCCTTTTTTTTTTTCTTTTTTTTTCGAGACAAAGTCTCACTCTGTCACAGGCTGGAATGCAATGGCAGGATTACGGCTCACTGCAGCCTGAAACTCCTGAACTTAAGCGATCTTCCTGCCTCAGCCTCCCAAGTAGCTGGGACCACAGGTGTGTGCCACCACACCTGGCCAATTTTTATATTTTTTATAAAGACAGGGTTTCGCATGTTGGCCAGGCTAGTCTCAAACTCCTGGGCTCAAGCAATCCACCTGCCTTGGCCTCCCAAAGTGCTAGGATTACAGGCGTGAGCCACCATGCCTGGCCGCTGCTATTTTTCTTAATGAAAGAGGAAATATACAGAATTGACATTAAGATTAAATGCAGGAAAAATTGATTCAGTAAACATTTTATGGTAATTTCCCCAAGTTTTAGCAAATCAGTAGTTTATAGTAACCAAATCTTAACACACACTTTTATTATTACAACTATATTAACATAATTTATTTTCTATTCGGGAGGTACCATATCTGAATTAAAGTACAAGTCCTATCTTAATGGAGAAAATTGATTGCTGAAGCAAAAAGGTACAGAACAAACCATTCAATTTCAATGGTCACATTGTGAAGAAGCTTACCACTCATTTAATTTGACCAAAAATGCTATTATTGAAGATAATGACATAATCCTAGTATATCCCTGAGTAACAGCAGATAAGGATTTAAGGTTGAGGACATTCCCCAAATGCTCTTTCCTCTTGAGTTCTTCTATTTCCCATATGCATCCCAAATGCCAGATAAGGCTAGCATGAAAAGTTAAACCTTTTGCACCCAACATAGCCAAAGCAGGCACCCATATCCACACAAAACTTACCATCATACTACTGCCCTGTTCCTCATTTGCCTCATGAATAATAGTGCTTAAATGGCCAAGGCAGTTCAAATTTTCTGCTATCATTTGTGCTGAAGTCTCCCTATGAGATGAAAGAACAAAGCCTTTTCAAACTCAGGAAAAGGGCATATGAATTTCCTCTACTTTCTAGTCTTCTAGGTTAGCATGATCACTAGCCTTCCTGTAACCCAGTACCCCAGTGCAGTTGACTCCTGTAGTCTTTAGTTTCCTCATCCCTCCCTACAGAGGCAGAGTCCTGTTAGGACCAGGCTGCTGCCTCTACCTCTACCTAACTCTAATGATAAGAAGTCCACTATAACTCCAATCTGACTTTCCTCTGAAACGTAAGAGGCACTTACGTACAACTTGTTTTTCCCCTGAAAATGTAACTAGGGAGGAAAAAATCCTTTTGGCAAAGACAGATGAAATACTTCTTTTTGTTTCTAAATACTTCTCTTTCCTTAAAAGTAGTAAAAACACTAGCATGCATACTTCACAGACACAAATGTAGGGGAGAAGAGAGAAAAGTAAAATCTGTTCTGTAGAGATCACAGAAAGTGAAAAACTCATTAGAAACTACAGATGATAGCAATGAAACGAAACAAGCAAGCTGATTCCCGAGGACAGCAAAAGAAAACAGTGTGGTGGGGGAGCTACCCAGAACCAAGAAGTATCCCTGGAAGTTCACATTTGAAGGCAGTGCTGATTGTGGTTTCTACCTTCATGCTTTCCTCTTCTATATGGCCTCTATCTTCTCCCTTTGCCAATCCTCAGTCCCCTAACAAGAGTCCATTTTAGGCCATGGATGATAGCCACTATTAGCTTAGAATGACATTCTGATTCAGCTCTTATCCAACAGATGGATAAGAAATTATGGATTTCTTATATGATGGATAAAATTATGGTCAAACAGTTCCCAATCCTTGGTAGTTAAGTACCACAGGTACATTATAATTGAAATCAATTTTCTTATACAATGTATTCTGGCTGGACATGGTGGCTCATGCCTGTAATTCCAGCACTTTTGGAGGCCGAGGCAGGTGGATTACTTGAGGTCAGGAGTTCGAGACCAGCCTGGCCAACATGGTGAAACTCCGTCTTTACTAAAATACAAAAATTAGCCAGGTATGGTGGCACGCGCCTGTAATCCCAGCTACTCGGGAAGCTGAGGCAGGAGAACTGCTTGAATCTGGGAGGCGGAGGTTGCAATGAGCCAAGACTGTGCCACTGCACTCCAGCCTGGGCGACAGAGTGAGACTCCATCTCAAAACAAAATATAATGTGTCCCTTCTAGAAAATACATTGAAAATATCTGTCAGATATACTTTTGCAAACAACCACACTTCAAATTGGAAATTACCTGTAATGTGACATTTGTAAACATTAACATCCGCTAAAAAACTTAAATGCCTTTAATAAAGGCAAAAAAGTAAGTAAAGTATTAAATTTTACTTCCTTCAACTCTGATTACTGGAGTATTTTGTAAAGTCTATATATTTAATTATAGCCTGTGCTACAGTTGTAGGTGTACTGCATTGGGCCACATGTATAATGACCCCAAGATATATACCCTGGAACTTGCTTTCTTTAAAAAAATAAAATACCTGATATCAGCTTGCCTTCCTGCCATGTGCTTTTCTCTCATAAAAGTAGAGTACAGAATGTGCAACTGCATGACCTCCTGAGCAGTGATGTAACATGGCTGCTCTTCTGCAAAACTAATTATGGGCAGAGCTTCCAGGAAATGCTGGTGCTGTAGAGGTCTCCATGAGTTGTGAGAAAAGCGACAATACACAAGCTAGCAAAGAGCCACTGGCTTTGGATACGGCACATCTTAAGCTGAGAAAATAACAGAAATGGATAGTCATTCAGCTTTTAGCAAAAGAGTAGGAATTAATAAAATATAGGGCTTGGAATTTGAGTTCTTGCAAAACTGATTTAAAACACTGAAAAAAGTCTAATCTTAGAAATACAAAGTTATAAAATAGATCTCAAAAATTTATTAGAAGGGTAATCAAGGATCCCCAAAATGATAAATGCAAAATGATAGCATAATTTCTCATAAACTGTTAATGAAGGAGTAAGGTTTGAGTAAAAGAAAGTAATAAGCCAATAAAAGAAAGGACTTAGAACTTGGACTGAGCTAATAATAAGCAACATTTGCTGAACATATTTCCCAAGCACTTTATATACATTGTCTAATCAATTTCCACAGCAGTTCTATGAGACATTCCTGTTTTACAGGTGAGGAAATATGAACATCAAAAAAGTCAAGTAAGTTGCCTAAGATTATTACAAAGGGATAGTCAGGACTCAACCCTGGTCTGAAGGCACAGAAGACTACCTTAACAACTACTGCTTCATTCCTATACCACTGCTATGAAAACACAGCTATCTATTGTTACAAAGTAAACCCACCCATCTTGAGGAGTTACCACACATGACAGAGAATGATCATGTTCTGCTGAAGTCGGGGGCAGCCATGCTGATGCCTGAGGGGTTACTGCACCTTCTAGACTGGATCCTACAAGGGACCGGGCAGAACTCTGTGTCTGAAGGAAAAGAAAAAAACATCAAAAGATTACAGGCAAGCATCTCTGTTGATTCACACAATTTCTTACCATATTCCTAAGATTTACATTTCTGTTACTACTTATATGCACAACCAGAGTATTTCAGTACAAAACTATTCCCACCTTTACACGCCATTAGTAACCTGTCCTTGGACCCTTTCTTCATTGACTAAAACCAAATATATCCACTCATCTTATACCATTTTAGTTGAAGAAAAAAAAAACCCAGTTGAAAAGATGGTCAATTTCATTATCTAGGCAGGTACATCTATCCCCAAGTTGGGTTGGAATACCACAGTAGTCAAGGGCTAAGAGGAGTATAACAACAGAGAAATTGGAAAGGAGAGATGATAATAAGTCCTGCATCTCAATTGCTAGTTTGGACACCAAGCAAGGAACATGGATGTCATCCCAATGCAAAATATACATGTCTTCAAGAGGGCCCACCTCATGCTGATAAAAATCCCCTTTGCAAGGAATAATAGCAACTCAATGTCACATTAAATAATTCATTAATAATTACTTACACAGGCAATTTTAAGGAGATGCCATATTTCTTTCTGTCTTTTTCCCTGCATGAACATGACAGTATTGTCAGCTTCTTTGATATTACTGAGGGCCACTTCCACCTTAGGGAGTAGATCAATAATCTTCTGCTTACAGCCCAACAACTTGCTGGAGAGATTAAATCAGTGTCAGACACTTACACATGCCCCAAGACTGTACACCATATTCCCAAAACCCAGCTGAGGAAATGAACCACAATCAGCATCAGATTTAATGACTTATCTCCACAGTAATGCATACAAAAGGACACATAAATGCAGATAGCTATGGCCAAGCTACCCAAGGTACTTTCAGAATTCTTCCTGGGTAAGTATACTTTACCAAAGAGGGCTTTTGTACTTTGAGAGGAACAAGATAAACATATCCTGGTTTTTCAGTAGGAAATGAAGCAATTTTCCTACCTCAAATGACCAAACAGCTCCTTGAGCACACGGTCCTGACTCTGCACAGTGTGCACAATGATTTTCACCATCTCTGTGCTGTCACTGTAGGAGTGATCTATAAAAGACATCAGTCAGTGGATACAACCTTTCTTCTGTAACATATCAGCCTCCAAACAAAAAATTCCTCAAAAATCCCTGAAACTCTGAAACTAATTTTAATTAATAAACATCTCCATTTAAATTAAAAATTGGGTTAAGATAAAAGATATAAAGATTACCTATAAATAAAATCTAGTTATATATAAAAAATAAAGTTTGCATATGTATAATGTATATATAAATTTATCAGTAAGAGACCTTAGTTGCCTGTGCTTGAGAAGAATAGTCTTGGCTATCTTTAACCCATACTAACCCAAGCCCCAGACACAAATGCAGCCTCTGGCCAAGGGAACAATTTTTCTTGGATGATTAACCACATATTTAGAAACAGTAGGACAATTCATCAAACTTTCATTGCCTAAAGGAAGGAGGCCCTTGAACTAGGTTGCTTGGAATTTCATGTTTATCCATCTGTTTACAGCCCAGAAAATCTTTGAAAAAAGCTCACTGAAACCAACTAGTAAAGGGACCTGTAGACATCCTGAAAGTTCCATCTGAGGGCAGTATGACATCTTAAAGCCAACTGGCAGCAGCCAGATACCCTCAAATGGGATGGCTGTTGGTCACAATGAGTTCTACAGTTTAAAATGTGACCTCAATTTGAAAAAAAAAAAAATCATTAATTGTTATATTTCAGAAAATGGCTAAAGGAGTTGAAAGTTGCTCATGCATCATGCTGTTATTTTCTTTGGACAATAATTAAGCCTAAATGCAATAATAATAATATATGCTACTCTCTGCTTATAATTTTCCCATTTAATCCTCACAGCAGTCCTGTGAGAAGACTACTTTTGTTACCCCCATTTTACCAAAAAGGAAATGATGAGCATCAAAGGAGGTTTAAAAAACGTTGTGTCCTTTGTTATCACTCCAAATACTTCTCCCATAGCCCAACTTTATTCCCCACACATCTCTGTTGTCTCCTCCTCACCAACAATAAAATGCAAGGCTCCAAAAAGGTTCTTCTCCAAACAGCATTCCTTCCTAAATACCATGGACCAAGCCAAGAGCTTTCTCATATAACTAGCTCCTTAAGATAGTGAAAGCCCTCAGAACTTTAGCCTTCTCCAGCATAATGAAGAAAGCTGGTTTTAACCATTTCAGATGAACAAGAGATTCAAGTCAACTCTAAGCTAGAAAAGACAATAGAGGCCACAAGTCAAGTGTGATTATATAATAGGCCCCAATGACGGACACAATCTTGTTACAGTTTGTCACTCAAGGTGACACTCAAAGAAGCTACCTGGGTAGCAGTTTATTTCTGAGCTTCATGATATGTTGACAGGGCTACCTCAAAGTTTTAAAAAATATAACCTAAACAAATGCTATCACTGCATATCTGTGGTATCTGATTCACTAGCCAGAAGACTGGGAGTCAGAATGTTTTTTTGGTGTTTTTTTTTTTGAGATGGAGTCTAGCTCTGTCACCCAGGCTGGAGTGCAGTGATACAATCTCGGTTCACTGCAACCTCCGCCTCCCTGGTTCAAGCGATTCTCCTGCCTCAGCCTCCAGAGTAGCTGGGATTACAGGCATGTGCCACCACGCCTGGCCCAGAAATATTGATTAAAGAAAAAGAATTGGACTTGCTCTATTTGAAATCTTAGATTTTAATATTTTACTCTAGCTACAACTTCTATCACTTAAATCACTATTTTGTTAACATTTCAACCTTTTTATCCTCTTATTCCATCAGCAAAATCCTAACCTTGGATTAATCCAACCATCTGCTCTATCAGTTCCTGTATCCAAGCTACTAAATTATCAACAAAAAATTAATATTACTGTTCACTATTTGTCACTGCTAATTCACAGGTTTTTCATTTCTGCTCTGGGTACTTTTTTTTTTTTTTTTTAAGAGAAAAAGTCTTGCTCTGTCAACCCAGGTTGAAGTGCAGTAGTGTAATCTTGGCTCACTGCAGCCTTGACCTCCTGGGCCTCAAGTGATCCTGCTACTTCAGCCTCCCAAGTAGCTGGGACTACAGGCATACACTACCACACCCAGCCTTTTAAAAATTTCATTATTTTTTTGTAGAGACGGGGTCTCACTATGTTGCCCAGACTAGTCTCAAACTGTTGGCCTCAAACGATCCTCCTGCCTCGGCCTCCCAAAGCACTAGTATCACAGGTATGAGCCACCTGGCCTGGATTCTTAATGTATGTTTTGGGTCAGCAACATCTTCCACTGCACACAGTGGCTTTTAGAAGTCTTTAGCACCCTATTCAAATCTATGAGGTCATCACCGCTTCCATTTCAGTTAACCTCACTTACCACTGCAGGATAAGAGGCCATAAGGCAGTAAGACCCTGATCTTCCAACCTCTACTCCCAAAAAAGTATCTATCCACACTCATTCTCTTTCCAATATCAATAGTATCAAGGCTAATCCCTCCTACTGTTCTTTGGAGCCAATCTCTCAACTTGTTCAGGGACCTCCCTCTCCACAGGCTTTTTGGGCCCTGAGCATATGTTCTGAGAAGTGCATCATTGGGCACTTTCGTCACTGTGTGAATACTTACACAAACCCTGATGGTACAGCCTGCTATACACTTAAGCTGTATGGTATAGCCTTTTGACAATAGGCTACATACCTGTTCAGCAAGTGACTGTACTGAATACTGTAGGCAACTGTAACACAATGGTAAGTATTTGTGCATGTAAACATAGAAAATACATAGTAAAAATACAGTAGTATAATCTTATGGGACTACCATAGTATACACAATTTGTTGTTAACCAAAATGTCATCATGTGGCACCTCATGTTTAAGTCTTCCTTCTGAGAAGTGACCTCCCTTGACTCTACATCTCCTTTTAGCTACTCACCCACCTCTCTTCTTTCCTGAGCAGCCAAGCTTCTGAGAATTGTCTAGATAAGCAGTTCTCAAACTTTTTTGTCTCAGGACACCTTTACACTAGAAAATTCTTGAGAACCCCAAAGGGTTTTTCAGGAATTAAACAAATTTAAAAATACTCGTGTCTTAATTCATTTAAAAGTAACAAACCTATTGCCCACGAACATGTTTTTATTAAAAACAAACAAAAAAACCTATATTTAGGTTTTCTCTCTCTCCTATATTTAGGTTTTCTCTCTCCTGAAACTCTACACTCCAGTCATACTGCATTTCCTCAGACATGCTAAGTGCTATACATATATGTCTTTACACAGTATACTCATATCTATGAGAGCCACCTCCTTTCACTGGTTACTGCTACTTGAGATACTTGGAAGCCTGAAGTGGAAGGATCACTTGAACCCAAGGAGTCCAAGGCCAGCCTGGTCAACATAGCAAGAGCCCACCTCTAAAAACAAAAAACAAAAAACGATATTTTCTAAAACAAAAAAATTTTAGTGAGAACACTTGCACTGTTTTACATTTTTGCAAACCTTTCTGATATCACCACTGATCTCATCAGAAAAGTTTTTAAGTACTGAGAAGCTGTCAAATTCAAGCTGGTAAATACAAGTTTTCTAAAATTCTTTTTGCTTGAAACATGGAATTTTATCATTGACAACATATACTGTTTTTTTCCCTTAAAGTAATAAGTGTGCTATACTTTTTATTTTCATTTAATTTCTTAGAAATTATCTCACGTATGCAAATCTGAATAATCATAGTTTGCCTGACAGTTGCTCTTCCAAGTAAAAATGGTGTCTTCCCTGAAAGAGGCCAGACAACTAGCAAAGTAAACAATTACTGAAGTGGTTTTCCTTAAGACAACCATCATACTTCATTGTATAGAAGAAACACTTTATGAGTACTTCCCATTTCATCACACAAAATATTAAAAACCCATACTCAAGGGTTGAGATTTAAATAAAATAATATTTTTACTGCTTTATCAAGGACATTTGTAAGTGAAACTGTCATTTTTTAAAAACTGTGAATGCATGGCGGTAAAAAATATAACTGCTACTAGCACAGTTTGGCGCTAGTGCCTTGATTCATACTAAGGTGCAAGCCATTTTATGTGGCACCATCAGTGAAAATGTCAACATGGTGAAAAATGCAAATAACATCTTATTATGACAATGGTTCTAACCTCACAGACTGTCTGACAAAGTTTCAAGGATTCTCACAGGTCCATACGCCACATTTTGAGAACTGCTGGTCAGATTAAACTGAATAGATTTCAGTAAAATAAAAGCAGTATAAGAGGAGATAATGTTCTTTTTTAAATGTGAAAATAGTATATGAAATACAATTTCACATGTATATTAATTTGCATGTGTTGCTACGTGTCTACAAATTTTAAAGTGTAAAATTATATCTTTTTTTAACATATGCATTTAAGTATAATGCACATTAGGGCACAGACTTTATTTCTTCTGTTACCCTTCAAAACAAATTTTTAACTAAATGATAATATCTTGCAGGTACATAATAGTTTATAGTTTTCAAAGCATTTTCACAAACATCCTCTTAAATACACTGTCACAATATACTCACTGAGTAGGAAAGCTAGGTTTCAACCCCATTTTGCAGAAGAAGGAAATGGGAAACGGAGATTTGCCTGAGGTAACGGTCAGTAAATTACTCAATCTAGAATTCAAGCCTTCTGATTCCCCATCCAGTACTCTTTCCAGCAGACCTTGCTCAGTATTTAGCAGATGTTCAACTGGAATTGTTTTGCCAACAAAACAAGTCATCAGTGACCAGTGCAGATGAAGGCATTATTTTCAAAGCAATCTGCTTTGGCCTAGAACAGCACAGGCCTTCCCTCTAACCATTCCATACCTGAACCCACTGCCTCAAATTCTTTCCAACCTCTCTAATATTTTTTTGTTTTGTTTTGAGACAGAATCTTGCTCTGTCACCCAGGCTGGAGTGCAGTGGTGCGATCTTGGCTCACTGCAACCTCCTCTTCCCAGGTTCAAGTGATTCTCCTGCCTCATCCTCCCAAGTAGCTGGGATTACAGGCACGTGCCACCATGTCCAGCTAACTTTTCTATTTTTAGTAGAGATGGGGTTTCACCATGTTGGCCAAGCTGGTTTTGAACTCCTGACCTCAGGTGATCTACCCACCTTGGCCTCCCAAAGTGCTGGGATTACAGACATGAGCCACCACAACCGGCCCAACCTCTCTAATCTTAAGCAACACTTATTTTTTCCATCTTTCTAAACATTTTCTTGCTGTTTTTTCCTCTTTGAGTTCCTTTTTTCTGTCTTCCATTCTTTCTTTTCACGTCCCCTTCTAAAATTTTTCTACCTCACTTTCTCTGTTACTTTCTCTTTTTAATCTCCTAAATTCTCACAATCTTAAAGCTTATTATACCATGTCTTAATGGCAATACCAAAACTGGAATTTATTCTGCAGCTTTAAGAAAATTTTTAACTTAAAAATGTTAGATCCCCCACATTTGTTAGGCTAGTGATAGTTACCTAAAATGCCTTCAAGCACTGTGATAGAAGTGTCTTACCTGAAGGTCTGTGTTTTAACTGCTTATATAGATCAATGGCACGCTGTTCCCTGTAAAAGAGAAAACATGCTCTGATAAGTGAAGGTAATTTAATGACTTCAATAATCTACAACTTGAAACAATATTTTATTTGAATAATAAACCCATTTTAAAGCAAGTTCATATTGCCAATGAGTATTTCACAGAGCATTGTATTGAGTAATAAGAACTATACAAGTTCTTAAAATGCAAAGTTTAATATAGTTCATATCTATTCTGATCTACCATGGGGACATCTCTGCACCACAGACACTTAAACAGACAAAAATTATGACCTATAATTCGAGAAAATATCTGAAGTTTTCAATCCAGAACTTTAATTCAGAAAAAATTTCAAGGTTTTAGGGCATTTAAGAGTCAATACCTTGGACCAGAGGTACAATAAGTAGGGAATAGTTTGTAACTTAGTTATACTTGGAAAATTCTTAACACTCATATGAAATAAATGCTTTTATTAAAAACCAAAAAAGGCCAACCCAAAGAATTATTTCCGAAGTTTCCTGTGACTAAGAAAAAGCTTCCATTTTAAATATAATGCCAATATATTTGGGGAAAGGAAAACTATAGAAAAGAACCACATAGAGGTTTAATTTCCCAGATGTAAGCAGAAAGAATACAAAATATTACAGATGTCAAGACCAACAACACAAGTGCATCCTTACAGAGATTCCATCAAGTCTCCCTGACGTCTTCCATAGGGGCTCTTCTGTAGCTCCATGATTTCAGCATGCAAAGACATAATCTGATCCTCCAGGTATCCAATGACACCAACCTAAAATATGATGAAAATACAAAGGAAATGAAAGGCTTACCACTATATCATAGGAAACAAAATTCAGATCCTAAGGATACAGAATGACTTGTTGCTTCATTAGAGAAGTAAATAATATAATATGAAACACTGATTTTGTTAAAGCCTTTCTATTCTTCAGATTCTGACACTTAATCTTTCACATAAGAACATACTTAGTCTTCTCTCTTTTCTCTCCTGACAATAAACTACTAGTATTTGCTTTTACCTCCAGAGAAGCAAAAAGCTACAACAGGTATCAACTAACAAGAAAGAAAAAGGACCACCAAAACCATTGGTATTACTTGTATCTTGGCTCTATGATTTTGATTGCTTCCTGGTCCCCACTGCCTTGAATAGGGACACAAAAAGATAAAGAACTTGGATTTCCCACCCCAGGATACCATGGGTATCCCCACCCACATCCTCAGGGTAAGTACTGACATTAAGGAGTGTAATAACTTAGGACCATGGACAAATGTACAGGATAAGGGGAAAAAATCTGCCACCTAGAGAATGATCTATACCTAGGGACACCATATAATTTATTGTCCAAACCGGCATAATTTTGAGAGTGAAAGGGACTACTACTGATAATTATGGCAAGACATTAAGTATAAACTGGGACAGTCCCAGGTAAACCAGGATGTGCAGCCATCCTATCTAAACCAGTCACAAAAATAATAGTGACACCTACCGTTACTGACTCCCATTTAATCTTCATAACCCTACTAGAAAAGAAATTGTCCCTATAATATGGAAACTAGCTGGATGTGGTGGCTCACGCCTATAATCCCAGCTCTATGGGAGGCTGAGGTGGGAGGATTGCTTAAGCCCAGGAGTTTGATACAAGCCTGGGCAACATAGTGAGACCCCGTCTCTACAAAAAATGTAAAAGTTAGCCAGGCATGGTGGTGCACCTCTTGTCCCAGCTACACAGGAGGCCAAGATGGGAGGACTGCTTGAGCCTGGGAAGTCAAGGCTGCAGTGAGCTTTGATCATGCCACTACACTCCAACCTGGGCAACAGAGTGAGACCCTGTTTCAAAAAATAAATAAATAAAGGAAACTGAAGCTCAGTGAGGCACTAGGTAATTTTCCCAAAGCCCTTGTTTTTAATCACTATGATACCTCCCTCTTTATATACAAAGCATCTACTAGAATTTTGTCTGAATTTCAGGAATGACATGAAAAATGCTCTTTATATACCAAAACCAAAGATAGTTTCTAATGGAGACATCAAGAATTAATAAGTATACAGAATGACGTCAATGATTTTACCTCAGCATAGTGGATGGCCTTTTCTTCCATTTCTTTCCATGCTTTTAGCATTTTTTCTGAAGCTAAAAGAAAAGTCTAAATTGGTTATCTCAGAAATAGCCATATCTTTAATTAGTGGCTGCCTGCCTCCTTGCCATATCAACATCAAAGATGTGTTATGAGTTGAATTGTGGCCCCCCCAAAAGATACGTGGAATTCTTAACCCCTAATACCTCAGAATGTGACCTATTTGGAAATAAGGTCATTACAGAAGTAATTTGACAAATTAATACTCATACTGGAATGGTCTGGGCCCTTAATCCAGTACGACCAGTGTACTTAGAAGAGACACAGGATACAGATACACAGGGGAGAATGCTCTGTGACAATGGAGACAGATTGAGGTGCTGCAACTGTAAGCCAAGGAATGCCAATGATGGCTAGCAGACCATAAGAAGCTAGAGAGAAACAAGGAAAGATTCTTCTCTACAGATTTCAGAGAAAACATGGCCCTGCCAACACCTCAATTTTGGACTTTTAGCCTCCAGGGCTGTGAGACAGTAAGTTTCTATTGCTTAAGCCACTCAGTTCATGGGATTTTGTTATGGAACCCTTAGGAAATGAATACAGATGACTGTTTTCTTTAAAATATATATATTTATACCAGTGTGCAGATGGGTGGATAAAGGAAAAAACAACAACAAAAAAATTTTTTTGAGGTAGAGTCTCACTCTGTTACCCAGGCTGGAGTGCAGTGGCATGATCTCGGCTCACCGCAACCTCTATCTCCGGGGCTCAAGCAATCCTCCACCTTAGCCTCCTGAATAGCTGAGGTGTGCACCACCATGCCCGGCTAATTTTTGCATTTTTTGTAGAGATGGGGTTCTACCCCATGTTGCCCAGGTTAGTCTTGAATTCCTGAGCTCAAGGGATCCACCTGCTTCGGCCTCCCAAAGTGTTGGGATTACAGGCGTGAGTCACCACACCTGGCCAGAAAAGAAATTTAATACTTGAATATGATTTTTAAAAATTAAATACTATAAAAGGATATAAACAGAAAAGACTCTCTCTTCCTCCCCTCTACCATCCACCTCAAGGGACCTTACTATGATTATTTGTTACATAGACACATAGCCTACTCCCTCACAAGTGAAAATATCTGTATACTCTTTATTTTTTCCCACAATTTAAAACTGTCAACTAAAGACTTAGGTGATCTTTTAATAAAAGCACATATAGATCTACCTAATTTTTCTTTAACAATTGTACAATAAGCCTTTGACAAGTCTAAGATATTTTAATGAAATAATTATGTTTTATCACTCACCAGAATGTCAATAATATACAAATAGAAATAAAATATCAATAATATACAAATAGAAATAAAATATCAATAATATTAATAAAACCAGTTCTGGAGAGTAAATCCATTCACCCAACTGGACACTATTGATTGTTTACTCTGAGATACACATAGCTTGCTCAGGACAAGTGTACAAACAGTATTTGTTTCCTAAAAAGGATTTGTTTTACAAAAGAAAACAGAAATGCTGGTAGTATGACTCCTTCGATTTACTCATATTTTAACTCTGTTTTTTTACACTTCCTTAGTACATCTGAAGGAGATAAGCATGGAGTCAAATATTGAAAATTTGGAGACTGTATGCACTAAAAAATAGTAGGACTCCACAGTAGATGGTTTGAAAAAAACATAGCCTTAGAATATTTGTGTCATTATTTACAGAAAAGTAAGTAGTTTAAGACTCCCCTGGTTGTCTCAGTCCATTTGGACTACTATAACAAAATATCATAGACTAAGTGCCATAAAAACAACAGAAATTTATTTCTTATAGTTCTGGAGGCTGGGAAGTCCAAGAACAAGGCAGATTTGAGGGCCTGCTTTCTGGTTCCTAGATGACCATCTTCTTGCTCTGTCCTCACATGCAGAAGGGATGAGGGATCTCATTCAGGTCTCTTTTGTAAGAGCATTAATCCCAAACACGAAGGCTCCACTCTCATGACCTAATTACTTCCCAAAGGCTCCACCTACCAACACCTTCACCTTCAGGGTCAGAATTTCAACATATGTATTTTGGGGGGGATACATTCAGTCCACAGCACTGGCTAAGAAGTCCAGATTTTGTATTTATTTTAAAATCAGGTTTGAAATTCAAGATTATTAAATCGCACCTGTATTTTTTTAGAGCTAAATAATTTTAGCCCAATTGTGAAACTAAATTGCTCAACTAAGCAAATTTAAAAAAAGAGGTAACATTCAAAACAAACATGGTTTATGGTAATTTAAGTTGTCCTGTCTCTTGTTCTAATGTGAAGGTAAGTAAAACAACTGGCTGAGTTAAGAAGGCAAAATAACAGATGGCTTTAAGAAACCAGATGCTCCTTTCAAATACATTACACAGACACTTACATATCCCATACGTCATCTGCTCACTGTATCTCTCCAAGTCAAGCTGAATGCTTTTGTGAAAAAACTCCAATTTAGCTTTCAGTTGTTGTGATGCTGAGATCAAAGTGTTCTTCATTTTTGTTAAGTTAGCATTATATCTAAGAAGACTTAACCTAAACCACAGCAAGAAAAAAAAGAAAAAGAAAAAAGATATTATCAGCATTCAGAAACATTGAACAATAATGTAAAAACATAAACTGCCACAAGGCCAAAGCCTAAGTTTCTATTATCAATCTATGAAAAATAACTGATCTCTAGAATCTGATCTCTAAAGACTTCCTGCCTATAATATTCTGTGATAAACAATCTTTTCATACTAGGACTGTATGGGAATTATTACCCTCAAGCCATTACAATAGAATGGTCTCAGTCCATTAGTAAGAATTCTACAAGTTTATCAGAACATTACACTTCAAATTGGCCCAGTATGTTACTATTACATGCAATATTGATTAGTGAAAACCGGCAAGATTAATTCTTGAATATATGATGCACATTGCATTGTGCTTATAAACAACAGAATCCACTTACATTGCTGCCCTTTGTCCCTGAAAGAGCCTGCTATAGTCTTCTTTTAGTCCAGACACATAGTGCACTGCTTCAGCCCACACTTTACGCAGCTGTATAATTGGAAGCTGTATTTTGCTGTCCTGTACTATATACAAGAAGATGAGAAAAAGGGCAAGGGAGTTAGTTACTTTTGAGGATTTTAGAAGTTGATTTATCATTCTCTGTGATTTCCTGTCCACACAAACAGGATTCCCATAGATGCTAGAAACTGATGCTAAAAGAACCACTTGTTTTCATTTAATTCAGTTCAATATACATTTACAGAGCACCTGCAATACTTAAGCCCTGCTCCACATACAAGGGGGGAAAAAATGAATGACACAATCACTACACTCACAGAGCTTGAGATTATTCCTGTATCTGTCTTTTTTGCTTGCTTTTCTGCAACCTGGAATACTCTTTTTCTCTCTGCTAATCCAAATTATTTCTTTCAAGTTCTAAATCAAGTCCCATCTCCTCTGAGTCTTTCCTACCTCTGAATAATAAATTTCATATCCTGGACCAACAATCCAGGTTTAAGAATACACACAAGCACCAGGTGTGATGGCTCATGCCTGTAATCCCAGCACTTTGGGAGGCCAAGGCGGGCAGATCCCTTGAGGTCAGGAGTTCAAGACCAGCCTGGCCAAAACGGCGAAACCCTGTCTCTACTAAAAATGCAAAAATTAGCTGGGTGTGGTGGTGTGCGCCTATAATCCCAGCTACTCGGGAGGCTGAGACAGGAGAATTGCTTGTACCCGGGAGGTGGAGGTTGCAGTGAGCCAAGACTGTGCCATTGCACTCTAGCCTGGGCGACAAGAGTGAAACTCCATCTCAAAAAAAAAAAAAAAGGCAAATTTCAGCAGAGGGATATCTTACAAAATACCTGACTAGTATTCCTCAGAACTGCCAAGGTCATCAAAAACAAGGACTATTTGAAGTCTGAGAAAATGTCACAGCAAAGAGGAGCTAAAGAGACATGACAACTAAATGTAATGTGTTCTAAGATGAGATCTTAGAACAGAAAAAGGATATTAGGTAAAAATGAAGGAAATATGAATCAAGTATGGGCTTCAATTAATAATATATGGGTTCATTAAATGTAACAAATACATCATACTAATGTAAAATAGATTTTTTTTTACTTTTTAATATTTTTAAATATTTTATGTTTTTTATTTATTTTTTTGAGAAAGGTCTCACTCTTACCCAGGCTGAAGTGCAGTGGTGTGACATTGGCTCACTGCAACCTCCACCTCCCAGGTAAAATGTTAACAATAGGAAAAACTACGTGCGTGAGTGAGGGGAGTTATATGAGAACTCTGTACTATCTGCCCAATTTTTTGGCAAATCTAAAACCATTCTTAAAAAAAAAAAGTCCATTAGTAAAATAGTAATAATAAAGTCTGGGGCAAGGGGAGTTGACTGAAAAGAGACATGAGGGAACTTTCTGAGGTGAAGGAAATGTTCTACATCATGACTGTGGTATGGATTACACAAGTATCTAAATTTGTCAAAGGTTATCATACTATATGATCTGTGAATTTCACTCTATGTAAACTGCCTCAATTTAAAAGAAAAATTCAAAAGAAAACTAATAAAAAGACGTAAAAAAAAAGTAAGATTACATATATTTTAGCCCCTCTGCTCAATTTTGTTCTTGATTTTACAATTTTGTGCTTTATTTTATTTGGACAGACATACAGTGATCAAACACTTAACTTGTTCAAAAGAAAAGAATAATTTTCACAGGATAAATTAAAACATTTGAACATCAAGCAGTATTCACAGGAAAAATGAAATAAATACTTGAACATGCTTAGACTATGAAGAGACAATTAAAAAGCAGGTTCAACTAATAGTGAAGTTTCATTCTCCTGTGAGAGCCCTATCCTCAAGAAAGTAAATCTTCTCTTAAATGAATGATCTCATGGAGATTTAATATCTACCTTTTCACCTTCCAAACTATATAAATCCATTTTTCAGAATTCTCATATAACTCCATATAGAAACTTAAAGTGTGAGATACAGAACACAACACCAAAAGTCCATTTCTACTAATCATACTGAGAGTCAAAGTTTTATTAATTCATGTTTAAAGCTCAGCCACTAAATGGACTGGACTTACCAATATAATTTACACAATCAGATAAACTTCTGGAAGCAAATGGCCCTTCATATACAGTTTTACTTTTATCAAACAAATAAACCATATAGCTATCACAGCCTCTCTGAAAAAGAAACAAACAGTTAAAATCGTGTTCAAGGATCTTTGAAAATCCTAGGTTTTCTAAATACTTATGCACCAGATTTCCTACTTTGAAATGCAAATGAACAAAATCAATGTGTATTAGCATATCTCTTACAGATAACAGAGTACAAACTTTTGTTGAGGAAAAAGACCCCAACTTTTGTATGGGCTAAAGTGAACAATCACCAAAACCCAAAGAACAAATGCAAAAAGATATATACAGTGAAAAAACTAATCGGTAATCAAAACGAATGAAGTACTGATACATGCTACAACATGCATGGACTTCAAAAATACAATGCAAGTAAAAAAAGTCAGACACAAGACTATATATTACATAATTCCATTTATATGGAATGTTCAGAAAAGGCAAACTTGTGGAGATAAAAAATAGATTCCTGGTTGCCTGGGGTGGACAGAATGGAGATTAACAGTTAATGGACTGTTAATGGAAATGTTTTTAAGCTGATTTATGGTGACAGCTGCAAAATTTGGTAAATTTACTTTTAAAAAAAATCACTGTAATTGAGCATCAAGTCAGTGACAAGTTAATAAAAAAGAAATAAAAAATCACTATATTGTACACCTTAAATGGGAACTAACATGATAATATGCCTCAATAAAGTCATAAAAAGAAAAATGGGGAAAAAAGTCATGACCACAGTCATATTTTACCACCCATTTATCCTTTGGCAGGACCTATGAGACTGCTGTTCTCACAGTAGTTTCAGAGTACTGGGCTTCAAATACAAAAAGAAATTTTTTTTTTGAGACAGGGTCTTGCTTTGTCACCCATGCTGGAGTGCAGTGGCGTGATCATGGCTCATTGCAGCCTCAACCTCCCTGGGCTCAAGTGATTCTCCCACCTCAATCTCCCAAGTAGCTAGGACTACAGGGGTGCACCACCAAACCCCGCTAATTTTTGTAGTTTTTGTAGAGACAGGGCTTCAACATGTTGCTCAGGCAGGTCTCGAACTCTTGAACTCAAGCAATCCACCCTCCTTGGGTTCCCAAGGTCCCGGGATTACAGGCATGGGCCACTGCACCAAGCCAAGAAGGAATATTAATTGGAAGTGTGGCAGGCCAGGTCTCACTAACGCAGGCCTAAATAACAACTGTTCCAGCACTGACAGAGTGGTGAAGTTAAATATTAAAAGCTGAAAGAGTGGCCAGGTGCAGTGGCTCATGCCTGTAATCCCAGCACTTTAGGAGGCGGAGGCAGGAAGATTGCCTGAGGTCGGTCAGGAGTGGCGAAACCCTGTCTCTACTAAAGATACAAAAAATTAGCTAGGCATGGTGGCGGGTGCCTATAATTCCAGCTATTTGGGAGGCTGTGGCAGGGAGAATCACTTGAACCCAGGAGGCGGAGGTTGCAGTGAGCTGAGATTGTACCATTGCACTTCAGCCTGGGCAACAGAGCAAGACTGTCTAAAAAAAAACTGGAAGAGCCAGTGCCCTTACACAAAGGCTGAAATGTAGCCAAATCCTACCAAGAGTTCTGCCCAGGCCTTTCCCGGGCCTAAAAGCAAAATAACGAAGGAATTCTTAACAGGACCCATTCAGAATTAAATAAGTTTTATTGGGGGTCTGAAGAAACCCCAGGCCTCCACAAACAAGTTTATTGGGGGTCTGAAGGAACTCCTTAAACCTCTGTGATTTAATAGGAGACAAGATAAGGGTAATCACCCCAGCACCTGGACCCATTCAGAGTAAGTAAATTTATTGAGGCTCCAGAGGAATGTCTTCAAGACTCAGACCTTAGTTACAGATTAAAAGAAGTTAATCACTTATGTCTTTAGTTGAATGCAAACTTACACATAGACATATAGCTTAGAAGATAAATAAACTACGGAAAAACTTTGTAATTTTGAGTTGGTCTGGCGATAATTTCCAGGCCTTCTACCTGTAACTGGTTACAGAAATAAAAACTCCCATCTCTCCCAGTTCATCTGCATCTCGTTATTGGGCCACGAGAGTAAGCAGCCTGACCCTCAGTTTGGTCTGGGAACAGGAGCAGAAAACTGGCACCAAAGAAAAAGTCTTGCAAAGTTCAAAACAACAAATGTTTCATTTCTATCCTGTTCACCTTGCAAAGCAATGATAAGAGTTGGGAGTAGGACAAAACCAAAACAAAATGTGCGGCCTCCCAAGGAATTCCAAGTATGCATAAAAATTGCAGGGCATGCAATCCCTCTAGATTTCACATACTCTAGGGATATTATAATTAATTTTCTTACAACTCCATCTAGAACACATTGAGAGGCTGGTTTCCGAGGATCCAGAGAAATTCCTGTCTCTGAAAGAAGTTCTTGAGAACCAGTATTTATTCCAGTTTCACGCTCAATACGAGACTGTAGTGAATGAAGACTTTCATCAGGTGGTAACAGAAAAGAAATTATCTTTGCAGAAGTCATATTTAGGATGTGTACTATCTGTATAAATAAGAAAAAAAGGTAAAGTTATTGATCATTTGTTACATAAAAGATTCGCTGCCAGATACTAAAAGGTGAATATGGGCAAAAGGCATTATTTCTACATTAAACAAGGCTCACTCATTCTCCAAAGTGAGATCTCCTTTTATAATTATAAAATGACATTCTGAAAACTGAACAATTTCCTTTTCTACAATAGATGTTAGTTCCAACAATAAAATTTCAAAGTTAAGAAATTTTCAAAATTAAGAAAATTTCAAAATTAAGAAAAATCCCAATTTGAAAGAACAGTTATTTATTTTGAAAAAAACATTATCATAGACCGAAAAGGAAACATTCCAATTCATGAAGTGCCTAACAGAAGACAACCACAGGCGTAAACCACTTTCACATAACATCCCCAATAATTAGATCTTTTAATCTCCATTTTAAACAAAGAAAGAAACCAGAGTTCTAAGTTAAATAACTTGTTAGGGATCACACAGCTAATAACTGGTAGAGCTTGGATCTTAACTCTTTTTGTGTCTGGCTACTTCGTGCTGCCTTAAGAAATCATCTGATAGAAGAACTAGGTCTCTCTTTAAACAGGAAAAAGCATTGTTATGTGTGGTGAGTTACCTTTTTATAAGACAACCTAATCCCAGAGCAGCAACCTGCCTAAGGGCCCCAAATCAAGTAAGAACAGTTTTATCACTCTCACCTAAAGCCCCAGTAAAAGTAGCCTGATACAGGCCAAGTGAGTGTGAGGCTGAGTCAGGTGGGGCTCTGTCTCCACCTGTCAGCGCGGACAGCCACAGAGCTGGACTTCAGTCTTTTGAAAAGAACATGATTTTAAATTCTTTTCCTTCCAGTATCCTTAGAAAAGCCATACGAAATTAATGCCTACATTTCTCCATGCCTTACATTGACTAGTATATGCAAATGATTAAAATTCTCTCTGCTTAAAATCCTTACTACAAAGGTAAAGCATTAATCCAAGGCCACTATTATTTTTTTCCCTTTAAAACACAAATCTGAATTGATGTTTTCAAAGACACAAAACTACAGACAATAGTACAATAAGCCCCCTCCCAACCCTGTGAATGACTCACCTAGTTTCAACCATCATTTACATAGAGCCTATCTTGTTTCATCTGTCATAGCCCCCTCTCCTGATTTATTGCTTTATCTTTTACATATTTTATTTTGTGACAATTTAATTCTTTTGACATATAAAAATGTTATATATTTGAGTTATACAACTTGATGTTTTGATATACATTGTGAAATTATCACATTTCAGCTAATTAATATATCTGTCACCTCTTCATAGTTGTCATTTTTGTATCTTTTTTTTCTTTTGCTGCCATAATTTTTGGACCTTTTGATCAACATCTCTACATACACCCCCGCACCCCTATCCCTGCAACCCCTGACAACGATGATGCTACTGTCTGCTTCTATTAAGTTTAACTATTATAGATTCCACATGTAAGTGAGATCACACAGTATTTCTCTTTCTGTGTCTTGCTTATTTTACTTAGCATGTCCTCCAGGTTCATCCACATTGTCCTAAATGGCAGAATTTCCTTCTTTTTCTTAAGGTTGAATACTATTCCACTGTGTATATATACCACTTTTTCCCTATCCATTCATCTGTCAAAGGACATTTAGGCTATTTCCAGATCTTGACTATTGTGAATAATGCTGCAATGAACATGGGAGTGCAAATATTTCTTCACAAGCCTGCTTTAAAATCCTTTGGATATATACCAAGAAATGAGATTGTTGAATCTTACAGTTCTTTTTTTTTTTTCTTTTGAGACAGAGTCTTGCTGTGTCACGCAGGCTGATGTGCAGTGGCATGATCTCAGCTCACTACAACTTCCACCTCCTGGATTTAAGCAATTATCCTGCCTCAGCCTACAGAGTAGCTGGGATTACAGATGTGCACCACCATGCCCAGCTAATTTTTGTAATTTTAGTTGAGATGGGGTTTCTGCATGTTGCCCAGTCTGGTCTCGAACTCCTGGCCTCATGTGATCCACCTGTCTCAACCTCCCAAAGTGCTGGGATTACAGGCATGAGCCACCATGCCCGGCCGGTAGTTCTATTTTTAATTTTGAGGAACCTTTGTACTGTTTCCCACAATAGCTGTAATAATTTACATTCCCACCAACAGTGTACAAGGTATTTCTTTTCTCCCACATCCTCACTAACGCTTATCTTTTTTCTTTTGGATAATAGCCATCTCAACAGGTGGGGGGTGATACCTTAGTGTGGTTTTGATTTGCATCACCCTGATGCTAAGAGTTGTTGAGCACCTTTTCATATGTTTGTTGGCCATCTGAATTTCTTCTTTTGAGAAGTGTCTAATTCAGGTCCTTTGCACATTTTTAAACTGGGTTATTTACATTTTTGGTATTGAGTTGCATGAGTTTCTTATAAATTTAGGATATTAATTTCTTATTGGATGTATGGTATGCAAATATCTTTTCCCAATCCATGGGCTGCTTTTTCATTTTGTTGATTATTTCCTTTACTGTACACTTTTTAGTTTGAAGGCCCACTATTATTTCCACTTACAAATCCTAACACAGATGCCCAAGTAAGTGGTGCTACAGAAATACTAAACTGAGGCTGGGCGTGGTGGCTCACGCCTGTAATCCTAGCACTTTGAGATTACAAGACAGGTAGATCACTTAAGGTCAGGAGTTCAAGACCAGCCTGGCCAACATGGTGAAACCTTGTCTCTACTAAAAATACAAAAATTAGCTGGGCTTGGTGGCACAACGCCTATAATCCCAGCTACTTGGAAGGCTGAGGCAGGAGAATTGCCTGAACCTGGGAGATCAAGGCTGCAGTGAGCCGAGATCGCACCACTGCACTGCAGGCGACAGAGTAAGACTCTGTCTCAAAAAAAAAAAAAAAGAAGAAAAAGAAAGAAAAAAGAAAGGGATACTGAATATTCCCAACACAGAGAAATTATGTTTTAGCTGACGGATATGCTAATTACCCTAATCTGATCACTACACAGTATATGTATTGAAACATCACTATTTACCCCATTAATATGTACAATTATTTGTCAATTTCAAAAATTAGGCTGGGCGCGGTGGCTCACACCTGTAATCCCAGCCCTTTGGGAGGCCAAGACAGGTAGATCACTTGAGGACAGGAGTTCGAGACCATCCTGGCCAACATGGCGAAACCCTGTCTCTACTAAAAACACACAAAAAAATTAGTCGGCCATGATGGTGCACACCTGTAATTCCAACTACGCAGGAGGCTGAGGCACAAGAGAATCACTTGAGTCTGGGAGGTGAAAGTTGCAGTGAGCAGAGATTGCACCATGGTACTCTAGCCTGGGTGATAGAACAAGACTCTTATCTCAAAAAAAACAAACAAACAAAAAAAAAAAACAAACTTAAAAGCGTATTAACAATTTTGTTTGTTTGTTTTTGAGACAGAGTCTCTCTCTGTCACCCAGGCTGGAGTGCAGTGGTGCAATCTCGGCTCAATGCAGCCTCCACCTCCCAGGTTCAAGCAACTCTCCTGCCTCAGCCTCCCGAGTAGCTGGGAGTACAGGCATGCACCACCAACCCTGGCTAATTTTTGTATTTTTAGTAGAGATGGGGTTTCACCATGTTGGCCAGGCTGGTCTCGAACTCCAGATCTCAAGTGATCCGCCTGCCTCCACCTCCCAAAGTGCTGGGATTACAAGCATAAGCCACCACACCTGTATTAACAAAATTTTAAAAAAGAAATACCAAACTGTTTTTATAACCTGAAGCTGATCCTTTTCATGTGAATTCCAAATGTCATAACACGATTGCCAGTATTTATCTTATTAAGAGACTTTTCTTTAATATAAATCTTTATGTTTAAAAGGGGAGTAGGGAAATCTTCAAAACTGATACAGATTTGCAATACAATTATACTACCTGAGACTTTCCATGCCTTCACAATTTAGGCAGATTTCACACTATGACAGCTGCCATTTATAGCAATAGCAGAAAATCCTATAATGGACATCTACTTTTACACAGGATATTAGAGTATGTCATCATGGCATCCCACTACCAAAGCTCCAGGCCAGAAGGACGCAAAAGAAAGAAAAGGAAATACAACCTGAATTTATCTTTTTGCTCACTGTAATATTTAATGAGTACCTACTATTGGTAGGTACATACTATTAAGTGTGTTGTGGTGGTAGTAGTGTGTATACAAACTTGAGTACCTTATGATCCTTGCCCTCCATACAGTTAGAGTCAAACAGAAGATATTAAGATATACTAAGAGAACTAAAGTACCAGGCAAAATGTGATAGGTGTTATAATCAGCGTAAAGTATCATACACTTGGCAGTAGGAAGTGGGCACTTCATAAAGGAGGCACTACTTGAGCTAAACTTTGAAATGAAAGAAAGACTGAAATGGGAAAACACTGAAAGGAGTTCCTTTAGCAGAAAACAAGGTGAGCAGAAGCAGAAAAGTAGAAAGGGATGGGCATAATCAGAGAATATAATTAATCCAGTTCAAATGTACCTAAAATGATGGCCTCTCAGGGCGTTAGTAAGACATAAGTCCGGGAGTGTAAGCTGATATGAAACCAAGATAGGTTTTGAGTACCAATGAAAGGGTCTGGACTTTATTTAATAAGTGAAAGAGAACTATGCAAGTCTTTCTAAATTGAGAACCTAGCAAGCTCAAAATTGTTAAGATATTCAAAAGATAAATTTGATAAAACAATTGAATATATCGATTGAAGAGAAAGGAAGAGTCAACACAGCCAAAGTTTCCCACCTGGGTAACTGGAAAGGTGACAGTGCAAATAAGAAGTGTAGGAAATCTATAGAGGTAGATTTAATGGGGCCTGGTGCGGTGGCTCACGCCTGTAATCCCAGCACTTTGGAAGGCCGAGGTGGGCAGATCACCTGAGGTCAGGGTGTCAAGACCAGCCTGGCCAACATGGTGAAACCCCATCTCTACTAAAAATATAAAAATTAGCCGGACATGGTGGCAGGCACCTGTAATTCCAGCTACTCGGGAGGCTGAAGCACGAGAATCACTTGAACCCAGGAGGTGTAGGTTTCAGTGAGTTGAGATCATGAGACAGAGTGAGGCTCCATCTCAAAAACAAAAAAAAGTAGATTTAATGGATAGAACAAATACGTTCAGTTTTTAATAAATTAAGTTGTAAGTGCCAGTGAAACAGCCAGGTAGTTATACAGTTATACAGCAGTTACAAGTCCTTGGCAGAAAAGTCACAGCTACGGAGATAAATAACTTTAGGAGTTAGCCATATGTAGTTTATAGGAAAAGCTATATAGTTGAAGAGACTGCCTAATAAAAGAAAGGAAATGTAATAGAAAAAGAGAGAACCAAGAAGAGACTCAGAATATAGTTACATTTAGGGGCATGAAAGAGGAGGCAAAAAAAAAATAATTAAATGCTACTGTTTCATCATTATTTTTAGTGGTAGGTTCAGTACACTTTTTTCAACTCTTCTACATATCTAAAGGTTTTCATAATAAACAGTTGGAAAATATGCATACAATCAGACTTGCTAAGCTATTTTTTCAAAAGGGAAATATTTCAGTAACTGTTTTGTTGCTTCCTTTTTTAAGTGAAAATCAAACAGACATCATTCCTTTCTTGTACAATATATATAAACATTTTGGGAAAATGTCCTACAGTAACACCAAGCTGTTTTGCAGTTCATGCTTCTGTACTTTTGCTTATGATGCTCTGCTGCCTATAAATCTCTCCCGCCCTCACCCTTTCCCTAAAAACTCTCATTCTTCAAAATTCAGTCCTATTATCATGTCTAACAAGCATCCTTGAAGCTTCTTGAACTACTATAACTAGTACCTTATACATACCTTATTCTGCATAACCTCATAATAATATTGATGCTTTGAGGAAGATATTACTGTCCTTGAGATAGAGAGACATTTGCTCAGGTTCACAGATAGGTAAATAGTGGTGCTGCAAACTGAATTAAAGTCGGTAAACTATAAACTCCATAATGTGGACTCTTTCCCCGTGCCCTATAACAAGAGGCTCACAGATGCCCTTCAAAGCAGAAACGATGCTATGATTCCTATGACAAGTATGAAACAAATGCGAGATGTGGTTCATTCACAACCGAAATGTTTCAGAGGCAACATAGAACTAAAGCCCTGCTTTCCTAACACACTGAGGGATAATTTATTCTTTGGCACAGTAGAAGGAAACCAAATCAAGAAGAAGCCAGGTATCTTTTCAGTGTTAGCCAAGAATGACATCCATATGGCCTCAAGTTTCTATTTAATAAAGTATGCCAAGGTCGGGCACGGTAGCCCACATCTGTAATCTCAGCTTATTACTTATTATTTGGGAAGTCGAGGTAGGAGGATTACTTGAGGCCAGGAGTTCAAAAACAACCTGGTCAACGCAGTGAGACGCCATTTCTACCAAAAATTTAAAATTAGGCAGGAGAGGTGGCGCACACCTGTAGTTCCATTTACTCTGGAGGCTGAAGCAGGAGAATCACTTGAGCTCAGGAGTTCCAGACTAAAGTGAGCTATCTCACCATGTACTCCAACATTACATGATTATAATTTCTCATTTCAATTTTAGAAACCTGTATACTACAAACAATCAATACAAATGTAAAGACTATTGATGAGAGTTGTTTCTGGGTACACTGCATAATAGAAGTATCTATAGCTCTCATTCATATCAATAAATAATTTACTAAGAACCTGATACATGCCCTGCTCTGTACAGAATGCCATGGTTAGGAAGGGTAGGGTGGGTGATTGTTAATAAAAGAAGTAAAAAATCCCAACATTGAAGAAGACAACAATCTATATGAAGATGCATGAATGGAAGATGAGAAAGAGAATATAGCCTTTAAATGACAAATTTTGTGGCAGAGACCATTTAAAGAAAAGCTCTTGAAGATATGCCAGTGTAGGTGAGACGATACACAGAAATGGATATCATACCTGGCAGAAGGATAGCATCTGTAAAGCACAAAGGTAGATAACGGGTTTGAGGCATAAGGAGCAGTGACAAGCTGGTCTTGTATGAGGTAAAGGTTAAGAGAAGCAGGTACAAGGCAAAACTTGTTTAGGGAAAGCCCCCCAGAAAAGCAAGCAGATCAGTTTACACTCGACTTGTTAAAAAAAAAAAAAAAAAAAGAACTATGTTAGTTTCTTGGGCAGAAGAATAAAAAAGCATTTTCAGAAGATGAGATAGGTAGTACATATTGAATGAACTATAGGTTAGGGAGTAAGTGCAGAGCCATGAAAGGCAGATAGGAACCTTCCTTACCAAATCAAATCCAGTATGACTAGACATAAATGAATCCAGGATAATGGCAACAACATGGGAAAAGGTAAATAAAAAAGTTGCTTCAACGGAGTAATTAACAAAGACTACAGAAAAGCAAACTGAGATAGCTTGCTAAATAAATTTTCAAAAAAATCATTTCTAAGAATATAATTTTCTTTTTCAAACAAGCATCAGGGCTGGACGCAATGGCTCACACCTGTAATCCCACTTTGGGAGGTGGAGGCGGGCGGATCACCTGAGGTCAGGAGTGCGAGACCAGCCTGGACAACGTAGTGAAACCCTATCTCTACTAAAAACACAAAAATTAGCTGGGTGTGGTGGTGCGCACCTATAGTCCCAACTACTCGGGAGGCTGAGGCAAGAGAATCACTTGAACCTGGGAGGTGCAGGTTGCAGTGAGCTGAAAACGTGCCACTGCACTCCAGCCTAGGTGACAGAGTGAGACCCTGTCTCAAAATAAATAAATAAATAAGCAACAGGAAAAGATTATTAAACTGTATTTATGCTAATTTTCCAAATAAACTTGTTACTTTCAATGATGGTCTTATGCAGTAGACCCATTAAGACTAACCTTCAAATTCAAAATGTGATCCATTAATACAAAACATCTTGGCTGCTTCAAAGTAAGGTCAACAGGTCCTCCTCTCTGCTGAGGGTCCCAATTCAACATCAACTGTAGCCAGTTTTCCATGGGTTCTACTATTAAACTAGAAAACATACAAAATAGGGTGAAAATCAAATCATTATGTTCCAATTTCCCTTTATACTGTTAGGTAATTTTGCAGGTTGTCCATTTTCTTTCCCACATCACTTATCTGTACCATTTCATAACTTACTTTCAAATTCATGAAATGAAAGGGGACAAACTTTTTTCATCAAAAACTACTCAAAACTCCACGTTAGTTACTGACAACTCTGACGGATGAGTCCAAATCCATTCTGCAAATAACCCATTTACTTTATTATCCTAAGAGCCTTCTTAGGACATATGTCAATCAGTTAAATGGCAATTCTTGTTTCCACTAGACCTGTGCTGTCCAAAATGGTAGCCACTAGTCCCAAGTAGCTACTTATATTTACTATTTATTCAAAATTCGTTCTCTAGCCAAACTAGCTACCTGTCAAGTAGTCAATAACCTCATGTGGCCAACAGAAATATAGAAGGTTTCTACATCATCACAGAAAGTTCTACTGGATAATGCAACTTGAAACAGACAACTACTCTCCTGTTCCTTTACAACCCTGGAGAAACTGAGGCAAACTTCCTTAACTAAAATATACTTACCTACAAAGGCTATTTGGTTGAGGTAAATGGCTACTAAACCGAACTTCTCCTGACATCTCTTCACATGCAAATATACACTTTGGATCCTTCTTCTTAATCTTCTCATGCCTATAAAATCAAAAGCTACTTCAGTTGACAAAGTGATTCTCACAAATTAAGATTTCTTGCCATTTAATTATTTAATTGTATATTTCAAAGACAACTAAACAATTAAAGAAAGAAAAAAAAAAGACAAATGAAAAAATTTCCATTCCCATTAAGCATGCCCAAGTTCTCATCCATTTCTTACCAGGTAAATGGTTGCAGATGATGCAAAAAAGGCCTATATCCAGCAATACATTCAAATACCATGGTCCCAAAGCTCCAATAATCAACAGTGGCTGTGTAAGGCTTATTCTCAAAGAGCTCTGGGGCCTTCAAAAGAGAAAATGCTTTAAACACCAACACTGTATGGGAAAAGCTACTTTATTTTTGACCTACTATATTCATGATCTTCAGAAATAAGAGAATCCTATACACACTTAAATTCAAAGAAACAATACAGGTCTCACCAGATACTGCAGTGTTCCCACAAAAGATGTACACAGACTTCCTTGATCAACATCTTTGGCATATCCCAGATCAATTATTTTATGTATTATCTGCAAAATAATAAGACAGATTAAGTATTAAATGGTAGAGAAATTTAAAAAGGAAAGACAACAATATCCTTATAAGGCTGTAGACAGGGTAGTGGTGAGGACCTTGGGCTCTGTAATAACACAAAAATATTTCAAGTCTGAGTGCCACCACTTAACTAGGTGTGTGATCTATCAAGTTATTTAACCTCTCTCAGTAATCTAATTGGATGACTAACAGTCCCTGCTTCACAGAATTGTTATTAGGATCCAAAGAAATAACGAAAGTAAAGAAGGTAACACAGTGCTTGGTACATGGTAAAAATTGAATACAGGTGGGCTATTAATTTTTATTTTACTATATTCAAAATAAGCTCGATCCATTAAACTGGAAAGTAAAGGCAAGGGTGACTTCCAAACTTGAAGAAGCATCATACCCCCTTAGAGTAGATTAAATGTGAGTAAATACTTAGATCTAACTTCAGGAATGTCCTGACGTCTTTGGATTAAAAAAAAAAAAAGCAGAGATATTTGGTGCCAAGCATACGTGAAAGGTTCCTAAGAGAAGAAGCAGCACCAAGGTTCCAACACCTCCAAGAGGCCAACAACTATCTTCACTAACTAAAGAGACGGCACATACAACTCAACACAAGGTTCAGACTCTTGACCTTTAAGTCTTTATTGGAATGAAATTTGGATGCTGGAAACAAGAAAACTGCTTAAGTTACTAATGAAACGAACATTTTAAGAGTCAATTCACAATTTCTGGTTCTTCTCCAGATGACTCATTTAAATTGGGGGAAGGAAAATAAGTTTTAAAAATATATATACTTTCTTTTTTTTCTTAAAGTGGACCCAGGATGTGTATGTATGTGTTTTAGATGTGCTTCATAAGAATAAAATAATAAGTGTTAACATATTATGTATTCACGGCCTGTATCTTTGCTAGATACTATGCTGGAAAAACAGACTTGAACGAGACAGGTGAAGTCTAGGAGCTGGGTTAAGTATGAAAAATGAAAAAAAAGAAAAAGAAAAAAAAAACAGGTGCTGTTCCTTCTCTGATGGAACCACTGTTTAGCAGAAGGGACAAAAAAACTAAACACAAAACTACAGTTCAGTGTGGTGAGGTCTGAAATGGAAAAAGTAAAGACTGTTATGGGCATACAGCAAAGACACCACAGCTCAAGGACTAACTGTATCAGAAAGACTATATTCAATAGGCATGAAACATTACTTCAGGTTTCACCTACCTTTCCACCAACATCCTGAAGAACTATGTTTTCCGGTTTTAGATCTCGATGTATAATTTTGTTTTCATGCAAATATCGAATCCCAGACCCTAAATGAAGTTTAAAATATACTTTGAAGTAACAGAAAGCATTGAGTTAAAAGAAAAATTCACCTCACATTTTGTGCAAATCTGCTCTGATGCTCAAGTTTATATGGATCATCGTTAACTACACAACTAATACTACAGTAGTTCAGGTTTTCTTCACAGAAAAAAAGTAACATTAAACAAATACTACAAAATTATACTATATGTTCATTTAACTCATTAGAATTAACATCAAATAGAAATGCAACAAGCAATTGGGAAAATCCCTGAAACTCTTATAAGCCTCTTTCTCCTACCTAAATCACCCATTTCAATTGGACTTTAGCCCTCATGACCTTGGAAAAGAGGCAAAACCAAAATCTATGGGGAAACAAATTTTTGGTTTTTGAGGTTCCTCCAAAAGGTTAGGTACTGGTTATTTTAGGAATTTTTCTGGAGTCATTCTGATTAAGCAGAGATTTTTCACCCTGAAGAATTGACTTGGCCAGGCGCGGTGACTCACGCTTGTAATCCCAGCACTTTAGGAGGCCAAGGCAGGCGGATCATGAGGTCAGGAGTTTGAGACCAGCCTGGCCAACACAATGAAACCCCGTCTCTATTAAAAATACAAAAATTAGCCAAGTGTGGTGGCGGGCACCTGTAACCCCAGCTACTCGGGATGCTGAGGCAGGAGAATCGCTTGAACCTGGGAGGCAGAGGTTGCAGTGAGCTGAGATCGCACCACTGCACTCCAGCCTGGGCAACAGAGCTAGACTCCGTCTCAAAGCAAACAAACAAACAAAAAAGAGTTGACTTGAGGACCCATCCCTCAAGGAGATGCAATTCCACTGTAAACAAAATTACTATGTCAATGGTTGGGGGGGAGTGAAATTGAGTAAGATCATTTCACATGATTTTTTTGTCAGCTATCGGAACATCTATTAGACAAAAAAAGGACTCTTAGCCACAAATAAATAATAAAATATCCTAGTTTCTTTTTGTGCATGTGTGACAAAGTCTCACTCTGTTGCCCAAGCTGGAGTGCAGTGGTGCAATCTTGGCTCACTGCAACCTCTACCTCCTGGGTTCAAGCGATTCTCCTGCCTCAGCCTCCCGAGTAGCTGGGACTACAGGCATGCGGCATTGTGCCCAGCTAATTTTTGTATTTTTAGTAGAGATGGGGTTTCACTATGTTGGCCAGGCTGGTCTTGAACTCTTGACCTCGTGATCTGCTTACCTCGGCCTCCCAAAGTGCTGGGATTATAGGTGTGAGCCACTGCACCTAGCCAAAATATCCTAGTTTTAATTTAGCATCAACAGTAATAGATTTTTATAACTTCTTATAGATGTTGAAATTCTATAGACTTTGTACAGTGTATCAACAATTCTCCTGAATTCCCAAAAAGACCAAAGGGACATTACATTACAATGGTATTTTAATACTGATACGTACCTATATCACTTAGTAAAGAAAGTATCTGGCTTTCTTTAAGTCCACAACAATTTTCTGGTTTGTTGAGCAGCTAAAAAAAGAAAGAATTCTAAAAATCTGTTCTGCAAATTGCTGGGCTGCAATAGTGACCACACATTAATTACTATACTCTAAAAGAATATTCAAATGAGAAAATAATTCATAATAAAATACAAGGGAATAAAATTACCAAATCCATACTGAGGGCATGTAAATTTCATGATAAGGCTCATAAAAGTAAAAAGAGGCAAAAAGCATTTGAAACTGGAAAAGGCTGACAAATCTCACGGATATATATAAAAATGGTCATATGGGCACACTTAAAATTAGGTAGAAAAAAAAGATTGCAATACAGAAAACAACTTTTTATAAGCACCTTAACCACTGAAATTTTCATCTAACACCATTGCTATAGTCCCATCAAACAGCAACAACAAAAATGCATTTTCTAATTCAGGAGTCAACAAACATTTTCTGTAAGGAACCATATGGTAAATATTTTAGGTTTTGCAAGTCACATAGTCTCTGTTAAAACTACTCACTTCTGCAGCCATAAGAAAGCAGCCATAGACAATGTGTAAAGAAATGAATGTGGCTGTGTTCCAATAAAACTTTATTTACAAAACAGGAAGCAGATCATAGTTTTTCCGATTCTTATTCTAGTTTATTACATTTAATATGATTCAAACATTACTAAAGTTTGTGATTTACCATCTCTCATCTCAAAACATCCACACTACCTTTCGGAGATCTCCTCCAGAACAGTATTCCATTGCTAGAAGAGGCACATCATGAATCAAAATATTCAGTTCTTCAGGAACATCACAGGCCTTTACAACATTGGCATGGTTCAACCTAATAAGAAAGAAAAACATTACAATAAAAAAAATTATTTCCAATAAAAAGGGACTGGATTTGAAATGCTACTTAATTGTGGGTGGATGAACAGAGGGGGAAAGATCAGTATTATTTATAATATTCTAATTTCTGATTTGTATAATTAAAAATTAGTAATTTTTTAAAAGAAAACACACATAAAAATACCATCACTATTACTACTATTACACTTCTAAGTGCCAAGCAGTAAGCACTTTAAATATATTAACTCAGTTACTTGTCACAATAATCCTATTATAGGTAGATTTATTAATACTTTCACCACACAGGAGAAAATTGAAGCACAAATTGGCTAAGTAACAAGATCACACAGTGAGTAGGTAGTCAACTAAGGATTCAAATCTGGCATTCTAGGCTGGGTGTAGTTGCAACTGTAATCCCAACAATTTGGGAGGCTGAGGTGGGAGGATTGCTTGAGGCCAGGAATTCAAGATCAGCATGGGTAACACAGTGAGACCTCATCTCTACAAAAAATTAAAAATTAGCCGGGTGTGGTGGTGCATGCCTATAGTCCCAGCTACTCCAGAGGCTGAGGTGGGAGGACTGCTTGAGCCCAGGAGTTCAAGTCAAGCCTGGGTAACACAGCAAGACCACATCTCTTTAAAAAAAAAAAAAAAGAAAAAAAGAAAAAGAAGCAAACAGAATTTCCATGTACATGTAGGACCTGATAATTTATACTGTTAAGGTTTCCTGGTGATTCTACCACATAACCAAGTTTGAGAATCAAAATGGAATTAAGCACAGATATTAGAGTCAGAAAGTATTTATTTCAAATCCACACTTTACCAACCACCAGCTATGTGACTCTATAAGCTTCAACTTCCTCATTTACAAAATAATACCTAAATATAAGATTGCTGTGATAACTGGAAGAATGATCTGTAAAGTACTTAGCACACTACCTGTGGAAGTTTTAAAATATGTCTACTTCTCTTTTTAAGAGCTTAACTCTCCTCCCCTTGAATGTAGGCTGTACTTAGTGACTCACTGTAACAAACACAATGTGGTGGAAAAGGATGGAGTCTCACTTCCAAGGAAAGATCATAAAAGATATGTCGGTTTTCATCTTGCTCACTCGTTCACTCTCTCTCTCTCTCTCTCAGATCACTCACTCTTTCTGGGGAAAGCTAGCTTGCATGTCATGAAGACATTCAAGCTTCCCCATGAAGAGGCCAACACGGCGAAGAACTGATGCTTTTGGCCAGCAGTCATATAAGTGAGCATGGAAGCAGATACTCCAGCCCCAGTCAAGCCTTTGGATTACTGCAGCTCCAACCAATATCTTGAGATGTCTCAGGAAAGACTCTAAGCTGGAATCACCCAGCTAAGCCACTCCCAAAATCCTAAGTCACAGAAACTATAAAATACTAAATGTTTGCTATTTTAAGCCACTAAATATTGGCGTAATTTTTTTTTTTTTATTGATTTATTTATGTATTTAGAGACAGAGTCGCCCAGGCTGGAGTGCAGTGGTGTGATCTCAGCTCACCGCAACCTCCGCCTCCCGGGTTCAAGCAATTCTCCTCCCTCGGCCTCCCAAGTAGCTGGGATTACAGGTACCCGCCACCACGCCCGGCTAATTTTTGTATTTTTAGTAGAGATGGGGTTTTGCCATGTTGACCAGGCTGGTTACAAACTCCTGACCTCAGGTGATCCATCCGCCTTGGCCTCCCAAAGTGCTGGGATTATAGGTGTGAGCCACCACGCCCGGCCCTAGCTGACTTTTGTTAACTGAAATGAAATACTTTTTTGATTGTGGTAAAATACACAGGGTATTTTCAGACAGGGTCTTGCTCTTGTCACCCAGGCTGGAGTACAGTGGTATGATCTCAGCTCACTGTAGCCTTGACCTCCTGGGCTCAAGCAATCTTCCCACCTCAGCCTCCCAAGTAACTGGGACTACGGGCATGCACCACCACACCCAGCTAGTTTTTATATTTTTTGTAGAGATGGGGTTTTGCCATGTTGCCCAGGCTGGTCTCGAACTCCTGAGCTCAAGCAATCCACCCACCTCAGCCTCCCAAAGTGTTGGAATTACAGTGTGAGCCAATGTGCCCAGCCTGGCATCAAATACTTTCACAATGTTTTGCTACTATCACTATACTGCACAAAACTGTTTAATTCTGCAAAGGTGAAACTCCGCACCTATTAAAAATTATTCTCTATTTGCTGGTCCCTTCACCCTCTGGCAAACAACATTCTACTGTCTTTCACTGTGAGTTTGACTACTCTAGCTACCACATATAAGTCGAATGACACAGTAATTTTTCTTTTTGTGACTGGCTTATTTCATTTAGCATAATGTCCACAAGATTCATCCATGCTGTGGCATGTGTCAGAGTTTCATTCCTTTTTAAGGCTGCATGATATTCCATTTCATGAATATACCACATTTTGTTTATACATGTCTCTGTTGGTAGATACTGGGTTGCTTTTACCTTTCAGCTATTGTGAATAATAATGTTACGAATATGAGTGTACAAATTACTCTTTAAGTCCCTGCTTTCAATTCATTTTTTTATATACCCAGAAATGGAATTGCTGGATCATATGGTAATTCTATTTTCAATTTTTTAGGAATCACCATACTGTTTTCCGTAACAGCTGCACAATTTTACATTTCCACCAACAGTGTGTAAGTGTCCTAGCTGATTTTAACTAAACCTTCTTAATCCTAATGTGATATTATTATTTGAAATAGAATATATTTAATGAGAGAAAAAAATATATGTTCCCAAAAAGATCCTGAGAAGAGTGGATTCCTGGCCTTTTTCCCCATGATGACATCTGGTTGGGCTGTAGAACCAGGGAAATGTAAGTCAAGAAGTACACTTACTTCTTCATAATCTGGATTTCATGGCACCATCGTTCTCTGTTTTTGGTACTTAGCTCTAGGCGACAAGACTTAATTGCTATTTTGAGATCAAGTTCCTGCCAAAATAGAAAATCAACAGAAAAAAAAAAAATTAGGTTCTTGTGCAGATTTATTTGCTACCAAAGAAATAACCTAAGAAAACAAAACTTTTTAGCTTTACTAATTAAATATATTTATCCACAGCTCTCTTGAGGCAATGTTTTTTAAAAGATAAACCATGAGACTATTACACCAATGCTTTAAAACTGACCTTCAAAGACACAACAGCATACAAGGGAAAAGTGACTGAAACTGATTTTATAACAGGTCTTTTCGGAACTCTCTCTCATATATAATGGTAGAAAAAAAAAAGATCCTGTCTCCTCAGCAAACCCCTTTCAGAGCTTAATCAAGACAAGTAATACGGGCCCCAGCTTCTAGCATAACTAAAATGAAGAAGGTAATTCAGGGCTTCCTGGACTCCAAACAGCAAGAGAAAGTTTTAATATAACCAAGCCTAAAGCAAAAAACTCCAGTCCTAATGTATGCATTTCAAATGACATGAAAGAAAAAAATCCTACCAATGAGTGTACTTCTGCTTCCATAGCTACATAATGAACCTAACATCTCTTGCCTGTGACTAGTAATTTAGCCAATTCTGACTGAAATTAAACCCATTCTGATGCACATTACAGGAAACAGCCAGACCCCATCATATTCTGGCAACATTAATAATGCAGCTCAGAAACAGCAGTCAGGGCTAAACAGGCTACACTATGTTTCTGATATCATGAGGAGAGTTCAAAAGAATTTCCAACATATGTAATCTCTGACATAAACCAGAGTTGTAATAAAAAGGCTCTGTATGAATACAGAGAGAAGAGCCCAGGGGCCAGGACAGAAAAAATATATTATAGGTGGGGAAGCAAGACATAGCTTGGATAGGGTAGTGTGAATTGGAGGGTGACAGGAAAAAAGAAGCTAGAGATAGGATGATACTTGGTGCATAGAGAAGAAGGAAGCTAGGATAGACTACATGCTAGCCTACCCACAGTTCTCACTCCCTTCAATCTTCCTTTTGTTATGAGCAGTTGACCAGTTATATCTATGTCCCATGCAGGCCTTTACCACCATGGAGATGAGAATCAGGCACAACCATGAACAACACTGAGCCCTGAAAGCTCATGTTAATGGAGCAATAAGTTATCTATTTCAAAAATCCCACTTTGTAAGATCCTTCAACTCTTTATATTTCATCCACCCTGTGAAATTCTACCTTTTCACAAAGAATGTTCTATGGGAAGTTTATAAATGTACAACAACAACAAAAAAGTTATGTGTTTAAAAAGTCGGAATATGCTGGAGATAGGGTGATGGCTGTACGTCAATGTACTTAATGCCACCTAACTGTACACTTAAAAATAAAGTGATAAATGTTGTGTTATGTATACTTTACCATAATAAAACAAAAAGTGATTAATTCATCCATCCCCACCCAGGGACCAAGAAAAGAAGTCACAGAAGCTGCCAGCATGCATCCTTTTTCCTTATGACCAGGCTGATAGGCAGGCTTAGGTAACACAGGCAACATGCCACTGGAAGCACTTGGCTCCCACTTTTTTTTTTTTTTTTTAGTGTGTTATGTTCCCTCTGATGGTGAGAATTATTAAATTTACTACTCATCCTGCTATCACAGGACTTAATGCCTTAGTCCTTCACCTTCCATTCTCTTTCTCCAGGATTTTCTCCTATGCCCTATCTAGAAACCTGGTTCACAAAACTTCCTCAGTTCTATCAGTTTCAGTTGTCATTCTAATTACCCTAAACATGCCTATTTCCCCAAGGTAGACTCCTTATCTCCCCTTTCTCCCACCCCAAATTATGAGCTTTCTCACTACACCCATGTTCCTTTAGATAACAAATTATTACTTTTCCTCTTGAATTCACTTCTTTATTCACAAGCCAAGCCCAGGCATTTTAGTAAAATCTTACCTGTTCATCTTGTCCCGTATGTTGTTCCACTCAAATTTATCCTTTACAAAACCATTTTCCTAGAACAACACTTTTTACCTTGACATTTCCTTAAGGCCAATTAATGAGGAGCATTATGATCATAGCAGCAACAACAACAAAAGTAGCAGCAGGTGCTAACAGTTGAGGGCTTTCATGGGTCAGGTACTGTATTTAGCTTTACACACATTACTATTTTATTTAACTCTCAAACCCACGATGAACGTAATTATTATACTATACTTACTTTACAGGCAACAAAACAAAGCCTATATTACAGGAATTATTAGTCCAGGGTCTATTTACCTAAAATGTCCTTCAGGAAAGGACAATGCATGGCAATGCATGGTTGTGTGGATGTGCATCTGTGCATTTTTCTGGGGAAAGGGTTCATAGCTTTTATTGGTATATCAAAAAATACATGTCCCAGGCCTGGCGCGGTGGCTCACGCCTATAATCTCTGCACTTTGGGAGCCTGAGACAGGTGGATCACCTGAGGTCAGGAGTTTGAGACCAGCCTGGCCAACACTGTGAAACCCCGTCTCTACTAAAAATACAAAAAAATTAGCCGGGCACGGTGGCGGGCGCCTGTAATCCCAGCTACTCAGGAGGCTGAGGCAGGAGAATCGCTTGAACTCGGGAGGAGGAGGCTGCAGTGAGCTGAGATCGCGCCCTGCATTCCAGCCTGGGCGACAGAGTGAGACTCCGTCTCAAAAACAAAAACAAACAAACAAGACCCAAATATAATTTTTTAACTGCTGCTACAATGGTTAAACATTCTCTATTAAATCAAAGTAAAATTCTTGAGTCTGATGTTAACTGTCCTCCACCTACTAGAGCGCCCCCCATCTCCATCTACTAATATCGCCTTCCGTTTGAAGCCATGATCTGCACCAACTTATTCTTATACTGTCCCGACCTGGAATACGTCCCCAATTCCAAAGCCCATCCATCCTTCCAAAGGCTTAACTCTGGACCCATCATGAAGCCTTCCTTGTCTACTCCAGTCCCCACTGATACCACACGGCCTCCAAGCGCGCGCGCGCGCACACACACACACACACACACACACACACACGGACGCACACATTCCAAAAGGCAGTCCCCTTCAGCCCTCTTCTCACACATTCGTGCTCCTACATACACACTGTGACGTGCATCTGCCTCACACACCCTGACGCTCTACATTCACAGGGACACACACGCACTGTCACACTCACTAAACACCTGGTCACAGCCTGACAGTCATACCCAAGTTCCCCGCAACAGCTCTATCTATGCTCAGTACCTCAGATGCAACTTTGGACACACAGGCATAGTATCTTTCTCTCTAATACACACACACAAGCCCACTGGCCCACAAATACTGCCCAAGGTCCCACCAACCATCTATCCCACACTGTCAGCCCTGTGTTCCACAGACGCTCAAACCCACCGCCGCTCCCTCTCACGCCCCGCCTCACCCGATGCTGGTACAGACAGACGTTCCCGAAGCCGCCGGTGCCCAGCCGCTCCCGCATCTCCCAGGGCCCGCCCGCGCCCGGCCGCAGCCCCGGGGGCCGCTCCATGGGGCGGGAGGGCAAGCGGCCTCAGGCTCCACCGTTGTTCCAAGGCCGGTTCCGGGCCGCCGATGCTCGCGCGTCTTTGTTCTCGCGAGAATGAATGCGTCACTTCCGGTAACCGCTGCGAGAAGGGCCCTTCCCTAAGTTCTCCCAGGGCGCTGCTGGAGCCCTGCCGGCTAAGGGATGGGGAAACAAACAGGTACTCGGTCCGCTCTTTAAGTCCCCTACGTATTTTCCGGGAGGGCTGAACGGAACCACAATGTTTTTGTAGTCTTGGAAAACATAAGATCTCTCCAAAGCCCACATTCCCGTCAAATCCACTTTTCAAAGCAGTCCAGTCTCTCCTGTATTAACTTTTTTTTTTTTTTTTAATTAAGATGGGGTCTCGCTGCGTTGCCCAGGCTGGAGTGCAATGGCACGATCACGGCTCACTGCAGCCTCGACCTCCCGGAATTAAGCGATCTTCTCACTTCCCGAGTAGTTGGGATTGCAGGCGCGCACCAACTCGCTGGGCTAATTTTTTTTTTTAATTTTTTGTAGAGACATGGTCTTGCTACGTTGCCCAGGCTGGTCCCGAACTCCTGGCCTCAAGTAGTCCTCCCACCTCGGCATACCAAAGTGCTGGGATTATAGACGTGAGCCACCGCGCCCGGCAATTAGTCATTTCTAAACTTCATATTGTCTCCACTCCTGTCTACACTTCACCTTTCTTCAGACCCCTGCCATCTGTCCTCCAACTCCACCACCCGCTGATCCGGCACGCTAAAGACCACCAATGATTTAAAGGCTGCGAAATCGGAAAAATACTACGCTAGCAGGCCCACTAATGAATTAGCCTTCTTGTTCACTTACTTCCCAATACACTTGCTCCAGGATATCCCCCCTCATCCCAAATGACTCAAGGATGTGACGCTATTCCGGAGTGAAGAGTGTTTCTCGGGATTTCGCGAGCTTTTTTCCTAGATACCGCACGGAGCTTGCTGTCCGGCAGTCCAGTTATGGGTTTGCCAGCACAGTAGTTCATTGTGAGAAGTGTTTTTAATGGGTGCTGCAGGGCTGCAGAGGCAAGCTTTGGGAATGCTGTTGGTGCAGCAAGTGCTTCCGGGTGGCGGATTGCCATAGCATAGGTGAAACAACTCCTGGTCTTCCATTTAAGAGGGTCATACCTTCACTGTACCTGGGGGATCTCAATACTCCAAGTAAAGGAATCAGCGTGGAATCAAATTATTGAGAAATGTGATGCTGCAACCAGAATGTTGAGCACTGCATGAAACAGACGAAGTCGATGTTGTAGGTCATTAGTGACATGTGGTATGGGAGGTTCTGGTTTCTCTAAGTGCATGGTTTCCATGGACTTGGAGATGATGGTGCCTCTGAGGACATGTCATTTAGAGCTGGGCAGACCGCACAGAGAATTGTGGTACTGATTGTTATAACAGTATGAAGCCCTCTCATTTGCTGTTATGTACAGCATGGCCAGTGCTAATGTGCTCAATTTCCATAGGTGGGGCTGTAATCTCCTAATTCCCAGTCAAAAGAGGTAGGAAGGGATGCTGAGGACCCAGGGATACTGATGATTGGGCTGACCCAAAAGTGGCCATCTTTGTGGAAACCAGGTTGGTTCCCCTGGTTAACTTTTTAAACACCCCCATTCCCAGGGCCATGAGTAATTTGAGTTGTTTTTTGTTGTTGTTATTGTTTGAGATGGAGTTTCACTCTTGTCACCCAGGCTAGAGTGCAATGGTGTGATCTCAGCTCACTGCAACCTCCACCTCCAGGGTTCAAGCAATTCTACTGCCTCAGCCTCCCGAGTAGCTGGCATTACAGGCGCATGCCACCACGCCCAGCTAGTTTTTTGTATTTTTAGTAGAGACGGGGTTTCACTGTGTTGGCTAGGCTGGTCTCAAACTCTTGATCTCAGGTCATCTGCCCGCCTCAGCCTCCCAAAGTGCTGCAATCACAGGCGTGAGCCATCTCGCCTGTTTTTAAAAAAGCCTAAGCCTGTTGACCCCAGGCTCCACAATCTTCAATTTTCCGAATCTCAGTTTTTTTTTTTTCATGAGTAAAATAGAGGTAATACCTATCTCACAGAGATTTTGTGAAGATTAAATGAAACAGTGTCTGGACCATAAGTGCCCAATATAAAGGTAAAAATATTTTTCTTTTTGCGCCTAATACGTAGCATTCTCTTTGCTCCTTCTCTATGTAAATGTTAGATCACTATTTTCAAGCACTCCTTAAATACTGATATTTCTCAGGTAATCATCTTCAGCTCAGGACTGTATTTACCCTATCTTAATTTCACCTATGGCCTATACCCTGATGATCCCCAAAGCCCTGTAACCAACCCAGGTACTGATGAGTTTAGAACTGCCCAGCAGCACAACAGACACATATTAGATATATCAAGCACCTAAAACAATATCCAAAGGAGAATTATCTTTTTTTTTCTTAAATCTGTCCCTTCTATTCCCCATTAAACTGTAATCTCTGGGACAACAGGGACCATATTGGGACATGACTATGGTCCTGGAGCTTAGAAAAATGCCTGGCACATAGGAGTTAAATATCTGAAGGACTATTTGGGCTCTTATCTATGAATAAGATGAATGCTTTAAGAGAAAAATAGCAAAAGCCTTGGATCCCTTTTCAACTTTGGGTTGCTCAGGGAGAAACCGCCCTGTGTGATTTTGGAGTAACAGCTGGGCCTAAAGCTCTAGCGCCTCCTATTACACATACTACTTCATTTCAACAGTCATATTGCAACATGAACACAAGACACTTCGCAACCATGGAAAAACATCTGGATTTCATTTGGTAGTTTAAAGGTTTTTGAAAATGTTGATATACACAAGCTGTACTTGGAGCTGGATGACAGACATACTTTTATTCTTTTATTTTATTTTTGAGATGGAGTTTCACTGTCACCCAGGCTGGGATGCAATGGAGCGATCTTGGCTCACTGCAACCTCCACCTCCCAGGTTCAAGCGATTCTTCTGCCTCAGCCTCCCGAGTAGCTGGGATTACAAGCGCCTGGCACCACGCCCAGCTAATTTTTGTAGGTTTAGTAAAGACGGGGTTTCACCATGTTGGCCAGGCTGGTCTCAAACTCCTGACCTCAGGTGATCCACCTGCCTCGGCCTCCCAAAGTGCTGGGATTACAGGCGTGAGCCACTGCGCCCGGCGACATGCTTTTAACATAGGATTTTCTTTTTTTTTTTTTTTTTTTTGAGATGGAGTCTTGCTCTGTCGCCAGGCTGGAGTTCAGTGGCGCCACCTTGGCTCACTGCAACCTCCACCTCCCAGGTTCAAGTGATTGTCCTGCCTCCGCCTCCCGAGTAGCTGGGACTACAGGTGCGTGCCACCACACCCAGCTAATTTTTGTATTTTTAGCAGAGACAGGGTTTCACCATGTTGGCCAGGATGGTCTCATCTCTTGACCTCGTGATCCGCCTGCCTCAGCCTCCCGAAGTGCTGGGATTACAGGCGTGAGCCACTGCGCCCGGCCTTAACATAGGATTTTCATCCTAGAATGACTTTTCCCCAAAAAGATTAAATCTTAGGCCTCTTGCTGCAGGCAAGTTCCATGGGACTGCACAAAAGAGGCAGGGAAACAGTCCCCATGGGAGATTGTAGTTTCTTTAAAAATAGGCTTCTAGGCCAGGAATGGTGGCTCATGCTTGTAATCCCAGCCGGTTAAGAAGCCAAGGCAGAGGATCCCTTGAGCCTAGGCATTACAGACCAGCCTGGGCAACACAGGGAGACCCCCGCCATCTCTATAAAAAATACCATTACCAGGCATGGTAGCATGCACCTGTGGTCCCAGCTACTCATGAGGCTGAGGTGGGAGGAACTCTAGAGCCCAGGAGGTTGAGGCTACAGTGAGCCACAATTGTGCCACTGCAATCCTGCTTGGGTGACACAGCAAGTCCTTGTCTCGAAAAAAATTTTTAATTAAAAAAAAAAAAAAAAAGGCTTTACTACTTCCTATGGAGTTCATAAAAAGTTCTTCCCTTTGTTTAGTCATCCAGAGTAAAGTCATAGGGCTCAAAGTCTTTCCGGAAGCAGCGAGCCAGGGTCTCCTCGTCTTCCTTGCTGATCTGACACTGCCTCCAGTCAGACTTATCAGGAACATTAAGGATGGCTTCACTGGCCAGGACCTCCCTGCAGAAATAGCACAAAGAAGTCAAAATGGAAACTATCAGCCTGAGCTCTCCTCAACATCACCCAAAGAAGGTATGCAAATTTCTCTGACTTTGCTCTCCTGCCCTGAGTGCCATCTCTGCCATACTATTGATCAAAATCATACCCGTTTTAAATGACCAGCTTAGGTACTATATATTTCCTGATCCTTCAAACCCCACTTGCTTCTCCCTCTCTTAAAAAACTTGGAACTATATTATTGGTACTTAGAGAAGCAACACCACATAGAAAAAGGGCAGGCCCTGGTGTGAGAAAGATCAGGGACTGGATTCCACTTCCAGCTTTGCCACTTGCTATCTATGATTTAGACAGATGATTTCATCTCTGAATCTTGATTTCCTCACCTATGAAATGCAAATAAGAACATCGACCATACAGGGTTTTTGTGAGGTACAGAGATAACACAGTCAAAGTGCCATATTAGCTGTGATTACAACCTGCCTTAAACTGTAGTTTTGTCACCTCAACTAGACATGAGTTTGCAGAGTCAGGAGCCTAGTCATACCCACTCTGATTTAAAATTCCTCCGCCTCTCCTTCTAGGGGACTCAGGCCCACATAACAGCAGCACAAGCCCAATGTCAACAAAACAACTTATCTTGGCTCTTAGGACTAAAGAATAACTACATACAGACACACACACACACAAGCTGCTTTCTAATTGCCATTGCTTTATATTTTTATTTTTACTTATTTTGATATATTAGAAATAATTCTAGTACACATTTATATGGTTCATTTTCCACTTTGAAGTTACAGTAAATAGAAGAGTTAGAAACAAATCACAAATTCTCTAAAAGTCAAAGAACCTAAGCTCCCTGGGCAAACTTTGAGCCTATTTCAAATATAAAAGGAAAATAGAACTACCTTTCTTGTACAGCTGAAAAAAAAATGCCATTTCAAATATTTTGTTAACTATAAAATGCTATATAACTATAAATTAGTATCTTGATAATTACTCAATATTGAAAATACATCATAAGCACAAAACCATTCAGAGAATCTTCTTTTTGTGTGCTTTATACGCCTATGTGTATCTGCAATCATGTGCTTATGTTGTCAATGTTCATAACCGCATCTGTTGCTGAGGCAACAATGAAAAGATCATGTCAGATGTCTGAAGCTCGTAACACACTTATTCCCATTTATCTTTTTGAAAAATGTAGTTATCTAACTACATTTACTGGACTTATCTAAGGGGGCAATCTCTTGGAGGCTTTCTGAATTAGTCCAAGACAGGTTCAAGGCTCACTCAAAGCTCATTTTTAACTAGGTGAGAAAAAACAGCTGCAAATCACAGACACCAGCATCAGATACTCTGTTCCACACATTTTCCACTCCCCTTCAAACTGTATCTTCTTGCCAGCAACTTCCCATCTTCAATCTTTGCTGAAGTTATGTTACTCCCTCTATGGTTTTGCAGTCATGTTTTGCCTGATACGAGGAACAGAACTGAAGCCTCCTCCAGGCCTTTACCATACTGTAGAATACTGAGGTTAAGACCTCAAGTTTTGAGGTCCAACAGGCCTGGGTTTGAACCTACCACTGTGTGACTAGGACAAGCTACCTAAGCTCTCTACAGCCTGCTATCCAGTGGGGTAACCATTAGCCAGGTATGGCTATTTAAATTTAAATTCTAATTAATTAAATAAAATCAAAAATTTAGTACCTCAGTCACATTAGCCACATTTCAGCACACAGTGGCCACAAGTGGCTAGTCACTACTGTATTGGACAGTGCAGATATTTGAGCATTTCCATCACTGTGAAAAGTCTACCGGGCACTGCTCTAGAGCCTCATTTTCCACACTGGTAAATCGGGATGACAGTACCTACCTTACAGAGTTATGAAGATTAAATGAGTCATGTATGTGTAAAGTTCTTGGTACAGTTCTTGGCACAGAGCATGTGCTCAATTAAAGTTCCCTAGCACTTCTGGCTGGAATGCCCTCACCCCAATCTTTGCCCTCTAAATATGCCTCTCAGGTTCAACTTTGCCACTTTCATGAAGGCTTTCACCAAGTAGAAATGAGCTGTCCCTTTTCTGAATTTCTACAGCACATTGTTCTCCAAAACTCTGTCATGGTACTCTTCACATTCTACATTACATTACTGTCATATATGTAAACATCTGCCCTAAGACCATGGGTCCTTTGGGGCAAGGACTGTTTACAATTTAGCTTTTTATCAATTGTCCCATGTAGCCCACCACTTTGTTCACAGCAGGTCTAGTGAAAATACATTGAAAAGAAGAAAAACATACCTTCCAAACTGCAAAGGAAAATTCTTTTTAATTCTGTGGAAAAGCTTTTCTCCTGTGTCAAGTTCAACATAAAAATATGCTGCTCCTGGCTGTGCAATCTAAAGTAAACAGAGTTGTATGAGGATGTCCAATAATGCTTTAAAAATCTATAGTCCGAGTTCATCTCTAGGCAAATAATTCAGTCTACATGCACAAGAAAAAAAGATGTGTATGTTGCTATAGATCCCAAGCCACTTAGTGGAACTAGGGCTTAAAAAGCCTAACTGGAAGATACTAACAATATCCTCCCAGTGGCATCTATCCTTCTAAGTTCCTACACCTTAGGAAATTCTAATTTCTTGCTCTTCCCAGGAAAGCACTAAACTTTGGAGTAATGCCCTGTTCATCTCCAGTCTAGTCAACACCCAGTGCTCTAGTTCCAAATTGTCCACTGCCTCTTTTTTTTTTTTTTTTTTAGAGACAGGGTCTTGCTATGTTGCCCAGGCTGAAGTACAGTGGTGCAATCATACCTCACTGCATCCTCAAACTCCTAGGCTTAAGTGATCCTCCTGACTCTCAGCCTCCTGAGTAGCTAAGACTACAGGCACATGCCACCATGCCAAGCTTATTTTTTTATTTTTTGTAGGGACAAGGTGTCTCACTTTGTTGCCCAGGCTGGTATCAAACTCCTGGCTTCAAGTGCTCCTCCCGCCTCAGCCTCCCAAAGTGTTGGATTACAGGTGTGAGCCACCATGCCCGACCCATTGCCTATTTAATAACATTTTTGGAATGCCTTGATAGCTCAACATGTCAAAAACCTTAGGCTCATCATGTCAAAAACCAGATCTTGCCAGGCGCAGGTGGCTCATGCCTGTAATACCTTTGGGAGGCCGAGGCGGGCAGATCACAAGGTCAGGAGTTCGAGACCAGCCTGGCCAATATGGTGAAACCCTGTCTCGACTAAAAATACAAAAAGTAGCCAGGTATGGTGCCGCATGCCTGTAGTCCCAGCTACTGGGGAGGCTGAGGCAGGAGAATCACTTGAACCCGGAAGGTGGAGGTTGCAGTGAGCCAAGATCATGCCACTGCACTCCAACCTGGGCAACAGAGAGAGACTCTGTCTCAAACAAACAAACAACAAACCACCACCAAAAAAACCAGATCTTTACTCTTCCCTGAATATCACCATCCCCGTTTCACCTGCTTGATGTCAGAGTGCTCTGGGATTTCCAACAGCTCTATCTGCTGCTCCTGTGCCTGGGTAATGAAGGCATCTTTAATGTCATCAGTAGCACAGCAGCTGACTGGGACAGGAATGACCTGGGGGTTGGGGAGACAGGAGAAATTCTTTGTGCAGGTCCCAGAGAAGTTGTGCCTGCACGGTCTCTGAGAAGTAGCAAATCCATCACAGGGGTGGAGAAACACCCCTCAGCACAGAATATCCTCAGGCCAGACAAGCCTGTGTCAGCCTGTCTGTAAGGACTTAAACTTATGAGATAGCCTGCCACATGTGGGAGCCATTCTCTGATGCAGGAAAGGCTTGAGAGAGATATCTCTGTCACAAGCCTTTGCCATCTCCGATATTATATATGTGGCAGAGTTAGGCCCATTTGAAAACTTAACAAATGTGCCAAAAAGAAAACCACCACAACTACAAATGACTTACAATCTGATTTTCTGAGCTGCTAGCCCCACGTAGGCTTTGAGACTATTTCCTACCACTAAGCTTTCCCTCATGCTGGACCTCCACACAAAATACTCACTTTCTTCCAAATTCTTATCCAGCAAGCCCCACATCTTCCTTGGAACTTCCTCAAATACCCATTCCTTTTCTAAACAAGGAACCTACTATCTATGCTGTTTACATGTACTGACCACACACTTCCCTGTGAAGTCTCTGGGGTTACCACCAGATACTCTTTAAAAACTTTTTAAATGAACGTTATTTAAATATTAATATAAAAATATTAAATATTTTACATATTAAAGCTAAACTTTATGTAATTTTTTTTTTTAAAATATGGAGTCTGGCTCTGTTGCCCAGGCTGGAGTGCAGTGGCACAATCTCGGCTCACTGCAACCTCTACCTCCCAGGTTCAAGCTATTCTCCTGTCTCAGCCTCCCGAGTAGCTGGGATTACAGGCATGCACCACCATGCCCAGCTAATTTTTTTGTATTTTTAGTAGAGACGGGGTTTCACCGTGTTGCCCAGGCTAGTCTTGAACTCCTGAGCTCAGGCAATCCAACCGCCTCGGCCTCCCAAAGTGCTAGGATTACAGGCGTGAGCCACCTCGCCCAGCCTATTTAAAGACTTATTTACCAATATCAAGGTCCCCATAGCGCCCTTCCAAGTTTCTATGAACAGACCACCTACCTGTAGCTGGAGGTGATGGCTCTTATAATTTCTCTCAAATACAACACACCGTTTCCCTCGACTCTTAAAGAACCGTCTCAGTGTGGCCTTATACTTCTCCACCTCTTCTACCACCTCTGCTGAAAGCTCCACCACTGACTGGTAGTGTCCAATGGGCAGGATGAGGACATGGTCATCAGATAAGCCTCCTTTGGCCAGGGCAAGGTAGCACTGAAGAAGCAGCACACAGAATTGAGACATCAATACAGCATGTAGGATTCTCCAGGGAAAAAAGCCTATACAAAGAGTGAGCATAAGGGTGTAGGCGAAAGTACTTGAGGTTATTAATACAAATTCTTTCTTTAAAAAATCTGATTTTAGAGATTGTAGCAACAATTCTCAGGTATCCGCTGAAGAATGAGATTAGGCATAAAAAATTTCTATGCAAGTAGCAAATGAACTAGGAGCAAATGAATTGGGAGAGGCACACAAGCAGGCTTTTGGCTTCAAACACACTGAGCTGAGGGAGACCAGAACAAATCACTGGGTTTTCCCTCCCATGCTCCAAACTTGAAAAGTTTTTCAGTTTTTATCACCCTCAACCACAAAAAGATACAACTTCTGATTTCAAAATGACCACTTTCGGCTGGGGTAGTGGCTCACGCCTGTAATCCCAACACTTTGAGAGGCTGAGGCAGGTGGACCGCCTGAGATCAGAAGTTCCAGAGTAGGCTGACCAATATGGTGAAACCTCATTTCTACTAAAAATACAAAAATTAGCCAGGACCGTGATGGCATGTGCCTGTAGTCCCAGCTACTCGGGAGGCTGAGACAGGAGAATTGCTTGAACCCGGGAGGCAGAGGTTGCAGTGAACCAAGATCATGCCACTACACTCCAGCCTGGGTGACAGAGTGAGACTCCGTCTCAAAAAAAAAAAAAAAAAAAAAAAAAGGCCCCTTTCTGCCTCCCCAGTAACTTTCATTCCCACCCTCACCCCCAAATATACTCCTTGGGCTCACAAAAAATGCTAAGATGGCATGATTAGCATCTAATGTTCCTAAGCCTTAAGCTGCTGACTAAATTCTACAAAACAAAAGCAAACATACAACCTAATGGGGTAGAAGGAAAGTAAAACCTCAAATTCAGATGCATCCAAAGAGGCAGAAAAGAATGATTTCCAACAATGGATGTCAGCCTTTAATGGCAACTAAAAATATTTCTGTAAAAACCAAAACACGCAAGAATGGTCTACCACTCAGATATTCTCTGATGGGAAGATGCCATGAGTGAGCACAGAAGGGCCCAGTGAGTACCAGTACAGGCAAATATAGATACGTTAGAAAACAATTATCCAGACTGGGTGCGTTGGCTCATGACTGTAATCCCAGCACTTTGGGAGGCCAAGACGAGTGGATCGCGAGGTCAGGAGTTCAAGACCAGCCTGGCCAACAAGGTGAAACCCCGTCTCTACTGAAAATACAAAAATTAGCTGGGCATGGTGGCACGTGCCTATAATCCCAGCTACTTGGGAGGCTGAAGCAGGTGAATTGCTTGAACCTGGAAGGCGGAGGTTACAGTGAGCCAAGATTGTGCCACTGCACTCCAGCCTGGGCGACAGAACAAGACGGTCTCAGGAAAGAAAATAAAAAATTATTCCAACTATGCTCTTAGTGTGGTGGGCTCAAAGTTAAGGCTGAAGGAAGGAATCACTTCTCGTCTATAATAAGAAAGTCCAATAGAATGACAGGATACGTGTTGGAAAGATACTAAAGCATGATTGTCCTTGATTTGTTTGGCAGAGAGGACTGAGCATATTGACAAAGCTAATTTTCCAGATGACTAAAGTTGATGAAAACCTCACAGGCACTAACACTGTTTTTTATTTGTATAACAACCACCTTATATTGTATTTTTTTAAAAGGTTACTCTAGAAGCCTGAGTCTTCTAGCTATTTTTGTCAGAAGGTCACTGCCATAAACATCAGCTTTTCTATTATGATGTGCATTCTTTAGGTAATGATGTCTAAACTAAATAGCTCCTCCGCACCATCTCTAATCCTGTACTTGCAATTTTTGTGAATAGTTTCACACTTGCCTAATCTCCTCTCTCTTTCAAACTCTCACCTTCTAATCTGTTCTAAACTAGAATTATCTCTAACCATGTATAAATAGGACCTGAATAAATGGTTCTCCCCGTAAGTAAAATGCATTGATTTTGCAATAATTATTTTAGACTCTCAGCAGCCCTTCCCCCTTTTTACTAATCTGTGGCTATGGACCATCAGCACAATTCTATGCACTACCTTTGAGGAAGGCACGGCAAAGAGAAAGCCAGGGAAAAAATTTAAAAAAACAAAAAAAGGCAATCAAAAAGAATAGTTGCAGGGAGGAGATCCCAAACCCTTCCACAGACACCCAGAGGTCATTACAGGTTTGTAAGAGGTTTCTACCTAAGGACAGTGTAGACTCTAGGCTGAAATACTCATGTGGCCTACTTGGGATGCTGGGTTGGGCCACAAACAAGACCTTTTTCCCCTCTAGTTTCAGGCCTAGATGAGAAGAAAACAGGTTTCCTTGATTGTTGCTTAGGCCCACACCCTGAGTTAGAGTAACCTGGACAATAGAAAGATGAATGGAAAAGAAAAGTCACTGCTCACTGAGGCCTAGAGCAGCACTGAGCTATGTCACACATTCCAAATCTCTTATCTCCTGCATGTGATCTTGAACCTTCCCAAACAGATTGCTTCCCAAACAGAAGGCAATTCAAAGCCTAACTTACTATACAAATTGTGTGGGAGAGAAAAATGGCATAAACTAATCCTAAGAGGAAAAAAGATGCAAAAGAGATCATCCAAAAAGGGCACTGCTAATAAAAGCTAGAGCTTCTCAAGTTTGCTCTTATTCCACTGAAGACTTCATCCACAGGTTCTATGGCTTAGTTGTGTCACTGGCCTTGACTCCATTAGTGCTCCCCCTAGAGATAGGAGTGTGCCACTAATTAAGACTTTTTTTTTTTTTTTTTTTTTTTTTGGTGACAGAGTCTCGCTCTGTCCCCCAGGCTGGAGTGCAGTGGCGCAATCTTGGCCTGCAACCTCCACCTCCCAGGTTCAAGCAATTCTCTACCTCAGCCTCCTGAGTAGCTGGGATTACAGGCGCCCGCCACCACCAGCTAATTTTTGTATTTTGAGTAGAGACAGGGTTTCACCTTCTTGGCCAGGCTGGTCCTGAACTCCTGACCTTGTGATCCACCTGCCTCAGCTTCCCAAAGTGCTGGGATTACAGACGTGAGCCACTGCACCCGGCCAAGACATTTTTTAAATGTAAAAGACTGAGACTCTTCAGGTGGAAACAACACAGGCAGAAGTGTAACTCCTTAAAGTGTAAGATGAAATTGAGACTCTGGTCAGTCTACAGAAGGAAGACACAAAAAAGGGTCCTCAGATTGTTAGGATAAGTTGAAAGGATCAACCCCAGAAACCAAAAGTAGAACAAATCAATGAGAAATGGATGAAGGCACCTGTCTTCAGAAGCACTACACACTTAAGGAATTGTCTTAGTCCATCTTGTGTTGCTATAATAGAATACCACAGACCATAATTTATATGAATAGCAATCTATTTGGCTTGTGGTTCTGTAGACTGGGAAGTCGAAGTGCATAGCACTGGCACCTGGCAATGGCCTTCATGCTGCATCATCCCATGGCAGAAGGGCAAGTGGGGGTGAGAGTAAAGAAGCAAAAGGGGACCTGAACTCGTTTTAACAAAGCCACTCTCATGATAACCCGCTACTGTGATAACATTAATCCATTCATGAGGGCAGAGTCCTTATGACCAAATCACCCTTATTAGGCTCCACCTCCCAAAACTGTCACAAAACAAAAATGACTTATAAATATTTTCCTCAGGAATCTTGGGGAACATCCAATTCTAGTCACTGATGACTATAGTGTTAAAAATTAAGTTTTCTTCATTCTAAATGAATGAAAAAGAACAATGGTCTATAGAAAACCCAGGGAAATCAGAGTCAAAGACTGGTATTATTTAATGTCTAATCCAGCCCTACCCAAGTAAAAGTATCTGGGGAAATGTGAAATAGAATGACTTTCCCATGAGACACACACATATTCAAGCTTTCCACCACCTGAATAAAATCATACTCAAGACCATCCCGTTCTCATAGTCTGATTCAGTGCTTACCAAACAACCTTATCATCATTATCTTGGGTTCCTAGATACTCACATCAGGAGTGTGAATATGGGTATTCCTGTCATTAGTAAACTACACCCTCCACTACTAAGCAAAACTGAAATTTTATCTTTGATGTGATCAGTTAGTGTGAATCAGCTTCCAGCATTACATAATTCCAGATAAAAATTCATAGGCTGGGCGTGGTGGCTCACGCCTGTAATCCCAGCACTTTGGGAGGCTGAGGCAGGCAGATCACCTGAGGTCGGGAGTTCGAGACCACCCTGGCCAGCAGGGTGAAACCCTGTCTCTCCTAAAAATACAAAAATTAGCCAGATGTGATGGCAGGTGCCTGTAATCCCAGCTACTTGGGAAGCTGAGGCAGGAAAGTCACTTGAACCTGGGAGGCAGAGGTTGCAGTGAACTGAGATCACGCCATTGCACTCCAACCTGGGCAACAGAGCGAGACTCCATCTCAAAAAAGAAAAAAAAAAAAAAAAATTCATAAGGTTCTAGTTTCTGAATCTGAAGCTATAAAAAGAATATCAACATTTTTAACCCAATACAGGTATATAAGCAACAGAAGACTGCCTTTCTAGGATGAAGAAAATCACTTTAAATGGTAATTAGCAAAAGGAACTCATCACTCTCAATTAGATGGGCTAAAAAATACAGAGAGTCCGAAAAGTATATAAAAGCATCACCCCTAGAGAACTATACCTATTTATGAGAGAGGAAAAGAGAGAGCTATCTTGTAAAACTGGCTATTGCTATAACAAATGTTGACAGGGATGTGGAAAAGCAGAAACCTTCATACATTGCTGGTGGGAATATAAGATGGTGCAGTCATTTTGGAAAACAGTTTAGCAGTTTCTTAAAAAGTTAAACATAAATTTACCATATAACCTAGCAAATCCATTCCTACGTCTATCCAAAATAAAAACATATATCCACACAAAGCCTTGCATGCAGATATTTTACGGGAGCATTATTTCTAATAGCCATAAAGTAGAAACAACCCAAATGTCCATCAACTGATGAACAGATATAGATGAAAAGTGGTACACTATACACTGGAATATGATTTGGCAATAAAAAGGAATGAAATACTGATACAGGCTGCGACATGGATGAACCTCAAGAATATTATGCTAAGTAAAAGAAGCTAGACACAAAAGACCACATGTTGTATGATTCCATTTATAAGAAATGTCCAAAAAAGGCAAACTATGGAGATAGTAAGTAGACTAGTTGCTGCCTGAGGCTAAAGTTGGGAACAGGGATTAACTGTAAATGGGCATAAGAGATCTTACTGCAATGACAAAAATGTTCTAATACTATACCATGTGATGGTGGCATAACTCAGTAACCTTACGAAAATCACTGAATCATACACTTAAACATGGGTAAATGTTATATGTAGATTATGTCTCAATAAAGTTAATAAAAAACAAATAGGCATCTCCTTCTCTATAAAGTCCAAGGAAGTAACTCACATGTGTGCCGATGTTGACCACCAAATGCTTTTCCACTTCAGGGCTAGCAAGGCAAAACCAGCAGGGTCCTGGAGGCTGAGCTTCATGTAAAAGAAAGCCAGGTGTTACTATGGTCCAAGCACTACAGCATATAATCACCCCACAGAACTCAGCTTTGTCTGATTTTTATATCCTGAAAAGACGGGTATACAACACTGCCACAATGGGCTGAGCCTGTGCTCCTCACTATGACCCCCTATGAACATTTTCAATGAAATTAAACTTCCATTAGAATTTGTAACCAATCCACAGGTAGGTAACCCACAAGTGCAAAATCACACACTGACTAAAGTAGCACATAACTGGCAATAGGCTACAACAAAAGAACACTGAACTGGGTGTCAGGAGCCCCAACTAAAGCCCCAGCCATGCCATTAGCGATGACCCTGGAAAATTTACCCTCCCAAGGTCAGCTTCTTCTGTGAAACAAAAAGATGAAGAAAGAGAATCTCAATGAAACACCCTTGAAGTCCGTCCTTCGAGTTTGATCATTCTATTATTTTATGAACCTATGTTGGTTTTGGAGGCTCTTTACCTAATTATGTTTTACAGACACAAAGGAAAGGTGCTTTTTCCGTAGTTCTTACAGGAAGCGCCTCAGAACAGCCTCAAAGTCAGGCCATTCTTATCTTATTTTATTTTATTTTATTTTTTTGAGACGGAGTCTCGCTCTGTCCCCAGGGTGGAGTACAGTGGCGCGATCTCGGCTCACTGCAAGCTCTGCCTCCCAGGTTCATGCCATTCTCCTGCCTCAGCCTCCTAAGTAGCTGGGACTACAGGCGCCTGCCACCATGCCCAGTTAATTTTTTGTATTTTTAGTAGAGATGGGGTTTCACCGTGTTAGCCAGGATGGTCTCGATCTCCTACCTCATGATCCGCCCACCTCGGCCTCCCAAAGTGCTGAGATTATAGGTGTGAGCCACCATGCCTGGCCCGTTATTTTATTTTTTTGAGACAGGGCCTTGCTCTGTCACCCAGGTTGGAGTGCAGTGGCGCAATCTTGGCTCACTGCAATCTCCGCCTCCTGGGTTCAAGCGATTCTCATGCCTCAGCCTCCCGAGGAGCTGGGACTACAGGTGGGTGCCACCATGCCTTGCTAATTTTTTGTATTTTTAGTAGAGACAGGGTTTCACCATGTTGGCCAGGCTGGTCTCGAACTCCTGGCCTCAAGTGATCCACCCGCTTCGGCCACCCAAAGTGCTGGGATTACAGTTAGTGTGAATCAGTTTCCAGCATTACATAATTCTAGATAAAAATTCATAAAGCTCTAGTTTCTGAATCTGAAGCTATAAAAAGAATATCAACTTTTTTTTTTTTTTGAGATGGAGTCTCACTCTGTCACCCAGGCTAGGGTGCAATGGCATCATCTCGGCTCACTGCAACCTCCGCCTCCTGGGTTCAAGCAATTCTCCCATCTCAGCCTCCTGAGTAGCTGGGACTACAGGTGCATGCCACCACACCTGGCTAATTTTTGTATTTTTAGTAGAGAAGGGGTTTCACTATGTTGGCCATGCTGGTCTCAAAATTCTGAACTCGTGATCCGCCTGGCTCAGCCTCCCAAAGTGCTGGATTACAGGCATGAGCCCCCACACCTGGCCAAAAATATCAACACTTTTATCCCAATATGGGTATATAAGCAATAGAAGACTGCCTTTTTAGGACAAAGAAAATTGCTTTAAATGGTAATTAGCAAAAGCCACTCATCACTCTCAAGTAGATGGGCTAAAAATACAGAGAGTCTAAGAAGTATATAAAAGCATCACCCCTGGAGAACCATACCTATTTATGAGACAGGAAGAGGGAGCTATCTTGTAAAACTGGCTATTGCTATAACAAATGTTGACAGGGATGTGGAAAAGCAGAAACCTTCATACATTGCCGGTGGGAATATAAGATGGTGCAGTCACCACACCTGGCCAAGGCCATGTTTATATTTTGTTTTTACTGTTGGTCCTAATGACTCATTGCACAATTCTCCCCTGCCAGAAGAGGCTCTCTTAGCAATGCTGCTTTCCAAAGAAAAGCCAAAATAACAGTTACTGTTCATAGAGGAAACCTCTGGAATAAAGGTACTTACGAGGTTTGCGAGGCTGCTTTGGATGAGGAGAAGATTTGCTATCTCTACCTGTGGATGAACGCTTCCTTCCCTGCTTTTCATTTAAATCAAAGAAAAACTGACAGGCTGATTCTTCCTGGAATGGCCAAAAGCAGAAGATTAAATGTTGTTCAACTAACCTTTAGATAAGTAGCTGACCACTCACATACAATGGAACATTCTTGCCATGCCATATCTATCTTTCTTCTCAGTCCTTTCTGCACACTCTAGGGAAGCAAAATATCTTCCCAATTGTGATGCCTGAACTCTCAGTCATACATCAACACTTATCCAAACTACTGCCAAATTCATCTCTTTGGAAAAATGAGTTAAAATGCAAGTTATAAAGTAATTCTTGCCTAAAGCAGAACATGAACCCACCTAAATTCTCTTATCCTTCTGCTCTCAACAGGGACATAGTGTAGTCATACAATTTCACAGGTCAAACAAGCCTAATTCAGCCTTAATTAAGAGATGAGAAGGCTGCTCGGAAAGAAAGAAAAGTCTGAGAAAGCAGACCATGCATGCTAGTAAGGGAACTTGACATTCCTTGCTTTAGTGGGGAAAAAATTAATTTGAGAAAACTCTGCTATTAAGAAAATTTCTTCAGAGTGAATCTTATTTTCCTACTAGCAATCATCATAAAATCACAAATTACATTGCTACGAAGCTGCTAGAGCCTTGCCTAAAGAGCTAAGGACAGATAATCAACTTTAGACAAAGACTACAAATAAAACTGTAACCCCAAACATCTGAATCCAGTTTGGACAAAGAAAGACCTAATGTATGAAACTGTTAACCCCAAACTACAATAAAAAACACTAAGCTTAGTTGAAATCTACTAAGATTTTCTAAACACCATCATGATTTCCCAAGGGGAAAAAAAAGATTTAGATTCTAACTATTAAACTTGTCTTATGTACTAAACCATAACTAGGAAAAGAACACATATAATGGGCAACCCTGCCCAGAAAATGCCAACCCTCAATCAGAACATACCACAGGGGCAAGAATTTGCTTTCCTGTGGATGCTTCCTGCCCAGATTTTCTGTAAGGGTTTTCGGTGACATCCGGAGGCTGTTTTACCAGTTCTGCTGCATCCATTAGCTTCATGGGAACAATACTGAATGCGTAAAGATACTTTAGAGAAAAAGAACATAATGACATTAGGGAAAATACTATTTACCCAACTGTAATCAACCTATTTTACTATGAAGATTTCACAGAAAACATGTGAAACTCAGTAAAATTAAAAGAACAGCAACCAGACCATCCATAGCTCAGAGAATAAACAGTAAATCAAATGCCAATTCAGTGGCCTCTGCAGGGACTCACCAAGGGCTGACAAAGAAATGAACAAGAAATCAAAGCCCCCACCCTCACAAACCAGGAGTTCTCACTCGGATAATGGAATAGTGACAACTGTCACTGCAAGGCCCAGAGGGACTTGCTGTATAACCCTTGAAGACAAACTGCTTCTGTCTCTGAGTCCCTTATCTTTGTGTACTTTGTCCACAGAATTGTGGCACTGCCACTCATTTTTCCTAATGAAAATTACAAACGAACTTAGTGTTTCTCTCTCTGATATTATACAAATTCTGCTATATATGCTAATAAAATTTTCTTAAGAGACTAGCAGCAAAGAAATAAATATTCATATAAATATTTGGAATCTTGCACTAATGCCACAGATATCAAAAACTTTAGATAAGATATAAATAGATGTTTAAACTTACTACTGATTAGGGAAATGCAACTAAGTAACAATTATATATCATTTATCACATTGGCAAAAACTTTAACTTTGACGTGCGGCGGGGGTGGTGGCTCATGCTGCAATCCCAGCACTTTGGGAGGCTGAGGCGGGCGGATCACGGATTTTGTATTTTTTGTACTAAAAATACAAAAGATTAGCCAGGCGTGGTGGCACACACCTATAGTCTCAGCTACTCAGGAGGCTGAGGCAGGAGAATCGCTTGAACACAGGAGATGGAGGCTGCAGTAAGCCGAGATCGTGCCACTACACTGCAGCCTGGGCAATACACAGAGACTCCATCTTAAAACAAACAAACAAACAAACAAACAAAAACTTTGACTTGATCCAGTGAGAAATATGGAGTGGAAAAAAAACACACACTGCTGGCGTAGGGGTATAAATTGGAACAAAGTTTTTAGATGAATTTAATGATGCTTGCCAAATTTTATAATGTGCACACCTTTTGACGAAAGTATAAGTTGCTATGGCTGAGGCTAACATGTCCCTGAGAATAAAACAGACTGAAAATACTAAGTGTTATTCAGTTTGAAACGGCAATTAAAAGAAAAATTACAAATCTAAACTTGCTAAGAATTGGGCAAAAAAGCTGAAAATAGGCTGGGGAATTTACGTGGAGGTCAGAGTGGAAGCAGGTACGAAAGGGTCCAGCAGAAGAAAACATGGCTGCCAAAGTGTTTTGAGTCCGCTGGCAAGTTTGGCCTGGCCTTAGCTGTTGCAGGAGACGTGGTGAACTCTGCCCTATATAATGTGGATGCTGGGCAAAGAGCTGTCATCTTTGACCGATTCCATGGAGTACAGAACACTGTGGTAGGGGAAGGGACTCACTTTCTCATTCCACAGGTAGAGAAACCTATTATCTTTGACTCTGTTCTTGACCATGTAATGTGCCAGTCATCACTGATAGCAAAGATTTACAGGATGTCAACATCACGGTGCACACGGGGGCCTGTCGCTAGCCAGCTTCCTCGCATCTTGACCGGCATTGAAGAGGATTATGATAAGCGTGTGCTGCTGTCCATCACTACCGAGATCCTCAAGTCAGTGGTGGCTCACTTTGATGCTGGAGAACTAATCACCTAAAGAGAGGTGGTCTCCAGGCAGATGAGCAACGACCTTACGGAGCGAGCAGCCACCTTTGGGCTCATCCTGGATGACGTGTCCTTGACACATCTGACCTTCGGGAAGGAGTTCACAGAAGCAGTGGAAGCCAAACAGGTGGCTCAGCGGGAAGCAGAGAGCACCAGATATGTGGTAGAAAAGGCTGAGCAGCAGAAAAAGACAGCCATAATCTCTGCTGAGGGCGATTCCAAGGCAGCCAACCTGATTGCCAACTCACTGGCCACCGCAGGGAACGGCCTGATCGAGCTGCGCAAGCTGGAAGCTGCGGAGGACATCACATACCAGCTCTCATACTCTGGGAACATCAGCTCCCTGCCAGCGGGGCAGTCCATGCTCCTCCAGCGGCCCTGGAGAGGCCACCCTGCCTGCACCTCCGCAGGCCAACTGGGCCACAGCCCTGATGATTCTTAACACTGTCTTCCTTCTGCCCCAACCCTAGAAATCACTGCGAAATTTCATGATTGGCTTAAAGTGAAGGAAATAAAGGTAAAATCACTTCAGATCCGCGCCCCTCCCCCCCAAAAAAGCTTAAAATATTATGAAAAAAACAAAATATCGATTTGCTTATCTTTTGTATGCACTGTCTATGGCATGTGATAGTGGAATAATCTTCAGACTCTTTATCTGCCTATTTTCCCACTTCACTAACTGTTCTTATTTTAGCTGTCTCGATCCATAATAGATTAGTTTTGGCCCTGGGAAATCAGAAATGCTCTCAGAGAAGTGAGAAAAACAACCTGTTTTTCTGGTATATTCTCTTTCATCAACTGTACTGTTTTCTAATACAAAGATAGATTCCAGGTATCACTAAGATTTCCCTCAGGAAATCTTAGCCCTAAGGAGGGCTTAGGTAAATCCTCTGGGTTTTTTTTTTTGTTTCCCGAGACAAGAGTCTCACTTTGTCACGCAGGCTGGAGTGCAGTGGCCCGATCTCAGCTCACTGCAGTCTCCACCTCCCACATTCAAGCAGTTCTCCTGCCTCAGCCTCCTGAGTAGCTGGGATTACAGGTGCCCCCCACCACACCTGGCTAATTTTTTTTTATTTTTTATAGAGATGGGGTTTCACCATGTTGGCCAGGCTGGTCTCAAACTCCTGGCCTCAAGTGATCTGCCCACCTCAGCCTCCCAAAGTGCTGGGATTACAGGCGTGGGCCACCATGCCCAGCTCTTTGGGGTTTTCTTATTTCAGCTAAATGAAGTTGCTAAAGAAGTAAGCAAGCATCTGAGGGCAAATTCACAAATACCCATAGAGACAACCACATAGATGTGGAAGTAAAGGAACACTGTTCATTTGATATTTTGCCCTTATTCCTCTGGGCCTATTTTCCCAAAGCCTTCTTTAAACTCTCCTACAAAAAGACCCAAAGAGACTTGAGCTTTCACTACCATATCTTTACAAAGGAGTCTCCGAAACTGCTGGGACTCTGCAGTCAGGGAGAAGAGAAGATCTGAATGGTAAACTGGACAAGAGATACATTTATCAGGCAGACCATGAATATCAACCTTCCACCAAATGGGTAAATCTTTACCTTTTTCTTTTCTGGATTTCCAACATTTGCCAGAGCTATAAACCGGGTGGCATGCTGTGCATTTTCCTGTAGAACAATATGGTTTCTACAACATATTTGAGAGACAAAAAATTATAAACAATTTTACTTTTGATTTGCAATGACAAAATATGTGGACTCTGTGGGGCCATAAAAAGAGCAGAGGTCCTCAGTTCATCATCACAAGTCAAATGATTTCAGATAAGTTACTATCTATCCGTCTAATAGGGCAACAATCCCTACCTCACAAGGCTGTTTTAGGAAGAGATGAGATTATGTCTTCAGAAACCATCAAAACTCCAACTTTTGGCTTCAAAAGAGTTGTAAAATTGGCAAAATGTTGACAATAGTTCAAACTAAGTGATGGACACATGAGGGTTCACTTTACTATTGCCTCTTCTTTTGTGTAATAAAAAGCTAAAATAGGCCGGGCACTTTGGGAGCCGAGACAGGAGGATTGCTTGAGCCCAGGAGTTTGAGACCACCCTGGGCAACACAGTGAGACTCTGTCTCTACAAAAAAATTTTTTAATTAACTGGGCGTGGTGGTGCATACCTATAGTCCCAGCTACTCAGGAGGCTAAGGTAGGTGAATCACTTGAGCCCACAAGGTTGAGGCTGCAGTGAGCCTTGATAGTACCTCAGCACTCCAGCCTGGGAGACAGAATGAGATCGTCTCAAAAAAAAAATTAAAAAAAAAAAAAGTAGTCCTTTGTGTCTGGCTTCATTCACTTAACATAAAGTTTTCAAGGTTCAACCATGTTGTAGCACATATCAGTACTTCATTGCTTTTCCTTGCCAAATAACATTTCATCATATATTTACCACTTTTAATTTACCCATTCACCAGGTGATGGACATTTGGGTTGTTTGCACTTTTGAGCTATTATGAATAATGCTATTATGATCATTTGTGTACAAGTTTTTGTGTGGACATATGTTTTCCCTTATCTTGGGACAGGAATAAAATTGCCATTACCATGCTGCTGACTCTTACGTTTAACCTTTCAAGAACTGCTAAACAGTTTTCCAAAGCAGCTGCACCATTTTACACTCTCACCAGCAATGTGTGAGGGTTCCAATTCCTCCACATCCTTGCCAACACTTGTTATTATGTATTTGCCTTTTTGACTACTGCCATCCTAGTGGGTATGAAGTGGTATATCGTTGTGCTTTTGATTTGCATTACCATAATGGCTAATGATACGAGCATCTTTTTTATGTCTATTGGCCTTTTTTTTTTTTTTGAGACGGAGTCTCACTCTGTTGCCCAGGCTGGAGTGCAGTGGCGCGATCTCTGCTCAACTGCAAGCTCCGCCTCCTGGGTTCATGCCATTCTCCTGCCTCAGCCTTCCAAGTAGCTGGGACTACAGGCACCCACCACCATGCCCAGCTAACTTTTTGTATTTTTAGTAGAGACAGGGTTTCACCGTGTTAGCCAGGATGGTCTTGATCTCCTGACCTCATGATCTGCCTGCCTCGGCCTCCCAAAGTGCTGGGATTACAGGTGTGAGCCACCGCACCCAGCCCTATTGGCCATTTGTATATGTTCTATGAAAAACTGTATTCAGATTCTTAAGAACTGTGTAAGTTTTGAGTGGCTTGTTCCCAAAACTTCTGTTTTCGCAGTATATTTTTAGAGAACAAGACATTTTTCTGGAATGAAAATATGGAGATTTAACAGAAAAGCCTGTATTACCTATGATTCTGCATTAGGCTGTGGGATTATTGTAAGGGGGGTATTCTCTTCTTGCTCACTTACATTTTTTTAACTAGCAACAAGTATATATTACTTTTGTAAAAAAGAAGGGAAAGAAGTTATTTTAGGAATAATCCATGCCCTTTATCAGTGAAGATAATTTTGAGCTTTTACTTACTCTCTCACTTGTAAAACACTGGTTTTCTTGGCAATATATTCTTTAAGAACTTGACCTCTATATCAGGAGATCGAGACCATCCTGGCTAACATGGTGAAACCCTGTTTCCACTAAAAATACAAAGAATTAGCCAGGCGTGGTGGTGGTCGCCTGTAGTCCCAGCTACTCAGGAGGCTGAGGCAGGAGAATGGCATGAACCCGGGAGGCGGAGGTTGCAGTGAGCCGAGATCATGCCACTGCACTCCAGCCTGGGCGACAGAGCAAGATTCCATCTTAAAAAAAAGAACCTGACCTCTATATACCTACTATGCTACTATGTAGCCACAAAAATTATAAAAATAAAAACTCCACCTCTGAGTGCAAAAGAAAAAAAATATTTTCTTGGCTGGGCGCGGTGACTCATGCCTGTAATCCCAGCACTTTGGGAGGCTGAGGCGGGCAGATCATGAGATCAAGAGTTCAAGACCAGCCTGACTGACATGGTGAAACCCCATCTCTATTAAAAATACAAAAAAACTTAGCCGGACATGGTGGCACACACCTGTAATCCTAGCTACTCAGGAGGTTGAGGCAGAAGAATTGCTTGAACCCAGGAGGCGGAGGTTGCAGTGAGCCGAGATCGTGCCACTGCACTCCAGCCAGGCGACAGAGCGACTCCGTCTCAAAAAAAAAAAAAAAAGACAAAAAAAAAAAATCTTTTATTCTTCCCTCTCATTTATTTTTAATTGACAACTAAAAATTGTATTTTTTATTGTATACAACATGCTATTTTGAAATGTGTATATATTGTGGGATGGCTAAATCAAGCTAATTAACATATGCATTATCTCATATTTATTTGTGGTAAAAATTTTTTTAAAGAAATGTTGCCCAGGCTAGAGTGCAGTGGCTATTCACAGACATAGTCATTGCACACTATAGCCTTGAACTCCTGGGCTCGAGTGAGCCTCCTGCCTCAGCCTTCCAAGTAGCTGGAACCACAGGCACACACCATCATGCCTGGCCCTGAAAAGGAAAAAACTGATACAAGTTCTTGATTCTGAAACTGAAGGATTTCCAAAGTGACTTCAAATTAGGGAACAAACTCAGAGAAGATGAATGACTTGAGAGTCACTTATTTCAGTGTCTGAGTAACCAAATGGAACCAAAATGTTATATGGTTAAAAATGAACAAGAGAAGTTTATACAGAAGATGCATGGCAAATTCTTCAAAAAGCCAAAAAGAATGAAATGCTACTCACCGATATGGAAGCCTCTCATAATAAGTCTTTTCCAAAGCAGCAAAATGATATCTTGGTTTCAAGCCCGTGGCAAGACTGGAAACCAAAGCAGAACCACATTTTTTGGTATCCACTTCTCCCTAGTAAACAAAAACTTAGTCATCCATACAGACCAAAAGTTATCAAGAAATGCAAATAAATAATAAGACATTTTGAAATGTTTTTGAAATTTATACATGAATACAAATGTGAGCAGAAGGAACTGCACATTGAATTTCATATGTATGGCAATCAGAGAAAAAATCTTAACAAATAAGGGAGCTGAACTATTATGAATGTAGAAATAGGAACAACTGTTGGAAGCCAGAGATTAAAAGGTAACTCCTCCATATCAATACCCAAAACATAAATTATTAAAACCTTTTTTGGAAAGTAAGCTCTCCCTCTGGAGCCCACAGACTGGGCTTCTAGTTTTGGTTTAGTTTTTTTTTTTGAGATGGAGTCTTACTTTGTCACCCCGGCTGCTGGAGTACAGTGGCACAATCTCGGCTCACTGCAACCTCTGCATCCTGTGTTCAAGAAGCGATTCTCCTGCCTCAGCCTCCCTAGTAACTGGGATTACAGGCACGTGCCACCACACCTGGCTAATTTTTGTATTTTTAGTAGAGATGGGGTTTCACCATGTTGGCCAGGCTAGTCTCAAACTCCTGATCTCGTGATCCGCCCGCCTCAGCCTCCCAAAGTGCTGGGATTACAGGCGTGAGCCACTGCGCCCGGCCTCTAGTTTGTTATGTAGTGCATCTGTAGTTCACAGGTCCAGTCAGTCAATTCAGAAAATCAAAGCGAAAAGCTAGGCTTCAGGGCTCTTAGGATCCACAGAATATCTGGTATAGAGTATTCAAGGACTTCATCACAAGCATATAATCCTTTATTTTGCTTCAGTCAAGGAAGTGGCAGTTTGAGGAAGGGCATAACCACACCCTTCTTAAGTAACATGAAGTTTGCCCAAAGTTATTCTTGCTCCCAGAACATCCCCAGATTCTGTTAACAACCAATTAAGTGATCTCTCACCCACAGCATTATTTATGAACTCTATTCTAAGAGAAGGTATTACTTGGAAATAAGCTAACAAAGTTTGTTTTCCACTACGTAAAGCAGGAATTTCCTTTTGTCTTATGCTTGTTTCCTTCAGGTTTCTGCTCAAGGGCAGGGAATTAGCTTTGAGGTCAGTCCTAGCATCTTAGGGATTGGTGAACTATACTTTTCTCCTCCATAAATATACTGTATGGTTATTTATAAGCCTTGATCAAAATCAATTTTTAGCTCCCTGCAAAACAAAGGGGCCTCATTTTCTCATCCTTCCTTACAGAGCATCACGTGTGTCTTTCTCTCTCCTTCATCACTTTAGCAGCCCTTCTCTGGATCTTCCCTAGCTTTGCTATATCCTTGTGCTCCAACCAGCTCTACGCCTTGTATTCTAGGTAAAGAGTAACCATGGGTTTGTCAAAAAGGAAGAGAGCATCCTCCTTGATAATGCCTGGTATCCTGTTGGCCTTTTTGGTCATGGACACATGGTGCTGAAACTGGCAAGGGGTGGTATACAGGCTCCACTTCTGGATCATCACTGATAATCCTGAATCCATCCATGGAGATTTGTTCCCAAATGCATTCTTACATTTCCCTTCAATGAAGCTCAGCCAGTGTTTTCTGCCCTCACACATAACCTTTTCAAAATCTTCCTTAGGCTTACTTCCACCAGTGTAGTATTTCACTCCCCATGATAGTTGTCACTCCTGGTGTACCATCCCTTTCAAGATTACTCATAAAATATTAAAATCTGGCCAGGCATGGTGGCTCAGGCCTGTAATCCCAGCACTTTGGGAGGCCAAGACGGGTGGATCACTAGAGCCCAGGAGTTCAAGACCAGCCTGGGCAACCCCGTCTCTACTAAAAATACAAAAATTAGACTGGGCACAGTGGCTCATGCCTGTAATCCCAGCATTTTGGGAGGCTGACGTGGGCAAATTACTTGACGTCAGGAGTTTGAGACCAGCCTGGCCAACATGGTGAAACCCCATCTCTACTAAAAATACAAAAAAATCCGCCTGTAATTCCAGCACTTTGGGAGGCCGAGGCAGGCAGATTGCCTGAGCTCAGGAGTTCACAACTAGCCTGGGCAACACGGTGAAACCCCATCTCTACTAAAATATAAAAAATTTGCCAGGCATGGCAGTGTGCGCCTGAAGTCCCAGCTACTTGGGAGGCTGAGGCAGGAGAATTTCTTGAACCCAGGAGGCAGAGGTTGCGGTGAGCAGAGATGGCGCCACTGTACTCCAGCCTGGGTGACAGAGCAAAACTCCATCTCAAAAAAAAAAAAAAAAAAAAAAAAATTAGCCAGGCGTGGTGGCACATGCCTATAATCTTAGCTACTCAGGAGGCTGAGGCAGGAGAATCGTTTGAACCCAGGAGGAGGAGGTTGCAGTGAGCCAAGATCACACCACTGCACTCCAACCTGGGCAACAGAGTGAGACTCCATCTCAAAAACAAACAAACAAACAAACAAAAAATCAGTGAAACCTCAAAACATTAAGAGGCTTAGGAAAGGGCACTTGAAGCAGAGAATATAAAAAACCATTCCTTTATAATTAAGATTTCAGCAGTCTCATCTATGAATCACACTTTCATGAAATTAACTTTTGCTTTGATCAGTTGATAACAGCTTTTAGAATCCTGAAAATTTTCACAGAAGACTTCTAATAAAAGGTACCCAAGAGCTAAAATACTCAATATAAACAGGAAAAGAAAAAAGTCCCAACTTAAGCCAGTGCAATTTGCTTTTAGAAATTCCAACTAAACAAGCACTACTCACAGAAGAATTCCCAAAGTTCCCCACATACTTGGGCCATGGGGATGTGAGCAAGATATCAACACCCTTAAACTGGGAGGTTGTACACAGCATCGTTCTCAGAGAAGACACATCCTTGGGACTAAAACTATAACCTGGTACTGGCTCATTTAAGGATTCTGTCCCACTGAGGTACACAATCTGCAGCCCCGAGCTTCCAGTGAAGATACCTTTACGACCTGAGTTCAAAGAAAAATGAACAAATTTTAGTCAAAATTGCAGAATGAAAAGCCATCAATAGGGGGATGAATCTCCCATGACTCTCCTATGTCCCTGCCATTTTACATGTATGAAGTGTAAACTCTCTAGCAGCTCCCTTCTGGCTGCTAGGCATCAATGGTGAATGGCTACAACATTATTTCTGATCAATAAATATGAACAGCCCTACGTGGACGCTGCTGGAGCCCACGGGCCAGTATGTTTATGCCACGTGCCTTACAAATATTACTGGAAAAAGTTGGGAAGAGAAGATTAGGGAAAAGGCTTTCTGCCTTCTAGAGAAGATTCTACATGGACTTAAATGCAGACATCTGGACACAGGAAAAGGCAACGCGAAGAAAAATACAGTTCTAAGGAAGCTACAGTCTAGAAAAGATGCACACAGTGAAACTCCGTCTCTACTAAAATACAAAAAATTAGCCAGGCATGGCAGTGTGTGCCTGTAGTCCCAGCTACTTGGAGGCAGGCAGCAACTTCCAAGTGAAGGAAAACATTTAGAAAGAGCAAGTGTTTAGGAAAAATTAAAGACGCTACTCTCTTCTAGGGTTATTCCTGGCTTGTGGCCTTGTTTCCATTCCCTCCTGTTGCCTTCAAGACCTTGCTCCATCAACTTTCACTTCCCTTTCATCTACTGAGTCTACTCAGCTGGCGCTTTTTGTTCAGAAAAAAATATGCTCAATCATCGCCATCCAAAATGAACACACATACTAAGAAACTTCCTCCTCTTCAGTTTTGAATTTCTGAAGAGTAGTCCATGCTAAGTGCTTTACCTTTTTTTTTTTTTTTTTTTTTGAGATGGAGTCTTGCTCTGTTGCCAGGCTGGAGTGCAGTGGCACGATCTTGACTCATTGTAACCTCCACCTCCGCCTCCTGGGTTCAAGTGATTCTCCTGCCTCAGCCTCCCGAGTAGCTGGGACTACAGGCGCCCGCCACCATGCCCAGTTAATTTTTCTATTTTTAGTAGAGATGAGGTTTCATCATGTTGGCCAGGATGGTCTCAACCTCTTGACCTTGTGATCTGCCCACCTCAACCTCCCAAAGTGCTAGGATTACAGGTGTGAGCCACCATGCCCGGCCTACTTTATTAGTTCCTTAACCCCCTGCAATCAGTTTCCCTCTCCCATCACTCTCTTAAAGGTCACCCTATATTTCCCAATGTTCTCCTGAAACTATGTTATCTTCACTTAGATTCCATGAAGTTGACAACATTTTTACCTCTCGAACAGTCCTTTAAGCACTTTTATGTCTTTGTTCCTACCCCCTAGATGAAGACATACCATCCCTACCCACCAAGGTACTATCATCAACCTGCTTCCTTTCTGACTGTATTTCTTCCTCAATAATTTGATCCTCTTCTCAGCTCTATTTTTCATCATTATGGGACCAACTCTCCAAAGCCTATACTCTTCAACATTGATACTCTAGAAAGAACTCTCGGGCCGGCACAGTGGCCAAGGCCTGTAATCCCAGAACTTTGGGAGGCTGAGACGGTTGGATCACCTGAGGTCAGGATTTCGAGACCAGCCTGACCAACATAGTGAAACCCTGTCTCTTCTAAAAAATACAAAATTAGCCGGACATGGTGGCACACACCTGTAACCCCAGCTACTCAGGAGGCTGAGGCAGAAGAATCGCTTGAATCCGGGAGGCAGAGGTTGCAGTGAGCCAAGACTACACCATTGCAATTCAGTCTGGGCAACAAGAGCGAAACTCCATCTCAAAAAATAATAACTCTCACTTCCAACTATATGTTGGATGTCCTACCAGTACTTCAAGCTCACTATCACATGTTTACCTACCAAGTTCATTGCTTGATCCTCCTACTGGATCCAAAAAATCTATTTCACAGAAATAACCCAAGTACCTTAGCTGCTCTTTCCTTTCCTGGCACTAAATTCATATAGTAAAATGGCTGCCAAATATCTACAGTAATGCCCTTAATCCAAATCTACAAACTATACCAAGAACTGCATAAGTCAGGCTCATGTTAAAATCTACAACAGAATTTCAAAATGTGTATCTGATATGTGTAGTTAAAAATAAACAGTGCTCACTTCAGCAGCACATATACTAAAACTGGAAAGATAAAGAGAATATTAGCACTGCACCTGCATAAGGATGACATGCAAATTCATGAAGAGTTCCATATTAAACAACAAAACAAACAAAGTCCTTCCTTCAATTTTTGCTTAAATAAGTCCCATAGGATTAGAGCAAAATAAGACTGGTAACTGGACGGCCATAGCCAAATAAAGACTAAAGGCCAAGATGAACTATGATGGGGAAGGAGAGGACATTTACAGCAAAGGAAATGAAGAAGCTTTCTAGAGAAATAAGACCAACAAAGAGGAAATGTGAAGAATAGTGAATTCAATTAAAAAAAAAAAAGCCGGGCACAGTGGCTCACGCCTGTAATCCCAGCACTTTGGGAGGCTGAGGCGGGCGGATCACCAGGTCAGGAGATCGAGACCATCCTGGCCAACATGGTGAAATCCCGTCTCTACTAAAAACACAAAAATTAGCTGGGTATGGTAGCGCATGCCTGTAATCCCAGCTACTCGGGAGGCTGAGGCAGGAGAATCACTTGAACCAGGGAGTCGGAGGTTGCAGTGAGGCGAGATAAAGCCACTGCACTCTAGCCTCAGCAACAGAGCAAGACACTGTCTTAAGAAGGAAAAAAAAAAAAGAGTTGAATGATCTAAGAGGCAGCAGACTGCCAGCAGGTGGGGGGAAAACAAAAGCAAAATTTGACAGTGCTTTTGAAAATGGCCAGACACTGAAAGAGCCACTAAAAGCAATACAGAGGGCTGTGGAGGAAACAACTTTAAGCTGGAACTGAAGAGTGTACCTAGAACCAGAAAAAGGAGAGTAAAAAAAGAGTAAAAACTCCCCAAAGAACAGCACTAAAAACTTGAGTTGCCAAAACCTTAGAGTGAAACCTAGAGCTATAAATAGTTGGGAGGCTAATTAACAAGTAAGCTGTATATACCTAGCAAGATTGTATGGTAAGGCCACATACATGAAATTTCCTTTGTGTGAACATAATTTATACCTTAAGTATCCCATATACTGTAGACAAGGAGTTTATCCCTCTAGTTCGCTAAACAAGTGTGTACTGGGTTGTGGGAACACAATGAGATTGGGGCTAAGTGGTAGAAATAATAAAGGAAAAAGGCCACTGTCCTAAAGGCACTGTCCTAAGGGCACAGCAGCACATATACAGACTCTGGGAAAAAACCCTCCAAACCCCATTATCTCAGGCTGCAATCACTGAAAAATCTAGCCAAAAATTTCCCGGGAGACCAATTTCTGAGAATACTATATTATGTTTATTACAAATACAACAAATATCAGCCAGGCGCAGTGGCTCACGCCTGTAATCCCAGCACTTTGGGAGGCCGAGGTGGACGGATCATGAGGTAAGGAGATCGAGATGATCCTGACTAACATGGTGAAACCCCATCTCTACTAAAAATATAAAAAAAATTAGCCAGGTATGGTCGCACACGCCTGTAATCCAAGCTACTCAGGAGGCTAAGACAGGAGAATCACTTGAACCCGGGAGGTGAAGGTTACAGTGAGCCAAGATTGCACCACTGCACTCCAGCCTGGGTGACAGAGCAAGACTCCGTCTCAAAAAAAAAAAAAAACAAATACAACAAGTATCAGCTTACCCAGATAAGTAATGTTTTCAGCTAATTCACATCCATCAGCATCCTGGAAATATTTTACTGTTTCCTGGTTATTAGCACCAAGCACGTATGTCTGAATAGGAGCTAGTGAGGGAAACAGACATGACACCATATAGTTACCAGATCTGCTTTAGAACTTGAGATGTCTCTCTATAGAAAAAATACTTATATTAAAAGTAAATAGTCCATGCATTCACATTCCCCATATTTAGCAATCCTAAATGTGGAACGGCTATCCACTAAGGATATACTACAACCGACCTTGTAGCTTGATTATTTTATTTATTTTATTTTATTTTATTTTGAGACAGAACCTTGCTTTGTCGCCCAGGCTGAAGTGCAGTGGCGCGATCTCGGCTCACTGCAATCTCCGCCTCCCAGGTTCAAGCAATTCTCCTTCCTCAGTCTCCCGAAGACCTGGGATTACAGGCATGCGCCACCATGCCCTGCTAATTTTTATATTTTTAGTAGACACATGGTTTCACCATGTTGGCCAGGCTGGTCTCGAACCCCTGACCTCAGGTGATCCACATGCCTCGGCCTCCCAAAGTGCGGGGATTACAGGCGTGAGCCACTGCGCCGGAGAGTCTTAATAATGAAAAGCAACTTAAATTCTTAAATACTGAAAATAATTCTTAAATTCTTAAATAATGAGAAACAACTCTGCAAGAACTCTGGCCCTTGAAATTTTATTAGAAATCATATGTTAAATAAAAATAATTTCTATACCTTTCTTGGTGCCAGTCTTATACTCCTCCCATTCAGCATCTGGGGTGGAGCCAAAGAAATTTCCTACACACAACAGCAGCTAAAATGAGTTTTTTAAACAGATATGTGAGATTTTAAAATATCAAACAGTATATAATTGATAGTAATATTCGACTAGTTATTTAATAGTTTCAAATCAGTTTTTAATTCTTAATCAATTTGCAGATTTCAATATACAATTCTTTAGCAGCAACTGTTAACAGTTACTGATTCTATGAATTATTAAATTTTGGCTCTTTGGCTGTCAAATTCAAGTTAGAGATGGGTAAGAGAGAGTCAAGGAACTAAACTTTTAAAATAAGTTAGAATTCAAGTGCTCCTCAAATTCCCAGTCCCACTCTGCCACTCATGGCTCTCTCCACATATCCTTCCCTGGAATATACAGTCCCATAGAAATAGATCTTTAAAGAATCCCCATGTGAAACAAAAAAACTTAAAATATTAGAAACTCTGAGAAATACAGGGCATAAAAAACACATTTCCTGCCTGTTGTCTTTACTCAACCTTTAACCCAATGAACAAATTATCCTCATACCTGGAATACTCTCTTCTGTACTCTTAGGAGTTTACAGTCTAGTTGGCAACCATACACAACATTCATATAGAGCTTTTAAGCTTGTGATGGGTTGGTATATATGTTACCTGACTTAATCCTCACCACATTTGTGAAATAGATCTGTGCTTCCCAAACCCAGAGGTCAGAATCACTTAGGGAAGTGTTGCTAGTCTGTTTTCAGTTTTTTGTACAGTGATAAAGTAACAAGATTCAAATTCAAAAAATATAAAGATCAATAGTAAACAGTAAATAGGTCTCCCTCCCCCAACCACTCAGCAGCTACTAAGCTCCTATGCTCATGAAGGGAACTCAATTTAACAAAAATGGTATGTGCTCAATCAAGACTTAAAGGAGTGCAAACTTTATTTTTATGTGTGACTACAAAGGTAAAATTAAATTCAGTAAAAACAAACATCTTACATCAAAGTTTCCACTTTTCTTCTGAATTGCTTGAACTCTATTGAATAAAATATCAAACTTTCCTTCAACATCTCCACAAGCCAAGCTGCAAACAAAGAGATAAACATTATAGCAATTCAGGAAACAAATGGGCCTGCCGGGTTTGGTATATACTAGTCTTTTGGATTAGACAGATACATGATCTAGTCTCTCTCTGCAGTTACCTTGCAAGGTTCAGTGCACGTAAACCACTAGGCAGATCCACTGAGGGTCTCACCAACACCTCCCACTCACCATATCTAAAATTTAGCTTATCACTTACTCCACAATTGAGCCAGCTTCTTCTCCTCACTCCTAAGTTTTGTGGACATGTCTATGACTGACACGGTCAACAAGAGTCAAAAATCCCCCACCCAGTCACCAAGTCCCATCAATCCCTTTTTCCAAACATCTTTCACATTCATTCTATCCTTCTTATTTTGACTCCTCCTATCTTAGTACAGGGCTTCAGTCATTCATTTGATAAACAGGTACTGGACACCTACCATACGCTAAGTACAATATGCCAAGTATACTATGCTAAGAACATGTTAGCAGTACAAGGTGGAGGAAGACTCAGTTTAAGCCTCAAAGAGTTTATAATCAGGGAAAGGAAGACACTCTAATCGTTATAAATTTATAAGAAAAGGGTTACAACAGGAGGTATGTGTGAAGTGTTATGGGGCAGGAAGTAGAAAATGGCAAGAGGTGACACTGGTAAGGTAAACTGGCCCTACGTTGTGAAGTGACTTTTACTATCATCTCATTTCTGAGATTTTCTAATTCTGATTTATGTGGTTTTTCCACGGCTTATATCATTTTCTTAATGTCTTTTAACTCATCTTGAAACATTAAAATTTTATTGTTTTGTGAGTGTCTCTTTCTGGCGTGCTTTTATTGTACACCTCGCCGAACTTTTTTTTTTTTTTTTTTGAGACAGGGTCTCACTCTGTCACCCAGGCTAAAGTGCAGTGGCATGACCTTGGCTCACTGCAACCTCCACTCCACTCCACTCCACCCTGCCCCACCCCGCCCCACCCCGCCCCACCCCCTTCCTATGGCAGAGGAAGAATCAGACAAAAATACAATGCATCTAGTGTTAGATTCAAAGTAGAGAATACACTTATGTTTCCTCTAATGTCTTCTCTTCTTCCTATCCATCCTACAGAAAGTAGTCAGTTTAATGTTCTTTCCTCAAAACATTAAGAGGTTCCCCACTGCCTATAGAACCACAGCTTTCCACAGGCCCTGACCTGTCATCTTTCTAGTGCTTTCTCCAAGTTTTCTTAACTGAAACCTTACTTACTGGCAATTTGATTACTCTCTGCCTCTGTTCCACTCTACCCATCCTGAATCTAAGTTTTTCCCATCCTTCAAGGTTAGCACATTTCTGAAGCCTTCCTGGCTGGCTCAGAAGTCATCCCCTTCTCAAAAACTCAGAAAACCATATTACAGCATTTCAGAGCAAGCTTTGTCATAAACTAATAAGACTTTTATTTATATTTTGAGCACCACCTCCTCTAGGAAGTCTTCTAGTACCTATCAGTTACCAATTTCTAGTGTTCCCATAGGATCCTGCATTTCTTCCATCACAGCAGTTGTCACATGGAATTACCATTGTCTCTGGGAGATCCACTGTCCAGTTTATACATCACCAGGTGCCTCATCTCCTAATCTGGGCCCTTTTCCAGTGTTCTCTATCCCACTGAATAAAGATAGAAATCTATGACCCAACAGGGCCAACTCCTTTTCACTCACAATTAAACCATCACAAGCCTTGTTGATTTTACTTCCTTAATAAACCTTGAATCCCTAAACTATTCCTCTGTCATCACTCTACCTAATCCCAGCTGTTCTCAACTTTGGCTCTGATTTGTTCTCCACATTGCAGACAGAACTGCTTTCCAAAATGAAAATTTGATCATGCCAAAGCGTTCTTAAGCATTTCAATAACCTTTTTAGGTTAAAGACAAGAATACAGTTATGTGCCAGATAACAATGTTTCGGTCAACAAGGGACTACATATATAATGGTGGTCCCATAAGATTATAATGCAACTAAAAAATTCCTATCGCCTAGTGATGTCTAGCCATTTGTAACATCATAGTGCAATATATTACTCATTTGTTTGTGGTAATGCTGGTATAAACCCACTGGGCTGGTGGTTATAAAAAGTGTAGCACATACAGTTATGTACAGTATATTTGATAATGATAATAAACAACTATGTTACTGGTTTATGTATAATATTTAGCATGCTATGGCCGGGTGCAGTGGCTTACGCCTGTAATCCCAGCACTTTGGGAGGCCAAGGCGGGTGGATCACAAGGTCAGGAGCTCGAGACCATCCTGGTTAGCACAGTGAAACCTCATCTCTACTAAAAATACAAAAAATTAGCTGGGTGTGGTGGCAGGCTACTCGGGAGGCTGAGGTGGGAGAATAGCATGAACCCATGAGGCAGAGCTTGCAGTGAGCTGAGATCGCGGCACTGCACTCCAGCCTGGGCAACGCAGCAAGACTCCATCTCAAAAAAATATATATGTATTTAGTATGGTATGCTCTATACTGTTATTTTAGAGTATACTCCTACGTATTTAAAAAAAAAAAAAAAGTTAACTGTAAAAAAGCCTCAGGCAGGTCCTTCAGAAGTATTCCAGAGGGCACTGTTATCATAGGAGATGACAGCTTCATGCATGTTATTACTACTGAAGCCCTTCCAGTGGGACAAGGTATGGAGGTGAACAGCAGTGATACTGATGATCCTGACCCTGTGTAGGCCTAGACTCATGTGTGTGTGTCTTAGTTTGCAACAAAACAAGTTTAAAGCCAGGCACAGTGGCTCACGTCTGTAATCCCAGCACTTTGGGAGGCTGAGGCAGGAGTGTAACTTGAGCCCAGGAGTTCAAGACCAGCCTGGGTAACACAGCAAAACCCCCCCTCTACAAAAAATACAGAAATTAGCCAGGTGTGGTAGCTTGCACCTGTAGTCCCAGCTACTTAGGAGGCTGAAGTCGGAGAATCACTTGAGCCCAGGAGATTGAGGTTGCAGTGAGCCGTGATTGCACAACTGCACTCCAGCCTGGGTGACAGTGAGACCCTGTCTCCAAAAAAAAAAAAAAAAAAAAAGTTTAAAGGGTAAAAAGAAAAAAAAAAGTAATAGAAAAAAGCTTGTAGGATAAGGATATAAAGAAAATATTTTTGTACAGCTGTACAATGTGTTTTGTGTCTTAGCTGTGTTATAACAAGAGTCAAAAAGTTTTAAAAAACTTAAAGTTAATAAAGTAAAAGCTACAGTAAACTAAGGTTTATTGTTGAAAATAATATTTTAATAAATTTAATATAGGTGAAGTGTACAGTATTCATAAAGTCTACAATAGTGTAAAGTAATACATTCCCTCACCTCTTACTAACTCACTCAGAGAAACTTTCCGTTCTGCAAACTCCATTCATGATAAGTGTCCTACATAGGTGTGCCCCTTTTTTTTTTCCTGTATACAGTATTTTCTTTTTTTCTTTTTCTTTTTTTTTTTTTTTGAGACAGTCTCGCTCTGTTGCCCAGGCTGGAGTGCAGTGGTGTGATCTCAGTTCACTGCAACCTCCGCCTCCCAGGCTCAAGCCATTCTCCTGCCTCAACCTCTCCAGTAGCTGGGATTACAGGCGCCCACCACCACACCCGGCTAATTTTTGTATGTTTAGTAGACACAGGGTTTCACCATGTTGGCCAGGCTGGTCTTGAACTTCTGACCTCAGGTGATCCACCCACCTCCGCCTCCCAAAGTGTTGGGATTACAGGCATAAGCCACCACACCCGGCCAGGTATTTTCACTGTACCCTTTCTACATATAAATACAAAAATACCGTTGTGTTACAATTGCCTACAGTATTCAGTACAGTAACATGATGTACAGCTTTGTAGCCTAGGAGCAACAGGCTATACCATTTAGCCTAGATGTACAGGAAGCCATACCATCTAGGTCTCTGTAAGTACACTCAAAGATGTTCACACAATGACGAAATCGCCTAACAACTCATTTCTCAGAACATAACCCTGCTGTTAAGCAATGGATTACTCTTATTTCCCAAGGTTCAATCCTAACATTCTCGGGAAGCCTTCTTGACTCCTACCATTAAGCCAAATAGCCCTCTTATGCACTCTCCCAGAACCACGAATATTTTCTTCCCAAAAGTTACCACTATTGCAATTTTTTTTTTTTTTTTTTTTTTTTGAGACAGGGTTTCAATCTGTCACCCAGCCTGGAGAGCAGCGGCACGATCACAGCTCACTGCAGCCTCGACCTCCCCAGGCTCAGGTGGTCCTCCTGCTTCAGCCTCCCAATTAGCTGGGACCACCACGCCCGGCTAATTTTTTTTTTTCTGTATTTTTTGTAAAGACGGGGCCTTGCTATATTGCCCAGGCTGGTCTTTAATTCCTGGACTCAAGTGATCCTCCTGCCTCGGCCTCCCGAGTCACTGGGATTACAGGCGTGAGCCACTGCGCCTGGCCCTATCACTATGGTAACTTTACATTTATCTGAATTTCTTTTTTTTTTTAGACGGAGTCTCACTCTGTCACCTAGGCTGGAGTGCAGAGGTGCAGTGTCGGCTCACTGTGCAACCTCCGCCTCCGGGTTCAAGCGATTCTCCTGCCTCAGCCTCCCAAGTAGCTGGGATTACAGGCACGCGCCACCACGCCTGGCTAATTTTTTTTTGTATTAGTAGAGACCGGGTGTCACCACGTTGGCCAGGCTGGTCTCGAACTCCTGACCTCAAGTGCTCCGCCCGCCTCAGCCTCCCAAAGTGCTAGGATTACAGGCGTGAGCCACCGCGCCCAGCCATTATTTGTTTTGCTTTTTTGTTTGTTTTGTTTTGTTTTGAGAGTCTCGTTCTGTCGCCCAGGCTGGAGTGCAGTGGCGCGATCTCGGCTCACTGCAACCTCCGCCTCCCGGGTTCAAGCGATTCTCCTGCCTCAGCCACCGCGCCCGGCCCATTATCTGGATTCTTTAGTACCTGTCCCTCTAGACTACACGCTCCATTAAAGCAGGAACTCCATCTGTTGCAACACCTAGCACAGCGTCCGGCACACTGCAGTTCTTCAATAAATACTTGCTGCATGAAGCCCTCTCTTCACCACCACCCCCTCCCCTCCTCCTCGCAAAAAAAAAAAAAAAAAAAAAAAAGCCCCAGGGAAGGGTCCCTATCTACTCTGTCCACCACTGCCCAGGGCCCATCAGTAGGCCCAATGGCTATTAGGCGAATAAATAAATGGGGTCAGGAGAAACGAAGGGGAAAGGATGTGTCAGAAGCCAGGACTGCCCCCTAAGATGGAGAAGGCCTAACTCTGGGAGCTTCTGCCTCTCCCAAGGAGCGTCGCCAAGAGAAACCCCCTCAGAAGCGAAAAGGGCCAGGAAAAGACGTCAGCCCCGGCCAGGCAAAGACATCACCTAAGCTCCCCAGCGGCCCCGTGTCTCTCCGCCTTTTCCTTCCCCCTTCCCGTCATGGGAAAGACTCCCGCCCGTGTCGTCACCTACACACACGAAAGAGACACAGAGAGAGAGGCTTCCATTCACGGTCACTCACAGGCGCAGCGGTTTCTGTGCCATCTGTCCGAATAGTGCGGGTTGTGAGTGCCACCTAAAATTGGGAATGCGAACCCGCGCTCCCCGGAAAAATGCGACCGCGCAACAATCAGACGTCAGCGCCCTCCAGCCAATAACGGTTCACTTACTTACGGAGACCGCCGAGGGACAGAAGCCTCTCTCAGGTGTTTGCGCCTCAAGGAAGAATCAAGAGGGAAAGGGAGGAACGAAGGGAGAAAGAGGAAGTGACCCGAAGGATTCCAACTACGATTTTTTAAATTAAATTTCAGAGCACTTGAAGCGAATGAATGGCTAGGAAGTACAGAGCACAATGTCGGGTTCTAACCTAACCTAACCTAACCATATCGGTCTAGTGGGCAAGACAGACACCCTATCCACTTTTTTTGTAAGTTTTTAACCTATCAAAAAGTTAAGAGGCCGGGCGCGGCGGCTCACGCCCATAATCCCAGCACTTTGGGAGGCTGAGGCGGACGGATCACTTGAGGACGGGCGTTCAAGACCAGCCTGGGCAACATGGTGAAACCCCCGTCTCTACTAAAAATACAAAAATTAGCCGGGCATGGTGGAGAATTGCTTGAACCAGGGAGGCGGGGGTTGCAGTGAGTCAAGATCGCGCCATTGCACTCCAGCCTGGACAACAAGAGCGAAACTCCGTCTCAAATTTGGAAAAAAAAAAAAAAAAAGTTAAAAGAATAACGGCTATTACCTTGATTCAGTAAGTCTCAGCATGTTGCTAAATTTGCTTGTGTTCTCTTTCAAAGTGCCCAAGCCCTTCCATCCTCACTGAATCATTTGAAAGTAAAGTGCAGGCCGGGCGCAGTGGCTCACGCCTGTAATCCCAGCACTTTGGGAGATCGAGACCATCCTGGCTAACATGGTGAAACCCTGTCTCTACCAAAAAATACAAAAAATTAGCCGGGCGTGGTGGCACTCACCTGCAGACTCAGCTACTCGGGAGGCTGAGGCAGGAGAATCGCTTGAACCCAGGAGGCGGAAGTTGCAGTGAACTGAGATCGCGCCACTTCACTCCAGCCGGGGCGACAGAGCGAGACTCCGTCTCAAAAAAAAAAATAAAGTGCAGACAACAGGAATACATCTGCATTCATCTCCTAAGATTAGGACATCCTCCTACATAACCGTAATACTATTAACACAGCTAAGAAAATTAACATTAATTATTCAATAATATCACCTAATATACATCCATATTTAAAGTTCTCCATTTGTCCCCCCAAATTGATTTTATATTTGGGACTTGTTTTGATTCAGATCCAATGAAGTTTCACACTTGCATTTGGTTCTGTCTCTATTTTAATCTACAAAAGCCCTCCTACCTATTTGGTTTTAGTTTTTGTAATACTGACTTTTTTTAAGGGTTCAGGCCAAGTGGTAGGAAACAAGTGTGTAAGGAAATAGAAATGAGAGAGTTCCTGACGACTGAGGGGAAGGGAAGACTCATCAAGGGCATCTAAATAATTCAAAATTAATAAAACATAAGATTAAAGAAGAACTACAGGCCAGGCACAGTGGCTCATGCCTGTAATCCCAGCACTTTGGGAGGCTGAGGCGGGAGGTTCACTTGAGAACAGGAGTTCGAGGCCAGCCTGGGCAACATAGCCAGACCTCGTCTCTACTACAAATTTAAAAAGAAAAAAAAAAAAAGTTAGCTGGGCATGGTGGCCGTATGCCTATACTCCCAGGTACTCCAGAGGCTGAGGTGGGGAGATCACTTGAGCCCAGGAGATGGAGGCTTCAGCGAGCTATTACCTTGACACAGCACTCCAGCCTGGGTGACACAGCAAGCCCTGTCTCAAAAACCAAACAAAACTACAAAGTTCTGGCTTTTCCCACAGCCTACAAGCCTTTTTTGTTTGTTTCTTGCCTCATAAACACTGATGGCTCTGCTTTGCTGGCACGTAAGAATGCATTTGTTCCTACTCTTTGGATAATACAGCACTGCCCAGGAGTGGCACTCAAGACTGAATCTTGAAGAAGAGTAGAAGTTTGCCAAACATGAGCAGGTAATAATTCCCAGAAGAGGATACAAAAGTAAGACATAAAAACTCATCGGTATTGAAAAATCAAAAGACTCTACGAGAAAGACTGTTAGAAATAATAAACGAATTCAGTAAAAGTTTCAGGATACCAAATCAACGTACAAAAATCAGTAGCATTTATATGCACCAACAGCAAACAATCTGAAAAAGAAATCAAAAAAGCAATCTCATTTACAACAGCTACAAAGAATATAAACTACGTAGGAATCAATTTAACTAAAGAAGTGAAACATCTATACAAGGAAAACTATACAATACTGATGAAAGAGGACACACACACAAAAAGGAAAGATATTCCACGCTTAGGGATTAGAAGAATTAGGCGGGCAGATCACGAGGTCAGGAGATCGAGACCATCCTGGCTAACACGGTGAAACCCCGTCCCTCCTAAAAATACAAAAAAATTAGCCAGGCGTGGTAGCGGGCGCCTGTAGTCCCAGCTACTCGGAAGGCTGGGGCAGAATGGCGTGAACCCGGGAGGGCAGAGCTTGCAGTGAGCGGAGATCCAGCCACTACACTCCAGCCTCCAGTGCGGGCGACAGAGCGAGTCTCAAAAAAAAAAAAAAAAAAAGACAACACTAGCTAAAGCAATTTACAGATTCAGTCCAATCTCTATCAATATACAAATGGCATTGTCTACAGCAAGGATCCCCAACCCCCGGGCTATGGACCAGTACCCGTCAGGAACCAGGACGCACAGCAGGAGGTGAGCGGTGGGCAAGTGAGGATAACCGCCTGAGCTCACTTCCTATCAGATTAGCGGTGGCATCAGATTCTTAGAGAGGCTGGAACCCTATTGCGAACTGCACATGCGAGGGTTCTAGGGCGCTGCGTACCTTACAAGAATCTGATGCCTGATGATCTGAGGTGGAACAGTTTCATCCCCAAACCATCCCCCCATCCCTACATTCAGCTCTCTTTTTCTAATGTAAATGTCATGTAGGAGCGTTTGTTTTATTTTGTTTGTTTTGTTTTTGTTTTTGTTTGAGAGGGAGTCTCGCTCTGTCGCCCAGGCTGGAGTGCCCTGATGCGATCTAGGCTCACTGCAAGCTCCGCCTCCCGGGTTCACGCCATTCTCCTGCCTCAGCCTCCAGAGTAGCTGGGACTGCAGGCGCCCGCCACCACGCCTGGCTAATTTTGTTTTTGTATTTTTAGTAGAGACGGGGTTTCACCGTGTTAGCCAGGATGGTCTCGATTTCCTTGACCTCGTGATCCGCCCGCCTCGGCCTCCCAAGTGCTGGGATTACAGGCGTGAGCCACCGCGCCCGGCCACGATAGTTTTATTTGACGTCAGGACTGTTTTGTAGAGCGAGGTGGGATAGATGTGGCACGCACTAGCCACGGTTTCCACCGTTCCCAGAGCGTGGAGAGGCAGCGCCACTGCTCTCAAGGTTAATGACAACTCAATAAAGCACTGCTTTTATTTTTTGCAGTCTTCAATCTGAGAAGGCGAGAAATAATGTTTTCAATAAATATGGTTCATACCATTAAAAAAAAAAAAAAATCCCCCTGCGTCCATGGAAAAATTGTCTTCCACAAAAGCGGTCCCTGGTGCCAAAAAGGTTAGGGACTGCTGCTCTACAGAAATAGAAATAGAAAAAACAATCCTAAAATCTATATGGAACCACAAAAGACCCCAAAGAGCCAAAGCAATCCTGAGCAAAAAGCACAAAGCTGAAGGCATCATACTACCCAACCTCAAAATCTACTACAAAGCTATAGTAACCCAATCAGTATGGTACTGACATAAAAATAGACACATAGACCGATGGAACACATATAAATCCATGCATTTACAGCCAACTCATTTTATGTCAATACCAAAAGTACAAAGGTGCCAAGAACATACAATGAGGAAAGGACAGTCTCTTCAATAAATGATTCTTGGAGAACCGGATAGCCCTATACTGAAGAATGAAACTCAGCTCTATCTCTCACCATATACAAAAATCACATCAAAATGGATAAAGACTTAAATCTAAGACCTGAAACTATGAAGCTACCAGAAGAAAACACTGGGGAAATGTTCCAAGATATTGATCTGGGCAAAAATTTTTTGTTTAAGACTTCAAAAGCACAGGCAACAAAAGCAAAAATAGACTAATAGGATTATATCAAACTAAAAAGCTCTGCACAGCAAAGGAAACAATCAACAAAGTGAAGAGACAACCCACAGAATGGAAGAAAATATTTGCAAACTATCCATCTGACAAGAGATTAATAACCAGAATAAATATAACAAGGAGGTCAAACAACTCAATAGTGGAAAAAACCCCACAAATAATCCTATCTAAAAATGGGCAAAGCCATATGTGGTGGTGCTTGCCTGTAGTCCCAGCTACTCAGGAGGCTGAAGCAGGAGGGTTTTTTTTGGGGGGGTGGAGGTGAGGAGATGGAGTCTCACTCTGTCACCCAGGTTGGAATGCAGTGATGCAGTCTCAGCTCACTGCAATTCCACCTCCGGGGTCCAAGTGATTCTCCTGCCTCAGCCTCCCGAGTAGCTGGGATTACAGGTGCTCACCACCATGCCCGGCTAATTTTTTGTAGTTTTAGTAGAGATAGGGTTTCACTATGTTGGCCAGGCTGGCCTTGAACTCCTGACCTCAAATGGTCCACCTACTCAGCCTCCCAAAGTGCTGGGATTACAGGCCTCAGCCACTATGCCCAGTCCCAGGAGGACTGTTTGAGCCCAGTTTGATTCCAGCATGGGCAACATAATAAGAACTCATCTCTTAAAAAAAAAAAAAGAGGGGGGAGCAAAAGATCAAAATAGACATTTCTCAAGACATACAAATGTCCAACAGCTATAAGAAAACATGCTCAACATCACTAATCATCAGAGAAATGCAAATCAAAGCCACAACAAGATATCACCTCATCCCACTTAAAATTTCCTATCAAGAAGACAAGAATTAACAGATGCTGGCAAGGATGCAGAGAAAGAGGAACTCTTGTACACAGTTGGTGGGAATGTAAATTAGTACAGCTACTATGGAAAATTGTATGGAGTTTCCTCCAAAAACTAAAAATAGAGCTACAATATGATCCAGCAAATTCCACCACTGGGTATGTATCCAAAAGAAAGGAAATCAATATATCAAAGAGATATATGCACTCTCATGTTTATTGCAGCACTATTCACAATAGCTAAAATATGGAATCAACCTAAGTGCCCATCAATGGATGAATGGGTAAATAAAATGTGGTATATATACACAATGGAATATTGTTCAGCCATAAAAGGAATGAAATTCTGTCATTCTCAGCAACATGGATGAAACTGGAGGTCATTGTGTTAACTGAACTAAGCCAAGCACAGAAAAAACAAATATTACACGTTCTCACTCACATGTGGGAGCTAAAAAAGTGGATCTCATGGAGATGGAGGTAGACTGGTGGTTACCAGAGGCCAGGAAAGGTAGTGGGGATGTGAGGATGAAGAGTTTGATTAGTGGACGCAAATACAGAAGAAATAAGACCTATGATAGATCAGTAGAGTAACTATAGCTAATGTTAATCTATTGTACATTTCAAAATAGGTAGAAGAGAATAATTCAAATAATGTTCCTAGCATAAAGACAAGATAAATATTAAGGTGAAGGACATCCCAATAACTCGATTTAATATTTACACATTATATACATGTATTAAATTATTACATGTACTCTGAAAATACATACATCTATTATACATCAATAAAAAAAACTCATCCATTAAATTCTGTATTATCTTTGCAACATTCCTGTAAATCTAAATCTATTTAGATTTAGATCATTTGGGGTCAGGAGTTCGAGACCAGCCTGGCCAACATGGTGAAACCCCGTCTCTACTAAAAATACAAAAATTAGCCTGGCGTGGTGGTGGGCACCTGTAATTCTCAGCTACTTGGGAGGCTGAGGCAGGAGAATCGCTTGAACCCGGGAAACAGAGGTTGCAGTGAGCTAAGATCGCACCACTGCACTCCAGCCCGGGTGGGTGGATCATTTGGGGTCAGGAGTTCGAGACCAGCCTGGCCAACATGGTGAAACCCCATCTCTACTAAAAATACAAAAATTAGCCTGGCGTGGTGGTGGGCACCTGTAATTCTCAGCTACTCGGGAGGCTGAGGCAGGAGAATTGCTTGAACCCGGGAAACAGAGGTTGCAGTGAGCTAAGATCGCACCACTGCACTCCAGCCCAGGCGACAGAGCAAGACTTCATCTCAAAAAAAAAAAAAAAAAAGATCAATACATGCACGGAAAAGGAAAAAGGAAAAGGGTTGGAAGAAGGGGTAAGACTGATTCTATGTTGAGATAGTAGAGTTACAGTTTAATTCCTCTTTTGTTTTTTATTTAAGAAAAATGTTTAAATAGGGGCCTTATGTTAGGCACAGTGGTTCATGCCTACAATCCCAGCACTCTGGCAGGCTGTGGTAAGAGAATCACTTGAGGCCAGTTCAAGACCAGCCTGGACAACATAGTGGGACTCCATCTGTATAAAAAATAATTAGCAAGGCATGGTGGAGCGTGCTGGTAGTCCTAGCTATTCAGGAGGCTGAGGTGGGAGGATCAGTTGAGCCTAGAGGTTAAGGTGAGCTATTATCACACCACCGCACTCTAGCCTGGGTGACAATAGAGACCCTGTCTACAAACAAACAAAAAAACACAAAGGACTTGTATGCGTAATGAAAGTCTAGATTTTTCAGAGAGGCCATGATAAGCCACTATAGGGTTCTAAGCAGGAGTAATAGGGCTGGTTTACATTTTTAAGATTGCTCTGGCAGCAGTGTGAAGGGTGGTTTGGAGGGACAGTTAAGATGAGAAGAGACCACAGCAACAGTCCAGGAAGAACAGAGGATAAATGATGACTGTCTGGAACAGAGGGGAAATGACAGAAACAGAAGTAAGAAACTCTTTGGGATATGTAATTGGGGACCTCAGACGCCTTCCCAGCTGCTAATGTTGTGTTCTGGGTAAGGCTGCCTATCTTTCAACCCAAATTGGTCAGTCAGTATGTCCCATTGTCTGATGTTTTTGGTGTGAAAAGAAGTCGATTAGGTCCCTAAGATCCCCCCAAATCCTACATACACAGTAGGAAGGTATTTTATAAAATCCTTTATTTTATAAGTGGCAATCGTCACCTCCCTACCCAACACATAAACATACATACCCATTTAGTCTTTGTTTTCATCACATTTCCCAAACTGATCGCATGTCAATGTGATTCACATAGAAAATAAACAAGAGGGACCCATCACATATGCCAAGTTATCAATACTCCTTTCACCATTTCTGCTCAATCTAGAAGACTCAGCTTGGAATTATTTTAAGATTTTATGTTATTTGCAATATTATGGAAAAGTAAGTCACCGACATTCACAAGGTGATAAGCTGCAAAGAACAAGTTTGTTTTGTTTTCCTTTTTAAATTTAGAATCTTGTTTACAACACATTAGCATCATTAACAGAAAAAAAAAAACCGACCATTTACATAGTAACTAAAAAACCAGCCACTTAAGAAAATAATGTAGTAATCAACCACTACCAGAGAAAATAGGTCCTCTCATTTGATTTTACTGGTAAGTCCAGCTGTTTTCTGAACTTTGTGAGAGTCTCTGTCCTGAATATGGCAAAGCATTCAAGTAAAAGGTAGGGAGTTATAAGTGTGAGATTCTGAGGGATTCTGCCTCAAAGAAGGTTCAGGAATAGCCACAGTCCTCCAGTTTACTCGAACATTGAGATGTTCCTGGGATGACCAGCATAATTTCCTTTTGAGGAATTTTCACAATTCATCAGCCTCAGGATTCAGGTTTTATAAGACATTCTTCAACATTAAAAAAAAAAAGACTCCGTCCCATAGAAATAAGTTTCTCATCGCTTCTCCAGCTTCTTGTACTTGGCTTCTGTGAGGGATGAGGGAGAGTTACATCTTTTAAAACTGGCTCTTACAATGACAGTTTTTAGTTAGCATTTCCAGTCAAGTTAAAAAAATATGTATAATATTGCTAAAAATCTATTAGCTTCAATCTCATCATCTGTCCAAATATACAGATCACTGATCTGTAAAACTTGGAATAAGAATTCAAGCACAGACACTCAGAATTGAGAGCCTAACACAGGTTCATGAAGTCCTCACCCTGTCAACAGCACCTACTTAGCTGTGACAGCTCCACCAGGATGGGGCAGATCTGTCACTTGACCTATCGGGAGCCTTACTAAAAAACTGCCTCTCTCAGCACTGTCCCAGGTGCCCTCTGGAACCAGACTGGAACCCTCAGGAAGTATAAATGTGTGTTTCCTCCTGTATGTTCTTATCCTTACACCTTACTCCAGGAAAGCAATTTTGAAAGATACAGAGATTTAAAAGGCCATCAAATAAGCCTCTTACTGTGACATTCCGTTTTTCTATTAAAACCATGAAAGCACCTGGTTTCACAATTTTAACAGAAAAAGGGACTCTGTCACAAATGGTTACTGTGAACCAAGATACCTTCTACATGGTAAGGTTACCCCTGCCTTCTATGCGGTAAGGTTCATGGTAATCACTGGCTAAATGTAACTGTAGAAAATAAAACTGATTGTTAATCACCACCCATATCAAATCCCAGCCTACTACAAACTACTTTCTTGAAGTAGTCAGCCCTTGTTAAATGATGAAAATAAAATAATCTGTAAATGTTATAAGGATAAAAACAAACTCAGGCCAGATGTGATGGCTCAGGCCTGTGATTCCAGCTACTTGAGAGGCTGAGGTGGGAGGACTGCTTAAGGCCATGAGTTCGAGACCAGCCTGGGCAACACAGCAAGGCCTTGTTTCAAAAACAAATTTTTTAAAGTAGCTGGATGTGATGGTGCACACCTATAGTCCCAGGTACTCAGGAGGCTGAGGCAGGAGGATCACTAGAGCACAGAAGTTCAAGGCTACAGTGAGCTATGATCACGTCATTGCACCCTAGCCTGGGTGACACAGCAAGACCTCATCTCCTATAGGAAAAAAAACAAAACAACAACAAAAAACCCACTAAATTCTTTACTTTTAACCATGTATGTAAGAGCCAGAGCCAGTTAGCAAACCACTAGTACTAAAAATACTAGTTTCTTCCTCAAAGGAAAAGTGATCTTTCAAGAAAATCCTCAACTGACTATTCATTTAAGACATATTTATCTACATTATTAAGGGTGCTTCTGCCTTCTCAACTATAAATAAGAACTTGAGCTTTGTAAGCAAACAGACCTGCTTAGAAATATGGCTCTTCCCTGTACTGGCTTAGTGTCCTTAAGCAACTTACTTATCCCCTTAAACCACAGTTTCCTTGCCTACAAAATGGGGATAAAAATCATGTACTTGAACCAGACATGCTGGCTCACACCTATAATCCCAGCACTTTGGGAGGCTGAGGCGGGCGGATCATGAGGTCAGGAGTTCAAGACCAGCCTGGCCAACATGGTGAAACCTCGTCTCTACTAAAAGTACAAAAAAAAAAAATCATGTACTTACCTCACAGATTATTGGGAAGATAAAAAAACATAATACAGGCCAGGCTGAGGTGGGCAGATCACTTGAGGTTGGGAGATCGAGACCAGCCTGACCAACATGGAGAAACCCCGTCTCTACTAAAAATACAAAATTAGCCAGGCGTGGTGGCGCGCCTGTAATCCCAGCTACTCGGGGAGCTGAGGCAGGAGAATCGCTTGAACCCAGACCGAGGAGGCAGAGGTTGCAGTAAGCCGAGATCGTACCATTGCACTCCAGCTTGGGCAACAAGAGTGAAACTTGTCTCAAAAAAAAACAAACCAAAAACAAAAACCAAACATAATACAGGTAAAGCACCAAGAACAGTGCCTGATATGTCATTAAGTAATCAGGAAATGTTATGTTTATTAATACAATAATAAATTACTAAGGTTTTGTGAAGATTAATAGATCACTGTAGGCACACCATAAATGTTAACTATTATGTTTACTAAGAATATGCTGGCAAGAAGCACTCTTTATTACATCAAAACAGAAGTAAAAATGGTTACCCAGTTTTTTTGAATATGCATCCAACTTGTAAGCTGCCTGCTCAAGAGCTGCTACCTGCTCTTCAATGACATTGATCTGATCCAGATAAGGCTGCAGTCCAGCATCTTTAAAAACAAAGAAAAACTTCATGTTTATATGGTTTTATCAACAAGGAATATAGGAAAAGAGTGGAAAAGTAATAATGCTAGTGTCTCTCCAGCTATGCTAAGACAGATTAGGTGGCATGACATGATTCTGAGCACTAGCAGGGCAGGTGCTTTAGAAGACAGTAGCTAGTTGATCAGGCACGACTGTGGCCCAGACTTAGTGTCTCTCATCTACTAATTTTCCGTTCTTTTTAATTTCTTGCTCCTTGAGCAATCTTTCCATTACTGATTCTGTTTCTTGGGTACTCCCATACCAAGAAAGAGCACCCTAGAGACAAGGAACACAAAAATAATAAGTCAATGGAAACAATATATTCGAATACTCTAAATTAGTGTTTTCCATTATAGAGTTTTTGGTTTTCTGCTTATAGAGTAATCCTTTATGGATTTGTAAATCAATTCATTAGAATCTGGCCACCCTTCCTTTGCCCCCTCCCATTCCAGGAATAAACTGATAAAATCAAGATTTAGAAGCAAAAATAACCATACAAACAAAACATGCTAATCCTCAGAATGGAAGAAATTCATCTTAAATTTGGAATTCATTTTTAGAAAACAAGCTCCCACAAGACAAGGCTGTCATGTTCCCTCCTCTTCTCCATGGCCCCAAGCACAAAAGAACATTAAATACAAACATGTTTAATTACAAATATTATTACTTACATTTCTGGTTTAAGTCCTTTAAGTTCCTACTAATGTTTATAGCAATATCTTTCATTTCAAGATACTTCAAGCTGGTGAGTTTATTCATATTTTCCAGGAGCTTATAGTCTTCACTGGTGGCTTGAAAATTAAACAGAAGATGTAATGTCTTTAAGATTTGTCTTAGATCATTAGAATATGGGAGCATAAGCTAAGTGGTAGTTCAAGGCAGGACCAACGAAGTGTCAAAGGAGTGGGCCACTTTTGATCTATGACATTTATAACTCAGCCTATGTACTCTGAAAGTCTAGGTAGAAATTCAGGCAACAATCAGAAAACTATTTAAACCAAACAAGATCCAGAAGGTTCAGGATCATGGTTACAAAGGGAAATGATAAACTCATGTCCTAAGAAAAGGGAGGTAAAATAGTCTTGGTACTTCTACAGCATGAAAACATTTAACTTATATACATATAATATATATACTATCAGGCTGGGCGCGGTGGCTCATGCCTGTAATCCCAGCACTTTGGGAGGCCGAGGCGGGTGATCACGAGGTCAGGAGTTCAAGACCAACCTGGCCAAGATAGTGAAACCCCATCTCTACTAAAAATACAAAACAATTAGCCGGGCGTGGTGGCAGGCACCTGTAATCTTAGCTACTCGGGAGACTGAGGCAGAGAATTGCTTGAATCCAGGAGGCGGAGGTTGCAGTGAGCCGAGATTGCGCCACTGCACTTCAGCCTGGGTGATAGAGTGAGACTCCATCTCAAAAAAAAAAAAAAAAAATATATATATATATATATACACACACACACACTATCAGCTAGGACCTCACTACTTCTTAGTAACTCATTTATTACCATGTATAATTCTATATTGCATTTTATGCAGTGACATTTCCAAACCATCTGTCTGCTTCTCATATCCTCAGTTCTTTCCCTATCCCCATTCAAAGCAAATGGTCTCTACTCCAATTTTCCTAAAGGCCAAGTCCATTAACATAAGCTGCTTCAACCTCTCTGCCTTACTTCTTTTGTTTTTTGTTTTTCTCTCTGCCTTACTTCTAAACTTCTCTGGATCTTAATATCTTCCCAAGAGGCAGAAGTGTTCCTATTCTTGCCAAGACAACCCCCTCCTCTTGTGGCCTTGACCCCAAACACTTCTACTTCTTCACGGCCTCTCTTCAATCATCCCCTTTCACTTGCATTTCCAAATTCTCCCTCTCTCCTGGCACCTTCCTCTCTATATAGCAATATACTCAGATTTCTTCCAGCTCAAAAGCACTCTCTCTATTCTGCTACACCTATATCATTTGCTCAGTAAAGCAAAGGAGCTTCACTGCTAAACAATTTGAAAAAGTAGCTGACACTCACTACATCCTCTTCCTTACCATTTACTTACATATACCCTTGTAGTCTGGTTTTTGGCCCTACCATCCAGAGATTACATGCTCCAAGGTCATCCATGCTCTGCTAACCACCAAATCCATGGCATTTGCTCAGTTCTTATCCGCCTAAACCTCTCCATTGTCTTGGACACTACTGATCTCTTTTTCTTTGGGAAATGCTCATTTTCTTTGGCTGCTATGGCATTGTACTACACCGATTTTCTAATCTCTAACTGCTCTTCTTAGATGTCTATGCCAGATCCTTTCTTATCAGACCCACTTAACTAACAGTTCTCAACTTTTTCTCAGCTGTAACACATAACTGATGTTTACATGGGTAGCACATACCTATGGGCATTCCCAGGCTTATGGTAGAAACTAGCAGTTTGAGAGGAAATATCAATTTACTCTTAAATTCAATAAAGCATTTGTGCAAGTAAGAATAACAATCATAGGAAAATAACAATTTGCTTAAAATTAATTATATAATAAATCATTTGGAAACCTAGGTACTTTAAGTGTTATTAAAAACAAATTAAGTGCACCATACAGGCATTCCCTGACATTTTAGCCTAGACTCTCTTACCTACTTCTAAGCTCTTCCTTGGCAATCTCATCCTGCACAGCCTCCAATCACACCACTATGAAAGTGACTCCGAAATCTGTTTTTTGTGCTCTGATCAATCTCTGAGCTCTGGAATCCAACGTACAAGTCACCTAAGTTCCCTAGTTATATCAACAAGCAGCCAACCCAAAACTGAAAACATTTTCACACTAAACATGGTTCCTCTTTCCAGCTATTTTGGCTGATGGCACCACCCAGGCTTAAAACCTCAGATACATCTTGGTCTGCTTCCATCCCTCAATATCTACTTAAACAAGTCCTATAAAGTCCACTTCTGTAATGTTGTCGCACCCATGTTCTCCTTTCCATTCCTTTTACCACCACTCTGCCTCATATCTTCATTACTTTTCTTCTCTTTTATTATTATTAGATTACTTGGAGCATGTAACCTCTGGATGGTAGGGGAAAAGACAAGACTACAAGGATGGAGTCGTGCTATGTTGCCCAGGCTGGTCTTGAACTACTGGCCTCAAGCAATCCTCCTGCCTCCCAAAGTGCTAGGATTACATGAGCCACGGTGCCTGGTCCTCTATTACTTTTCATCTGAATTATTGCTCATCTCTCTCTGTTCTCTCTCCCCCATATCTACACTCTCATATTTATACTGCTATCAAATTAGTCTCTCTAAAACAAAGGTCACAGCTAGGCATTGCGCCTCATGCCTGTAATCCCAGCACTTTGGGAGGCTAAGGTGGGCAGATCACTTGAGGTCAGGAGTTCAAGTCCAGCCTGGCCAACATGGCGAAACCTCATCTCTACTAAATATAAAAAAAAAAATTAGCCAGGCGTGGTGGCGTGTGCTTGTAATCCCAGCTACTTTGGAGGCTGGGGCAGAAAAATTGCTTGAACCTGGGAGACGGAGGTTGCAGTGAGCCGAGATTGCACCACTGCATTCCAGCCTGGGCAACAAGAGTGAAAACTCTGTCTAAATAAAATAAAATAAAATAAAATAAAACAAGGGTGACATATTCAAACACCTAGAAGCCAGCAAGATAATGTAAATGAGTAAAGTAAGCCAAGTGTTTGCACATTAAATGCATAAGAAAATTATTCACTTCCATGAAGAAATGTGCTTCCCCTTACTTCTTGGAATATGCGATCCTCTTAGCCCATCATTTACTTTACCAGTTTTGATAGAGCCATTGGTATAGAAAACCATTTCTGTACTGCTACTAATAAAAATAACAGTAGAGAACAGTGATCAATGGCACTTAACACTAGTTCCCAGTAAAGGGGAAAAAACAGGAAGTGGTAAGGACAAATTAGATAGCACTAATCCTTTTAAGAGGCAGCTGCTCAGCTCTAGTCAATTATAGCCTTGAAAAAATGCAGGGGCTAGTAGCGCCAAATCTTTGGAATTATTAAAGAGAAGCCAAAAACCTACATTTTGTTACTTGGTTTCTCTTGCTCAAAAATAAACAAACAAATAATCAGGCTGATAACTTACAGAGTCACAGCTGGGTGCAGTGGCTCACACCTGTAATCCCAGCATTTTGGGAAGCTGAGGTGTTAGGATCACTTGAGGCCAGCTTGGGCAACGGAGCAGACCTCATCTCTATTATTTATTTATTTAGGACAGAGTCTCCCTCCATCACCCAGGCTGGAGTGCAATGGCACAATCACAGCTCACTATAACCTCCACCTCTCAGGTCAAGCGATTCTCCCGTGTCAGCCTCCTGAGTAGCTGGGATTACAGGCGTGCGCCACCACACCTGGCTAATTTTTGTATTTTTAGTAGAGGCAGGGTTTCGCCATGTTGAGCAGGCTGGTCTGGAGCTCCTGACCTCAGGTGATCCGCCTGCCTAGGCCTCCCGAAGTGCTGGGATTACAGGTGTGAGCCACAGTGCCTGGCCATATTTTTTTAAATAATAATAATAATAAAAGAAAAGTAATGAAGATCTCAGGCAGAGTGGTGGTAAAAGGAATGGAAAGGAGAGCATGGGTGCAAGAACATTACAGAAGTGGAATTTATAGGACTTGTTCAAGTAGATATTGAGGGATGGAAGCAGACTAAGATGTATCTGGGGTTTTAAGCCTGGGTGGTGCCATCAACCAAAATAGATGGAAAGAGGATCACTTGAGCTCAGGAGTTCAAGACCAGCCCAGGCAACATAGTGAGACCCTGTCTCTTAAAAACAGAAAAAGAAAAAAAAAAAATTACAGATTCACAACCCCTACTATTCTGTATCAAGCCTTTTCTCATAGATTCTGGTTCACAAATTTAGCTTACAGTAATTTCCTGGGGAAGTGAAACAATTTAATAAATGTTTTTGAGATGCTGTACTGGACCAGACTTCACTTTCTTTCTTTTTTTTTTTTTGAGATGGAGTCACACTCTGTCGCCCAGGCTGGAGTGCAAGTGGCGTGATCTCAGTCCACTGCAACCTGCAACCTCCACCTCCTGGGTTCAAGCGATTCTCCTGCCCCAGTCTCCCCAGTAGCTGGGATTACAGGCGCCCACCACCACGGCCGGCTAATTTTTGTATTTTTAGTGGAGGCAGGATTTCGCCATTTTGCTCGGGCTGGTCTCAAACTCCTGACCTCAAGTGATCCACTAGCCTCAGCCTCTGGGGTTAAAGGCATGAGCCACCGCGCCCGGCCCATACTTCACTTTCTGATCCTCCTCCACACATAGGTCATGTGTCCACTTGGAAACGATCAAACACTAGTCATGTCGCAAAGGATCGGTTATCAAATCCTCAGACCAAACTAATAGGTCCCTAAATCTGCAGGTCACTCCCCGTTCCTCAATTTCATTTCTCTTTATCCCGGTAAACACATCTTCTGCTTTAGCCAAACACATTGCTTGGACATACCACCTCATTCACTAGTTGTATCATCTCCCCCTTTTCCACCAATAACTCCCTTCACAACCCTGCTCAAAATACACTTTCCCCAAGGAAGCACTTCTTGATTACTGTTGCTGGATATGAATTCTTTTTTGTTATTGTTTTCTCATTAGTCTATGTTACAGAGGCCTGCAGAGTTGTATTCTCTTTCTCTCCCATTCATGACCTCCCCAAACTTCCAACAGGCCTGTCTCAGGGCATGCAGTGTAGGAAGGGAGCTGCAGACTGATGCTGCTAACCATCTCCCAGGCCTCCTGGGCCAAACCGCACCCGAATCAACCCAGACCCCGCCTCACCCGTCAGTTCCCCAGTCAGGTAAGTGGCCATTTTGGAGAACATGTCCCGGCAGAGCTCAGTGATGTCAGCTTCAGCAGGCTCCTTTGCTTCCTCAGCTGTCTCCACGGCGGCATCGTCTGGGCCAAGGGAGAATGACTAAGTGTCCCGCCTACACCCGGTGCTAATCCAGCCAAAGCAGCCTGTTCCGACATCCCTCCACTTGCCTTCATTCCATCAAGTCGGCTCCATTCTCCATCTGCCATAATTTCAAGTCCTTCACTGCGTCCCTGCCCATCTGACACACCAACTCGCCTCCCTCGCACCGCCCCTCGCCCATACCCGGCACCCCCGCTAAACCATCCCAGTCACCCTGACAGGACAAACACTCGCGCGCAGAGACAAGTGCACTCCTCTCACCAGCCCGTTCCTGCCAGGTGAGCCACCACACACTCAACCTCGCCCTCCCGAGATGGAGCCCCAAGCCCCCCACCAGACGCTTCCTCCCCATCCATTCCGGGTACCTCGGGCGGGCTCATCACGCCGGGTCGCCAGGACGCCCTCGGCTGCCGCCGCCATAGCAGACCCTGCGCTGTTTCCGGGCCGGGGTGCTGCGCGTGCGCACTGGGTGTGTCCCGCCCACCCGGCCGGCCCTGCAGTCCTGCGCCTAGCGGTCCAGTTCAGCCTCAGGTCTATGACACAGCAAAGGGCGATTCCGGAGCCGAAACTGAAGCTACGCCAGGCTATTGTGAATTGATCCACTGCCAACAGTCGCGACGTCTGGGACTGAGGGCGAGCTCATCCCTACAGTCACACCCTGGAGGCATCACTCATCTTGTACCACTCACGACCCGTCTGGGAATAGTCAACCCTGTTTGTGGCCTGCTGACCCAAACCACTGAAGACGGGTTGCCCCCTCTCCTGACACTCCGCACTGGAGTTAGTCATCAAAAGATTGCTCAGGGAATCCAAAGTTTTACAGGTTGTCTCGTCCACACTTTGGGAAACCTTCAGGCATTGATCTCTGGTCCTAAATACTCTCCCTCCCAATGTCCTGAGTTAACACCAACTCACTGGCCCCTATTTCTTAAACTGCAGGCAGGCATCTACTTCTCTTCAGTTGATACAGCCTTTCTTGAAGAAAGCTTGGACTGTAACTTTTTTAGGGCTGAGGATACACTCTGGTTATCTGAATTGCATTTAAGCTGTTTCACAAGCCTCCTAGGTATACAGAGTACTTAATGGGATGGGAGAACAGGAGTGAGTGAAAGAGATGGATGAGAAGAAGTGACTGGGGAGCAATCGAAGGTGCAAAATGAGGAGGGATAAAGGCCACAGAAGAAGGGATGGGAGATATTCAGCAGGCCTCAGGCAGGCTCCTGGACACCCAAAATCTTGGTAGTTTCTTATCTTATCCCTGGTTATCCTCCCTCTGCACCCTCTCACCCCACCCCGATGCTAGCACATACACACACACACCAGCTACCCCTTATCCCCAGCCCTCCTACCCTGACTGTCTCCACCCTGAGGACTGAGTCTCACTTGTCACCTGTCCCCACTTTTCCTATGGTGCAACCATAGTAACCACTACTTCAAGCCATTCCTGCGAGCCAGAAGTTCTTTTTTTTTTGAAACAGAGTCTCGCTCTGTCACCCAGGCTGGAGTACAGTAGCGTGATCTCGGCTCAGCTCACTGCAACCTCCACCTCCCGAGTTCAAACGATTCTCATACCTCGGCCTCCCAAGTAGCTGGGATAAGAGGCATGCGCCACCACACCCGGCTAATTTGTTTGTATTTTTATTAAAGACAGGATTTCAGCATTTTGCCCAGGCTTGTCTGGAACTTCTGGCCTCAAGTGATCCGCCCAACTCAGCCTCCCAAAGTGCTGGGATTACAAGCATGAGTCACTGTGCTGGGCCTAGAAGTTCTTATAGCCCAGCTCCTTCCCATCACTGCACCTACTCTATACCCCCTAGAGAGCATGAACCTATTCCAGCCCAGGCACATGGATGGCCTTTCTTCCCTCTATAATACCAGAAGCAAATGCAAAGTCCAAGTTTTCCTAAGGAGTTTTATTAATAGCCACCATGGAAACCCACATGGTCTTGTGGAAGAATAATGTCAGAACCCACCACATATTAATTCGAAGATCTCTGAATCCTGAGGTCATTTCCTTGCCTGATTCCCTTCAGGCTCCATTTTTATCTCCTGCTTAAAGCCCACTCAGTTTCCAGGTTCAGTGGACCAGAAGGCAGCCTCTTGCAGAAGATCCTTCATAGACTTTGCTCCAGGAGTGCCTCACACTTAACTCCTCTGCAGCATTGGAATCTCACCACGTGAGAGTCTCCTCTCCTCTAAGGCTTCCTCTTCTCTTTTATAGGGAACCTCTATAGGGGAAAACAAGAAACCCATGGGTGCTAGTAACAAATCTTGGGATGCACAAAGGATAAGAATAAGATTCACTGGGAAGTAGGAAGACATCTAGATACCGCCTACTCTCTTGGTTTCTACCTTTTTCACAGACCATGGCTATCCAGATGCTTAGGAAGAGCCATTACCCTCCCTCTCTTTATCCTGTTTGTTAACATTTTTTTTTAAATTAACACACAGAGCTAAGTACACAGGGAGTAAAAGGCCCAGCGGAAGATGTTATTTCACAGAGCTATGTGGCAACACACAGAAACACTGAGTCACAAGCCTAAGCATGATGCCCACCACACACAGAAACATTGGCTCAAAAGGCCAGATGCAGAGTGGGGCTCAGCAGCAGCCATGATGGGACCTGTTGTCCTAGAAGTGCAGGGGATGTGGCGAGGGGGCCTGTGCGGAGGCACAGGGAGGGAAGCCTGCTGTCTGATGCTTTAGGCCCCCTTCCTCACCACTCTCCTGCCCACCCTGGACTCCCCAGGGGTCTGGGGTCACAGCTGGGGCTGGCTGCGGATGCTTCCAAATAGCTTGTTCCTTCTGTTGGAAGAAGAAAGGGACAAATCATTTGAAGAAATAGTTTGTGTACCACTTTTCTTTTCTCTGTATCTGATTCCAGAGAACTCAGACTGCTATAGACTGTTTGCGTTCCTCCCAAATTCATCCGTTAAAATTGTAATCCCCAATGTGATAGTATTAGGAGGTGGGGCCTTTGGGAGGGGATTAGATAGTGAGTATGTAGCCCTTATGAATGGGCTCACGCCTGTAATCTCAGCACTTTGGGAAGCCGAGGCGGGTGGATCACCTGAGGTCAGGAGGTCGAGACCAGCCTGACCAACATGGAGAAACCCCATCTGTACTAAAAATACAAAATTAGCTGGGTGTGGTGGCATATGCCTGTAATCCCAGCTACTTGGGAGGATGAGGCAGGAGAATCACTTGAACCCAGGAGGCGGAGGTTGCAGTGAGCCGAGATCGCGCCATTGCACTCCAGCCTGGCCAACAAGAGTGAAATTCCGTCTCAAAAAATAATAATAATAAATAAAATTAAAAAATAAAATAAAGGAGACTTCCCTTACCCCTTCCACCATGAAAGTGCACAGCAAGAAGACAGCTCTCTATGAATCAGGAAGTGGGCCCTCAACAGATACTGAATCTACTGTCATCTTGATCTTTTGACTTCCCAGCCTCCCAAACTGTGAGGAACAAACTTGTGTTGCTTATAAGCCACCCAGTCTATGATAATTTATTATATTAGCCCAAACAGACTGACACAGACCATCTCATGTGGCCAAGGCAGCCCTTAGGCCAGGGCAAGCAACTTCCAGGCCTTATCTCCATGACCCATCTCTGCTGATACACTAACTGCTATGAACATGTTTCCCCAGGAGCCTGAAAACACAGGTCTTTCAGAAATGTTCTTGCCCCACCCACTGAGTGGAAAAGATGGCAGAGTTCAGCTGTGAGGAAATAGGAGGACCAGGTGAAGGGCCACTCACCACGCCTGGGGAGGGAGCCAGCCACCCCTTCCTCTCCAGCATTTTCAGCTTTGAGCTTACAGCATCAATCTGGGACACTACTCCTTCCAGGACAGTCTCCAGCTGCATAACTCTCCTTGTGAGCCTGTGTGGGATTTGAGAGAGACGAATGGAGCAGAAATCTGTGTCTAGGGGCTGGATGTCTAAAGAGGCAGGGTTCACAGAAGGGCATGTGTCCTGATTGGAACAAGGAAGGGAAGACCCAGCCTTGTAGGCAGAATTAAAGGGGAGCAGAGGTTCTCCCTGGGGTAGGAGAGAGAATTGGAAAGTTGTGGGGAAAAGTACAAGATAGGGTATCATAATAGAAGTGTTGCCAGCCCTGAACCAGCCCTTCTTGGCTGCACGTACATATAGAATTCTTCTCCTGAAACCCAGCCTCCTGCTCTGGCAGCCTCTGGACCCGATTCGCCTTGTGGGCTGCTCACAATGGATCGGCCTAGTTTCTCAATCTCAGTGTTCAGGGCCACCTGCTCAGGAAGTCAGAGGTTAGAGGGGAGGAGATAACTCTGGGAAGCCATCAGCTCCTGTTCTATCACCCACTCTACTGGGATCTCAGGACCAAGGCTCAGGTTCTAGTTCTTGCTATTCTCCTTCCCTCCCAGACTCTGGAGACAATAGGGTCAGGGTGGTGGTGCTGGACCAACCTCTGGAGGAGTCACCTCTCAAAGAAAACACAAGATCCTAGAAGCCTTGATGGATGAGGTGTTTACTAGAGGCCAACTCATTTTAGCAGAGGAGGGACACTACCAGTGTTCTTGGCACTTTCTAGGCTGCTGTCACCCTGCCTTTGACTTTTTTTGGTCTACACTGGATAGGGATGGAGCAGGCACAGTAGGGACAGCCAAGAATCCAAGTTTGAAAATTCCCAAGAGAAGGCAAGCCCTCTGAGGGAAGTATCAGTGATTCTTGGGCAGTTGGTCATTTTTCCTAAGCCTGTGTTTTAGAGCATGATTCTCAACCTTGGCAATGTATTGGAATCACCTAAGGAGTTTTAAAAAGTACTGATGTCTAGGCCCCACACCCAGAGATTCTGGTTTAATTGGTCTAGAGTGTGTGTCCTGAGTATGAAGATTTTTAAAGGCCCCCCAGGGTATTCTAATGTGCAGCAGTTTGGGAACTACTATTCTAGAGAGTTCTTTACTGTCTATCTATGGGAGTTTTCAGGGTGGGTTTGTGTTCTAGGTGTGTTGGGGGAAGGGGAGGGTGAGCTGTTTCCTTACACTGCCTCTCCACCCATCAGCCCAGCTCACCCTCTCTTCCTCCAGGTCCTGTCGCATTTTTTCCTGTTCCTTCTCATCCAGAATACGATTCCCATCTCTGTCAAACTTGGTGAAGGTGGCCGTGAGCTCAGTGATTTCATGCTCTGCGTGTCCCAGTCTGAGAAGAGGATGATGAAATGAGTTCTGCCCAGCTGTGGCAGTGACCTCTCAGTTATGGACTTCCTCACTCTTTTGCTTGACTCTGGCAAAAGTTTTGCTTCTGGAAAAGAAGGTTCTCCAAAGTCTAGCAATCTTACCCCCAGGAAAACGCTTGGTTCTGTTTCTTCTTTCTCTCCTGACTCCTGCTCACTAGGTTCAGGGCCTCATGACCTCCTACAGGGATTATTGCAAAATCTGTTTGCCTCTAAATAACCTGCTATGCCCCAGCTTCCCCTTTACTCCCTACCCCTGAAATCCATCCTCCATAATACAACTAGAGTAATTAACCTTTCTAATATGCAGATCTAAAAATGTCCCTTCTTGAAATCCCTTCTGGCACCCTATTCTTTTGGCAGAGTGGTAGTGTGGCCTTTCTCAGTGTGGTCCTTGCCTGTTTCTCTGGTCTCATCTCCTGCTATGACCACCACCCGTCCCCGCCCCTTTATTTAATACCTTAGCAATGCTCAACTACTTATTCCTCCTGTATATGTTGCTTGGTTTCAGACCTCTATGCTTTTGTATGTGCTTTCATCTCTTCTTGGAAGAGCCTTCCTCTGCTTGTCCACTTGTGAGCTATTCATCCTCCAAAACCCTGTTTAGACATTACCTCTTCCAGGAAGCCTTCCCTTAAGCTCAGAGATAGAATTGATCACCCTCTACTCCTAGTCACTTCTGTTGAACTTATTCTGTGATTCAGTTTATTTGCAAGTCTATGAGCTCTTAGAAAACAAAGACTTTGTCCCATTTAATTACGTTGTCTCCTAATCCCAGCACTTTGGGAGGCTGAGGTGGGTGGATCACTTGAGGCCAGGAGTTTGAGACCAGCCTGGCCAACATGGCAAAATCCCATCTCTACTAAAAATACAAAAATTAGCCGGGCGTGGTGGCACGTGACTGTAGTCCCAGCTACTCAGGAGGCTGAGGCATGAGAATTGCTTGACCCCGGGGAAGCTGAGGTTGCAGTGAGCCAAGATTGTGCAGCTGCACTCCAGCCTGGGCAACAGAGCAGGACTTTGTTTTTTTTCTCCAAAAAAAAAAAAAAAAAATTATGTTGTCTATTACTCAGTGCCTGATCTGCAGCTGGTGCTCACAATGTATTTGCTCAATGTGTGTTAATATGTTCGACTGGGAATCAGGGAGTGAATGGCTAAAGGAATAGATGAGTGTTTGTAGGGAAGCATAGAACAAAAATCAGAGTTTTGTGGGAGTGGGGTGTGTATTCAATGATTAGGGAATTATTACATTGGTTCCTAAGAGTTGTTCAACAAGATCCAGGATGTTATAAACCACGGTCAGAGATCTTTAAACCAAGGGCACAGTTCTGAAGGTCAGGAGCGGAGACCTACGGGCAAAGATCTGAAGCCTGCAAGTCAAGATCAGAGGCCTCCAAACTAAAACCAAAGGCTTATAAGCAAATGAAGTATGGTTGAGGGTTGAGGACTTAAGAGACTGGTATTAGAGAAGGCTGGGTCTCTGGTTGCTCACTCCCTTAAGGTGTTGGTGAAATCCTCAAACTGGGTCTCCTGCTCCCCACCCTGCAGGACCTTCTGCACATCCGAAACCCTCTCCTTCCTCAGACGCAGTCTTAGCAGGGTTTTGTTGTAGCCCTGAAAGGGAAAGGAAATAGGCACAAGTTCTCACAGGCTGCTCACTCATCCCTGGCCCCCAGCCCCACCCATAGTATGCCAGGCTTCCAAGGATAAATTAAAGGCACACAAGGGCACAGGCACCTCAATCAGTCAGGAACAGACCAGGACACAGAGCCTTAGACTGGGGCACTGATGGAAATGTGTAGCTCAAGGAGACTGAGCAGTCACCTGTTTCAGGAGGTCAGAAAGTTGCAGCTCATCCTTCTGTCCAGCCAGCTCCTCCTTGACCTCTGAATATGTGTCATTGATGATGGCCAGGAACATGTTCTGGAAAATAAAGTGGGGACCTGGGTCCTCACCCCCAGACCCACTGAAAGGATTGAGCCCACTGACCCCATTAATGTCCAAGACACGTGTTCCAAAGGGGTCAGTGCTCTCAACCCCAGTTCGGCAGCCCACCAATCCCTGCCTCTCAGGGTCCCCAGAGCCCAGCCTTTCAGCACAGTTCTATTAGAGATGGATCATGCTTCTTGACCAACCTGGTGTCCTCACTGTCAGTTGCTGTAATAACCTTTCTGACCACAGAGATACAATAACATATGCCACAGACCTCCTTCGTATAAGGGCCCATCAATCATTGGAACTAGAAGCTTTTCAGGGTGAGAGTACAATTGTGATCTCTTTTTCATCTACCCCCCAATCCATATCTGTATCCCCATCCATTGATCAAATAAAGAAAATTGCTGGCCTTGTTAGTAAGAATAAAATCCAAGAGCTGGGCACAGTGGCCTACACCTGTAATCCAGCACTTTGGGAGGCCAAGGCAGGCAGATTGCTTGAGTCCAGGAGTTAGAGACCAGCCTGGGCAACACAGCAAAACCCTGTCTCTACAAAAAATACAAAAATTAGCTGGGTGTGGTGGCTCCTGACCATACCAGTGGTCCTATCTACTCGGGAAGCTAAAGTGGGAGGATAGTTTGAGATCGGGAGGTGGAGGTTGCAGTGAGCTGAGATTGCACCACTGCACTCCAGCCTGGGTGACAGAGTGAGACCCTGTCTAAAATAAATAAATAGTAATCCAGACTTTTCATGGTTGGCAGGGAGAGAGAACTACCAAGTAGTGACAGCAGAAATCAGCATGAGATCCCCAGAAGAAGGGGAGTCTTGGAGGACAGTCATAGAAGCTTCCAGGTGCAGCTACTGCTCCTCATGAGACACTTTTCTCCCCATTTCCATCCTTGGAGAATGAGGGTTTGATTTTACTGAGGGAGTCTGCAGGTTCCCTTATACTCTGCAAACCTGCAAACTGACCATGCTGGCTATACTACATTAACCATCTCTCAGAAGATCCATACATCTGCTCCCCCACTCACTCTCCATCCTTGATTTGAGAAACTTATCAATCCTGAGTGAGGGACATACTGGGACCAAAACTCCACCCTGCAGGCTCTCTGTGTCCCCACCCCTCAGAGAGACCCTCACCAGGAGCACGAAGAAGACGAAGAAGACATAGGTGACAAAGTAGGCAGGGCCCAGGATGCGGTTGGCATTGTCGATAGCATTGTAGTCAAAGTCCCCGAGGATTATCCGGAACTGAGTGAAACTGAGAGACCAGGTCTGGGCTTTACCCAGAGCCTAACAAACACCCCCCATCCCACTTTCCTAATCACAGACAGACCCCTCACCACACGTCCACCCCAATCTGATAGACACAGGGCAGGGTGCTTAGATTATTTGAGCACACACACCAGGGCTTCCGGAGACCCTCACACAGATGCTTTAAACACAGACACACAGACACGCACGTACGCATCTTCCCCAAGGATACATACACCCATGGAGCTGGAGGGTGAGGGGCCAGGGAGGAGTGAAGGGGACAGGACACACACATGCACTTGATGAAAGTGCTAAAGTTTTCCACTTGGGTCCCGAAAAGCAGGTAGCCGAGTTGGGCATAGGCGAAGAAAACAATGAAGAACATGACGGCGAAGCCCAGGATGTCCTTGGCACAGCGGGCCAGCGTGGAGGAGAGCTGGGTCATGGTTTTGTTGAAGCTGATGTACTTGAATATCTGGAAGGACCATGTTGAACCAAGGGATGAAGAAGGAAAAGGGAAAAGCATTGATAAGTCCATGCCAAGGGCCTATGGAGGCCACAGGAGTTGCCAAGCCAGACAAAGAAAATGAGACACATATTGAAGAAGGGAGAATGATACAAAAATTAGCTGGGCATGGTGGCACGCATCTGTAATTCCAGCTACTTGGGAGGCTGAGGCAGAGAATCACTTGAACCTGGGAGGCGGAAGTTGCAGTGAGCTGAGATTGCACCACTGCACTCCAGTCTGGGCAACTGATTGAGGGACATACTGGGACCATTAAAAAAAAAAAGAAAAAAAAAAAAGCTGGGTACAGCAGCTCACTCCTGCAATCTCAGCACTTTGGGAGGCTGAGGCAGGTGGATCGCTCAAGGTCATGAGTTCAAGACCAGCCTGGCCAACATGGTGAAACCTCATCTCTACTAAAAATACAAAAAGTTAGCTGGGTGTGGTGGTGCATGCCTGTAATCCCAGCTACTCAGGAGGCTGAGGCAGGAGAATCGCTTCAACCCGGGAGGCAGAGGTTGCAGTGAGCTGAGATCGTGCCATTGTACTCCAGCCAGACAACAGAGTGAGACTTCGTCTCAAAAAAAAAAAAAAAAAAAAAAGTCAGGGGCGGTGGCTCATGCATATAATCCTAGCACTTTGAGAAGCTGAGGTAGGCAGATCACCTGAGGTCAGGAGTTCGAGACCAGCCTGGCCAACATGGTGAAACCCCGTCTCCACAAAAAATACAAAAATTAGCCAGGCGTGGTGGTGGGTGCCTGTAGTCCCATCTACTCAGGAGGCTGAGGCAGGAGAATCACTTGAACTCAGGAGGTGGAGGTTGCAGTAAGCCGAGATCGCCCCACTTCACTCCAGCCTGGGCAAGAGCGAGACTCCATCTCAAAAAAAAAAAAAAAAAAAAAGAAGGGAGAATGAGTGTGCCTTGAAGCAAAGCTGGGTGTGGGAATCCCAGGTACCTTGATCCAGGCGAAGAAGAGGTTGACAGCATTCATGTTGTTGTATTGTGTCTGACAGAAGGCGAGGAACTCAAAGTCTGCATACGTATTTGGCTGCTGCAGGAGCTTCCCCATGAGCCGATTCACCTCGAGGGTTCGGAATATGTGGAAGCCCACAGCCACAATGGAGAGCTGTCACACAGGGATCATGGGGGTGTCAGAGAAGGCAAGGGGATCTCAAGGGAAGTTCCAAGATGAGGCCCCAAGGGAGAGCCAGGGTAGGTAAGACAGGTGGGAAAAAAGCCTTCCTTGCTGACTTGTTCACTCAGTTTCAAATGGAACTGGGTAGGATGACTGGGGAGCATCTTAAGTGTTCCAAAGCCCAAGAGAAGGCATTGGGGACAGTGGTAAATATTAATGTATAGATTGTAAAGGGCTGTAGGGAACTGGAACCAGTCATTTCCTTCCACTCCCACCACTTCCAAGCTTTGGTCAGGAATTGAATTTGTCTTGTTAATAGGAGGGAGATGAAGAAGAAGGGGCAGAATATTTGAATAGAAGACAAAAGGCATGGGTTTCCACAGAACGGTTCATAAAGACAAAAGACAAGAGAGGGGCAGAATATAGTACATTAAAAAAAAAAAAGCAGGGCTCAGATGACAGGTGAGGAGGAGAGGAGATGTGAGAGACAGGGTTTCCCAGGGGCTGAGAGAGGGGAACATCTCCCTCTCACTTAGGGAGCTGTTAAACGATGATTTGACCAAAAGTCAGAAGGAGGGCTTAGGGCTCCAAAAGGAAGAACCTGGAGCCCCTATTAGGGTGGAACCCCCTCCTCACCCCAGAATGTCCCAAGTCCTAGATATCTGTCCCTCACCAAGATGACCACCAGGTCCAGTATGTTCCAGATGCTGCTGAGGTAGCGAAGCCGGTGAATGTGGAGCTCCAGGATCTCTTCCACCACATAGTAGAAGATGAAGACGCAGAAGATGACCTCACAGCCAACGATAAAGAAGTCCCAGTTGCTGACATAGCGGATCAGCTTGACTGTGCGGATTTGCCAGGAGGGGATGGCACCTCCTGTAGCTGGAAACTCCACCACCAGCCTACAGGGGGAGGGGGAGATGTCTAGTGGAGCCTGGGCTGGGACAGCTCCTCCCACTTCCTCTCCTCTCCACCCCCACCACAGGGTATGAGTTTAGGGAAGGGTCTCATGCACAAGAGACGGGAACCAGGAGCCATGGACAGGGTGATAAAGTAGGGAAAGGGGGCTCACCTCAGGACACAGAAAAGATTGATATTGGCATTGTAGACTGAGAAGTCGATGAACACCACCCGAGTGCCCCTGTCCAGCCACAGTCCCTCCTGAAGGTCCCGGAGAGCCTCTGCACTACCCTGTCGGGATCCTGGAAGGTCCAGGTAGTAGCCACCTCCGCTGTAGCTTGTGAGCCTGCCCCAGTGGGAGGAGCCCCCCAACTCATCCTGCGAGTGGTATGTCCACCTGCCACAGAAAATGCCAGCTGAGCCAGCCCAAAAGTTCATCTCCCAAGGCAATGACAATGCTTTATCATTGTCTGGGCTTTACAGGTTTACATATTGTGTGCGTGTGTGTGTGTGTGTGTGTGTATGAGATATGTGATATATACATATATAGTGTATCATTTATTATTCTGTTTGATACTAACAACCTTTTGAGAAGGGAGAGTGAATATTATCCACATTTTGCAGAAGAGGAAACTATGAAAGAGGTTACCGAGATAATCCAGCTATAAATGACAGAACTGAAACTCAAATGTAAATCTGATTTTTCACTATGTCACTCAAAGATTTGGATGACAAAGCCAAGCCCCACTTTTGGCCCACCGTGAATAGTCCCCATAAGGGAAGCACCTGGACCAGGAGGAAAAGATCCTCCAGCTCTGTGATTGCACATCAGGCTCCTTCACCCCATGTTTCTCCATTCTATCCACTAAACTTTCTACCCTGGGTGCTTATTTCCTCCCTCTTCTGTCGTGTCCACCCTTTCCCCCTTCTTCCCTAATTTGTCATCCATCCTTGACCCCTTGCTGCTTCACGTATCAATCTCAAGGGTTGGGCTCTTCAATTTCACCCGTTCTGTATACCCCTAACCAACTTCTAGGCAAGAAGGGAAGCTTTCCCTGGAAGGACTACATGCAAGATAGGACAAGTGTGGTTGCGACCTGTGTGTGGGAACAAGTCTGGAGGCTATGGCTGTGTTTGCTAACCTACCTCCTCTGTTCCTGAGTGACACAGACCAAGGTCCCCAAACAGTCACAGCTGGGATTCAGGGAGATGCCCCCTGAAGTCCCCTGAAGTGTTCTCGAGGCTCTTTAAGCCTCAGTGGAAGTGGTTCTCAGACCTTGGGATGATGTCAGGTTTACAGGGGCAAGCCCTGTGATATTGGTAGGACAGGCTCACTCACGCTGTGCCATTGAGGGGCCCAAAGGGGAGTTGTTCTTCTTTGTCTGGAGAGTAGACATCATAGCAGCTCAGAATGTCCTCCCGGAAGTCTTCATGCACCACACAGGAGTCATTGCGGACCTTTAGCTGCCGCAGCCTCGGAACCCCCAGCAGCATGTTCTCATAGTAGATGAAGGAGTGGGAGCCATGGCCCAAGCTCTGGTTGTTGTACCATTTGGTCCAATACAAACTGTCCAGTAGTGGGCCCTGGGCAAACTGAACCACAAGCTGGCTTGAACCTTACCCAGCCTCCTCCTGATCCCCTACCTTTAGGATGACCTTTGCCCTCATCCTCTGACTCCCCAGCTTGTCTCCAGACTGCTTTTTAAAAGATTGTTATTATCATTATTATTATTATTATTATTTTAGGGACAGAGTCTCACTTTGTCACCCAGGCTGGAGTGCAGTGGCACAATCTCAGCTCACCACAATCTCTGCCTCCCAGGTTCAAGCGATTCTCCTGCCTCAGCCTCCTGAGTAGCTGGGATTTCAGGCATGCATCACTACGCCCAGCTAATTTTTGTATTTTTAGTAGAGACAGGGTTTCACCATGTTGTCCAGGCTGGTCTTGAACAACTGACCTCAGGTAATTTGCCTGCCACAGCCTCCTAAAGTACTGGGATTACAAGTGTGAGCCACCGTGCCCGGCCTGCTTTTTAAAACTCCTCCATTGACCAATGAACCTTGACCAGAGTCTGAACTGAAGTGGCCCTACTCTTTATTTAAAATTCGTTTTGAAGTTCAGCCTTACCTCTGACTCCCGATACTAATCTAACTCCTGGGTTAATTCCCTGATTGCTGTATTAATCCCTTACCCACCTCCACCTGAACTCTAGCCTAACCCATTAATTCAGCCTGGCTCTTTGACCCAGTATGATCCCTGACTGATCTGATTTCCCAGCATAAGGTCTGATGCATTGTCTGACCTGTGGCCTCAGGCCATTGAGAATGAGAGGGGAGGGGTAGAAAAGATCTTATACTCACATCCCAGAAGTCTGCCATGCTGCTGATGGCCTGAAAGGAGACTCCAGTGTCTGATGGAGTATGTAAGAAGAGCTCAGACATCACTTTGGTGTAGTAGTAAGCACTGGAGCTTGTCATTCCATAGGTCACTAGAAAACAACCCAAGAGGCTGTGTTCTTCTCACCATTCCCCCAGAGGAGACAGGAAAGCCCATTGCCCTGGAGCCAGAGATGCTTCCAAGATGGAAGCCCATCCCCCATCTGGACCCATCTCGTAGACTTGGTTAGGAGCCTAATGGTGGCATGAGGAAGCCAGGAAATGCATTAGGGAAGGGTTGTAGCTACAATATCTCCTCCTCTTCTTCCAACCCACCTCAGAAAGACTGAACTCCACTCAGTAGTTGTCTCTTACATTGTCATTATGAGAATACATTTTTCTTTTCCTGAACCAGCTTAACTTCCCAGTTCTTACTCCCCAGAGCGAAGATATTTCTGCCTTCTGCACTGTGTAGTGATTCCTTTTGTCTGCTTCCAAAAGGTAGTGATGCCTTTTGGAAAGTGCCCCCAAAGTCTAGAGTACTCCCTCTAGAGTTCAAGGCCTTCGCCAAACACCTTACAATAGAGATGTGGTCTCATGGCCCCTGGTGTCAGTGGCTGTAGCCATGGGAGTGACAGGTAGGCACAGCACCTTTGTCCCTGGCATGACTAGTATGATCAGATGGGCACAGTCATCTCCTGAGAGAGCAACTCAGTGTTCCCAGATCAAAAAAGACCTAGGAGCAATCACCCTGTGATTCTCCCTGTGCACACATTGTGTGCAAGTTAAATTAAAAAAAAAAAAAAAAAAAAAGACCTGGCCTTTACCCTGAAGAACTTGATCTCCCTCATGCACCCTAACACAACCATCCAGTCCCATGTGCCGGTAGGGCTGTAGGGAGCTCTAAGTTTTGTTTACAAAGCAGGATTCTAAAAGTATAAGTCATTTATTTAATAGATTGTCCTTCAATTTAAGTTAGTCTGTTTTCTTATTTTTAAATTCAGGTTATGCATTTTTGGGAGGGATACCATAGAAGTGATACTGTGTCTTTCTCAGTGCATGATATCAGGAACTACATATTGCCTGTTCATCTCATTACTAGTGAGATTAACTTTAATCTTTTGTTAAGGTAGTGTCTGCCAGTTTCTTCAACGTAAAATTACTGTTTTTCTTTTTGTAATTAATACGTGTTTTTGTGGGGAGACCCTTTCAAACTGTGTAAATATTCTGTTACTCATCAATCATTCACTTTCACTTGTCATGAGTGAATGCTACTTTTAGCATCCCTTGATGATTTTTGCCTGATTATTACTAACATTGTCAAGTGGTGATTTTTTTTCACTCTTGTTGCCCAGGCTGGAGTGCAATGGCACGATCTCGGCTCACCGCAACCTCCGCTATCAGGGGATCCTGCCCCCGATAATTCAACGTAGGTTCTTTTCTATTTCCCCAAGTGTCGGCTGGTCTGAGAAATAAAGGGAAAGAGTACAAAAGGGAGAAATTTTAAAGCTGAGTGTCCGGGGGAGACGTCACATGTCAGCAGGTTTCGTGATGCCCCCTGAGCCGTAAAACCAGCAAGTTTTTATTAGCAATTTTCAAAGGGGAGGGAGTGTACGAATAGGGTGTGGCTCACAGAGATCACATGCTTCAAGGGCGACAAAAGATCACATGGCAGGTCAATGTAAGATCACAAGGTCAGGGCGAAACTAGAATCACTAATGAACTTCCACGTCCCTCTGTGCATGCATTGTCGTTAATAAACATCTTAACAGGGTTCAAGAGCAGAGAACCAGTCTGACTAGGATTTGCCAGCCTGGAATTTCCTAATCCTAGCAAGCCTGGGGGCGCTGCAGGTGGCCAGGGCATGTTTCATCCATTATCTGCAGCTGCATAAGGCAGACATCCCCAGAGTGGCCATTTTAGAGGCCCTCCCGGGAATGCATTCTTTTCACAGGGCTGTTAATTATTAATATTCCTTACTGGGGAAAGAATTCAGCGATATTTATCTTACCCGTTTTTGGTAATAAGAGAAATATGGCTCCGTCCTGCCCAGCCCACCGGCAGCCAGACTTTAAGGTTATCTCCCTTGTTCCCCGAAAATCACTGTTATCCTGTTCTCAAGGTGCCCAGATTTTGTATTGTTCAAACACACATGCTTTACGAACAATTTGTGCAGTTAACGCAAACATCGCAGGGTCCTGAGGCAACATACATCCTCAGTTTACAAAGATGATGGGATTAAGAGATTAAAGTAACGACAGGCATAGGAAATTATAAGGGTATTGATTGGGGAAGTGATAAATGTCCATGAAATCTTCACAATTTATGTTCTTCTGTCACGGCTTCAGCAGGTCCCTCCGTTCGGGGTCCCTGACTTCCCGCAACACTCTGCCTCCTGGGTTCAAGTGATTCTCCTGCCTCAGCCTCCCAAGTAGCTGGGATTACAGGCATGCACCACCACGCTCAGCTAATTTTGTATTTTTAGTAGAGACGGGGTTTCTCCATGTTGGTCAGGCTGGTCTTCAACTCCTGACTTCAGGTGATCCACCCACTTTGGCCCCCCAAAGTGCTGGGATTATAAGCGTGAACTACTGCACTGGCCTCAAATGGCGTTTTTTTAAAATTCCACAATTCCTTCTCCATTTACTAGTTGACATTCTCTTCAGAAGAGCTTTCCCTTATTCCTAATTCATGTATTCATGAATATATATGTATACACACACACACACACACACACACACACACACACACACACACACACACATCAATTAGAACCTATGGATTCTTGGCAGCTTTTTTTCCCTATGGGTTATAATTTATTATTTATTTTGTTACTCAGGTTTTTTGGCCAGGTAATAAAAGGCAAAGAAAAACTAAAGAATTGCTCCAGGTTTGGCCAGGTGCGGTAGCTCACACCTGTAATCCTAGCACTATGGGTGGTGGAGGTGGGCGGATCACTTGAGCTCAGGAGTTCGAGACTAGCCTGGGCAATATAGCCAAACCTCATCTCTACAAAAAAAAAGATGCAAAAATTACCCGGGCATGGTGTTGCATGCCTGTAGTCCCAGCTACTTGGGAGGCTGAGGCAGGAGGATCACTTAAGCCCAGGAGGCAGAGGTTGCAATGAGCCAAGATCACACCACTGGGTGACAAAGTGAGACTCTGTCTCAAAAGAAAAAAAATTGTTCCAAGTTAAATGAGACTAAAGAAATTTGACTTGATGTAAATGTTCTAAAGTAAAAAAAGAAAAAATTGAAAGCTAATCCTGGACCATAATTTTTTTCCTTTTGCTATAAAGGCTGTTAGTGGAATAATTGGTGAAATTGTAATAAGGTCTGTTCATTAGATGATAGTACTGGATTGCTGATAAATTTCTGACTTTGATAAGAGAATATCTTTGTTTTTTAGAAAATACATATTGAAGTATTTAGGAACAAAAGGGCATTATGTCTATAATTTACTCTCAAACGTGTGTGTGTGTGTGTGTGTGTGCATGCACATGTGTGGAGGATGGGGGAAAGAGAGAGAATGAGAAAGGAGAAGCAAGCATGGTAACATGTTCACATATGGGAAAACTGAGTGAAATACAAGCAGTGTATCAAGAATTCTTTGTCTTTTTCTTGCAAATTTTCTGTAAGTCCATAATTACATTAAACATTTTTTTTTTTTTTTGAGACGGAGTTTCACTCTTGTTGTCCAGGCTGCAGTGCAATGGCATGATCTCGGCTCACTGCAACCTCCACCTCCTGGGTTCAAGCAATTCTCCTGCCTCAGCCTACCGAGTAGCTGGGATTACAGGCATGCAGCACGATGCCCGGCTAATTTTATATTTTTAGTAGAGATGGGGTTTCTCCATGTTGGTCTCGAACCCCCGACCTCAGGTGATCCGCCTGCCTCGGCCTCCCAAAGTGCTGGGATTACAGGCGTGAGCCACCGCGCCAAGCCCACATCAAACATTTTAAAAGTAGAATTTGTCAGCCTCTTGTGAGCAATTCCCTTTAAGAATTTTCCTTTTCAGATCTTGGGCCATATTTTCTCCCACTTCCTCATCTGGAAGGGGAATGATCACAGATTGGGCACTAACATTATACTTTTTCAGGGGGGTAAAAACGGCAAAGAAGGAAACATTATTATTCACATTTCCCCATTCCACACTGTTAAGTCCAAGATATGGCTTTACTTCTAACTCAAATCTGTGATTACTTGTCATTAGTTATTTGGACTCAATTTTTCTGGATCTGGAAAATGGGGTCCCGCTGGAAATCAAACTTCTGTGTGCGGAAGTCCATCGCAGTTACAACTGATAGCAAGCTGAACCTTTCCTAATGAAGTAGGTTGGCTAAATTGTCACATCTTCTGAGTGGCCACTAGGTGGTACTCGTTGCTACAGCTTTTCCTCTTTTCCAATTCGGAGAATTAACATTGCTCTGAATGGCCTGTCAACTATTCATGGATGCATAATATCTCTGATTATTATACAAGGCAGTAAATATTACGTCTTCTGAGAAAAATGGCTTCACCTGGTAAAATGCCTATTGACAGGCAGAAATTCAGTATTCGCTATTTGTAACTTTTTAAATTGAAGTGCATAGGTACAGAAAAGACCAAGAAGCAACCTTAAAAATTTTCTAAATTAGAATCTAAATTTGGTTTAGTACCTATTCAGCACTCTTTCCCCATACAAACACTCTTTCTCTCTCATTAATTCTTACATCTGTGAATTTTGTACTCCATCCCATGAGATGAGGGGTACTTTCCCACCATTTTATGAAACCCAAACTAAGTATTTCTAATACCTCTGATGTTCATAGTTAGTAGCCCATATTATCAGCCTATCAACCTGAATTATTCTAAAAACACATTTTATATTCATTAAACAAACATGATTCAAATTCTACAATGTATAAAATACCTTGCTAGGTGTCACGGTTTCTTTTATCTTTATCTTTTCTTTTCCTTTTTTTGAGACAGGGTTTTGCTGTGTTGCCCAGGCTGGAGTGGGGTGGCACTATCATAGCTCACTGCAGCCTCAACCTCCTGGGGGTCAAGTGATCCTCCCATCTGAGCCTCCTGAGTAGCTGGGACCACAAGTGCATGCCACCCCTTTTTTTATTTTTTGTAGAGACAAGGTCTCACTATGTTGCCCAGGCTGGTCCTGAACTCCTGGACTCAAGCTGTCCTCCGCTGTTAGCCTCACAAAGTGTTGGAGTCATAGGCATGAGCCACCATGACCAGCAGTGTCATGGTTTCTATCCTTAAAAAGTTCTATTGAGGAAGACATGTCCCAGAATGAACTTGATGTAGCAGAATGAGCATGAGCACTGCAGCCAGACAGATCTAGGTTCAAATCCCAGCTCTGCCACTTATAGTATAGACTTGGGCTCTGAGTCTCAGCTTTCTCATCTGTAAAACTGGGAATATAATACCTTTTAGGCAACTCAACAAGTAGTTGAGTGGCTTCCCAATAAGTGTTTGTTGGCTGAACCAACAGTGGAAAAATTAAAAATAACTATAATACTATAATAAAGGGTAGAAATGAAATAAGTGAATCATTTTCTTTTCTTTTTTTTTTTTTTTTTTTTTTTTGAGATGGAGTCTCGCACTGTCACCCAGGCTGGAGTGCAGTGGCGTGATCTCAGCTCACTGCAACCTCTGCCTCCCAGGTTCAAGCTATTCTCCTGCCTCAGGCTCCCGAGTAGCTGGGATTACGGGCGCCTGGCACCACACCTGGCTAATTTTTTGTATTTTCAGTAGAGACAGGGGTTTCACCATGTTGACCAGGCTGGTCTCAAACTCCTGACCTCAAATGATCCACCTGCCTTGGCCTCCCAAAGTGCTGGGATTACAGGCGTGCACCACCACACCCGGCCAAGTGAATCAATTTCAAACTGAGTAAAGCATTATTACTCCATATTTGACCCATCACAGCAATGTCATCAAAATAGTCAAGGACAACATATATTTAGTAAATGTTGGAAAGAGGCTGGAATATTCCTTAGTCCAAAGAGAACAATACATTCATACAAGTCTTGGGTAAGAGAAATAAAGCCAGTCCTTGATTGACCTAGCAAGCAAGCACAGTTTACCAGGAACCCCTCCCTCCACAGCGTGAGGGTAGAAATGGTGCTGGCAGAACTCAATCTCTCTAATAAGTCATCCATCGAGAGCATCAGATGGGCATCAGGCATGGAGACTGCAGGAATCTGAATCTAAAAGCAGGGCAGAGGAAGCCCAGGGTTGTTCATGGGGTGATGATTTGGCTCCTGTGTCTTTCTCCCCTTTTCTTAACCCACTGATGATAAGCAAACTTTAGCACGCATCAGAATCACCTGGAAGGCTTGTTAAAACACAAATTGCTGGCCAAGTACAGGGCTCACTCTTGTAATCCCAGCACTTTGAGAGGCTGACGCGGGTAGATCACTTGAGTCCAGGAGTTCGATACCAGCCTGGGCAACATGGCAAGATCCTGTTTCTACAAAAAAAAATACATAAATTAGCCGGGCATGGTGGTGTGCACCTGGGGTCCCAGCTACTTGGTGAGAGATGAGAGGTCAAGGCTGCAGTGAGCCAAGATCATCTCAAAAAACAAAAACAAAAACAAACCAACCCCTAAAAAACATGGATTGTTATAGGTTTAGGTGGGGCTCAACAATTTGCATTTCTAATAAGTTCCAAAGTGATACTCATGGTCATGGGACCACGCTTTGAGAACTGCTGCCTTGACCTGTTGCAATCAGACAAGCAATCAGTCCTACTTGTCTTCTATAGAAATGTCAAGAAGGCAGTGGGTTTCCCAGTGTCTATTTTGATGATTCTCAAGATAAAGAGTAGAAAAGAGAAAAAAGCTTCCAGAGGGCTCTCAGAACTTCCCAGGGATTGCAAGATGCTTTTACAAACTACACAGAACACTTAGGACACCTGCTTCCCACTCCAGGGGAAAATCACTGAGTTCACTGCCCATGTGAACCACCGGTAGTCATGTAAGGGGATCACATGCCTCGGGTGCATTATTGCAGAAGAAAACTGAAAACAACTTGATGGGTCGGGCGCAATGGCTCACGCCTGTAATCCCAGCACTTTGAGAGGCCAAGGCGAGTGGACTACTTGAGACAGGAGTTCGACACCAGCCCGGGCAACATGGCGAAATTCTTTCTCTATTGAAAATACAAAAATTGGGTGTGTTGGCACACACCTGTAGTCCCAGCTACTTGGGGGACTGAGGCGTGAAGATCACCCGAGCCTTAGGAGATCAAGGCTGCAGTAAGTCATGATTGTGCCACTGCCCTCCAGCCTGGGCGAGAGAGTGAGACCCTGTCAAAAAAAAAAGAAAAAAGAAAAAAAGAAAAGAAAGAGAGAGAGAGAAAGAAAGAAAAAAAAACCCAAAAAACTTGATGATCTTTCCTGGTGTTTCCCTCCCCCTACATCCCCACTGGTTTCTATTCTCTTCAGGTAATAAGTATCGTAGTTTGACTCTACAGTCAAGAATCAGCCTGTTTAACTGGAACACCTGGTTCAAAGATTTCCAAATCTGACAGAGGCTCAACATATCCATTTCATCATCACCTTTCTCCAAATCAGGAGAAAGGACAAGACTAGACACCTATTGCCTCAAAACACCTATTATGTGTCCTGTGTTAAGTGCTTGACATGCTTATTTCATTTAATCCTACTGTAGCCTTATGCGGTGGGTGCCAATATTATCCATGCTTTCCAGTTTTGGAGAGTTTAAGTAACTTGCCCAAGGAAAACAACTAATGGAGCCAGGATTAAAATGCAAATCTGTCTGCCTCCATAGTAGACCAATTGTGTATCACTCCCAGAATTATCCCAAGAGATAGATGTTACAGAGGGTGGCCAGGTCCAGTGGCTCATCCCAAAACTTTAGGAGGCCAAGGCTTGAGGATCACTTGGGCCCGGGAATTCACAGAGCAGCATGGGCAAAACTGGGAGACCTTGTCTCTACAAAAAAATTTTAAAATTAGCCAGGCATGGTGGTGGGCACCTGTGATCCCAGCTACTTGGGAGGCTAAGGTGGGAGGATCGCTTGAGCCCTGGAGGTTGAGGTTGCAGTAAGCAGTGATTGTGACACTGCATTCCAACCTGGGCAACAGAGTGAGACCCTGCCTCAAAAAATAAAAATAAAAAGTTATAGGGGAGAAACTTTAGCTACATAAAAGACAGTCCTTCTTCACCACTAGTGCTTTCAATTATGAAATGGGCCACTTCACAAACATCATTTTCACCACTGGGAGTGTCAGCAAAGGACTGTCAGCTGAGGATCATCTGAGACTCACATGGAGGGGGTTCTAAGGCTGGCCTTCCCAGCTCCTTTCTGTAAGATACAGCGAAAGAGTGGAATTGCCCTTTGTATTTCATAAGGTGACACTAGACCAGAGGGTGGAATGAGTCAGGATTTGACTCAGTATGTCAAATGCCAGTACATCACTACAATTTTGAGGCAGAAATGAGCTCATTCCAGGAAATCTTTGGAGACTGGATGATAACCACATGAGAATATGCAAAGGGGTTTCAGAGACTAGGTGGGTTTCAAATATAGAGAGTATCTGATTTTTTTTTTCTTGGACAGAAATTAAATTCTTCTGCACACACTATATCATGCTTCTTAATCTTGTCCTCAGATCAAATTCACAATTGCTCAATAATAACAACCACCACCATTATTGATACATTATTCACCAGGCTTTATATACATTTTCTCCCAGGATCCTGAAAAATACCAATAAAATAGGAATTACCGTCTCCATTTTATACAGATAACTCAGATTTAGAATGTTGCTTTTTTTTTTTTTTTTTTTTTTCTTGAGATGGAGTCTCTCTCTTGTTGCCCTGGCTGGAGTGCAATGACACCATCTCGACTCACTGCAACCTCTGCCTCCTGGGTTCAAGCAATTCTCCTGCCTCAGCCTCCCAAGTAGCTAGGATTACAGGCATGCACCACTACACCCGGCTAATTTTTGTATTTTTAGTAGAGATGGGGCTTCACCATGTTGACCAGGCTAGTCTCGAACTCCTGACCTCAGGTGATCCACCCGCCTTGGCCTCCCAAAGTGCTGGGATTACAGGCATGAGCCACTGCGCCAGGCCCAAGAATGGTGTTAAATAACTTGTCAAAAGATAATATAGCAAGCAAGTATTAATATAACTTGGATTCAAACTCAAGTCTGCCTTACTCCAAAAGCCGTGATTTAACCACTATTCTACACTACACTAATATATCATGCTATCACCCTAACACCCTAAATCTTTCTGATTAAGGATTCTGACTCTCCTTTCAAAATTCCTTCCAAATAGTTAGGATTGTGCAAGTCTATAAGATGTCGTTATAAGCAAACTCTGTTTTAAGAGTTTAATATCTGAGTCTGAAGGTGAATTGCAAAAGCACTTGTTAAACTCAAAAGATCACCGTCTTGAAAGAAGCTCCATTCTGGTGTAAAATGAATAACAGTATCTAAATCTGTATCAGGAACCATATTCTGACACAGATAAGTCCCAAGGAAGGAAAAAGTCACATGCACAAAAATGATACCTGGGTTATTTATAAAGTCAAAAAAAATTGCAAACAACCTAAAAATCTTACAGAGACAATTATTAAGTAAATTATGAGATCACTGAGTCACTTGATGGAATATGATACAGCCATCGAAATAGTAACAAAAACAATGCAAAACTGTATCCATACAATGATTGTATCCATACAATGAAAATTATTTTAAAAACACTAAGTGTAAAAACTTGAAGGAAAAACTGACTGTTTAAAAACCAGTGGTTTAATAGCTGGATTTTCTTTCTTTTCATTCTCATGGATATTCTTATACTATAATAATAGTAAAACAATATAAAAATTATAAAATCATTAAAAAAATTTTCGTCTGTTTCCAAGTTATAGGCTGAAGTTTCCAGGTGCTGGATGCTGTACTGACTTTGCTATTGCCTCATTAAGATCTGTTCCCTCCTCTCTTGGCTAATACCATGATTTTATCTGAGGTATCACACCTCTCCAGATCATCTCACATATGTTGGCAGAAGCTGAATCTAACCCTGGCTATAGGACTTGGACAAGCAGTTCAGGCCAGAGCAAATCTGCAAAGACTCCTCCCTTAGCACAATTACAGGTTCAGGGATGACCTTGTAACCCATTTCAGGTCAAGGAGTCATAAAGAGAGATTTCTTGAACCTTTGGGGATCTTCTCTTTTCTACTAGATGTGAATGAGAAAGCCCCAGAAGAGTCAGCCTTAGGAGGAAACTGATTGTGCCCCTGGCAAAACTGAGTAATAGAAACAGACAGATCCTTGACAATGTTATTAAGCCACTAGCTTGATCAGCCCTGAATCCTGCAATAAATCCCATTACCCAGACAATAAATCCCATTATGGTTTAAGCCAGTTTTCGTTGGGTTGTCCTTCATTGTAACATAGTCCTTACTTATATGGCAACCATAGCATTTCCAAAAAGGTTGCACTATTTCTGAGGAAAAGAGAGCTAGAAAAGAGGGCAGCGAGCCCAGCGCCGTGTCTCACACCTGTAATCTCAGAAATTTGGGAGGCCAAGGAGGGAGGATTGCTTGAGTACAGGAGTTCAAGACCACCCTGGGCAACAGGGTGAGACCCCATTTCTACAAAAAGAGAAAAAATTAGCTGGATGTGGTGGCACACATCTGTAGCCCCAGCTATTCGGGGAGGCTGAGGCAGGAGGGTGCTTGAGCCCAGGAGGCTGAGGCTGCAATGAGCTGTGTACGTGCCACCACACTCCAGTCGGGGTGACAGAACAAGACTCTGTCTCAAACAACAAACAAACAACAACAACAACAACAACAACAACAAAAAGCAAAAAGAGGGCAATGGATGCCAAAGCCTACATTCATTAAAATACATTCTTATCCGATATTAAAAGGGGCTTGCTGAGCAAGTCAACTGATGATGATATTCTAAAAACATGCCTATCATTAAGTCCCCAGGCTCTTCAAGGTTTATTTCTGGGTAAAGCAAGATCTCTAAAATACCATGAAAAATGTATATTATATACACACACATACATTTATACATGTGTGCAGGCACACACGCACACACACACATACTTCTCACTCCTAAAATTGCCCTTATAAAATGAGTATTTAATACGAATTTTAAGGAAGGCAGATATAAAAAAGAGTCGAATGAAAAGTAGCTCCAATTTTTATTTTTTATTTTTTTGGAGACAGAGTCTCACTCTGTCGCCCAGGCTGGAGTGCAGTGGCGCAATCTCGGCTCATTGCAGCCTCCACCTCCCAGGTTCAAGCAATTCTCCTGCCTCAGCCTCCCAAGGAGCTGGGACTACAGGCATGGGCCATTCCTCCCAACTAATTTTTTGTATTTCTAGTAGAGACAGGGTTTCACATTTCGTGTTGCCCAGGTTTCATGTTGCCCAGGCTGGTCTCAAACTCCTGAGCTCAGGTAATCTGCCCTCCTTGGCCTCCCAAAGTGCTAGGATTACAGGCGTGAGCCACCGTGCCCGGCCAGAAGCTCCAATTTTTAACATTACTTTTATCCTTTGTGATATTCCATGCTCCTTATATAAAAACCAACAAGGCCAATTGTTCCCAGAGTTAGCACCTCCTTATTAACTGGTGTGCTTTTTTCTTACTCAGCAATGAGAACTATGAAACCTATTTGTGTTTTCTTCTTTGCTTTGGCCACTAGGAACCTCAGGTTTGTTATCATTTGCAGTACTCTTGTTTAATCTTGAGTGTTCTGGTACACGTTTTTTTCCTCTTCTAACCTTTTCCCACTTGTTTTGCTAAGTCGTTTTTAATTGTAGTTCTAACAGGCTATATTTTACTGTTCTGCACTTTTTAACATAAGCTCTGATCCCTTTTAGACATAGGTGGGGCATAAATGTATTGTTATTGAAGAAGTATGACTAATAATTATTATTAATCATTAACATCATGAGCTTGGGTAATAACCAAATTTTATCCACTCCTATGTTTACAGTAGAGACTGAATATTCTTGTGCTTTCTTTTGAACTGCTGGAAGACCTGCCCAGCTCACAGCAGTAAGAAATCACCAGTGCTGACTTCAGTCGGAAACTTTGTACGTCTCCTTTCCCAGGTGATTTCCATATAGGCCATCGTATGCTACTGAGCTTCTTCCCTGCCCCTAATATGTGATATGTGATGGAACACTGTTGTCCTTTTCCAACAACACTCTCCCTAGGAAGGAATGGGATTCCTTCCCTCAACTTGTTGACAAAGAATATCAGAGGGCTGGGGTGCATCTGCCAGCAAGTGTACATAGTTCCTTTATGTGTCTGTACTAGTCGAACACATAAAGGAACTATTATATATACACTTTTTTTGACACTCAAAAGTCAACTGCTCCTTTCTAAGCTGGATAGCTCTGAAGAGAAGCATTAAGTGCTCCTCTAGAAATCTGGGGATGTCTTCCACCCCCAATCCCTCCCCTGACAGTCACTCCTCTTGGGCAATTCCTCCTTCCATTATCTTTGCTGCTATCCCATCACATATTCTGGTGAATGTTATTGGGTCATTCCAAGTTGGATTCCAAATAGTTCATGTGTCTTAAGACAGAGAGTAGGCAGAGGAAAGTAGGAACCTGGAAACGAGGGAAGGGTTATATCCTCAGGGTATGCACTGAAGGTTGTTGAAACCATGCATTTCATATCAATGTGTCTACAGAGACTAAAACTGAGAGAACTAGATTCACTCACATCTGCTTCAGTAACGAAGTCTATGAGCATTATTAAGCTTTTTAGGGCTTAGGTTCAGAAGATTCTTGTTCTAGAGAACTTATGACACATGGCCAGTTTCTTCTTGGGAAATTAGATTCAGAGCCCAAATGTTTTATGAGTTGCTGTTGAAGGAAAAACAATCAGACTGAGGATGATTATCTGGAAAAATGGAAATGAATCCAAGATCCTGTTAGTGATTCCCCTGAAGTTTCTAGTAGCTCTGAGATCTTAGCCCAGCTGGAAGAATAGACCTATAGATACTTGTCCATGCTGAATCAATATAATAGATTCCCTCAGGGGATGGAATACTGAAATCAGATACCTAGAAGACTGGAGATAGGAGTAGAGGACAGGGCATAAAGCAATCAAACAAGGAGGCTGGTGGAACTTCCCTGTTCTATTCCATTCTGAATGCAGAATCAAGGGAGAGCAAAGCAATTGATTCTTACGGATTCAGTATGGCTTTAGCCAATGGCTTGTAAATTCTCATGTGGTTTCAGAACTGCATAAAGAGTTTACGAAGACAGCAATCAAACCAGGAAGTCAACAGTCCTGAGGAAGACGAAGTCTTCTTCTCTAGAGTCACCCTGGAAAAATACTGCACCCTAGATAGCATTGCTTCTGTGTGGCCCAGAAACCTGGAGACATAGCATGAACTTCAGTTAATGTCACAAGAGATAAGGGAAGATTTCTGCAGCTATGGTCTCTGCAAAGGAGGGCACACTGTTTCAAAAGAGCTGAAGACACCAACTGTAGTAAAACATAAAAGGCCTGTCTTAGTATAGGGATTTTTCTGGCTGATGAGGCAGCGGTAATTCCACACGCTCCTGTAGAAGGTTACAGAGGAACAGTTGCACTTGCTCTTACTGTGCTTCTTTGAGCTATTTTGCTCAAGATCTCCCAGAGACTGGTCATTTTGGAAAAACTAAAGCTACAGAGAGTATACTGGTGCCGAGACCCGGAGACTTTTTGCTGCCTAAATCTAGCTGAACCAAAAAAATGTATTTAGTGCTAGAAACCAAGGAAGCATGAGAAGAGTGGCCCTTGTTAAAAGGTGCCCAAGCTGGAGTCTTTGAACATATGGACCCAGAAAAGATGGGAAACCAGGCAGGAAAAACCTAGTGATTACATATATATGGGGTCACCCCAATTGGATTGCCAGTTTCATGCACTGTCTTAACAAATGATAAGGGAGCGGTAACTAAGTTAATAGAGTTGGTAATGAGTGATTTTACTATAGAGAAGTCCTGGCTGTTACCTCTAATTGTGCAGTATAAGCTACCTGGATCAATAAGATTCTGTGAGGATTACAGGATAATCAACACCATGACCGAACCATATGTTCATCCAATGCCAATAATCGATTCTCTCTGGAGTTACTGGGTCTACCCTCAACATTTTGAGGAGTGCAAACAGTTTTTATTTATTTGAGTTATATCTATCTACCCTCAATAGACCCTTTAACTCCAGAGAGAATTGATTATTGGCATTGGTTCAAAAGCCAATCAATAACTCATCATTGTTTCATGAAGTATTGCAAAATAAAGGCCATCCAAGAAGACTTTATGCAGAAAGATTTGGTCATCCCAGAGAGATACATCACCTTATTTACCAAGGGCTTTCTCACTCAGTACACAACAGGAGGCTCTCAAATGGTTCCATATAAGGGAAATCATATTTAAGTAATTAATAGTTGCTTGATTTATAAACAATTTATTTATATGTAATTTTTTCATTTTAGTAATAGAGATGGGGTTTTGCTATGTTGCCGAGGCTGGTCTTAAACTCCTGGACACAAGCAATCCTCCCACACACTGCTGGGATTACAGGCGTGAACCACCATGCCTTGCCTGCAAATAATTTAAACAGAAACTATGTTATCACCACTTGGAAGGGCATGAAATTCCTGAAACACCTTTATCAAACTTTTCCTGGGATTCAAGAACCAAAAGCGGAAAATGTGAGTCCCTGGAGTTCCCAGCAAGGAGAGCCCTTTAAAAAAAAAATCTCAAGAAGCCATAGGCTTGTATCCAGAACAGGAAGACATGGAAAAGCCTGTGAGACAAAGGACCAGGGAGAAAAGAAAAGGAGTCAAAAGCTGTGGGCAGAGGTAGGCGAGAAGAAAGCAAAACGGACCGGTGCCTGGGGAGAAAGAAGAGAGAGAAGGAAGCAGGCACTGGGAGAGCCAGTCCAGGACCGAGAAGTATCCAGCAAGAAGCACTGTTTCTGATCCTGGGCTTCTCTGCTGTGTGATTTATCTTTCATAAAGTGCATCCAGAGATCCTCCTTCACTGACTTTATTGCCATTAGCCATCAGCACTTTAGGGGAGCCTCCTACACTACGTTTATCACAATCAGCGGACATTCCACCTCACAGACAGCATTGCTGTTGACTTTACACATCCTTGTAGTGTAAACCAACAGAAGCTTCTTTATCTAAAATTCATGTATATTTATATGTGTCTAGAAAACAATAGAAATGGGCCGGGTGCACTGGCTCGTCTGTAATCCCAGCACTTTGGGAGGCTGAGATGGGTGGGGATCACCCAAGGTCAGGAGTTCAAGACCAGCCTGGCCAACATGGTGAAACCCCATCTCTACTAAAAATACAAAAATTAGCCAGGCATGTTGGTGTAAGCCTGTAGTCTCAGCTACTCCAGAGGCTAAGGCAGAAAAGAAGGAAGGAAGGAAGGAAGAGAAGAGAAGAGAAGAGAAGAGAAGAGAAGAGAAGAGAAGGGAAGGGAAGAGAAGAGAAGGAAGGAAAGAGAAAACAGTTGAAATGATTATATACCAAACTAGGAACAGTGATTACTGGGAGGGATTTTTATTTTGTTTTATTTTACCTTACTTTAAGTTCTGGGGTACATGTGCAGAACGTGCAGGTTTGTTACATAGGTATACATGTGCCATGGTGGTTTGCTGCACCTATTGACTTGTCTTCTAGGTTTTAAGACCCACATGCATTAGATATTTGTCCTAATCCTCTCCCTCCCCTTGCCCCCTACCCCCTGACAGGCCCGGGTGTGTGTTGTTCCCCTCCCGGTGTCCATGTGTTCTCGTTGTTCAACTCCCACTTATGAGTGAGAACATGTGATGTTTGGTTTTTCTGTTCCTATGTTAGTTTGCTGAGAATGAAGAGGGATTTTTACATTCTCTATGTTATTTGACTTTTAAAAAACAAGGACTATGTATTAGGTAAAAATTTAATAAATATATTACCAGTCTGATTTTCTTTGTAGGGGAAAGGGAGTAGAATTATGTTGTAATGGAATGAGAAGAAATACTGGTTTACACCTTTTTCCTCTTACTTGCCCTTTGAGACTCTGACTATGGCAAAACTCTTGCATATTCATAGCCTGAGGCCTTAGTTGGCTGGTGCTACCTCCTCCATCCCCTGCCTCCTCCAGGCTGACAGCCAGCACTATTAAAACTAACAAGCAAGCAAGCAAATGGCAATGACTTTGGGCCTCCCTGGCAATGACTTAAAAATAGTTAAAAACAGTTTTAACACTGTTAAAATAAGCAGGCAAGCAAATGACGATGACTTTGGGCTTCCGCAGACATGAATGGTACCTGTCTCTGGGACCTTCAAGATTTCCCAGCTCTCCCTGACCACTTAGTCTCCCACTTCTTACCATGGTCCCAGTGCACCCTCCACTGTAGCACTCATCACATTCTATGTCACTGTTTGTTTACATGTCAGCCTTCCTTACTCCTTGAAGGCAGAAGATGTATCTCAGGTATTTCTTTTTTTTTTTGAGATGGAGTCTTGCTCTTGTTGCCGAGGCTGGCATGCAATGGCACGATCTCGGCTCATTGCAAACTCTACCTCCCAGGTTCAAGCAATTCTCCTGCCTCAGCCTCCCGAGTAGCTAGGATTATGGGCATGTGCCACCACGCCTGGCTAATTTTGTATTTTTAGTACAGATGGGGTTTCTCCATGTTGGTCAAGCTGGTCTCGAACTCCTGATGTCAGGTGATCTGCCCGCCTCGGCCTCCCAAAATGCTGAGCCACAGGTGTGAGCCACCTTGCCCACCCTTGTCTCAGGTATTTCAAAGCCCTCAGTACTTGGCCTAGGGCCTGGCACATAGTAAGACTTCATAAATGTTTGAATGAATGAATGTGTGACTATCCAGGATCTCAAACTTAGTTTCAGCATTTTGCTAATAAGCTCTCTTTGTCTCATCTGTTCTTTTCCTCCATGCTATGAAATAATCTAATTCGACCAGCTTAGACTCAGTCTCTGAGCCAGTGGTTTACACACATTTTGTTCTCAGAACCCCTTTGCAACTTCAATATTTTGAGGACTGCAAACAGTTTTCATTTATTTGGGTTATATTTATCAATCATTACCTTATTAAAAGTTAAAACTGGCCAGACGCAGTGGTTCATGCCTGTAATCCCAGCACTTTGGGAAGTCAAGGTAGGTGCATAGCTTGAGCTCAGGAGTTCGAGTCCAGCCTGGGTAGCATGGTAAAACCCCATCTCTACCAAAAATACAAAAAATTAGCTGGGTGTGGTGGCATGTGCCTGTAGTCCCAGCTACTAGGGAGGCTGAGGTGGGAGGATCCCTTGAGCCTGGGAGGCAGTGGCTGCAGTGAGCCAAGATCGCCCCACTGCACTCCAGCCTGGGTGACGGAGCAAGATTCCATCTCAAAAAATAAAAATAAAAATAAAATAAAATAAATTAAAATTCAGGAAAAATGTAAATATGTATTAACTCATTCATTTGAAAATAATGATAACAATCCCTATACATGTAAACACAAATAACACTTTTTATTTTTTAAAAAATGCTATATTTTTTCAAACAAACCCCCCAAAAATTTGGCCGAGCACGGTGGCTCATGCCTATAATCCCAGCATTTTGGGAGGCCAAGGCAGAAGGATCACTTACATTCAGGAGTTCAAGACCAGCTTGGGCAACATAACGAGACCCTGTCTTTACAAAAAAACAAAAATTAAGCGGGTGTGGTGCTACATGCCTGTAGTCCCAGCTGCTTGGGAGGCTGAGGTGGGAGGATTGCTTGAGCCCAAGAGGTCAAGGGTACAGTCAGCCCTGATCACAGCACTGTACTCAGCCTCAGTGACAGGGTGAGACCCTGTCTCAAAACAAACAAACAAAGAAAAATGTTAATGGAATTGTTTTCCATGTTTGCAAGTCTCCTAATGTCTGGTTTAATAGAAGACAGCTGTATTCTCGTATCTGCTTCCGCACAATCTGTTGCAATATGTTATTTTGGTTGAAGTATATGAAGAAAATATGACCTTAAGCAAATATGTTTCGGGGTAAGAGAGAACCTCACAACCCCCCTGAGAAGGTCTCAGGAAGCCCTAGGGGTCCTCAGAGGACACCTTTGAAAAAGATCGCTCTGGCCAGGCATGGTGCCTCATGCCTGTAATCCCAGCACTTTGGGAGGCTGAGGTGGGCGGATCACCTGAGATCAGTTTGAGACCAGCATGGCCAACATGGTGAAATCCCACCTCTACTTAAAAAAAACAAAAATTAGCCGGGTGTGGTGATCCCAGCTACTCTGGAGGCTGAGGCAGGAGAATCACTTGAACCCGGGAGGCGGAGGTTGCAGTGAGCCAAGATTGCACCACTGCACTCCAGCCTGGGTGACAGAGCAAGACTCTGTCTCAAAAAAAAGAAAAGATTGCCCTCATTCCTTATTTTTATGAGTAGAACCTCTGCCCAGTCTGGAGGTTCTGTCTGAACTTAAAATCTCAGCAATCCTGCTGCCACCACCCGATAACATAATTGTCAATATCCTTATAATCCCCTAGCTGTGTACCTTATTTCATAGTTTTCAAAGAGTTTTCCTATGTAATGTCTCCCAGTTGCCTATCAGACATGTCTGCTGATTCCATCTTACCCATGAACAAAACTTCCTATGAATCATGAAGTTCAGAGTGTACATGATTTGCTCAGGGCAAGAGGCAGAGCTAGTGCTCAAACTCACACCTTGTAATACAAGTTATATGCTCTTTTGCTAGCCACTTACATCAGCAGTACTCCAGACTGGCCTCATCTACAACAATCCAGAGTATTGAGATGTTTTTCTTTTTTTTTTTTTAGGCGGAGTCTTGCTCTGTTACCCAGGTTGGAGTGCAGTGGCGTGATCTCGGCTCACTGCATGCTCCACCTCCTGGATTCGTACCATTCTCCTGCCTCAGCCTCCTGAGTAACTGGGACTACAGGCATCTGCCACCACTCCCAGCTAATTTTTTTGTATTTTTAGTAGAGACGGGGTTTCACCGTGTTAACCAGGATGGTCTCGATCTACCAATCTCGTGATCCACCCGCCTTGGCCTCCCAAAGTGCTGGGATTACAGGCATGAGCCACCGCACCCGGCCTGTTTTTCTTTTTTTTTTTCCTCTCTCTCTCTCTTTTTTTTTTTTAGATGGAATCTCACTCTGTCGTCCAGGCTGAGTACAGTGGCACGATCTCGGCTCACTGCAATCTCCACCTCTGGGGTTCAAGCAATTCTTCTGCCTCAGCTTCCCGAGTAGCTGGGATTACAGGCACACACCGCTGTGCCCAGCTGATTTTTGTATTTTTAGTAGAGATGGGGTTTCACCGTGTTGCCCAGGCTGGTCTTGAATTCCTGACCTCAGGTGATCCACCTGCCTCAGCCTCCCAAAGTCTTGGGATTACAGGCGTGAGCCACTGAGCCTGGCTGAGATGTATTTCAATATTTTCCTAATTTATATCTTGACAGGGAATGGCAACTAATATTTATTGAAAGCCTATTATATTCCAAGCACTGTACTACTAAATACCTAATTTGTTTTCCATCAACCTCACAAAAGCAGATGTTATTCTCACTTGAGGAATCAAGGTTTAGAAAGATTTAAGTATCTTGACCTATTTGCCAAAGATGCGTGGCTAATAACTGGTAGCACCATCATTTGGATCAGACCACCTTATTCCAGGTCACACGCTCTTTCCATTATACAACTGTGCCTTCACTAAAATCATGGTTCTATATGACAAAGTGTCTTCTGACATCATTACAGCCACACAAGAACTCAGCCACAGACACTTTCTGAACCTCCAATATATTTCTGCTCCTTCCTTTGTTGATTCTAGAAATACTGTCAAGCTTTCTTGACAAGCTCACTTCAACCTCTCCTGTTAGTGCAGTTCCACCAATCTGTGGATAGAACCTTGAAATCCACTAAAAGAAAGCAGAGTAAAGAGAGGCATGCATTTCTTTACAACTAGTGATGGATTAAGAGCATCCAATTGATATTAATTGGCATGTAGCCATTAGGCATTAAAGGTTGAGGGTCTCTGCCCTCCTCCCCAGCTCCATGGTGACCAGACTCAGCCATTTCCTGGCTTAGAGCCTCTCCTATACAGGGCCAGTCCCAGGTGCACCTTTGAGATAACAATAATGTCTCCTAAAACAAACAGCCATTATTTCTACACAAAGACCTTCAATGTTTCCTCCATCAACAAAAGGCTACAGCCATCCCTCCAAGAAGACAAAGGGCTGGAAGCCTTTTCATAAATATCATGATGAGGGTGTGGGCCCAGTGGGAAGAGAACCAGGAAGATAATTCTCCAGCACTTTCTCTGCTGAGGAATAGCTGGGACAGGACTGACTCCATCCCTCAGGAAGAGCTTGAGTCACTAATCATTCCTGAACTATTCATAATGACAATAATAATATTTCCCTAACCTGCAGAAAGAAAGTAAAAATATTGAGCCATTACAGGATTGCCGTCAGGATCCAATGAGATGATACATGCGAAATCTCTGTGTAAGGTTTAAAGGATTGCACAATTGACATTATTATTATCAGACAATTGATGGGTCACCCATATTGCCTGCATGAAAAAGATAGCTCCATTTTAGCCAGATGAGATTCCAAATAGTCTTGGATTCTAGGTCCACCAGTTTCTAGAATAAAGCATAAGGGAGAAGAAACATGGTCAGTGTGGCTGACCATGATAGTCTACTGGGGCTTGTCCCCCGCCAAATTTCTCTGCAGGTGATGGCTAACTTTGTTAGCTGTTCTTTCCACTCCCCAGAGCCCAGATCTGGGAAATGAGGTCACTGGTGGTTGATTCCTCACCTAGGGTCTAATGGTCCAAGTTCCCCACTTTCCCTTCCCTCCTTTGTCCCCCTGAAAACATCTCTCATGCAATTTACACAAAAATAAATACACATTATAAATTAAAGCTTGAGAAAAGTGTCCAACCTCATTGGTAATAAAAGGCAAGTAAATTAATGTGAGTTGTACCATCTTATACCTATTTAATAATAAAACTTATAAATGAGAACATCCCATTTTGATGAGGTTGTGACAAAATTGATGTGATCTTATAGCACTAGTGGCATCATAAATTTGTATAATCCCTTACAGAGGCAAAATGACAACACATAGCAGATACTAAGGAGATATTTCTACCTTTTGCCCTCGTGGTAATCTCTCTCCTTAGCAATTCCCAAGGAAATAATTTAACAGAAGTGAAAAAAAAAAGCTGCAGCTATAGATACATTTACCATGATAGGCAAATACTGAAACAACCAGAGAAATGTTTTAGTTAATTGCGGTGTGACTGTAGTCCTTAAAATAAAAATATAAAAACTGGCTGGGCACGGTGGCTCACGCCTGTAATTCCAGCACTCTGGGAAACCGAGGCAGGGGGATGACTTGAGCTCAGGAGTTGAAGATCAGCCTAGAAAATATAGCAACACTGGCCGGGCACGGTGGCTCACGCTTGTAATCCCAGCACTTTGGGAGGTCAAGGTGGGTGGATCACAATGTCAGGAGTTCGAGACCAGCCTGGCCAATATGGTGAAACCTCATCTCTACTAAAAATACAAAAAAATTAGCCGGGCAGGGCGGCACATGCCTGTAATCCCAGCTACTTGGGAGGCTGAGGCCGGAGAATTGCTTGAATCCAGGAGGCAGAGGTTGCAGTGAGCCGAGATCGCGCCACTGCACACCAGCCTAGGTGACAGAGTGAGACTCTGTCTCAAAAAAAAAAAAAAAGAAAAGAAAAGAAAAGAAAATATAGCAACACCCCATCTCTACAAAAAATTTAAAAATTAGCAGGGTGTGTTGGTGTGCACCTGTAGTCCCAGCTACTTGAGAGGTTGAAGTGGGAGGATAGCTTGAGCCTAGGAGGTTGACGCTGTAGTGAGCTGAAATCGCGCCACTGCACTCCAGCCTGGGCAACAGAGTGAGAAAAAGGAAAGAAAGAAAGAAAAAGAAAGGAAGAAAGAAAGAAAGAAAGAAAGAAAAAAGAAAGAAAGAAAGAAAGAAAAGAGGGAGGGAGGGAGGGAGGGAGGGAGGGAGACAGGGAGGGAGGGAGGGAGGGAGGGAGGAAGGAAGGGAGGAAGGAAGAAGGAAAGAAAATATCAAAACTATTGAGAGGCCAGGCACAGTGGCTCACGCCTGTAATCCTAGCACTTTGGAAGGCTTGAGCCCAGGAGTTCAAGACAAGACTGGGCAACATGGGGAAACCCCGTCTCTATGAAAAATACAAAAATTAACCAGGTGTGGTGGTGCATGCCTGTGGACCCAGTTACTTTTAGGGCTGAGGTGGGAGGCTCACCTGAGAGTTTGAGGCTGGAGTGAGCTGAGATTACACCACTGCATACCAGCCTGAGCAACAGAGCGAGGCCCTGTCTCAAAACAACAACAACAAAAACAAAAACAAAAACTACAGTGGCTCATGCTTGTAATCCCAACATTTTGGGAGGCTGAGGTGGGTCGATCACTTGAGGTCAGGAGTTCCAGACCAGCCTGGGCCACACGGTGAAACCCCGTCTCTACTAAAAATACAAAAATTAGCTGGGCGTGGTGGTGGGCACCTGTAATCCCAGCTACTTGGGAGGCTGAGGCAGGACACTGCACTCCAGCCTGGGTGAAAGAACCAGACTCTGTCTCAAAAAAAAAAAAAAAACTACTTAGAAATATGATGAAATGTTATAAATGATGAAAGTATACAATATAATACAACCAGGTAAGAATGTATGCATAAACACTGGTAATAAGAAAAATGAAAAATTCTTTAATGTAGTGGTAGCCAACTATATTTTAAAATATTCTTTAATGTTTTTATATCATCTTTAAATACAGCAATAAAAAGAAAGAATAGTAGTTAGCTAGTAGAATTTCTCAATACTCTGCTTCTATTAGGGTAGGGTACGGAGTGGTCCTTGCTAAGATGTTCATGGGTATTAGTAAATTTATGAGCAATACATTTCCAGATAGAGAGGCCATAGTAGACTCCAGTGGTTAAAAGCCTCGGAATTCAAGTCAGGCAACCAATTGCTGAGTTGGATTCCTCTTTCTTCACTTGCTTGCATGAGTGGCCTTGAACAAGCTGTTTGACTTTTCTAAATCTTTCTGATTTGTAAAATGGGAGTGATAGGCTGAACCAATTTCATAGAGTCATTGGAAGTAGTCAGTGAGATAAAGTACATAATATAGTGCTAGGTGCATTGAAAAATTATTCAATAAAGGTTTGTTGTTTGTGCTGTTAATAATGATGATGATGGTGGTGGTGGTTGTGATAAACTCAGGGCTTCCAGGGAAAGTACTTTAACTTAAAGGTCTGACATCACTTAAAGGATGCTACTCAAACAATACTATCCCTATATGTGGAACCAACTACAAATTTTGAAAGGTAATTTTATGTTATTTATTGATTTACTTTTAATAGACAAATAATCACTGCTTTTATTTTATTTTATTTTTGAGATGGAGTCTCGCTCTGTCACCCAGGCTGGAGTACAGTGGCAAGATCTCGACTCACTGCAACCTCCACCTCCCAGGTTCAAGCGATTCTCCTGCCTCAGCCTCCTGAGTAGCTGGGACTACAGGAGCGTGCCACCACATGCGGCTAATTTTTGTATCTTTAGTAGAGTAGGGGTTTCACCATGTTGGCCAGGCTGGTCTCGAACTCCTGGCCTCAGGCAATCCGCCCAGTTTGGGCTCCCAAAGCGCTGGGATTACAGGCATGAGCCACCATGCCCAGCCCACTTTATTTTTTAGAGTAATTTTAGGTTCACAGCAAAATTGAATGAAAGGTGCAGAGATTTCCCATAGATCCCCTGTCCTCACATAAGTACAGCCTCCCCTGCTATCAACATCCAACACCAGGGTGGTACCTTTGTTATACAATGGACCTACATTGACACATCACTGTTACCCAAAGTCCACAGTGTACCTTAGGTTTTACTCTTGGTATTGTACATTGTATGGGTTTTACGTAAAATGGCAGGTATTCACCATACAGAGTAGTTTCACTGCCCTAAAAATCCTCTGTGCTTTACCTATTCATCGTTCTCTTTCCCCAACCCCTGGAAACCACTGACAGCTTTTAGTATCTCCATAGTTCTGTCTTTTCCACCATGGCATATAGTTGTAATTACACAGTATGTAGCCTTTTCAGATTGGCTTCTCTCTTGAAAGGTATTTTTTTTAATGAACAGTCTAGAGGACCAGGTGAGGGTTTTGATTTTCCACTAGATAATACAAAGATAACTACTACCAGTGCTTGTGTTTGGTTCTTTATGCATGCTATCTCCAGAAGATAAATGTTATTATCGTTATTGGTAGAACAAGTGTTCAAGGTCACAAAGCCAGGAAGTAGAGGAGCTAGTATTTAAATCCAGTGTGTCTGACTCCAATGTTTTTATGTTTTCATCATGCCACTGTGTTTACCTAATAATAAACACGGGTCCTGGAGCATTTGAACCCAGTCACGGGAACTGACATGGAAAAGCACACTGGCACAGCTGCATATCCAACTGCATGTCACTCCAGTTCTTAGAAAACAGCATCCTGATAGAGCAACACAACAGCCACCCCGCTTGGTGCCAGCTTTCAGGCTTATAACATGTATTCCCAATCCTTAGGCAGGAGAGCTCAGTCAGCATACTGACTAGCCAAATTAAGTGGATCTGGTTCAGTGTTTCTTAACCTTTTTTGCATTATCCATCTCCCCAGAAGTCTCTTTAGACATTTTCTTCCTAATCACTCCCAATTCCGATACCGCAGACAGACTCTACATTTGCTTATGTACCGTGGCTCTTCAGTGGCCCAAAAGCCATTGTAATACCTAAAGCATTCTTTTTGCCCTTGGAGAAACTATTTTTACACTCTTGGGGGCTACATCATCCCCACTGAGAACCTGTGGTCTAGATGCTGTTGGCCAGAGCTCAGGGAGCCTAACGGAGAGCTGAGACACCAGGGAGGTGAGGCCAGGACCTTGGAGAGCGCCGAAGTGGCCCTCCTGAGGTCATTCCAAGGCTCCGTGTTGCCTGAAAATATGTCTGAAAGGAAGAGGCAGGTAGAGGCAGGGGCTAGGAAACTAGTATTAGTATTATCTTACTAGATGTTGTAGGAATCATCAGAATGTGAAGGCCTCCTAATTCTGTTTCATAAAAAGTTCTTGTGGGGCCGGCACTTTGTGGGTGCAGACTTTAATTCTCAAGGCCCAAGTTAAATGGCACATTTTCAGGTAGTCTAACGATTTCAGGGTCTTTATTAAGAGCCCAATTCCATAGGACTTGGAGGTTTTCTGAGGTTTAAAGGTATCAGATTAATTCTCCCTTCCTCACCCTCCACTGCTGGCTGGGTTATGATGCCACATTTATAGTTTTACAGTGCCTGCTGTGACTTGAAGACAATAGGCACTATTTACCATGTGCCAGACAGACACTGTGCTAAGCATATTAGTGAGCTATTTTATTTAACCTGCATAAGAATCTTCTCAGGTGGGTATGATCATTATCCAAGGATAAGAGAGGTTAGCAAACTTGCTCAGGATCACACAGCTGATAATTGGGGAAGCGCCAGACCTTGAACCCACATAGTCGACTTCAGAGCCTCACTGCTTGACCAGCATGCTATACTGCCACCAGATTGACTCAGTGGCCCTGGTAAGGTTTTTAAAAATCCCATTAATATCCTTAGCACAGGACTATTATCTCCCCTACTCAACTTTCCCAGAGATACCTCTGTGACCCAAGGTTTATACTTCTGCCCTCTCCTCAGGAGAACTTAAAATTTGTCATGTCACTCCTATGCTTAAAACTTTTCAATAGCTCTCCCTGTACCCCTCAGAATAAAGTCCAAATTCTTTCTCATGCCTTATAAGGCCCCTCATAATCGGCCCCTTCTTATAAGGCCAGGCTTGTCGTCTTTTACCGCTTTGCTTCTCAAACTCTCTGCTCCAGCCATGTTGATGCAGTTTAACTAAACTATGCCCTCTGTCCCTTTTGGGCCTTGGCACATGCTGTCCCCTCTTCCCAGAGACTTCCTTTCTATTCACCTCCCTTTCAAGGGGATAAATCCTCCATATCTCTCAGGTTTTAGCTCAGATATCACTTCCTCTGCATTTCCTCACAGATCCCCCAAATCTGGGTACAACAGAAATAATGGCATCACAGTACTCTGTGCTGGTCAGATTGTCTGTGGCATATTTTGTCCAGTTCCAGGAATCACATAGATGAAGTCTGCAGGCAGGCAACCAGTATGGAGAGCATTCTGAAATTGCTTTTAATATATGCCAGGCACTGAGTTAATGATTTCATGGCTATTATCTCACATAATCCTGTTGGATTGTGTAAGTACGATGAGGAAACTGAAATTCAAAGAAGTTAAGCAAATTGCTCGAGGGCCCTCAAATGGTGAATGGCAGTGCATGGTGTTTGACCCATTTGGAGCCCATGCCTTCAATCCCTGCATAATACCACCTCTGAAAACCATAGTATCATGACTAGTTTAGTGATAAAATAGAAGTTATTTAACCTAGAGAACAGATGACCAAGGGCAAGCTACATTCAACCTGAAGTGAAAGGTTGTCACTTCAGAGAGTGACAGGGACACATCAGTAGTTGGCTTAATAGAAGAAAGTTCTGAAAAGGAAGTGAGCCTCTGAGGGGAAAGTCCCAAGTATCTGTTATCTATGTGTTTCTCAGTCCAACGTCTAGCTCAGAGGAGGTGGCTCCATAAGAGGAAGGAAACAGAGCTGCCCAATAGTAGGATGGGTTGCCTCATGAAACAGTGACAGCCCCGTTGACACTCCCCAGGTTGGGCTGGTTGGCCACCTGACAGAGCACCATGGGAAGGATCACAGAGAAAGGATTCCACGTATTCTGCATCCTAAAATTAGATGAGCTCTAAAGCCCCCGTCCGCTCAAGGATTCTGTAATTATTGGACTAAGTCTATGACTCAGATTTTGACAAGTCACAGACCATCTGGCAATGCATCAGTGCACTGAGATCTCAGAAAGCAGAGAACATGAGTGGATTGGACTCCTGGACTTCCAGAACCCAAGCTTCCACCCTTTCCAGCTCCATACAATGGAGTTAGAAATGGTTCACGGTAACTCTGGGGAGCTAGAAACAGTCCTGTTCCAGAGGTTAATCTAAAGAGAGACGTTTAAGTCATTTATAGAGAAAGCCTCTGCCTGTGGGTTTCAGCTGCTGTCACAGGATCTGAAAAAGGAGATGACTTCTCCTTGCTAGCAGATGGTTAGGACAAAAAAAAAATCAATACGTCAACAAATGAATTTCTGACAGCCATTTGCTGAAAGGAATTGATAGGGCCCCACAAAATGTACATTGGGCCGGCCGTTGTTCCTCACACGCACTGTGTCCTTTCACTCCCAGCCAAGTGGCCAGTGGCAAACACAGAGGACTGTCCCCTCTGTCCAGCATGGAATGAGTTCCGATACAGCACAGCCAGAACAAAGTGCTTTCTGCCAGCTTTCCTAGAGGGCTCGCACAAATGTGGGTGGCTCAAAAAATAAGAAAACATTCCATCAACATTGATGTTATGAGATTCCTTGACTCCACTTTCAAAAGATTTATGCACCCTGACAAGAACAGAGTATTGTGGAGCCTAGAACACCTAGTAATGAGGGCATCTTAGTTGTATGATCCAACCTACAGCTTTAATCAAAACACAACCCCACACACAACTATATTAAACTAGGCATACATCACTTGTGCAATTTTTGAAAGAAGTAATAAACCAAATACAAAGTTGCTGTCATTACCTACAGGTCTAATAGCATCTGTTTGGTCGAATTCTATTATTATTTACAGTTCTTTGACTCTATCTTTCCACAGTCGCCCTCCTGTCTTTTCACTTGCTTCTCTCAACTTAGAGATCAAACCTTCTCAGTTTGTGTCTATAGCTAGAGCCTCAATAAGCTTCCTCCAATGGCATGTGGCATGGTGGTCTCTCACATGGGACCATCACCACACCATGTGTGTCCCTCTCTCTCTTAACAGGGATCTGAGATCTAAGGTCGCCTGGCTCTTCTACTTCCTCTCTTTTTTTCTTCCATTTTTTTTCTGCCTCTAAAGAAACATGAATTGGATATAGTATAATAACTGGGTGAAGCCCACCAAACTATTTTTCCAAACAGAAGGGAGTGGTTTTCCACTCTTTTTTTTTTTTTTTTCTTTTTTTTTTTTTTTTTTGGAGACAGAGAGACAGAGCCTTGCTCTGTCCCCCAGGCTGGAGTGTAGTGGCACGATCTTGGCTCACTGCAACCTCTGCTCCTGGGTTCAAGTGATTCTCCTGCCTCAGCCTCCTGAGTAGCTGGGATTACAGGCACCTGCCACCCAGCTAATTTTTGTATTTTTAGCAGAGACAGGGTTTCGCCATGTTGGCCAAGCTGGTCTCAAAACTCCTGACCTCAGGTGATGTGCCCACCTCGGCCTCCCAAAGTGCTAGGATTACAGGCGTGAGCCACCGTGCCGGCCCACTCTCTACAGAAGGGTAAAATATTTTCACCTTTCACCTTTTCAGCCAATAGAAAACAATGGCTGCCAAAAACTGGTTTCCCCTTGTAACTCTTGACCAAACTGCCTTCCTCTGCTGACAAATTCCTTTTAAACAAAATATCTTAAGCTGCAAAGGTAAATAGATGGGATCGGAATATTGTTATCTAAAGTTCCCGGATATAGCCTGCTTACACAGATAGACGCTGGCTCCACAGATGTTGCCCACAGGAATGTTTATACAGATAGTGCACACATAGATGTTTCTCACAGACAGATGTACACAAACACAGATGCTACTCACATAGACAGATGTCCACCAGGAACACAATATATACCAACAGTTCCCTCAGGGTGGTCTTGACATAAAGTTCCCGGTTCTCAGCTGTGTTCTCAGTCAGGGTTGTTCCCCAAAGTCCTAAGGGGCATGGGAGAGATGCCAGGGATGCTCAGTGACAGTGTTCCTCCCAGTCATCCCCATCCATCTGTCCCTGGACTTTAGCCCCTTTCCACCCCTGCCCTTCCTTGCCCGTCACCTTCATCCTTGGCTGAATGTGGCTACTCTACCCACACCCATGCTTGCCCTTCCCATCAACTCCCTGAGGTCGACAGGGGTGAAGGCCCTGGCTTGTAGAGAATGAAGGCATGGAAAGGAGGCACCTGTTCCAGGTGGGGTAGTCTAGGGCATCATCACATCCATGTCCTCCCTCAAACCAGCTCCCACATACTCCCTGGGTCCCCAGGTGATGACCATGCCAGGCTCCCCACAACCGGTAGACCGCTCAGCTGGCCTCTGTGTTCTGGGTCGTGCGGCACTACCACGGGAAATTCACACACCCCAAAGTGACACTGAAAGGTCACCTCTTCTTCAGATCACATTCCACCCCCACCCCCTGCCCAAAAGCTTTTGGTGACTCCTTCTCCTGATTCTAATATCCCAGGAGAACCCTCCCCCTATCTGGTACCTCTGATGCCTTGACAGATATAGAGGCAGCAGCTGGACACCCGGGTCCTGTGTGCCGTCTCCTGGGGTTCATCTTCAGGCTTCTTGGGTTGGGGCTGGAGGGGCCCCGTGCTGGAGATGGTGCAGACTCTCAGCGTCCCATGTGGGGAAGGGGGACCACTGTAGGCGGGGTTGTCCCAGGCTCCACTCCCCAGCTTTTGCAGCTCCTGCCCCTCAGGACTTTCCACAGCATTCATGGGGAATGAGGTGGGGGGCCCGGTACCCCAGGTGCCCACTTTCAGCTAGAGGAAGAAGGAGCAGAGGCGCAGCCCAGCCTAGCCAGCAGAGAGCAAAGGGAAGGGCGTCTGAGAGCAGCTGTTTCCACACAGCCTGGGCTCCTGCCTTTTGTAGGGGGATGTCTGTGCCTGCTGGGGAGGGAGCGGATGAGAGGACAGGGTGAGGAAGGACCATCAATCCTGTCAGGAGCTCTCTCTCCCTCTTGCTGCAAGCCCCAGGGGACCAGCAGAAAGGGGAGGTGAGGGAACTGGGAGGTGGGGGTCTGAAGAGGGGAGGGGAGAATAGGAGGAGGTTGTGGAGCTGGGAGTGGAAGGAGAAACGGGAGGAAGAGGCGATGCTGGGGATGAACGGGGCTGCTTGCAGATGTGCCTGGTGGAGAGATAGCCCAGAGGTCGGACAGAAGAGATGATCAAAGAGCAATGGGAGGAGCTGAGACAGGAGGGGAGCCGGGGGCCTGTGCTGTGGGTCTGAGTTCATTCCCACTAAAAGCTCCTGAAAGGGCCGACATGGATTGGGGTGGGGACCAAGGCCGGGAGGAAAGCTGAAGAGCGCTGTCCCCCTCCCAGGCTCTGCCCACCTCCCAGGCTCAGCCAATGGGTCTGAGGCTCCTGTCCTGTCTCACCTTGAGCTGTCCCCTGGTGGAGTAGAGACGGGCAGCTCCCCTCCCTCACTTCAACCTCTCAGCTGTGGGGAAAGGACAGTGGCAGGAGGAACCTCAGTCTCACATACTTCAGGGCACTGAGTGGGCAGGGGAGAGGACCACAGAGTCCTAGGTTGTCTATATTCCTTGTTCTGAGGCTTGCCTTTCCATGGCTTATAGGTGAGATACACCAAGAGAGGGGGTTCCTTAAGGGTGTGGGGCTCAGTATGGGAAAAAGGCTAAGACCTGGTTGGGAGGCTGGATCAGAGAACAAAAGACAAGGACAGTATGATGTGGGACTAAAGGGGAGTGGATATCTGGACCCAGCTGAGCTGGAACCTTTTCCCATGGCTCTGCTTAGTCCTGGGCCTAGAATTGTAAGCTTGAGCACAAAGTGGAACTATGCGTGATATCAGGATTAATCTGCTTTCTTTATAACTGCAGGTCTCTGAATTAAAACTGTGGCATGGGCCCCCAAGCACATCCCTGCCTATGCCCTGCTCCAGCTTCTGATCACCTGCCCCAGCTTCTCTATAGGCATGCATGATGCCCCAGAATGGGGCTGGTCCCACAGGTGGTGGTGGTCACCCTGCAGTTTCTCCTCTTTGAGGCTAGAGGAGAGACTTTCCTCTCCTAACTCCTGGCTCCCCACCCAGGGCTACTCACTGGCCTGAAGCCCACCTTCACATTCAGCAAAACATCAGCCTTGTCAAAATAATCAGTCTTGAGTGTCCCTATAAAGAGATCTTGGCTGGGTGTGGTTGCCCACACCTGTAATTCCAGCACTTTGGGAGGCCAGGGCAGGAGGATCACTTGAGCTCAGGAGTTCAAGACCAGCCTGGGCAACATGGTGAAACACCGCCTCTACAAAAAACAACAACAACAAAAATTAGCCAGGCATGGGGTGCGTGCATGTAGTCCCAGCTACTCAGGTGGCTGGGGTGGTAGAACCACTTGAGCTGGGGAGGCTGAGGCAGTGAGGCTGCAGTGAGCTGAAATCACACCACTGCACTCCAGCCTGAGCAACAGAGCAAGACCCTGTCTCAAGAAAAAAGAAAGAAAGAAAGATAACAAGTGTTGGCGAGGCTGTGGAGAAAAGGTGCCCCTTGTATGCTTGGCTATATTGTAAATTAGTACAGACATCTTGGAAAACAGGATGGAGGTTCCTCAAAAAACTAAAAATAGAATTACCATATGTTCCAGGAACCTCAAAGGAATTGAAATCAGTGTGTTGAATAGATGTCTCCTTTCCCATGTCCATTGCAGGATTATTAACAATAGCCAAGATATGGAAACAATCTAAGTATCCATCAACAGACGAACCGATTTAAAAGATGTGGTATATATGCACAATATAATATATTCAGCCTTGAAAAAAAAACACAGAAAATTCTGTCATTTACGACCACATAGATAAACCTAGAGAACATTATGTTAAGTGAAATAAGCCAGGCATAATGAGAGAGATGCCCTATGCTCTCACTTATATATGGAATCTAAAAAAATTGAACTCGTAGAAGTAGAGAGTAGAATGGTGATTACCAGAGGCTGGGGGCGAGGGGTGGGTGAGAGGGGAAGAGAGTGGTCGATGGATAAAAGCTTTCAGTCAGGCAAGAGAAATATGTTCTGTTGTTCTGTTGCACAGTGTGGTGACTACAGTTAATAATGAGGTACTGTGTACTTCAAAATAGCTAACAGAGAGGATTTAAAATGCTCTTACTACAAAGAAATGATAAATATTTGAAGTAATGAATATGTTAATTCACCTGATTTGATCACTCCACAATGTATACATGTATAAAAATGTCACATTGTACCTCATAAGTATATAGAATTATTATTTATCAATTAAAAATAAAATAAAACTTTAAAAAATGGAGCAAATGGGCCAGGCACAGTGGCTAACACCAGCACTTTGGGAGGCCAACCTTGAGACTAGGAGTTCAAGACCAGCCTGGGCAACAAAGTGAGACCCTGTCTCTACAAAAAAATCAAAAAATTAGTTGGGCATGGTAATGCATGTTTGTGATCCCGAATACACAGGAGGCTGAGGCAGAAGGATTGCTTGAGCCCGGGAGGTCAGGGCTGCAGTGAGCCGTGTTCATGCCATTGCACTCCAGCCTTGGTGACAGAGCAAGAGCTTGTTTCAAAAAAAAAAAAAAAAAAAAAAAAAAAAGCAGCAGCAGAAAATGGAGGCATGAATAATGTGAGGTAGCATATTTTAATGGTATAGACACTAAACATTATGAAGTTTAGAGGAAAAGGCAGCTTCCTCTGGAGGAAATGAAACAGAAGCTAGATCTGGAAACGAAGAGCCCCATCAGGTTTGGATGGGAAGGTTTGGAAAGGAAGAGGTTCCTTCTAAGCATAGGAATGATAGGTGCGGTCTTGGGGCTCTGAAGATGTCTGTGATGCCCCTAGGGTTGTAGAAGACTGGCCCTTAGTGCAGTTGGGAGAAGACAGAGGAGGGGGAAGGCCTGAGGTTGCATAACGAGGGTGAGGACCTCCTGGTGGTCCCTATTGCCGCCGAGGACTGTGGTGTGCGTGAATCCCTTCAGAGACCATGGAAACTACCAGCTATTCAGAGTGGTTTCAGAACAAAAGGAGGTGGCTTCTGACCAAGTCAGTGGGAAGGAAATAACAAAATAAGAAGAAAAGGAAGGGTTCTTTTTCATTTGGGGCACTCATCCATGCTAATTTTTCATCCATAAAGAAACGAGTAGTCAATCCTTTCATGCTTCCTGTACTAAAAGGTGATTGAATTTTATTAATTCATAGCCTATGTTTAAGGGAAATATATTATTCTGAGATTTTTATTTGTAGTTTAAAAGTTTCTTGGTGGGTTGGAGATTTAAGGTAGTCCCAGGCTTCTTTTAGATTTTTCCTCCTTATTATAGTTTGTATAAATATTGATCCTACCTAGATTTAAGCTATGGGTAGGACAGAACACAGCATTCCAGAAAAACCTCATTTCCATTGCTGAATGGCTATTGGCATACACAAACCTGGCATGTGGTTGAGGAGAAGGGATGCAGCTGATGTGAGAAAATCTTGAGAAGAGAGCCATAATCCCCCTTCCAATTCACTTGAGGTTTTGAAGTATGAGGAAAGATGAAAAGAATTTCATGTGGGTAGGCCTGGCTGAAGAGCTAAAGAGTGCAGGTGCATGTGTGTGGGATGGAGTCCTGACAGCCATGTGCAGATAGTTGAAGGCATAAGCTCCAAAGAAGGAGAGGGATTGTGAAGGTGCTCTTTAGGGGATTATCTAAGGGTAATGAATGAACCAAAGGGGAAAAAAATGTTTCATCAGAACTTTCATAATGGGTAAGATGTAAGAGGCTATAAAACAACCTCCCATGAGAGGTGGTGAAATTCCCATCCCTTGAGTCATTTGGAGGAGACCTAGAAAGTTTTGGAAGTATACAACACTGCCCTGGTGGGGGAATATAGATTTGGCAACCAAGACCATCCTCTATCCTGGTGTTTTACAGCTCAATTTCCAAGATGAGTCAATTGATAAACAATAAATTTGGAAACTCTCCAGAAAAAAAAAGGAAAAAGGAGGAGGAACTGTGCCAGAATCAACCACCTTATGTTAGATAAGCTGATGATAAAGGAAAAGGGAGCCACTACCTCTCACCTACAAGCCTTTTAAATAATTGCAAAAAGACCCCTGCCTTGCATAACTGGACCTTAGGATAGGGTTGATGAACAGGAAGCTAACAGTATGGTCCAGAGAAGCAGGAAAAGCAACAGGAGATGGTATATGATTCCCATTGGGTAATTTTGAATTCTGGAGGAGGCTTGTGATCAGCGGGGGTTTGACTGTGCTAAAGGAGGGTCATTATGTGACAAGTCTTACATCTCTGATTGTTCAAGGCCACCAGTGGATTGCTTTATTCACCTTTGGTCACCTACCTGGGCAAAATCTGATTGCTTTCTCCTGCTTAGTGTTAAGCATTCCCCATGTGTGTGGATCAACCCATATTGGCCCCAGGAGCACAGTTTATGCAACACGGCTTGAGAAATTTTCTCAAAAAGTTCTCTGCATTCTTATGATGTTTAAACTTGCTCAAGAAATTGCAAGTGTGGTAATCAAGTGGCATCTCCTGATTATCTTGTGTCCAGTACCTTTCTCCATGTCCTCAAGCTCCTACTGGCACTTGACTTTTCCTCTTGTCGATGCCATCGACAAACCAGTGTCAGCCGGGCACGGTGGCTAATGCCTGTAATCCCAACACTTTGGGAGACTGAGGTGGGTGGATCACTTGAAGTCAGGAGTTCGAGACCAGCCTGCCCAACATGGTGAAACACTGTCTCTACTAAAAATACAAAAATTAGCCGGGCATGGTGGCATGTGCCTGTAATTCCAGCTACTCGGGAGGCTGAGGCAGGAGAATCACTTGTACCTGGGAGGCGGAGGTTGCAGTGAACCGAGATCACGCCACTGCACTCCAGCCTGGGCAACAGAGCAAGACTCTGTCTCAAACAAACAGAAAATGTGAATAAAGTCCCTGGGTTTAGCAGTTGGCTCAGCAACTTACTATTATATGGTTCTGAACAAGTCACTTTTGAGACTCAGTTTACCTATCTGCAAATCTCCAAAGTGTTGATAGCAATTCTTGCCCTGCTGACTTTAAGGACTGTTTTAGGATTTAGATAATAGAATATAGAAGTCTTTATAAACTGTGTACTTTGAAGCACAAAACAAATTTAGTTCTCTTGCTATTGCGTCCGTGCTTGTACATTCCACTCATATACAGCAATTCGTGGGTAATGTAGATACCTTCAGCTAGGACTTTGACATTGTTTCTGAGTGACATGGGTCCCAGAACTCTCTGTGTCTACACTATTTCAAGCAGCTGACACCAGTAGAATGGAGTGATACCATTTGGCCTGGAGAGAATTCCAAAGGTAATCTTTGAGTGACAGCACCTATTAGATAAGTTTTATAACCACATGACAAGCCTTGTGGCCCATCAAAGCCAGAAGCACCTCTTCATCAGGAAGTTTTTTTTTTGAGACGGAGTCTCGCTCTCTCGCCCCAGGCTGGAGTGCAGTGGCGTGATCTCGGCTCACTGCAACCTCCGCCTCCTGGGTTCACGCCATTCTCCTGCCTCAGCTGGGACTACAGGCGCCCACCACCACGCCCAGCTAATTTTTTTTTGTATTTTTAGTAGAGACGGGGTTTCACCCTGTTGTTAGCCAGGATGGTCTTGATCTCCTGACCTTGTGATCTGCCCACCTCGGCTTCCCAGAGTGCTGGGATTACAGGCGTGAGCCACCGCGCCCGTCTTCATCAGGAAGGAAGCTTTTTAACCCACTTGGCGAATTGGTCCCATGGCTTCGCTGGGATGTGGTTTTTGGTAATATGCCATCCAAGTGTAGACACTGGGGTGAGGATTACCCCATTTCTGCCACCAGTGAGCTCCCTTTTCACAGCATGCCCATCCCAACAAGCTTCTTCAGTGACCCCCAGATCTACTGTACTCCAATGAAGAGCCAGAAATAGCAAAGTCTATAGGAAGGAAACTTGTGGCCCACGACCTTGTAAGTTCTCCTGAAGGAACCCCTGGGGAAAGTCGCCTTCCATATTCCAGACAAAAGAATCTTGGTTGGCCGGGCATGGTGGCTCACACCTGTAATCCCAGCACTTTGGGAGGCTGAGGCAGGCAGATCACAAGGTCAGAAGATCGAGACCATCCTGGCTAACATGGTGAAACCCTGCCTCTACTAAAAATACAAAAAAATTAGCCCGGCATGGTGGCAGGCTCCTGTAGTCCCAGAAACTCGGGAGGCTGAGGCAGGAGAATGGCGTGAACCTGGGAGGTGGAGCTTGCAGTGAGCCGAGATTGTGCCACTGCACTCCAGCCTGGGCGACAGAGTCAGACTCCGTCTCAAAAAAAAAAAAAAATCTTGGGGTGATTCACATTCCAAGTTTTACAGGGAGAGGCAAGCTTCAAACCACCTTCTGTATACTACATACTGATTCTTAACCATTTCCACCTCAGTAAGTGTAAACCGTAGGACACAGTCCATAAATAACCATGGCTCAATATGACAATGATTAATGGAAGACATTGGGAATCACGTACCTATAAGAAAGCATCCTGGGCATGAGACCTTAAACTTCATCAATATCCCGCTAGTCATCTGTGTGGGAAAAATAGTAAAATTTGTTTTTTGTTTGTTTTTTGAGACAGAGTCTCACTCTGTTGCCCAGGCTGGAGTGTAGAGGTGCAATTGCAGCTCACTGCAACCTTAACATCCCAGGCTTAAGCAATCCTCCCATCTCAGCCTCCCAGATAGCTACAACTACAGGGCATACCACCACACCCGGCTAATTTTTGTATTTTTTGTAGAGACATGTTGCCCAGGCTGATCTCAAACTCCTGGCCTCAAGTGATCCTCCCGCCCTCAAGTGATCCTCCCATCTCAGTCTCCCAAAGTGCTTGGATTACAGGCGTTAGCCACCGCACCCGGCCCCATGTCTTTAAAGAGATCCTTTTTGGGGCCAGGTGTGGTGGCTCACACCTGCAATCCCAGCACTTTGGGAGGCCAAGGTGGGCTGGATCACCTTTGGGAGTTCGAGACCAGCCTGACCAACATGGAGTAATCCCGTCTCTACTAAAAATACAAAATTATCCAGGTGTGGTGGCACACGCCTGTAATCCCAGCTAGTCAGGAGGCTGAGGCAGAAGAATAGCTTGAACCCGGGAGGCGGAGGTTGTGGTGAGCCGAGATCGCACCATTTTACTCCAGCCTGGGCAACAAGAGTAAAACTCTGTCTCAAAAAAATAAAAAAGTTCAAGGAGGGTTCTGATCAATGAAAAGCTTTTGGATGTTTAGACTAGAAGATCTCAGGTGACCTTGGAAAGTAAGAAGGCTTTTGATGCCTACAGATTTGGGGGAATGAAGGTGTACGGCTTCAAGGATAAGTGGTGAGGCAATGAAAAAAGTGGCTCAAAAAAAAAAAAAAAAAGAAATTACAACAACAAAAAAAAACTGGCTCCATTTAACAACACTAGTAATTTATTAAAGATTTGTTGAGTACCTACTGTGTGACCTTCCTTCATATCGGTTTGGGGATATCCTAAGAAACGGAAACAACCATCCTCATCTTCACGTACTAAAAGCCTCACCCACTTCTTCTTATGGTGCTGATTTTAAAACAGCTTTATTGAGATAGAATCATGTGCCATAAAATTCACCCACTTAAAACAGACAATTCAATGGTTGTAGTACATTCACAGATGTGTGTGACTATGGTGCTATTTTTTTTTTTTTTTTAGACAGACTTTTGCTCTTTTGCCCAGGCTGGTGTGAAGTGGCACAATCTCGGCTCACTGCAACCTCCGCCTCCCGGGTTGAAGTGATTCTCCTGCCTCAGCCTCCCGAGTAGCTGGGATTATAGGCGCTCACCACCATGCCTGGCTAATTTTTGTATTTTTAGTAGAGACAGGGTTTCGCCATGTGGCCAGGCTGGTCTCGAACTTCTGACCTCAGGTGATCCACCCGCCTCGGCCTCCCAAAATGCTAGGATTACAGGCGTGAGCCACTGTGCTCAGCCGACTATGGTGCTAATTTTAAAGGAGGAAAGTTTGGGAATTAAGTTTGGAAGTCAGGATTTTTGTAATTTATGCTGTAAATGAGAGAGGGAGAGGACTCCAACCAGCAGAACAAATTCTCCACTCCTACCCTCACCAGCGGAATCACAGGACCCAGCAGGAGGCCACAAAGGTGCTTTACCTACCACGGCCACTGGGTGGCAGCAGGACCCTGGCCCCATGTATGTCAATATGGAGATTCTAGATGTAAAAGAGCAGATAATCCAGTTTGGAGGGGCTGAGCCCTCAGAGGGGCCTCAATCTAGAGACCACTTCTCCCCACAGCTTCTTCCTATACCTTACCTTTTTTTTCCCCCCTCTGGATAACTCTGCAGGTTCAGATCTGGGCCTGCTAACAGGTCCTAAACCCATAGGGCTTTATCATTCTAGAGGTCTAGTAATGGCCCCTATTAAACTGGCTCCTCTGAGAAGCAGACACCAAGGCTGGGCAACTATGTGTGGTTTTTCGTGGGGGAAACATCTGTGAGAGAAAACAGGGAGCTGAGTGAGGCTGAGAGCGCTGTCAGAGAGTGAGGAAAGTCCTGCCTGAGTGAAGGAGATAGGGTAGGAAGATTGGGAGGGCAGCCGTGGCGTAGTCGAAGAGAGGTTCAGTGAAACCTTCTGGGAGCTGCAATAGGCCATCAGGAGTTCTGTGTCCCCCAGGAATGGGCTTGCCTTCGCATCACTGCTACACTCAACTACTGGCGAGGCTGCTCTGGGTGGGAGCAGGCCTGGGGCAATGTGGCCCAGGTGAATGTCTTGGTCAGCTGCCCTACCTGTAGTCTGCGGTCTCTGAGGCCCATTCGCACTGCCTCCATGCCTTCCTTTGGAGAAGGGACAGCCTCAGCCCTCCGGGGTTTCTGCCAAGTGCCACATCTGCTCCCCACCTCTCAGGGAGACAACTGAACCCTCACCTGTCACCTCATGTGCTGATTTCACTTCCCAATTTCATTTCCTTCTCCCCATGCCCCTACCCTCCATCATGGCTCCTGCCATGCCCTGAATGAGACTCTGTGCCTGCTCCTGGATGCATTCAGGCACACTCACCCTCCCAAGCAAGCCCTACATTTCCATGCCTCCGCCTTTGGCTGCTTCTTGCTTAGAAGCCCTAAAACATGAAGGAGGTAATGGGATTACCTGAGTATTGGCTTCAGCCCAGATCCCAGGTGTCAGCCTGCCCTGGCTGGAAGCTAGCTGGCCAGCACCAGGCCCCATCCCTTTCCTGGGGTCCCTTTTTCTCAAGTGACCATCTATCCTCTGGTGCCAGAGTTGGTGGTGAGGTCCTAGACTCAGCTGAGCCTCATAGACCTCCCTGAACTATGCGATATGCAGCCATAGCTTTGCCAGGTGGCTTACAGAGCCAAGCAGCTCTTGGGGATCAGAAAAGAGACATTGACACTTGTCTGGAGAAAGCAGAGGTTTGGTAAAGTGAATGTTAGGGGGAAAGAATGATGGGTTCTTGGCATGTCCTGGGGAACGACAGGGTTCACAGCCCCCTTTGGGGTTCTGTGGTTGCTGTTGAGGCTGCAGGAACTGAGGTAGGGCTGAGGGGCCTGCGGTGCATGGGGCTCCAGGCTTGGCTCCTCCATCTCCCTGGCTGGTCCTCAACTGCAGGCTTAGGAAGGGTGGGATAAAGGTAGCTGGCTTTCTGGGCTGCTGCCTGAAAGGAGGACAAGGGGACACCAAATATTCTGCAAGAACATATCTGGGCCAGATGACATTGCAAATCCAGAGTCCCTTAGGACATGAGAAGGGAATAACTCTGGCCTTTAAAAGGGAATCCAGCCAACCCTGGGTGTGGGAGGAGCAGAATAACAGCATGGAAATTCACCTTGATGACGTTAATTTACACCTTAGATGCTGAAGGTAAAGCTGAGGGCTAGCATGGGATTTTCCTTATCTCTCTTGGGTAGGGAGAAATGGGGAAGAAAGGTGGAGTTGTGGGCTGGAGTAGAAAGATGAAGCTTTTAGCTGACCTGGGGAGCCTTCCAGAATGTAACTTGCCCAGGGGCCAGGCCTCCTAGGTACTAGTGCTTATGCAGCAGGGAATGTGATCATGGGGGAAGTGGTGAGTGGTGGCAGGGCAAGGGAGAAGCAGCGCCCAGCAAGTGTCCTTCTGACTTTCTGCTCAGCATGTTTGTTCTGTGGCTGGAAAGAACGAGTTACTAGACAAAATATATGAAGTACCTAGTACGCACCTAGCAGATGTTAGGTACAGACAAATCCCCATCACATCCCCCACCTCAGCACTCCCAGGCTGGTACAACTTTGCTGAGCCTTGCAAAATACAGGTAAATATGTGGGCAAATATTAGTAGATTGTCAAAGCACCTAGCACAGTGCACATAAATAGACGCTTAAAAAAAATAAAAAGAAATTTAAAAAAAAACACTAAATGACTCTGTCACCAGCCCATTCTCTTCCCCTACCCGATTCTAGGGGCACCTCTTAGGAAGGGCACCCCTCTCTCTTCCCTGAACTCCGACCCTGTTTAATATAGTATGTTTACACTCTGCCTTCATCAGATGCTAGCCTGCCCAGTTTGCTATTGTGCTTTGTCCTGTTTCTCTTAGAAATCTGTAAGCTCCCCAGGGGTGGGAGCAGAACTTTGGCTCCATTCTCCCCCACACAGAGCAGAGAATTGACTTTCCGCTGGGCACAGGGGAGGCTCAGTCAACACTCTATCCCCATGTGGCTACGTTGGCTTAGAGGCACAGAATGAGAGAGAAGCAGGCTCTTGGCTGAGGAAAAGCCCTGGGCGAGCACTGAGGGAAGCTTGGCCTCAGACATAGCCAGCTGCCCTCTGGACCTCGCAGCCCTGCTGTGCCCAGCTCAGCTGCTGTGTCAGTGCAAAGCCAGGGTGACATCAGCTGTGGGAGAGGTTACTGTCAGGCAAAGGGAAGGCCAGGAGAGAGATGGCTGGCTGGGGCACGAGGCTAGATGGACTCAGGAAACAGTTCCCTTGTAGGGGAAGCAGCAGCTTGGGAGGGGCAGTTGGGAGGAGAGAAGCAAAAGGTGTGAAGGGCCAGGAATGGCCAGGGCCTGTCTGTTCCTTTCACCTACAGCAGGGAGAGAGGCATGGGTTCAGAACTCTGGAAGAGAGTGTGACCTTCCTGGGAGCACTCTTAGCAACTGCAGGAAGCAAATGGGGGTTTACCTCTCTACAACCAGGAAGGCAACACGGGAACCGGGCACGGTGGCTCATGCCTGTAATCCTAAAACTTTGGGAGGCTGAGGTGGCTAGATCATGAGGTCAGGAGTTCGAGACCAGCCTGGCCAACATGGTGAAACCCCATCTCTACTAAAAATACAAAAATTAGCCAGGCGGGGTGGCGTGCACCTGTAATCCCAGCTACCTGGGAGGCTGAGGCAGGAGAATTGCTTGAACCTGGGAGGCGGAAGTTGCAGTGAGCCGACTGTACCACTGCACTCCAACCTGACAACAGAGCAAGACTCCGTCTCAAAAAAAAGAAGAAAGAAAGAAGAAAACGCGGGGGCAAGCTGCTCTTCTCTCTTTACTTTGGCTCAGAAGCTGAGTCAGGGCAAGAGAGACTTTCCCTTCAGCTTGTTTATTTGTTGTTGGAGGCCCTGGGCCTGTGTTTGCTTTTCCTCTCCATGTGTTCATCCTAGATGGCTTGCTCAGAATGGGGTAGCCTTCCAGGCTGGGGAAAGATCCCCTATGGGCCTCCAGAGGAGGGAGGGAGTAGTCTGTGGCCTGGGAAAAGGCATCTTTGTAAGGTCAGACCACTGCAGAAATCTCTGGCCCTGGTCCTGGTCCTAAGACATTTGTCCCCAGGCCTCATCTGCCGGGACTGTCGGTACCCATCTCACACATTCTGCCCCTGAGACATAAACTGCTTCCAGTCACACGCACTATCTGATCTGAGGACCTACCCAGGGCCCCGGGGATAGATAATAATAAGTTGGTGGAGGCCTGTCAGCCAGTACGCATACCTGTGTGTGCAGACATTCCCGTGTGTGAGCACACACAGAAAGGGCTGGAGTGAGAGGAAGACCATGGCTCTGTGGATAGTGTGGAGAGACAGATGTCTGCCAACAGAGGGAGGTGTGGGGCTAGTGCACTGGCCTCTTCTCTACCGGGGAAAGACGTGCTGCACCATCTATCTAGCCAGGGGCCCATGAGGAGCCATATTCGAGGGTCCTTGTTCATAGAATATCAGTTCAGTCTTTCCCTCCTCTAGGTCTCTGAACTTGCCAACTGCCCTTCTCCACACTCACCCTTAACGGTCCCTTCGGATTTAGCACCACCGTCTCCTCCAGGAAGTCTTCTCTCATTCTCCGGAGCTGGTCTGGAGTGTACCTTTCCTCTGGAGCCTATAGCTCAATCATCTAGAGTTATAAAGATCTCCAGCCAGGTGCAGTGGCTGACGCCTGTAATCACAGCACTTTCGGAGGACAAGGCAGGTGGATCACTTGAGGTCAGGAGTTTGAGACCAGCATGGCCAACATGGCAAAATCTCATCTCTACTAAAAATACAAGAATTAGCCGGGTGTGGTGGTGCACGCCTGTAATCCCAGCTCCTTGGGAGCCTGAGGTAGGAGAATTGCTTGAACCCCAGAGGTGGAGGTTGCAGTGAGCTGAGATCGTGCCACTGCACTCCAGCTTGGGCAACAGAGCAAGACTCCACCCCCATCCCCCGGGTTCAAGCGATTGTCCTGCCTCAGCCTGCCTCAGCCTCCCAAGCAGCTAGGATTATAGGTGCCCGCCACCACCCCTGGCTAATTTTTTGTATTTTTAGTAGAGACAGCATTTCACCATGTTGCCCAGGCTGATCTGGAACTCCTGACCGCACACGATCCACCCACCTCGGCCTCCCAAAAGTGCTAGCATTACAGGCGTGAGCCACCATGCCCAGCCTTTAGTTTAGTTTTGTTTTTTTTTATACTTTTCTTATTGAGATATAATTTATATACCATAGAATTCATCCATTTAAATCATACAATTTAATGGCTTTTAGTATATTCACAGGTTGTGCATCCATCACCACAATCCATTTTAGAACAGTTTTATTACTCCAAAAATAAACCCTGCATTCCTTAGCCATCACCCCCCAACATCCTCCATCCTCCTTCCAAGCCCTGGGCAACCACCAATCTACTTTCTGTCTCTATAAATTTGCCAGTTCTGGACATTTCATATAAATGGAAGCAAACAACATGTGAGACTTTGTGACTGGCTGCTTTCACTTAGCATTCTATTTTTAAGGCTCATTATGTTATAGTACTTAGCAGTACTTCATTCTTTTTTATTCTCAAATGGTATTCCACTGTGTGGGTATCCCATATCTTATTATTAGAGACAGGTTCTCACTCTGTCACCCAGGCTGGAGTGCAGTGGCACAATCATAGCTCACTGTAACCTCAAACTCCTGGGCTCAAGTGATCCTCCTACCTCAGCCTCCAGAGTAGCTAGGACAACAGGCACACACAGCCATGCCTGGCTAATTTTTATTTTTTTATTTTCATTTTATGTATTTATTTTCTTTCTTTTTTGTTGTTGTTGTTTTGAGATAGGGTCTCACTTTGTTACCCAGGCTGGAGGGCAGTGGCATGGTGACAGCTGAGCAGCCTTGACTTCCTGGCTCAAGTGATCCTCCTGCCTCAAGTGATCCTCCTGCCTCAGCCTCCCAAGTAGCTGGGACTAAAAACACGTGTCACCATGCCTGGCTGACATTTTTTTTCTTAAAACAGGGTATCACTCTGTTGCCCAGGCTGGAGTGCATTGGCGTAATAATAGCTCACTGCAGCCTCCCGTCCTGGACTCAAGCAGTCCTCTGGCCTCGGCATCCTGAGTAGCTGGGACTACAGGCTTGTGCCACCAGGCCCAGCTAAGTTTTAAAAAATGATTTTTAGTATAGACGAGGTCTTGCTATGTTGCTCAGGCTGTATTTTTATTGTTGAGACAAGGTCTCACTATGTTGCCATGATCCCCCCACCTCCACTTCCCAAAGTGCTCATCTTATCTGTTCATTAGTCAGTTGACAGACATTTAGGTTGTTTCCACTTTTTGACCATTATGAATAATACTCCAGTGAATATTCATGTATACATTTGCGTGGGCATATGTTTTCATTTCTGTTGGGTTTATATCTAGGAGTGGAATTGCCGGATCATGGGTAATATTTTGACAGGCAGAGTTCAGGGGGAGAAAAACTTGGGAAAATGAAGCATGTTTAGAAATCAGCAAGAGTGCAGGGGTTTTTTGGAGTTTTATTTTATATTCTGTTGACAAATGTGCAGTTTGATGAAGGTACAAGTTATACTAAGTGGGAAGTGAGAATTAAGGCTGGAATAGGGTGTTCAGAGTAAAATCATGAAGCACTTGAATACAAAAATTAAGGAGCTTGGCTGTAAACAAAATAATAAAAAAATCACAATTTTTTTTTTTTTTTTTTTTTTTTTTTGAGAAGGAGTCTTGCTCTGTCACCCTGGCTGGAGGGCAGTGGCGTGATCTCAGCTCACTGCAACTTTCGCCTCCCGGGTTCAAGCGATTCTCCTGCTTCAGCCTCCCAAGTAGCTGGGACTACAGGCACTTCCCACCATGCCCAGCTGATTTTTGTATTTTTAGTAGAGATGGGATTTCACTTTGTTGGCCAAGCTGGTCGCAAACTTTTTGCTGTCATAATTGTTGAAACTATTGTTCCTTTTGCTGAGGTAGGGCCCCCAGACCAAAAAAATAAATCTTAGAATCCAAATCAGTGTGTTGGTTTGACCACTGTCACTTGAGAACCACAGTGTGACCAGGGCCTCAGGAGTAGAGGTAATCTCTGCTCGAAAAAGAGATAGAATGAAAATATTCTCCGGGCCAGGCGTGGTGGCTCACGCCTGTAATCCCAGCACTTTGGGAGGCCAAGGCATGTGGATCACCTGGGGTCAGGAGTTCAAGACCAGCCTGGCCAACATGGTGAAACCCCGTCTCTACCAAAAATACAAAAAATTAGCTGAGTGTGGTGGCACATGCCTGTAATCCCAGCTACTTGGGAGGCTGAGGCAGGAGAATTGCTTGAACCCGGGATGCAGAGGTTGCAGTGAAGTGAGATCACACCAGTGCACTCCAGCCTGGGGGAGAGAGCGAGACTTCCTCTCAAAAAAACAAAAAACAAAAGAATTAAGCAAATTAGACATTGCAGAGAGAACCTGAAGGGGGTCAGACCACATACAGATTTCTGTGCCACACGCCAAGTACTTCTGAGGCATGACTGGATGAGCTGTCCACATCTGAAATCATCCAATCTTGTTCAGAACTTTCACACCAGACAGGGAGCCAGGACTGGAATGCAGTCTCCTGGTCACTGGCCAGAGAGTTGGCCTGACCCTGAGACCAGTGGCCAACAATGGAGCTGCTTAGTCTTCCTCCCAGGAAATCCCAGGTGCTTCTCCTCCTGGGAAGTGAATCATTGGCGCAGCACTCCGTATTTTCTCCTCTTCCCAGAGGAAGGATCCTAGGGCAGTATTTGGGGGAGACATGGGCATGGAAGTAGACCGGGTGAATGCATAGCCTGCCTGGTTCTGAGCTCTCATGGTAAGGCTCCTACAGACCCGGAAAGGATGGGGGCACAGGGACAGATCAGTAGGGTCAGAGCATCTCAGGGACCGAGGGCAATATGGTCCTGAGCAGGGATTAAGAGCTTGGGCTCTCATATGGGTTTCTGGGCTCAACTGCCAGCTCCATCACTTACTGGTTGCTGTGACCATGGGCAAGTTATTCCATCTCTCCATATCTCTTTCCTCACTTTTAAAACGGAATAATGGGGTACCCATCCCAGGGTCACAGACAGGCTTACAGAAAACGATTCTTGTGAATTGGCTTGCAGTAATAATTCAATACTTGCCAGCTATTCTTATTCCACATCCAAGCCCTTTCGCCTGCTGCTGGGTGAAAACACGTCAGTGTTTCCTGACTGTTTCCACAAAGAAGATTCCAAAATTACAACCTGCCAGTCTGAAGAATCTCCAAAACCTCCCCGCACGCATCCTGGAGGCGCGGGCTTGGGGATGACACTGCCCGCCCGGGTCCTGAACAGGATGCGTGCGCGCAGGCACACACACACCAGCCAGCCTGTGTGTGCGGCCGGAGTCCAGTGCGGTCCCGGGTGAGCAGCGCGTGGCTGGTGGGCGGGGCAGAGCCATTGTTCGCAGGCGGACCGAGCCCCCCGCGCTCGCCCGGGAGGGAGGCGGGGCTTCCCGCGTCCCCCGAGCTACAGATCCCGGGGTGGCGGCCACGTCTCCCTGCCACGCGCCTGGGGGGACGGGAAGACGGGACGGAGTTGTTAGTGGTGGGCGCTCCCCGAGGGTTCCCCACTGTTTCCTGAGAAACTTCCCCAGTGCCCACCCACCCGTTCTCCGTGTGCCCGAGGGCCGGTCCTGGGCTAGGCTCCGCGCCCCAGCCCCGAACCGGGTCCCCAGCCCCTTCCAGAGAGAAAGCTCCCGACGCGGGATGCCGGGCAGAGGCCCAGCGGCGGGTGGAAGAGAAGCTGAGAAGGAGAAAGGGAGGGGAGGGGGAGCGAGGAGCTGGCGGCAGAGGGAACAGCAGATTGCGCCGAGCCAATGGCAACGGCAGGACGAGGTGGCACCAAATTCCCTTCGGCCAATGACGAGCCGGAGTTTACAGAAGCCTCATTAGCATTTCCCCAGGGGCAGGGGCAGGGGCAGGGGCCGGGTGGTGTGGTGTCGGTGTCGGCAGCATCCCCGGCGCCCTGCTGCGGTTGCCGCGAGCCTCGGCCTCTGTCTCCTCCCTCTCCCGCCCTCACCTCCACGCGGGACCGCCCGCGCCAGTCAACTCCGCGCACTTTGCCCCTGCTTGGCAGCGGATAAAAGGGGGCTGAGGAAATACCGGACACGGTCACCCGTTGCCAGCTCTAGCCTTTAAATTCCCGGCTCGGGGACCTCCACGCACCGCGGATAGCGCCGACAACCAGCTAGAGTGCAAGGCGCCGCGGCTCAGCGCGCACCGGCGGGCTTCGAAACCGCAGTCCTCCGGCGACCCCGAGCTCCGCTCCGGAGCCTCAGCCCCTGGAAAGTGATCCCGGCATCCGAGAGCCAAGATGCCGGCCCACTTGCTGCAGGACGATGTGAGTTTCCCAGCCTGGCCCCGTACCGCTGGGTCGCCGGCGCGGGCTGGGCTTCCAGGGGACGGGTTGGTGGCAGAAGAGAGGGGAGAGCTCCGCGGAGAACTTGGTCATCTTTTTCGAGTTGTGCTGCCTTCAGTGAGTTGGGAATGTGGATTGTAATTTGGGGACTTGAGTCTCCAACTTTTGTTTCTTAAGCTTTAAAAATCCGGTCGTGCTGGTGCTTTTATGAATTATGTGGGTTTTCCTTTGTGTTCGTGGGGATGTGAGTGCTTTACTTCTCCTTCCTACTGCCGCCTCCTGATAGGTTTCGCGCCCCTCGTCCCCCTTGCCCTCCGCCCCTAATGTATCTGTACAGTTTCAGGGAACTTCTCTCCGTTGCATCTCGGATACACCCTACCCTCAGTGAGCTACGGCGCGGGGGAAGGGTCTGTACTGTCCACCCTTCCCCCAGCGTGATTAGAGAGCGGAGTGGCCGCAGCTGCCTCCACGTGTCTCTTCTCCTGACTCTCCTCTTCCTCCCCCTTCCAGATCTCTAGCTCCTATACCACCACCACCACCATTACAGCGCCTCCCTCCAGGGTCCTGCAGAAGGGAGGAGATAAGTTGGAGACGACGCCCCTCTACTTGGAAGACGACATTCGCCCTGATATAAAAGATGATATATATGACCCCACATACAAAGATAAGGAAGGCCCAAGCCCCAAGGTTGAATATGTCTGGAGAAACATCATCCTTATGTCTCTGCTACACTTGGGCGCCCTGTATGGGATCACCTTGATTCCTACCTGCAAGTTCTACACCTGGCTTTGGGGTAAGCAGCCTCCCTGTCCTCCCGACCTAGTCCTCCAGGTACTCCCTGCTCTTTTAATAAGGTAGGATCTTACACAGGACACCAGCCCCTCCCAGCCTCCCGGTTGGGGTTTTTCTCAGGCATTTCTCTTTGGTTGCTTCAGGCCTAGTGGGCTAGGAAGAGCCTGGGGGTACTGAGATGCAGGACTGTCAATGCTGGGGGTTGAGAGCTCTGGGACCTTGTGCTTGTGGGCTTTGAAGTGTAGACCTGTGCTGGAGAGTCAGCTTTTCCTGAAAGAGCTTTTCTGTTTGAGTCATTTGCTTGGCTGCCTGTCCCAGCCCTGCCAACCACAGAAGAATCAAACCCCTCTACCTGGGAGGCATGGGAACATGGTACTAAACCATTGGCTTTCTAGGGTCTGTGTTGAGCAGTCATAGGCTAGCGCAAGGGAAACTACTCAGGGAAAGAGTTTATTGGAAAGGGAGGAGAGAGCTCATTGGAAAGGGAGGAACAGAGAGGTTGTTATCCACAAAACTATTTTGACCTGACCCCTTGGCCAGACCAGTCTTCTTCGTTACAGAAGAAGATGAAGCTCCCGTGCAACCCAAGTCACATAGGTGTGTGTTGCTCTGTTACTCTACATTCCAGGGTGCTGCACATACCAGTCAACAAAATGCTCTTAGAATGAAATCAGGTTGAAGATATGTTTCATGTTCCATCCTCCATGCAGCCTGCTTCAGGCCCCCCACCTGATGCCATGAAGTGCCAAGAATTCTGCACCTTCCAACACCAGTCCTACCCATCCCTCCTTGCCAGGGACATCGAGGCCAGGCCAGAAAAGAGAGCCCGGTCTTGAGGCTGCTGTAATGAGGGAGACAGTTCCCAGTTTGTCCCCGACCTGCCCTTAGCTCAGCTCTTTCAGGGACCTGTTGGTGTGGCCTGATGGCATGGCCCTGCCCCCTGTATACACACATGCGCTTTGCAGGCTTTTTCACCTCTGCCACTATGAGCCTGAGTTGGGAAGGGAAAGCAGGGAGCTCTGCAGATTCAGGGGCCCTGCTTTGCTACTCTCTAAGGGGTGGTGAGCCAGGACTTCTCCTCCAGAAAACAACTTGAGGTTTTTCAGAGCAGCCTCAGGTGTGGGATACTTTCTGACAGCTCCCTCTTGAAGGGTAGTTATGCAGAAGGGCTGGTAGGCCAAGTTTTAGCTGTTTCCCTCAGAACCTCTTAGGTCTTCTGAAGATGGTGAGATCTGGTTCATTGAGCTTTTGTTTCCAGAAATCTTCCAGGTGCTACAGTGAAATGCAACTGAGAAGAGCCCCTTTGTCAGGATCTCAGTTTTTCTAGGTACCACCTGTGGGCAATAGTACTTTTTTAGGATGGGGAAGGTAGCATTCCTTGGGTTACATATGTGTTACAGCCATAGAGACAGAACAGGCCAGGTGCAGATCAGTTCATCTGCATACCAGGAAGAGCTCTTGTATTTGTGAGGGGAGGGCGACATCTGTTGTCTAGCCCCTCTGAGGATCCAGCAGAACTTCAGTTGCAGCATGAGGGATGAGGAGCAGGGATAGCATTCCCCAGGGAGTCTGTGGATGCCTCTCTCCACCCTTTCTCCCCAAGAGGATAGTCTTCACAAGTAGTTTTCTCTTCTGCAAGCTCCTTCCAGCCTCAGCACCCCCTGTAGGTTTCCTGAAGTCCAGAGTTTGACCCGATTGCCTCTGCTTGGTTACCCTCAGTTGCTAGTGCAGGGAGCAGAATTCCATCCCAAAGTGTGCCTGCTACATTTTTTTGGTGACCTGCCCATGGGTGTGTGCTGTGCCCTTGGGCAGATAAATGTGGCTCACAGAGACTGGATGGTAACTTATTTTACTGGGCCCTTTGGTGGATGGCTTAGCTGAAAGAATGACCATGTTGATATGGGGATATCAGAACTCCTCTGTCTTGAGAAACAAGGAGGATGAGGGGAGGAGGGTCAGAGGTCTCAACTTGGACATCTTCTCTTCCCACCTTGAGAATTTAGGAGCTTCACCTTTCTTGTTTTAATCCCTATGGACAATGTTAAATTAGCAACTGGTCGTGTTTCCAGCATTTCTTATGACTGAGTACTTTTGAGAGCCTTAAATCTCTTTCATTTTGGAGTCTCCCAAAGGAGCCCTTAAGGTAGTAAGGAGAATGCCTCTGGCAACACTGAGAGCCAGAGACAAAACCATTCAAGTCTCTTTCTTAAGGCCAGAGCAATGAGATGTTGCTTAACCATCAATTTGGACATTTTCTTCCCCCGGGGAGGAGAGAGGGAATAAATCTCCAACTGATTTAAGCCCTTCTACTTGATAGGCTTAGAGGTGTTTCTAGAGAAGGCACCAGAGTGCCTGAGTTCTTTCCCTAATTTCCCTGTTAATATAGGATCTTACATACATTCTGAGTCAACACTGCCCTTGGGTCTTGCCGCAAATAACAACCCTAGAAGCTCCCTTGCTCATTAGAGAGGGCTCTGGCTCAACTGATGGTTTCCCGAGTAAGATGCAGGTTAGATACTGTATCTGGGGAGATGTCAATCACCACTTGGCTTGAGGGCAGATTACCTGGGGCCTCAATCCCTACTCTGAGGGAATGTGGAGAGAGCTCTTGTTGGGGCTGACTGGCTCTGTGGCTCTCCTGGAGATCTTACAGGAGGAATAGGAGAGAAGAAAGGAGGTAGGGCTGGGGGGAAAAGGAGGTTGTTTAGGAAACAGCTATCAATGGCTGCAAAAGAACACAGGACAATTTGTTACAATGTGTGGTGTCTTCAACTGCAACTAAGTTCTGTGGCCACTGAGGATCTATTGTTTCTAGCTGTTTCCCTAGGAATGAAACATTGTTAACATTCATTCCTAGGAATGAAACATTGTTAACATTCATTCCTAGGAATGAAACATTGTTAACATTCATTCCTAGGAATGAAACATTGTTAAAAGTTTCTACCAAGGCCACAGCTTCTGCCTGCTAGAGCTACTGAACAGAGGAAGATATGGGTACGCCCCGCAGCCCACTTCCCAATTAGAGATTATATCTGGCACCTGCTGAGCCTGTAGGCCTCCAGGAAGGTGAGGGAAGACAATGGTGGGGTGCTCCACTGACAGCTTGAAGAATATCCCACCATTGTCTAGAGTGAGCGTTGTGGGGTGAGAGTATGGGCTGACAGGGATGTGGCAAAGGCGAGACAGGAGCTGTGCATGTATCTTGGGGGAGGTGGATGGTATAGCTGGAATGTGAAATCTTTGGTAAAGCTTAAGACACTGTGCAAATTGGATTTATGCACAGGGCTAAGTTTTCCCTGATACGGCCACATTGCCTGCTAGAATATTTAAATGCTTTTTTGCACCAGTTGATAAATGTCCATAGTCTGAATCCCCTAAGAGTCCCCTACAACTAAGGGCTTCTCAAGTTGGTCAGTGCCCAGATTGTACTGGCTGTTATTTTATTTTTTGAGATAAGGTCTTGCTCTGTTGATCAGGCTTGAGTGCAGTGGCGCGATCATGGCTCACTGCAGCCTCGACCTCCTGAGCTCAAGAGATCCTCCCACCTCAACCTCTTGAGTAGCTGAGACCACAGGCAGGTGCCACCATGCCCAGCTAATTTTTTAAATTATCTGTAGAGGCAAGGTCTCCCTATGTTATCCAGGCTGGTCTTGAACTCCTGGGCTTAAGGGGATCTTCCTGCCTTGGCCTCCCAAAATGCTGGGATGACAAAGTGGTTCACACTACACCTGGCCCTCTGCTGCTATTTTAATAACACCCTTGCTTATGGGTCCTGAGCTCTGCAGGAGCAATTTGTGGCCCTTAAAACCTTAGAGAAGGCCTAGATAGAGGTGAAAGGAGATAGCTAGGCCCTGAGAGAATGCCTTTAAGATGAAGAATGAGTGGTAAGAGCACTATTCTCTCTCTTGCCTTTCTGACTCCTTAGTTCCTGGGATTCCTTAGCTTATCTTTTTTTCCTGGGTTGAGAGGTTGGGGGGTGATGATATTTTTCAAGTGGTAAAATCTAAGGGACGTGGTTATCCCTAGAGTTCATGGTAAAGCCAGTTCTCACCCAAAGCCTGAAGAAGACAGTTTCTAGCATCCAGAGAATGTCTCTGGCATCCTTTCCCAGATGGAACTCACACTGATTGGTGACTCCCCCACTGTCTTCTCCTGGCAGGGGTATTCTACTATTTTGTCAGTGCCCTGGGCATAACAGCAGGAGCTCATCGTCTGTGGAGCCACCGATCTTACAAAGCTCGGCTGCCCCTGCGGCTTTTTCTGATCATTGCCAACACAATGGCATTCCAGGTAAGAAGTTGTCTCTGCTCAGCTGTTTGTCCTCCATGCTATTAATGATCCGGGGACAGAAAGGAGGGATCAGCGTCAGAGAGGAGCCACACCTGACAGCCATTTCACTTTCCTCTCTCCTGTGGTCACCTCAAGTTCCAGTTCAGTCCTTAAGTCCATAAAGCATGAAGAGACTTCTGAGTCTTGGAAAAGGGAACTGGAAGATAATTGGAAAATACTCTTGATGTGTAGGAATATTTTTGATCCTAAGGTCCCTGTGTTGTCACACAATCTGACTGTTGTGGCTCTTCATCATAAGGGGCTTTGGCACATAAGCCAGAGACTGACCTTAGATTCCTGGGCAGATTTATTGGACAATAAATTCACTATTTAAGGTAAATATCTTAGGGAGGCAGAGCTGGGAGGATCACTGGAGCCCAGGAGTTTGAAGCTGCGGTGAGTCATGATATCACCACTGCACTCTAGCCTGGGTGACAAGACCCCAACTTTAAAAAAATTTAAAAAGTGAATAACTTAGGACTCCATCACAGTGGGATTGAAGTTGATGTTCCCAGACTCATGAACTCTTATTTTCAGATAATGAGAGCAAACACTTTTATTGCACTGACTATGGGCCTGGCACTATTCTAAGCATTTCATATAAAGTCCTCACAAAAATCTTAGGAAATAGGTACTATTATCCCCATTTTACAGATGAGGAAACGAAGTTACAGAGAGATTAGATAGACCAGCCCAACATTGTGGCCCTCTCTTGGGCTGCCATGGTGGCTAAGTAAAACACTGAGGTTTGTTGAGGCAAAAAGTTTATAGCAGGCTGGGCGCGGTGGCTCACGCCTGTAATCCCAGAACTCTGGGAGGCCGAGGCGGGCAGATCACGAGGTCAGGAGATCAAGACCATCCTGGCTAACACAGTGAAACCCTGTCTCTACTAAAAATACAAAAAATTAGCCGGGCGTAGTGGCGGGCACCTGTAGTCCCAGCTACTTGGGAGGCTGAGGCAGGAGAATGGCGTGAACCTGGGAGGCGGAGCTTGCAGTGAGCTGAGATTGCGCCACTGCACTCCAGCCTGGGCAACAGCAAGACTCCATCTCAAAAAAAAAAAAAAAAGGTTTATAGCAAAGACAGAATGAAGGGAAATGGGGAAAGGGAATGCATCATAGTCATTAAGCTGTAGCAATGGGCAAATGATAGCATATGGCGTGGGGCTTAGCTTGGAGCAAGAGGAAGAAAGGAAACCAACTTAGTGGTGGCAATATCCCAAGAACCTGCCACATTTGCATGACCATCTCTGCCATAGCAGCTTATACCTTGAAGGCTTCCAAAGTAGTCCTGTGGAGCAAAGGGAAGGAAGAGAGATACTGGTACATTCTTTAAGGGATGGAAGAAGTCATGAAGAAGCCCAGAGGTCGTTTGAAAATGCAGTCATGATCACGAGTTGCATGCCTGGCCTTGTTATTGGGTTGTATGAGCTCTTTTGCAAGGCACCAGAATGGTGCACCCTGCAGCTGCAGCTTATCTACTGATTGAGACCCTAGGACACAAGGCTGCCTGCCTCATGTTCTCCATGCCCAGGGATTAGGTACCCCATGAGGATCTTTTCCAACATTCCTTGCTTAAAGAATTGCAATGTTCTCATTTCTTGAAACTCTCTGAGCTCTGTATGATTTACCTCCGTTCCACCCACCATATAACTTTCAAGAAACAGCAGTCCTATTGCTATGGTCCTGGGACTTTAAGTTGCTTTTTCCACTTAAGCTTCAGTGGCAAGTTGGGAGAAGAAGGGAGGCAACTCCATGACTCCTTTGGAGCCCAGACTCCTGGGTATTTTGTGAGGTTGGGCTGAGCGCCTTGGGCTCTTGATACCTGTCCGTTGGGATTCTCCTAATAGGGTGTCTATCCTCAAGCCTTACATTCCTCTTCTCTGTCTCCCCAGAATGATGTCTATGAATGGGCTCGTGACCACCGTGCCCACCACAAGTTTTCAGAAACACATGCTGATCCTCATAATTCCCGACGTGGCTTTTTCTTCTCTCACGTGGGTTGGCTGCTTGTGCGCAAACACCCAGCTGTCAAAGAGAAGGGCAGTACGCTAGATTTGTCTGACCTAGAAGCTGAGAAACTGGTGATGTTCCAGAGGAGGTGAGTGAAGCCCTGATGGAGGTGGGAATATGGCCCTGGCACCTGGTCTTTAGGGACCCCATTTTTTCTCCGAAGACTTTCAAAATATAAGCTGAGAAATTTGCTGGGTTTGCATGTTCACAATCATAATTTAAAATCCCCATTTTTAACGTCCCACAGGCCCGTAGCCATAGACTATTGCTCCATTTCTTTCTCTCTGATTATCTTAATCAAACCCATTACATTCAACAGGTGTTTATTGTCCTAGGACAGTCATAGATTCAAAGATGATTATAGCCTAGTTGCCTAGGTTTGTTTGTTTGTTTTTGTTTTTGTGTTTCAACAGAGTCTTTCTCTCTTGCCCAGGCTGGAGTGCAGTGGCACAATCATGGCTCACTGCAGCCTTGACTTCCCAGGCTCAAGCACTCCTTCTACCTCAGCCTCCTGAGTATCTGGGACTACAGGCACACACCACCATGCCTGGCTAATTTTTTGTGGAGACAAGGTCTCACTCACTATATTGCCCAGGCCGGTAGCTTAGTTCTTACCTTCAAAAAGTTTGTAGCCTATCGGGGTAGAGAGATAAGCCAAGTATCCAGATAACCATGGCATAAGGCAGAATATTTTCTGTACTATGAGCGGTACAAAGAGGAGGGAGATTGCTCAATGGGCAACACCAAGGAAGTGTTATGAAATAAATAGTGTTGGAATCCACCAACGGATAGAAATTTTTACAACTATGTGTGGGGAGAGACAGTGCAAACAGAAGAAACACAATGCGCTAAAGCATGAAGCATGTTCCAGCAATAGACTCCTTTTGCTTGAAGTATAGGGTGTGGGAAGAAGTAAGACTGGAGAGACTAATGCCATTCTTGTCGAGTCCTAAAAGCAGACTTAGGATTTAATTCAATAAGCAATAGGAAGCCATTACCTCTTTCGAACTGCAATGTGGCATAGTTAGAGACGTGCTTTAGGAAGGCTGCTTTTAGAACAAGTGTAAGAAACCATTGAGCCAAAGTGAGAGGTAGGGACATAAGTTAGGTAATGAGGACCCCTGCTAGCGAAGCAGTGGCAGAAATGGAAAAAAGAGTTGGGTGCGGGGAATGTCAGTGATGTAAAAGTCAAAGACTTGACTGCTGAAGGAATGTAGGGAATCAGTGCCCTTGGAATGTCAATGGCCTGGTCTACATTGAGAATGAAGATTGAGAAAGGGCTTCCTGAGGGACAGAGAGCTGCAGGTGATCAAGGACACTCAATGGGTCTCTGAGGGAAAAGAAGACCAGAATTAGGGGGTAGCTAGCAGAAAATGGAGGCATGACACTAAACACAGACTGAAAAAGAGTGCTGATTAGAAAGAGAAAGGAGCCCAAAGGCAGATGGGAAAACCAGCCAAGGACGGAGAGACGTCTGTTCATTAGTTTGTAGTTTGGACCTCACCTATTTTACCAATGTGGTATTATGCTCTAGTAAAAATCAGTGATGGCCGGGCGTGGTGGCTCATGCCTATAATCCCAGCACTTGGGAGGCTGAGGCGGGAAGATTGCTTGAAAGTTCAGGCATTCGAGACCAGCCTGGGCAACATAGCGAGACCTCATCTCTACAAAAAATTAAAAACTAAATGGGCACAATGGTTCATGCCTGTGGTCCCAGCTACTCAGGAGGCTGGGGTGGGAGGATCTCTTGGCCCAGGAGTTCAAGGCTGCGGTGAACTATGGTCACGCCACTGCACTCCAGCCTTGACAACAGAGTGAGACCCTGTCAAGAAAAACAAACAAACAAAAATAAATAAAACAATGAACTTAGAGTCAGACAAGCAATTCAACATGGAAGAAAGAGACAGCCCATCCCAATTAGTGTGGAAGATCCATGTAGGTGTGGAGTCCCCCTCCATTGACCTGGTATCTGGTCTGTCAATGTAGGTACTACAAACCCGGCTTGCTGCTGATGTGCTTCATCCTGCCCACGCTTGTGCCCTGGTATTTCTGGGGTGAAACTTTTCAAAACAGCGTGTTCGTTGCCACTTTCTTGCGATATGCTGTGGTGCTTAATGCCACCTGGCTGGTGAACAGTGCTGCCCACCTCTTCGGATATCGTCCTTATGACAAGAACATTAGCCCCCGGGAGAATATCCTGGTTTCACTTGGAGCTGTGGGTAAGTCAGCTGTCCAAGCAAGACTACATCCAGTGGTCTGCTGATTAGGGGATTAGGCTAGGAGCCAGAAAAACTAGATAAATCTGTTTTTTATGGCTACTTTGTATCTCAGTTTTTCCACTATAAAACTAGGGGGCAGTATACTGGAAAACCCTTTTGAGAGTCAGGCAACATGTTTTATGTAGAAATGAAAGGATAAGAAACAAAACACAAAAAAACACTGATTTTGATTCCAGGTTCTAAAACAATTTCCAAATGCCATGTATGCTCCGGGCCTGGCAGCTCATGCCTGTAATCCCAGCACTGGGAGGCCGAGGCAGGCAGGTCACCTGAGGTCAGGAGTTTGAGACCAGTCTGGCCAACACGGTGAAACCCTGTTTCTATTAAAAAGCAAAACAAACAAACAAAAAAGAAAACCAAATGCCATACGTGATGAGCACCTTAGAGTTTTCCTTTCTTTCATCAACTCTGGGCTGGACTGCAGTCTTGCTTGAGGCAAGGAATGCATAAATAGAACAATGGGATCATCTGAGTGGCCAGTAAGCCTGGTGTTTTATGAACTTCAAGTATGCCACACAAAGTATTTTTTATCTTTCCACTCTACTCAGATACGCCTTGCTTTAAGAGTGTGCCATGCCTTACTGTTTGGTGATGCCATTATGAAGCGTATCAAAATAACTGCTGGTGGCCCTTTACTACCACCTACCCTCTTGTCTCCTCTTGTCCTCTATTTTTCTCTCTTCTACTTCTATTCTAGGCTAGGAACATCCCTTCCCTCAACATGCCTTCAGGAATCTCCCAATAAAGCAGTGTGATCACAAGTTCCTGCTCAATTCTCTAATGTTGATATTATCTTTTCTCTTTTCTTTTCTTTCCTTTTGTTTTCTTTCTTTTCTTTTCTAATGAGACGGGGTCTCACCATGGTGCCCAGGCTGGTCTTGAATCCTGGGCTCAAGTGATCCTCCTGCCTCAGCCTCCCAAATTATCTACATTTTTTTCTCTGTCCCTCTTTCCAGCTGAATATAGACTTTCACCAATGCCCTGAATGAGTTTTCCTTAAATAGATCTGGTGACCTCTTTCCAGTAATTGATGCTATTGGTCATTCAATAATATCTGGACAACCACACTACTCCACACATTTATGCAGGTCATTGCCTAACACTCATTTTCGTTTTCTCTTTAAAATCTTCCTTTATATTCTCAACCTTAACCATCTTTATTATCTTTTAAATTGTTGTTGAGACAGTCTCACTCTGTTGCCCAGGTTTCAGTGCAGTGGTGTGATCACAGCTCACTGCATCTATGACCTCCTGGGCTCAAGCGATCCTCTGGGCTCAGCCTCCCAAGTAACTGGGATTACAGGTGCATGCCACCATGCTTGGCTAATTTTTCTATTTTTTTGTAGAGACGGGGTTTTGCCATGTTGCACAAGCTGGTCTCGAACTCCTGAGCTCAGGTGATCTTCCTGCCTTGGCCTCCCAAAGTGCTGGAATTATAATAGGCGTGAGCCACTGCGCCTGGCCTACTATGTTTATTAAAAGGATTTATTTGTCTAGGCGTGGTAGCTCACACCTGTAATCCCAGCACTTTGGGAAGCCGAAGTGGGTGGATCACTTGAGGTCAGGAGTTAGAGATCAGCCAGGCCAATATGGTGAACCTCTGTCTCTACTTTAAAAAAAAAAAAAAAAAAAAAAAAAAAAGTACAGAAAACTTAGCCAGGCATGGTGGCACGTGCCTGTAGTCCCAGCTACTCAGGAGGCTGAGGCAGAAGAATCACTTGAACCCGGGAGGCAGAGGTTGCAATGAGCCGAGATTGTGCCACTGCACTCCAGACTGGGTGACAGAGACTCCATCTCAAAAATATATAATAAAAATAAAAGCATTTTTTTTCTCTCTTTTTAACTTTCACGTAACTCCTTTCAGGCACCTTCTTGCCATTGTGCCTATTCTTACTTTAACCCATGATTAAAATAAATCACATACACTGTATAAATCTGAGATTATCATAGGAATGGAGTTTCTGGCATGAGATGTGTCCTGTATCACAAATGGATCTATAATGACCTTCCCCACCTCCAGCCTCTGGGTAGCTATCAGTTCAAAGTGGCTGCCAATATCTGACCTGTTGTTGTTATCATTCACTCCTCCTTGCCTGCTGCTTGCCTCACTTATCACCTCACCCTTTGTTCTCCTCCAGCTCTGTTTCCTGCCACCCTAATCTTTTTGTTTCTTGAATTACCTCCCCCACTGTCACATGCTCATCTTCTCTGCCAAATTAACCTTCTCCCTTGAGCCTTTCTTGGGCTGTCTCTTGCTGCCCCAGTTGCAAAGTCCTGTCTTCTTTCTACCCGTTGACCCTCTTCCTCTTTTTTTTTCCTCCCTTGTCTCTGTGTGCATCTGATTCCATTTTAAATCTGGTAACTAAAGGCCTGGCTAGTGCTTACACAGAGCCCAGCTGCAAAACCATTAGTGGACATTAATAATCCTCAGTACCTTTATTCCTGGCATTCTACCCCCCTCCTCCCCAGTTCACACTGCAGATCATCAGGTGTCACAGAGGGAGGACATACCTTGAAATGCCCTAGATGATGTCATTTACTTTGCAGGACTTCCTTGCCTTGCTTCTGATTAATGTCATGACTGGTCTGTCTGAGGGTATTGTTATCTACAAAGAGCCAAATATTAGCTCTTAGTAGCTATTCTTTATCCATGCCTGATTAGGGTCAGTATTATTTTTGGCTGTGGTTCAGAAAGAAGAGTCCTGCCAAGAGTTGGCAAACTCTCTATCTGTCGAGTTTCCAAAGCTTTACACGTTAGAGAAATTGCTGTGAATCCAGAATTTGTTTGTCTTCCTCCCTCCAGCAAAGTGAAATGCTCATCCCAAGGGTCCTCAAAATCTCAGAGGTTAGAGGGTATCTAAGCATTTCCATTTTTCTTCCTCAGAGAGCTTCTGTTTTATCAGCACCTCCCCCACACCAGGGTCCAAGCTCAAAAAAGTTGGAGCAGCCCCCGGGAACTGCAGTGGCTGAGGACATTCCAGCCCCTGGGCTGGCCTTTCTTCTGATCTTCGGCTGCAGGGCCCACTCTTTTGGAACCTCCCACCCCTAGAGGTGGTTCCAGTGTGGTGGGGAAAGGTGTGCTTCTTTACTCAGTTTTTTGAGTCATAGCCAGAGTGCTTCATTCTGCAAGCACATGCACATACACACAGAGCCTTGAGGGCAGGGCCAAGAGTGAATTTGGAATTTTCCAATCTGATATCCATTCCCAAAAGTAGGAGCTTCTCTCTAGTCATTTTGTCCTCTGAGAAACTGTCAGTTCTCCTCCCACAAGGCTCCCAGACAGCCATGGGTGACCAGGGTCTCCAATCACTCCTTAAGATGCCTTTGAGTGGCCGGGCGCAGTGACTCGTGACTGTAATCCTAGCACTTTGGGTGGCCAAGGTGGGAGGGTTGCTTGCAACATGGCAAGACCCCGTCTCTACAAAAAAAGTAAAATAATAGAAGTAAAGATGTCTCTGAGGGGATCTGTTTGGTTCATATTAAAAGAGACTGAATTCATCCATTCAACAATAGCGAGTTTCTCCCAGGTGTGAGGTACCCTGCTGCTAACTGGTGTGCACAAATCAAGAAAACCTCAATGCACCGTCACTCCATAACTTCTCTTCTTGCTTTTGTTTCAGGTGAGGGCTTCCACAACTACCACCACTCCTTTCCCTATGACTACTCTGCCAGTGAGTACCGCTGGCACATCAACTTCACCACATTCTTCATTGATTGCATGGCCGCCCTCGGTCTGGCCTATGACCGGAAGAAAGTCTCCAAGGCCGCCATCTTGGCCAGGATTAAAAGAACCGGAGACGGAAACTACAAGAGTGGCTGAGTTTAGGGTCCCTCAGGTTCCTTTTTCAAAAACCAGCCAGGCAGAGGTTTTAATGTCTGTTTATTAACTACTGAATAATGCTACCAGGATGCTAAAGATGACGATGTTAACCCATTCCAGTACAGTATTCTTTTAAAATTCAAAAGTATTGAAAGCCAACAACTCTGCCTTTATGATGCTAAGCTGATATTCTTTCTTCTCTTATCCTCTCTCTCTTCTAGGCCCATTGTCCTCTTTTTCACTTTACTGCTATCGCCCTCCTTTCTCTTATTGCCTCCCAGGCAAGCAGCTGGTCAGTCATTGTTCAGTGTCCAGCTTCCAAAGCCTAGACAACCTTTCTGTAGCCTAAAACAAATGGTCTTTGCTCCAGATAACTCTCTTTCCTTGAGCTGTTGTGAGCTTTGAAGTAGGTGGCTTGAGCTAGAGATAAAACAGAATCTTCTGGGTAGTCCCCTGTTAATTATCTTCAGCCCAGGCTTTTGCTAGATGGAATGGAAAAGCAACTTCATTTGACCCAAAGCTTCTAAAGCAGATAAATTGTTGGGGGAGAGAGTTAGCATGTGTGAATGTAAGGATGAGGGAAGCGAAGCAAGAGGAACCTCTTGCCATGGTCAGACGTACAGCTGCCTACCTGGTGAGGACTTCAAGCCCCACCACATAGCATGCTTCCTTTCTCTCCTGGCTAGGGGTAAGAAGTGGCTGTGGTGTTTGGCAATGCTAATTCAATGCCGCAACATATAGTTGAGGCCGAGGATAAAGAAGAGACATTTTAAGTTTGTAGTAAAAGTGGTATCTGCTGGGGAAGGGTTTTCTTTTCTTTTTTTCTTTAATAACAAGGAGATTTCTTGGTTCATATATCAAGAAGTCTTGAAGTTGGGTGTTTCCAGAATTGGTAAAAACAGCAGCTCATAGAATTTTGAGTATTCCGTGAGCTGCTCATCACAGTTCTTTCCTCTTTCTGCTCTGCCATCTTCAGGATATTGGTTGTTCCTCTCATAGTAATAAGATGGCTGTGGCATTTCCAAACATCCAAAAAAAGGGAAGGATTTTAGGAGGTGGAGTCGGGTCAAACATAAAATACATATACATATATACATTGCTTAGAATGTTAAACTATTAGAGTATTTCCCTCCCAAAGAGGGATGTTTGGAAAAAACTCTGAAGGAGAGGAGGAATTAGTTGGGATGCCAATTTCCTCTCCACTGCTGGACATGAGATGGAGAGGTTGAGGGACAGGATCTATAGGCAGCTTCTAAGAGTGAACTTCACATAGGAAGGGATCTGAGAACACGTTGCCAGGGGCTTGAGAAGGTTACTGAGTGAGTTATTGGGAGTCTTAATAAAATAAACTAGATATTAGGTCCATTCATTAATTAGTTCCAGTTTCTCCTTGAAATGAGTAAAAACTAGAAGGCTTCTCTCCACAGTGTTGCGCCCCTTCACTCATTTTTTTTGTGGGGGGTTCTCTGTTAACATCTAGCCTAAAGTATAGAACTGCCTGGGGGGCAGGTTTAGGAATCTCTTCACTACCCTGATTCTTGATTCCTGGCTCTACCCTGTCTGTCCCTTTTCTTTGACCAGATCTTTCTCTTCCCTGAACATTTTCTTATTTCCCTGGACAGGCAAGCAGCCTCCTTTGTGTGTATTCAGAGGCAGTGAGACTTACTGTCCAGGCAGCTCCCTCCTGCAGACAGAATGCTCAGGGTCACTGAACCACTGCTTCTCTTTCAAAAGTAGAGCTAGCTGCCACTTTCACGTGGCCTCCAGAGTGTCTCCACCTACACCCCTGTGCTCCCCTGCCACACTGATGGCTCAAGACAAGGCTGGCAAACCCTCCCAGAAACATCTCTGGCTCAGAAAGCCTCTCTCTCCCTCCCTCTCTCATGAGGCACAGCCAAGCCAAGCGCTCACGTTGAGCCAGTGGGCCAGCCACAGAGCAAAAGAGGGTTTATTTTCAGTCCCCTCTCTCTGGGTCAGAACCAGAGAGCATGCTGAATGCCCCCTGCTTGCTCGGTAAGGGTGCCCCGCCTGAGTCAGTGCTCTCAGCTGGCAGTGCAATGCTTGTAGAAGTAGAAGGAAACAGTTCTTACTGGGAAGAAGCAAGGGCAAGAACCCAAGTGCCTCACCTCGAAAGGAGGCCCTGTTCCCTGGAGTCAGGGTGAACTGCAAAGCTTTGGCTGAGACCTGGGATTTGAGATACCACAAATCCTGCTGAACACGGTGTCTGTTCAGCAAACTAACCAGCATTCCCTACAGCCTAGGGCAGACAATAATATAGAAGTCTGGAAAAAAACAAAAACAATTTGAGAACCTTGGACCACTCCTGTCCCTATAGCTCAGTCATCAAAGCAGAAGTCTGGCTTTGCTCTATTAAGATTGGAAATGTACACTACCAAACATTCAGTCCACTGTTGAGCCCCAGTGCTGGAAGGGAGGAGGGCCTTTCTTCCTGTGTTAATTGCATAGAGGCTACAGGGGTTAGCCTGGACAAAAGGCATCCTTGTCTTTTGAGCTATTCACCTCAGTAGAAAAGAATCTAAGGGAAGATCACTGTAGTTTAGTTCTGTTGACCTGTGCACCTACCCCTTGGAAATGTCTGCTGGTATTTCTAATTCCACAGGTCATCAGATGCCTGCTTGATAATATATGAACAATAAAAACAACTTTCACTTCTTCCTATTGTAATCGTGTGCCATGGATCTGATCTGTACCATGACCCTACATAAGGCTGGATGGCACCTCAGGCTGAGGGCCCCAATGTATGTGTGGCTGTGGGTGGGGGTGGGGGTGTGTCTGCTGAGTAAGGAACACTATTTTCAAGATTCTAAAGCTCAATTCAAGTGACACATTAATGATAAACTCAGATCTGATCAAGAGTCCGGATTTCTAACAGTCCTTGCTTTGGGGGTGTGCTGACAACTTAACTCGGGTGCCTTACATCTTTTCTAATCACAGTATTGCATATGAGCCTGCCCTCACTCCCTCTGCAGAATCCCTTTGCACCTGAGACCCTACTGAAGTGGCTGGTAGAAAAAGGGTCCTGAGCGGAGGATTATCAGTATCACGATTTGCAGGATTCCCTTCTGGGCTTCATTCTGGAAACTTGTTAGGGCTGCTTTTCTTAAGTGCCCACATTTGATGGAGGGTGGAAGTAATTTGAATGTATCTGATTTATAATTTTTTTTTTTTTTAGGTTAAAAGATGGTTGTAGCATTTAAAATGGAAAATTTTCTCCTTGGTTTGCTAGTATCTTGGGTGTGTTCTCTGTAAGTGTAGCTCAAATAGGTCATCACGAAAGGCTAAAAAAGCGAGGGGGCCATGTTATGCTGGTGGTTAAGGCCAGGGCCTCTCCTACCACTGTGCCACTGACTTGCTGTGTGACCCTGGGCAAGTCACTTAACTATAAGGTGCCTCAGTTTTCCTTCTGTTAAAATGGGGATAATAATACTGACCTACCTCAAAGGGCAGTTTTGAGGCGTGACTAATGCTTTTTAGAAAGCATTTTGGGATCCTTCAGCACAGGAATTCTCAAGACCTTGAGTATTTTTTATAATAGCAATGTCCACCATGAACTTGATATGTCATGTGTCCCAGATGCTGTCATTAGTCTATATGGTTCTCCAAGAAACTGAATGAATCCATTGGAGAAGCGGTGGATAACTAGCCAGACAAAATTTGAGAATGCATAAACAACGCATTGCCATGGAAACATACAGAGGATGCCTTTTCTGTGATTGGGTGGGATTTTTTTCCCTTTTTATGTGGGATATAGTAGTTACTTGTGACAAGAATAATTTTGGAATAATTTCTATTAATATCAACTCTGAAGCTAATTGTACTAATCTGAGATTGTGTTTGTTCATAATAAAAGTGAAGTGAATCTGATTGCACTGGGTCTGGGAGTTTCTTTTGGCTGTGATTCAAAGTCTTGGGATTTATCTCTGGCTCATATCTATGTCTGTACCTTTAAGAGTATAAAAGAAGTAGAAGTTACAATGGTTGACTCATACCCCAGTAACCTGCCCTGCTGTCCTAAAGGTAACTTTAGGTTAAACCCTGGGAAGCAGGAAGCCAGGAGTCTGCTGCCATTAAATCAAACACATTAACACCAGCTGGCAACTTGGCCCTGGGGAAGTGCCAGGGTTCTCGGGTGTGTCACATGGTCGGTCACATAGACCTAAGATAAAGACACTGGGAGAGGAAAAGACCAGCAGGAGAAGCAAGCACTCCCTGGGAAAGCAGTTTTTTGCTCTTGCCCAGGCTGGAGTGCAATGACGTGATCTGGGCTCACTGCAAACTCTGCCTCTTGGATTCAAGCATTCTCCTGACTCAGCCTCCCAAGTAGCTGGGATTACAGGCACATGTCACCACGTCCGGCTAATTTTGTATTTTTAGTAGAGATGGGGTTTCACCATGTTGGTCAGGCTAGTCTCAAACTCCTGACCTCAGGTGATCCACCTGCCTCGGCCTCCCAAAGTCCTGGGATTACAGGTGTGAGCCACTGCGTCCAGCCAAAAGCAGTTCTTTACCTTGCAACCCAGGCTGGGCAGTCCAGCTTTTTCCTGTTTCTGAAACGTAGTCACCGCTAGGGAATAAAATGGCTCCTTGAGAATGCTGGTATGCACAGCAGCAGGAAGAAAGGAAAACCAATCCAAGGAAAGGCTTGTATGTTCCTGGAGCAGAGGGCTTCATGCTCACAGGTGCACAAATTGGAAACGGTTTTGGTTTTTGGTTTTTCCTTTTAGCTTTTAATACTTTTAAAATTATTTTTCTTGAGACAGGGTCTTGCTCTGTTGCCCAGGCTGTAGTGCAGTGGTGTGATTGCAGCTCACTGTAGCCTCAAACTCCTGGGCATAAGTGATCCTTCTGCCTCAGCCTCCCGAGTAGCTGAGACTACAGGCATGCATCATCACACCTGGCTAATTTTTTTAGTTTTATTTTTGAAGAGGCGGGTCTCACTATGTTGGTCAGGGTGGTCTCAAACTCCTGGGCTCAAGCGATCCTCCCAAAGTGCTCGGATTACAGGCGTGAGCCACCACACCCAGCCTAGCTTTTACTATATTTTATCTGATAATCCTTTTATGGAAAAAAGAAGGGCAGACTCTTTTACAGTTTGAAGAAGCTCCATATTCCATCAGGAGCCACCTTGAGCAATACCTGGGTTTCTAAGAGCTCCCCAGAGCCAGTTCTCCAGCTCACTTTGCTTTCTAATCTAAGGTTGCCCTCACCTTGGACAAGAAGCACGAGTCTCTCAGAGTAATTCAGAGTATCCAAACTCAAAAGTCTATGTACATGGAGGCCTTGCTAGACCTTAATGGTGACATTTTCATCAATATCTGGTTTTCTACCATGAGTCCCTTTCCCTCTTTATTTTTCTTAACATATTCAAGCCAGAATATTTTTTCAGCCATTCTGTAACTGCAGTTTCTTCCAAGTCTCTACTTCGTTTCCCATTAACTAGGATCCAATATATTTATTTATTTATTTATTTTAATTTTTGAGATGGAGTCTCCCTCTGTCACCCAGCCTGGAGTGCAGTGGTGCAATCTCACCCCACTGCAACCTCTGCCTCCCGTGTTCAAGCGAGTCTTGTGCCTCAGCCTCCCGAGTAGCTGAGATTACAGGTGCCCGCCACCACACCCAGCTAATTTTTGTATTTTTAGTAGAGACGGGGTTTCGCCATGTTGGCCAGGCTGGTCTCGAACTCCTGACCTCAGGTGATCCACCCACCTCGGCCTCCCAAACTGCTGGGATTATAGGCGTGAGCCACCGCACCCAGCCTCAATTTATACAATTTATCCTCACTGTTCTCTTCGCTGCTTTCTGTTTAGTTTTTGTCTTTTGTTTCAGACAGGGTCCTGTTCTGTCACCCAGGCTGGAGTGCAGTGGTGCAATCATGGCTCACTGCAGCATTAAACTACTGGGATCAAGCGATCCTCCTGCCTCAACCTCCCAAGTAACTGGGACTACAGGTGCACACCACCACACGTGGCCTTTGCTACTTTCTTATTTCCTCTTATTTCACAATTGGCTGAGCTCCCTCTGATTAAACACACCTCCATGCTTCCTCCAGGAATCTGTATTTTGCATATCTGTTATTTCATCCTGGGGCTGTTTTCTTATTATTAGCTGCAAAAGTTCCAAAGAGGAAGAAGAAAAAAGATACATCAGAGAGGTGGAAAAGAGTTGATCAACATGGTCAACTGAATTCAAGACAGGGAAGGAACATGTGATGAGCTTACCTGAAAGGGTGATTTGTAGAGTAAGAGCTCTTAGGGGGACAAAGTAATGAACCCTGATTTTGATATGTTTCATATGGGAAGGCATAAGGAAGTTAAGGTTCTGTTTAGGAATCAAGATTAACCATGGGGCAAAAGGACAAAAAATAGATTAAGATAATAATGGAGAAGAGCATAGAAATGAAATTCCCAATGCCCAAATGGCCACCAGTTTTTTCACGTTTCCCTAGAAGAACCAAGATAGTTCCTAAAGATGTCTGCCAGGATAGAAAAGGAAGAGGCATCTAGATTGGAAAGGAAGAACTATCTCTATTTGCAGATGACATGAGTTTGTATACAGAAAATCCTAAAGAATACACACACATACACATATTAAAGCTAATAAATGAGCTCAGCAAGGTTGCAGGATATAATAATATCAATATGCAAAAAATCAAGTGTATTTCTAAATTAGCAATCAATAATTTGAAAATGAAATTAAAGAATTCCACTTATAACAACACCAAAAAGAATAAAACAAATAGGAATACATTTAACAAAAAAAGTACATAAGTTTGTTACGCTGAAAACTACAAAATGCTGTTGAAAGAAATTAAAGAAGGCCTGCTAAATAAATAAAAAGAAATCCCATGTTCATGGATTAAAAGACAATATTGTTAAGGAGGTCATACTCCCCGAATTGATCTACAGATTCAAGGCAATCCTTATCAAATTCCAGCTCCTTTTTTTTTTAGAGAAATTGACAAGCTGATGCTAAAATTCATTCTAATTCAAGGGACCCAGAATAGCCAAAAACAAATGATGAAAAAAAGCACAAAATTGAAGGACTCACATTTCCTGATTTCAAAATTACTTCAAAGGTCAGTAACGCAGACAGTGTGGTACTGGCATAAAGATAGACATATAGATCAATGAAATGAAATGGAAAGTATAGAAATAAACCCATACATCTATGGCCAATTGATTTTTGACAAAGATGCTTAGACAATTCTATGAAGAAAGAACAGTTTTTTTCAACAAATGTTGCTGGGACAATTGGATATCCACATGCAAAAGAATGTTGGTCCACTACCTCACACCATGTACAAGTATTAACTCAAAATGGATCAACAAAAACTCTAAAACTCTTAGGAGAAAACATAGGTGTAAATCTTCACCACCTTGGATTAGACAATAGTTTCTTAGATATGACGGCAAAGGCACAAGCAACAAAACTTTTAAAAATAGGCCGGGTGTGGTGGCTCACACCTGTAATCCCAGCACTTTGGGAGGCAAAGGCAGGTGGATCACCTAAGGTCAGGAGTTCGAGACCAGCCTGACCAACATGGAGAAATCCGTCTCTACTAAAAATACAAAATTAGCAGGGCATGGTGGTACATGCCTGTAATCCCAGCTGCTCGGGAGGCTGAGGCAGGAGAACTGCTTGAACCCGGGAGGCAGAGGTTGCAGTGAACTGAGATCACACCATTGCACTACAGCCTGGGCAACAAGAGTGAAACTCTGTCTAAAAAAATAAAAAAATAAAAAAATAGATAAATTGAACTCTATCAAAATTAAAAACTTTTTTTTTTTTTTTTTTTTTGAGACAGGGTCTCACCCAGGCTGGAGTGCAGTGGCATAATTATAGCTCACTGCAGCCTTGATCTCCCAGGCTCAAGTGATCCTCCTGCCTCAGCCTCCCAAGTAATTGATATATAAATGGACATTTTTCAAAAAAAATACACAAATGACCAGAAGCACATGAAAAATGCTCAACATTATTAGTCATCAAGAAACTACTTTAGGATCACAATGATCTGGTACAGATAGGAGCTGAACATTTAAAAAAATTTTTTTAAAAAAACAATGAGATACTACTTCATACCTACTAGGTTGCCTATAATTGTTTTCTTTCTTTTCTTTTTTTTTTTAAGAGATAGGGTCTCACTATGTTGCCCAGGCTGGTCTTCCCTGGCTCAAGCAACTCTCCTGTCTTGGCCTCCCAAAGTGCTGGGATTACAGGTGTGAGCCACCACACCCTAGCCCTGTAATTTTTAAAAAGTTAATAAGTGTTGGTGAGGCTGTGGTGAAATTTGGACCCTCATGAATTGCTGATGGGAATCTAAAATTGTGCATTTGCTTTGGAAAACAGTATAGCAGTTCCTCAAAAGTTAAAAACACAGTAACCATATGACCCAGCAATTCTACTCCTAGGTATATAGGCAAGAGAATTGAAAACATATGTCCACACAAAAACATGCACATGAATGTTCATAGCTGCATTATATAATAGCCAAAAAATGGAAACAACACAAACTCCCATCAACAGATGAATAAACACAATGTGGGATATTCATATAATAGAGTATTATTTAGCCATAAAAAAGAATGAAGTACTGACACATGATACAATAGGGATGGACCTTGAAAAGATTATTCAAAGTCAAAGAAGGCAAAGAAGTCAGACACAAAAAACTATATATCGTATGATTTCATTTATTATGAAATGTCCAGAATGGGACATCTAGAGACAGAAAGTTGATCTGTGGTTGCTAGAGACTGGGGGAAGGGTTGCCAATGTGCATGGGTTCTGTGGGGAGTGATGAAAATGTCCTAAAGTTAGATTTTGGTAAGCATTGCATGTCTCTGTGAATATACTAAAAATGTCTGCATCATACACTAAAAGAGTAATTTTATGGTATATAAATTATATCTTGATTAAAAATTATATTTAAAAAGCCCTCTATTTTAATGTTTTACTGCTAGTTGTAGCTGAGACACAAACCCAAATATATTAAGTACTGATGAAAATAAATTTTTTGATTAAAGGAAGTGCTCCATATTCTCTCTCTCTCTCTCTTTTTTTTTTTTTTTTTTTTTGAGATAGAGTCTCACTCTGTTGCCCAGGCTGGAGTGCAGTGGCACATTCTCTGCTCACTGCAACCTCTGCCTCCCGGGTTCAAGCAAGTCTCCTGCCTCAGCCTCCCAAGTAGCTGAGATTATAGGCACCTGCCACCATGCCTGGCTAATTTTTGTATTTTTAGTAGAGATGGGGTTTCACCATGTTGGCCAGGGTGGTCTCGAGCTCCTGACCTCAAGTGATCTGCCCACCTTGGCCTCCCAAAGTGCTGGGATTACAGGCATGAGACACCACGCCCAGTCCATGTTCTCTTAATTATGCAGTGATGTAGTCTCTAGTCTCAAACTTCAAAGGGACAAAGACTAGCCACATGAGAAAAGGCAAGCTGCTATAAACTGGAGTATAATATGACAATTTGGCTGTACCAAGTTACTTGGAAAAATCAAGATACCATGTTCTACATTTAGTTAAAGGGGTTTAGGCAACTGCATAAACACAGACCTAACTTCCTTTTGAGTGGGAAATTAAAGTTCTGAGTCCATCAGACTTGTGGATACAATCATAATAACAATAACAATAACAATATTTACTAGAGCTGGGCACTGTACTGAATGCTTGGCAGTGTGTTATCGCACCTCATCCAAAGCAGGTGTTATTATTACCTGGATTTTACTGATGAGGTAACTGAGTTCACTTGGAGAAAAAGCTGTGAGAAAATGTGTAATGTTGCTATGATCTGGTTCCAGACCTATGGTCTTAACTACTGGTTCTACTGGGTGTGGAGCAGATGACAAACTAGATATGTCATAATCTGTCATATGTCCCACTGTATGCCTGGCAATATTCAGTTATACTCAGAGGCAAAGCCTGGTGACGTGACCTTCCTCCCTGGGTGGCAGTGGCAGGGAGCTTAACTTTTGCACAAACAGCAGATGCATCCACTGTTCCGGAAGAACCCAGCTCACTCAACCTCCTAACGCATCTTAACATTCAGTCACACCTGGGTTTTAAGCTTTCCTCTCAAACCATAGACACGTAACCAACATTTCCTGTCTACTTTTCCTAAACCACACTTCACCCTCCTATAAGGTTTTGAGCTCCTCAAAAGCATCTTCCTCTTTCAGAAATGTCTCCCTGCCCCTAAACAGTCAGCACTGGAAATGACAGAATGAGCTCATGTCTTGCTCTAAATTCTGTCACTGCTACAAACTGTGTGAAATGTCACAGGGAGTAAGAGTCATATTTTGTGACCTGTAGTTAACTTTCCATGCCGCAGGCAAAGCGCTGATTCTTGTACACTGACTTTGGAACAAATGCCACAGGCCCTAATTGCAGGCTCCAAGGAGTTGAGATTCCATACTGGGGTTGCTGGAGGCAGAAGCCTTCCCACTTTCAGGACCCGGACCTGCCCTTCCCCCACCCGGTACCGCCCAGCCAGCTACACCCTGGCCACAGAGCGCTCACAAAGGCTCAGTGTGTGTATGCCGGGCTGACTCACAGTGGTTCTGGGCCCAGGCGAGGACCTTCTCAGAGGGGCGGAAGGGGCCCTCTCCCTCCTGGCCATTTTCCATGGGGAGCAGTCAGTAACCAGGACCATGCCAGACTTCAAAAAACAGAGAGAAAAGTGGAAGTGAAAGGCAGCAGAGGACTCAGAATTGCCGTTTCTTATTTCTTTCTTAGAGAATTATGGACAGCAGGAAGGACTCACCTTTTAGTCTGTCACTTTGTTTGAGAGAGAGAGAGATACATTTTAATTGAGAGACAACTCACACAATATAAAACTAACCACTTTATTTATTGAGATAGGGGTCTCACTATATTGCCCAGGCTGGTCTCAAACTCCCGGGCTCAAGTGATCCTCCTCCCTCGGCCTCCCAAAGTGCTAGGATGACAGGCGTGAGCCACCGTGCCCGGCTAAACTAACCATTTTATTTTATTTATTTATTTTGAAACAGAGTTTTTGCTCTTGTCGCCCAGGCTGGAGTGCAATGGGATGATCTCAGATCACTGCAACCTTCGCCTCCCGGGTTCAAACGATTCTCCTGCTTCAGCCTCCTGAGTAGCTGGGATTACAGGCACCTGCCACTATGCCCATCTTTTTTTTTCTTTCTTTGTTTCTTTCTTTTTTTTTTTTTTTCAGTAGAGACGGGGTTTCACCATGTTGGCCAGGCTAGTCTCAAACTCCTGACCTCAGGTGATCCGCCCGCCCCAGCCTCTCAAAGTGCTGGGATTACAGGTATGAGCCACTGTGCCAGGCCAAACTAACCATTTTAAATTGACAAGTTCTGTGGCACTTAGTGCATTCACAATATTGTGCAAACACTACCTTTGGTTCTAAAACATTTTCACCCCAAAAGAAAACTTGAACCCATTCAACAGTGATTCCCCATCTTCCCACCCACACTCGGCCCCTGGTGACCATCAGTCTGCTTTCTGTCTCTATGGATTTACCACTTCAGGATATTTCATATACACGGAATCATACAATATGTGACCTTCTGTGTCTGGCTTCCTTCTCTTGGCATAATCTTTCAACGTTCATCCCCGTTGGAGCATATATCAGTACTTCATTCCTGTTTATTACCTATTCATATTCCATTGTATGAATATACCACAGTTGGATTACTGATTTATCAACTGATGAACACTGGAGTTGCTTCCACCTTTTGGTTATTGTGAATAGCACTGCCATGAACATTTGAGTGCAAATATGAGTACCCGTTTATAATTTATTAGGGTTTATATCTAGGAGTGGAGTTGCTGGGTCAGATGCTAATTTGATATTTAACTTTTTGTGGCACCATCAAACTGTTTCCCCAGTGGCTGCACCACTTTAAATTTTCTCCAGCAATGTATGAGAGTCACCCTCTTCTTAACGTGTACCCATTTGTCCCTTTCCTCTTCCCTACTTTTTAGAAAGCCGGTTCCCCACAGACTTCTCTTTCCTCTGGAGTAGAGGGTGGGAGAAGTTGCATCTCTAGTAGAAAGACTACCCAAGCCTCCATTCTTACCTTTTCCGCAAATAGAATACGGTGACCAGGAGGAGGCGAGGACAGGCTGCCACCTCCCTGTGGTCACTAAGGTACACCCACTACAGCCATTAACGCGACTCCATAAAACTACCCTCCTAGCGACCTCCAAAGCCTCGGTCCTCACCCAGAATATCACATTAAACTTTTAAACAGTCAAAGCTGAGCGCAGATAGGAAGGGGCTCGGTGTGGAAGGTGCCAGCTCTGGCTCAGCCCTGCGGGTGAGTGTTTAACTTTCAGCCCAAGCTTAAGATCTCCGAAGACACCCATCGCTTCGTCCTGCCCAGTCCCCTCCGCTAAAGGGCGGGCCTGCCCGGGCCTGGCTGGCAGCTGACATGAATGGAGAGGAAGGGCCTCCCTCTCCACCCACTCTCGCCGGGGTTACTGCCGGTCACAGACCCGGGCCTTCAAGAGCTATTTACACCTACAACAGCCCACCAGCGCCTGACCACGCCGGAGCCAATCAGCGGCCCTCAAGCTTGTCTGATTCTGTCTGCTCCAATCAGGAGGCGCGGTCCTTCCAGCCTCTTGCTCCTGTGAATCACAGGTCGGCGGGAGCCTTTTTTCCTTTTTTTTTTTTTTTTTTTTTTTTCCGGGGAGTCGGCCTCGGGGCTCTGCTCTCCTACCTCAGTCTGCCCTACACTGGAATGGGGAAAATGCGGACATGCTACTCAGTCCGGCCGCGAACAGTGCTCCAGAACTCAGAGAGTTTTCCAGACGGGTGGAGATCGCGTTCCCTGCCCGCGGAGGTCCCGTCGCTTCCCTGCTGGGAAGACAAATGAGGCGCTTTAGCCGTCTCCACGGCCAGCCCCTCCCTCATAACCCGAGATTCCTTGTGGGCTCTTAGTCCATAGCTGCCTTTGAGGTGGTGTAGACCTTGCTAACCAGGACGGCCCAGTAGGCAGAGCTCATTTTTATTCCTGTCTGCAATCGTGCAAAAACGCCTCTTATGGAAGAGGCAGAGCGCCAGGAGTCAGCAAAACACACTAAAGATCGGGCAGACACTGGGGAGAACGTGAGTAAAAGCACAGGAACAGCAAAGCGTTCAGGAACGTTCAAGGCTGACGCAACCGGCGCAGGAAGGTGGTGTGTGGTGGGAGAGTGGGAGGAGACAGTGGACAGTTTAGACTTGCTTCTGTAAGTGATAAGCAGTCATCAGATATTTTCAAGCAGGAGAGGAAAATAATCTCTCTGTTTCGCAAAGTTAACTCTCATTGCAACAGGGCAGAGTAGCGGGGGGATGGGGGCTGGGAGATGTTGGGAGGCTATTGTTACCACTCTGGTGAAGAGTCATGGGACCTCAAAAGCTGGGATAGTCACGGTGGGAATGGAAAGGAAGGGCACAAGCTGAGAGGCATTTGGGAGGAGAATCAATAGCACTTTATTGACTGGATGTGTGAGATAAGTGAGGACAGCAATCAGAAGAGGACTTTGAGGTTTCTAGCCTGAGTGGCTGGAAGGACAGCACTTCCCCTACCTGAAATAGGTAGCAAAAAGGAGAGAGAAAGAGAAACAGAGAGATTTTGCAAAGGGAATAGGAGTTCAGTTTTTGACATGTGGCGTTTGAATTGCAAGAAGTACATCCCTGTGGATATAATACCCAGTAGACAGTTGGGAATTAGGATCTGGTGTGGAGAAGAAAAGTAGAGATCCAAAGGGTTTATAGTGGAGCGGGAGAGAAATTGATGACCTAAAGAGAAATTATAGAATAAGAAGATTCGGGCAGGGCATGGTGGCTCATGCCTGTAATCCCAGCATTTTGGGAGACCAAGGTAGAAGGATTGCTTGAGCCCAGGAGTTCGAGACCAGCCTGGGCAACACGGTGAGACCCCGACTCTACAAAAATGCAAAAATTAGCCGGGTGTGGTGACACGTGCCTGTAATCCCAGCTACTTGGGAGGCTGAGGTGGGGGGATCACCTGAGCCTGGGGAGGCCTAGGCTGCAGTGAGCTGAGATAGTGCCACTGCACTCCAACCTGGGCAACAGAGCAAGAGCAAGACCCTGTCTCAAAAGAAAAAAAAAAAAAGATGATTCAAGTACAGAATCTTCGGAAGGTAGAAAGAGGACACAGAGGCCAGGTGTGGTGGCTCATGCCTGTGGTCCCAGCACTTTGGAGGCTGAGGTGGGTGGATCACCTGAGATCAGGAGTTCAAGACCAGCCTAGCCAACATGGTGAAACCCTGTCTCTATTAAAAATTATCCAGGCGTGGTGGTGGGCGCCTGTTAATCCCAGCTTCTCGAGAGGCTGAGGTAGGAGAATGGCTTGAACATGGGAGGCAGAGGTTGCAGTGAGCTGAGATTGTGCCACTGCACTCCAGCCTGGACAACAGAGTGAGACTCCATCTCAAAAAAAAAAAAGAGGACACAGAGCTAGCAAAACAGACAAGTATCAGAAAAATATGAAAAATTAAAAAGCAAACTACGATACTGTAATAGAAATAAGAAAATAATTCCAGGAAGAGGAAGCAGGACATTGTTTATATATGTACAAAACAGTAGGACATTGGTTAAATACATTATAAAGCATTCATTTGATAGAATACAGCCATTAAAATTATGTTGTAAAACTATATAATTGCCATAAAGAGATGTTCAATGCATCTTTTTTTCCCCCAATGCATCTTAGAAACACTCAGGTTAAAAAATAGTATATATGCTGGGCACGGTGGCTCAAGTCTGTAATCCTAGCACTTTGGGAGGCCGAGGCAGGTGGATCACGAGGTCAGGAGTTTGAGACCACCCTGGCCAACGTAGTGAAACCCTGTCTCTACCAAAAATACAAAATTAGTCCGGCATGGAGGCAGGTGCCTGTAATCCCAGCTACTTGAGAGGCTGAGGCAGGAGAATCACTTGAACCTGGGAGGCAGAGGTTGCAGTGAGCAGAGATCGTGCCACTGCACTCCAGCCCAAGTGACAATGCGAGACTCCATCTCAAAAAAAAAGTATATATATATATATAATTGTACCATTTTTTAAAATTACATATGTGACTGCAAAAAGGCATGAGAAGGCTGGGTGGCTCATGCCTGTAATCCCAGCACTTTGGGAGGTCAAGGCAGGCGGATCACCTGAGGTCAGGAGTTTGAGACCAGCCTAGCCAATACTTGTTATACAAAATAGAACAATTTTTGTATTTTGTAAAAATACAAAAATTAGCCAGGTGTGGTAGCGCATGTCTGTAGTCCCACCTACTCAGGAGGCTGAGGCAGGAGAATCCCTTGAACCCAGGAGGCGGAGGTTGCAGTGAGTTGAGATTGCACCACTGTACTACAGCCTGGGTGACAGAGTGAGACGCTGTCTCAAAAAAAAAAAAAAAAAAAAAAAAAAGGCACGAGGAGACTTTTAGGATGAGGGAACTGTTCTATATGTTCGTTGAGGTAATGTTTACACAGCTCTACAATTATTCAAACTCCTCATAAGGGAGGAGATCACCCCTCATATTATCTTATGCCCAATTTCTGCCTCCAAAGAAAGAAGAAGTAAAAACTAAAAGACAGAAATGAAATCCACAGGCAGACAGCCCGGCACCACACCCTGGGCCTGGTAGTTAAAGATCGACCCCTGACCTAATCGGTTATGTTATCAATAAATTACAGACATTGTATGGAAAAGCACTGTGAAAATCCCTGTCCTGTTCTGTTCCGTTCTAATTACCAGTGCATGCAGCCCCCAGTCACATACCCCTTGCTTGCTCAATCGATCACAACCCTTTCATGCGGACCCCCTTAGAGTTGTCAGCCCTTAAGAGGGACAGGAATTGCTCACTCAGGGAGCTCGGTTTTTGAGACGTGAGTCTTGCTGATGCTCCCAGCCAAATAAAGCCCTTCCTTCTTTAACTCAGTGTCTAAGGGGTTTCATCTGCGGCTCGTCCTGCTACACTCAAACTAGAATTCCTTAATTTTTTATTTTTTATTTTATTTATTTATTTTTTTTTAGAGACTGAGTCTCACTCTGTCATCCAGGCTGGAGTGCAATGGCATGATCTCGGCTCACTGCAACCTCCACCTCCCAGGTTCAAGTGATTCTCCTGCCTCAGCCCCTGGAGTAGCTGGAATTACAGGTGTGCAGCACCATGCCCAGCTAATTTTTGTATTTTTAGTAGAGACGGGGTTTCACCATGTTGGCCAGGCTTGTCTCGAACTCCTGACCTCAGGTGATCTGCCTGCCTCGGCCTCCGAATGTGCTGGGATTACAGGCATGAGCCACCATGCCCAGCTGAATGCCTTAATTTTAACAAGAGGAGGACTGTTGATGGTACCCACTTCACAGGGTTTTCCTGGGGATTAAATGGCAGACCAGAGCATACTGCCTGGAATATAAGAAGGGCTCAATCAGTAGAGAAGGGAAGGATGACCCAGGACCACAGCATGGAGGGGGCGAGACTGGGAGCAAGGCCCAGAGTATGGGTAAAGGCCACACCTGGGCCTCTAAAACAAAACCACCAACAAATAAAAGACCCTAGAATGGGTCCAGACAAAAAGGAAAGTTGAGAAACTGAAAACTTTAAGACTGAAAAAGGGCACTGGGCTTGGTGACTCATGCCTATAATCCCACCACTTTGAGAGGCCAACATAGGAGAATTGCTTGAGCCCAGGAGTTCAAGACCAGCCTGGACAACATAGGGAGACCCCGTCCCTACAAAAAATAAAAAATAATTAGTGGGATGTGGTGGTACATGTCTGTGGCCCCAGCTACTTGGAAGGCTGAGGTGGGAGGACTGCTTGAGCCTGACAGGTTGCGGCTTTGGTGAGCCACAATCACACCACTGTAGTCCAGCCTGGGTAACAGAGCAAGACTCTGTCTCAAAAAAAAAAAAAGGGGGGAAGGTTTATGAGGGGCCTTGGTAGCTGACTTAGAATATAACACAAATGAGGAAATAGACGTATTCCTCATTGTCCAGAGGGTTGAATAAAGGAATAAAACTATGTGGGAATGAGAGCAAGCATGGCTATGGATGGGAAGGCATCTCAAATAACTTGAGCTGTTCTACAGTGTCTTGGGAGGAATAAGCTGCTTCTCACCATATTTGTTCAACTCATCTAAGATTCTGTAAACAGGTTCCTGAATGGGATGAGATAATGGATTAGATACCTCTTAGGTTCCACCTAGTTTTAAGACTATGATATAAAGCACATCAACGCTCTTCAACCAAACATAAGGTGATAGGAGTTATGTTATTTTCAGTCTATGGAATGGATGTCAATCTCATCTCTTTTGATTGTCAGGCTATTTCTCATTTCTTCATGGTTTTGATCAAATCTGTTTAAGCTGACTTTATGACCTGGACTAGGGGAGCTTAAAGTGATCATACCTGGCTGATAAATACTAATTGCATTTCTAAGTAGGCCTCTGGTAGAAATTTAATTATTTGGTTTTAATGTGAGCTTTTTTGTTTTGTTTTGTTTTGTTTTTTTTGAGACAGAGTCTCGCTCTGTCGCCAGGCTGGAGTGCAGTGGCGTGATCTTGGCTCACTGCAACCTCCGCCTCCCGGGTTCACGCAATTCTCCTGCCTCAGCCTCCCGAGTAGCTGGGACTACATGTGTGCCCACCACACCTGGCTAATTTTTTATTTTTAGTAGAGATAGGGTTTCACCATGTTGGCCAGGATGGTCTTGATCTCTTGACCTCGTGATCTGCCCACCTTGGCCTCCCAAAGTGCTGGGATTATAGGGGTGAGCCACCATGCCCGGCCCTTAATGTTAGTTCTTATTACACTTCATATCTATATCATTCATTTTGCATACTATGGTGCAGTAGAGAAACCACTAGGCTAGGAGTCAGTATGACCCAGTTTCAAGTACTGGTTCTACTACTTAATAGATGTGTGGCTTTGGGGAAAGGCATTTATGCAGAGGTTTTCAATGTGTAGTCCATGGACCCCTGAGGGTACCCCAAATAATTTTCAGGGTATCTGTAAGGTCAAAATGATGTTCATGATGATATTAAGCCATTATTTGCCTTTTTTCACCATCACATTGACATTTCTTCTGATGGTGGGAAATTCTTTGCACCTTGATAGGAATCACGGTAGTAGCACCAAACTGTACCAGTGGGCATTACATTCCACGCTGCCCTGCACTTGGAGGGGAATTCAGTCCCCCAGGCTGGAATGCAATGATCTTGGCTCACTGCAACCTCTGCCTCCCGGGTTCAAGCGATTCTCCTGCCTCAACTTCCCAAGTAACTAGGATTACAGGTGCCTGCCACCACGCCTGGCTAATTTTTGTATTTTTAGTACTTTCACCATGTTGGCCAGGCTGGTCTTGAACTCCTGACCTCAGGTGATCCACCTACCTTGGCCTTCCAAAGTGCTGGGATTACAGGTGTGAGCCACCATACCTAGCCAAGATGTTCTTGATAAAATAAAAATTATTAATTTATTAAATGTTGATCCTTAAGAGCATCTTTTAAAAATTCTGTGGCATGAAATGGGAAGTAGGAAGTACTTATAAAGTACTTCTGCTATATGTCAAAGAACAGTGGTTGTCTTAAGGAAAAACATTAGTGTGATCATTATAGTTGTGAGCTGAATTAACCCCTTTATTCATGTAATATCATTTTTGTTTGAAAGAATGATTGACAAACTGGTTGTTCAGACTTTGGTATTTTGCAGTTTCAAGAACATTAATAAAGTAAAATTGTTACTTAAAAGTAACAACTTGCAATATTTGTTCCAATGATAAAATTTGAGCTTTTGGCAGTGGCTCATGCCTATAATCCCAGCACTTAGGGAGGCTGAGGCGGGAGGAGCACTTGAGCTCAGGAGTTTGAGACCAGCCTGGGCAGTCTCTCCAAAAAGAAAAAAAAAATTAGCCAGGCGTGGTGGCATGTACCAGCTGAGGTGGAAGGAGCACTTGAGCCTGGGAGGCCAAGGCTGCAGTGAGCCATGATTTTGCCACTGCACTCCAGCCCAGGCAACAGAGCAAGATCTTGTCAAAAAAAAAAAAAGAAAAAGAAAAGAAAAAATAGCTTTCAAGCAAAACTCAGAATTGTGGTAATCTTTCATGTGGTACTAAACTTGACAGCTTCCTAATAATTAAAGACTCTTCTGATGATATCAGTGGTGATGTTCACAAATGTGAATTTTTAAATATTACAGAATAAAATGTGTCAACATTTTAGAAGATTTGCATAACTCAGTGAACCAATACTTTTCAAATGACCAAAACATAATGTTACAAAATCATGCATGGATAAAAGGTGCATTGAAAATGCAAATGAGGCCAGGTGTGGTGGCTCATGCCTCTAATCCCAGCATTTTGGGAGGCAGAGGCTGGAGGATCACTTGAGGCCAGGCGTTTGAGACCAGCCTGGCCAACATAGAAAGATCCTATCTCTAAAAATAATAAGAGTAAGAAAATTAGCCAGGCATGGTGGCATGCGCATGAAGTCTTAGCTACTTGGGAGGCTAAGGTGAGAGGATGGCTTGAGCTTAGGAGTTTGAGGTTACAGGAAGCTATGATTGTGCCACTGCCCTCCAGCCTGGGTGACGGAGTAAGACCATGTTTCAAAAACAAAACAAAAAAAAAGAAATGCAAGTTAGACCAATGAACTATAATGTAATGGAATACAAAAAATTCATTGATATGGTTTCAAATTCCCAGTGCAATTAACCTTTAAGATACTACGTGTCAGGCCTCTGAGCCCAAACTAAGCCATCATATCCCCTGTGACCTGCATGTATACATCCAGATGGCCTGAAGCAACTGAAGATCCACAAAAGAAGTGAAAATAGCCTTAACTGATGACATTCCACCATTGTGATTTGTTCCTGCCCCACCCTAACTGATACAATATATTCTCCCCCGCCCTTAAGAAGGTACTTTGTAATATTCTCCCTGCCCTTGAGAATGTACTTTGTACGCCTATCCCAAACCTATAAGAACTAATGATAATCCCACCACCCTTTGTTGACTCCTTTTTCAGACTCAGCCCGCCTGCACCCAGGTGAAATATACAGCCTTGTTGCTCACACAAAGCCTATTTGGTGGTTTCTTCACACGGACGCATGTGACATTTGGTGCTGAAGACCCAGGATAGGAGGACTCCTTTGGGAGACCAGTCCCCTGTTATCGCCCTCACTCCGTGAGGAGATCCACCCATGATCTCAGGTCCTCAGACCAACTAGCCCAAGGAACATCTCACCAATTTCAAATCGGGTAAGTGGTCTTTTCATTCTTCTCCAGCCTCTCTCGCTACCCTTCAACTTCCTCTCTCACTACCCTTCAATCTCCCTGTCCTTCCAATTCCCGTTCTTTTTCCTCTCTAGTAGAGATAAGGAGACACATTTTATCTGTGGACCCAAAACTCCAGCGTCAGTCACGGACTCGGGAAGACAGTCTTCCCTTGGTGTTTAATCACTGGGGGGACGCCTGCCTGATTATTCACCCACACTCCATTGGTGTCTGATCACCGCGGGGACGCCTGCCTTGGTTATTCACCCACATTCCCTTGGTGGCAAGTCAATTGCGGGGATACCTGCTTTGCCTGCTCACCCACATTGCAGCCCAGGGCTGCTCAACGCCCCCTGCTGCCCCACCCGCCTTCTCCGTGTCTCTACCCTCTCTTTTCTTGGGTTTACCTCCTTCGCTATGGGCAATCTTCCACCCTCCATTCCTCCTTCTTCTCCCTTAGCCTGTGTTCTCAAAAACTTAAAACCTCTTCAACTCACACCTGACCTAAAACCTAAGTGTCTTATTTTCTTCTGCAACACCGCTTGGCCCCAATACAAACTCGACAATGATTCCAAATAGCCAGAAAACGGCACTTTCGAGTTCTCTATCCTATAAGATCTAGATAATTCTTGTCATAAAATGGGCAAATGGTCTGAGGTGCCTGACGTCCAGGCATTCTTTCACTCATCGGTCCCTCCCTAGTCTCTGCTCCCAATGTGACTCATCCCAAATCTTTCCTCTTTCTCTCCTGTCTGTTCCTTCAGTCTCCACCCCAAGTTCCGAATCCTTTGAATCCTTCTTTTCTACAGGCTCATCTGACCTGTCCCCTTCTCCCCAGGCTGCTCCTTGCCAGGCCGAGCCAGGTCCCAATTCTTACTTAGCCTCTGCTCCCCCACCCTATAATCCTTTTATCACCTCCCCTCCTCACACCTGGTCTGGCTTACAATTTTGTTCCTCGACTAGCTCTCCCCAACCAGCCCAACAATTTCATCTTAAAGAGATGGCTGACTATCCTGACTTCATCAGAGCAGGCTGGTGCCTGGCCTTCCTGGCACGAGTGGGTGTTCTGACAGGCCCCCAGCTTGTCCCATCTGCACTGCCAAGAGGTCTCCGGGTGGCCAGAGGAGCAAAGTTGCCTTCCAAGTGCCTGTCGGTGCCTGGGAGAACACAGCAGGAGCGTCGTGTGGCCCACAGCGCAGTGCATGGCGATTCCAGGCGCTGAACAACTCCCCTTGACCCTTGGGCCTGCATCTGACTCCCAGCTGCAGAATCAGAAGCTGAGTCCAGGCAACTGCTCGGCCACTCTTGGTCGCTCCTCTCTGGACACCCAGTTACTAAAGTCAGCAAAGAAGATGCGGTAATCACCGCCTGATCTCCACATGGTGAACACAACACTCTCACTAACACCTCCTTGACCAGTCAGTCTTCAGCACTGGGTGTGGACAGGCAGGTTTTCTGTGTTTACCAGAATCGCACAGGCTAAGCACAAACATGGAACCAGAGTTCCAGGTGAGGAAACCTCACTCGCAGAAGCCCAGGCTGCACCCCACCAGGTGATGCAGCGTGCCTAGGCTGTGGGTGCCAGGAGCCGAGTGCTAGGGACTCGTCATAAGTGGGAATCCCCACGTTCCTGTCACTGCTGTCAAACAGAAGGTAAACAGTCTTATGAATGTATTTCCTTAGGAAAACTTGCACAAACTTTTATTAGGATATCTATTTATTTAATACTGAACTTTGGCCTACTTTGTGATAAGACTATAAACAAATTGAGGAAATCACTATTTCTCACTTCTGTATTTTCTCCAAAAAGAATTTTGTTACAGAGTTCAATATACTATGTACTATTGATCTTCTATTGTGAAAGCAAAGCATTTCATGAAAACAAAATATTTTAAATTATGAGTGAAAATTGTGTATGTTAATTTTGCAGTTGTAATATTAATCAAACTTTGTGTAATTCTAATCACAAAATGATGTGCCTTAAATGCCCCTCCAGCTGTGGATTGGCAGTGTCCAGACAGGGACACTGAAATCCTGAACGATTGCTAGACCAATTCTGTTAAACACATTTCAAGGCAAAAAAAAAAAAAAAAGAAGAGGTGGCTGGAGCTGAAGGCATAGTCAACGTTAATGCTCCTTTTTCTTCATCTGACCTCTCCCAATCAGTTAGCATTTAGGCTGTTTTTCATCAAATATAAAAACCCAGCCCAGTTCATGGCCTGTTTGGCCACAACCCTTAGATGCTTTACCGCCCTAGACCCAGAGGGGCCAGAAGGCCATCTTATTCTCAATATGCATTTTATTACTCAACCCACTCCCGACATTAGAAAAAGCTCCAAAAATTAGATTCCAGCCCTCAAACCCCACAATAGGACTTAATTAACCTCGCCTTCAAGGTGTACAGTAATAGAGTAGAGGCAACATATTTCTGAGTTGCAATTACTTGCCTCCACTGTGAGAGAAACCCCAGCCACATCTCCAGCACACAAGAACTTCAAAACACCTGAATCGCAGCGGCCAGGTGTTCCTCCAGGACCGCCTCCCCCAGGATCTTTCTTCAAGTGCTGGAAATCTGGTCACTGGGCCAAGGAATGCCCACAGCCTGGGATTCCTCCTGAGCCATGTCCCATCTGTGTCGGACCCTACTGGAAATCAGACTGTCCAACTCACCCAGCAGCCACTCCCAGAGCTGCTGGAACTCTGGCCGAAGACTCTCTGACTGACTCCTTACCAGATCTTCTCGGCTTAGGGGCTGGAGACTGATGTTGCCCAATCGCCTCAGAAGCCTCTTGGACCATCACAGATGCTTTGGGTAACTCTTACAGTGAAGGGGAAGTCTGTCTCCCCTTCTTAATACGGAGGCTACCCACTCCACAATACCTTCTTTTCAAGGGCCTGTTTCCCTCGCCTCCATAACTGTTGTGGGTATTGACGGCCAGGCTGCTAAACCTGTTAAAACTGCCCAACTCTGGTGCCGATTTGGACAACATTCTTTTATACGCTCTTTTTTAGTTATCCCCACCTGCCCAGCTCCCTTATTAGGTCAAGACATTTTAACCAAATTATCTGCTTCCCTGACTATTCCTGGGCTACAGCCACACCTCACTGCTGCCCTTTTCCCCAGTTCAAAGCCTCCTTTGCATCCTCCCCTTGTATCTCCCTACCTTAATCCACAAGTATGGGATACCTCTACTCCCTCCTTGGCAACTGATCATGCACCCCTTACCATCCCATTAAAACCTCATCACCCTTACCCCGATCAATGCCGATATCCCATCCCACAGCATGCTTTAAAAGGATTAAAGCCTGTTATCACTTGCCTGCTACAGCACGGCCTTCTAAAGCCTATAAACTCTCCTTACAATTCCCCCATTTTACCTGTCCAAAAACCAGACAAAGCTTACAGGTTAGTTCAGGATCTGTGCCTTATCAACCAAATTGTCTTGCCTATCCACCCCATAGTGCCAAACCCATATACTCTCCTATCCTCAATACCTCCCTCCACAACCCATTATTCTGTTCTAGATAAACCTAGCTGACCCCATAAATCCTAAATCCTTTCCCAACTCCCCTTTCCATTCCTTAAAAAACAGCCCTAAAAGCTGCTCCCACACTAGCTCTCCCTAACTCATCCCAACTTTTTCATTACACACAGCCAAAGTGCAGGGCTGTGTGGTCGGAATTGTTACACAAGAGCCAGGACCATGCCCTGTAGCCTTTCTGTCCAAACAACTTGACCTTACTGTTTTAGCCTAGCCCTCATGTCTGTGTGTGGTGGTTGCCACTGCTTTGATACTTTTAGAGGCCCTCAAAATCACATTATGCTCAACTCACTCTCTACAGTTCTCATAACTTCCAAAATCTATTTTCTTTCTCATACCTGACGCATATACTTTCCGCTCCCTGGCTCCTTCAGCTATACTCAACTCTTTTTTGAGACAGTCTCACTCCGTCTCCCAGGCCGACATGGAGTGGCACAATCTCGGCTCACTGAAACCTCCGCTTCCCAGGTTCCAGCGATTCTCCCGCCTCAGCCTCTGGAGTAGCTGGGATTACAGGTGTGTGCCCCACACCCGGCTAATTTTTTGTATTTTTAGTAGAGATGGGGTTTCACCATGTTGGCCAGGCTGGTCTTGAACTCCTGACCTGAAGTGATCTGCCCATCTCGGCCTCCCAAAGTGCTGGGATTACAGGCATGAGCCACCACGCCCAGCCTACACTCACTCTTTGTTGAGTCTCCCACAATTACCATTGTTCCTGGTCCGGACTTCAATCCGGCCTCCCACATTATTCCTGATACCACTCCTGACCCCAATGACTGTATCTCTCTGATCCACCTGGCATTCACTCCATTTCCCCATATTTCCTTCTTTCCTGTTCCCCACACTGATCACACTTGGTTTATTGATGGCAGTTCCACCAGACCTAATCGCCATTCACCAGCAAAGGCAGGCTATGCTATAGTATCTTCCACATCTATCCTTGAGGCTACCTCTCTGCCCTGCTCCACTACCTCTCAGCAAGCCAAACTCATTGCCTTAACTCGGGCCCTCACTCTTGCAAAGGGACTACACGTCAATATTTATACTGACTCTAAATATGCCTTCCATATCCTGCACCACCATGCTGTTATATGGGCTGAAAGAGGTTTCCTTACTATGCAAGGGTCCTTCATCATTAGTGCCTCTTTAATAAAAACTCTTCTCAAGGCTGCTTTACTTCCAAAGGAAGCTGGAGTCATTCACTGCAAGGGCCATCAAAAGGCATCAGATCCCATCACTCAGGGGAACGCTTATGCTGATAAGGTAGCTAAAGAAGCAGCTAGCATTCCAACTTCTGTCCCTCGGGGCCACTTTTTCTCCTTCTCATCGGTCACTCCCACCTACTCCCTCACTGAAACTTCCACGTATCAATCTTTTCCCACACAAGGCAAATGGTTCTTGGATCAAGGAAAATATCTCCTTCCAGCCTCACAGGCCTATTCTATTCTGTCGTCATTTCATAACCTCTTCCATGTAGGTTACAAGCCTCTAGCCCATCTCTTAGAACCGCTCATTTCCTTTCCATTGTGAAAATCTGTCCTCAAGAAAATCACTTCTCAGTGTTCCATCTACTATTCTACTATCCCTGAGGGATTGTTCAGGCCCCTTCCCTTCCCTTCCCTACACATCAAGCTGGGGAATTTGCCTCTGCCCAGGACTGGCAAATTGACATTACTGACATGCGCCAGGTCAGGAAACTAAAATACCTCTTGGTCTGAGTAGACATTTTCACTGGATGGGTAGAGGCCTTTCCCACAGGGTCTGAGAAGCCCACCACGGTCATTTCTTCCCTTCTGTCAGACATAATTCCCCCGTTTGGCCTTCTCACCTCTATACAGTGTGATAATGGACCGGCCTTTATTAGTCAAATCACCCAAGCAGTTTCTCAGGCTCTTGGTATTTAGTGGCTCCTGGTTTTACCTCAAATCGCCACACTTGAGGCTCTCTTAAAGTGGATAGATCTTCAGTTGCAAGGTACCCTCCAATGCTTTCACCCTGATGAAGTCCTATTCTTTACTTTTATACTCGCTCTTATTCTGGTTCCCATTCTTATGCCACCCTCTACCTCTCCCCAGCTATCTCCACCACACTATCAATCTCACTCTCTCCTAGCCCCGTTTATAATCTTTTTTTTTTTTTTTTTTGAGACAGAGTCTTTCTCGGTCCCCCAGGCTGGAGTGCAGTGGTGTGATCTCGGCTCACTGCAAGCTCCGCCTCCAGGGTTCACACCATTCTCCTGCCTCAGCCTCCCAAGTAGCTGGGACTAGAGGTGCCCGCCACCATGCCCGGCTAATTTTTTGTATTTTTAGTAGAGATGGGGTTTCACCGTGTTAGCCAGGATGTTCTCCATCTCCTGACCTCGTGATCCACCCGCCTAGGCCTCCCAAAGTGCTGGGATTACAGGGGTGAGCCACTATTCCCGGCCCTCTAATCCTTCTTTAACAAACAGTTGCTGGCTTTGCATTTCTCTTTCCTCTAAAATCACCAAGGCCTCAATTTACTGCTAAGAAAAGAGGACTCTGTATATTTTTAAATGAAGCATGTTGTTTTTACCTAAATCAATCTGGCCTGGTATATGACAACATAAAGAAACTCAAGGATAGAGCCCAAAATTTCGCCAACCAAGCAAATAATTATGCTGAACTCCCTTTGGGACTCCCTAATTGGATCTCCTGGGTCCTCCCAATTCTTAGTTCTTTAATACATATTTTTCTCCTTCTCTTATTTGGACCTTGTGTCTTCCTTCTGTTTAGTTTCTCAATTCATACAAAACCGCATCCAGGCCATCAACAATCATTCTATATGACAAATACTCCTTCTAACAAGCCCACAATATCACCCCTTACCGCCAAATCTTTCTTCAGTTTAATCTCTCCCACTCTAGGTTCCCATGTCGCCCCTAATCCCGCTCAAAGCAGCCCTGAGAAACATCGCCCATTATCTCTCCATACCACCCCCAAAAATTTTCGCTGCCTCAACACTTCACCACTATTTTGTTTTGTTTTTCTTATTAATATAAGAAGATAGAAGTGTGAGGCCTCTGAGTCCAAGCTAAGCCATCACATCCCCTGTGACCTGCACATGTACATCCAGATGACCTGAAGCAACTGAAGATCCACAAAAGAAGTGAAAATAGCCTTAACTGATGACATTCCACCATTGTGATTTGTTCTTGCCCCACCCTAACTGATACTATATATTCTCCCCCCCACCCTTGAGAATGTACTTTGTACGCCTATCCCAAATCTATAAGAACTGATGATAATCCCACCACCCTTTGCTGACTCTCTTTTTGGACTCAGCCCGCCTGCACCCAGGTGAAATAAACAGCCCTGTTGCTCACACAAAGCCTGTTTGGTGGTCTCTTCACATGGACGTGTGTGACACTACACTTGTTGAGTCTTAGTGTAGTATCAAAGAAGAATATCCACAATTATCTATTGAAATCCTTCTCCTTGTGGTGGCTCACACGTATAATCCCAGCACTTTGGGAGGCCAAAGTGGATGGATCACTTGAGTCCAGGAATTCAAGACCAGCCTGGACAACATGGTGAAACTTCGTCTTTACCAAAATACAAAAATTAGTTGGGCGTGGTGGCATGTGCATGTATTCCCAGCTACTTGGGAGGCTGAAGTGAGAGGATCGCTTGAGCCTGGGAGGCAGAGGTTGCAGCAAGCCGAGATTGGCCCACTGCACTCCAGCCTGGGTGACAGAGTGAGACTCTATCTCAAAAAGAAAAAAAAAAATCTTCCTCCCTTTTCCAACTACATATTTGAATGAGATTAGATTTTCTTCATCTATTTCAACCAAACAACATATGGCAATAGATATGAGAATCCAGCTGTCTTCTATTAAGTCAGACATTAATGAGATTAGTAAAAATGTAAAATAACTCTCATCTCACTAAATATTTGATTGCTTTGGAAAATAGTTATTTTCCTTTAAAAAATTGTTATAATAGTAATAGGTTTTTATTGTTATTTTATCTGGTTTTTTTTTTGGAGACATCTCGTTCTGTTGCTCAGGCTTGAATGGAGTGGCCTGAACACAACTCACTGAAGCTTCAACTTCCCAGGCCCCAGCAATCCTCCCGCCTCAGCCTCCCAAGTAGCTGGGACCTCAGGTGTGTGCCACCAAGCCTGGCTAATTTTTAAAATTTTTTTTGTAGATATGAGATCTCACTATGTTGCCCAGGCTGGTCTCAAACTCCTGGACTCAAGCAATCTTCCCACCTCAGCCTCCCAAAGTGCTGGGATTACAGGCGTGAGCCACCACACCTAGCTGCTAGTATCTTTTGAAGCATTAAACTTTTTAATTTTGATGCAGTCTAGTTATCTATTTTTTTATTTTGTTGCTTGTGCTTTTGGTGTCACATTAAAGAAGCCATTGTCTGTTTCAAGGTCACAAAGATTTACACTTAGTTTTCTTTTAAGAGTTTTATAATTACAGTTCTTACATTTAGGTCTTCGATCCCTTTTGATTTCATTTTTGTATGTAGTGTGAGGTACCTAAATTATTTTAAGGCTATAAAGGGGTTGAGAGCTAAACATTTGAGAATCACTGCTTTAACTTCTCTCAGCCTCAGTTTTCTCATCTTTAAAATGATAACTGGCCGGGCTTGGTGGCTCAGGCCTGTAATCCCAGCACTTTGGGAGGCTGAGGCAGGCAGATCATTTGATGCCAGGAGTTCGCAACCAGCCTGGCCAACACAGTGAGACCCCATCTCTACTAAAAATACAGAAATTAGCCAGGCAGGGTGGCACGTGCCTGTAGTCCCAGTTACTCGGGAGGCTGAGGCAGGAGAATCACTTGAACCCAGGAGGCAGAGGTTGCAGTGAGCCAAGATTGCGCCACTGCACTTCAGCCTGGGCGACGGAGTGAGACTCCGTCTCAAAAATTAAAATAAATAAATAAATAAATAAAATGATAACTGTATTTGACTTACTACCTCATAGGGCAGCTATGAAGTACAAAGAGCTGGTATAAATGAAAGACATAATAAATTAAAGCACTATTGGAATGTAAGTGATCATTACTGCTATTATTTTTATGTATATGTTGTCTGTCCAACCTGTTCAAAGATCCTTGGGTTTTTCCTTTTGTTCTACTGCCACAGCCCCTTCCTCATACTAGACATATAGCAGATCTTCAGTAAATATTTATTTGTGAACTGATAGATGCACTCAATCTTGCCTGTGTTGTCAGAAGTAAAAAGAGAAGTATTTACATTTTGGTAGTCACTCCCTAGCCACTTCCTGCTCTCAACTCATTAAGCGTAAAAAACTAATAATAATAAAAATAAAAATTAAAAAAACTTGTTAAGTTTGTAGTCAGCCAAGACTCATAGCCTTTTTCACCTGAACTGTTAAGCTAAGTCTTCCTTATCCTATGTTTGTGAAATTAATATTTTGAACATAAGTATGGGACTTTAAATAAATCCCTGGTTGGCCGGGTGCAGTTGATCACGCCTGTAATCTCAGCCCTTTGGGAGGCCGAGGCAGGTGGATCATGAGGTCAGGAGATCGAGACCATCCTGGCTAACACAGTGAAACTCCGTCTCTACTGAAAATACAAAAAATTAGCCAGGCAGAGTGGCATGCACCTGTAGTCCCAGCTACTCGGGAGGCTGAGGCAGGAGAATGGCTTGAACCTAGGAGGCAGAGGTTGCAGTAAGCCAAGATCGCGCCACTGCACTCCAGCCTGGGCGACAGAGCAAGACTCCATCTCAAAAAATAAATATATATATATATTTCCCTGGTAAATTTCATTTATTTGTTAATTCTAACTTTGGAAACTATTGAGAGCTTTATGAATCCCAATTCAGTCTTCCAAGATATTAAATATCTCTTCTAGCTTTATTTAGTGGAAAATAGCATAATCATGCCTTCTTTATCACAGATAAGAGGGTTGTCTAGGTCAGAGACAAGGACAAAGTGAAATGTTTTGTTTTGAACTAATCTGAAATGAGACATTCTTCTCCCTTGAGTACTATGCAGTGAGTGGATGAGCACGCCTGGTTTACCAAGGTCATTCCATCTTTGTTCCCCAAACAGTTCCTTATTTATGTCATGGACCAGCCTTAGAATCAGAGCCAGTAGAATAGCCAGTGAAGGAAAAGGAAAAATGTTGTAGAATTTGTTAGGTAAAGGTAATATTCTTCACCAAAAAAAAAAAAAAAAAAAAAAAAAAGCACAGCTAATAGTACCTCTGCCTTTTATCCTCAGTGAAGGCAAGAGACTGAGGTGAAAGGGTAACAGAATAGTTTGTTATCCAAGTGTTAAAAGACTTGGCAAGTGTGAGTGCTACCAAAGGCAGATGGACCCCAAGGCCATTCTAGCAATGAACGGAGGAAAACCTCAAGAAAGGAGAAGAAGGCATGTTTCGAATCATGGGTTTTGGAATCAAGATATTCAGTGGAATGTAAGGAAGAAGAAACACATTAGGATTGAGTCAGTCTGGTTTTGATATTTGTAATTTCAGTAGAAAAATCTTTAACTTGCCTAGAGAGAAGAAATCTAGTGTTAATGGGCTGCTGACTTGGGCTTCTAACAAGAGCCTGACAGGGCAGATCCAGACTCAACCAATGTCTCCCTTCTGCTCTTGTCAGCACCCTTGTTTGAGTGCTGGGCTGGGGGAAGATTGGTGGGATATCACATAAGACAATGTCATAGAAATAGATTGGGGCTGGGGGCCTCCCAATGGGCTCTGTTCACTTGGAAAAGTCTCCTATAGTCTCTTTGTATTTTGTTCTTATTTTATACCTGTTATACTTGCACATGATTTAAAGAATTAAATGGCCTTATAAGGCTTGTCCCTGTCCGCCCCCACTCCCCAACCCCTGCCATACGGCTTGTTTTGAAATAGCAGTGCCCTGGCCTCTTCTCCTCACCATTTTCAGCTCCTCAAAGGTAACCACTTTCAACTTCTCTTAATGGAACCTTCTGGCATTTACCTCTGTATCTCTAAATGACTTATCTCTAAAGGCTTATATGACTACGTATTAATTTAAACATGTTTACATTATTTATGAACTTCTCACCAGAGAAGATGAGAATGTTATCTTTTTCACCATCACCAGTGCCACCACTACCACATCCTCACTCATTCACATGGTATCTGCATGCTTCACTTTCTCTGTCCTCTCAATACACTTGTGTTGTAAAAAAATTGGTTAATTAAATAGTGTTGGCTGGGCGTCGTGGCTCACACCTGTAATCCCAGCACTTTGGGAGGCTGAGGCAGGTGGATCGTGGTGGTCAGGAGCTCAAGACCAGCCTGGCCAAGATGGTGAAACCCCGTCTCTACTAAAAACACAAAAATTAGCCAGGCGTGGTGGTGGTGCCTGTAATCCCAGCTACTAGGGAGGCTGAGGCAGAGAACTGCTTGAACCCGGGGAGTGGAGGTTGCAGTGAGCTGAGATCATGCCACTGCACTCTGGCCTGGGAGTCAGAGCAAGACTCTGTCTCAAAAAAAAAAAAAAAAAAAAAAGTCAGTGTTTATACTGCTGTGACTATGCAAATATTATTCACAAATAAGCGAAGTAATGTACCCAAGTAAGCTGAGTAATGTTTCTCTCTTGCATAACTTTTTGTGTTTTTTGGACCTAATAGTTGTATTTTTCTATGTACTTAATATATTAATTTAACTCAACCTCCGCCCCAGTTGTCTACATCTCTTAATACACTTGGTCACATCAGGTATTTTTTGTTTCATTTTCTTGAAGAAATCTCTCCTGGAGCCCCCTCACATGCTCCAATCTGGACTGGTTACTCTCTCAACCTGTTGCATACATAATTTTTGTCCTGGGAATTCTCTTCAGCCTTGTTCTCTCCTGTGTTAGATCCCCTGTTCCTGGATCCTTTGTGTTCCTCTTTCTTGATTTACTTCCTTGCTTTGGATAAACCCATTCTATTTTTTTTTTTTTTTTTGAGACCGAGTCTCACTATGTTGCCCAGGCTGGAGTGTGCTGTGCTGGCGTGATCTCGGCTCACTGTAACCTCCACCTCCCAGGTTCAAGTGATTCTCGTGCCTCAACCTGTAGCTGGAACTACAGGCATGCACTGCTATGCTGGGCTAATTTTTGCATTTTTAGTAGAGACGGGGTTTCACAGTGTTGGCCAGGCTGGTCTCAAGCTCCCGGCCTGAAGTGATCCGTCTGCCTTGGCCTCCCAAATTGCTGGGATTAGAGGTGTGGGCCCCCGCGCCCAGCTGAGAAATTCATTCTTTATTAGTCTTGTGAAAAAGGCATATTTTAAAGATATTCTCTTCGTTCTTGGTTTCCCAAAATTTCATGATGATGTGCTTTGGTATGGATCCATTTCCATCCATTATCAAAGATGTTTCCTAGTCCATTTCAATCTAGAAATGCTTTTCCTTCATTTCTGAGGATGTTTTTTGATTAATTGATGATTTCATCTTCCTCTTCCATTTTCTTTGTTCTCTCTCTTGAATCTTCAGAATTGATTCTCTATTTTTAAAAATTCCTATATTATTTTCCATGCCTTTTGCTTTCGCTTGGCTGTCTAGATTCCCTGAACTTCATCTTACAAACCTACTATTGAGTTGGGTTTTTTTTGTTTTGTTTTTTGTTTTTTTTTTGAGATGGAGTTTCACTCTTGTCGCCCAGGCTGGAGTGCAGTGGCACGATCTCGGCTCACTGCAACCTCTGCCTCCCAGGTTCAAGTGATTCTCCTGCCTTAGCCTCCCGTGTAGCTGGGATTATAGATGCCCGCCACCTCGCCCGGCTAAGTTTTGTATTTTTAGTAGAGACGTGTTTCACCATGTTGGCCAGGCTGGTCTTGAACTCCTGACCTCAGATGATCCACCCGCCTCGGCCTCCCAAAGTGCTGGGATTACAGGCGTGAGCCACCACACCCAGCCCTATTGAGTTTTTAAGACCTGTTATCATACTTTAATTTCCAAAGATTCTGCTAGAATGTTTCTTTCTTACTGTATCTTGTCTGCTTCCATGGATGCAATATTTTCTGGGTTTTGGGTTTTGTTTTGTTTTGTTTTGTTTTTTAGAGGCAGGGTCTTGCTTTATTGCCCAGGCTGATCTTGAATTCCTGGCTTCAAGCAATCCTCTATCTAGCCTCAGCCTCCCAAGGTGCTGAGATTATAGGTGTGAGCCAAAACACCCAGCCTGCAATATTTTCTTATTCCTTTAAGAATATTAGTGATTAGTTGGGGACTATTTTTCTTTCCCTACAAAGTCTCTTGCCCTCCAAGATTTTTCTGTCTTGTTTTCTGTTTTGGCAGATTTGTTTTTGCAGATAACGAATGATCCTTGGCTATCTGTTTATGTATAACAATGGGGCACCAAAAAGCCAGCTGGAGGCTCTGCACATGTGGTAGACTACATTCAGTATGAGCATATCTCTGTCTTTTTGACTGGATGGTTTCTTAGAGTAATTCCCAATACTAGTAACATAGTTTTTTTGTTTATTTGTTTTGTTTTTGTTTTGAGACAGGATCTCGCTCTGTTGCCCAGGCCCCAGGCTGGAGTGTAGTGGCGTGATCACAGCTCACTGCAACCTCCACCTCCAGGGTTCAAGAGATTCTTGTGCCTCAGCCTCCCAAGTAGCTGGGGTTACAGGTCTGTGTCACCATGCTGGCTAGTTTTGTTTGTTTGTTTTGAGATGGAGTCTCGCACTGTTGCTAGGCTGGAGTGCAGTGGTGCAATCTCGGCTCACTGCAACCTCTGCTCCCAGGTTCAAGTGATTCTCCTACCTCAGCCTCTCGAATAGCTGAGACTACAAGTGCACACCACCATGCCCAGCTAATTTTTGTATTTTTAGAGACAGGGTTTCACCATGTTGGCCAGGATGGTCTCCATCTCTTGACCTTGTGATCCGCCCACCTTGGCCTCCCAAAGTGCTGGGATTACAGGTGTGAGCCACCGCACCCAGCCTAGTTTTTGTATTTTTAATAGAGGTAGGGTTTCACCATGTTGCCCAGGCTTGTCTTGAACTCCTGGCCTCAAGTGATCTGCCTGCTTTGGCCTCCCGAAGTGCCCTAGGATTGTAGGCATGAGCCACTGCGTCCTGCCTGTATCATAGGTTTTTTTCTTTTAGGTTGTCAGAATCTGCAGAGAAGCTTCCTCTAATCTCCAGCCTGAGAGTTCAGACCTGGTTACCAGCATTCTAGAAGCTGAAAGAGGAGAAGTTCTTGGAAGACTAAGAAGTCCAACATTCAGTATATAAGTTATCTGCAACATTCAGTATATAGTCTTTAGCCTTTGCTCTTTTTTTCTATAATACTGTGTAGTTTCTGTCTCCTGAATGGACCCAGACTGATGCTATAACTCAGCCCTTAACTGATTCTGGTATTCCCCAGTCAAGAGATCCTTGATTTCACTCCTTCTGATGAATCAACCTCCAGTGTTTTACCTGAAGTCGGGAGAACTAACAATTTCTTCAACAATTATCCTATTCTTAGCCATAACTTCCCCTTTCTCCTCCCCTTCCAAAGATAGCTGGGGCCACCAAATCTTGAACCTTTGTGGGTTCTTTGGTGTAAACTACTTTGCTTTTGGCTACCCTCCCTGCCTGCTGAAGCTTCAGCTTTCCAGGTTCTACTAAGACAGCTATTACTCATAATCTGTTTTCCAGCTTCCAAAATTTTATCATGGTCTTTTCCCCATTCTTTTGTCCTTGTGGGATTACACCTCTCAAAAAACCTTTACTGTTATCTTACTACAGTTTGGGGAGGGAGCAAATGCATGTGTTCAAAATGTCTTCTTCATCCTGAATCTCTCTCTCAGAACTGATTTATCCTGCACATATTTACTGGGTGCCTCAACAGGGTAGGTACTATTCAAATATTTGCATACATCAGGGAACAGAATAGAATATCTTTACACTTGTAGTGTTTACATTCTAGTGTGTGTACGCACAACAGAGGAACAGATTATAAAAATTAAATCTAAGTATGTAGATTAAAAAAAAATTTTTTTGAGACAGTCTTTCTCTGTCACCCAGGGTGGAGTACAGTGGTACAATCTTGGTTCACTGCAACCTCCGCCTCCCGGGTTCAAGGGATTCAAGTGATTCTTGTGCCTCAGCCTCCTGAGTAGCTGGGACTACAGGCATGCACCACCATACCCAGCTAATTTTTGTAGTTTTAATAGAGATGGGGTTTTGCCATGTTGCTCAGGCTGGCCTTGAACTCCTGGCCTCAGGTGATCCACTTGCCTCAGCCTCCTAAAGTGCTGGAATTACAGGTGTGAGCCACTGCGTATGGCCCAATATGTAGATTATATAGTAAGTATTAGATAGATAAGGTTTATTTATTTATTTATTTATTTATTTATTTATTTATTTATTTCTGAGACGGAGTCTCGCTCTGTTGCCCAGGCTGGAGAGCAGTGGCGCGACCTCAGCTCACTGCAACCTCTGCCTTCTGGGTTCAAGCAATTCTCCTGCCTTAGCCTCCTGAGTAGCTGGGATTACAGGTGCCGTCACCACACCCAGCTAATTTTTGTATTTTTAGTTGAGACAGGGTCTCATCATGTTGGCCAAGCTGGTCTCAAACTCCTGACCTCAGGTGATCCACCTGTCTCAGCCTCCCAAAGTGCTGGGATTACAGGCGTGAGCCACTGCGCCCAGAAGATAAGGTTTAAAAGCACTATGAAAAAAAGTAGGGCCAAGTGCTGTGGCTCATGCCTGTAATTTCAGTACTTTGGGAGGCTGATGTTGAAGGACTGCTTGAGGCCAGGAGTTAGGGACCAGCCTGAGTAACATAGCAAGACTCCATCTCTATTATAAAAAAACAGAAAGAGAGAGAAATGGTACAGCAGGAAATGCGGAATCAGGAGTAATGGGCAGGTGGTAGGCTGCAGTATTTAACAGAATGATCAGGTTGGGCGCAGTGGCTCATGTCTGTAATCCCAGCACTTTGGGAGGCTGAGGCAGGCAGATCATTTGTGGTTAGTTCGAGATCAGCCTGGCCAACATGGCGAAACCCGTATCTACTAGTAATACAAAAATTAGCTGGGTATGGTGGCAGGTGCCTGTAATCCCAGCTGCTCGGGAGGCTGAGGCAGGAGAAGCACTGGAACCTGGGAGGTGGAGGTTGCAGTGAGCCGAGATCATGCCACAGCACTCCAACCTGGGTGACAGAGTGAAACTGAGTCTCAAAAACAATAATAATAATAATAATAATAGAATGATCAAAGTAAGTATCATTGAAGAAGTAAAATTTGAGCAAAGATTTGAGGGAACTGCAGCTGTAAATATATGTATTTCTATTATTTTTTGTTTGTTTCTATTTTCAGTTTTCTTTAAAATATATATATTTCTGGCCGGGCACCGTGGCTCACCCCTGTAATCCCAGTGCTTTGAGAGGCTGAGGCAGGCGGATCATGAGGTCAGGAGTTCAAGGCCAGCCTGCCCAACATGGTGAAACCCCGTTTCTACTAAAAAAAAATACAAAAAATTAGCTGGACGTGGTGGCAGGCACCTGTAATCCCAGCTACTCGGGAGGCTGAGGCAGGAGAATCGCTTGACCCCGAGAGGTGGAGGTTACAGTGAGCCGAGATTGTGCCATTGCATTCCAGCCTAGACAATAGAGCGAGACTCTGTCTCAAAAAAAAAAATTTTTTTTTTTTAAAGAAGAAGGAAAAAATATACAACTTTTTTTTTGTTTGTTTGTTTGTTTCTGAGACAGGGTCTTACTCTGTTATCCAGGCTGGAGTGCAGTGGCACCATCAGGGCTCACTGCAGCCTCCACCTCCCGGGCTCAAGTGATCTTCCCACCTCAACCCCCTGAGTAGCTGGGACTACAGGCGCATGCCACCACACCTGGAGAATTTTTTTTTTTTTAAGTAGAGTTGGGGTTTTGCCATGTTGCCCAGGTTGGTCTTGAACTTCTGGACTCAAGCAATCCACCCACCTTGGCCTACCAAAGTGCTGGAATTATAGGCATGAGCCACCACACACACCCATCTTTAAATGGTCTTTTTATTTTTTATTTTTTATTTTTATTTTTTTCGAGATGGAGTCTCACTCTGTCACCCAGGCTGGAGTGCAGTGGTCCAATCTTGGCTCACTGCAAGCTCTGCCCCCCGGGTTCACACCATTCTCCTGCCTCAGCCTCCCGAGTGGCTGGGACTACAGGCGCCCACCACCACGCCTGACTAATTTTTTTTTTTGTATTTTTAGTAGAGACGGGGTTTCACCGTGTTAGCCAGGATGGTCTCGATCTCCTGTCCTCGTGATCCGCCCGCCTCGGCCTCTCAAAGTGCTGGGATTACAGGCATGAGCCACTGCGCCCAGCCTTTTAAACGGTCTTTTTATATGTAGTGTAAATACTTTGTTGCATTGATGAATCTGTTGAACATTATACATCTTTATAAATGTTTTTTTTTCTTTTTTTAAAGCCAGTCAAATTTAGCGGTGAGGGGTTGTATACCACTTTAATGACACTAATGTTAATAAGTTCTGATAACCCACTACAATGGAACCAGCCTTTTTTTAAAATAATAATTTTTAAAATTTTTTGTAGAGTCAGGTTTCACTTTGTTGCCCAGGCTGGTCTCAAACTGCTGACTTCAAGCGATCCTCTTGCATTGGTCTCCCAAAGTGCTGGGATTATAAGTGTGAGCCAGAGTGCCTGGTCTATAAATGTTTTAAAACAGTTGGAGAGGCAGGGTGCAGTGGCTCATGCCTGTAATCCCAGCACTTTGGGAGGCTGAGGTGGGTGGATCACTTGAGGCCAGGAGTTCCAGACCAGCCTGGCCAAAATGGTGAAACCGTGTCTCTACTAAAAATACAAAAAAAGTTTAGCCGGGCATTGTGGCACGTGCCCGTAATCCCAGCTACTCAGGAGGCTGAGGTGGGAGAATCGCTTGAACCCAGGAGGTGGAGATTGCAGTGAGCCGTGATCGTGCCACTGCACTCCAGCCTGGTTGACAGAGTGAGACCCTGTCCCCCCCCAAAAAAAAAAAAAAAAAAAAAAGCCGGGCGCGGCGGCTCATGCCTGTAATCCCAGCACTTTGGGAGGCCGAGGTGGGTGGATCACAAGGTCAAGAGTTCGAGACCAGCCTGGCCAACATGATGAAACCCCATCTCTACCAAAAATATAAAAAATTAACCAGGTGTGGTGGCACGCATCTGTAATCCCAGCTACTTGGGAGGCTGAGACAGGAGAATTGCTTGAACCTGGGAGGCAGAAGTTGTAGTGAGCCAAGATCATGCCACTGCACTCCAGCCTGGGCAACAGAGCAAGACTCTGTCTCAAAAAAAAAACAGTTGGAGAAATTTATTTGGCAGACTGGAGGAGGCCAGTAGGGCTGAAGACCATCCTGATTCCTTCCTGCCATATCAACAACTGGCAAAGAGTATCTTCAACTCCATGGATTTTTCTTTTGCCTACTGATACATTCAATTACAAGGACATTTTATTTATTTATTTATTTATTTATTTATTTATTTTTGAAATGGAGTCTCGCTCTGTCGCCCAGGCTAGAGTGCAGTGGCGTGATCTTGGCTCACTGCAACCTCTATCTCCTGAGTTCAAGCAATTCTTCTGCCTCAGCCCCCCAAGTACCTGGGATTATAGGCGCATGCCACCAGGCCTGGCTAATTTTTGTATTTTTAGTAGAGATGGGGTTTTGCCATGTTTGCCAGGCTGGTCTCGAACTCATGACCTCAGGTGATCTTTTTGCCTCGGCCTTCCAAAGTGCTGGGATTACAGGCGTGAGCCACTGCGCCCGGCCCAAAGACATTTTAAAACAAATATAATTCTAACTCAAAGCGTCCAAGCCCAAGCCCCTTACATTTAGCCCTTATTCCCTGATTTCAAATAAATTTAATTAAATTTGTCCTTCTCACTTGTCTAATGTGAGTACTAGGTGAATTGTGAATATATAGAATCTACTTTCTTTTTATTTTTTTAATTTTTCTTTTGTTTTTATATTTTTTCATTCATTTATTTAATTTTCTTTATTTCTAGTTTATTTATGACACTTGTTAAAGAATTGCCTTCTCCCCAGTTTGACAGATTGAGAGATTCAGACCCAGGGCCTCTTGCCCTCTTTTTGCCTCTTCACTACCAGACTAATTTGGGTGAGGGAGTCAGGGGAAAGTGCAAGCCTGGAACCTTCTATGTTAATAATATTATTTTTGCATACTATGTATGTAATACGAAAGACCCATATACCCTCCACCCAGTTTAACAGAATCAAGGCCCTTATGTAAACTTCTCTGATTACATCTCCTTCCCTGCTGTCCTAAATTTGGTATTCATCTTGCCCAGGTATTTCTTTTTTCTTTTTTTTTTTTTTGAGATGGGATCTTGCTCTGTCACCCAGGCTGGAGTGCAGTGGCACGATCTCCACTCACTGCAAACTCCACCTCCTGGGTTCAAGCAATTATCCTGCCTCAGCCTCCCAAGTAGCTGGGATTACAGGTGCCCGCCACCACACCTGGCTAATTTTTGTATTTTTAGTAGAGACAGGGTTTCACCATGTTGGCCAGATTGGTCTCAAACTCCTGACCTCAGGTGATCCCCCTGCCTCAGCCTCCCAAAGTGCTAGGATTACAGGCGTGAGCCACCACCATGCCCGGCCAGGCATTTCTTTAAATACACATATATATCTTTTTATTTATTTATTTTTTTGAGACACTGTCTCACTCTGTGGCCCAGTCTGAAGTGCAGTGGCACGATCTCAGCTCACTACAACCTCTGCCTCCCAAATTCAAGTAATTATCATGCCTCAGCCTCCCAAGTAGCTGAGACTACAGGTGCGTGCCACCGCACCTGGCTAATTTTTGTATTTTTTGGTAGAGATAGGGTTTCACCATGTTTGGCCAGGCTGGTCTCGAACTCTTGACCTCAAGTGGTCTGCCCGCCTCAGCCTCCCAAAGTGTTGAGATTATAGGCGTGAGCCAACGGGCCTGGCCTTTATATTTGTATCTTTGTAAATACATAAATATATAATATATACATATATATTCCTAAATAATACATAGTACTGTATTGCCAGTATTTTAACCTTTATACAAAGATAAGAGGGGCTGGGTGTGGTAGCTCACACCTGTAATCCCAGCACTTTGGGAGGCCAAGGCGGGTGGATCACCTGAGGTCAGGAGTTCCAGTCCAGACTGGCTAGCATGGTGAAAACCCGTCTCTACTAAAAATACAAAAATTAGCCGGGCGTGGTGGCAGGCGCCTGTAGTCCTAGCTACTCAGGAAGCTGAGGCAAGAGAATTGCTTGAACCTGGGAGGCAGAGGTTTCAGTGAGCCGAGATCGCACCACTGCACTCCAGCCTGCGTAACAGAGCCAGACTCCGTCTCAAAAAAAAAAAAAAAAAAAAAAAGGAATTCTCCTGCAGTCTTGGTTTTTTTTTCCTTCACTCTATATTATACTTATATATTTACCCACATTGATATATGTATCTCTAGTTATTCATCCGTTCTGTTCATGGACATTGAATTTATTTCTAGCTTTTTGCTATAAATATTTTGTATCTGTCTCCTTTGTATACATGTGCAAGAGTCTCCCTAGAATTGAAATTTCTGGGCCACAGGATATGAGCATTAGACTTTATTAGATACTGATAAATAGTTCTCCAAAATGGTTGTGCCAACTTAACAGTCTCATCAGCAGTATATGAGTTTCCACTCCTCCACTTCTTTACCAACACTTGATATTATCAGACCTACTTTCCAACCTACTTTTGTAGCTTTAATTCCCACTGCTTTTCTGCATGAATCTTTGATTCCAGCCATATTGTAGTACTTGCTCCCCCTTGAACATTCTATAATTGATTCCCCTACTCCCTCAAGTATTTATTGAGTAGCTATACACGTCAGAAGCCCTACTAAGTGCTAGGAATACAAAGATGAAAGTACACAGTTCTTGCCCTAAAGGAGTTTATAATTTATTGGAGTGACAGGCAAACAACAGTTAGGATATATTACTAACTGTTCCAATGAAGGTGCTTACCAATTACAGAAAGCAAGAAGGCAGAAGGAATCTATCTCCATTTGGAACAGCTAAGGAAAAAAGGGAGAGGGTCAGAGAAGACTTCACAGAGGAGGAAGTTTGACCATGTTTTCCCCCATATAGTTACCTCTGCCTGGATGATCCTTCCCTCTGCTTTTGCCCTATTCGTGCCAGCTCAAAGGCTAGCTCCCTACATACTGTCCCAATCACTCCAGGAAAGTACTTTGCACTTTTCTTATATCCTGTCTTACATAATATCCTGGATATTTATACACGCATATCTTACTTCCTCTACTAAATTATAACCTTAATGGAAGATGTTGCCCTCTTATATGCCTGTATATCTCCCATAAAGGCCAGGCATGGTGGCTCACACCTATAATCCCAGCACTTTGGGAGACTGAGGTGGGAGGATCACTTGAGGCCAGGGGTCAGAGACCAGCCTGGGAAACATAATGAGATACCCACCTCCACAAAAAATTTAAAAATTAGCCAGATGTGGTGGTGTGCAGCTGTAGTCCTAGCTATTCAGGAGGTTGAGTCAGGAGGATCGCTTGAGCCCAAGGGCTCAAGGATGCAGTAAGCTATGACCACAGTGCTGCACTACAGCCTGGGCAACAGACCAAGACTCTGTATCTAAAAATTAAATTAAATTAAAACAAAACAATAGGCCAGGTGCACTGGCTCATGCCTGTAATCCCAGCACTTGGGAGGCCGACGCAGATGGATCACCTGGGTCAGGAGTTTGCGACCAGCCTAGCCAACATGGCGAAACCCCGTCTCTACTAAAAATACAAAAATTGGCTGGGTGTGGTGGTGTGCACCTGTAATCCCAGCTACTCAGGAAGCTGAGGCGGGAGAATCACTTGAACTCATGAGGCAGAGTTTGCAGTGAGCCAAGGTCATGCCACTGCACTCCAGCCTGGGCAACAGAGTGAGACTCCATCTCGAAAAATAAAAAATAGAAACAATATCTCCCATACAGCTTAGAATACTGATGACACACAGTGTGTATTCATTCAGTAATTACTTGTAGAATGAAAGATGAAAACAAACAAGGGAGGGCTACATCATTGGTTCCCATTCTCCCAGATGCTTGACTCTTCAAACATTTTAAGCAATTGCTAATTTGGGCTGCTATTTACTATTGCCAATGTAACAGGAAGACTTTAAGAAAACAACTCTTTTAAAACTCATCTACCCTATTCATTTGGTACAAGAAAACATGTTATGTAACATTATAAAATCTAGCCAATAGGCCGGGCATGTTGGCTCATGCTTGTGATCCCAGCACTTTGGGAAGCCAAGGCGGGCATATTACTTGAGGTCAGGAGTTCAAGACCAGCCTGACCAACATAGAGAAACCCCGTCTCTACTAAAAATACAAAAATTAGCTGGGTGTGGTGGCGTGCACCTGTAGTCCAAGCTACCAGGGAGGCTAAGGCAGGAGAATCGCTTGAACCCGGGAGGTTCGCAGTGAGCCCAGATCACGCCACTGCATTCCAGCCTGGGCCACAGAGCAAGACTCCATCACACACACACAAATACACACACACACACACACACACACACACTTTAGTCAATCTTGAGGGCTTGCTCTAGTATTCTGTTTCCTGCTTCTTTAACAGACTCTACATTCCCATTTTAAAAGATCTTGCCAACATTAATTAATTAGCACTCTATCATCAGCAGAAGGTAAAATATTGCATATTTATCTGGTATATAGAGAAATGAGGTAGGAAGCAATTGAGAACTTGGAAGCCAGTAGTTCATACACTCCTTCTATAATGAGTCTTCCCCTTTCTAACAGTAGAGGTTAATAAAATGCTATCTGATTTGAGCTTTATTTTTTTAGGCAGGGTCTTACTCTGCTTACTCTGTTGCCTGGGCTAGAGTGCGTGACCATGGCTCACTGCAGTCTCGACCTCCTGGGCTCAAGTGATCCTCTCCATCCTCCTGGCTCAGCCTCCCGAAAAGCTGGGCTGCATGCCAGTTTGCCTGGCTAATTAAAAATTTTTTTTTTCTGTAAAGATGGGATATCCCTATGTTGCCCAGACTGGTCTTGAACTCCTGGGCTCAAGCAATCCTCATGCCTTGGCCTCCCAAAGTGCTGGGATTACAGGTGTGAGCCACTGTACCTGACCTGTTTTGAGCTTTTTAACATAAACAATGTCTTAATTTTAAAAAAGATTTTAGTAAGTGAACTCAAGTTACTTATCAGAGTTACAGGAAAAGTGTCACAGGCTTTACTTAGACTTTGGGAGTATGGTTGAGAGCACAGAAGCTGATCCAGGGAGTTAGCAGTTGATACAGCAATTTAATTAATACTTTTTATTGAATGCCTGCTACATGTCAGACAATTTTTCTAAACTGAGCTCCCACCCCATGCTGAAATGGAGTTGGATTCTGCTCCAGGCCTGAAGGAAACAGGGTTTTTTTCATAGACTTTTATACATATCTACTTAATGACATTATCTATATCAGAAAGCTATGTAAAGTTAGGTGAAAATGTTTTCTTTCTTTTTTTTTTTGTGATAGAGTCTTGCTCTGTTGCCCAGACTGGAGTGCAGTGGCGTGATCTCGGCTCACTGCAATCTCTGCCACCCAGGTTCAAGCGATTCTCCTGCCTCAGCCTCCAGAGTATCTGAGATTACAGACATGCACTACCATGCCCGGCTACTTTTTTTGTATTTTTAGTAGAGACAGGGTTTTGCCACATTGGCCAGGCTGGTCTCAAACTCCTAACCTCAAGTGATTCACCCACCTTGGCCTCCCAAAGTGCTGGGATTACAGGCGTGAGCCACCATGCCCGGCCAATCCCCTGTGTTTAAAGCTAGCCTGCAACCTTCCCAGATTTAAAGTCAGCAAAGAGACCAGACACCAAGGACATCCCTTAGATTCTTTGTTGCCACCTGGTCACACCAGTGACCTAAACATATCTCATCTGTGGAAGCTGGGTTTGGAATAAAAATCTAACAGGTGTACCTGAGAAGCCCTCACAAAGATGTGCAATAGGAAATAGTGATCTCTCATTAAGGAAAAAAAGAGACAAGTATTTGCGAATCCTAGTAACAATCTTTTGATTTCCTTCAGGAGAGAAATTCCATTTTCATCTAGCCTTGGGATTCAGATGAAGGATTCTAGGGGAAAAAAGATTCTCTTAATGAATACTCTGCAATAATAACTGCAATTATTTATTTATTTGTTTTTGAGACAGAGTCTCGCTCTGTCGTCCAGGCTGGAGTGTAGTGGAGCAATCTCAGCTTACTGCAACCTCTGCCTTTCAGATTGAAGCGATTCTCCTGCTTCAGCTTTGTGAGTAGCTGGGATTACAGGTGCCCGCCACCACACCCGGCTAATTTTTGTATTTTTAGTAGAGACGGGGTTTCACCATGTTGGCCAGGCTGGTCTTGAACTCCCGGCCTCCAGTGATTAGCCCACCTCAGCCTCCCAAAGTGCTGGGATTACAGGTGTGAGCCACTGCACCTGGCCACAACTGCAATTTAAAAAATTTTCCTTAAACATTTCACAGAAAAGCTCTTTTTGCAAGGATTTAATTACCACAAGGATCAGGAGGAAATGCACAGGAATTTACTCATTTTACTCTCAGGTTGAGGACCACTATACACTATCTATGAATGTGTTTCCAAACTTCAAGATGAGGATGATACCTCCCTCAGTTACTGGAATTCTATGAAGAAAGCGAACCCATTCACGGACACTTTATTCAATGAGGGACTTTATAAAGATGTCGGGTGGGATAAGGAGGATAGTGAGTCTCCCCAGCCAGGTAGCCAGGTGTAGGCTCTGAGACTCAGTAGTGACAGGCTGGTGCAGGCCAGGGGCAGGGGCAGAGTGACAGCTTATAGAGGACTAAATGGCAGCTGCCTCTGTTCCCACCAGTAGCTCTTCCTTTTCATTTTGTGAGACACAAACTTCTCTGTCAGAGCTCTGTGCCTTCATCCCACTCCACCCTCTGTTTGGGAAGAAATAGACACCAGACTCCTCATAGTCCTGTTCTTGGTATAATACTCAGGCACTTGCCTTCAATTATCTTTGGCTTCAGAAATCTATTTCTGGCTCAGTGCGGTGGCTCACAGCTGTAATCCCAGCAGTTTGGGAAGCTGAGGTGGGCGGATCATCTGAGGTCAGGAGTTTGAGACCAGCCCAACCAACATGGTGAAACCCCATCTCTACTAAAAATACAAAAATTAGCCAGGCATGGTGACAAATGCCTATAATCCCAGTTACTCAGGAGGCTGAGGCTGGAGAATCAGTTGAACCTGGGAGGCAGAGGTTGCAGTGAGCCGAGATTGCGCCATTGCACTCCAGCCTGGGCAACAAGAGCGAAACTCCATCTCAAAAAAAAAAAAAAGAGGGTGGAGCCAAGATGGCCAAATAGGAACAGCTCCAGTCTACAGCTCCCAGCATGAGCGATGCAGAAACAGGTGATTTCTGCATTTCCAACTGAGGTACCGGGTTCATCTCACTGGGGAGTGTCGGACAGTGGGTGCAGGACAGTGGGTGCAACGCACCGAGCGTGAGCCGAAGCAGGGCAAGGCATCACCTCACCCGGGAAGCACAAGGGGTCAGGGAATTCCCTTTTCTAGTCAAAGAAAGGGGTGACAGATGGCACCTGGAAAATTGGGTCACTCCCACCCTAATACTGTGCTTTTCCAATGGTCTTAGCAGATGGCACACCAGGAGATTATATCCCACACCTGGCTCGGAGGATCCTACGCCCATGGAGCCTCGCTCATTGCTAGCACAGCAGCTGAGATCAAACTGCAAGGTGGCAGCGAGGCTGGGGGCAGGGCGCCCACCATTGCCGAGGCTTGAGTAGGTAAACAAAGCGGCTGGAAAGCTCGAACTGGGTGGAGCCCACCCCAGATCAAGGAGGCCCACCTGCCCCTGTAGACTCCACCTCTGGGGGCAGGGCATAGCCAAACAAAGGCAGCAGAAACTTCTGCAGACTTAAATGTCCCTATCTGACAGCTTTGAAGAGAGTAGTGGTTCTCCCAGCATGCAGCTTGAGATCTGAGAACGGACAGACTGCCTCCTCAAGTGGGTCCCTGACCCACGAGTTGCCTAACTGGGAGGCATCCCCCAGTAGGGACAGACTGACACCTCACACGGCCGGGTACTCCTCTGAGACAAAACTTCCAGAGGAACGATCAGGCAGCAACATTTGCTGTTCACCAATATCTGCTGTTCTGCAGCCTCCGCTGCTGATACCCAGGGAAACAGGGTCTGGAGTGGACCTCCAGCAAGCTCCAACAGACCTGCAGCGGAGGGTCCTGACTGTTAGAAGGAAAACTAACAAACAGATAGGACATCCACACCAAAACCCCATCTGTACGTCACCATCATCAAAGACCAAAGGTAGATAAAACCACAAAGATGGGGAAAAAACAGCAGAAAAACTGGAAACTCTAAAAATCGGAGCACCTCTCCTCCTCGAAAGGAATGCAGCTCCTCACCAGCAATGGAACAAAGCTGGATGGAGAATGACTTTGACGAGTTGAGAGAAGAAGGCTTCAGATGATCAAACTAGTCCGAGCTAAAGGAGGAAGTTCGAACCCATGGCAAAGAAGTTAAAAACCTTGAAAAAAAATTAGATGAATGGCTAACTAGAATAACCAATGCAGAGAAGTCCTTAAAGGACCTGAAGGAGCTGAAAACCACAGCACGAGAAGTACATGACAAATGCAAAAGCCTCAGTAGCCGATTCGATCAACTGGAAGAAAGGGTATCAGTGATAGAAGATCAAATGAATGAAATGAAGTGAGAAGAGAAGTTTAGAGAAAAAAGAATAAAAAGAAACAAACAAAGCCTCCAAGAAATATGGGACTATATGAAAAGACCAAATCTACGTCTGATTGGTGTACCTGAAAGTGACGGGGAGAATGGAACCAAGTTGGAAAACACTCTGCAGGATATTATCCAGGAGAACTTCCCCAATCTAGCAAGGCAGGCCAACATTCAGATTCAGGAAATACAGAGAACGCCACAAAGATACTCCTTGAGAAGAGCAACTCCAAGACACATAATTGTCAGATTCACCAAAGTTGAAATGAAGGAAAAAATGTTAAGTGCAGCCAGAGAGAAAGGTTGGGTCACCCACAAAGGGAAGCCCATCAGACTAACAGCTGATCTCTCAGCAGAAACTCTACAAGCTGGAAGGGAGTGGGGGCCAATATTCAACATTCTTAAAGAAAAGCATTTTCAACCCAGAATTTCATATCCAGCCAAACTAAGCTTCATAAGTGAAGGAGAAATAAAATCCTTTACAGACAAGCAAATGCTTAGAGATTTTGTCACCACCAGGCCTGCCCTAAAAGAGCTCCTGAAGGAAGCATTAAACATGGAAAGGAACAACCGGTACCAGCCACTGCAAAAACATGCCAAATGGTAAAGACCATTGAGGCTAGGAAGAAACTGTATCAACTAATGAGCAAAATAACCAGCTAACATCATAATGACAGGATCAAATTCACACATAACAATATTAGCCTTAAATGTAAATGGGCTAAATGCCCCAATTAAAAGACACAGACTGGCAAATTGGATAAAGAGTCAAGACCCATCAGTGTGCTGTATTCAGGAAACCCATCTCACATGCAGAGACACACATAGGCTCAAAATAAAGGGATGCAGGAAGATCTACCAAGCAAATGGAAAACAAAAAAAGGCAGGGGTTGCAATCCCAGTCTCTGACAAAACAGACTTTAAACCAACAAAGATCAAAAGAGACAAAGAAGGCCATTACATAATGGTAAAGGGATCAATTCAACAAGAAGAGCTAACTATCCTAAATATATATGCACCCAATACAGGAGCACCCAGATTCATAAAGCAAGTCCTTAGAGACCTACAACGAGACTTAGACTCCCACACAATAATAATGGGAGACTTTAACACCCCACTGTCAACATTAGACAGATCAACGAGACAGAAAGCTAATAAGGATATCCAGGAATTGAACTCAACTCTGCACCAAGCATACCTAATAGACATCTACAGAACTCTCCACCCCAAATCAACAGAATATACATTCTTTTCAGCACCACACCACACCTATCCCAAAATTGACCACATAGTTGGAAGTAAAGCACTCCTCAGCAAATGTAAAAGAACGGAAATTATAACAAACTGTCTCTCAGACCACAGTGCAATCAACCTAGAACTCAGGATTAAGAAACTCACTCAAAACCGCTCAACTACATGGAAACTGAACAACCTGCTCCTGAATGACTACTGGGTATATAACAAAATGAAGGCAGAAATAAAGATGTTATTTGAAACCAACAAGAACAAAGACACAACATACCAGAATCTCTGGAACACATTCAAAGCAGTGTGTAGAGGGAAATTTATAGCACTAAATGCCCACAAGAGAAAGCAGGAAAGATCTAAAATTGACACTCTAACATCACAATTAAACGAACTAGAGAAGCAAGAGCAAACACATTCAAAAAGCTAGCATAAGGCAAGAAATAAGATCAGAGCAGAACTGAAGGAAATAGAGACACAAAAAACCCTTCAAAAAATCAATGAATCCAGGAGCTGGTTTTTTGAAAAGATCAACAAAATTGATAGACCGCTAGCAAGACTAATAAAGAAGAAAAGAGAGAAGAATCAAATAGACGCAATGAAAAATGATAGAGGGGATATCACCACCGATTCCACAGAAATACAAACTACCATCAGAGAATACTATAAACACCTCTACGCAAATAAACTAGAAAATCTAGAAGAAATGGATAAATTCCTCGACACATACACCCTCCCAAGACTAAACCAGGAAGAAGTTGAATCTCTGAATAGACCAATAACAGGCTCTGAAATTGAGGCAATAATTAATAGCTTACCAACCAAAAAAAGTCCAGGACCAGATGGATTCACAGCCGAATTCTAGCAGAGATACAAGGAGGAGCTGGTACCATTCCTTCTGAAACTATTCCAATCAATAGAAAAAGAGGGAATCCTCCCTAACTCATTTTATGAGGACAACATCATTCCTGATACCAAAGCCTGGCAGAGACACAACAAAAAAAGAGAATTTTAGACCAATATCCCTGATGAACATCGATGCAAAAATCCTCAACAAAATACAGGCAAACCAAATCCAGCAGCACATCAAAAAGCTTATCCACCATGATCAAGTGGGCTTCATCCCTGGGATGCAAGGCTGGTTCCACATATGCAAATCAATAAACGTAATCCATCATATAAACAGAACCAAAGACAAAAACCACATGATTATCTCAGTAGATGCAGAAAAGGCCTTTGACAAAATTCAACAACGCTCATGCTAAAAACTCTCAATAAATTAGGTATTGATGGGAATAATACGAGCTATCTATGAAAAACCCACAGCCAATATCATACTGAATGGGCAAAAACTGGAAGCACTCCCTTTGAAAATTGGCACAAGACAGGGATGCCCTCTCTCACCACTCCTATTCAACATAGTGTTGGAAGTTCTGGCTAGGGCAATCAGGCAGGAGAAGGAAATAAAGGGTATTCAATTAGGAAAAGAGGAAGTCAAATTGTCCCTGTTTGCAGATGACGTGACTGTTTATCTAGAAAACCCCACTGTCTCAGCCCAAAATCTCCTTAAGCTGATAGGCAACTTCAGCAAAGTCTCAGGATACAAAATCAATGTGCAAAAATCACAAGCATTCCTATACACCAATAACAGACAAACAGAGAGCCAAATCATGAGTGAACTCCCATTCACAATTGCTTCAAAGAGAATAAAATACCTAGGAATCCAACTTACAAATGATGTGAAGGACCTCTTCAAGGAGAACTACACACCACTTCTCAATGAAATAAAAGAGGATACAAACAAATGGAAGAAAATTCCATGCTCATGAGTAGGAAGAATCAACATTGTGAATATGGCCATACTGCCCAAGGTAATTTATAGATTCAATGCCATCCCCATCAAGCTACCAATGACTTTCTTCACAGAATTGGAAAAAACCACTTTAAAGTTCATATGGAACCAAAAAAGAGCCCACATTGCCAAGACAATCCTAAGCCAAAAGAACAAAGCTGGAGGCATCATGCTACCTGACTTCAAACTATACTACAAGGCTACAGTAACCAAAACAGCATGGTACTGGTACCAAAACAGAGATATAGACCAATGGAACAGAACAGAGCCCTCAGAAATAATGCTGCATATCTACAACCATCTGATCTTTGACAAACCTGACAAAAACAAGAAATGGGGAAAGGATTCCCTATTTAATAAATGGTGCTGGGAAAACTGGCTAGCCATATGGAGAAAGCTGAAACTGGATCCCTTCCTTATACCTTATACAAAAATTAATTCAAGATGGATTAAAGACTTAAATGTTAGACCTAAAACCATAAAAACCCTAGAAGAAAACCTAGGCAATACCATTCAGGCCATAGGCATGGGCAAAGACTTCATGTCTAAAACACCTAAAGCAATGGCAACAAAAGCCAAAATTGACAAATGGGATCTAATTAAACTCAAGAGCTTCTGCACAGCAAAAAGAAACTACCATCAGAGTGAACAGGCAACCTACAGAATGGGAGAAAATTTTTGCAATCTACTCATCTGACAAAGGGCTAATATCCAGAATCTACAATGAACTCCAACAAATTTACAAGAAAAAAACAAACAACCCCATCAACAAGTGGGCAAAGGATATGAGCAGACACTTCTCAAAAGAAGACATTTAGGCAGCCAAAAGACACATGACAAAATGCTCATCATCACTGGCCATCAGAGAAATGCAAATCAAAACCACAGTGAGATACCATCTCACACCAGTTAGAATGGTGATCATTAAAAAGTCAGGAAACAGCAGGTGCTGGAGAGGATGTGGAGAAATAGGAATGCTTTTACACTGTTGTTGGGACTGTAAACTAGTTCAACCATTGTGGAAGTCAGTGTGGCGATTCCTCAGGGATCTAGAACTAGAAATACCATTAGACCCAGCCATCCCATTACTGGGTATATACCCAAAGGATTATAAATCATGCTGCTATAAAGACACATGTACACATATGTTTATTGCAGCACTATTCACAATAGCGAAGACTTGGAACCAACCCAAATGTCCAACAACGATAGACTGAATTAAGAAAATGTGGCACATATACACCATGGAATATTATGCAGCCATAAAAAATGACGAGTTCATGTCCTTTGTACGGACATGGATGAAGCTGGAAACCATCATTCTCAGCAAACTATCGCAAGGACAAAAAACCAAACACCGCATGTTCTCACTCATAGGTGGGAATTGGACAATGAGAACACATGGACACAGGAAGGGGAACATCATCACACACCCGGGCCTGTTGTGGGGTGGGGGGAGGGGGGAGGGATAGCATTAGGAGATATACCTAATGCTAAATGACGAGTTAATGGGTGCAGCACACCAACATGGCACATGTATACATATGTAACTAACCTGCACGTTGTGCACATGTACCCTAAATCTTAAAGTATAATAATAATAAAATACAATATAATATAATATAATAATAATAAAATTAAAAACTTAAAGTAAAATAATAATAAAAAAAAGAAATCTCTATTTCTTTCTCCCCAGCCTGGTAATTAAATGAATAATTCAATAAAAGGAAAATATATTGGTCAAGCTTTTTGTGACGTCAGTAAAAGGCATACTTTCCAACTTTTTGTATTCATCCAAACAAAGCTAATGCACTTTAAAAAATCCTATACTTGTTTTTTTTTCAGACCATCTCACTCTGTCACCCAGGCTGGAGTGCAGTGGTGCAACCTCGGCTCACTGCAACCTCTGCCTCCCAGGTTCAAGTGACTCTCATGCCTCAGCCTCCTGAGTAGCTGGGATTACAGGCGCCTGCCACCATGCCAAGTTTATCTTTGTATTTTTAGTAGAGACAGGGTTTCACTATGTTGGCCAGGCTGGTCTCAAACTCCTGACCTCAAGTGATCTGCCCGCCTCAACCTCTCAAAGTGTTGGGATTACAGACATGAGCCACCGTGCCCGGCCTAAAAATCCTATATTTGCAATCTAGGTGACCACGACTGATTTAAACCCAGATGAAGATAAGGTATCAAAATAAACCTCAGGCAGGCTGAGCTGTGCCACAATTTTAACACTAACTGATGAAGGCAGGATGCTTCTCCTGCTCAGCTGAGCATCCTTTCTCCCAAACTCAAAAAACTAAAATCCTGGAATCTTAGAACTGGAAGCGACCCTTGTCTTTGTGACTGTCCTCGAGCTCTGCTGCCCATGAGTTTTGCCTCCAAAATTGTCCCTTTTATATGAAGTAGGACTCTACGCAGCCAGAATTTTTTGTGTTACCTCTTTGTAATCAGAGAGGGCACAACTGGCTGAGATTGTTGTCAGTATGTGGGTGTGGCTGGAAAAAAAATACCCTCTGTGACCAATAGTTCTTTCTTCACTGTACACAGCTTTCATACTGTTTCTCATGAATAAAACATATTCACATGACATTTTGAACTTTTCCTTCATTATTCAGTTTATGCAGATAGCCATTTCCTTTGGATAGTAAGCTCTGTGTGGTAAATGATTGAGAAAAAAGAGTCATGAAGAAGCTACAGAACTTGCTTAAGAGCACGTGGTGGGACCCTCTTAGAAATGGGAAGAAAAGGCAGGGAAGTAAAGGCCTGAGGTCACGAGTTCAAGACCAGCCTGGACAACATGGTGAAACCCTGTCTCTATTAAAAATACAAAAAAAAATTTTTTTGTTGGGCGTGGTGGCATGTGCCTGTAACCCCAGCTACTCGGGAGGCTGAGGTATGAGAATCACTTGAAACCAGGAGGCAGAGGTTATAGTGAGATCATGCCATTGTACCCCAGCCTGGGCGATGAGTAGACTCCATCTCAAAAAAGCAAAACAAACCAAAACAAAAGAAAAAAAGAAATGGGAAGAAAGCAAAAGTCCTAGCCAGGCATGGTAGGTCACACCTATAATACTAGCACTTTGAAGGACTGAGGCAGGAGGATCACTTGAGCACAGGAATTCAAGACCAGCCTGGGCAACATAGAGAGACCCCATCTCTAAATACATAAAACTTTTTTTTTTTTGAGATGGAGTCTTGCTTTTGTTGCCCAGGATGGAGTGCAGTGGCGTGATCTCGGCTCACTGCAACCTCTGCCTCCCAGGTTCAAGTGATTCTCCTGTCTGAGCCTCTCGAGTACCTGGGACTACAGGCACGTGCCACCACGCCCAGCTATTTTTTTATTTTTAGTAGAGATGGGGTTTCACCATGTTGGCCAGGATGGCCTCGATCTCTTGATCTCATGATCCTCCCACCTTGGCCTCCCAAACTGCTGGGATTATAGATGTGAGCCACCGCACCTAGCCCATAAAACATTTTTTAAAAACAAAAGCTAGAAAGAAAAAAGCAAAAGTCCTGGACTCTGGGTCTATAAACTAATTTGCTTTCTTCCTAAAAAGTCTGTTTACGTTCCAAGACAGAAGAAATTCCCAATAGCTTTCTTTTTGTGGAGCAAATAAATGGAAGATGGAAGGAGGGAAGACAGGAGAAAAAGAAAGAAGGGAGGAAAGGAGAGACAGAATCAGATTAGTTTCAATTCAGACTTTTCACAAAAATACAAATTTTGGCCAAATTTTGAAAATATCAAGCATCTGCCAAGCGTGGTGCCTCATGCCTGTAATCCCAGCCCTTTGGGAGGCTGAGGTGGGCTGATCACCTGAGGTCAGGAGTTCAAGACCAGCCTGGGCAACATGGTGAAACCCCATCTCTACTAAAAATACAAAACTTAGCTGGGCTGTGGTGGCACGCACCTGTAATCCCAGCTATTCAGGAGGCTGAGGCAGGAGAATCGCTTGAACTCGGGAGGCAAAGGTTGCAGTGAGCCGAGATCACATCACTGCACTCCAGCCTGGGTGACTCACGGAGACCCTGTCTCAAAAAAAAAAAAAAAAAAAGAAAGGAAAATACAAAGCATCAGTAAATTGAACATGATACCTTCCTTTTTGCAGACCAAAGTGAATCACTTGGTAGATCACGCAGCAGTTCTGATCAATCTGGATAGAGCTGAGATAATGACATGCCCATTCTTAAATGCGAAAGAGAGTGATGTCTCATTTAACCAGGTGGTGCCATCTGCAGTCACTGACCTTCTCTAAAGTGACTGCTTGGCACATACTGGTTGTTCCCATGGCCGAATTATTCCTATGCCAACTTGACTTATGAAATACTTATGAGAAGTATAACAAATATTGTAAAGGCGGGGCACAGTAGCTCACTCCTGTAATCCCAGCACTTTGGGAGGCTGAGGTGGGTGGATCACTTGAGGTCAGGAGTTCAAGACCAGCCAGACAAACATCATGAAACCCCGGCTGTACTGAAAATACAAAAAATTAGCCGGGTGTGGTGGTGGGCACCTGTAATCCCAGCTACTCGGGAGCAGAGGCAGGAGAATTGCTTGAACCTGGGAGGTGGAGGTCGCAGTGAGGCAAGATTGTGTCACCGCACTCTAGCCTGGGTGACACAGTGAGTCTCCATCTCAAAAAAAAAAAAAAAAAAAAAAGTAAGAAAGGCATAGACAGGTCAAGTGGGCTTTTTAAATTACACTTTCCTAATGTTTCTTTTCATGATGATAAGGTAGAAAACAAAGGTCACCATGAGGATTTTCAAACCACCATTTACAGGAGCACAAAAGAACAAAGATGTGTTTAAATATTTAAAATTTTCAAATCAAGCTAACAAACAGTTAAATAAAATAAGAGAAAGATATATTCTTTCCCTTTCCCTTGACACATATGCCTTCATAACCTAGAAGGCTAGATTTGGGTTTAGAATTCTCAAGTTCCTGAGAGTCCCACACCAGAATGTGGTGGTGTGGGACGAGCTGGCCCCAGCACCAGCCTCTAGACCCCTTCGCTCTCTACCCCAGCTCTGTCCACACCAGGAGAGTTCTGATGCTCATTCATGTGAACTCTGCAGGTCCCATGTTTAAGTCTCAGTCACACAACAATCAAGCAGCCACCCCCTTGGGTCTAGTGAGGTGTGCACAGAGGATACAGTACATCCTTGGGAGGACAGACCCAGGAAGAGGTCCACTCAGGCTCTGGAAGTGGATCTGGGGACATTTGGGCAAGATATTTTGGGGTTCCAAGTTCCTAGTTTTGTGTGTATGTGTGTGTGCGTGTGTGTGACGGAGTCTTGCTCTGTCACCCAGGCTGAATGGAGTGCAGTAGCGCAATTTCGTTTCACTGCAACTTCTGCCTCCCAGGTTCAAGCGACTCTCCTGCTTCAGCCTCCCAAGTAGCTGAGATTACAGGCCTGTGCTACCACACCCAGCTAATTTTTGTGTTTTTAGTAGAGACGGGGTTTCAGCATGTTGGCCAGGCTGGTCTTGAACTGCTGACGTCAGGTGATCCATCCACCTCGGCCTCCCAAAGGGCTGGAATTACAGATGTGAGTCACCACACCTGACCTCAATTTGTTAATTTTTAACATCAATTGTAGATGTTATCTTTTTAATGTAGACAATCTCAAACTTTAGAAAAGTTGCAAGTACAGTTCAAAGAACCTTATCTTTTTCTGAACCATTTGAAAGCTAGTTGCCGGTTTAGCCCATCATGTTTGTATTCTTTCTTTCTTTCTTATTATTATTATTTTCTCTCAAAAAGATAGAAACTCACACCTTTGCATTCTTTAGCGTGTGTTTCCAACAAGCATTCTCCTATATAACCACATTACAACCATAAACTCAGGCCTCGTTCAGTTGTCCCAAGAATGTCCTTTTTAGCAGAAGAATCCAATCTGGAATCATGCATTGCATACAGTCATCGTGTCTCTTTAGTTGCCTTCAATCTAGAAGAGTCTTTTCCTGACTTTCACAATCTTGACATTTCTAGCTTAATGGCCACTTGTTTTTTAGAACATCCCTCAATGTGGGCTTGACTAACATATCCTCATGATGAGACTCAGTTTACGCGTCTTCGTCAGGACTGTCACCAAGGCACCGATGCTGCGTTCTCACTGCATCCCATCGGGTGGCACGTGACTTATATTTGTCCCATTACTGGGGATAGTAATTTGGTTCAATTGATTAAGGTGGCGGAGGAAGGGTACTTACTAATTATTTGGTGGGGAGATACTTTCCGACTATTGACTATCCTGTTCTTCAGCAAATGGATGTCTCCTCACAGCACTTGGGATCCAGCCCTGCACACCAGCTTCCCTCCACATGGCTGCTCTCTTTACCCACCCCTGCCTGGTCGCTTCTCCCCTGCTTAGACTCCAGCACCTGATTTTAAGCACCGATCATCCCCACAACCACTCCTGTCATGAAGACATCTACCTTGCTTACCATTAGGCTTTGGATTAAAGTTGTTCATGAAGGGAAGAAGAGGGAGGAAAGAGGAGGGCAGGAGAAGCAAGAGGAGAGCAAGAAGGGGAAGGAGCGAAAATGCAGAGGAAGAGAAAGAACAATATTGATTTACTTTCATAATGGAGAATATGGGAATAATCTGAATTAATGTTAATTCAACATTAGAAAACACTTCTTTTACATGTGAAAAACAATAAGGGCTCTTATAGTACGTTTTGTTTTTTGTTTTGAGATGGAGTTTCACTCTTGTTGCCCAGGCTGGAGTGCAATGGCGCGATCTCGGCTTACTGCAACCTACACCTCCCGGGTTCAAGTAATTCTCCTGCCTCAGCCTCCCGAGTAGCTGGGATTACAGGCATGTACCACCATGCTCGGCTAATTTTGTATATTTTTTAGCGCAGACGGGGTTTCTCCATGTTGGTCAAGCTGGTCTCGAACTCCTAACCTCAGGTGATCTGCCTGCCTTGGCTTCCCAAAGTGCTGAGATTACAGGCATGAGCCACCACAGCCGGCATTACGTTTTAATTATTATTATTTTTTCTCTTTGTTAAAATAAGCTCATACTATGATATCCACTTAATGTGGAAAAACTAAGAAAGGGATTTCTCTAGTTCATATGGCAAATGACCAGCTGAGCTAGGATAAAAAAAAAAAAATTGTAGGATAAAGTCTGTTACTATCTTGTCTCTACTATCTTTGCCTGGCTAGTTTCTGCCTTTTGTTTAAGAATTATAGGTAGGATGGGTGCCGTGACTCACACCTATAGTCCTGGCACTTTGGGAGGCTGAGGTGGGCAGATCACTTGAGCCCATGAGTTCAAGACCAGCCTGGGCAACATGGCGAAACCCCATCTCTACAAAAAAATACAAAAATTAGCTGGACGTGGTGGCGCATGCCTGTAGTCCCAGCTACTTGGGAGGCTGAGGTGATAGGATGGTTTGAGCCCAGGCGGCAGAGGTTGCAGTGAGCCAAGATCATGCCACTGCACTCCAGCCTGGGCAACTCTCAAAAAAATGAAAGAAAGGAAAGAAAGAAGGAAAAAAAGAAAGAGAGAGAGAGATAAAGAAAGAAAGAGAAAGAAAGAAAGAAAGAAAGAAAAAGAAAAGAAAAGAAAAGAAAGAAGGAAGGAGGGAAGGAAGGAAGGAAAAGAAAGAAGTAAAGAAAAGTCCAGGCACAATGGCTCATGCCTGTAATCCCAGCATTTTGGGAGGCGGAGGTGGGCAGATAGCTTGAGCTCAGGAATTCGAGACCAGCCTTGGCAACATGGTGAGACTCCCATCTCCACACTCACACGTGCACAATTTAAAAAGAAAAAAGAAAAATTATGGGTAGAGTTAGTGCCTATATAGCGTGATTGAAGGCGACTTTGAGGTTCCAAATACCTGCTGGAAAAAAGCAATTCCCCTACACAGGTTGGGAAGTAAACACCCCAACAACCCCACAGTGGTATAGCTTCCAGTAAGTGTTTAAGTACACACATGGAGCTGGGCTGGAGGCACGAGCCTATGTTTCCAGATACTCGGGAGGCTGAGGGGAGAAGATATCTTGAGTCCAGGAGTTCAAGTCCAGCCTGGGCAACAAAGTGGGAGACCCCATCTCTGAAAACAAAACAAAACAAAACAAAGCACATCTATTGCCTGAAAGACAGCAGGCTTTTAAGATAGAGTCCTTTAAACATCTCCTGGCCAGGCGCGGTGGCTCACACCTGTAATCTCAGCACTTTGGGAGACCAAGGTGGGCGGATCATCTGAGGTCAGGAGTTCAAGACCAGCCTGGCCAACGTGGTGAAACCCTGTCTCTACTAAAAATACAAAAATTAGACGAGCATGGTGGTGTGTGCCTGTAATTCCAGTTACTCAGGAGGCCGAGGCAGGAGAATTGCTTGAACCCCTTTGCAGTGAGCCGAGATCACGCCACTGCACTCCAGCCTGGGGCAACAGAGCAATACAGTAGCTTAAAAAAAAAAAATCTATTGAGAAGGCTGAAGGCTGGGCACAGTGGCTCACACCTATAATCCTAGCACTTTGGGAGGCTGAGGTGGGAAGAACGTTTGACCCTTGGAGTTCGAGACCAGCCTGGGTAATGTGGCCAGACCTCATCTCAATCAGCAAGGAAGGAAGGAAGGGAGGGAGGGAGGGAGGGAGGGACGGAGGGAAAGAAGAAAAGAAAGAAAAAAGAAAGAAAGGAAGGAAGGAAGGAGGAAGGAAAGAAAGATCTATTGAGACAGGACATGGTGACTCATGCCTGTAATCTCAGCACTTTGTGAAGCTGAGGCAGGAGGATTGCTTGAGGCCAGGTGTTCAAGACCAGCCAGGGCAACATAGCGAGACCCTGTCTCTAAAAAACAAAAACTAAAAAAATTAGTCATATGTGGTGCTGCATGCCTGTAGCCCCAGCTACTTGGGAGGCAGGAGCTTAACTTAAGCCCAGGAGTTCGAGGTTTCAGTGAGCTGTGAATACATCACTGCACTCCAGCCTGGGTCACAGAGGGAGATTCTGTCTCAAAAGAAAAGGAAAGAAAAGAAAAGAAATATCTATTGAATGCCTGCCTTGGGCCAGGTACTGCTAGGGAGATGGCAGTGAACTAGACAATCATGGTACCTGACCTCATAGAGCACCACAGTACAAATACGATGAATGTTACAAAAGCAGAAACCACAGGGGCTAGGAGAGGGTATAATATGGGAAGCTGACCTGGTAATCTTTTTGGAGACTTGAAGAAAATAGGAATTAGCTAAGTGAAAAGTCAGTGGGAGAAGAGAGAGGAGGCAGCAGAGTGCTCTAGGCAGAGGGAAAAGTATATAGTGAGGCCCTAAAAGTAGAGAATCATAGAAATAGAACTAGGAGAAGGGTGGCTAGCGGTAAGGTAAAGATAAAAGCAAGGAGGACCAGGACATAGAGGGCCTCGCAAGCCATGGTAAGAAGTGTAGACTTTATCCCAAGGGCAATAGAAAACCAATGAAGTGTTTTAAGCAGGAAGGTGACATGCAGAATTGCATTTTTAAAAGATCACTATGGATCTAGCATGGTAAATAGACTGTGGGGGCAAGGATGGACACAGGGGAGCCAGTTAGGAAGGTATTTCGGTAGTCTAAGTTGAGATACTGATAGCAGTGAGGTGGAGAGAAGAGGACAATCTGGAGACTTCGGAGTTAGAATTAACAGCACCTGGTGATTCAACGCAGGAGGAGAAAGAGTCAAAGATGATTCCTTATCTTTTCCTTGGTAGCACTTTCAATTATGACTAAGTAGTTATTTGTGCAAGTATTTGTTTGGCTGCCTTCCCCACAAGATTATAAACAACCCTAGGACAGGGATTTATCCTGAACATCTTACATAGGTACATGCTGTAGCAGGGTGTGTGGCACATAGTGGCGTTTAAAAACTGTGTTAAGGCCGGGTGCAGTGGCTCATGCCTGTAATCCCAGCACTTTGGGAGGCCAAGGTGGGCAGATCACTTGAGGTCAGGAGTTTGAGACCAGGTTGGCCAACATGGTAAAACCCCATCTCTACTAAAAAAAAAAAAAAAAAAAAAAAAAAAAAATTGGCCAGGCGCGGTGGCTCATGCCTGTAATCCCAGCACTTTGGGAGGCCTCAGGAGATCGAGACCATCCTGGCAAACACGGTGAAACCCTGTATCTACTAAAAATACAAAAAAAAAAAAAAAATTAGCCAGGCGTGGTGGCAGGTGCCTGTAGTCCCAGCTACTCGGGAGGCTGAGGCTGAGGCAGGAGAATGGCGCGAACCCGGGAGGCGGAGCTTGCAGTGAACCGAGATTGTGCCGCTGCACTCTAGCCTGGGCAACAGAGCAAAACTCCGTCTCAAAAAAAAAAAAGAAAAAAAAATATATATATTTCTATAAATTAGCCAGGCATAGTGGTGGACGCCTGTAATCCCAGCTACTCTGGAGGCTGAGGCAGGAGAATCACTTGAACCTGGGGGGCAGAGGTTGCAGTGAGCCGAGATCGCGCCATTGCACTCCAGCCTGGGGCAACAAGAGCGAAACTCTGTCTCAAAAAATAAAATAAAAACTACGTGTTAAGGCCGGGCGCGGTGGCTCATGCCTGTAATCCCAGCACATTGGGAGGCTGAGGTGGGCAGATCACTTGAGGTCAGGAGTTCGAGACCAGCCTGGTCAACATGGTAAAACCCCATCTCTACTAAAAAACAAACAAAATTAGCCAGGCTGTGGTCGTGGATGCCTGTAATCCCAGCTACTAGGGAGGCTGAGGGAGGAGAATTTCTTAAACCTGGGAAGTGGAGGTTGCAGTGAGCCAAAATTATGCTACTGCACTCCAGCTTGGGCGACAGAGTGAGACTCCATCTCAAAAAACAAAACAAAACAAAAAAAGCTATGTGTTGGCTGGGCTTGGTGGCTCACGCCTGTAATCCCAGCATTTTGGGAGGCCAGGGAGGGAGGATCGCTTGAGCCCAGGAGTTTGAGAGCAGCCTGGGCAACATAGTGAAACCCCATCTCTACAGAAAAATAAAATAAAATTGGTTAAGCATGGTGGTGCATGTCTGTAGTCACAGCTACTTAGGGAGGCTGAGGTGGGAGGATGGCTTGAGCCTGGGAGGTGGAGGCTGCAATGAGTCGTGATCTCACCAGACCCTGTCTCAAACAAAACAAAACTGTTAGTTACATTGTATTTCTGGTTCTCAGCAATTGGGTTTATGGTGATATCACTCACTGAGTTTGGGACATGGAGAATGAAGAAGAGTTTAGTTTTTTTTTAGTTTTTTTTTTTGACAGTCTCACTCTGTTGCCCAGGCTGGAGTGCAGTGGTGCAATCTTGGCTCACTGCAACCTCTGACTCCAAGGTTCAGCTACTTGCCTCAGCCTCCCTAGTAGCTAGGGTGACAGGTGTGCACCACCACACATGGCTAATTTTTTTTTCTTTTTTTTTTTTTTGAGACTGAGTCTCGCTCTGTCACCCAGGCTGGAGTGCAGTGGCATGATCTTGGCTCATAGCAACCTCTGCCTCCCAGGTTTAAGCTTTTTTCAAGCTAGTCTCCTGCCTCAGCCTCCCAAGTAGCTGGGATTATAGGCACGTGCTACCATATGAATTTTAGAATAGTTTTTTCTAATTCTGTGAAAAAATAACATTGGTAGTTTGATAGGAATAGTGTCGAATAAATAGATTGCTTTGAAGAGTATGGCCATTTTAACAATATTGATTCTTCTAGTCCATGAGCATAGAATGTCTTTCCATTTGTTTATATCACCTTTGATTTCTTTTAGCAGTGTTTTGTAGTTCTTCTTCTTTTATAGATCTTCTTGAAAGATCTTGGAAGTCTTTCACCTCCTTGGTTAGATGTATTCTTGGGGTTTTGTATGTTTGTGTGTGGCTATTGTAAATGGGATTGCATTCTTGATTTGGCTCTCAGCTTGAACATTATTGGTGTATAGAAATGCTGTTGATTTTTGTACATTGATTTTGTATCCTCAAACTTTTCTGAAGTCTCAACTTTTGTTTTAGAATCAGGAGGTACATGTGGTTGTTTGTTACCTGTGTATATTTTGTCACACTGAGGTTTGGGGTATGAGTGATCTTGCCACCCTGATAGTGAGCATAGTACCCAATAGGTAGTTTTCAGCCATTTCCCCCCTTTCCCTCCGTCCTCTAGTAGTCCCCAGTGTCTATTGTTCACGTCTTTATGTTCATATGTACCTGATGTTTGGCTCCCACTTCTAAATGAGAACATGTGGTATCTGGTTGTCTGCTCCTGCATTAACTTGCTTAGAATAATGGCCTCCAGCTGCATCCATGTTACTACAGAAAACATTATTTCATTCTTTTTTTTTTTTTCTGAGACAGGGTGTCACCCTGTCATCCAGACTGAAATGCAGTGGCATGATCTCAGCTCACTGCAACCTCTGCCTCCCAGGCTCAAGTGATTCTCATGCCGCCTCCCGAGTAGCTGGGAATACAGGCGTGCACCACTAGTGCCTGGCTAATTTTTGTAATTTTAGTAGAAACGGAGTTTCACCATGTTAGCCAGGCTGGGCTCAAACTCCTAACCTCAGGTGATCCACCTGCCTCGGCCTCCCAAAGTGCTGGGATTACAGGCGTAAGCCCCCACACCAGGCCCTCTTTTTTTTTTTTTTGAAACAGGGTCTCACTTCGGTTGCCCAGGTTGGAGTGCAATAATGTGATCCCAGCTCACTGCAGTCTTGACCTCCCGGGCTAACGTGATTCTCCCACCTCAGTCTCCTGAGTAGCTGGAACTGCAGGCATAAGCCACCATGCCTGGCTAATTTTTTTTGTATTTTTAGTAGAGATGGGGTTTTGCCATGTTGCCCAGGCTGGTCTCGAACTCCTGGACTAAAGAAATCCACACACTTAGGTCTCTCAAAGTGCTGGGATTACAGGCATGAGCCACCATGCTCAGCCTGATTTCATTCTTTTTTATGGCTGGAAATTTCTTTTTCCTTTTTTCCTGAATTGCCACAAAATCATGAGTTCTTTGAAGTCAAGGATAATGTCTAATTTACATTTGTATTAAAGTGGTTTGTCACAGTGTTAGAAAAGAAAAAGGAATTTAGTGAGTACTTGCTGAATGAATGAATTTTAGAGACAGACTTAAGCGCCCTCTTCTAGATTACAATGATAGATGGAAATGTTAACAGAAATGAGTTCATGGTGTCCAGAAAAAAGTAACTAGAGAAAAGATAGGTAAAGACTAAGGGAAATGAGTCCCGTCATGGTGGATCACACCTGTAATCCCAGCACTTTGGGAGGCCGAGGCGGGTGGATCACCTGAGGTCAGGAGTTCAAGGCCAGCCTGGCCAACATGGTAAAACCCCGTCTCTACAAAAATTAGCCAGGCATGATGGCGGGTGCCTGTAATCCCAGCTACTTGGGAGGCTGGGGTAGGAGAATTGGGAGGCAGAGGTTGCAGTGAGCTGAGATCATGCCATTGCATTCCAGCCTGGGCAACAGAGTGAGACTCTGTCTCAAAACAAACAAACAAACAAAAGATTAAGGGAAATGAAGACTCATCTTTTTGGAGCTCCAGTCTTGGGTATATTTGAATTTGCCTCTAAGTCCCTTAATCCTCATTATCACAAATGTCCACTGAGAACACTGCTTTGTAAGAAACACACACACACAAACATGTTTGTACTTCCCAAAGTGTGTTGAAAGGACAGCTTTCCTATCATCTCTTTATTTCTTAATCTTTCCTTATTTCTGAACTAACACACCTATTAATAAGAGTCTAGGCCGGGCGCAGCGGCTCATGCCTGTAACCTCAGCACTTTGGGAGGCCGAGGGGGGTAGATCACCTGAGGTCAGGAGTTTGAGACCAGTCTGGCCAACATGGTGAAACCCTGTCTCTACTAAAAAAAAAAAAAAAAAAAAAATAGCTGAGCGTGGTGGCGGGTGCTTGTAATCCCAGCTACTCCAGAGACTGAGGCAGGAGAATCGCTTGAACCTAGGAAGCAGAGGTTGCAGTGAGCCAAGGTTGCACCATTACACTCCAGCCTGGGCAACAAGAGCAAAACTCCATGTTAAAACAAAACAAAAATCTTACATGTACCCTGGAAATATTGTTTTCTGGGTAGAAATTTGGCTTTCTGTACTCTTCAGCTCCGATTTCTTTTCAAATCAACTTTAACCTCTTCTGAACCAGAAGGTATGTAGTAGGAGTGATCACTAGGTGATGAAAATGCTTTGGACATGGAGAATGCAGGTAGGAGACTCTTTCCCAACTCCTTAGACTAGGAAGTTAAGGCCTTTAGGAAGCAAAGGATCTCAGAACTGGCTAGGCAGGCAAAGTTCATGGTGTGTGCAGGCTCCTGACTGCAGAACTTTTAGGATTCAAGGTCAATTTGAGACCACAAAGGTCAGAGATGTTGTGAGGGTCTGGTTTTCTGCACCAAAGCCTTGGAAAGGCATTTTTCATGCCAACTTTTCCTGATCATTTAATTTTAAAAATGTTGAGAGCAGGGACAGAATCTGTACTTCATTGCATTTTCCAAAGATAGTCTAGTTAACAATGGGCTAAATGTACAAACAAACTTCCAGCGGTAAATGACACTTTAGGTTAATGTTTAACTTATTAACTCCTAGGAAACGAAGTGTCACCTTGTATTTTTATCACTGATTTTAAGGTTTAAAGCATTTCACGCCAATGTTTTTTTTTTTTTATTTCTTCCAATATCCCTATAACTAGATAAGGCACAAGAATTATGATACACAGCCGGGCGCAGTGGCTCATGCCTGTAATCTCAGCACTTTGGGAGGCTGAGGTGGGCGGATCACCTGAGGTCAGGAGTTCGAGACTAGCCTGGCCAACATGGTGAAACTCCATCTCTACTAAAAATACAAAAATTAGCCGAGCGTGGTGGCGCACGCCTCTAATCCCAGCTACTCGGGAGGCCGACGCAGGAGTATTGCTTGAACCAGGGAGGTGGAGGTTGCAGTGAGCCGACATCGCACCATTGTACTCCAGCCTGGGTGACAGGGTGACACCCTGTCTCAGAAAAAAAAAAAAAAGAATGAAATAATGTTTTCTGTAGTAACATGGATGCAGCTGGAGGCCATTATTCTAAGCAAATTAATGCAGGAGCAGAAAACCAGATACCACATGTTCTCATTTAGAAGTGGGAGCCAAACATCAGGTACATATGAACATAAAGACGAGAACAACAGACACTGGGGACTACTAGAGGACGGAGGGAAAGAGGGGGGCAATGGCTGAAAACTACCTATTGGGTACTATGCTCACTATCAGGGTGGCAAGATCACTCATACCCCAAACCTCAGTGTGACAAAATATACACAGGTAACAAACCACCACATGTACCTCCTGATTCTAAAACAAAAGTTGAGACTTCAGAAAAGTTTGAGGATACAAAATCAATGTACAAAAATCAACAGCATTTCTATACACCAATAATATTCAAGCTGAGAGCCAAATCAAGAATGCAATCCCATTTACAATAGCCACACACAAACATACAAAACCCCAAGAATACATCTAACCAAAGAGGTGAAAGACTTCCAAGATCTTTCAAGAAGATCTACAAAAGAAGAAGAACTACAAAACACTGCTAAAAGAAATCAAAGGTGATATAAACAAATGGAAAGACATTCTATGCTCATGGACTAGAAGAATCAATATTGTTAAAATGGCCATACTCTTCAAAGCAATCTATTTATTCGACACTATTCCTATCAGACTACCAATGTTATTTTTTCACAGAATTAGAAAAAACTATTCTAAAATTCACATGGAACCAAGAAAGACCTCAAATAGCCAAAGCAATCCCATGCAAAAAGAACAAAGCTGGAACATCATATTACCTGACTTCAAACTATACTATAACACTACAGTAACCAAAACAGCATGGTAGTGGTACAGAAACAGACACATGGACCAACGGAACTGAATAGAGAACCCAGAAATAAAGCCACACATCTACAGTGATCTGATCTTCAACAAAGATGACAAAAATAAGCAATAGGGAAATGACTCCCTATTCAATAAATGTGCTGGGATAGCTGGCTAGCCATATGCAGAAGAATGAAACTGGACTCCTATCTGTCTCCATAAACAAAAATTAACTCAAGATTGATTAATTAGGATTTAATTAGGTCAAGTGGGACCTAATTAAACTAAAGAGCTTCTTTTCTGCACAGCAAAAGAACCTATCAACAGAGTAACAGATGATCTACAGAATGGGAGAAAATATTCACAAACTACATATCCAACAAAGGTATAATATCCAGAATATGTAAGGAACTTACTTAAACGATTAAATAAGTGAAACCCAAATAACCCAATTAAAAAATGGGAAAAGACATGAACAGACATTTCTCAAGACATACAAGTGGCTAACAAACATGAAAAAATGCTCCATATCACTAATTGTCAGAGAAATGCAAATGGACACCACAATGAGATACCATCTCATGACAACTATAATGGCTATTATTAAAGAGTCAAAAAATAACAGATGCTGGCAAGGTTTCAGGGAAAAGGGAACGTTTATACACTGTTGGTGGGAATGTAAATTAGTTCAGCCACTGTGGAAAGCAATTTGGAGATTTCTCAAAGAACTAAAAACAGAACTACCAATCAACCCAGCAATCCATTACTGAGTATATATCCAAAAGAAAACAAATCATTCCACCAAAAAGACACAGCACAATAGCAAAGACATGGAATCAATCTAGGTGCCTATCAATGGTTGATTGGATAAAGAAAATGTGGTACATATATGCCATGGACTACTACACAGCCATAGAAAAGAACTAAAGTATGTCCTTTGCAGCAACATGTATGCAGTTGGCGGGGGGGCATTATCTTAACTTAATTAACACAGGGACAGAACAGCAAATACCCATATTCTCACTTATAAGTGGGTACATATGGACATAAAAATGGCAATCATAGAAACTGGGGACTACTAAGTGGGGAGGGAGAGAAGCAAAGGTTGAAAAAGTAACTGTTGGGTATGATGTTCAGTACCTGGGTGATAGGATCATTTGTGCCCCAAACTTCAGCACCACAAAATATACTCAGGTAACAAATCTGCACATGTACTCCCTGAATCTAAAATATAAGTTGAAAAATAAAAATTGAAATTATATTTAAAAAATAAATATGCCAGTTGTGGTGGCTCACACCCGTAATCCCAGCACTTTGGGAGGCTGAGGTGGGAGGATTGATTGAGCCCAGCAGTTCAAGGCTAGCCTCAGCAAACTGCAAAACCCTGTCTCTACGAAAAATATAGAAAATTAGCTGGATGTGGTGGCACATGCCTATAGTCCCAGCTACTTGGGAGGCTAAGGTTGGAGGATTGTTTGAGCCCAGGAGGTGGAGGTTGCAGCAAGCCAAGACTGGGCCACTGCACTCCTGCCTGGGCAACAAGAGTGAGACTCTATCTCAAAAAAATAAAAATAAAAATAAATAAAAAGATAAATAATAAATAAAACAATACACTAAAAAAAAAAAAAAAAAGAAAAAGAAAAAAGAAATTCAAGGAATTCTGGAGACCCAAAACATTTTCTGGAATATAAAGAGAATAACAGATGGGTCCATTTTCATAGATAAATACCACTTTGTTTAAAATTTAAAACATTTTTTTAATTAAAAAAAATTTTAAATAAAGACAGGGTCTTGCTATGTTGCCCAGGCTGGTCACAAACTCCTGGGCTCAAGTGATCTTCCTGCCTTGGCCTCCCAAGATGCAATTTAAAAAATTTTATTTATTTATTTTCGTGCATTGTAAGATAAATACCATCTTCTGATTTGCTATTATTGAAACCATGACTCTCAGTCCAAATACTCCTGTGTGGGCATATAACCTTACATTCATACACTGTTAAATTTTAAACTGGTTCTTTTTTCTTCTTCTTCTTCTTTTTTTTTTTGAGACAGAGTCTGGCTCTATTGCCTAGACTAGAGTGCAGTGGCATGATCTCGGCTCACTGCAACCTCTACCTCCTGGGTTCAAGCGATTCTCCTGTCTCAGCCTCCCCAGTAGCTGAGATTTTAGGCACCCACCACCATGCCCAGCTAATTTTTTTTTTTTTTTTTTTGTATTTTTAGTAGAGACGGGGTTTCACCACGTTGGCCAGGCTGGTCTCGAACTCCTGACCTCAAGTGATCTGCCTGCCTCAGCCTCCCAAAGTGCTGGGATTACAGGCATGAGCCACCACGACCGACCCTAAAGTGGTTCTTAAGTAAAGGGCTTTTGCATTTCATTCATCCTTGGGTTTGTTTTTGAGGTATTTCTTCATACTGAAGGACTTAGCAGATGCTTTGGCAGACTCATCAATTCTGAGTCAAAGCACATATGTGATAAGAAGCATAGGGCGTAGCGTCCAAGAATATTTTGTTCTCCCTAGTTTTAAAGTTTAAAGCCTTGTTTGCCTTATTTAAAGAGATGTGCTTGATTATTATTTAGATTTTTTTTTTTTTTTTTAAGACAGTCTCGCTCTGCTGCCAGGCTGGAGTGCAGTGGTGTGATCTTGGCTCACTGCAACCTCTGCCTCCTGGGTTCAAGCAATTCTCCTGCCTCAGCCTCCTGAGTAGCTGGGATTACAGGCAGGCACCACCACACCTGGTTAATTTTTGTATTTTTAGTAGAGACGGTGTTTCACCATGTTGGTCAGGCTGGTCTCAAACTCCTAACCTCGTGATCTGCCCACCTCGGCCTCCAAAAGTGCTGGGATTACAGGCGTAAGCCACCACACCCCGCCTAGAATTTATATTTTAAAACAGCTTTGCAAAGCTGAGTTTTGACATTTTCTATTTTGATGACTCATTTGACTATCCAAATAATATTTTTAAAGTTTAATAATAACTGGGCTTCTAACTTCCAACACTTGGTGTTTGAAACTGAGGTACACAAAACAGAAGAGAACCAAAAACAAAAGCTCAGAATGTTTTACCACAACAATTATTTAATATTTCTTCATTTTCTCATTGTATACTCAGAGTTTTGACTACAGTGATTCTAGCTTGTAATCTGTATACTGTGAATCCTAATGACTGTTAAACAGATTAATATAGAGCTATACTCAATCTATGAGCTCAAGATCAAGTTATCTTGTGTGTAATAGATATTCAATCTTTATTTCATTCTTTCATTCAACATACATTTATTGAGGGCTTTCTAAGGGGCAGGCACTATTCTAGATGCTGAGACTACATCAGTGAACAAAACAGACAAATCCTTGCTTCAGCGGAGCTGATATTTTAGTGGAGCTTATGTTCATTTATCCAAAAATCTCAAATAATCAGTTTCGAAAATGAACTCCACTTGTACGGCAGAAGGGAGAGAAATGACCAGAACTCCAAATCATTTGAAAGTTGCAGCATGGTGTAAAAGGCCACTGGATTTGCAATTAGGAGACATTGATTGTAGCCCTAGTTGTTATTAATCCTTCTTGTTATTTTCTTATTCTTAGTTTTCTCATCTGTTAAATAATGACATTGAATTTCATAATCTCAAAAGTCCCTATGGATTAAATGATTGAGCAGTTTATTATTCTATGATATATGACAGGCATTTACTAAATTAATGTAAATTTACATATGATGAAATGCACAGATTACAGGGATTTATTTTTTAAAGACAAGACATGTCTAATGAGTCATCCTAAACTCCTATACCTTCTGTGGCTGTAGTACTTTATAGAGTTATATATTATGTTCAGAGTAATGGTCCTGAGGCATTACAGGGTGCTGAATCAGTTAAGAGAATATTTAATTACGTTCATTAGACTACTTATTAAAGCACGAAAATGGACTGAGGCAATTTAGAGAGATTTCAAACAGAAAGTGTCTTCTCATTAACCCATACTTAATCAGAGGCTCAATTAACCAGTATACTCTGTTCCAAGATTTTACAGTTTTTAGACTTATTTTTCTTTACAACCATGACAATATTGCTTCTAAATCCCAGCCATTTCATATGTATACTGCTGTAATCAATGGATTATTGCTCCCTCAAACAATATGAAATGCTTCTACCAAAACAATCACTTCAGAGATAGAAAAACAATTGTTTAAATATGAAACAGACTTGAGTGAGCTAAGATTGTGACTTTTGCTTTAAAACACTCTAGATGTATTCTATCAAATATATGTGCAATTAAAAAGCAAATTAAAAATAAGAAATAGCCAGGCATGATGGCTCACATCTGTAATCCCAGTACTTTGGGAGGCCGAGGTAGGGGAATAGCTTGAGTCCAGGAGTTCAAGATCAGCCTGGGCAACATAGTGAGACATCATCTCTACAAAAAATAAACAAAATTAGTTGGGCGTAGTGGTGGTGTCTGTAGTCCCAGCTACTCGGGAGGCTGAGATGGAAGGATCACTTGAGCCCAAGACATGGAGGCTGCAGTGAGCAGAGATTGCACCACTGCACTCCAGCCTGGGTGACAGAATGAGACTGTGTCTCAAAAAATAAAATAAAGTAAAATAAAATAAATAAATAATAGCAGGAAGTCCTCTTCTATTCACTGTACCTGAGAATCTAAAGCTAAAGAACAATTCCTTGAGATTTTAGTGGATACATAAATTGGTTCAACTCTACAGAGCAATAAAGGAAGATTTAAAAGGGTTTGGTTATGCAATATTTGATTGTCACATTCAGGGAGAGTTTTAAGCTTGGCCTATATACTAAATCTGTGTACTCATTCATCCTTTTGAACTTATTCCAAAATTACAACTTTCTTTCACAGAGTACCTCACATTCCACTCATTTTCCTTAAATTGGTAAGGAAATTTTATTTTATGTACTTGTTTATATTTTATTTCATTTTATTTTTTTGAGATGGAGTCTCGCCCTGTCGCCCACGCTGGAGTGCAGTGGCGCGATCTCGGCTCACTGATCTCCGCCTCCCGGGTTCAAGTAATTCTCCTGCCTCAGCCTCCCGAGCAGCTGGGACTACAGGTGCCCGCCACCACGCCCGGCTGATTTTGTATTTTTAGTAGAGACGGGGTTTCACCATATTGGCCAGGCTGGTCTCGAACTTCCGACCTTGTGATCCGCGCCCCGCCCCCCCCCCCCGGCCTCCCAAAGTGCTGGGATTACAGGAGTGAGCCACCGTGCCCAGCCTATGTATATATTTTATGTATTTATTTTTGAGACAGAGTCTGGCTCTGTCGCCCAGGCTGGCGTGGAGTGGCGCAATCTCGGCTCACCTCCTGGGCTCAAATGAATCTCCTGCCTCAGCCTCCTGAGTAGCTGGGACTACAGATGTGAGCCACCACACCCGGATAATTTTTTTTTATTTTTTATTTTTAGTAGAGACGGGGTTTCACCATGTTGACCATGCTGGTCTTGAACTCCTGACCTCAGGTGATCCACCTACCTCAGTCTCCCAAGGGGGAAATCTTATTTCTTTGACCATGAATATCTCCTCTGAAATTATCATTGTCCACAATAGCATTTCCATTTTGTGAAAAAGCTAGAACCCCAATATCCTCCTTTCATGTCACCTTAGTGTTTCTCTTTTATTTGTCTTTTATCAGTTACTTCCTTTCATTGGTCAGTTAAGTCAATCTTTTAGAAACATTATGTTTTATTCCTTTCTTTCTCCTGGTTCTCCTTTACTTCTCACGCTTTCGTTTATTAATTATTATTTTAAAGAGACAGGGGTCTCCCTATGTTGCCCAGGCTGGTCTGGAACTCCTAGACTCAAGCAGTCCCCCTGCCTTGGCTTCCCAAAGTGCTGGGATTATAGGTGTGAGCCACCACACCCAGCCCACTTCTCAGTCTTTTAAAACACCTTTCCTCATTAGTCAAACTAACAACCTAAACATTTGTATTGAGGACATAACACACACCCAACAATGTGTGTGGTGAGTGTTCAAGGGATAGGAGTGATCTGGGCTTAGAGCTTGCAGTCAAAGAGCTCACAGTCTAGTTAGGGAGACAGCAAACATATCAGAAAAAACAAGACAACAAGAAAAACATTAACAGTAAACCACAGGGTTCTGGCTGCCAGTGTAACTCAGGAGTTCAGAAAACCAAGCAGCTAGAAGAGACAAAGTAGAGAAACAGGCCGGGTGCAGTGGCTCACGCCTGTAATCCCAACACTTTGGGAGGCCGAAGGGGGCTGATTATCTGAGGCCAGGAGTTCGAGACCAGCCTGGCCAACATGGTGAAACCCCCGTCTCTACTAAAAAATACAAAAATTAGCCGAGTGTGGTGGCAGGCACCTGTAATCTCAGCTACCTGGGAGGCTGAGACAGGAGAATCACTTGAACCCGGGAGTCGGAGGTCGCTGTGAGCCAAGATTGCGTCATTGAACTCCAGCCTGGGTGACAAGAGTGAAATTCTGTCTCAAAAAAAAAAAAAAAAGAAGAAAAAGAAAAAAGAAAAAGCCACACAATCATCTGCCAGGACATCTTACACAAATCTACCAAGGTGTGCATTCTTATTTCATCTGGGGCCTGAGGGCAGCTATTAATATGAAGGGAAAGCAACCAGGCAACCAGATAGATTGGTGAATTTGCGTAAATATATCTTTTTTTTTCTAGCCGTATTAATTTGGCTGGATCACCAAACATGCCATTGAAAAAGATGTGTCCAGTTACAAATATCAGAAAAGCCTGTGTGTGAATGCTTTTGTGTGTGTGTGTGTGTGTGTGTGTGTGTGTGTGTGTGACAGACAGAGACAGAGACAGAGAGAGACTTCACCAGGTGGGAACAAATCCAAAGGTGCATACTCAGAACACCACTACAGCAATCCAACCCTGCTCCACCAACATAAACCCATGTGTCATTGGGTATAAATATCCTTATTAAAGAGATCAGATCTATTGATTAATGCCAGACTCATGGGTACCATATAAAACAGAACACTTTCCAAGAGACATCTGACAGTGCCTTGTATCCCAGATAGACGTGTGTTTATCAAGTCACACAGTGACTTGGAGACCGCCATAGTTTTACCCTGACCAAGACTGTCATAGAGCTTGGCTTCTAACCTCAGCAGAAGGCTTGCTCATGTCCATGCACTTAGTCGGTTTATTCTAGTTTCACGAAGTGGAGGTTTTTGATTTCTGATCTGGCACAGATGCTCCGTCCCATGCCTTCTCCAGGGATGTTTTCTGAGATCATCCAGGTTTTACCAGGTTTCATGGGGCGAGAACCCGTCCTCACTTAAAAAGTAAGGAAGTTATGCCCCCTGCAGGACAAATCGGTAACTGCAGGCCCGGTGATCTGCGAGGACAGTGTTCTGTGCCTTTTGGAGCACCAGATTGTTTCTCTCCACAATGTGGCGCTGCTGTTCTAAGTGTCATTTTAGGGCCAGTTTAGGGTAGGAAAGAAAGTGACAGCAAGAATTAGAAGGTGTAGGGGAGGGCGCCAGGGAAGTAGGGAAAGGAGATGTTAGGAAGAAAGCTAGTGGGCTACTTCTGCCAGATAGGGCTTCCCTAGCACCCCAAATCTGATCTATTGCAATTAGTAAAGTTATCTCCTAGTCCAAGGAATTAATCCAGTAGTTCCCAAATCTGGCTGACTGGCAGAATCACCAGGAGAACATTTTTAAAGATACAGATTCCCAGATTTTATCCCAAGAAACTCTGATTCATAAATTTTGAGAGGAGCCCAGTCATCTGTCTTTTTAAAAAGCTTTTTCAGAAGATCATTTGTGTGTTGTTTATCTAAGCTTTAGAAGGGAAAAAATATTTTAAGGGGAACCAGTCTTAGTCCTCTCAGGACTCTGTGAATACAACTTTTTTTTTTTTTTTTTTTTTTTGAGACAGAGTCTCATTCTGTCGCCCAGGCTGGAGTGCAGTGGCGCCATCTCTGCTCACTGCAACCTCCGCCTCCTGGGTTCAAGCGATTCTCCTGCTTCAGCCTCCTGAGTAGCTGGGGTTACAGGCGCCCACCCCAATGCCCAGCTAATTTTTTTGTATTTTTAGTAGAGATGGGGTTTCATCATGTTGGCCAGGCTGGTCTCGAACTCCTGACCTCAGGTGATCCACCCACCTTGGCCTCCCAAAGTGCTGGGATTACAGGCGTGAGCCACTGCGTCCAGCCGGCCAGAATTTTCTTAAAGCAAAGCAGCCTAGAGTTCATTGAGGAGGTCTTCGCTTAGTGGTCCTGAGTGCCATGACCTTTCCAACTATAGACAAATACCATCAATTATTTTGTAATGGCTCTTTACACTATTTAGATGTTTACTTTCCAGCCAGGCGTGGTGGCTCATGCTTGTAATCCCAGAACTTTGGGAGGCCAAGGTGGGAAGATCACTTGAGGCCAGGAGTTTAAGACCAATCTGACCAACATAGTGAGACCCCATCTCTAAAATTTTTTTTAAAAAATTAATAAATAAATGTTTAATGAATTAATTATTTTGAGATGGAGTTTTGCTCCTGTTGCACAGGTTGGAGTGCAATGGCATGATCTCGGCTCACCGCAACCTCCGCCTCCCGAGTTTAAGCAATTATCCTGCCTCAGCCTCCTGAGTAGCGGGGATTACAGGCATGTGCCACCACGCCCCGCTAATTTTGTCATTTTTAGTAGAGACAGGGTCTCTCCATGTTGGTCAGGCTGATCTCAAACTCCCAACCTCAGGTGATCCGCCTGCCTCTGCCCCACAAAGTGCTGAGATTATAGGCGTTGAGCCACCAGGCCCAGCCATAAATGTTTATTTTCAAAGCAACTAGAACCAATTTGTTTCCTTCCTGCGATAATTATCCACTTGGTAATTGTAATAAATAATAACAACTATCAGACTACATTAGTCCTTAAAGATGGTGCCCAATATATTGTTGTATGTTGGAAAATATATACGTGGAAAAAGAAAATTGCAAGAAAATGCAGACAGCAAAGTGATAGAAAAGTACATAAACAGCAAAAGAACAGAAAAGTATTTGGAAGGAAATATACTCAACTCTCTTTTTTTTTTTTTTTTTTTTTTTTTTTTTGAGACGGAGTCTCACTCTGTCACCAGGCTGGAGTACAGTGGCACCATCTTGGCTCACTGCAACCTTCACTTCCCGAGTTCAAGCGATTGTCTTGCCTCAGCCTCCCAAGTAGCTGGGACTACATGTGTGTGCCACCATGCCTGGCTAATTTTTGTATTTTTAGTAGAGATGGAGTTTTGCCACATTGGCCAGGTTGGTCTTGAACTCCTGACCTCAGGTGATCCGCCTGCCTCAGCCTCCTAAAGTGCTGGGATTACAGGCGTGAACCACTGCTCCCGGCCGAAATATACTCAACTCTTAAGAGTAAACACCTCTGGAGAATGGAACTGGGAAGAGAACAGCATTCCATTTTTATTTTACATGCCTCTGATTTTTTTTAAACAACTAGAATATATTATTTGTTCTCTTCTCCCCAGCAAATCAAATACAGATATTAGATAGATGGCAATGACGAAGGCACAGTTATTTAATCTCTCCAAATTCCCACATCAAAACTGGGAGAGCAACTGGACAACAAACCCAAAATCCCCGGACCACATTTTGCAAAACCAGGTGACAAGGTATCCCTAGGAATCCCATATGCAAGCAGGTGAAACTCAATACCCACAAGCTCTGTACCATTTCAGCATCTGCATGGGAAAAGCTACAGGACAGCTGACAGACCCCCAGCTGGAGAACTCCAAAACAGCCAACAGGAAAGTGAGGTGGGTCAATCTGAAAACAAGAGGTAGAACTGGAGGAGTTTGGCCTAATCCTATTAGTGGGTGAGTGCGTGTGGGGCCCATGAGTCTGGCTAGAGCAATCCAGTCCCTAGAAACCCATGAAACTGACCAACCAGGGCCCCATTTCAGGACATGGCCACACACTGAAGAAAAACGTCTAGATTTAGAGTCAAAATTAAGCAGGACTGGGATAAAAAAAGGCCAATAAAAGAGGTGTTCAGATAAGGTGGAGGAGGAAAGCAACAATATCAGAGTCACAGAAAGCAAGCCATCATATTTTTAAACACTACACTCCTATCTCCTAAAATTTCAGGAAGCCAACCTCACATAGAAATAAGCAACAGAAAAGTATCAAGGTTAAATCTAATAAAAGTTATTGTGAGGAAAAGGAGAATTAAGAGGCAGAATAGTTTCTACAAACAATGAAAGTATATTAGAAACAGTAAAACTCTACAATTTTTTGCTTTGAAACCAACTGGAAAACCCCTTTTAAATGATATAAGACATAAAAGAATAGTAAAAATCGGAAACAGACAAACTCAGAAATAAAGTGACAGAACTCAGGAAATAATTAGAAAGAAAATAATTTCAGAAATAAAGACAAACTATCAGAAACACCACAGTGAATAGGCAGAACAAATAATGCCTTAAGAAAAATAGAAGGTGAAGGCCGGGTGTGGTGGCTCACACCTGTAATCCCAGCACTTTGGGAGGCCTAGGCAGGTGGATCACCTGAGGTCAAGAGTTTGAGACCAGCCTGGCCAACATGGTGAAATCCTGTCCTTACTAAAAATATAAAAATTAGCCGGGCATGGTGGCAAGCTCCTGTAATCCCAACTACTTGGGAAGCTAAAGCAGGAGAATCACTTGAACCCAGGAGGCAGAGGTTGCAGTGAGCCAAGATTGCGCTCCAGCCTGGGCGACAAGAGTGAAACTCCGTCTCAAAAAAAAAAAAAAAAAAAAAGAGAAATAGAAGGCAAAAAACAGGGAACATTTAAAAAACAAAAAAGAGCTGGGTGTGGTGGCTCACATCTGTAATCCCAGCATTTTAGGAGGCTGAAGTGGGAGAATCAGTTGAGCGCAGGACTTCGAGACCAGCCTGGGCAACACAGGGAGACCACATCTCTCTCAAAAAAAAAAAAAAAAAAAAAAAAAAAAAATATATATATATATATATATGTATATTAGCTGAGCATGATGGCATGTGCCTGTAGTCTGAGCTACTTGGGGGGCTGAGGTGAGAGGATCACCTGAGCCCAAGGAGATCAAAGCTTCAATGAGCTATGGTTGTGCCGCTGCACTTCAGCCTGGGAGATAGAGCAAGACCTGTCTCAAAACAAGTAAATAAATAAATAGAAAATAACCCAAAAAGAAATAGAAAAGATTAAAGAGAAAGTGGCAAATATTGAAGATAAAATAAGAACATCCAACGTATGGACAATGAAAGATCTTTAATCTCATTGCTGGGAGAGGTCCCGACTATCTTTCATGCATAACAGTTTAAGAATTTTAACTTTTTTCTTTTTTTTCTTTTAGACAGAATCTTGCTCTGTCACCCAGAATCAAGTGATTCTCCTGCCTCAGCCTCCCGAGTAGCTGGGACTACAGGCGCATGCCACCACACCCAGCTAATGTTTTATTTTTAGTAGAGACAGAGTTTCACCATGTTGGCCAGGCTGGTCTGGAACTCCTGACCTCAGGTGATCCGCCCACCTCGGCCTCCCAGAGTGCTGGGATTACAGGTGTGAGCCAGCGCACCCGGCCAACTTTTTATTTTTTTAAGACAGTTTCACTCTGTCACCCAGGCTGGAGTGCAGTGGCACAGCCTTGGTTCACTGCAACCTCCACCTGCTGGGTTCAAGCGATTCTCCTGCCTCAGCCTCCCAGGTAGCTGGGATTACAGGCACCCGCCACCATGCCCGGCTAATTTTTGTATTTTTAGGAAATACGGGGTTTCACCATGTTGGTCAGGCTGGTCTTGAACTCCTGGCCTCAAATGATCCACCCGCCTCGGCCTCCCAAAGTGCTGGGATTATAGGTGTTAGCCACCTCATCCAGTCTAATTTCAGCTTTTTATTTTCACCTACACTAAAAAAAGTTTTAAAATTCATTCAATGGTCTGAAGTTTTTTCACTGATTGAAACTCAAACCCCCATTTTCTAGAAAGGCATCTTGTAGCTAGTTGTAAAAATAAACATGCAAGATGCAGAGAATAATATGCATCATCCTCTATATCTTGGGGCTGATTGAGATTTTATGGGTCCTGAAGCTTATACAATTTAAGGAACACTCTTTAAGAAAAAGAATACAAAAATATCTTTAATTCCTAGCTGGGTTTTATTGGGCTCCCCTATGTCAGATACATAATCGTCCATTGGAAAGTCATGATCACAGCTGTCAGAACACTCAGGGATATAATAATGTGTCAAAGTGTATGCAAAGCAGGAAGAGTCAGCAGTTATAAATACTCTTTCACAGTAGCAATCAGGAGAAACTAATAAAGAGAACTAAGAAGAAAATAGCGATTGGCACCCCACCATGCCAGACTTCCCAGCTTCATCCCCAGATCTCTTTACCTGCCTCACTGCCGCAATCTCCATCTTCACCCCCTAAATGCACCCTTCCCTTCCTCTGCACTCTCACTGTACAGCCAATTGCCTGTTTACTCAATGGAATCACCTTAAGGATAAGAATTGTGTACTGTTGACTGTTGTTTCTCCAGAGCCTAACAGTTCCTGAGCACGTAACTGGTGCTCAATAACTATTCATAGAATGTAATGAGATATTCTGGTACCTCAGCTCCTTACGCTTACATTTGCTGTGCTTCCAGCATAGCTTTTCTGGAGTGTGCTATAATTCAGGAAAAGAAAATATCCTTTCTTTTTGAATTTTTTTTTTAGTTTTTATTTTTTTGTAGAGATGAGGTCTTACTATGTTTCCCAGGCTGGTCTGAAACTCCTGGGCTCAAGCGATCAAGTGATCCTCCGACCTCAGGAGTGCTGGGATTCCAGGCCTAAGCCACCATGCCCAGCCAAAAACATCCTTTCTCATCTCTTGCTTTGTCGCCCAGGCTGGAGTGCAGTGTTGCGATCTCGGCTCACTGCAACCTCTGCCTCCCAGGTTCAAGCGATTCTCCTGTCTCAGCCTCCTGAGAAGCTGAGATTACAGGCACACACCACCATGCCCAGCTAATTTTTGTATTTTTAGTAGAGATGGGGTTTCACCATATTGGTCAGACTGGTCTCAAACTCCTGACCTCAGGTGATCCACCCACCTCAGCCTCCCAAAGTGCTGGGATTACAGGCATGAGCCACCACGCCCAGCCAGGAGAATATTTTTGTAACCTGCATAATAGTATCTAATAAGTTTTTGCTCAACCCAAGATTTTATATAAGAAAAAAACCCCAATAACTTAAAATTCCTCAAAATTATGAGCTTTTGCTCTTTGAAGTTTGTTAAGAAAAGAAAAAAGACAAGCAACAGACTGGGAGAATACAGAAATAACTCAATATCCACAAGTAGTGTACCATTTTAGCATCTGCGTGGGAAAAATCAAAGGAAGCAACAGGACAGCTGACAGACCTCTAAAAGGGTCTCGTATCTGATAAAGGACTTGTATCCAGAATATAGAGAGAGCTCTCAAAATTCAGTAATAATAAAACAAACAACCCAATTTTTAAAATGGGGAAACTATTTGAATAGAAAACTCACCCAAGAAGATATATGGATAGCAGCCAGGCACGGTGGCTCAAGCCTGTAATCCCAGCACTTTGGGAGGCTGAGGCGGGAGGATCATGAGGTCAGGAGATGAAGACCATCCTGGCTAACACGGTGAAACCCCATCTCTACTAAAAATACAAAAAAAAATTAGCCGGGCATGGTGGCGGGTGCCTGTAGTCTCAGCTACTCGGGAGGCTGAGGCAGGAGAATGGCGTGAACCCAGGAGGCGGAGCTTGCAGTGAGCCGAGATCACGCCACTGCACTCCAGCCTGGGGGACAGAGCAACACTCCGTCTTGAAAAAAAAAAAGATATATGGATAGCAAATAAGCACAGAAAAAGATGTTCAACCTCATTAGCCAGTAGAGAAATGCAAATTAAAACCTCAGTGATACTACTACATACTTACTACAAGAGCCATAATCCAGATGAGTGTTTTGGCAAGAATGGGAAGCAACCAGAACTTTCTTCCTTTCTTTTTTTTACAGAAAGCATCTTACTATGTTGCCCAGGCTGTTTCAAACTCCTGGGCTTGCATGGACACGGTGGCTCATGCCTGTAACCCCAACACTTTGGGGAGGTTGAGGCGGGTGAATCTGAGATCAGGAGTTCGAGACCAGCCTGGCCAACAAGGTGAAAGCCCGTCTCTATTAAAAATACAAAAAATTACTTGGGTGTGGTGGTACACGCCTGTACTCCCAGCTACTCGGGAGGCTGAGGCAAGAGCATCACTTGAGCCAGGAGGTGGAGGTTGCAGTAAGCTGAGATCACACCACTGCACTCCAGCCTAGGCGACAGAGCGAGACTCCATCTAAAAAGAAACCAACCAACCAAACAAACAAAAAAAACCTCATTTTGGAAAAGTTTGGCAGCTTCTTAAAATGTTAAGCATACACCTACTATAAACCCAGCCATTCCATTTCTAAGTATTTATCCCAAATAAATGAAGACATAGATCCATTAAACACTTGTACTAAATGTTCACAGCAGTTTTATTTGATTTGTTTTCATTATTTTTAAATTTTTAAAATAGAGATGGGGGTCTCACTATAATCTCTGCTCCTTGGGAGGCCAAGGTGGGGAGATAAGCTGAGGTCAGGAGTTCGAGACCAGCCTGGCCAATATGGTGAAACCCTGTCTCTACTAAAAATACAAAAATTAGCTGGGCATGGTGGCGCATGCCTGTAATCTCAGCTGTTCTGGAGGGTGGGGTAGGAGAATCACTTGAATCCAGGCGGAGGAGGTTACAGTGAGCCGAGATTGTGCCATTGCACTCCAGCCTGGATGACAGTGAGACTCCATCTCAAAAAATAAAATAAAATGAAATAAAATTGTAGAAAATGCAATGAAATCTTTCCCCTGGACTACCACACTAGCTTCCTAAATGGTTCTGTCTGCTTCTTTTCTTTTTTTTTTTCTGAAATGGAGTCTCACTCTGTCACCCAGGCTGTAGTGCAGTAGTGAGGCCTTGGCTCACTGCAACCTCTGCCTGCTGGGTTCAGGCGATTCTCCTGCCTCAGCCTCCCGAGCATCTGGGATTACAGGCATGCACCACTACACCTGGCTAATTTTTGTATTTATATTAGAGACGGGGTTTCACCATGTCGGCCAGGCTGGTCTTGAACTCCTGACCTCAAGTGATCCAACGGCCTTGGCCTCCCAAAGTGCTGGGATTACAGGTATGAGACACTGTGCCCAGCCTCTCTGTTTCTTTTCTATCACTCCTCTAATCCACTTTTCACGCAGCATCCAGGATATTTTTTTCTAAAATATAAAGCATATCATGATGTGATGCTCTTCTGCTTAAAACCCTTCTATGGCTTCCAATTGCTCTTGGAATACAATCCAAATATATGGTAGAGGCCAGGCGCAGTGGCTTACGTCTGTAATCCCAGCACTTTGGGAGGCTGAGGCAGGCAGATCATCTGAGGTCAGGAGTTTGAGACTAGCCTGGCCAACATGGCAAAACCCTATCTCTACTAAAAAAAAAAAATACAGGCCAGGTGTAGCGGGCCACGCCTGTAATCCCAACACTTTGGGAGGCTGAGGTGGGCGGATCATGAGGTCAGGAGATCAAGACCATCCTGGCCAACATGGTGAAACCCCATCTCTACTAAAATACAAAAAAAATTAGCTGGTGTAGTGGCGCATGCCTGTAATCACAGCTACTCAGGAGGCTGAGGCAGGAGAATCGCTTGAACCTGGGAGGCGGAGGTTGCAGTGAGCCGAGATCGCGCCACTGCACTCCAGCCTGGGCTACACAGCGAGACTCTGTATTAAAAAAAAAAAAAAAAAATTCGCTGAGGGTGGTGGCACCTGTAATTCCAGCTACTTGGGAGGCCAAGGCAGGAGAATCACTTGAACCCGGGAGGCAGAGGTTGCAGTAAGCCGAGATCATGGCACTGCACTCCAGCCTTGGTGTCAGAGAGAGACTCTATCTCAATAAATAAATAAATAAATAACAAACATCTAGTGGGCACTTCCTGATCTCAATAAATAAATAAACAAACAAACATCTAGTGGGCACTTCCTGATCTAGCTTATTCTACCTCTCTGACCTTATCTCCAGCTACCCTCCCCTCTTTGCTTACCATATTCAGCCACACAGATCTTTTGGCTCCAAAAACCTGCCTAACTTGTTCCTGCCTCTAGACCTTTGTGTTTACTGTTCTTTCACTCGGAATGTTCTTCCTTGGATCTATGCCTAATGCGCCTTCCTATCTTTCAGGCCTCCTCTTATGTATCACTTCTTCAGAAATGACTTCCGTGACCACATCTGAGGTAGGCCTGTAGTCAGTCCCTATTCATTATAATTTCATAGCATATATTATCTGAAGTTATTTTGCCATTTGTTCATTATTTCCCTCTCCCAACCACCACCTTCAAGACAACAATAATTAGTTTCTTTCTTCTTCACAGCTGTATCCTTAGTGCATACAGCAGTGTCTAGCACATCACAGGTGCTCACATGTTTGTTGAATGAATGAATGGGTGACCTTCAAGCAGTCTGGAAAGAGAGCAGCCAGTTCTCTACTTAAATGTTTTCAGAAAAGATTCCACCATTTTTCTGACAATAAAAATGAAGTCCAGCGTCCAATAACATTTAGTTGTCAGAATGGTCCTCCTAATATCCAACCTAATCCTTCCCAAAGCAATTTCTGTCCTGTCTCTTCTCATTTGTCTGGTGCTCAATGGAATAATTAAATTGGTTTACCATGGTCAATAATAAATGTACTGGGCCTTCTCAACAATAATTCTACTTCTCATCATATCTCACATTGCTGTTCTCTCTGGTCCTTGTCAAAGTTCTCGGTCTCAAGTTTCATTTGTGAAGCGCAGTATTCAACCCAAATATTACTGCTTGAAATAGCCTACATAAGAAAAACTCAACGTATAAGTACCTACTTAAAAAGAGCAGTCCTACATCACCTACCTCTTATTAAATTTCTTTATCTGGCCAGGCACAGTGGCTCACACCTGTAATCCCAGCACTTTGGGAGGCTGAGGCAGGAGAATCGCTTGAACCCAGGCGGCACAGGTTGCAGTGAGCTGAGATCGCACCACTGCACTCCAGCCTGGGCAGCAGAGCGAGACTCCATTTCAAAAATAAAAAACAAAAAAAAAAACTATTTATCTATAGGTTCTACATGTGTTTTCATAATGGCCTTTTGTGAAAATGCTTGGACCTTCTCAAGAACCTGTAGGTTCAAATGAGAAGAAGTTTCGAAACATCTTAAAGGTTGTAGCTCCTACAAAAGCTACCCAACATTGATGGCCCACCTGTGGTTTCGCCACTCCACGCAAAGCGGGGTACAGGTACAGGGTCTGAAATTCCAGTGACCCAGAAGAAGGTTGAATGAATAACCATTAAAAGCATACTTTTCTTTTTTTTTGAGACGGAGTCTCACTCTTCACCCAGGCTGGAGTGCAGTGGCGCGATCTTGGCTTACTGCAACCTCCACCTCCCAGGTTCAAGTGATTCTCGTGTCTCAGCCTCCCAAGTAGCTGGGATTACAGGTGCATGCCACCACACCGGACTAATTTTTGTATTTTTAGTAAAGATGGGGTTTTCCCAGATTGGCCAGGTTGGTCTCGAACTCCTGGCTTCAATCAATCCACCCACCTCAGCCTCTCAAAGTGCTGGGATTATAGGCATGAGCCACTGCACCTGGCCAAAAGCATACTTTAGTGAGAAGTTATTAAGACTAAAAAAGTGGGCTTTGGGCTGGCTGCAGTGGCTCATGCCTGTAATCCAACCACTTCAGGAGGCCAAGGGGGAGATCACTAGAGCCCAGGAGTTCGAGACCAGCCTGGGCAACACAGGGAGACCCCCTGCCATGGTCTCTACCTAAAAACTACAAAAATTAGTGGGGTGTGGTGGTGCATGCCTGTAATCCCAGCTACTTGGGAGGCTGAGGTGGGAGGATTGCTTGTGCCCTGGAGGTCGAGGCTGCAGTGAGCCAAGGTTGCACCACTGCACCCCAGCCTGGGCAACAGAGTGAAACTCTGTTTCAAAAAAAAAAAAAAAAGGTGGGCTTTAGGGGTAAATCTTACAGTTGAGATGGGGAAAAAGTAAATAGAACTGAGGATCCTATAGACTGCACTAGCCAAAGTTATGACGAGACCTCAGTTTTGTTAAACAGTATAGCACTGTGGTTAAAATAAGCTCTGGAGTCAGGCACACCTAGGTTCAAATCTTACCTCTGCCGCTTACCTACTGTGTAAATCTGGGCACCTTATCTTGCTTCTCTAAACCTTGGTTGCTTCACTCATAAATGAGGGCAATGATATTGCATCCCTCATAGAGTTGTGAGATTAAATGACTTCATTCGTGTAAACCCCTTTTTAGGGTTGTAGGAATTGTACATTTATTTGAGTTACTACTATGAATTCTATTTTTTTTTTTTTTTTTTGAGATGGAGTTTCACTCTTGTTGCCCAGGCTGGAGTGCGATGGCGCAATCTCGGCTCACTGCAACCTCCAACTCCCGGGTTCAAGCAATTCTCCTGCCTCAGCCTCCCAAGTAGCTGGGATTACAGGCATGCACCACCACACCTGCCTAATTTTGTATTTTTTTTAAAGCATAGATGGGGTATATTATAAACAACTATAAGCCAACATATACAAAAACTTTCATCAAATGAACCATCTTCCAGGAAAAAATACAATTTACCAAGACTGACTCAAGAAGAAAGAAAAACCCTTAATAATCCTATAACAAGGCATTAAAGCAATAGCTAAAAATCAAGTCCAGGTGGTTTCACCAGTGAGTTCTTACATACATTCAAGGGACAAATGATTCCAACTTATGCAAATCAATTCAGAGTACAGAAAAGGATAAATCACTCCCAATTAATTTTGTGAAACTGGCAGAATTCTTATAAAACTTGACAAAAACTTTATGAATAAGGAAAATTATAGGTCATAGTCACTCAGTAATATAGATGCAACATCCTAATAAAGTGTTAGAAAACTAAATTTAATAATGTTCAAAACTGACAATACTTTATGACCAAGTTGGGTTTATCTTAGGAATGCAAGCTTGGTTTAGCATTGGAAAATCTACCAACATAATTCAAAATATTTGCATATTAATGAAAGATAATATGTTTATTCACTACATGGATACAATGCATATGATAAAATTCACCATCAATTCATTTTTTAAAAAATAATTAATTAATTAATTTTAGTTTTTTCTTTTTTGAGATGAAGTCTCACTTGGTCGCCAGGCTGGAGTGCAATGGCACATTCTCAGCTCACTGCAACCTCCGCCTCCCGGGTTCAAGCGATTGTCCTGCCTCAGCCTCCCGAGTAGCTGGGACTACAGGTGTGCGCCATCACACCCAGCTAATTTTTTTATTTTTTAGTAGAGACGGGGTTTCACCATGTTGCCCAGGATGGTCTCGATCTCCTGACCTCATGATCTGCCCACCTCAGCCTCCCAAAGTGCTGGGATTACAGGCGTAAGCCACTGCGCCCGGCCAATTTTAGTTTTTTCTAAAGAGAGGGTCTTACTTCATTGCCCAGGCTGGTCTCAAATTTCTGTCCTCAAGTGATCCTCCCACCTTGACCTCCCAAAGTGAATTCATTATTTAAAAAATCTTTAATGAAACTAGACATAGATGTGAACTTCCTCAATCTGATAAAGCCTCTACAAAACTCTTTGTATTAGTTATCCATTGAAGCATAACAAATGACCCCAAAATTTGATAGCTTAACACACTTAAACACATTTATGATCTCACACAGTTTCTATGGGTGAGAAATTCGGGCAGCTTAGCTGAGTGCTTCCAGTTTAGTATTTCCCATGATGTTGCAGTCCAGAACATTGGCCAGTACTGCAGTCATCTGAAGGTTTGACTGGGGCTGGAGGATCCTCTTTGAAGGTGGCTGACTCACAGAGCTGGCAAATTGATGTTGGTTGCCAGCAGGAGGCCTCCTTGCTGCAGTGACCCCTTCCATAGAGCTGCTTGAGTGTCCTCCTAACATAGCAGCTGGCTTCCCCCAGAGCAGGCAAACCAAGAGAGAGCAAGATGGAAACAATATCTTTTATAATCCAGCCTCAGAAGTCACACATGACTATTTCTGCAATATCCTATTACACAGGTCAGCCCTCTTCAGATATGGGATGTGAATATCATTAGGCAAAGGTCATTTGGAGCCATATAGAGACTGGCTATCACAATTTCATGTCATATATCTTCTTTCATGGTGAAACACTAAAATTATTCCATTTCATGAACAAGACAAAAGTTGCCACTATCATCATTTCTATTCTATTGAAATAGAGGTCTTAGTTGACACAGTAAAATTGAACAAGAAATAAAAGGAAGAAACGTCGCTATTTTCAGATCACATATGTCAATATAAAAAAACGCAAAAGAATATCCCATAAAATGTTAGAATTAGAGTGAGTAATGTTTCTGAATACAAAGTGAATATTAAAAAATAAATTGTGCCAGCAACAATCAGGAAGTACAATTTCAGGACCAGGCTCATCACCCTCCCACCTTATGGAGTCTTCAGTGTCTATTATTCCATCCTGTGTGTCTATGTGCACTCATTGTTAGCTCTCACTAATAAGTGAAGACATGCTGTTTTCTGCTTCCTGCTTCTGAGTCATTTCAATAAGGATAATGGCCTCCAAAACATCGTATTTAACGATGAAATATTAGAAGCATTTCCACCAAAATAGGATAAGATCAGGAGGCCCATTACTATCACCAATATTATATTCAAGTTTAGTCAATGCAACAAAAGAAGAAAAAGAATAGAGAAATATAAATATTGAAAAGGAAAGGCAATTTGGTAATATCTATTAACACTTTAAGTATATATATTCACAAGTTTTAGGTGGCCAAGTGAACACATACAGTTTTTCCCTCTCACTACTGGAACCCCACCCTATTATAATGATGACAAATAACATAGAAATAAATAAAACTTACAGTGGTGAAAAAAATGAAGGGGCCCATCAGCAAATGAAGATTTCAACCAACTTTTTGAAGTTAGAGATAAGGGTAATGAAGCCAAGAAGAAGCAGCTACTGCCTAGGGTTTGTGTGGAGGGGGTGGCAGCCAAGGACACTGGGTAATCCACAGGATCCAGGAGGAGCTTTTAGCTGGAGGCCCCAGATACAACAGAGGGAGCAAATGAGATGTGGGAGTTATTGATTAAAAGTCTGTACATAGAACAGCTGGCCCATCAATTTCACTCTCCCTTCATCAGTCAAGCACCTGCCCCTCCAGTAAATAATTGATGAGTTCTCCCCAGAATAACTCAAATGGCTCAATAAGAAAGGGCTCAATACCCAGAATGCAGGCTTTGGCATCACAGAACTTTCTATCATCTGTTGTATGGGATTTGACCACCCAGATAAAAAGTTCCAAAGTGATAAAATCTGAGATTATACAACATCTGAATGTGAGTACAAGGTTTGCTGCAGGGTTTGGGGGTGTGTTTTGGTTGTTGTTATTGTTGTTGTTTTGAGCTAGGGTTTCACCCTGTCTCCCAGCTGGAGTACAGTGATGTAATCTTGGCTCACTGCAGCCTTGACTTCCCAGGCTCCAGCGAACCTCCCACCTCAGCCTCCCAAGTAGCTGGGACTACATGTGCGAGTCACCATGCCAGACTAACTTTTGTATTTTTGGTAGACAGAGAGTTTTGCCGTATTGATTAGGCTGGTCTCAAACTCCTGAGCTCAAGTTTTCCACCCGCCTTGGCCTCCCAGTGCTGGAATTACAGGAGTAAGCCACTATGACCAGCCTGTTGGAGTTTTTAGAGTGAAACGTTTAAAGGTATATATCCTATACGTTATGGATTGAGTTGTGTCCTCCCAAAAGATATATTGCAGCTCTAAGCTCCAGTACCACAGCATGTGACTTTATTTGGAAATAGAGTTGCTGTGGCAGATGTAATTAGTCAATTTAACATGACGTCATGCTGGAGTAGTGTGGGCTCTTAATCCAACACAAATTGTGTCCTTCTAAGAAGAAAAGAGGCCAGGGGCAGTGGCTCATACCTGTAATTCCAATACTTCGGGAGGCCAAGATGGGAGGATCGCTTGAGGCCAGGAGTTTGAGACCAACCTGGGCAACATAGTGAGACCTTGTCTCTAAAAAAATATAAGAATTAGCCAGGTGTGATGGCGTGCACCTGTAGTCCTAGCTACTCAGGAGGCTGTGACAGGAGGATCACTTGTTCCCAGGAGTTCAGGGCTGCAGTGAGCTCCGACCACACCACTGCACTCCAGCCTAGGGGACAAGCGAGACTCTGTCTCTAAAAATAAATAAATAAAAATTTTAAAAATGAAGAAGAAGAAGAAGGAAGAGAGGAAGAAGGAGAAGGAGAAGAAAGAAGAAGAAGGAGGAGGAGGAGGAGAGAAAGGAGAGAACACCGTGTGATGACAGAGGCTGAGACTAGAGTGGTGTGTCCACAAGCCAAGAAATGCCAAGGATCGCCAGCAACACCAGAAGCTAAGAGTAAGGCTTGGAACAGATTCTTTCTCTGAGCCCCCAAAGAGGAACCAATCCTGCTGACACCTTAATTTTAAACTTCTGCTCTCTAAACTGTGAGAGAATACATTTTGGTTGTTTTAAACTTCCCATTTTGCGGTGCTTTGTAATACAGCGGCAGCCCTAGGAAACGAATACATCTTCCACATTAGTTTTCTATATCAAGTTGTTTTTTCTCAGGCATAGTGTATTTCTTCCAATCCTGGCATCCTTGAAAAGCCAGTGGAAATGGAATAGCAAAGTAAAAAGGAATGGGTTAACCAGGACCCCTCAGTCACCGATTACTTCCTGCCTAGACTTTATTTTTATTTATTTATTTATTTTTGAGGTAGAGTCTCACTCTATCACCCAGGCTGGAGTGCAGTGGCACAATCTTGGCTCACTACAAACTCTGCCTTTCAGGCTTAAGCAATTCTCATGCCTCAGCCTCCCAAGTAGCTGGGATTACAGGACTTACAGGAGTGAGCCACCACACCTGGCTAATTTTTGTATTTTTTTAGTAGAGATGGGGTTTCACCTTGTTGGCCAGGCTGGTCTCGAACTCCTGACCTCAGGTGATCCACCCGCCTTGGCCTCCCAAAGTCCTGGGATTACAGACGTGAGCCACTGCGCCCGGCCCCTGCCTAGACTTTCCTTACACAAAAGATAATTCTGAGTAGAGGTCAGTTACCATGAAAGAGGATCATTGCCACAAGCTATGTTATTCAACACTAAATTGCCTCAGCCAGGTGTCACTTATTGAAGTTGATGTAGTCCTTTTTGGTTGTGCAAAGACACACTCGGCTTCTATCTACTACTCTAGGGCTTCTAGATTCTCTAAATCTTTTTCTCCTTGTCATCTATTTTAGAGCACATTTTGCTATCTCATGTTTCTCCTTTCTGCTCTCACTATTCTTCTTTTGAAAAAAAAAATACATGGAATATTCAGGAAACAGTGAGAAGCCCAACTTGACAGAGATACTATTTTCCTCTCTGTCATTCTCTCTCTCATCCAAATTTCCAGGGAAGGAAACCTGATTGGCTCAGCTGGGGAGAGTACCCACTTAGTTACTCAGTTACATCATTTATGGTCAGGGCTGAGGTCATGTGGTACAAAATTACTGCCAGAGGCCCCCCACTGGAGGTTAGATAGCCTATAAACGTGATTATGAGCTGGGCAGACACTCCAAAAGCACTCTGCTATTAGTTGTAATAATTCAATGAATACCCTTGTGTATAATCTTTATAAACATCATATGATTACTTCCTTAAAATAAATTCCTAAAGGTGGAATTATTGGGTCAAAGTGTATTAATATGATTAAAGTTTTAAATTCATGTTATCAAATTCATCTCAAAAGCATTGGATTAATTCACACTCCTATTAGCAGTATATAAAATGGCCATTTGACAAAACAATATTGGATCTTATTTTTTTAAATCTTTGCCAATTTGATGAGTTAGGTGATGTCTCGTTATTTTAATCTTCCTTTTATAATCAGTAAAGGTAAATATTTTCTTTTTTTTTTTTTTTTTGAGACAATGTCTCACTCTGTCACCTAGGCTGGAGTGCAGTGGCACAATTTTGTCTCACTGCAACTTCCACCCTCCGGGGTTCAAGTGATTCTCCTGCCTCAGTCTCCCAAGTAGCTGGGATTACAGGCAGCCGCCACCACACCCAGCTAATTTTTTGTATTTTTAGTAGAGACAGGGTTTCTCCATGTTGGCCAGGCTGACCTCGAACTCCCGATCTCACGTGATCCTCCCACCTCGGCCTCCCAAAGGGTTGGGTGGCGTGAGCCACCACTCCCGGCCAAGGTAAATATTATTATCTGCTTCTCGGGTGTTTTTTATTTCTGACTTTTGAAAAGCCTATCCATATGAATTTGCCATTTTAAAATTGGACATTTTTCATTCTAATGGTTTGTTATAGCTCTTTATATGTTAAAAAATTTACCTTTTTTGTTTTGTTTTGTTTTTTGAGACTCACTCTGTCACCCAGGCTGGAGTGCAGTGGCTCAATCTTGGGTCACTGCAACCTCTGCCGCCGGGGTTCACGCAATTCTCCTGCCTCAGCCTCCTGAGTAGCTGGGATTACAGGCACCTGCCACCATGCCCAGCTAATTTTTGAATTTTTACTAGAGACAAGGTTTCACCATGTTGGTAATCTACCCACCTCGGCCTCCCAAAGTGCTGGGATTATAGGCATGAGCCACCGTGCCCGGCCCAAAAATATTTACTTTCAACATACATATTAAAGATATATTTCCATTAGTCTACTTTGTTTATAGAAAGGTTTTTTTAATGCCAAGTTAAATTTAAAATGACACGTTTACCTAAATGTTAATTGTCCTCAAATCAACTTTAATAACATATTTAAAAAATACTCTAGAGAACAATAGATTAAATATTAGCAAATGAATCTTGCATACTTAGTGAGTATGAAGCGCCAAGCAAATATTCAATCACAGCGTCCTTCATTATACTAAATAGCTAATTCAATACTCTTCTATTCACTGCCATATTCAGTCTTTGTCTTTTTTCACCCAGATTTCTGCAACTGGCCCTAAATTGTCTCTGCCTCCAATCTCATCCTCATCTAAGCCATTTTTCATCACTGCCAAAAAATAAGTCTTCTAATGTATACATTTTATATTACATGTCTGCTTAAACCCTTTGATGGTTTCCAATTGCCTTCATGATGATAAAACACAAACTCCTTAGAACGGGCGCTTCCTCCCCTGCATACTACCTAATTTCTCTGGCCTTTCTTCTTCTTCTTCTTTTTTTTTTTTTTTTTTTTTTTTTTCTTGAGACGAGGAATCTCTCGCTCTGTCCCCCAGGCTGGAGTGCAATAGCATTATCTCGACTCACTGAAACCTCCGCCTCCCAGGTTCAAGCGATTCTCCTGCCTCAGCCTCCTGAGCAGCTGGGATTACAGGCGCCTGCCACCATGCCTGGATAATTTTTGTATTTTTAGTAGAGACGGGGTTTCACCATGTTGGTCAGGCTGGTCTCGAACTCCTGACCTCAGGTGATCCGCCTGCCTCGGCCTCCTAAAGAGCTGGGATTACAGGCGTGAGTCACTGTGCCCAGCCTGCCTTTCTTCTCCCTCCCTGTTCCACATACTGCAGCCACAATGGGCTAATAATAGTTCTCCAATGTACCCTGTTGCTTCATACGTTTGTAATACCTTTTGTTATTCCCTCTATATGAAACCTCCTTCCTTTTTTTCACTACTGATGAACTCTTATTTCATTTTGTTTTAGACTTAACCAAGTCTCTTCATGTTCTAGGAAGTCTCTCTGCCTCTCCCCCTGTTCCTTTGGGTACACCGCCTACAAGCTCCCAAGGCACGCCATGCATATCTTTCCCTTGGCAATTTTGAATGTTTACTTGTCTGTTCTTCCAGGAGACTATCAATGTGGTGGCAGCCTCCTCTATCACTATGATTCAGTGTCTTACACAGGGCCTGACACATCATAGGCTATTACATTTTTGCCAATTAAATAGACACATTCATGCACCATGTTTTCTTAGGGAAAAGTACAACAAAGCAAATGTGCCACTATCGAAGTTTTAAATAGAGAATAAAGTGTCAGGGCATTAATAATAATAACTTAAAACAGTACTATCACTAAGGATACTCAGTATATTGCTTTTCTGCCCTCTAGCTTAATTTTCACATTTTTATGTCTACAAGAATAACACTAAGCAAACACCTTTGGAAGATGAACTAGGATAGAAGAATATTAAGAAATTTGGTTGTCAGGCTGGGTGCAGCAGCTCACGCCTGTAATCCCAGCGCTTTGGGAGGCTGAGGCAGGTGGATCACCTAAGGTCAGGAGTTCAAGACCAGCCTGGCAAACATGGTGAAACCCTGTCTCTACTAAATATACAAAAATTAGCTAGGCGTGGTGGCAGGTGCCTGTAATCTCAGCTACTTGGGAGGCTGAGGCAGGAGAATCGCTGGAACCCAAGAGGCAGAGGTTGCAGTGAGCTGAGATGCCATTGCACTCCAGCCCAGGTGACAACAGGGAGACTCCATCTCAAAAAAAAAAGAAAAAAAAAGAAATTTGGTTGTAAAATGCTTCAATATATATTAGTTTCTGGTATAAAATTCCAGGAGAGAGGCGGAGATTGCAGTGAGCTGAGATCGCGCCACTGCACTCCAGTCTGGGCGACAGAGCTAGACTCTGCCTCAAAAAAATAAAATAAAATCCCAGGAGAGGCCGGTCACAGTGGCTCATGCCTGTAATCCCAGCACCTTAGGAGGCTGAGGCAGGTGGAACACCTGAGGTCAAGAGTTCAAAACCAACCTGGCCAACGTGGTGAAACCCCGTCTCTACTAAAACTACAAAAATTAGCTGGGCATGGTGGTGGGTGCCTGTAATCCCAGCTACTCAGGAGGCTGAGTCAGGGAGAATTGCTTGAACCCGGGAGGCTGCAGTGAGCTGAGATGGCGCCACTGCACTCCAGCCTGGGTGACAGAGTAAGACTCTCTCTCAAAAAAAAAAACACAAAAAAAACCCCCAAGAGATCTAAGAATATCTGATTCTTAATTATTAATAATAGTAAATCAAATAATGTAATATAGTCTGTTTTAGAGGAAAAATGCAAATGTAGTTCATTTTTACATGGGGCCCCTGATTTGAGGGCACCAAGAGAAAATTCCAGACTTAGGATTTGAAAATAATGAGAGGGTTATAAAGTTGAAAACAAAACCTGATGGAACTCATAAATTTATTTATAATTCATTGTACCTCAACCATTGAGATAAAGACTCTATCCTCCAGTATCAAGGTGATTAAAATAGCAATACTTAAATCCAAATAGAAATAAATTAAAAAGTTGACTTTTTTGTTCCCTTCTCTTCACAGGTGTTGAAAAAGTTGCCTTTTAAATACCCGAAGAATAAAAAAAAAAGAAAAACTGCCAATTCCTTTATTAGACTGAAAACAACCCAAATATTGAGCAAAATAAGATTACTTGTATACCTGACAATTTATACTATCCTGCTCTTTAAAAAATTGAGAGTAAGAAATATATATATATATTTTTTGAGACTGAGTCTTGCTCTGTTGCCCAGGCTGGAGTGCAGTGGTGCGATCTCGGCTCACTGTAACCTCTACCTCCCAGGTTCAAGTGATTCTCCTGCCTCAGCCTCCTGAATAGCTGGGACTACAGGCGCACGCCACCATGTCTGGCTAATTTTTGTAATTTTAGTAGAGACGGGTTTCACCATGTTGGTCAGGCTGGTCTTGAACTCCTGACCTTGTGATCACCTGCCTCGGCCTCCCAAAGTGCTGGGATTACAGGCATGAGCCACCGTGCCTGGCCAAGAGATCTTTAGACCCTAACATAGAAAGTTGTATAGAGGTTCCAAGATGGCCGAATAGGAATAGCACCAGTCTGCAGCTCCCAGCATGAGTGACACAGAAGATGGGTGATACCTGCATTTCCAACTGAGGTACCAGGTTCATCTCACTGGGGCTTGTCAGAGAGTGGGTGCAGCCCACGGAGCAGGGCGGGGCATTGCCTCACTGGGGAAGCTCAAGGGGTCGGGGAATTCCCTTTCCTAGCAAAGGGAAGCTGTGACATACAGTACCTGGAAAATCGGGACACTCCCACCCTAATACTGCGCTTTTCCAACGGCCTTAGCAAATGGCACGCCAGGAGATTATATCCCGCGCCTGGCGCAGAGGGTCCCACACCCACAAGGCCTCGCTCACTGCTAGCACAGCAGTCTGAGATGGAACTGCAAGGTGGCAGCAAGGCTGGGGGCAGGGCGTCCGCCATTGCTAAGGGTTGAGTAGATAAACAAAGCGGCCAGGAAGCTCGAACTGGCTGGAGCCCACCGCAGCTCAAGGAGGCCTGCCTGCCTCTGTAGACTCCACCTCTGGGGGCAGGGCATAGCTGAACAAAAGGCAGCAGAAACTTCTGCAGACTTAAACGTCCCTGTCTGACAGCTTTGAAGAGAGTGGTGGTTCTCCAGCACGGAGTTTGAGATCTGAGAACGGACAGACTGCCTCCTCAAGTGGGTCCCTGACCCCCGAGTAGCTTAACTGGGAGACACCTCCCAGTAGGGGCCGACTGACACCTCATACAGCCGGGTGCCCCTCTGAGACGAAGCTTCCAGAGGAAGGATCAGGCAGCAACATCTGCCATTCTGCAATATTTGCTGTTCTGCAGCCTCCGCTGGTGATACCCAGGAAAACGGTCTAGAGTGGACCTCCAGCAAACTCCAATGACCTGCAGCTGAGGGTCCTGACTGTTAGAAGGAAAACTAACAAACAGAAAGGACATCCACACCAAAACCCTGTCTGTACGTTACCATTATCAAAGACCAAAGGTAGATAAAACCACAAAGATGGGGAGAAACCAGAGCAGAAAAGCTGAAAATTCTAAAAATCAGAGCGCCTCTTCTCCTCCAAAGGAACGCAGCTCCTCGCCAGCAGCGGAACAAAGCTGGACGGAGAATGACTTTGACAAGTTGAGAGAAGAAGGCTTCAGATGATCTGTAATAACAAACTTCTCCAAGCTAAAGGAGGATGTTCGAACCCATCGCAGAGTAGCTAAAAACCTTGAAAAAAGATCAGACAAATGGCTAACTAGAATAAACAGTGTAGAGAAGTCCTTAAATGGACTTGATGGAGCTGAAAACCATGGCATGAGAACTACATGATGCATGCACAAGCTTCAGTAGGTGATTTGATCAAGTGGAAGAAAGGGTATCAGTGATTAAAGATCGAATGAATGAAATGAAGTGAGAGGAGAAGTTTAGAGAAAAAAGAGTAAAAAGAAATGAACAAAGCCTCCAAGAAATATGCGACTATGTGAAAAGACCAAATCTATGTCTGATTGGTATACCTGAAAGTGACAGGGAGAATGGAACCAAGTTGGAAAACATTCTTTAGGATATTATCCAGGAGAACTTCCCCAACCTAGCGAGGCAGGCCAACATTCAAATTCAGGAAATACATAGAATGCCACAAAGATACTCCGTGAAAAGAGCAACTCCAAGACACATAATTGTCAGATTCACCAAAGTTGAAATGAAGGAAAAAATGTTAAGTGCAGCCAGAGAGAAAGGTCAGGTTACCCACAAAGGGAAGCCCATCAGACTAACAGTGGATCTCTCGGCAGAAACTCTGCAAGCCAGAAGAGAGTGGGGGCCAATATTCAACATTCTTAAAGAAAAGAATTTTCAACCCAGAAATTTCATATCCAGCCAAACTAAGCTTCATAAGTGAAGGAGAAATAAAATACTTTACAGACAAGCAAATGCTGAGAGATTTTGTCACCACCAGGCCTGCCTTACAAAAGCTCCTGAAGGAAGTGCTAAACATGGAAAGGAACAACCGGTACCAGCCACTACAAAAACATGCCAAATTGTAAGGACCATCAATGCTAGGAAGAAACTGTATCAACTAACGAGCAAAATAACCAGCTAACATCATAATGACAGGATCAAATTCACACATAACAATATTAACCTTAAATGTAAATGGGCTAAATGCTCCAATTAAAAGACACAGACTGGCAAATTGAATAAAGAGTCAAGACCCATCAGTGTACTGTATTCAGGAGACCCATCTCACGTGTAGAGACACACATAGGCTCAAAATGAAGAGATGGAGGAAGATCTACCAAGCAAATGGAAAACAAAAAAAAGCAGGGGTTGCAATCCTAGTCTCTGATAAAACAGACTTTAAACCAACAAAGATCAAAAGAGACAAAGAAGGCCATTACATAATGGTAAAGGGATCAATTCAACAAGAAGAGCTAACTATCCTAAATATATTTATATATATTGCACCCAATACAGGAGCACCCAGATTCATAAAGCAAGTCCTTAGAGACCTACAAAGAGACTTAGACTCCCACACAATAATAATGGGAGATTTTAACACCCCACTGTCAACATTAGACAGATCAACAAGACAGAAAGTTAACAAGGATATTAAGGAATTGAACTCAGCCTGCACCAAGCAGACCTAATAGACATCTACAGAACTCTCCACCCCAAATCAACAGAATAAACATTATACATTCTTCTCAGCACCACATCACACCTATTCCAAAATTGACCACATAGTTGGAAGTAAAGCACTCCTCAGCAAATGTAAAAGAACAGAAATTACAACAAACTGTCTCTCAGACCACAGTGCAATCAAACTAGAACTCAGGATCAAGAAACTCACTGAAAACTGCTCAGCTACGTGGAAACTGAACAACCTGCTTCTGAATGACTACTGGGTACATAATGAAATGAAGGCAGAAATAAAGATGTTCTTTGAAACCAATGAGAACAAAGACACAACATACCAGAATTTCTGGGACACATTTAAAGCAGTGTATAGAGGGAAATTTATAGCATTAAAATGCCCACAAGAGAAAGCAGGAAAGTTCTAAAATTGACACCCTAACATCACAATTAAAAGAACTAGAGAAGCAAGAGCAAACACATTCAAAAGTTGGCAGAAGGCAAGAAATAACTAAGATAAGAGCAGAACTGAAGGAGATAGAGACACAAAAAACCCTTCAAAAAAATCATTGAATCCAGGAGCTGGTTTTTTTAAAAGATCAACAAAATTGATAGACTGCTAGCAAGACTAATAAAGAAGAAAAGAGAGAAGAATCAAATAGACGCAATAAAAAATGATAAACGGGATATCACCACCGATCCCACAGAAATACAACCTACCATCAGAGAATACTATAAATATCTCTATGCAAATAAACTAGAAAATCTAGAAGAAATGGATAAATTCCTGGACACATACACCCTCCCAAGACTAAACCAGGAAGAAATTGAATCCCTGAATAGACCAATAACAGGTTCTGAAATTGAGATATTTAATAGCCTACCAACCAAAAAAAAGTCCAGGACCAGACAGATTCACAGCCGAATTCTACCAGAGGTACAAAGAAGAGCTGGTACCATTCCTTCTGAAACTATTCCAATAAATAGAAAAAGAGAGAATCCTCCCTAATTCATTTTATGAGGCTAATATCATCCTGATACCAAAGCCTGGCAGAGACACAATAAAAAAAGAGAATTTTAGACCAATATCCCTGGTGAACACCTACGCAAAAATCCTCAATAAAATACTGGCAAACTAAATCCAGCACCACGTCAAAAAGCTTATCCACCACAATCAAGTTGGCTTCATCCCTGGGATGCGAGGCTGGTTCAACATATGCAAATCAATAAACGTAATCCATCATATAAACAGAACCAAAGACAAAAATCACATGATTATCTCAATAGATGCAGAAAAGGCCTTCAACAAAATTCAACAGCCCTTCATGCTAAAAACTCTCAATAAACTAGGTATTGATGGGATGTATCTCAAAATAATAAGAGCTATTTATGACACATCCACAGCCAATATCATACCAAATGGGCAAAAACTGGAAGCCTTCCCTTTGAAAACTGGCACAAGACAGGGATGCCCTTTCTCACCACTTCTATTCAACATAGTGTTGGAAGTTCTGGCCAGGGCAATCAGGCAAGAGAAAGAAATAAAGGGTATTCAATTAGGAAAAGAGGAAGTCAAATTGTCCCTGTTTGCAGATGACATGATTGTATACTTAGAAAACCCCATCGTCTCAGCCCAAAATCTCCTTAAGCTGATAAGCAACTTCAGCAAAGTCTCAGGATACAAAATCAATGTGCAAAAATGACAAGCATTCCTATTCACCAATAACAGACAAACAGAGAGCCAAATCATGAGTGAACTCCCATTCACAATTGCTTCAAAGAGAATAAAATACCTAGGAATCCAACTTACAAATGATGTGAAGGACCTCTTCAAGGAGAACTACACACCACTGCTCAATGAAATAAAAGAGGATACAAACAAATGGAAGAAAATTCCATGCTCATGAGTAGGAAGAATCAACATTGTGAATATGGCCATACTGCCCAAGGTAATTTATAGATTCAATGCCATCCCCATCAAGCTACCAATGACTTTCTTCACAGAATTGGAAAAAACCACTTTAAAGTTCATATGGAACCAAAAAAGAGCCCACATTGCCAAGACAATCCTAAGCCAAAAGAACAAAGCTGGAGGCATCATGCTACCTGACTTCAAACTATACTACAAGGCTACAGTAACCAAAACAGCATGGTACTGGTACCAAAACAGAGATATAGACCAATGGAACAGAACAGAGCCCTCAGAAATAATGCTGCATATCTATAACCATCTGATCTTTGACAAACCTGACAAAAACAAGAAATGGGGAAAGGATTCCCTATTTAATAAATGGTGCTGGGAAAACTGGCTAGCCATATGGAGAAAGCTGAAACTGGATCCCTTCCTTACACCTTATAGGAAAATTAATTCAAGATGGGTTAAAGACTTAAATGTTAGACCTAAAACCATAAAAACCCTAGAAGAAAACCTAGGCAATACCATTCAGGCCATAGGCATGGGCAAGGACTTCATGACTAAAACACCAAAAGAATGGCAACAAAAGCCAAAATTGAAAAATGGGATCTAATTAAACTAAAGAGCTTCTGCACAGCAAAAGAAACTACCATCAGAGTGAACAGGCAACCTACAGAATGAGAGAAAGATTTTACAGTCTACCCATCTGACAAAGGGCTAATATCCAGAATCTACAAAGAACTTCAACAAATTTACAAGAAAAAATCAAACAACCCCATCAAAAAGTGGGCAAAGGATATGAACAGGCACTTCTCTAAAGAAGACATTTATGCAGCCAATGGACATATGACAAAATGCTCATCATCACTGGCCATCAGAGAAATACAAATCAAAATCACAATGAGGTACCATCTCACACCCGTTAGAATGGCGATCATTAAAAAGTCAGGAAACAACAGGTGTTGGAGAGGGTGTGGAGAAATAGGAATGCTTTTACACTGTTGGTGGGACTGTAAACTAGTTCAACAATCGTGGAAGACAGTGTGGTGATTCCTCAAGGATCTAGAACTAGAAATACCATTTGACCCAGCCATCCCATTACTGGGCATATACTCAAAAGATTATAAATCATTCTGCTATAAAGACACATGCACACATATGTTTACTGCAGCACTATTCACAATAGCAAAGACTTGGAACCAACCCAAATGCCCATCAATGATAGACTGGATTAGGAAAATGTGGCACATATATACCATGGAATACTATGCAGCCATAAAAAAGGATTAGTTCATGTCCTCTGTAGGGACATGGATAAAGCTAGAAACCATCATTCTGAGCAAACTATCGCAAGGACAGAAAACCAAACACCGTGTGTTCTCACACATAGGTGGGAATTGAACAATGAGAATACTTGGGCACAGGGTGGGGAACATCACACACCAGGGCCTGTCATGGGGTGGGGGGAGGGGGGAAGGGGGAGGGATAGCATTAGGAGATATACTTAATGTAAATGACGAGTTAACGGGTACAGCACACCAACATGGCACATGTATACATATGTAACAAACCTGCACGTTGTGCACATGTACCCTAGAACTTAAAGTATAATAAAAAAATTTAAAAATTAAAAAAATTAAAAAAAGAAAGTTGCATATTCCTAAATGAGAAAAGCAATTTGCAAAATATAATTTATATAATCTCATTTTTGTGGAAAATGTTTATATACACATTTACATATGCATATAAAACCTCTTGAAAGACCATCTAAAACTTAACTGCTGTTATCCTAGAGGGGAGAAGGCAGGTCATCAAAAGGGATTTGCACTATTTATCTCTGTCATGTTTAAGTTTTTATTATAAGAATGTATTAATTTTGTGCAAAACAATAAAAGTAGGCCAGGTGTAGTGGCTCACGCCTGTAATCCCAGCACATTGGGAGACCAAGGCTGGATGATCTCGCCAAGCCAGGAGTATGAGACCAGCCTGGACAGAATAGCGAGACCCTGTCTCTAAAAATAAATAGATAGATAGATAGATAGATAGATTGATAGATAGATAGATAGATAGATAAACAAACAATAAAAGTCTTAACTTTTTCCTTTGTGGAAAAAATTCTAAGGGGATAGGACAGTGCCTCAATGAACTTATTTTAAATTAGCTCTCCCTTTTTACACAAAAACTGCCCAAATCTGCTCTACCTCCCAATGAATTTTTGCATCCCTTAGGAGTTCTCTAGTCAAGTAAATGGCAAAAACTGTGGTCAGGGAAGAAGTCAAGGCTGAAATCCAGGAGTCATTGCTCCTTATCTTCCTAGGACCTGACTCTTGGCCTGAAATAGACTCTACTGCTCCCTTTCTGAATGAAGAGAGAGAAGGACCTAAAGTTGTTTGTGTAGGAGCCTCAACTGACCAAGCTCATCTCACAATAAAGTTTGGAGCCCCAAATAAAGACTTGGTCTAGAAGATTCCATGTGAACAACAAAATTACACAGTTAAGATACTGAGGTGAAGACCCCCTAAATCGTCTGGCCTAGGTCATGGAGAAAGTGAATTTGTGTATTAATTCTTTATTTTCTGGTTCAGTCTAGCCAGAGAGGGTTTTGGAGCAAGAGGAACAAGTTTAAAAGAAAAGAACAAAGACCATTGTCTCAGGGAGACCTTAAGAAAGGTGATGTGGATGCCAAAGTAGAAGGTGTGAAAATAGTTAGAAAGAATGAAGAAGACCTAGTATTCAATAGCACAACAGGGTGACTATTGTCAATAATAATTTCATTGTATGTGGTAACTAAGAGTATAATTAGACTGTTTGTAACACAAACGATTAATGCTTGAGGTGATGGATACCCATTTACCCTGACGTGATTATCATGCATTCATTGTATGCCTGTATCAAAATATCTCATGTATATGTACTCCATAAATATATATACCTACTATGTACCCACAAAAGTTAACTGAAATTTTTTTAAAAAGATGGGACTATATGGCCACATAGACATCAGTCTGGAGCCCTTTGAGGATCCCCAGTGCTGTGGCTGAGGCCACCCTCCTCCCTAGGGAACAGAAGGAGCAGAGTCCCAGAGAAGTGTGAGCGAGGGCCTGGGTGCCCTCCTGGCTCTGCCACCTGAGTTTAAGAAAGTAGGGATTTTGAGATCACCTTTGTGTGCCTATTGAAATCTCTTCCCTTCTTCGAAACTCAAATTCTACCTTCTTCAGAAAACCTCCCCTAAATAAGCCTACACTATTATAGGCAGTTTGTAGCTATTTAATACTTTATTAAACTGCATTATTTTATTGTCACCTTACTAGGTTGTAAATGTCATTAGGGCAGAAATCATGTTTTGGTTTTTAAAAATTTCCACAATGCCTAGGGTAGTGTCAAGAATAAAATAGGCATTTGGTAAGTAATTGTGTGATGAAAAAGTTGAAAGGAAGAAAAAACCATCAGGCTTCCTGAAGTTTCTAGCCTTTCTAACTTAGACAGAGAATACACTAGATGGTAGGACTGCATCCCCACATTCTCAAATCAGAGGGTGGAGGTTCACCTGCACCTGGTGTATTTTTTTCTGAAAAAAACAAAACAAACAAAAAAATGCTATCCTGAATGCAAATTCAGTCTCAAAGTGCTACAGAGGACAACCAGGAAAGCACAGTCCAGAAAGGATCTCTTTTGGGGACCCGGCTGTGTGTGTGTGTGTGTGTGTGTTGTGTGTGTGTGTCTGTGTGTAAGTGTGCATAGGTGGGGAAAGGTTGTGGTGTGATGGGAGGGGATAGGCAAGAGAGAGGAAAGAGACTCCATGCAGTGTTTATGTGGAGGGGATTTGCTATGTCTCTTCCCCCTGCTTCTTTCTTTGTCCTCTTTCTCCTGGTCCCCTTCTTCTGCATTTGTCTGGGAGGATCCTGGAGTGTTCTTTTGATCGACTCAATCTTTCTCTGGCACTTGAGTTCTGATTGGCTGAAGGACTTAGAGGGGAAAAAAAACTTTAATTAAGTAGATAATCTCTTCTTTGGACGTTTGGCAGCTCCATTTCACCTCCCCTTAACTCTGTTTGGGATCGCTTACACACCAAGGAAGTTGGGCTTTGAGAATTCCATCCCACTGCCACCGAGGAGAATATTTCTCTGTCTGGCTTACCCATCTCCCAGTTTTTTGGAATTTTCTCTAGCTGTTACTCCAGAGGATTATGTTTCTTTCAAAGCCTTCTGTGTACATCTCTCTTTTCACCTGTGTCCTCCAACTCAGCCACAGCTGGTAAGTAACCTGGACTCTTACCTGGAGCTGGGAATAGGTAAGTGTATGTAATATGTTGGGTAAAGCTCATTTCATTTCCAGAAATGTAGGAAGCCTTGAGATCTCGCCTAGGAAAAACTGTTCTATGGGGTAGGGCTCTTCCTAAATTCATGGCTGATTTTAGTGAATCTTTAGGACCCCTACCAATAAAGGACTAAATGATGGGAGGGGGGGTTCCTATTTTTATAAATCGCTATTCCACAAATATTCCACCAAAGTGATTTGGGGGTAAATGGACAGCAGCCCTTTTCACGAAATCCTGATGTCAGCATTGTAGAGAGGAGGAAGGTAGTTCAAAGCAAGTTCTACCGTGTGTTGAATCTGATCTTGAGGTAGTCTGGAGACAAAATTCAATGGGATCTTACTTTGTACTTTCTGACTTTAGTTTTTTTTCAGGATAGTCTAAGTAATTGCTCAAATTGTCATTTCCTAGGCATAAAAAATTTTATTTGAACCACTAAGCAGGCATTGGGTTAACAAACATGTTTGAAACCAGATATTTTAGAAATCTAAACGTCTCGAGAAATTTATTTAATTTGTTCAATTTACAAATATTTCTAAATTGTTCAGAAAATCAGATAACGTATATGGAAGTGCTTTGTAAATTATAAACACAAATGCTAAAGAATATCATCACCATTCTCATTTAGCTCTTGGAAACCACATAAACTATCTATACATGCAACTGTTCATTAGCAAATACGCCAGTACACAATAACATACAGAATGCAGGTTGCTAGGGTGTTCGGAGTTTCTCTCCAGTTCAGATATGAGCTCAGTCTCTCTCTTCATCAGTTCTCATTTTGACCATCTATTTAACAAAGATATAAATCCAATTGCTACATAAACTGTTGAGGAAGCAAGAAAAGAAATTTCTTTGCTGAGATAAGCTTCCTTTGAGAATTGAAAATATATTTTTATCATAAATGAGTGTAGCCGTCTTTATTGGAGTGTTGATAAGAAGTATGCCAACTTCCTGAAACTATTTGCAAGTTAATACAATAATTTGCAACATTTCTGATTATAAGCAGAACCACCAATTAGTCCATTTTTAATTGGCATTTTAATTAAATATTTCAACGTTAAAAAAAAAGGTCTCTCTTCTCTCCCCCTCATGAGAACAAAAAGACAAAAGGGAGAGGAGACTATTTCAGAGCATTTCTACTGATGTTCATGGTATTCTTCAGCTGATTCAGTATCAGCAAAAGAGAAACACGAGATTCCTTTCCCTAGTCACCAGGGCGGTGTGAAGAATTGTTCTATAAAAAATACCTTTACTGTGTGTTCCCTTCCCTGCTGGAGGGGGTCATGTTCATTTCATTCCGATACTGACACAGCCACACTGAAAGGTGGCTGGGCTGCTTGTCTGTCCAAATTCAAGTGTCTGGATTCAAAAAGAAAAAAGGAAAAAGAGATGTGAAAGAAAGTTCTAATTTAAAAAAACAGGGTTTAAGAACCCCTTCTCGCCTTGCCTGACTTTGAGGAGCAAATGTACAAATCTCCTTTGTAATACAATTAGATTTTAACTGCTTTTTCCTATAAGCCCCAATTTAAATTAAACATTTGCACTTCACCAAGAATCTGTTTGTGGTGGCATTTGAAAAGCAATTTTTAAATTTAACATTAAATCTTGATTATGCTTCTAATGAAACTATCAGGGTTTTGCATAAGGTCATCTTCCCCTTTATGCCATGCAGAGAAATTTGACCAACCACAGCCTTTGAAATGTTTCTCTTAATACTTCATTATCAACCCTTTATGTAAGGACCTCAAAAGCATTTAACAAATAGAGAACCACAATTTCTGCTTGGCTGTTCAATTGTAGGCCTGCCTGAAATTACTGTCTAAAGAGTCCATCAACAGAAATTCCTGGGCTTGAAAAGGAGAGAATAATGATGACATTCACCTATAATATGTGTTTTTACTAGGTAAATCAGTACAAGATGATTTCTTTGAAAAGTATTTGCCACAGTTTTTTATAGTTGGGACACTTCCAAGGAGAACTGTCTTTTAGTAACTTGAGAAAATTATTTTCTTTGAATTTGTTTGTCTTAATCCTTATGGCTCCAAAGAAAGAGAATAAGAATGCATGATAAGGCAAGCAGATGATGATGATTATAATGGTGGCCAGAGATGAACCAATTTGATTTTCCTTCCAATGCACTTACTCATCCAATGCACTTACTCATCCAATGCACTTACTCATCCAATGCACTTACTCATGAGCAGGCCTAGAAAGTGTTTTACCTTAACTGGTTGGCCCCATTTTACTCCAAATGATATGTCATAATGACAGTGGATCTTACCCAGTTCTGTTCATTTCTCACTCTCTCCCCACCTAACTCAGTCACCAAATCAGAAGGATGCCCTGGGATACAGAAGTAAACTATAGCTCTGCTCTCATTCTTCAACAGAAGTCACCACCTCTACTTCTTTCCAAAGGTCTGCAGCAGGAATTTAAACAGGGTCCATTTCTCTTCTGCAGTAGGGCAAGAATTTACCTAAAATCTTTGGATTTTAAGGCAGCTTTTGAAAAACATCATCTTTTGGTCCTCTACATGCATCTTATAGAGTAACCTTTCTATGGCTCTTGAAATCTCATCTGATGATGACATGTGGGACTCCTGATTGGCAAAGGAATCAGTTATTGCAGGAGGGTCTTTGAATCCATATTCTCACCAAGCATTGTGTAAAGCTGAAATTATTGATCTCCACACTATGTTCTACTACTTTTAGGTGTATTTTATGAACAATAGAATATAAACTCATTTAAAAATTACTGAATTCATACTGGGGTTCTGTCATAAGTTTTTGCCATGTTGAATTTTTCCCACTAACAGATTAAAAAAAACCATATATGATCAAGTGAGGATCCACTAAAACTGTCACGATAGGGGAGGATTCTCATCCTCAAAGATGCTGGGAATCCCCGAAGTTAAAGAAATAAAAAGTAAGGTGTGAGGAACTGCTTTGGAATCTGGAAAAAAAAAATACCAGTATAAAAGAGTCACTTAATAGCATCCTTAGTTCATAAAAAAAAAAAAAAGTGCCTGATCCATTAAAAAAAAGCTGGGATTTGTGGAGTAGCTCTGAGGTGGGCTAGATCAGCAGCTGCACTGTAGGAAGGCCTGAGGGCTCTGAGACATAACCAGAGAAGTTTAATTCCCAGGTTTATCATTGAAGGCCTCCACAACTCGAGCCCTATGTGTTTCTTTCCAGAATCTCTATTTCTGTTGTCATGAAAGACAATAACTATTATTATTATAATTATTAATAACAACAAAGGCTGTGAGTATCCTGGGAAAAGACACTTCATTACAGCTCTTGTTATGAAACCAGTTTGTGTGAGTGACAAGAAGGATGCTCTAAGATGCATCTTTGTTTTAGTTTTAGTTTTTGGTGGATGACAACATGACACAAAGAAGGATCTCCTTTGTGTGCTATTACATAGTGACAAATGAGGCATTAAAAAAGGACCAGAAGAAAAGGAGTTTTAATCTAAACCCTCTCCTTCCATGGAAAGATATTCCTTTTTTTTTTCTTTTTCCCAGCTGGGAAAATTGGTTTAATGCTGCTCTATACTGGGTGATACTATTATCTCTTGGGACTATTAATAAAATTCCTTTTTTTCTGGGCTCCAATGACGCTTGTCTATTTCCATCAGAAAAGTGGGGGAGAATTTATATGGCTTAGAGAATGAGGTCAATATAATTTTTCTTAGGATAAACCTTTATTTTTCAGAAAGTGGATTTTTTTTTCTTACTCAGTAAAAGATCAGGCTAGGTTAACAGCTGAGGGAAACACTGAGCTTGGGTCACATAAATAACATTCCCCATTGCCTCCCACTTAAAATATACCTGCACTCCCAGGACCTCTCAACAGAAACTACCATCCACTTTGGACAGATGCTTCAGTCTCATTATGAGCCAAAATTTTATGGTTTGTTTTTCTCAATCTTTATTGTAAGCCCCTGTTATTGATCATTTCATTTCTCTGTATGCTTCTTAGGTTAGAGTTTTCTCCAAGCCAAGAGAAAATCAGATCATAAGGGGATCATTTAAATTCACCATCATCTGACCAGTCCAAACTCGCTTTTTAAAAATAGGTTGTTTTCGCAACTTCAGCATCCTATGGTACCAGCACATTATGGGGGCTATATTCCAGTAGTCCCAATAAGACCCTATAAGAAGGTTAATAGGTCAGTCTTTCTATGCAGCTCCATAGATGAAATTCTTAAACTCTCCAGGCCAAATTGACACCACCCTACATTAGGAGGAATTTCCCCTTCATTCAGAACTGCAGTTACCTTTTGCTGCTCTAAATCTCAGTCCTTTTTCTGTAGTCAGGTTCTTTAGGTTTATCGTATCACACTTTGAAGGTTCCATTATCCAGGACACTAAGTAGTGAACCAATAGATTGTCCACATTAACCTGTCTGGTATTTCCTCACCTTAATCCAAGGCACCTGGTGGAGCCCAGATTCCATAGATTATTGCTTTTCAGAATAATTGGTTTTCTTTTAAAATTTTCATATTATGGGGAAAAAATGTTTTTACAAAGGTTGAGAACAGCATATATAACAAACCCCAATAACTCAGCTTCAACCGTTATCAATCTCTGACCAATCGTGTTTCACCTATACATTCTGTAGCATTTTTAACTGCATATTCTCTTAGTCTAAATCTTCCAAGTACTACCATGGTTCAAAACAGGAAGAAGAGGGATAGCAAAAGGATTATCTGTCCTGTGTCTGAGAGATCCAGGCCAGTAATTAGAACGAAGTTTGGGGAACATTGTACATTTCTCCCATTGCCCTTGGGAGAAGATCAAGAATACAAATTAGCAAAAGGGAATAAGTCATTCAAATACATGTTTGTGTTTATTTCTGTTGGAGCTGTGGTTGATTAGCAAAGGCAGTAGAAATTGGTGGTTGGATCAGATTGAGGAGAGAACATTTTACCATCTATTTGGATTTAATTCCATTAAGCAGTAAAAATGGCACTCAAGTGCCAAAGCCTGTCAATTTTCCAACCTTAAGCTGTTCACCTAGTTGTTTTACAGGATAATTCTTGAAGTTACCATATACACCTACCTTCTTGATACTGATATAAACTGGTATTGTTTCCATCGATGCAACTGAGAACATAAATGTTTTCTAAAGTCTATACTGCAGGGACCAAGGCAACAAGATCAGAAAACAAAATGGAATTATCTGCCTCCATAATGACAGTGGAAAAAATTTCCGTGATCCCAGGCTTTCTGGGAATGGTGGCTTGAGCTGTTCCTTAGCAGCTCTCACTTAGAGACCAAGGAAAGGAGCGTGAGTATAGCTTATCCCTGCCACAGTCCTCATTTAGATGCTAAGTGCTGAAGTGCTTTTCTGTAGCTTAGCGTTTCTCAGCAGTGCTTGCTACAATACATAAAGAAGGAAGGAAATGAGGACAGGGAAGATAGCCTATCGCTCTATAAAATATCCTGAAATACAAATGACATATCAGTTGCAGGGAAAAAGATGATCCCCCGAACATTTGTGCTTCGCTTGTGAAGGAATCTGCCTGAGCTTCTTTTGCAAAGATCCATGGTACAGAGTTGTCCTGTGGGCTATTACATGGCCTTTGCCAACAATCATTTGGCAAGGGCTGGATTTGCGATAATGTGGGATTTTAATATACATTTAAATATAAGGACTACTGCTAAGACTGTCACATCTGTTTAACTTAAAAAAAATTTTTTTTTGTCAATTGGCTTACAAGACTTGTTTTCTCTTTTCATATTTTAGGGCATTGCATTATTATATAAAAAATTCACGTTTATAAAAAACATTTTTAGAATGATTTACAGGGCTGAACTCCCTTTGAAGAAAGAAATAGACTTTGATTTGGTGAAATAGTTATGGGAATATGACCAAAAGCTACACATTCCTGAATTTTTCTTTCTATACTCATCTTGAAAAATACCTTCCTTTGGCCCCAATCTCCACTGCAATCATTTTTCCTTTCTCTTTTTTCTTTCAATGCCGTCCTCCTCCAACAAGTCAGCACTAGCTATTTTCATGTCATAACTCTTCACTCTCTGCAATCTGGCTTGTGTTCTATGGCCATACTTAAATAGATCCCTCCACTGATACCAGCTTTGTTCCCTCTTGACATATTTTTAAGTAGGAGGAAATCTGATTTTGAAAGTCTGAATACTTCTCTTCCCTTTAAGACTTCAGATACCTTGTAACTTCTATCTCCTAATCCCTTCCCCTAGTTAAATAGGAAAGCCTGATTTCAATACTTTGGAATAGGTAAGAATTAGTCATGCTTTTCACCCTTGAAAAATATTTGCATTTTAAACTTAACTCTCTCAAATTGTACAGTGAATAGTTCCAAGTTCAATACCCTCAGGTATTATCAGATAAGGGTAGTGAAGAAAATTTGGGGACCAATGGGATATTATTTCACAGTTATTAATAAGACCTACTTTCTGTGTAACTGTGTGTGTGGGCGCATGTGTGAACATACCTTTGTGTCTGCTCGTGCACATGTGTTCTACAGGTCAGATGTGTGGATGCTGTGGAACAGAGACAGTCACAAGGAAACTCACTCAGAAGAGCTATCTTTGGGCTCTCCCCAGCCCAAGGCATTTTGGGAGTTCTATGGAGTGGAAAGCTGCTGTCAGAACTCATTCTAAGAGAAAGCTGCATCACTGGAGCACCTTCCAGCTATAGCCCCTGGCAGTTTCCCTACTCCATACCCTCCCCTTAGCCTTTAGCCCTTTGCCCTATATGCCTTCTGTGCTAAATCTTCAGATGGAGATCTACAGTTCACATTCATTCACTACCACTTCTCCTTTCCCCTGGGCCAGCACTCCAATTTCAGTAATCAGATGTCTCTCTCCTAAAGTAGACCAAACTGAGCCTCATGACTCAGAGACAATTTTTTTAAGGCAGGATCTCACTCTGTTGGCCAGGCTGGAGTGTACAATCCTGGCTCACTGCAGCCTCGACCTCCCTAGCTCAAGTGATCTTCCCACATCAGCCTCCCGAGTAGCTGGGACTATAGGTGTATGCCACCATACCCGTCTAAGTTTTGTATTTTTTGTAGAGACAGGGTCTCATTGCCTTTTTAAATATCATCATTATATCCTCTTTTCTGAGCTCCATCCCATTTCTCCATCTTTGTTATGATTTTTATTTTTGTTTTTTGTAGAGACAGAGTCTCACTCTATTGCCCAGGCTGGTTTCAAACTCCTGGGCTCAAGCAATCGGCCCACTTTGGCCTCCTAAAATGCTGAGATAACAGGCGTGAGCCACCATGCCCAGCTGATGACTCAGAGACATTCTACGGACATTAAGAGATGGGATTAAAGGTTGGGGAGAAGCCAGAAATATTACGTAAAGATTTGTGGGGAAAGTGATGAGAGGCAGAACGAAACAAAATCACAGGGCACTAAGATAAAAGTCCTGGGTGGTAAGAGGAAAATACTAAATTCTGCAGATTCACATTCAGAGTGTTTGTCTTTTATTTTTTATTTTATTTTGTTTTATTTTATTTTTTGAGGCAGAGTCTCACTCTGTCACCTAGGCTGGAGTACAGTGGGCGATCTCAGCTGACTGCAACGTCTACCTCCCAGGTTCAAGCAATTCTCCTGCCTCAACCTCCCAAGTAGCTGGGACTACAAGTGCACACCACCACACCCAGCTAATTTTTGTATTTTTAGTAGAGATGGGGTTTCACTGTGTTAGCCAGGATGGTCTCGAACTCCCAACCTCAGGTGATCTGCCTGCCTCAGCCTCCCAAAATGCTGGGATTACAGGCGTGAGCCACCACGCTGGGCCTACGTTTTGTTTAGATACACAAATACTTACCATCATGTTATAATTGCCCACAGTAGTCAGTAAAATAACATGCTGTATAGGTTTGTAGCCTAGGAGCAATAGGCTCTACCATATAGCATGGGTGTGTAGTAGGCTATCCATCTAGGTTTGTATAAGTACATTCTATGATGTTTGCAGTGACAAAATCACCTAACGACACATTTCTCAAAACATATCCCTGTCATGAAGCCACACACTGTATCCCCTCCCCACCTCTGCCTACAGTGTCCTTCAGTATTTGTTTCTCCCTACTCTTTCATACATAGAACCCAGTGTGAGCAGCAACAGTGCCTAGAAAATGTGCCCAGGGGATGTCGTGCTACCCAGATAAAGCAGGGCCTGTGCCCTGGCAGATGTGGCTGTTTTGTGGACATAGAAGCAGTAGGCTGGTGCAATGAAAGGATAAAAAAGTAGCAGAGACAATGTGATAATTAACTGAGTGTATTCATGAGTGTGTGCGAAACATCACTTAGGCCTCTCAGAAATATTTATCAATAATTTTTCAGGAATTAGGAGTCCTGGATTAGCCAGTGGGAATAACAGCAAGGGAAATACGGGCTGCAGAAAAGCACAGCAGGTAGAGTGCATGCTCTAGAGTAGGACTGCTTAGGCTCCAGTCCTGGCTTCACCACTTACCTAGCTGTGTGAGGCTGGGTGGCCACTCTATGTTTCAGTCTCTGTTTCTGTAAAATGAAAGATATAATAGTTTCTACCTCATATAATTGTGATCATTATATGAACTTAAAATATATAAAACACTTCAAAGTACATGGTCAGTCCTGGCAACACAATGAGACCCTGTCCCTACAAAAAATACAAAATAAAAATATGCCGGGTGCGGTAGCTCATCCCTGTCGTCCCAGCACTTTGGGAGGCCGACATGGGCGGATCACTTGAGGTCAGGAGTTCAAGACCAGCCTGGCCAACATTATGAAACCCCATCTCTACTAAAAATACAAAAATTAGCCAGCATGGTGGCATGTGCCTGTAGTCCCAGCTACTCGGGAGGCTGAGGTGGGAAGATTTCTTTTTTTTTTTTTTTTTTTTTGTTTAAGATGGAGTCTTGCTCTGTCGCCCAGGCTGGAGGGCAGTGGTGCGATCTTGGCTCACTGCAAGCTCCGCCTCCTGGGTTCATGCCATTCTCCTGCCTCAGCCTCCCAAGTAGCTGGGACTACAGGCACCCGCCACCACACCCAGCTAATTTTTTGTATTTTTAGTAGAGATGGGGTTTCACCGTGGTCTCGATCTCCTGACCTCATGATCCGCCCGCCTCAGCCTCCCAAAGTGCTGGGATTACAGGCATGAGCCAACGCGCCTGGGCGGAAGATTTCTTGAGTCTGGACAACAGAGCAAGACCCTCTCTCTAAATAAATAAATAAAAGTACTTGATGTGCACAGAATAAACACTCAATGAAAAGTATAGTACCACCCCATGGAGTTGCTATGGAAATTTAAAAAGATGATACAGGTAAAGCACTTAGAAGAGTTCCTCACATACTTGAATAAATGCTAGTTATTATTACATGATATGATTAAACTTTATATTATATCAGTGTATACACACACACGTATACTGGACAGCTAACACAAGGAGAAGAAACAATTGTAAAATTTTGACTTGGCAGTGTAAAAGCACAACTAACCACAGTTATTTATGTAAATCGCTTACCACTTATGCCTAATTACTATGAAGCACAATAACAATTATACACAGCACTAAGTATGTCAGATTAACTTTGCTAAAGGTTTGATTATAGCATTAACCTCTGTGTACATATGCTCAGTGTTCACTCTGTGACTCTTGTAGTATGATCATTTGCTAATGTGGCACAGTCATCTGCTCACTACATTAAAAAATTAGTGGGAGCACTGGCTTGCCACAGACTTCTTATATTTCTCAAAATCTTTTTGCAGTTCTTTTTCTCCTTACATTTTCTGCTGCATCTGATGATCTATCTTTTTTATTTCAAAATCCTTGTATTCAATTCACTTTTACAGGCACTTACTATGTTCAAAGTACTAGATTAGGAACTGGAGGGTATACAGAGATAATTAAGGCAGCCCATACTTATAGTCAAGTATAAAAGAGGAAAGGGAAACCTTCATATGAAACAAAGAAAAGTTGCTGTGAGGCTTCAAGGCGTGCTGGTTGTGGCTTCTGCACTGGTACTTATTCAAGAATAAGTGAGATTTTTAAAGAACAGCTTTATTGAGATATAATCTACATACTATAAAAGGCACCCCTTAACAAATCAATGATTTTTTTAGCCAATTCGTGGATTTGTGCAACCTTCACCACAATCCATTTTAGAACATTTTAATCACTCCAAAAAGAAACCCTTTATTCATTAGCATTCACTCCCTGTTCCTCCTCCCCTCAGTCCCTGGAAACTGTGAATCTAGTCAGTTTCCATGAGATTGCCTACGCTGGACATTTGATATAGATAGAATCATATCATTTATGGCCTTTTGTGTCTGGCTTCTTTCACTCAGAATGATATTTTCAAGGGTCATCCATGTTGTAGCTTGTATCCAGTACTTCATTCCTTTCTATGGTCAAAAAATATTCTATTATGGGTTGGACATGGTGGCTCACGCCTGTAATCTTGCACTTTGGGAGGCTGAGGCAGGAGGATTGCTTGAAGCCAGGGGTTTGAGACCAGCCTGGACAATAAAGTGAGATCCTGTCTCTACAAAAAATTAAAAAATTAGCCTGGCACAGTGATGTGTACCTGTAGTCCCAGTTACTCAAGAGGCTGAGGCAGGAGGATCACTTGAGCCTAGGAGTTCAAGGCTGCAGTGAGCTATGATGGCACCACCGCACTTCAGCCTGGGTGACAGAGAAAGACCCTGTTTATACTTAAAAAAATAAAAAGACAAAAGAAAATAAAGGGCTGGGCATGGTGGCTCATGCCTGTAGTCTGAGCACTTTGGGAGGCTGAGGCGGGTGGATCACTTGAGGTCAGGCATTCGAGACCAGCCTGGCCAACATGGTGAAACCTCATCTCTACTAAAAATTAGCCAGGCATGGCGGTAGATGCCTGTAATCCCAGCTACTTGGGAGGCTGAAGCAGGAGAATTGTTTGAACCTGGGAGGCAGAGGTTGCAGTGAGCCAAGATCACGCCACTGCACTCTAGCCTTGGCAACAGAGCGAGACTCCGTCTCAAAAAAAAAAAAAAAAAAGAAAACAAAACAAAAATATTCTATTTATCCATTCCTCAGTTGATAGACTTTTTTTTTTATTTTTGGCCATTATGAATAATGCTGCTATGAAAATAAATGTACAAGTTTTTGTTGGACATATGTTTTCAATTCTCATGAGTATATACCTAGGAGTAGAATTGCTGGCTTATATGATAACTCCATATTTAACCTTTTGAAGAATTGGCAGAGTATTTTCCAAAGTGTCTGCACCATTTTACAATACCACCAGCAATGTATGATTTCTCCACATCCTCACCAACAGTTGTCTTTTTCATTTTAGCTATATTTGTGGGTGCAAATCCTTGTCATCTTTTTAATTCGTATTTCCTTGATCACTAGTGATACTGTGCATCTTTTCATGTGCATATTGGCTATTTGTATATTTTCTCTGGAGAAATGTCTATTCAAATCCCTTGCTGAGTTTTAAAAAAATGTTATTTATTCATTTATTTTTTGGGACGGAGTCTTCCTCTGTTGCCCAGGCTGGAGTGCAGTGGTACACTCTTGGCTCATAGCGACCTCGGCCTCTCGGGTTCAAGTGATTCTCCTGCCAGCCTCCCAAGTAGCTGGGGAGTACAGGCATGCACCATCACACGTGGCTAATTTTTGTATTTTTTGGTGGAGACAGGGTTTCACCATGTTAACCAGGCTGGTCTCAAACTCCTGACCTTAAGTGATCTGCCCACCTCAGCCTCCCAGAGTGCTGGTATTACAGGCATTAGCCACTGCACCCGGCCCCTTGCTGATTTTTTAATCAAGTTTTGTTGTTGTTGAGTTTCAGGAGTTCTCTATATATTCTGTATGTTAACCCCTTATCAAATACGTGCATCGCAAATATTTTCTCCCATTCTGTGAGTTTTCTTTTTGCTTTATTGATGGTGGTTTTAGAAGTGCAAATGTTTTTAATTTTGAAGAAGTTCATTTTATCTGTGTTTTATTTTGTCACTTGTGCTTTTGGTATCATAGCTATAAAATCACTGCCGAACCCCATGTCACAAAAATTTACACGCATCCTTTGTTCTAAGAGTTTTATAGTTTTTGCACTTACATTTAGGTCTATGATATATTTTGAGTTAATTAAAGGGGATGGGGAGTTGCAATGTTAAATAAATATATGTTGTGCAATAACAATCCAACTTAATCATTTTGTATGTGTATATCCAGCTGTCTCAGAGTCATTGGCTGCAAATACTAAGAATAGGTGAGATTTAACAGAACAGCCGAACAAAGGCATGGAGGCATGAATGCATGGATGCCCAGGAATAGCAACTGGTTCAGCCTGAATAGAGGATTGGACAAGTAGCGATATTTAATGGGAAATGAGACTGGAAAGGTTATGTAGTCAGATTATGGAGGGTCTTGAGTACCAAAAGTTGGAGAACTGTAGAACATTCTTGAGCAGAAGAATGACATCAGAATCAGTCTTTCAGAAGATTGGTCTAGTTGAAGACTATACACTAGATTGGAATGGGGGTAAACAACGTAAGCAGAGAAGTCAGAACTTCTATGGTGGTCTAGGTGGGAGATCACAGCTAAGACTGTGACAGTGAGAGTAGAAAAGAGGGAGCTGATAAGCAAAAAGTATGAGAGGCACAATACACATAAGTCCTGGTAACCGATTGGATGATGAGAGCAAATTGGTAGAGACTTGGCAAAATGGTGGTTCCATTAATAACAAAAAAGTCAGGAGAAGTAGCTAGTTTGGTAGGAAAGATGAGTTAGCTTTTAGATAAACCATCTTCACAATTTGAAACATTCTCAGTAGAGAAATCTAACTTTCATGTGGAAATGTAGCTCTGGATCTCAAGAAAGAAGTTAGGGCTAAAGTTAAGGCTTTGGGAGATATCACTTAATCACGATCGTTAGAACCATGGACATGAATGAGGAAGTCCCCCTCTCTCTCTAGATAGCAGCTCCTTTAGAGTTTCCTCAGATGATATTTCTTCTTCTAATACCCCTAAATGTGGGTTCCTGCATTCATTCATTCAACAAACGTTAAAATACATTTAATAAACATTATTAAATGCTTATTATTGCCAGACACTGTTCAAGGCATTGGTAATATTTGATGAACAAAATAGACCAACCAACAAACAAAAAAACTGCCTTAATAAAGCTTACAGCCTAGTGGGAGAAGGCAAACAGTAAATAAATATATATGTAAAGCATATAGTGTTCATAAGCAGAGAAAGGGGATGGGGGAGGTGGAGTTGCAATTTTAAACAGGATGATGAAGGAAAGCCTCAGGGAGAAGGACACATGTGGTTATGTGGTTAAACGGCTGATGTAGGTGAAGGAACAAGCTATGTAGATATCTGAGTACAAAGCATTCCAGGATTCCAGGAACAGAGAATATGCAATGACCCCAAGGCTGGAGAGTGCCTGGTGGGTGAGAGAAACAACAAGGAGACCAGCACAGCTAGCGAAGAGTAGTGAGGGGAAAGCAGGAGATCAGGTCAGAAGCATAAATGGAGGCCAGATTGTGTAGGGGCTTAAAAACCACAGTAAGAATTTCACTTCTGCTTGATGGGAGATAGGAAATTATTAGAGGATTTTGAGGAGAAAGTTGCAACATTTGATCTGTATTTTAAAGGTATTAATCTTTGAACGGACCACTCATTTTGAGAACAAAATTTGGGAGAATAAAGGCAGAAGCAAGGAGGTCAATCAGTAGGCTTTTACCATAATCCAGACAAGAGATGACAGCTTGAGCCAGGGTGATAACAGCGAAGGTGTTGAGAACTGGTTAGATGCTGGATATATCTTGAGCTGGAGCTAGCAGGATTTCAGGACAGACCGAAACCGGATGTGAGAGAAAGAAAGGAGTAAAAGATGACTCGGCTGGGCATGCGCGCTCATACCTGTAATCCCAGCACTTTGGGAGGCTGAGGCGGGTGGATTGCTTGAGGTCAGGAGTTTGAGACCAGCCTGGCCAACGTGGCCAAACCCCATCTCTACTAAAAATACAAGCATTAGCTGGACGTGGTAGTTCATGCCTGTAATCCCAGCTTCTTGGGAGGCTGAGGCACAAGAATTGCTTGAACCCAGGAGGTGGAGGTTGTAATGAGCCAAGATGGCGCCACTGCACTCTAGCCGGTGCAACAGAGCAAGATTCTGTCTTAAAAAAAAAAAAAAAAAAAAGTGACTCTTTATGATTTTTGTCTGAGCAACTAGGAGGAACCGTCCTTTACTTAGATGGAGAAGACTACAGAAGGGGTAGGCTTGGGTGGTGGCAGCGAGGATCAGGAGTTCAGTTTTAGACATGTTAAGTTTGAGATGCATATTAAACACTGAAGGAGAGATGCCAAGAATACAGTTGGATATGCAAGTCTAGAGTTCAAGCAAAGGTCTGAGAAGAGTTGGGAGGGTTCAGGAAGTCATGAACCCTTTGAATGGTCCTGAAACTGGGTAATATTGTCAGCAACTGCACAACCTCATGGGAAATAGGAAGCTTGTACCTCCATCTGGGAGTATACTGTTTTACCATGTTCTGTCTATATAGCAGCCTCCATTTGTTAAACAAAATTTATATCTTAAAACAAATTTACATCTTCAATGTTTGTTAGCATCTTTCCTTCAATCACATAACTGCCACATATAGGTGGCACCCATACAAACACTTAAATTCCTTCCTTTTTGGTTCTCTTTGCATCTTCTCACAATACACACTCACTATGTTTTCTGCAATCTATATTTTACCCCAAAAAGGAAATCATGCCATTGTTTCATTGACCAAGAACAAGATCCTCCTCCTTTGGTACTCACTAGAGGACAGTCTTCTTTTTTTTTGAGACAGAGTCTCACTCTGTTGCCCAGGCTGGAGTGCAGTGGCATGATGTCGGCTCACTGTAACCTCCACCTCCGGGGTTCAAGTGATTCTCCTGCCTCAGCCTCCTGAGTAGCTGGGATTACAGGCGTGCATCACCACGCCCAGCTAATTTTTATATTTTTAGTAGAGACGGGGATTCACCATGTTGGTCAGGCTGGTCTCAAACTCCTGACCTCAAGATCTGCCCGCCTTGGCCTCCCAAAGTGCTGGGATTACAGGCGTGAGCCACTGCGCCCAGCCAAGTCTTTTCTTAATATAGGATATTTTGGATATGAACAAGCCAGCCATAAGGTTCAAATTTGTCTGCAAATAACTCGGAGGTTAACAACACAAGTTGGCCGGGCGTGGTGGCTCACACCTGTAATCCCAGCACTTTGGGATGTCGAGGTGGGCGGATCACCTGAGGTCGGGAGTTTGAGACCAGCCTGGCCAACATGGTGAAACCCCATCTCTACGAAAATTACAAAATTAGCTGGGTGTGGTAGCACACGCCTGTAATCCCAGCTACTCAGGAAGCTGAGACAGGAGAATTGCTTGAACTCAGGAGGCGGAGACTGCAGTGCGCTGAGATCATGCCACTGCACTCCCATTTGGGCAAGACAGAGCAAGACTCCGTCTCAAAAAACAAACAAACAAAAAAACACAAGTCCCGGGAGGCGGAGTCTGCAGTGAGCCAACATCGCACCACTGCACTCCAGCCTAAGCAAGATACAGCGAGACTCTGTCTCCAAAAACAAAACAAAACAAACAACAAAAAAAACAAAAACACAAGTCACCTTACAGGAATGTTGTCCAAATAAGGCCTATAGTGTTGTTCCATGACAGGTGCTCAATTAAGTCTCATTCATTGATCAGTTGGGCTAGACCAGAACATCATACAAATCTTTGCATATTGTAGGATCTTCCAGGAAAGAATTCTCTAGAATCTCTGTCTATAACTCCGTGTGGTTCCGGCTTAGACTCCTTTCACAGGAAGACTCTTCACCCGGCTATGGCAAAGCATTTTCTTTGTCACTCAATTTGCTTTGTTGTTTTGTTTTCTTTCCTGATAATTTCTGTCTTATGGAAAATGGGAACTAGCTCTGTCAGGCTTGGTAATATCCAAAATCTTTGAATGTTATTCCTAACATAAAAAGTGCCTTTCTGAGTGGGAACAAGCTCAGGCCCCTTTCCCCAAAGCAAAGGGGCCTGGCTGACTCCTCCGACATGTCTTTAAGGATCAGAAATTCATGTCCAAACCTATAATGGCTTTGGAAATTGTGAATTCATTTAAGTCATTCTGAATTTTATTTTTGTGTTTTGCTGGTGCTACTACACCTGATCAAGCAGTGCTTCTTTTCAGTTGACTTAAGAGGTTGCCTACCAAGCTTTAAAAAGTAGGCCTTAGTGGCTGGGCGTGGTGGCTCACGCCTGTAATCCCAGCACTTTGGGAGACCGAGGCGGGCGGATCACGAGGTCAGGAGATCGAGACCATCCTGGCTAACACAGTGAAACCCCGTTTCTACTAAAAATACAAAAAAAACAACAAAAAAAAATTAGCTGGACATGGTGGCGGGTGCCTGTAGTCCCAGCTACTCGGGAGGCTGAGGCAGGAGAATGGCGTGAACCTGGAAGGCAGAGGTTGCAGTGAGCCGAGATGGCGCCACTCCAGCTTGGGCAACAGAGTGAGACTCCGTCAAAAAAAAAAAACAGGCCTTAGTTTTGCTAGACTTCATAGTATTTTTGATTTTCTAAAATTCTATTACAACTCGTTTAGAATCTTTTTCATCTTCTCATATGGCAGCCTCTTAGTTTGTTAATACTGGTTTTCAAAAACTACTCACATTTTTGGTGTTGTATGTGTTTTGTATGAAGAAAGTCAGCCAAGCTCTTTTGGCCTGACAAGAAACTTTCTTGGTCTGTTTCATTTCCAATCCCCTTTCTGGTGATGTTCAGCATCTTACTGGCCTTCAGAATTGCAGGGGTACACCAGATTTCATGGAACAATACATAATGATTCCCGTATTACTTTCTCACATTATAATGGAAAAAGAAAGATAATAGATTCTGATTTTCAAATGCCTATACTGAAGTCATTCTCCAAGTCTTTAGCCTTGCAGATCATGTGCGTATGTACATATATATTTAACTTTTTATTTTTAGATAATTATAGAGTTGCAAGACATGTACAGCAAGAAATGTACAGGGAAGTCCCATATACACTTGCCCCAACCTCCCCCAGTGTGAACATCTTACAACGTTGGTACAATATCCATGAAGCTTATTCAGACTTCACCATTTTTACATGCACTTGTGTGTACATGTACTCATGTATGTGGCTTTATGCAATTTTGGCATCTGTAACCTTGTATAACTACAGTAAAGACATTTGGCCATCCCCCTCCCAAGACTTTCTCTTGTTACTCTTTACAGCCACATCCATCCCCCATCCCAAATCTTTGGCAACCACTGATCTGTCCTCCAGCTCTATAATTATATAATTTCTATTATTTCACTATTGTTATGTAAATAGAATCATGCAGTATGTATCCTTCTGAGATTGACTTTAATCACTCCGTAACTTCCTTGAGGTTCATCCAAGTTGTTGCATGTATCAACAGATCATTCCTTTTTATTGCTGAGTAATATTCCATGGTATGAAGGTACCACAGTTTTTTATTTTTTATTCATTTATTTATTTTATTTTATTTTTGACTCGGAGTCTCGCTCTGTTACCCAGGCTGGAGTGCAGTGGCGCGATCTCAGCTCACTGCAAGCTCCACTTCCCAGGTTCACGCCATTCTCCTGCCTTAGCCTCCTGAGTAGCTAGGACTACAGGTGCCCGCCACCACGCCCGGCTAATTTTTTGTATTTTTTTTTTTTTTTTTTTTTTTAGTAGAGACAGGGTTTCACCGTGTTAGCCAGGGTGGTCTCGATCTCCTGACCTCGTGATCTGCCCGCCTTGGCCTCCCAAAGTGCTAGGATTACAGGCGTGAGCCACCACACCTGGCCACAGTTTTTTAAACTACCCTTTGAAGGACATTGGGTAGTTTCCAATTTTTGACTATTATGAATAAAGTGGCTATGAGCATCCAGGTACAAATTTCTGAGTGAAAGTAAGTCTTTATTTCTCTGCGATAAATGCCCAAGAGTGCAATTGCTAAGTCATATGACAAGTTCATTTTTAGTTTTAGTTTTTGTTTTTTGTTTGTTTGTTTGTTTGTTTTGAGACAGAATATCACTCTGTTGCTCAGGCTGGAGTGCAATGGTGCAATCTAAGCTCGTTGCAGCCTCTGCCTCCCAGGTTCAAGCAATTCTTGTGCCTCAGCCACCTGAGTAGCTGGGATTATAGGCGCATACCACCATGCCTAGCAATTTTTTTCTTTTTTTTTTTTTTTTAGTAGAGACAGGGTTTTGCCATGATGATGCCTAGGCTGGTCTTGAACTCCTGTATTCAGGTGATCCACCCGCCTCAGCCTCCCAAAGTGCTGGGATTACGGGCGTGAGCCACTGCTCCCAGCCCATTTTTAGTTTTAAAAGGGGCAGCCAAACCATTTTCCCAAATCAGATTACTTATTTTTAGAATTTTATTATGACTCAATCCCTAGAGAGATATTCCACTGTTTTTTTACCTCTTCCTAATTAGAGAAGTATCCTTCTAACGCCCCACGGAGTCAGATGAACGTGGATTCAAATCCTGCTTCACTCACTTATTAGCCGGGTGAGCCTGAACACGTTTAACTTTTCTGGAGTCTCAGATTTCCTGTTTGCAAAATAGAGATAATAATGCCTGAGACAGTAAGGATTTAACAAGGTCAACATGTAAAATACTGAGAGTAGAGCATAAGGAACATAGTCAGGAGTTAATGCTAGTTCTCTCCCCACTTCATGGCAGAATAATCAGCAACCATTACTATCAAGTATATGGTACTGGAAATTTTACCTGGCTTTAACAATGCAAGGAAATGATACTACTTTTATTCATGTTTTTTCTACTAAGTTTTGTGTTGTGTGTGTGTGTGTGTTTTGTTTTGAAATGGAATTTTGTTCTGTCGCCCAGGCTAGAGTGCAGTGGCACGATCTCGGCTCACTGCAACCTCCACCTCCCAGATTCAAGTGATTCTCATGCCTCAGCCTCCTGAGTAGCTGGGACTACAGGCGCCCGCCACCATGCCCCGCTAATTTTTGTATTTTTAGCAGAGACAGGGTTTCGCCATGTTTGGCCATGCTGGTCTCAAACTCCCGACCTCAAGTGATCCACCTGCTTCAGCCTCCCAAAGTGCTGGGAATATAGGCATGAGCCACCCCACCTGGCTGTAAATTATCTTTAGTAGGTTTGTTATGCACAGTGTTTCCTGGGTAAAACTAGTCTCCCTTTCTTCCTATTAATTACATGTGCTGAAGTAATTCTTACCACTCTTGGAAGCAGAAACAAGTTGGTGTCTCTGCATTATATTCTGTTTTTGTTTTGTTTTTTCCCTTATAGGTCAGTGAACAATTTCCTGATGACTGGTCCAAAGGTAAGAGCAAATTCCTTTAATTGATATGGATTTCACTAATCTTAGCCTGTTGACTAAAGATGATAAATGCAGATTTTTCATTATATCCACATATTTTATTATGCTGTATATATTACAGATAGAAAGACTGAGACCCAGAGGGTGTTAGGGACACATCTAAAACCACATAGCAAACCACTGTCAGAGCCAAGATAAGAACTCAGGAGTACTGAATTTATGGCTAGAATTTCCAGAGCCATAAAAGTCAACAGCCTTTTATAGGTGTCAGGCTGCAAAGTCACACATCCTTCTCAGTGCCCCGTGGTGGGATGCAGTTTCCCATATTTAAAATGCTGGAATTGTACTATATGATCTTTACATTCATGGGCATTTTCAGTTCCAAAATGTTATCTTCTAAGATGGTCATGTGATGAGAACTCCTTAAATTTCATGAATTAAGTGATTTGGGCTCATTTTGGAGAGGCAGGATAGTATAGTGAAGAAAGGTGAATAAAGGATAATAGGGACTAGAATCTGATAAAACTGAGTTTCATTTCTAGTTCTGCCATTTGCTAGCTCTGGGACTTTGGGGAAATTACTTTAGCTCACTCCCTGGGCCTCAGTTTCCTAATCTATAATATAGTGCCTATTTCACAGGTTATTTGTGATGTCAAATGAGACAGCATATTTAAAGGCTTACTCCACCATTATTTTGGAGGAATGGGAGAGTGAGCAGGAAGAGGGGTGTTTGGTCAGTTTAGGGTAAATGCCTCCTAAGTTCAGTCTGAATTTTTACCCCTATGTCCCTACAGGCTTACCTGATTTACTCTAGCAGTGTGGCAGCTGGTGCCCAGAGTGGTATTGAAGAATGCAAGTATCAGTTTGCCTGGGACCGCTGGAACTGCCCTGAGAGAGCCCTGCAGCTGTCCAGCCATGGTGGGCTTCGCAGTGGTAAGAAAAGCCTCAGCCACAGCTCCCTGGACCCTCTGGTCACAGGTTAGAGCCCCAGGGATAGCCCCTTGCCTCCTCGACACCCTTACTCCTCACCTGCTCTCTTCTCTTAGGTCATCTCCCTCTCCGGGATCTTCTCTTTTCCTTTTCTACTTCCTTTTTTCCCACCTATAGAGTTTTTTCTTTCTTTCTCAACACTCTCATTGCTCAACAAATGGATCTTGCCTTACTCCCAATCCCATACCATCCTTGGCCTCCCAGTTGGCTAAAGGTCTCCTCACAATGTAAGTAACATCAGGAGGTAGGCAAGGGTCATAAGTCCTCAAACCTCTTAGCCCCTTCCTTAGCAGAGAGATACTGGGCAAGTGGAGAGTGACTTGGAGACCAGATTCCCATGGAGAAGATAAAGAGTGGCCATGCCAGTAAATGAAAGAGCTGCCAATCAGAGGTTCTTTTCAAGACTAACTGCACATGACTCTTAGACCCTAGTGTTCCAGGAGGAAGTGGGGATGTGTTCTTTACAACCTAGCCTTCAGATTCATCTCCCTCCCCATTTCTTCCTCAGGCTCTTTCCAATCTAAATCATTTACAGTCATGTGTATCAACAGTACCCTAGCCACCTGGTCATAAAATGTGTGACCTGAAAAGACAGGAGGTGAGAAGAGCAGGGCTAAGGCCAGGGATGGGGCAGACCATGGAAGAGGGTAAGATACACTATAAAGATGGGAAGGCCAGGCACAGTGGCTCAAGCCTGTAATCCCAAGCTCTTCGGAAGGACGAGGTAGGAAGACTGAGCCCAGAGTTTGAGACAAGCCTGGGCAACATAGTGAGACCCTCTCTCTGCAAAAAAATAAAAGTTAAAAAATAATAATAAAGATGGGGAAATAGGATGGAGCTAGGGAAAGAGGATATAATGATGGTTATTAAAGAAAGGTAGCATGTCCGGTATTTCTTTAAGCTGAAACCCCTCCCTCTAACTCTGGATTTTTGGTTCCTGCTAGCCAATCGGGAGACAGCATTTGTGCACGCCATCAGTTCTGCTGGAGTCATGTACACCCTGACTAGAAACTGCAGCCTTGGAGATTTTGATAACTGTGGCTGTGATGACTCCCGCAATGGGCAACTGGGTGAGTAGTAATGTAGGGATGGGTACCATAGGCCAGCTCAACGCACATAAAGAATGAAAAGCCTGGTGGGGGTGAAGAAGAGCTGTATTCTTCTAAATATGAAGAAAATCATGCGGAAGATGGGTGAACGAGTTTGATCCCAAGCCCTACAATGACAAGCCAGGCTAAATGTAGCTTAGAACCTTCTTTTCCCATTGAGTAGTTTCCTTAATTTAAACATAATAATAAAGAAACAACACTCTGGGGATTCCTCTGTTGCTTCTCTCAAACAAGGGGAACTTCCTTCCGTGTTGCCTATCTCCGTCTACTTTCCACTCTTTACCTCCAGTGCCGTCTCCAATCTCCTGTGCCCTCCTGACCAATTTCCAACATCGCTGTTCCGTATTTCAATTGTACCCCTCTTTCCCCCACAATGCTTGAGCTTTCCTCATCTTTTTGGCACCATTTTGTCCCTTCTGGACCTCAATCACCAGCAGGGCACGTGCATCCTCTGCCCATGCGAAGACGCACTGTTGGCAGAGGAGTGTACTAGCACCTTGCAAAGAATCCACTCGGCAACTACTTATGTCATTGAGCCCTGAGCAGGTGATTGGCTAAACCTGGAAGTGGGCGTGTAAAAGTGGCAAAAACAAATCTAGACGGCAACTGATCTGGATACAGGGCACTCGCCCAACCTTAATCCTCTCCTATCCTGGACCCCCCCACCCCCACCCCCAACCCAATTAGAAACAGCAGCCCAGGAGGCTCTGCACCCGCTTGCTCAATGACCTGTCCTCCCTCTCTGCACTTTTCCAGGGGGCCAAGGCTGGCTGTGGGGAGGCTGCAGTGACAATGTGGGCTTCGGAGAGGCGATTTCCAAGCAGTTTGTCGATGCCCTGGAAACAGGACAGGATGCACGGGCAGCCATGAACCTGCACAATAACGAGGCTGGCCGCAAGGTGAGTCCCGCAGCCCTTGGAAATAGGCAGCTGCTGGCTACATCCACTACCAGCTCCAGGTGCGGACAACTCTTCAGTTCATTTAAAAGATTGGCAAAATGAGGTACCAAGTGGGCTGGCCCAGTAGACTAACTTGACTTCTCGCAACTCCCGCAGGGGCAGTTAAACTCGCCACGCGCTTAATCCCGGGCCTCTCACTCCTAGCTCTCTCCCCAGGCGGTGAAGGGCACCATGAAACGCACGTGCAAGTGCCACGGCGTGTCTGGCAGCTGCACCACGCAGACCTGTTGGCTGCAGCTGCCCGAGTTCCGCGAGGTGGGCGCGCACCTGAAGGAGAAGTACCACGCAGCACTCAAGGTGGACCTGCTGCAGGGTGCTGGCAACAGCGCGGCCGGCCGCGGCGCCATCGCCGACACCTTTCGCTCCATCTCTACCCGGGAGCTGGTGCACCTGGAGGACTCCCCGGACTACTGCCTGGAGAACAAAACGCTAGGGCTGCTGGGCACCGAAGGCCGAGAGTGCCTAAGGCGCGGGCGGGCCCTGGGTCGCTGGGAACGCCGCAGCTGCCGCCGGCTCTGCGGGGACTGCGGGCTGGCGGTGGAGGAGCGCCGGGCCGAGACGGTGTCCAGCTGCAACTGCAAGTTCCACTGGTGCTGCGCAGTCCGCTGCGAGCAGTGCCGCAGGAGGGTCACCAAGTACTTCTGTAGCCGCGCAGAGCGGCCGCGGGGGGGCGCTGCGCACAAACCCGGGGGAAAACCCTAAGGGTTTCCTCTGCCCCCTCCTTTTCCCACTGGTTCTTGGCTTCCTTTAGAGACCCCAGTAATTGTGGAAACTAGGGAATGGGGAACCCGCTCTCCCAGACCTAGGGATCCTGACAGGGAGAGACTGCAATTTCTCCGAAGCTTGCCACTTTCCAGCCTGATTCCCCAATTCCTCTGTGCTCTCCTAGAGCTCTGTCTGAATCCTCGCAGCCACACCTAGGTCTGAGAGCTCAGGCTTTGAGCTACTGATCTTCCTTGGATTAGATGAGAACAGGTGTTCCTCCTCCCCTCTCCTAGCAGCCCTAATGTCTGACCTAGCCTATCAAGCCTTAGGCGCTGGAAGAACCCTTCTCAGACACGCAGGACCCAGGTAAAGTCAAAGCTTTGCCCTTTTGCCCACTGTCTGCTACCAGGGCTCACCCACTGCTGCACCTCTCTTCTGCACAGCTCCTCCCCTGCTACCTGCTGACCCAGACTCCCCATGAATCTTGAGTGCTTTCTCTCCTCTTCTCCCTTTCCTTTCTTTCCCAGAAAAACTGAGGAAACTGGTCCCGGAAAAGCATGTCTTTGGGGTTGGTTCCTAGAGGCAGAGGTTGAAGATGGAAGAGGGAGCTCTGGAGTGCTAACTTGAACACCAAGGGTGCTACTCATCCTTGTGGTATCATGTCATGAATGGACTTTACTAGTGGGGCAATGACCTTCCTAGACAATCACCCGAAGGACTCCAGATACATACCCCAAAGGTCTAGGAAATACGTTAAGGGCAGATTACAGTCATTTCCTACCCTTTAAAGGTAACTTCTCCCTTCTCCTGACCTACTTCCTCCTAGCAACCAACTTTACCTCTTCTTCTCCAAAGGATCTTTGTTCCTCTGAGCCAAGACTGAGGTAAATAAAGCCACTTTCCTCTTCAGATCCTGGTCTGCACCTCTAGAGGCAGGTCATAAGAAGGAGAAACTGAGACCCTTCCTTCTCACTAACCTGGTTCTCAAACAGGTAGGATTCAGAGCACTGGATATCTTCCTTCAATGAGTAAACTTCCTGCAATGAAACTGTTGCTTAATAGGAAGTTCAGCACCTTGAATCTTAATTTATTGCAGTCATTGTGATATGTGTTCTTTTTCTAGGTACTGCACTTATTCTTGAGGATACTGGGGTGGGTTGTGGTAACAGATACAACCTGTAGGCTCTCTCCTCCCTCCCATCTTGGCAGGATACCATCCTCCCTAGAGCCTCACTTCCCTGGTGGCCCAAGCAGTTATCTGGATTGAGGCTAAGCTGCCAAGGATTAGTAAATCATCTATATTAAAAATCTTCTAATACATTCACTCAGTAGCCATGAGCTTGCTGCTTGTGGTACTTGAGTCTTCTGGTTTTATTCTCAGAGAGTACGGCAGGGACTTGTTTATGAAACAGAGCAAGACCTTGGGGAGGGAAGAACCAATCCCTGACAGACCCTCTGTAGCCCAAGGGGCTTCCCAGCCAGCTTCCTTGCCCTAGGACAGTCCCGGGTCTCAGGCTGGGCAGCTCTTCTAGAGCAGACTGGTCAGATGCTAGATGACCTCAACCTTCCTCTCCCAGAGTAGGAGAAAGCAGTGTGGCTGGCTCCAGGTAACAAAAGCCAAGACTCTAGGGGCTCACCTGTAGGAGTCAAGGGTTCCCGTATTCCAAACTAAGGCAATGGCCAGGTCAGATCCCAAACCCCTGGCCTCACCCACACACCTTCTGGTCTTACCAACACTTACTGAGGAGAGTTTCCCCTTCCTGACCGGGGATACACTTCCTTTCAGGTGTTCCTAGTGCTTCATTTCCAGCTTTCTCAGCAAAAGGCCCTTCACGCCTTCCCTCTGCTTTTATCTGAACCTCCTGAATCTCCCAACTCACCTTTCCTCCTTAATCAAGAAGCAGCATATACTAACCTAACTGTCCCACTTTGCAGAATTACTTGATAATGTACACGAAGAAAGTTTGGCAAGGCAGCCAGAAAATTTAAAAGCACAATGTTGTAAAGTAAAGCTACATCCTCCAGGTCTCTTAGCATAAAAGCAGAACTATTGTGCTTCATATTTGGTAACTCCAGGTCAGCACTCTAAATATGTCATGCTGCCAGAACATTATTTCATAGGTTATTGTTTTATATCCCCAAATGGATACCAGATTCATTCCAGTTCTACCAAGAAAACATGACTGAGATGCCTTGGATCTGTATTGCTTTTCCCTTCCTTTTGCAATATCCACTTGTTCATTTGTTCATTCAACAAACACCAGAGTAGAGATAGTGGTGAACAACCACCACCATTGCTGCATCATGGAGTTTAAGTTCTCATCTTACACTCAATTGCCAGGGCCGTGGTCCCTTTACAAAGTAGACAACTCCAGAACTGGTGCTTGGGAAGACATCTTTGAGGTCAGCTAGTCAAACCTTTTGTGTTACAGATTTAAACTGATGCTGAGAAAGATGACTGGCTTCTTCCCCCGACTAGCAAGTTACTGTGGGGTGAGTGCAGAGCACAGGTCCCTTCCCACCTCTTGTGTGCTCTTCAGGAGCCCATCTGTCTCAGCCAGAAGACAGAAACAGAGGGAGGTCCTGAGAAGTGACAAGGACATTGGTTGGGGTGGGCAAAACACTGTCTCCTTCCTATCCCTGGCCTGTGAGCCTACACACAGGCAGAGCTTTTTCTTTTTGAAAAGAATCGCAGCCTCAACTGGCCTTAGCAGCAGGTTAGGGCAAAGACAGAGACGGGGTCGTCTTCGGCGCTGGTGGTGCTGGCGGTGGTGGGAGGGGAGGGCAGGCCAGGGCACTCGCCTATTGTAGGTCTGGATTGGATGCTTCCACTCATTCATTTCCTTTTAATTAACCCGCATTCCTGGAGGAGAAATATTTATGTTGGCTCCCATAGAGGCAATCCTCAGACTGGAAAGAAGGGGGAAGAAAGCCTGTCTTAGCAAAACAATATCTCTAAAGAGCTCAAGAAGAGAAAATAGGAGAACAAAATGCCATTAAAATAGCCTTCTACCCCCACTGGAGTCAATGAAAACTTCATTTCACATGCTAATCCGCCACTCCGCCCCCTTGTCTTCTCACAACACCTTTTCCGAAAGTGTTTGGGAAAAGTCTTCGCAGTCAGTACACAGCTCCCTGCAGCTCAGACTTCTCCTTGTGTTAGTTCAGGGCCCCAAGTGGGGCTCTCGCTCCAGCAGTGGCTTTTTTCTCCCCCACTTTAATTTAAACAAAGACTTCGGAGTTCATCAACCTCCCACTGAAATTCACAGCTGCTGAACAAACTAATCCCTTCTCCCGGCCTTTCTTCCCTTCAATGGGCTCTTGGCTTCAAAGACACTTTGGGAAAGGACTTTGCTAGGGCTCACACTGCTTCATCAATAGAAGTTAGTGCAAGTATTATCTGAAGAGCAAGTGGCTTTACAAACAAATACTGCCTAACAATCCCTCCCTCCCAAACACACACACATCTAGCCCGCAGACATGATGGGATCTACAACAGGATTAGGGCTAGCATCCCCTGGCTTCACACCCAGTCCCTTTGTATAGCTGAGCTCAGCCCTGAAGTGGGGTGGGGAAAACCCTGGAACTGAACACCAGGCACGGATGAAGGGAGACAATCCCCCCACCCCCAACACACCCAGCAGAGTGGCCACAAATGCTGCAAGGAGAGAACCTAATTCAGTGGGACTGGACACCTTCCTTTAACTTTCTTATCTCTCCCTAAGCCTCTCCCCTGCCTTACTAGGGTGCAGGAAGCAAAAATAAAGAGGACTAGAAAGGTAATGGCAAAATAGAACCCAGAGGAGGCAATGACTGGGAGATGACAGAGGAAACCAAATCGAAGCAGCTTTATTGCACCATTAAGTACATCACTGCATCAAATACAGTGCCACAAATGCAAATCCAATCGGAGAAGGTAGCCCTGAGACATGTGGTGGCTGCGAGGGAGAAGGACCCCCAACCCTTGAAGAGCAGCGCTGGAAGAGAATCGTTCCTTAATATGGCTCCAATTCCAGAACTGGGCTTTATCATCACAGAAGGAATGGCCTTGTGCTAAGGCTCCAACATAGGTGGAGTCAAGGGCAGTTCCCCATAGGCTGTGGTTCCCCTGCTCCTATCTCACAGCCTAAGACAGCTTCCAGCAAAAGGCAGTTCATCCCTTTCACCTTCCATCCAACCTAGCCCACCCTTAATAATGCCAGCAGATGAGAAATTCCATTTTAACAGCGCCAAAGTTTCCTCTCTTGGTTCTGCTCAGCACCCATCCCTCACGTCCATGACTTGTTCAAAGGGTGAACAGCAGTCAGCTCTACCCCAGACCCTGGGCTACAGAGAAATATGGACCTGGAAATACGAAGTCAGAGGCAGGGAAAAGGTAAGGGCAGGCTCATAAACCACAGAAGGGAGAAACAAAAGACCCACATGATGGGTCACAGCAGGGGTAGGCTTAAAAGTAACAATCCTGTTCACCCTCTCAGAAGCCACTTAAATAGAAGATCCCTGGGGGAGAAGATATCCTGCCCCAGGTCCTTACAGAGTGTAGTATTAGGGAGAGTGAAGAACTGATTCTATGCCCTGCCTCCAGGCCTGAGAGTGTCTTGAACAGATCCTAGAAGGCCAGACATAAAGGAGTAAAAAGCGGGCACTCAGCTGGTTTGGAGCCAAGCCTACAGCATCACATACCTGGCAGCAAGGAAAAGAGTCAGGAAAAACAAACAGAATCTGTTGCAAAAGTCCCCTCTTCTGCAGGGAGGAGTTATGTAACAGCAGAAGTGGCCTCCTAGCAAGACAGGCTGCCTGGTTTAGACCAGCAGCTTATGAGCGATGATGAGGACAGCCTTCAGGATAGGCAGGAAGCTGGACATCTCGCTGAAGCTGCTACAGCCCGCCACCTGGGCATGCACTGCGAGACCCTGCTCAAAGCTTCCTGCATCCACACATGGGGCAACCTCATGGAGCCCAGCCACGACATGAGGTGAGAGCTGTGGAGGGAATGACCCTTAGGTTAGTGAGCCCAACCCAGCTCCTACCCTGGCAGCATGGAAGGGATAAGGGAAGACTTAAGCTCTGGGGCCCAGTCCAGGCAAGATGCACGTATTCTGTGGGGAACCAGGTCAGTGAGACCTATGGGAAGAAAAGACACTGGGCTTCCTGTGGCCATGGTGATGGTGGAAGTGTAGGAGACAGTGGGAGCACAGCTAGCTGTACTTACTGTCCCCTCACAGAGCTTCTCATATAGACATTAGACATTCCAGACGCTGGGCTGCCTCTTCCAGCTTCCTTTTTGTCTTCTGCAGGGAAAGAAATGGATTCCAACCCCAGCCCCTAACTAACACCACACAGGGCCATAAAGAATCACAGCATATTAGGCTGGGCATGGTGGCTCACGCCTGTAATCCCAGCACCTTGGGAGGCCGAGGCGGGTGGATCATGAGGTCAGGAGATGGAGACCATCCTGGCTGACACAGTGAAACCCCATCTCCATTAAAAATACAAAAAATTAGCTGGACGTGGTGGTGGACACCTGTAGTCCCAGCTACTCGGGAGGCTGAGGCGGGAGAATGGCTTGAACCCGAGAGGCAGAGCTTGCAGTGAGCCGAGATTGCGCCACTGCACTCCAGCCTGGGCGACAAAGCGAGACTCCATCTCGAAAAAAAAAAAAAAAAAAAAAAAAAAAAAAAAAAAAAAAATCACAGCATATTAGAGCTAGAATGGCTTCATTTTACAGAGGAGGGAATGAAGGCCCAAGAAGGGTAAGTGACTTGCTTAAGCCAACACAGCCAGCAAAGGAATGGCAGACTTCCTCACTCCTGGCTCCACCCCCCTTCCAGTACCCCTGCTGCCTTTAGGACTCAATGCTGCTGGGTCCTACGACCAAGGAGCTGGACTTCAGACCAGACTCAAAGTCTCTCCCCAGCTCCACATGGACATCAATTAAGTACAAGATAGAGACAGCATGTGAGGGGCAGTGAGGAGAGAGTCACACAAGGAACTGGTCCACAGCTGAGGGGTCCTGGAGCCAGCGAGGGGTACGAGGAGGGCACTGTGAAGAAGGTTCAGACTTACTAAGTCAGTTGCAGACAGGGAGCAGCGTTGGAGAAGTGCCTCAAAGCTGTTCTTCAAGGACTGATGCTCTGGGGGCAGCTCCTTCCTTTCCATCTTCTCAGGTGGCAGGTGCTGAAGCTGCTGATAAAGAAGCAGGGAGAAAGGCCAGAGGGGCAAGCTGTCCTTCTCATGGCTTCCCTAAGGACTAGTCCCCAGTGACTCACAGTCACACTGTTCCCATTACAGCAGAGTTGGGGAGATGAGCAGCCTCCCTTTCTCTGCAGTAAGGACACCTGGTACCTGCCCCCAGTCTCCCTCAGCACATGCCTTGAGGAGTGAAGCCCATCTACCATGACCTGCACCCAAGGAGGGCTGGAAGGTTTCCCAAGGGAGGGGAATGCATTGTCCCTGTCACCTGCAGGCTGAGTTCTCCTGGAACTCCTGGGGGAGCATGACTCACACTGGAGACAGGGGGCTGTGAGGGAAGAATCCCTCGTAGCTCAGGGGTGAGGCTCATAACTGGAGCAGTAATTGGTGCTGGGGGCATAAATGTCTCTGGCAGCTAAACAGACAGAAGGAAAGACACATGAGTCTAAGCTGAGAGACTCCATGGCTCTGGTTTTGGGGAGTGGCAGGAATGATAGTGAACAAGGAAACAGAAGAGTGAGTGGGAAACTGGGAAATGAGGAGACTGGTGTACGTGTGTAAGAGGGAAAGAGAAAGAGGAGGGTCCTGAGGAAAGAAGAGTAAGTGGGAGGAGGGTGGGGACAGTCTGAGAAGGGGAAGGACTGACTGAATCCTCTAAGGAATTAGAACGTGGTCATTGGTGAATGTGCGAGGGAGTGGGTGGGGAAAGATGCATTGACCTTGTTCCTCTGGAGGTTTCCCCTGGGGGCTGGGGCTTCTTTCCAGGAATCTTGAGGTCCTACAGGATAAAAAGATAGAGGTTTTTCGGCGCATAGTGAAAAACACTGGAAGTTTTTTATCTGAAGGCTGGAAGCATTCTTTGAGTTGGAGTCCACCACACCTCCCTCTGCAGACCATCTACACTCCCGGCCACCCTCCACCCAACAGGGCCCTAGCCCTCTAACTTGAGGAAAGACTCCCAAAGTAGTGAGAGGGGCAGGGGAGGCAATAACCCAGAAGAGGGATCCATGGAAGGAAGACTGACCTGGGTGAGGAGTCAAGATGCCAGTGGTTGGGAGGACACTAGAGCATGGGGCACCTGGGTCCCCTGGAGGGTATGGCACAGGGAAGCTTGCAGGAGCGGCTGGGGTGTGGGAGACCATGCGGCTGGGACCTAGTGGTCTCAGAGGAAGCAGAGGGAACAGTCTAGGAGTCTTAGGCAGGGAGGTAGAGCCAGGTCGCATGATGTCTGGGCATGCCATGGGGAGAGGGGAACCAGGAAGAGGCCATGTCCCAGGGAATCCCACCGGGTTAGGAGCTTGCACCCTTTGCCCTCCTAATAGCTGTGGCTGAGATGAAGCTGAAGTAGAACAGAAATAGGTCATTTGTCACTAAACTTCAGGAGCAACTCAGAGCATATCAGGGAGAAACAGGATTGCAATAAAAAATTAATAATAATAAATGATTAATACATGTATATGGAAATCTATAATTTACAAAATACTTTTAACTATATTCCTTATTTGACCTTCAAAACAATCCCATAGCATTGAAATAAGCAACACAACACTTTGGTATATTGCCAAAGGTACGAAGCCAGTGATAGCATTAGGAATTCAGACTTCAACTTCCAAGCTCCTCTCACTAGACAGACATACAGCTTCCCAAATCCATGCTGGCCATGCCAATTGCTTTCCTGAGACCTCTGTGCTCTGCCCAGATAGATCTTCAGTGACTATTCACCAGGCCTTACCCCAGGGCTCAAAGGCAAAGGCTGGATGGCCTGGGGCCCAGGTGCCCTGTAGTCACTTATATTCTGCGTCCTGGGGCCCTGATAAGGGCTAGGATGGGAAGGTGCCAAGGGCATCGCTGGTGATGACTGAGGGGTGAAAACCCTTGGCCTTGGAGATGGAGTTGGAACCTATGAAGAGAAAAAAACCATCTGCTCTTGGAAAGGAAAGAGAAAGGTAAATAATAGAAAACAGAAAAATAATAGGGAAAATTAATGAAACAAAAACTAGTTCTTTGAGGAAAAAAATCAATAAAATTGATAAACATCTAAAAACTGATAAAGATAAAAAGCAAGAAGATATAAATCATCATCAGAGATGAAACAGGGAATATTATAACAGACCCTGAAGCCATTAAAAATATAAACAAATACTACAGAAAACTTTACATTCATAAATCTGACAACTTATCAGAAATAGACCCATTCCTCAAGAACCACAAACTACCAAAACTCAGTCACAATGAAAGAAGATCTGGATAGTCCTATAACCATTAAAGAAATTGAATTTGTAATTTAAAAGCTCCCAAAAAAGAAATCTCCAGGCCTAAATGATTTCACTGGAGAATTTCACCAAACAGTCAAAGAATTAATACAAAATTTATGTAATCTCTTCCAGAAAATAGAAGGAACACTTCCTAACTAATTTCATGAGGCCAGTATTACCCTGATGCCAGCACCAGAAAAAGATAGCAGAAAATAAAACTACACATCAATATTTCTCATGAACTTAGACACAAAAATCCTCAACAAAATTTTAGCAAATCAAATAATGTATATAAAAAATAATATTCCACAAGAAAGTGGGATTGATTCCAGGTCATACAAAGCTGATCCAATATATTTAAAAACCAATCAATTTAATCCCCTATACCAACAAACTAAAGAATGAAAATAATATGATCACAGAAATGATGCAGAAAAAACATTTGACAAAATTCAACACCGATTCATGATCTAGTACACAAGGTGTTATGGTCTGAATATGCTCCCCAAAGTCATGTGTTGAAAACTGAATCCTCAATGCAACAGTGTTGGGAGGTGGGACTTTTTGGAAGTGTTTAGGTCATGAGGGCTCTGCCCTCATTAATGGATTAATGCCACTATAAAAGTGACTTGCAGGAGTGGGTCTGCTTTCTCTTGCACATCTGCCGCCTGCCATGTGAGGACACAGCAGCAAGGCACCATCTTGGAACTAGAGGGTGGAACCATACCTGCTGGAACCATACCTGCTGGTGCCTTGATCTTGGACTCCAGAACCATAAGAAATAAATTTCTGTTCTTTATAAATTTCCCAGTCTGTGGTATTCTGTTATAGTGGCACAAAATGGACTAAGACACAAGGAATAGAGGGAAATGTCCTTGGTCTCATAAAGAGCATCTACGAAAAACCTAAAGCTAACATCACGCTTAATGCTGAAATATTGAATGTTTTTCCTCTAAGACTGGAAACAAGGCAAGAACATTCATGTTCAATATTTCTTTATTTTTTTTTTTGAGACAGAGTTTCGCTCTTAGTGCCCAGGCTGGAGTGCAATGGCACAATCTCAGCTCACTGCAACCTCCACCTCTTGGGTTCAAGCGACTCTCCAGCCTTGCCTCCTGAGTAGCTGGGATTACGGGCATGTGCCACCATGCCCAGTTAATTTTATATTTTTAGTAGAGATGGGGTCTCACCATGTTGGCCAGGCTGGTCTCAACTCCTGACCTTAGGTGATCCACCTGCCTCAGTTTCCCAAAGTGCTGGGATTACAGGTATGAGCCACTGCGCCTGGCTCATGTTCACTATTCTTATTTAACAGAGACTGGAAGTCCTAGTCACTACAATAAGGCATAAGAAAGAAATTAAATGCATATAGATTGAAAAGAAAGAAAACTATCTATTTGCAGATTTGCAGACAGCATGACTGTCTGATAGAAAACCCCATGGAATCCACAAAAAACTTCTATAACTATTCAGGAAAGTCACAGGATATAACCAGATCAACACATAAAAATCAACTGCATTTCTATATACTCATAATGAACAAGTGGAAACCAAGAAATTTCATTTTAAACTGCTGAAGAGAAAATTAAATACTTAGTAGGCATAAGCTGACAGCTGATATTAAAAAAATTAAATACTTAAGTATGAATTGGGCAAAATATGTACAGGATTGGTGTGATAAAAATTATAAAATGCTGATGGAGAAACATGCCACGTTCATGGACTGAAAGACTGAACCTAGTAAAGATGTCAGTTAGGAACTTGTATTTGAATACTCATAGCAGCTTTACTCATAATACCCCAAATTGGAAACTACCCAAATGTCCTTCAAAGTTTGAATGGCTAAAAAAATTAAAACTGGGGCCGGGCGCGGTGGCTCACGCCTATAATCCCAGCGCTTTGGGAGGCCGAGGCGGGCAGATCACGAGGTCAGGAGATCAAGACCATCCTGGCTAACACGGTGAAACCTCGTCTCCACCAAAAATACAAAAAATTCTCCGGGCGTGGTGGCGGGCGCCTGTAGTCCCAGCTACTCGGGAGGCTGAGGCAGGAGAATGGCGTGAACCTGGGAGGTGGAGCTTGCAGTGAGCCAAGATTGCGCCACTGCACTCCAGCCTGGGCAACAAAGCGAGACTCCATCTCAAAAAAAAAAAAAAAAATTAAAACCATGGTGCATTCACACCATGGAATACTACTCTGCAATAAGAATGAGCGAACTACTGGTACACAGAACAACTTGAATGAATCTCAAAGAAGTTATGCTAAGGGAGAAAAGCCAATCTCAAAAGGATACATATTGCATGATTCTATTTAAGTAACAATCATTAAATAACAATTATAGAGCTGGAGAACATATTGGTGAAGCCAAGGATGAGGGAGGCGGGATAAGCACAGCTATAAAAGAGGTTAACACAAGAGAGTCTTCTGGTGATGGTAAAATTGAGTATCTTGATTTTGGTGGTGGTTACACACCACAATGTGACAAAACTGCATAAACACACATAAACACACACATAACAATATGTAAAACTGGTGGAGACTGAATCTGAAATCTGAATCCATGGATTGTACTAACGGCAATTTTTTGGTTTTGATAGTGTACTGTGGTTGTGTGAGATGCCGACATGGGGCAGGGTGTTGTTGGGATGCAGGAGACATCCCAGCACATTTCTTTGCCACCTCCTGTGAATCTATAGTTATTTTTAAATGAAAAGAGACGGGGAGAGGGAGAGGGAGAGGAGAGGAGGGGAAGGGGAAAAGGGGAGACAAGTGAGGGAAGAAAGGGAGGGAGGAAAGGGAGGGAAAAAAGAAAAGGAATTAGGATGGGGATTGAAGGTGGGACAAGATGAGCCATCAGAGCTTCTGCCTGATAACTCTGTATCCAAATCTGTTCCCCAGCTCCTCTAGTAAGCTTCTGGCCTCACATCTTAACAGTATCCAATCCCCCCGGGGAACTTTGGCCAGAACCTCTTTCCTCTCCCTCAGTCCCCCCCAACCACACACACACCTCTCCAAACTATCAGCAATTCTGTCAGTTCTATCTACTAAGTACTAAGTATTTCAAATCAAACCTCACTGGCTAGCTTTAGTTATTTCATGTCTTCATCATCCCTTACTATAGCCTAACTCCCTCCAGCCTGGCCCTTCCTAACATACAGCTAATTAGGTCACTCTTCCTAAAACTGTTCAATAGCTCCTCCCTGTAAAGTTTAAGTTCTTTAGCACAGAATGCTAGGTCCTTAGTGATCTAACTCCTACCTGTTGTTCCAGCTTCATCTAACTTCACTTCACAGCCACAAACACCTGTGTTGCAGCCCCAATTAAATAACAGTAATCCTCAAAAGGCCTCGGCCTACTCTTGCTTCAGTGCCTTTGTATATGCTATTCTCTGTGCCTGAAACAGTCTTCATTTGCTCATTCCTTTGCCTAAAAACTTTTAATCTTTGAAACTCTGATCAAACATCAGACTCGTTCTGAAACACTCCCTGGACTGCCCCCACAACCTCACCATACAGAGTAAACTACTTTCATCTGTGTGATCTTATAGCCCCTTGCCATACCCCAATCATGGTATTTATGAATTTTACTGTAGCTATTTTTTTTTTTTTTGAGACGGAGTCTCGTTCTGTTGCCAGGCTGGAGTGCAGTGGTATGATCTGGGCTCACTTCAACCTCCGCCTCCTGGGTTTAAGTGATACTCCTGCCTCAGCCTCCCAAGTAGCTGGGACTACAGGCGCGTGCCACCACGCCCAGATCATTTTTTTGTATTTTCAGTAGAGATGGGGTTTCACCATGTTGGCCAGGATGGTCTCGAACTCCAGACCTCATGATCTGCCCGCTTTGGCCTCCCAAAGTGCTGGGATTACAGGCGTGAGCCACCACGCCAGGCCTACTGTAGCTATTTTTTACATATCTATCTTTCCACTAGACTATGAGCTACTTGAGGGCAAGTATCACGATTTTTGCACCTTTATGTCCTAAGAGCCTAGTAGTTCAATAAACAGTTATTTATTATAAAAAGAACTGAATCTATGTTCTATGGAAGTTGGGAATTTTCATCAGTTTTGTTCACAATATATTCCCAGTGCCCAGAACCATGCTTGGCACGTAAGTACTGTTGAATGAACAAATGAATGAACAAACAAGGTCTCACCTGGTGAGAAGGCTGGGATCCCAATCTGTAAGATGATGTCTCTTTAGAGTGGAGGGTAGCTCCCACAACAATCCGGGGGAAGGGGAAAGGGGGAGACTGTTGGCCCAAGACAGCAGAACCTTGAGCATGAAAAAGCCGATCTCTTAGCTGCTGAACTGGTGGCTATAAGTTTTAATGAGGAAGAGCTGTGTCAAGAAATTAAAACAATCAAGGCCCCAGGTAGCAGTCAAATTTCAGCTGACCCTCTACACCAAGTTTGTCCAACCCGTGTTATTTTATTGTTGTTGTTGTTGTTCTGTTCTGTTTTGTTTTGTTTTAGGCTTTTAGCAGCCTGAAGCCATGGTTTTTGGTTTCTGTCTCTAGTGATAAGTGCAAAACAGGGATGAGGAAGGGGCTTTACTGGCCCAACCAGAAACAGAAACTAAGCACCCACGACTGTATTCTGACCCTTGGACACCCCCGCTCTATACTCTAGCCCCCTTAGAAATGACTCAAGGTTCCCGAATCCCTGCCAAACATTTGCATGCCTCCCTCCTTGCTGTTCTTTCTGCTTAGAATGCTCTATATCTGCTGGTAAGCTACTTCTCTTTGAAGGTCCAGCTCAGCTGTTTTAACCATTGGGAAGCCTTCCTTGACTTCTCCAGGAAAAAACCAGTCCCTTCCCTGGACTCCCACAGTGCTTAGTATAAGCTTCTGTTATGGCACTATAAGTCATCGACATCTGATCTTCCCCCAGTAGATTGTGAGGTGCTTAAGGGATTCCATCTTATCTATCCTAGGAGCTTCAGTATTAGCATAGTGCCTGGAACATGGAAGTGCTCAATCAATGTTAGATGACTGAATGAAATGGTTTGCTCTCTCCACATGGCCCCGCTTACCTGAGCACAGTCACTGGGTAGAAAGCTCATGGCAGTGGCCAGGCTGCCCTGGGCTGCCAGGAGGTTGGCATACTGAGTGACCCTGTAGGTTGTGGCAGGGCCTGGGTTCACCCCATGAGGACCCCGCAGTTGCTCCAAGCTCCTGTTAAGAACCATCACCTTCTCCATCAGGTCCTGTAAGGACAAGCATGAGGGTGGTAAGCCTTCAATGAGGCATATCCTGCTCTCTAAGTCCACACAGCTCATTCAGGGATCTCCCACTATGGGTAGAGATGAGGGCACCTGGCCATACCTAGGTGAAGGCAGCAGATGATGACATGCAAGAACTGTGACAGAGAAGGGCCACCTGGCCTCACCTCCCAAGCTGTTAGGATTGGATTTAACTGGACCCATCTGGGTCTTAGATTTTTGTACATCTCTACTTCTTCCTTTTGCTTTTTTACCCTTTCCGCTTATACATCACCAACCACAGACTCTGTTATACTAATAGTTTCATGTGCGACTTTTGTCTCTCCATGAGTCTGTGACCCCCACTTTCTGTGGTCACCCACAGAACACCTGGCAGTTTAGATCCACAGAATTTTCCATAGTAGCTAATAGAAGGGCCAAGCCACAATTACTTAAGTACTGAATACATCTGTAAAACCAAACCTGAAATAGGAAAAAAATTATGAAGACTAACACTGAAGCAGCTGCTGCTTAGTCTTCTCTGAGGGAAGAGGAGAAGATCCCAGACATTCAGGACCTTTCGCTCCTCCCTAACACCGTGGTTCCAGCCTGTCCCAGAAGATTTGCCTCTGCTAGCTCTGCACATCTCCACCACTAGCCTCCTAAGGGCCTGGTGTGGAGTGGCCAGTACCCTGCAGAGAAGGGGTACCTGCAGAGCCATGGGGGACAAAGCCTGGTGGCATTTTGCCCAGCACTCCACCAGCTGCTCCACACTCCCTGAGCACACGTAACAGAGTCTGGCTTCAGAGGTTAGTGCCCTGCCGCCCTCCTGTTCCATGCGAGTTCCCAGCATGTCTGCAGAGAGAGGGAAATTTCATTAATGGCACAGCTGCCCTGTGTGCCTCTCCTTCTCCTGTTTGGAAACAGGGAGAGGACCACGAGCCTGGGACAAGTAGCTGCAGTGGCTTTAAGACAACACTGAGACTCACCTTGCTGTACAGAGAAGGGGAAAGTTCTCACATCATGGTGTGACAAGACAAGGTAAAAGAGGACAACAAAGGATCCCCTCTGAAAGTAGGGGCATGCACTGTGGTCCCTGCCTCCTGGCTGAGCCAGATTCTAGCCCTGACAACATTGCCTGGCCTCCCAGAGCTCAGGCTGCTCCTCCACCTCCCTCCTGCATGTATCCTTTGACTCCATGCTGGAGTCACACCATTTCATCCTGAAGCCTGGAACCACACCTACCACAGAGCTCAGGGAATTTCTCTGTGCCTGCGTATGTCAGCAGCAAAGCCAGTGCCTCTCTCCAGTTCTTCAGGCTACAGGTACACACCACATCCTTCCAATTCTTTTGCACAACACAGGCTAGAAGCTGTAATGGGCCAAGAAGGAAAGAGGCCATCAGCCATCCATCCAGCATAGGCAGCAGGATTCCTGCACAGGCCTCCTGTTAGAGCACTGAGTAGGTGCAAGGGATGAGGTGGGGGTGGTTAGAGTAGAAAGAGAGAGGCAGGCAGACACTCAAACACGGGTCCCAAGGTGTGGGTGTCCACCTCACAAGGTCCAAGTAATCCCCTCCCTTCTTCTCCTGCATGATGGGCAGTTACCGAGGAGATTTTGGTTTTCTTCTTGGCCAAGTAGCGCTCCAGTGTTTGCTTCAGCAGATCTGCACCCCCAGCCTGGGCCAGGATAATGGCATCAGCAAAGCGCTCCTCCTTCAAACACAGCTCCACGGCCGGACCCAGTTCCCCAAGCAGGAGAACCTGGCTTAGGAGTCCATCAACATCTGCAGGCAGAAGCATCCCCTCTGCATTAGTTGCTCTCAAACCCCAACTTCCTGCCCCCTGCAGGGCCCACAGCACACCCTCTATATCTCTATATCACTCAGCGTGCTTGGCTCCAAACTAAACCCTCAAGCTTCATTCCTTGGCAATAAAATGTATTTTGGTGCCCAGGTCTAAAGACAGGGCCCAAGACAAGGGGGGGAACTGATGTGGCAGTAGCACAGTGTGAGGTGTGCTTGATCACAGTGGGCAGGGCCACAGTCCTTTCAGCAAGAAGGATAGAAGAAAATCTGTTGGTAGAAGGCCTTCCATAGGAAGGACCTATCCATGAAAATCTACAACCACAGAGAGCTCTAACTGGTAAGCGACTCACTCAGCATTTGAGATGGTGGGAGGAAGGCATGAGGCAGGGGACAAGAAGGGAATGTTTCCTACCTCCATACCCCAAAACCTCTGTGCCCACCTAGTCCTAAGCAGAGACTCTCTCTCTCCCTCAGGGTCAGGGTACCTTTTGTGATGGGGATCTCCCCAGGAGTCATGTTCTGAGGGACCAGCTCATCAAAGAAGGCTGAGGAAGCAGAGGCTTCCTCTGTGGTGTGTTTGGAGGCCTGTATGAGGAAGGACAGAGGTGACTACTTAGGGATGAACCCAGAAGACAGACAGAGAGCTGGCTTAGTAACTCTCAGAGCTCTACTATTTGGCTGTTAATGGGTAAAACTAAAAAAATAGCCAGGTAAGGTTTGGGAAGGGCCATAGTTCACGGTTAAGACACAGTTCTCCACTCCCAGCTCAAAAGCTTAGGGACTCTGTGTCTCACTCTGGTTCTAAGAGAGTGAGGAGTCTGAAGACTTCTACAGATGCTAAACACTTACAGAGAGCAAAGAAAAGGGCCAGGAAGGGAAAGATGCCCAAAAGGCAGGTTTCCTGTGTTATCATACGTCAGGCTGACTGGACTCCTACCACACCTGGCTGCAGAAGGCCTGTTGTCTGTCACTATTGAGGTCATTTCCCTTGGGCTGAGGACTCTCACCTAGCCCCACGTCACTCTTCAACCATGTGGCCACCTGCAGGGAGAGACCTATGAAAACCGCTCTTTCCAGCGTAAGATCAAATAAGCATTATCCTCTTTTCCTACCTCCATACCCCACCAACTGGACTCTCTAAGATCCCTGATCTATTTTTTTTCTGAGAAAAAAACAAAGTCCAGGATGTAAAATGCTCACATATGCAATAATAAGGCCAGGAAGAGGTATTCTGAGATGGTTTACTCTGGCAACATTCTCTTCTTCTCTTCAACAAGTACATGTTTCTGATGTGAAAAGCAGCTTACCTTCTTCTGAAGCTCATCTTTACTGTATCCTAAAAGCGTTAGGAATTTCTTTTTTTTTTTTTTTTTTTGGCATTGCCAAACACATTTTTATTAGAAAATTAACCATTCAACAACATAACCATGGTCCACACCTCTAAACTATTATTATTTACATAATTAACAAAGGAACATTCAAGATACTGTGGCGCTCAACTACATGCGAAAATTCACACATTATATCTACTCCCCTTCCTCCTTTCCTCTTCTCTCCTTCTACTACCACCCTTTCCACCACCCACCCTCTGGGCTGGCGAGTCAGAATTAATCACTAGTGCCATTTCACTCCCACAAGTTCATTCTGGAGTCTTGCTGTAAGGTCACCTAAGAAACCACAGAACACAGAAAAGACTCCATTAAATGAACATAAATGACGCTCTTCCTACAAGCTGGGCATCTGTGCCAGTATACCCCCCAATATAGTTCTTTGTATTACTAGAAGTGCCCTCAGCAGTCCAATGCCATCTCTCCCTTTTCCTCCCTGGATCTGACTTACTGATGGGCTATGGGCAGTGTTAACATAGCCCCCTGCCCTTTGCGCATGAGAATTTGACCTTTCATTGACTTCCTAGCTCTGTTACCCTGGTAGTCTGGTGAGAGTAAAATGTCAACTGTTCCTAGGCAATATGCTTGTGATTGGTAACTTGCATCTGGACTGGAACTATGTAACCTAGAAATAATTAATGTGAACAACATGCTATGCGTTTCCCTGATTGCAGTGGCTCTTGTAACTGGACAGATTCTTTGCAGGGACTCCGGAAGCTATGCTTTTAGAATTGGTACAAGAGATATTGGCTCTTGTAGGCAAGAAGCTTCTAAGTCAGGGCAACTTACGTACCTGCCTGATGTATAGTCTCATCTCCTTGTACCTGAGCTGTCTCTGGGGGGCTGAAGAAGAGAACTCTGAATTACTGCATGACTGCTGAAAGGGCTCCCACAGAAGACACCTGCCTGATGCTACCCTGCTGTGGTCCCTATCCCATATCCTTCCGAGGAGACTGCTACCCAGCGTAGCCTACAGTAGCCTTGTGAGTCTAAATGTTTCTTTTTTTTTTTAAGACAGACTCTCGCTCTGTCGACCAGGCTGGAGTACAGTGGTGCCATGTCAGCTCACTGCAACCTCCACCCCCAGGGTTCAAACGATTCTCTTGTCTCAGCTTCCCGAGTAGCTGGAATTACAGGCGCCCTCAACCACGCCCTGGCTAATTTTTTGTATTTTTAGTAGAGACAGGGTTTCACCATGTTGGCCAGGCTGGTCTCGAACTCCTGACCCCAGGTGATCCACCCACCTCAGCCTCCCAAAGTGCTGGGATTACAGGCGTGAGCCACCGCCCCCAGCCTTGTGAGTCTAAATGTTTCTTTGAGAAGACCTCTGGTAGAAGTTGCACAGGTACAGTAAACAAAGTCAGCTTCCCACTCAATGTCCCAAATACCAAGGAGCAAACCTTTCTGAAGCCCCCGTAATCTTGATTAGCTGTCCCAGGCCCTTAATTTATTCCACACTGAAACATGATTTCTAACCATACCTTTCTCATAGTCTCTCTGGGCACCCTTCTCCTTCCATGCCCTTCCCTTAGAAATGTTCACCACACCCAACCAGGAACCATCATGATGGACAGCTCTTGGGTAGCTTTTAAACCAGAATGCCTGGCCAGGCGTGGTGGCTCACGCCTATAATCCCAGCACTTTGGGAGGCTGAGGTGGGTGGATCACCCGAGTTCAGGAGTTCGAGACTAGCCTGGCCAACATGGTGAAACCCTGTCTCTACTAAAAATACAAAAATTAGCAGGGCGTGGTGGCAGGTGCCTGTAATCCCAGCTATTTAGGAGGCTGAGGCAGGAGAATTGCTTGAACCCGGGAGGCAGAGGTTGCAGTAAGCCAAGATCATGCCATTGCACTCCAGCCTGAGCGACAAGAGTGAAACTCTGTCTCAAAAAAACCCAGAATGCCCTGTCCTATAGGTCCCTCTCTCCTATAGGTACCACTGTCTCCTTTGTTTAGCGGAGTAAAGGCTGAACTCCTGACCACTCCGTCTCTTTCCCATCTCACCATTCCTGGAACTTGCATCCTGCTTACGACAAAAGCATAATTTCTTATTCTTTTCTTCCCACATCATTCTCTGGCTTCACTGTATAGTCAAGATCTTTCTCAAATTCTCTTTCTCTAACTTCCTGATGTCCACCTTCACAAAGCTCTACTATGCCTAAAGCTCAAATTTCAAGTCCCTCTCAGATGCCCTGGTACAGGCCCAATCCATTTTGCTTTCTTCTATACAATTCCAAAAATTTGCACAATCATCCCACTGACTGACCAGTCAGCTACTTCCCTTTCTTCCTTCAGATCTCTCACTTGCTCATTTCCTTTGATAGGTATAGTACTCCTTCTGGTGTCATAGGAAACTTGAAATTAAATGAGAACTGGAACTGAACCCATGCCTCCAGTGTACAGTGGCACCTGAACCCTAGGACCCACTCCAGGGACTTGCCTTGGGTTACTTGAAACCAACTCAAAGCCTTCTTATGACAATGTGTCCTTCTAACTAATCTTTTTCCTTTCTCCTCTTTTTCTCTTTTCTCCCTTTTTTCTTCCTTCCCATTACCTTACCTGCCCTTTGGCATGATACCGTGAAGGTCTTTGCCTTGTCCCTGGTAAAGTACCTAGGACATCAGCCATAGTAGCAACAAAGGAAAACATCTCGTGTATTCCCCATCTTTCCTAGCCTCTTCCCAAATGGCCTTTGAGCCTCTGGTAAAGGGTGAACGTTTTGTGTCCAGATGGTGGGTACAGTGTGGGGGAAAAACTAATGGGAGTTAAGGCCTCTGTAATCTGGGTCCCAGTGTGCTTGTGCTTCTCCTGCAGTTGACACACGTTGGAGCTCCAGGCTTTGGGAAGACACTTCTGAGCAGCTAGCCTTCAGGCTTCCCACCTTCAGGAACTGCCACAGCATCTTCTCACTTTGCAGTAAAGCTTGCTGGCTCTTGTTCTGACAGTAATTCAGTAGATTTCCTGATCCCAAGGCCTCCTGCAGCTCAGTTGATCGCATCAGGAATTCAGATTCTGTGGTGACTTGACTGATGAAGACTAGGCGAGGGCAAGGCACCAGATGGGCAGGGGTGCTGGGGAGGCCAAAAGTAACCAGCTTCCCTCCAAACTGGTGAGGAAAAGCAAGAAGGGTAAAGGTTATACCTTCAAGCCAAAAAGTAACACTAAGTCAGGTTCACAGAGAAGGCTATCTAATGGCTGACCCTAGGCTAGGAAATAAATAAAATAAGAGAGTTCCTGGGGGGTGGAATAGGATCAGGAATTTGGTATTCAATGCGTCTCCCTACCAAAACCACTTCTGCACTCTTAGGACCACCCGCTTCAAACTTCACCACACAATACTCACCTTCTGCTAACCTGTCCTGGTACCACCATTCTCCCAGTCACCTGGGCTAAATACCTCAGCATTAGCAAAGTCTTCATACCCCCTATAGCCAAGCAACGACAAAGTCCTACCTATTCTTGTTCACTGTCTTTCATGCAGGTCCCCTCCATCCCATTCCCAGTGCTAGTACACCCAGATTACTAAAATAGTTTGCTAGCCTTCTGTTCTTTTCCCTCCTCTAATTAAGCCTTAGACTATCCCTCTATTGCTTGTACCAACCTGCTGCTATTCAGGAGCTTGTGTGGTTTCACAAGGCCACAGGAAAGAGCTTAAGCTCCCCTGCCTGCAGTGCACAAACTTCTGCAAAATCAGGGCCAAACCTATCTTTCCCAGCATCTCTCTCCCTGCTTGTTTATTACAATTGCTCCACATCCCTAAAATGCCTGGTGTGTTCCTGCTTCTGTGCCTTTACCCACAACACCCCCACCTGGAGTATCCTTCTCACCAAATTAGATGCCTTATATAGAGCATCTGGCACAAAACAGGACCTTAGAAAAACCCTTTTACTCCAGCAGTTCTCAACGTTGGCTGCATATTGAAACCACGTGGAGAACAATCCAGACTTGCCAGGCCACACCCCAGACAATACAATCAGAAACTCTGGGGGTGGGACTAGGCGTCAGTATTTTTTGAATTATTCAGGTTATTCCAATGTGTATCCAAGGCTGACAACTTTTTTTTTTTATTTTTTGAGATGGAGTTTTGCTCTTGTTGCCCGGGCTGGAGTGTAATGGCGCAATCTCGGCTCACCGTAACCTCCGCCTCCCGGGTTCACTCGATTCTCCTGCCTCAGCCTCCCAAGTAGCTGGGATTACAGGTATGTGCCACCACGCCAGGCTAATTTTGTATTTTTAGTAGAGACAGGGGTTTCTCCATGTTGGTCAGGCTGGTCTCGAACTACCCGACCTCAGGTGATCCACCCACCTCGGCCTCCCAAAGTGCTGGGATTACAGGAGTAAGCCACCAGTGCCTGGCAGACAACTTTTTTTTTTTTAACTTTTACTTTAGGTTAAAAAAATTCAATCCAATGCAGTAAATGTGCATGTTTGTTACATGGTAAACTTGTGTCATGGGGGTTTGTTGTATAGATTATTTGGGGTTGATAACTATTGCTTTACTCCCTAACTATTCACCATTTCTTTTCCCAATATCCACCTCGTAATGAACTCTCTCAGTCAGAATTCTTATTTACTGTGACTTCTGCAGCACAAAATCTACACCACAGATTAGTGCTAAACAAAACCATTTTAACTTTTGATTTATATAGTACTTGATAGTTTTACAAAGTGTGTACATATATTCTTATTTGTGGTTCATGTTAATTTTCTGGGCAGGCATCACTATCCCTGTTTTACCGATAAGAACGGTTAAGTCCTGAGAGGTTAAATGAATTGTTCAAGGTTACCCAGCTAATAAATGACAGAGCTATGATAAGAATTCAGGCCTCTTGACCTCAGAATTCTTTACCTCCCTACTTCTTTTTCTTTTTAAGCTCACAGCCCATTGAATGTGTTAGTCTTGCCTCCCCAGTAAAACTGTTGGCTTTGAAAACAAGAACTTCCACTTTTATACATCTGTTTTCAATTCAAACCTAATATTTAAAGCATTGTACCAAGTGCTTCAGGGCCTTGTCATTCAAAGTGCTAGTCCTCAGACCAGCTGCAAGGACATCAACTGGGAGCCTGCTGAAAAATCAGAATCTTGGGCCTTACTTCCGACTCAATGAACCAGTTTCTGAATTTTAATAAGATCCCCAAGTGATGTGGATGCACATTAATAGTTTGTGAAGCACTGCTTTGGGGATATAAAAATCAGCAAGACATAGTCCCTATTCTTAAGAAGTCTATTACTTAGTAGGGTAATATGCATATATGTATATAAATAACTTTAGTATAGTTAGAATGTATCGTTACCAAAGTATAAGTCTGTGGGATTATAGAGAGAGGTTAATTTTGACTTGGGTTAAAGACAGGCATCAAAGAGGAGATAGTATTTAAGAGAGGGGCCTTGAAAGGCTGTGGTAGCATTCAATGGGCCCAGGAGAGAAGCTGAAGGTTAGGGTACAAGCAGAGACAGGAAGAGTTGAGGAGTTATTTACAAAACAGAAAGAAGTCGTATGTAACTGGAACATAGAGAACGTATGAGAATGAGATGGAAATGGAAAGGTAAGTGGAGCCCTGTGCACATTTAGCCTTGTCTATAAAGCAATGCGAGGCTCAAAGGTTTTGAACAGAGAAATGACAGAATAAAATCTGGTTTTTTTGCCTTCTTTGTAGTTCCTTACTACCAGTCCAGACATGTAAGGGTTAGAGAAAGGATGGAATCTCAGGCTATTTCTCCACAACCAAGAGTTCTAAGGCAGTCAGCTCCTTTTATACAGGAATGGCAGAAGATACAGAATGGGTGAAGTGAAGAGAGGGAAGCTATAGTAACTCTCTCGAGAGGTAAAGTGGGATCCATTCTGAGACAGAGGCAGTGGGAATACGTCTCCTACAAAACTTAACTCCATGCTGGGCACATGGTAGGCTTCACACACACACACACACACACACACACACACACACACACACACAGACACACACACACACCCCTATACATCCACTACACTTACAGCAAATGAAACACCTGTTGGTCTTCTAATCCAGTTGGGGGGTTTTTTCAGGGGAGGTATCAGTGATGCTTGTGCCACTTGTTCTGGCACCTGCAGTGGGGGGAGAGGCTGGCCTTTGCTGAAGGAAGAGGAGATCTGGGGGGAAAAGACACCTGCATCGCCATCCTAAAGTGGCAGTTTAGTCAGGAACTCCACCTACAAACTCCATTTTGGGAGGAATCCTTGAGACACCCAATTTGACCTAGAAAGGTCAGACTCCCATATTCCAGGGGATGGGGAAGTGAGTGGTAGCGAGGGTGGGACTCCCATGCAAGTAGGCTCTTGGAAAGACTACTACATTCAAAGTCTACAATGGAGTGTGGCACAAAATGGATCTATAGGACAGAGAAAGATAAGAGTCATACTCTTGAAATAACTGTCCCAGCAAAGGGGTCCCACTGTCCCTGAAATACTACAGGGCCCATCCAATAACAAGAGTCAAGGTGAAGGCCTTCTTCACATTGTGGCAGAAACTGACATCCTTTAAGGAAGATGGGCACTAGAGCAAAGGTGCAGCCCTCCCAAACCCCGGGCCCTGGTCTCCCAATCTCCAATATCTCCGCTTCTCAAGCCATATGTCTCTCTCCCACAAATAGAGACAGCCCCTTCCCTCCAGCATTCTCTACCAAGCCCTTCAAACATTGTCAGCCTGTCTCGTGCTGGACTTCCCAGCTTCTACCCATCACAGAGTACAAACTGATCCAGCCGTCGAAGGAGGCAGCAGAGAACACTGAAGGGTCCCGAGGGCACCACTGCACATCAAAGCACCAGCTGCTCTGTGTTGGTAGCTTATATACCACCTAATATGAGGGAACACACCATTAGGGACAGTCCATGAAACCCAAGACACATGGCTGCAGCTGAGATTCTTCTACCCTCTCTCTCCCATCCCAGCATGCCCACAGAAGGGCCAGCCTACCTCACTGCTCCCCGGGTTCCAGCACAAGATCTGGCTGTCCTTAGCACTAGTGAGCAGCAGCTCAGCATCAGCCTGGCTCCATGACACTGACAAGATCCCCCTAAAAAGGGAAGGGAAGAGGAACTAGCATTTGTTGAATGCCTACTATGAGTAGGGTGCCTTATATGTCTTTTATATATTTTATAGGGCATATCAGACCATCCATGCCCTATAAAATGCATGGTCTGATATTATCTTACAAATGAAGAAAATGAGATTTTGAAAAATTAAGTAACTTTCCAACAGTTGCAGAGTCAGAACCCAAACCAAACCTCAGAGCCTGTGCACTATGCAATGTACCACTCTGCCTCTCTTAGATCACTGCAGGATGGCCTGCTTCTTTTCACTGATTAGACAGTAGAGATTATGAATCAGTATGAATCACAAAAACACTCATCACTATGGGTGCTTTTAGCCCAGGAGGTAGTAAAGACCTAACCATCTAAAGTCCCAAGGAGGCCAGGCACAGTGGCTCATGCCTGTAATCCCAACACTTTGCGAGGCTGAGCGGGGAGGATCACTTGAGCCCAGGAGATCGAGGTCACAGAGAGCCTTGATCACGCCACTGCACTCCAGCCTGGGTGACAGAGCAAGAACTGGTCTAAAAAAATAAAAGTCCCCAAGGAGATACAAAGGCACCGTGGCCCTTTGGTTAGAAAGAACAGATTGTGGAGGCCTGTTCACAGGATAGACAGGAGTCAAGTTGTTTTTATGAAGAAATCCTGGAGGAGGCAAGCTCATCACCTAAAGAAATGAACGTTATCCTCATATCAGAGCCTGGAGACTAAACACTGGTTCCAGTATTTCTCATTACCCCATTCCATTCCCATCTCTGGAATTTAGATGGAATCTCAGCCTCCTCCCCATAACCTCAGGGTCTAAGGGCCTCCTCTTGGTTAAGGCTGGAGTTGGTATTGGGTGACTATATGTTGACCGGAATGGCTTTAAAGCCAGGGAGGATGTTTAGTAGCTAAAGTGAGGGATACATTGCCTCCTACCCAGGCCAGTTATATCCACCATCTCCCAAAGGATATGGATGACATCTGAGATGCTACCTGCTGTGGCTCTCCAGCACCTTCAGGGGCGAGGAGGCAAAGCGCAAGTCCCACAGCTGAATCAAGGGAAGACGATCATCCTCTGAGCACAGCACTAACTGGGTGGCTATGTCAGGATGCCAGGCCAGGCCTGAGCAGTGCATCTGTGAACAAAGCAGATCCCAATGGGTGCTGTAACCTGACTCTTTTGCCCAGTTGAAATGGGACCACTCTGAGAGCAAGTTTTCTGTCTCTTCTGTGACTGGGAACACCACAGGCATCAGAGAGTGATGGCCAGGAATAAGTAAGGAACGGCAGAAGCTTCCAGATCAGCTCTGTTTAGCTTCCTTAAGTTTTCACTCTCAATAGGAAATGTGCTAAGCGGCTGACTCCACATGTCTGACAGCTGAAAGCAGGACTCTGGCCTGGGGCAGAGCAGCTCTAACTGCTAGGCAGGAGAGAGAAGCCAGAGCCCAAGCCTGTGTTCTGGCCTCCAATACTCACCCTGTTGCTGTGATCACTGACTTTGATGATAGGTTCATTCTTCCTGAGATCCCACACAACTGCCTTGCCACTGGGGTGAGCAGAAGACAGAATGTGTTGGGCTTGCTGGTTCCAAGACAGTGCCTTGATGTCCTCTGGGGGCTGCTAAGGCAGGATGACAACTTGTCACCCCCTGGACAAAGTGACATCTGCTGTTCCACTGCTCCCAGCCACCCACAGCAAGTCCAAGAATAGACATGGGGCTACCCAAACTAAGACAGTGTTGCGAAGCTGGGAGTTGAATTTTCCAGGGATGATCCTTTAGGGTATCAGTGTAGAAGCAGAGCGGATGGCAGACACATCTAAGTTTTACTCCTACCCAAGGTTTTACTAAGAGGATAGAGTCAAGATTTTAAAAAACAGCCCTCTTGTCTAGGACAAAAAGAGAGGGAGAGAAGGAGGAAGATGAGGGAGGGAGGAAAACAGATACCCAAGACCCTCAGAGAGAGTGAGGCCGAGAGAAAAACAAGATGCTATCAAATTGAAACTTAACTTACCTCACAGTACTGTAAGCACAGAAGAAAGAGAAAAGGCCAGGAAGCAAAAAGATGGGCCCAGTTACAGATTGACAGACAGGCTCTCCAAGACAGAAGACCAGACCCCTGACTGCATGGGAGAGCCACATACAGGGAGAACAAAGCTGACCCCCCCCCCCCCCAATAAAAAGGACAATGGTAAGTCTGGGGTCCTACTCTTGCTCCCTCTTTGCTGGGCCCAATGCCCTACCCAACCCTGTGAAAGCTCTACTGTGTTAAACAGCACTCCCATCCCTTCTTGTGGTGTCTTTTGTTCTCCCCACCTTTCATCTGCCTCCCAGAAACTCCTAGAACGAGTAATGAGCACAAACCAACTACCCCATATATACCCTCCACCCACCGGCCATCCTAACTCTTATCTGGCTGGTAGCATGTTAGTCTGTGGAGCTTTATTGCCCTCCAGTGGTAAAGTTTGATATCTCTTGAGCTCCGATTGGCTCCAGAACTCAAGACTTTTACTTAGGAGAATCAGCTGCACACTCCAGGGTTGGGTAGTAGGGGTGCTGCTCACCTGTGACTTGGATCCCAGGGTCATTGGCACATTCAAGTTATTCAGATCCCAAATGAAGATTTCAGAATTGCTGGCCCCTGAAGCCAGGAGGTTGCCCTGTATGAATAAAAAGTGTTTGGAGACATACCACCCTAGGAAGAAACAGAGCAAGAAAGGAGGAAAGAAGCCCAAATTTGGGGCTATCAAAAGCCCCCCCGAAACAGCCTGGAAAGGGGTCAGAGTTACAGACTGGAGGTCACAAATGAATGCTTCCACTCAGATCTGTTGCTCCCTGGCTTGGCCATGTTTGACTAACTGAAATGTAGTACCTGGAAAGGATTAAAGTCGAGGGCTCTGACAGCCCCCGTGTGCTTCTGTTTCTGGGCAATCACAGGCTCCTTCCCCGAAGACAGGATGTGGGTCACATTGTATAGAATAAGCATGCCATTGTCCCCGCCGCCTGCAATAACCCCGGAGCTTTCCAGAAGCCCACTGCCAAAGCTCCCCCAGATCAGCTTGTGAAACCTATAAAGAGGAGGAACTGGCATCAATACAAACTTAGGTTCATGTCAGTAAGCACAGGATGGGCATCTCTGTCAGCTTCTGCCATTAGCCCCACCCCTAGCTGGAACTTGCCTGTCTCCTTTATTTCCCAGACAGAAGGGACGTATCCTCCGCCCAGTCCTGCCCTTTCTCTGAAAAAATGTTTCATCTACCTTACACCAGAAGCCAGGAAGCCACTGACTCTGAGTTGTGTGGAGGTGTATATATATACATATATATGTACATTTTTAAGTTAACATTGGGGTTATATAGGCCGGTGATATATACTTCAAATAGATTACTTCACATAATCCTAACAACTCAAATAGTCAGGTAATAATAGCAACCACTTACACTGACTGAATACTTGCTATGTATCAGACACTATTTTAAGTGCTTTAGATGTATTAGCTGTCTGAATATTTAACAACCTCATGAAGTATTACTATTATTTTCATTTTCAATTGAGAAAACTGAGGCACAAAGAAGTTATAAAATTTCTGTACACAGAGCTGGTAATCTTATCCCCATTTTAGGATAAATGCTAGGAAGTAGCAGGGTCAAGGTTCAAAGTCAGGCCCATCTTATTCCACAGCCTGAGCTCTTAACATCATAAAATACTGTCTCCTATTGAGAGAAAGATCCAAACTTTTCTGTAACTATTAGAAGCAGGCTCCCTAGACCAACAATTCACTCTCCAAACTGGAAATGAGAAAAGACCCAATGGCCTCCCCACCCCATGCCTCTCCCATGTGGCCGGCCCACTGGAGTGGCCACGTGGCTGCAAAGGGCCAGACCTGGAGACAGAGGCACAAAAGGATACACTCCCACTGAGGAAATACTTTTCTGGATTTCTGAGGATGCTTCTAACAAGAAAATGCCAATGTCTTGCCCCAGAGAAAAAGATCCCTTTGGATCCCTGGATCCCTTCTAGACAAGTTTGGGTCCTCTGCAAAGCCCCTACGGAAGGCATGTGAAATCCCTGAAGCCTCATAGGTGGTCTGTCTCTCACTTCATAGCTGCTAGCCAAGGACATTTCCACAGCACTTTGGAGAAGCCAGATATCACGCCAAATGAGGTTATAAGATCTCCAACTGCAAAGAAATATTCCCTGCGAACAGTCAGCAAAGCAACTGAGTAGGTGATAGGCAGGAACTTGTTAGGCCAGTCACTGGAGCAGAGCCAACTGGTCAGAAGCAAAGTATGGAGCACCAGCTCAGACTAGGTCAGCATCTGAAGCAAAACAGCAGAGCCAACACAATGCTAGCTAAGAGGCTACTGCCAGAAAGGCTGTTTTCTAAGGTTGCAATGATCTTAATATAGCAGAAGGATGTTTTTCCATACAGGCTCAAGAGGCTGCCATGTCATCCAGGTACTGGAGCTCAGCAGGGGTAGAGGGCATGTCAACTGAGTAGCTAGAGAAGCCCACAGTAGGTCACACAGGAACCAGCGGAGGGTATGTCCAGTGAAAAACCCACATGGAGATGCAGAGAGTGCAGCGACCTCAGCATGGTCAGAACATATGACATACAGAGCAGAGTAAAAGGTACCTGAGACCTCAAGGGGGAGTCACCAAAGGGCTGGAGAAGAGGGCAGTTACTTCAGTTTGCCACATACAGGGTGTGACAAAATGATTTTCTTTCTGTATGCATATAGAAAGCACATTTCTGTGGTTAACTACCTCACTAGCGAGGGTAAAGCTGGCGCCTGAATAGGTTGTGATAGAGAGCAACCTGGGCGAATGGGCTTAACACCTAGGAGGAGTTAAGTGAGGAAGGCGACTTGATGGTTCAGGGTGCTCAGGGAGTGTTCCCATCTCTACTCTGCAAATGAAAATGGAACAAGAGATGGGTGGATTTGTACTATCCCACAACTTTCCTGTAAGTTTGGATTTTTAAACAATAAAAAGTTAAAAAACAAAAAAGGTGGTCTAGCTGGGCACAGTGGCTCACACCTATAATCCCAGCTACTCAGGAGGCTGGGGCAGGAGGATCACTTGTGCCCAGGAGATGGAAGCCAGCCTGATCAATAAAGCGAGACCCTATGTCTATTTTTTAAAAAAAGAAAGAAATATCTGCTGTATAAATTGTTTCCATGATTTATTCATTCCTTTGGTTTGGATTCTTTCATTTTCTTAGTAAGATTCTTTTCAAAAAATCCCAGCTTCATGTTAGTGAACTAAAGTGAAAAGAGTTTGTCCACATTCAAGCCAAAATAACTTGGGAAACTCAAGCCTCCCTAGAAGTCAAACAGAGTGGTTAAGGCAGTACTCCAAGCTGGAGAATGAATGGAGCATTGGTTGATTGAGAGGAAAGCTACTTTTCTGAATGCCTATTATACAACAAACTACTACGCATCTACCATGAATCCTCAATTTACAGTAGAAAAAAAAGGTTCAGAGAAGTTAGATAAAGTGTCCAAGAGGACAGCAAGTAGCAGAGCTGGGATATAAACTCAGGTCTATCCAACAACTAACCCATGCTCTATTATCTTAATGCCTCTAGAAAGAAGGCAAGTCTTGAGAACAAGAAAACTGAGAGAAGTACACAAATGATTTTTTTCTGCTTGATGTTGTCCCTTACAGAAGGCCCCCAAAGAGAGGACACAGTGCTCCCCAAGTAGCTAGAATTGAGATAAAGGTAGAATGACAGAAGACAGATCCTCTATTTTCTCCATGTTACTTGAGGATGGTTCTTCCAGAGGTTATGGGGGCCACTCCAGAGAGCTAGAAACTCAGTGTATAGAGAGGGTAAGGTACAGCAGACCACACGTTGGTCTCTCACCTCATTTACCCACAGCAGCTATGTCCTCAGTCAATGATATAAACAGTGTGATATTCTCCCAGAAACCTTTCTTTTTAAGTGAAATTCATCTAACAAACCAAACACTGTTTGCTTCACTGCACATGTTAATCCATATTGATTCTGATTGCATCCAGAGACATTTATCCATGCACTCTCTTCAGTCTGTTTATAGCTTGAGGCTGTCCCTTATCTATACCTATACCAGTGTTTCAGAACATTTTTCTTTCAGTCAAATATTTCTAGGTAGATAATATTTCACTGATGCATCAAATATTGAGGATAAGGGGATCTTCAGGATCCAAATTTGGTTGAGGCATGGGTTTAGAGAAAAGGGCAGGCAGAGAATGGGGAAGATTTTGAAAGGTGCATGTTTAGTTGATAAAAAAGAGATACAGGAAGAGGTTTAGAAATGGAAAAAGAAGGAAGACTACTAGAAAATAAAAGGGAATAAGAGACTGAACATGAAACCTGAATTCAGATCTCAGCTAGTTTCTTAGAAGTCATCTGGTACAATCTCTTCTTTATACATAAGTGAGGGAACCTAAGATAACTGACTTGATTTGCCCAAGTCACACAGCTCTATTAGTATTATGGCCAATGCTACAGCCCCACACAACTGTGCCTTATGCCACAGCATGCAGAAGACACAGAAAAAAAGAGAGACGAAGACAGAAAGCAAAGGATGAGTGTCCCTCTATCTGCCCTGATCATCTAGGTCAATAGCTCATGATACTGACTGTTGAGCATGTGACCTAACCTAGACTGGAACAGAATGAAATGGGTGCCTTAGACCCTGGGTGTCTAAGATGATTTCTTCAGAAAGGCCCCAACAGGGCTGTGTCAAAGGTAATCCCTTTGGGATTGAGGTCTTTGGGAATGTGATTTAATCTTCCAACACAGTTACAGAGGTGGGAAAAGAAAGCAGAGATAAAATACTTATCAGTAGGGTTAACTGTACTATTTATTCTGATTACTGGCCCCAAATCCCTACAGAGTGGAGCAGGAGTATGAGGTAAAGTTCATGACTCCCAAATTCAAACTAACAGTTTGAAAAACTCTTAAGACACTAAGACTAACTGAAGACTAACTGTAACTGAAGTGCTGGATTTGAATGCTGTTTGGTAACCCAGAAGTTTCTTCTTCTTCTTTTTTTTTTAGGCAGGGTCTTGCTCTGTCGTCCAGGCTGGAGTGCAGTGGTACCATCTCCTTGGCTCACCGCAACCTCCGCCTCCCACGTGCAAGCGATTCTGGTGCCTCAGCCTCCTGAGTACCTGGGACTACAGGTGTGCGCCACCACGCCCAGCTAACTTTTGCATTTTTAGTAAAGATGGGGTTTCACCATGTTGGCCAGGCTGGTCTTGAACTCCTGGCCTCAAGCAATCCACCCGTCTCAGCCTCCCAAAGTGCTGGGATTACAAGCATGAGCCACCGCACCTGGCTGGTAACCCAAAAGTTTCTAATATCACTCATTCATATAACAAATATTTATTAAATACAAATATTTATTAAATATAATGCCAGGCACTGCTCTAAGTGCTGGAGATAGAGCAATGAGTAAAACATTAAGATCTCGGCCGGGTGCAGTAGCTCACGCCTGTAATCCCAGCACTTTGGGAGGCCAAGGTGGTTGGATCACCTGAGGTCAGGAGTTTGAGACCAGCCTGGCCAACATGGTGAAACCCCATCTTGACTAATAATACAAAAATTAGCTGGGCATGGTGGCGCACACCTGTAATCCCAGCTACTCGGGAGGCTGAGGCAGGAGAACTGCTTGAATGCAGGAGGTGGAGGTTGCAGTGAGCCAAGATCAAGCCACCGCACTCCAGCCTGGGTGACAGAGTGAGACTCTGTCTCCGGAAAAAAACAAAACAAAACTAAAGCCATTAAAATCTCTGCCCACATGGATCTCAAAATTCAGTCTCTAAGATTATACTGCCTCTTTCTTAAGAACTCTTAGCCCTAAGGAGCCACTACTATGCTGAAGCTGTTGCTTCGCTTGTTGAGGATTAGAACTAGTGCCCCTTCACCCTTTTTTCTTTTCCTATTAGCTTTCTCATGTTGAACCCCCTTTTTAAGCTCCAGCATATAAACATCTTGAATTAGCTCACCCCTTTGAGGGGCCCCTTCTGAAATGTTTGGTTAGGGGCTAAGAGTATCTAATCATCATCAGTAAATCCTCAAGTGCCTGCTCTTCAAAGGATACAGGTACTGGAAATACAAAGAGATGTAAAAAAAAAAAAAACCCCTGCAAAATAAGAGATGCTGTCATAAAGTGATGCAGGAGCTCAAGAAAGGGAAAACGACAACTAACTTTTCATTATGAAGTTAAACTGTGAAAAGAGGGTACTTCCGCCTCAATATTTTAACTAATCTCTTAGAGGGACCAAGAAATGCACAAGGAGTTCATCAATCATCAGAAGGAATGTTGCCTTCTAGACCAGTAACCTCTAGTATAAAAAAAATTAATAGAAATTACACTTTATTAGTAGTATAACCAAAAAATTAGCCAGGCGTGATGGCGCACACCTATAGTCCCAGCTACTTGGGAGGCTGAGGCAGGAGAATCCCTTGAACCTAGGAAACAGAGGTTGCAGTGATCCAAGATTGCCCCACTGCACTCCAGACGGGGCGAGAGAGTGAGACTCCATCTCAAAAAAAAAGAAAAAAAAAATAGTAGAGCCAGCTGGTTCAGTGGCTCACACCTATAGTCCCAGCACTTTGGGAGGCCGAGGGGGCTGATCACTTGAGCTCAGGAGTTCAAGACCAGCCTGGGCAACACGGCAAAACCCCATCTCTTCTAAAAATATAAAAAATTAGCTCGGTGTGGTGGCATATGCCTGCAGTCCCAGCTACTCACGGGGCTGAGGTGGGAGGATCGCTTGAGCCCAGGAGGTGGAGGTTGCAGTGAGCCCTGATCGTGCCACTGCAGTCCAGCCTGGGTGACAGAGTGAGACCCTGTTCCAAACAAAAACAAAAACAGTATAGTAGTACATGTATACATTTATATTGAATATATAACTTGAGTATAATGAATATTGACATTTTTTCTAATGATATAAAAATTTGGAGACCATCGCTTCAGATTGTAAGCCCCACCTTTATAAGACCTTTAGAGGAAGGGCAGAATAATGGAAAGAAGGTAGGCTTTGGACACAGATAGGCCTTGACTTAAATCCTAGCTTCTCAGAGTTTCAGTTCCCTCCTATGTAAAATGGAAATATGGTACTTATCACTTAGGTTTATTATGAGGAATAAATAAAATGTACAGAGTCCCTAGCACAGTGTCTGGCATGTATACATGTGCTCAATGAATGACAGTATCTAGCGCTGGAAGCCTGCAAGAGCCATGAAATCCATGAGAACCAATCAGTGTCTAAAAGCAATGAGGAGAGGATCATTCGTTCTCTTCCTTGTTGGCAGAGAGGGTGATATTTTGTAAGGTGTTTATCTTCACAAGAGCCAAGGGAGGAAGGAGCCAATATCTCTGGGTTCAAAGACAGACCAGGTACACGTGGGTCCAGGCTTGTCTGAGGCATCTCTATCACATGCATTCGGCCTGACACTGCTATTGCTGCTGACTGGAAAGGTGGGGGTGGTTGTTTTTTAAATCCTTTTGCAAAATAAGCCCAGAGTTAACTTCTCTCCAACTTGGCAAAGCTCCTTCTTCCCTCACTTGGCTCCTCATGAGCCCTGAGAAACACACACTGCTCCCAGGATTCCTCGTCAGTATCTACCCTGTATACCCATCAATAGATCAGACAATACCTGCTGGAGGCAGAAAGGACTCCTTTGTGTTTCAAGTCCAGAGAAGGGTCCCTGAAATCAACCTCAAATATTTCCAAGGTGCCATTTGTGCTGAAGGAGGAATCTAGCTGTTGGGCAGATGTTCCTAGGCACAAGAAAAGGCAGCATATGACCAACAATATATGCATGGATTTCAGGTATAAGAAGGTTAAGGAGTGAAGAAGAGAAGAAACAGAAGAGGGCTGGGTACACCCTTTCTCAAAGGTAACTCCACAAAAGCAAGAAAACATTGGCTGGGCACAGTGGCTCACGCCTGTAATCCCAGCATTTTGGGACGCCGAGGTGGGCGGATCATGAGGTCAGGAGATCGAGACCATCCTGGCTAATATGGTGAAACCCTGTCTCTACTAAAAATACAAAAAAAAATTAGCCGGACGTGGTGGTGGGTACCTGTAGTCCCAGCTACACAGGAGGCTGAGGCAGGAGAATGGCGTGAAGCCAGGAGGTGGAGCTTGCAGTGAGCCGAGATTGCGCCACTGCACTCCAGCCTGAGTGACAGAGTGAGACTCTGTCTCAAAAAAAAAAAAAAAAAAAAAAAAAAGACGTACCTAACCTTGAGCCATAGTCCTAGGAAGCCCTCAGGTACCCAAAACACCTAATATCTCCTTGCTTATGCTGTGAGCCACCCTATCTTTCTATGATCTGAGAGCTTTCTCTGAGGCTCAATAAATAATTCTAGATACTAAGTTTCCCCTCAACTTATGCACTCCTAGTGGATCCTAATGCACAGTGTCATCATGCCTGTGGCCAGATACAAAGGGTATTGGCTGGCTGGGCTCCATGCCTGGACAGCTGGCTGCTCAAGTTCCTTCAGCTTCATGGTCTATCCTGTAGGTGGCAGAAAACTGACATGGCCCTCAGCCCACTGAAAACAGAAACCAGCAAACTTAACAGCCAGATCCAGGGAGCATCTGCGGACAAGAGTTCTTGTTTGTCTTTCTCCATCACAAGATAGGGCATTTCAGGGCAACACAGAGTGACAAATACATGACCATCTTCAGATCTAAAGATAGTTCATTCACCCAATTACTGAAATGTAATGCTTTAAACCTCAAATGATACTCAACCACAATGGCTACCACAGGTCCAGTGGTGATAACCATCAAACCAGACAATCTCTCAGTGATTTCTGTCCATTTCCTTGGCTTTAAATAGCATCCATACGCTGATGATCCCCAAATTTATATCACCATCACAAATCTCTCCTCTAAGCTCCAAGTTCTTATATGCAATTTCTTTTTTTTTTTTTTTTTTAGACAGAGTCTTGCTCTGTCACCCAGGCTGGAGTGCAGTGGCACGATCTCAGCTCACTGCAACCCCTGCCTCCTGGGTTCAAGTGATTCTCCTGCCTCAGCCTCCCGAGTGGCTGGGATTACAGGCATGTGCCACCATGCCTGGCTAATTTTTGTATTTTTAGTAGAGACGTAGTTTTACCATGTTGGCCAGGCTGGTCTCGAACTCCTGACCTCAAGTGATCAGCCGCTTATATGCAATTTCCAATCAAATATTTCACTTGGATATAGTAGATACCTAATGGGGGGAGGGAACTCCCATTTTAGTCTGTCTAAAATGGAATTCTCTATTCTACCATCTTTTATGGGTTTTTTTATTTGTTTTTGTCAGAAAGGAGCAAAGTCACAATCTCTTCTGTTCTTCCTCCAGTTTTCTTCATCTTGGTAAATGGTTCCACTATCCACCCAACTGCTCAACCCAGAAGCCTGAAAATCCCTCTCGATCACTCCTTCTCCCTCATTCTCTTCTAATCCATCATTTAGTCTCCCTGATTTTACCTCCAAAATATATCTTAATCTGTCTACTTTTCTCTATTTTCACTGCCAACAGCCTTTTGGATTATATCATCTCTCACCTGGAGTACTGCAACAGTCTCCCAACTAGCTAGCCCCTTTCTACTCAAGCCATTACCCAATTTGTTCTTTACACAGCAGCAGGAGTGAACTTCTAAAATAAAAAATAATTTTGGCATTCCATGCTTAAAATCTTTCAATGATTTCTATCACACACAGAATAAAATTCAAACTTCTTTGAGCCCTGCCCAAAGGCTCCAGCCTACCACTTCAACTTCATCTTTTGATACTTTTCTCATTCATTGTGCTTCAGCCACACTAGCCTTTAATTTCCTGACATTTTCCTTCCTTAGAGCCTTTACAAATGCTGTTCCCTATACTTTGAATGCTCTTCCCTTCACTTTCTACATGACTGGCTCCTTATCATATCTTTCTGGGCTCAGCTTCTCACTTCCCCAAATAAGTGAACTACCCAATCACAAAAAGCTTCAGTTTTTTTCTTCCTAGTAATTTATAATTACATATTTATTTACATTGACATTGTCGGTCTCTTCCACTAATATGCAAGCTCCATGAGAGCTGACACTGTGTCCGCTTTTGTTCACCATGTTGTAACTAGTTTCCAAACGAATGTCTGGCACATGGTAAAAGCTCGAATGTGGACATCCATTTTAACTCTGTGGTTTCTGATCTAATTCCAATGTATATTCAAGGTCCCATCCCAACAGGCTAGCAAAGAGGTAGAAACGATTTTTTAAAATTACACTGAACTTGAGGAGAAAGCTTGGGACCTGCTGTGACCTGCTTGAGTAAGCTATAGTCAGATCAGTCTCACCTACAAAAACAGGAGATAGTATTACTTAATCTCTAATGTACTTTCCATCGTGAAGAAAGTTTAAGTCTGCCCATTAAGCCAAGATTTCCAAAGGACCTTTAAACACTTGTGGCTACTATCAGGTATCCTGTGACCAGCTCAACACTCTACTATACAGTCACCAGTGCCACCTGCTGGGCACAGCCATTTTAATGTTTCTGGGAAAAGATCCCCTAATAACAAAAATAGGAGCTGCGATAAGCAGCTGTGCATTTGATGTGCATATCTCATTTAATTCTCTCAGTGGTCCTATCAGGTAAGTACTACGATTATCCCCATTTTCCAGAGACGACAACTGGCTAGGCCGGGATGTGAACCCCCATCAGCATCAAGAGCCCGTATTTCTAACCATTGTACTAGTCACAAGTAAACCCTAGAAAGTGTTTTAATCGCTGACAGTCTAGGAACTGGGAAAATGGGCCCTTAATTCACATTGTTCAGAAGCATCTATTCACAAAAAAAGGGCCCCCACTGGGGTCAGATTGGCCATGGGGGCGTGATGGGGAGATGACCAATGAAATGCTGGACAGACCTGCCGTGCAGGAGGGCACCAGCTACCCTTGGCAGTCCAGTCCCTAGGGAGGACGGTCAGCACAGCTTCTTTCCCGCTGTCGCCGAAGCGCGGCGCGCCAGGGTCAGCAATGACAGGCCTTCCCGCCCAGCCCAAACGCAGCGACACCGGGCGGCCTCGGCTGGGGCAGGTCAGGACCAAGGCGGATGGGAAGGCGCAAGGCAGCGCTGAACAGGGAGACCCTCATCCGGCTGGGGGTTCCCGTGCGGCAGGGACAGTAGAGCCGGATCCAATTCAAGGGTAGGCGTAGTGGAGGCCCTCGGGGCCCGGACCCGCGGGCAGGGCAGGCGCGGGCCGGGGGCTCCGCAGCAAGCGGGCTCCCCTCGGCGCTCTGCCGAGAAAGGAGCAGTGCTCCGGATCCCCAGCGCAATCTCTGCTACCAGGGACCCCAGACCGGCGGGGCGAACCAAGCTGTGCGGAAGACCCCGGGCAAGGGTCAGGCGCGGCGGCCGGAGCCGGTCCTCTGGCAGGCTCTCGCGCGGAGCCGGGCGCTGTGGACGGCGGCTGCGGAGGACCAAAAGCGGCGCGACCCCGGCAGGGCACCGCCGCAAACACGCTCCGCGGGCGCCGAGCCCGAGACACTGACGGACCCACGGACAACCTTTCCAAACAGGATTATAGCTTTTAACCGGGTCTCCCTCACCTACCCTGTGATTGCGCAGTGGGTCAGATCTGGACCAGTAAGTTCTGGTCTATACAGTTTGAGCCAGGCTCTAGGGCCAGTCTCTGAAAAGAGAAAATACTAACTCATTATCTATGTATTGAAGCGGGAGAAGACCCGGCCCTGGCCCCAGGAGCCCTCAGTGGAATCCATTTAGTTGAAAACGTAAAAAGCAATCGAGGCTGCAAATGGCAGTGAGTGTTGCACTGCAGCCCAGCAGAAACTGGTGCCCAAAACTTGGTTGAATTAAGGGCTGTAAGTGTATGGAGGGTGAGACTACAGGGCCAGGGGCTTCCTGAAATATTTGAGGAACATAGGAGGGGTGTTATCCTCTGGAGCTGCAAGAACACAGGTGATATTCCAGCTGATAATGTATTTTTTATGTTGAAGAAATTGTGCCACTTCCAAATAATAGTGTTCTGTAGACAGGCCGAGTGCAGGGGCTCACACCTGTAATCCCAGCACTTTGGGAGGCCAAGGTGGGCATATCACCAAAGGTCAGGAGTTCGAGACCAGCCTGGCCAAATGGTGAAACTCCGTCGCTACCAAAAATAAAAAAATTAGCCGGGCATGATGGTGCACGCCTGTAGTCCCAGCTACTCAGAAGGCTGAGGCATGAGAATAGCTTGAACCCGGGAGGCGGAGGTTGCAGTGAGCTGAGATCACGCCACTGCACTCCAGCCTGGGTGACAGAGACTCCATCTCAAAAAAAAAAAAAAAAAAAATTCTGTAGGCAGCTTTAAATCTTAGAAACTTATGCTTAACGCATGAATTATCTGTATTCCTGCCTGATACACCTCCAAAGATGGGGGGCCAGTTATCATGATGGGGCCCAACTCATTGTGACACGACTCCAGTTCCCTTCCATGTGGATTTGGCAATTTTGAAGTTAGACAGAAGGTAATTCAGTGCATTATCTGTGCCTAGCCCATGCTTCCTACCTACTAAGTACTCAAGTATTTCCTGAACTTCTTAGCTGGCACAACAGGGAATGAAGCCTGAGGAAAAGTAAACAGGGTTGAAAACTAAACCTGAGAGGAGGCAGAAGAGTTACTGATGGAATACTCCTAAAGAAATTTGAACCAGAAGCTTAAGTTTTGGGTAGGACATGATTAAACCAAATTAAAAGTGCACTTTCTCAACTCACACCTCTTAAGAATCCTTGCTGGGAGCGGTGGCTCATGCCTGTAATTCCTAGCACTTTGGGAGGCTGAGGCGGGCAGATCACTTGAGGTCAGGAGTTCAAGATCAGCCTGACCAATATGGTGAAACTACATCTCTACCAAAAAATACAGAAAAAATTAGCTGGGCATGGTGGCGTGTGCCTGTAATCCCAGCTACTCGGGAGGCTGAGGCACGAGAAATCACTTGAACCTGGGAGGCAGAGGTTGCAGTGAGCTGAGATCATGCCACTGCACTCCAGCCTGGGTGACAGAGTAAGACCATGTCTCAAAAAAAAAAATTCTTTTTGGCCTGGCATAGTGGCCCACACCCATAATCCCAACACTTTGGGAGGCTAAGGCAGGTGGATTGCTTGAGCCCACAAGTTTAAGACCAGCCTGGGCAACATGGTGAAACCCTGTCTCTACAAAAAATACAAAAATTAGCCAGGTGTGGTGGTGCATCCCTGTGGTCCCAGCTGCTTGGGAGGCTACAGTGAGAGGACCGCTTGGGCCTGGGAGGTAGAGGCTGCAGTGAGCTGTGATCACACCACTACACTGCAGCCTGGGCAACAGAGTGAGACCCTGTCTCAACAGTAATAATGATAAAGAATTATTTTCACTTTGTATTATAACTGCTGGTCTCCTACGTAATATTTGAAGGCGATTACTTTGTCTTGCTCAGTTTTATATCTCCAGGGCTTATCAGTGTTTGATACATATTAGACACACAGGTGTTTGTTAAGGAAATGATTATCAAATGCTATAGAGAATGAAGACAGATAAAAAGCCAGTGGGGACCTTCAAAGAATAGCACTCCACAAGTATCTACTCCCTGACCTCACAAAAGGTCTCTCACTGCCTGCACAACTAAGACTCCACATCTAATTTGAATGAACTTGCTTCTTTTGGTCACATTAAATGTATGCTTTTCTATGGAACAGGTTTTCTGGCATAAGAATATGTCCCCAAAGGAATATGGGTTGGTTCACTTAAAAATAGACACATGAGGGATGGGTACAGTGGCTCCTGCCTGTATTCCCAGTGCTTTAGGAAGCTGAGGCAGGACTGCTTGAGGCCAGGAGTTTGAGCCAGCCTGGGCAACATAGCAAGATCCCACCTCAACAAAAAATAAGAAACTTAGGTTTGTATGTACCAGTAATCCTAGCTACTAGGGAGGATGAGTAAGGAGGATCCCTTGAGCCCAGGGGTTTGAGGTTACAGAGAGCTATGATTGTGCTACTGCACTTCAACCTGGGGAACAGAGGAAGATCCTATCTCTAAATAAAACAAAAAACAGATGAATGAGATAGACTCTCAAAAACATAGTTTTTTCTCTAAGGCTGTTATAGGAGTGTGGATGAATCATTAAAAGTAATCAAAGCTATGAACATGTTCAGTAGTAACTCACTGACTGTCCTCCAATTCATAAACACAGGTAATGTCAACTTACTAAGAAGCTATGATTCAGAAGCTGCTTTGGAATAAGGAATATTCTTATAACGGAAATAAGATCAGAGGCAGTCACAGCCTTAGGCAAACAGGACAAAAACACTTATCAGTCCTGTAATATACTTGAAACATGTTAGAGCACAATTTTTTCCAAGTAACCACTATTATTAAAGAGGTTTTTTTTTTTTTTTTTTTGAGACGGTCTGGCTCTGTCGCCCAGGCTGGAGTACAGTGGCACCATCTCACTGCAACCTCGACCTCCTGGGTTCAAGCGAGTCTCCTGCCTCAGCCTCCGGAGTAGCTGGGATTACAAGCATGCACCACCAAGCTTGGCTAATGTTTTGTATTCTTTATAGAGACAGAGTTTTGCTATGTTAATCAGGCTAGTCTTCAACTCCTGGCCTCAAGTGATTCACCCGCCTCGGCCTCCCAAAGTGCTGGGTTACAGGCTGAGCCACCATGCCATGCCAAGGTTTTTTTCGAGACAGGGTCTTGCTGTATTGCCCAGGCTGGAGCAGTGTTGCAAACATGGCTCACTGCACCCTCCTGGGCTCAAATGATCCTCCCAGCTCAGCCTCCTGCACAGCTGGGACCACAGGCGCACACGGCTTTGCCCTGCGAATTTTTTGAAATTTTTTTTTTGCAGAGATGGGGTCTTGTCATGTTGCCCAGGCTAGTCTCAAAGTCCTGAACTTCAAGCAATCCTTCCACCTCAGCCTCCCAAAGTGTTGGGATAATAGGCGTGAGCTACCGGACCCAGACTAGAAAGGTTTTTTATGGGAAATAAATCTTGTTCCAACTTGGAAAGTTAGGAACATTTCTTCCTTGACCCTGTAAATGGGAAAAGGAGCGACCCTTAACACCTCCACACAGCTAAAACCCTTAAGTACCTTCACAACCCAAGTGAAATTAACAAATTAACATTTTGTGCCTAAGCCCCCATCCACCCCACCCTCTTATCCTTTAAATTTCAGAATAAGAAAACAGGGAAGACAGCAGACATCAAGCAGAAAAAAAGGGAAAAGGATGAGGTTCCTCAAGGCAGTGACTATTCCTGGGGAAATGAGGCACAAATAACACAGCACTGAGTTTTATTAGGGATTTCATTAAGGTTAAATTTCTAGGAATGAGGGAGTCCTAGTTAGAGGACGCAAAAGCCCACGAAGCCTCCTCAGATCTCATAGTGGACCACCCGCTCTGGTTCTTTGGAGGGATCACCACCTCGTTCCAGGTACAGATTATTGTAAGGATACTGCTTTGGTCCCTACGGAAAAAAACACAGGTCAGCAAGAACATACATTCAGTCAATTCCTGGCTACACCCCACTCTGAGTTAACAATCACACATGGTAAATGGGTACACAGTAGCCTCTGGTCAGACCCAGCTGGGCTAGGAAGGCAGGAACAGCACTCATCTTCCTCACTCAGCCCAAGGCAGAGAGAAAGCCTAAATTGTAAGAGAAGTGGTGCCCACACTGTGACAGAGAAGGAGAAAGGGGGAGGGAAGGGGGTTAGGGAAAGGAGGGGAAGGGAGGAAGACAGGGAGGGAGGTAAAGAAATAGAGAGAGTGTGTCAGAGTCAGAGGCAACGCTTTCTAAATGAGACAATGCATCCATCCATCCCACTCTCTCTCGGGGTCGAGACAGACTCAATCTCCTTTAAGTCACTCAGCCTCTAATGGTTCCACCACTAAAGTGGCCCAGCAAATGAGGCGTGCAGGAGCAGTGGTGGGGGAAAGCACAGAGGAGACAAGGCTGGGACGTGCTTTAGGGGCTGCTGGCTTTACCAACAAACAGCTGTCAGAGAACACAGCTCAAGGGGAGGAGAAAAGGGTGATGTGCTTACAGAACTGAAAAATGGAAGAGCCACACTGTTTCTTGCTCTCCTGAAGTGAAGTTAGTGCTCACCCTAGCCCTACGTGCATTCTCCAGCATGGAGCCCCTGGGGCTTGGTAGGAAGGCTCGTGTCAGTGCACACAGACATACCAGCTACCTTCAGGACATTGATTGTCTCTGCAGAGGTAGCACTGGGCAGCCAACTGCAAACACAGCAGCCTCCCTGCTTTCAGTTTCTCTCCTTCCAGTACATCCTGGAGACTACTCCTGGATTAATCTTCCTAAGAACTCAGCATTCATTATGTCACTTTTCTGTTCGAAAACCCAAAATGGCTCCCTGCCACCTAGAGGCAGACCAAGTCATCACTGTATCCCCAACCGCTAGCACAGTCTGCATCTGGTACATAGTAGAGGCTCCATAAATATTTGTTCAATTAATGCTTTATCACACCATGAAGTCCAAATCCCTTAGCAATGAAATACAAGCTGCCCAACCTAACTGACCAACTTACCTCACAATATTTTTTAACACAGTGATTTCCAAATCTAGGTGCACATCAGAATTACCTGGGAGCTTGTTTAAAATACCGCTTCTAGAACCCTACTGTGATGCTACTGAATTAGGAGCACCAAGAAGTGGGGCCTGGGAATTTGGATTTTTAGCAAGTCTCCAGGAAACCAATGCAGCTGGTTATTTAGGAACTATTCTATACATCTATTCTACTCTACCTAACTCACCCTCCTTTTCCTTCATTGTTTTTTCTTTTTTTTTTTTTTTCGAGACAGAGTCTTGCTCTGTTGCCCAGGCTTGGGGGCAGTAGTGTGATTTCAGCTCACTGCAACCTCTGCCTCCCGAGTTCAAAGGATTCCTGTGCCCCAGCCTCCCAAGTAGCTGGGATTACAAGCACACACCACCATGCCCGGCTAATTTTTTTGTATACTTTGTAGAGACGGGGTTTCACCATGTTGCCCAGGCTGGTCTTGAACTCCTGAGCGCAAGCAATCTGCCCACCTCAGCCTCCCAATGTGCTGGGATTACAGGCGCAAGCCACCATGCCTGGCCGCCTTCATTGTTTTCTCTTGCCCCAAATGTTTTCTCCAACTTCCCACCACCCAAAGCGTGTGCGTGCGTGCGTGCGTGCGTGCGTGCGTGCGTGCGTGTGTGTGTGCATCTAGGTAGCCCTTCTCCTTGACAGTAACTCATACCACTAAGCACATACATTCACTATACACATATATACACATAAATTATACAGAATTCCCATATATCTGTTCAAATGTTGCTCATGTAACTTATCTAAATTTTCTTAACTAAACTTCCTTAAAGCTAGAGAATTCATTTTCTATGTCCTTTACATTCTCCAAAATGTAAGTCTATGCCTGTAGTAGACACTTAATTGCTTCCAATATACTACAGGAAGTGCCCTTCACATGTCCAACAAAGGATAAGATTTTCGCTCAAGATTCCTTAACTCTACTGTGAAAGATCACTTAATGAAATATTGTTAATAAATATAATCCCCAAATGGCAACTCTGGTGACTAGTCGGTTTCCACACACTCATTGCTCATCTAGTCTTCAAGTGTACCTACTCACCCAGACTGGTCCAAGAAGTAAGGGTGGAGAAGTGCTCTGGTACTTGTGGCAGGCCAATGGGTCAAGGCCCTCCTATCTTTCTATCTCCTAAGACTCCAGGAAGCCAAGCCTGGTATTGATTGGATTCCTACCCCAGAGACTTCACTCCCTCAGGAAATGGGGCTAAGCAAGCGTGCCTAAGGGAGCACTTCTCAGATACTCACCACAGGCTGGTAGACGGGGTACACCTCCCCCACCCAGCACATGAATATCATGAAAGCCAGGAAACCGAAGAGCTGCATACACATGACATTCCAAGAAACAGGTATGGGGGATGTATCCACACGGTTCCTGTTGAACATGTCTAGGTGCCAGTGCATCTGAGGCAGAAAGACAAATAGCTGTCATATACTACTCTTCCTGCAAAATGCAGGCAAGTCCCTAGTGATTAGAGTCTGATACAAGGCTAGACAGAAGCATTCTACTGCCCTGGGGCAATATGCTGAGAACCAGGTCTGAGGCACACTGCCCTACAGGATTAGATGCTGGCCTCTGTCTAGGTTCTGCTGAATAGGGACAGCTCAATCATGGAAGTGCACAACTTTCACAGTAGAGTTTCATGATTCCCAGACGTCCCATTCAGTGTGCCACATGCAATCTCAGATCTCACATCACTGGACCTTGCTTCCTTGAGCAGAAAAGCTTAGTGTTACTTGGTCAAAGAAGTGCCATCTGAGCTAAAGAATCGCCAAGAAGACAAAGGGAGAAGGAAGGTCAAATGAGATGTGGTTCTCTTACTGGTTCACCCCAGTTCAACCTCAGGTCCGGCTGGTCCCAGCTATACCATGGATCCCTCTCATGCTGTGAGCGGTCAGGGAGCTTCGGGTAGTCGCCATACCTGAAAGACAGCAAGAACTTCTGGAAGGGGCTGTGAGCAGCCTCAGACAATTCAGAGTCTCCTCATCTTATAGATGAGAAACCAAGTGACAGAGATAACTGCCTCACCTAAGGACAAAGGAACTAAACCTCAAGGCAAGAGCTCAAGTTCTAGTCACTAAGCACAGAATTAACCATAGAAGTCCAAATTGTGTTTAAAAGTTCATGACAAAGTTTGAAATATTTTAATGTATATAAGCCTTCCCTGGGCCAGGTGTGGTGGCTCATGCCTGTAATCCCAGCACTTTGGGAGGCCGAGGTGGGTAGATCACCTAAGGTCAGGAATTCAAGACCAGACTGGTCAACATGGCGAAACCCCATCTTTACTAAAAATACAAAAATTAGCTGGGTGTGGTGGCAGGTGCCTGTAATCTCAGCTACTCAGGAGGCTGAGGCAGGAGAATCACTTGAACCCAAGAAGTGGAGGTTGCAGTGAGCCCAGATCGCACCATTGCACTCCAGCCTAGGCAACAAGAGTGAAACTGTCTGAAAAAACAAAACAAAACAAAAAACCCCAGCTTCCCCAAACTTCTTTCAATAAAAAGAAAAAAAGTCACACAATTATGTGATATTAGAGATGAAAGGGAATTTAGCAATCAATTACAGTCATGTGCCACATACCATTTCGGTCAATGACGGACCACATACACGAAGGGGGTCCCATAAGTTTATAATAAAGCTGCCCTATACATATGTACCATTTTTTATCTTTTTCTCTTTTTTGAGACGGAGTCTTGCTCTTGTTGCCCAGGCTGGAGTGCAATGGCACAGTCTCAGCTCACTGCAACCTCCGCCTCCCGGGTTCAAGCAATTCTCCTGCCTCAGCCTCCCAAGTAGCTGGGATTACAGGCACCTGCCACCACGCCCAGCTAATTTTTGTATTTTTAGTAGAGACAGGGTTTCGCCATGTTAGCCAGGCTGGTCTTGACCTCCTGACCTCGTGATCCGCCTGCCTTGGCCTCCCAAAGTGCTGGGATTACAGGCGTGAGCCACTGTGCCTGGCCCATTTTTTATCTTTTATAGCATATTTTTATGTACCTTTTCTATGTTTAGATACACAAATACCATTGTGTTACAATTTCCCAAAGTATTAAGTACAGCAACATGCTGTACAGGTTTGTGGCCTCAGAGCAATAGGCCATACCATAAAGCCGAGGTGTGTAGCAGGCTGTACCATCTAGGTTTCTGTAAGTACACTCTCTGATGTTCATACAATGAGGAGATCGCCTAACAACACATTTCTCAGAATGTATCCCTGTTGTTAAGTGACATATGACTGTACTCTGATTCCCTCATTAGATAGAAAATGAAAAATTAAAGTTTAGAGTCTGAATCCAAAGTCATCCAGCTAATTGGAATAAAAACAAAAAGGGAACAGATTAGAAAAGCACTCTTCTCATAATAACTGTGTTCTTGACCACCCAGTTGGCATTCATCTCCACGTCTCAAACACCTCATGGGACCTCTTGCTAAGCTGGGTTTTCCCCAACAAATCCAGGTTCATCTGACACTGGCTTCGAACAAGGCTGCTCTTGTCCACAACAAAGAAAAAACAGGAAATGATGACAACTAGACATATGCTACAGAAAATGTGTGTATAACAAGAAGAATAGAAGTTGCTGAAACCAAGATTGAAAGAGTGACGTTAGGACAGGAAATAAAGGCAATGATAATCACTTCAGATAATTAACCATTGGGATGTTATGTGGGTGTGGATACGGAAGAGTGTGGAAGGGATAGGATAACATCAACTGGAGTAAGTAAGGGGGCTGGCTGTTTAATCTGCTTAATAGCTGCTACGATTTTCACAGCACTAACAGAAAAAAAATTTTTTTTTTAAAGAGACATACACATAAATATAGAGTACTCCGTTTACAAATAAGATTCTCATGACAGGAGTCCAGCTCCAGCCTGGTCACATGCCTGGACGACAGCACCTGAGCACAGCAGATGCTCAACCTAAATGAAACTCGACGCTCTGGATAGAGCCAAGGAAGGCTCCTGCTATTCGGGGGTCCTCGAGGGAGCCATTAAAACCTGGGCTTCCTCATTTGAGGAAACAGCCTGAGCCAAGGAGAAAATTGAAGTCCTCTCAGCTGCAGCTGCTCACCCACCCCCTCCCACCTCCCTCCACAGAGAAAAGCACCCACTCCATTGACTCCGAGGGGTCACGAGAAGGTTCGGGAGAAAAGGTCACAGTCAAGCCACCCAACCCAGCCGGTCTTCTCCCATCACTACTTGGGTGCGAGCAGACCCTCTCTGTCTCACCCCATGCCATCATCCGGGTAAGGTTCGTAGTCTTCCACACGCATATTATACTTCTTGGCGGCGGCAGCCCGTTCTTCTGGGGTCCTAGGATAGGGCCCCGGGAACATGTCCTTGGTCATGTGGGAGGCTAGAACGCAGAAGAGAACAAACAGGTCAGAAGCGAGCCCGCTCTCCAGCCGCTCCGAAGGCTTCAAGTCGCAGGGGCTGCAGAGGTCCGAGCCCGGGACTTCGCAGGATCAGCGCGACCCTCCACCCCATTTTCTGGATATATCAACGCCACCTCCACTCCCTACCCGGAGGCTGCCGCCGCGGCATCCACGATCCTCCCTCCCGATACACCAAATTTCAGGTACTCCCTTCCCACACTGAGGTCTCGCCCGTTCTCGCGGACCTGTCCGTGCGCCCAGCGGCATCACGTTCCAGGATGCCCTTTGCAGCCACTGGACTCCCAGGACCCCGGTCCTGGCCACCGCCATCTTCACCTTCTTCACGTTTCCCTTCTGCACATGCGCAAAGGCCTGTCACGGCGGCTGAGCCGGGCCAAACGTGACGGAGGAAGCCGGGAGTGAAGAAAAGCCGAAGGGTTCAACAGGGGCGGGGTTTAAATACGGAGTTGGGAAGCCAAGGGTTGGATAGAGGCTGGGAGGGATAAGCGGGAAGAAGAGAAAACCAGGCAGGTCTCTGACATTTCAGAATGTTGTGTCCTTTTTCTCCCTGAGCTGACTTAGACCCATCCAGGGATGATGGGAACTCGGAACCTGAGCAACTCAGGTAGACAGCTTAACCACCTCCCCCAGGAGCTGTACTAGTGAAATGAGCCTGTCTTACTCTCTTCTCCGGCTGTTTGTTTTCCTCTCCTTCACGGGCACTTCCTTCCATCCCCAAACATGATCATTCTTCAAATTCACCTGTTGGTCTTGCTTGTTCTGTTCTCCAAATGGGTTGATCTTCACTTAGACGCCAGTGCAACACACAAATCGGCCTTGAATTGGCTCCTTAGTTTCAGTCCGTGTTTCCATCTGCATGTCTCAGTCACCTCAACCCAACAAATGTAAAATTAAACCTATCACCAGAGGCAGCTCTCCAGAGACAGCTTAAAGCCTCGGAGTTGGTAGGACTTGGATAAAACAAATTACAAACCGGCCCATGATGAAAAAACTCTAACTCAACAGAAGAATTGGAGACATTATTATGTTTGCATATGAATGTTTTCACTTGGGATTTGAATAACTTACACATTATAAATATGCACGTATTTCCAGTGACTTTTCAGGTGACTACTGTTTTGGAGCAGAACCTATTACTATAAACATTCTCAAGTATATATCCGAGCAATAAAAATGCATATAAGCTGGGAGCTGTGGCTCACACCTGTAATCCCAACGCTTTGGGAGGCCTAGGTTGGAGAATGGCTTGAGACCAGGAGTTTGAGACCAGCCTGGGTGACATAGTGAGACTTCGTCTCTTTTTTTTTTAAGTTATAAAAAGTAAACAAATATGGATATATACTATTTAATATATAAATTTTGGGAAGGACTACACAGCAACTTGCTGTCTTGTAAATGAGCATCACTAGTTGATGTTCAGAATAATTGGACAGCATCTGCATTCAACCAATAGCAAACCCTGATCCAATTTAGGTCAAGAAACAGTTGATCTAATTTATTTATTTTTATTAAGATATTATTCACATACCATAAATTCACCCTTTTAGGCCGGGTGCAGTGGCTCACGCCTGTAATCCCAACACTTTGGGAGGCCAAGGTGGGAAGATCACTTGAGGTCAGGAGTTCAAGACCAGCCTGGCCAACACAGCAAAAACCCATCTCTACTAAAAATAAAAAATAGCTGGGCATGGTGGTGTACACTTGTAATCCCAGCTACTTGGGAGGCTGAGGCAGGAGAATCACTTGAACACAGGAGACAGAGGTTGCAATGAGCCGAGAGCACGCCACTGCACTCCAGCCTGGGTGACAGGGTGAGACTGTCTCAAAAACAAAAAACAAACAAAAACAAAAACAAAAAACCTTTTAAAGTGTACAATAGTTATTTTTAGTACGTTTACAAAGTTGTGCAATCATCGTCACTATCTAAAACATTTTTATTGCTTCTGAAAAAACCCATACACATTAGCACGTTGCCCCTACTTCTACCCACTGGCAACCACTAATTTACTTTCTGTTTCTATGGATTTGCCTATTCAGACAGTTTGCATAAATGGATCATGCAATATGTGGCCTTTTGTGTCCATTTTCTTTCACTTAGGATAATGTTTTCAAAGTTTGTCTGTGTTGTAGCACATATCAGTACTTCATTCCTTTTTGGGCTGTATAATATTCCATTATATGAATGTACAGTACAACATTTTATTTATACATTTATCAGTTAATGGACATTTGAGTTGTTTCTGCTTGTTTGGCTATTGTGAATAATGCTGCTATGAACATTCTTGTATAAGTTTTTGTCTTGATGTACATTTTCTATTCTTTTGGTTATATGCCTAGGAGTAGAATTGCTGGGTCATAGGATAACTCTATGGTTTAACTTTTGAAGAACTGCCAAATTGTTTTTCAAAGCAGCTGTGACATGTTACATCCCCACTAGTAGTGTGTGAGAGGGTTCCAGTTTCTCCACATCTTTATCAACACTTGTTATTGTCTCTTTTTAGTATCACCATGCAAGTGCCTGTGAATGGTACTTCGTTGCAGTTTTCATTTGCAGTACCCTGATGACTAATAATGCTGAGCATCTTTCCATGTGCTTATTGGCCATGGTATACCTTCTTTGGAGGAATGTCTGTTAAAACCCTTTGTTAATTTTTAAATTGGTTTGTCTTTTTATTGTTGAGTTGTAAGGATTCTTTATGTATTCTAGATACAATTCCCTGATCAGATACACAATTCGTAAATATTTTCTCTGACTCTGTAGGTTTTTTTACTTTCTTACAGTATCATTTGGAACCCTGTGTTTATTATGAAAGGGTGTTGGAGTTTGTCAAAAGCTTTTTCTGTGTCTATTGAGATGATCATGTAGGGTTTTTTCTTTTACTAATATAGTGTATTATGTTGATTATAAATGATTAATCAATAAAATATTGATTACTACATGGTGTGTTATATTGATCATTTTCAGATGTTGAACTGACCTTGCATTCCTGGAATAAATCCCACTTGGTCGTAGTATATAATTCTTTTACATGGTGTTAGACTGAGTTTGCTAGTATTCTGTTAGGATTTTTGCATCTATATTCATAAGAAATATTGGTCTATAGTTTTCTTTCTTTCTTTTTTTTTTTGAGACGGAGTCTCCCTCTGTTGCCCAGGTTGGAGTGCAGTGGTGCGATCTCAGCTTACTGCAAACTCCGCCTCCCAGGTTTACGCCATTCTCCTGCTTCAGCCTCCTGAGTAGCTGGGACTACAGGTACCCGCCACCATGCCCGGCTAATTTTTTTGTATTTTTAGTAGAGACAGGGTTTTACCATTTTAGCCAGGATGGTCTCAATCTCCTGGCCTCGTGATTCACCTGCCTTGGGCTCCCAAAGTGCTGGGATTACAGGCATAAGCCACCGCACCCAGACCAGTGTTAATTTTTTAAAAAATGTTTGGTAGGATTCATCAGTGAATCTATCTGGTCTTGAGCTTTTTTTTCTTTTTCTTTTCTTTTTTTTTTTTTTTTTGAGACAGAATCTTGCTCTGTTGCCCAGGCTGGAGTACAGTGGCATGATCTCAGCTCACTGCAACCTCCGCCTCTGGAGTTCAAGTGATTCTCCTGCCTCAGCCTCCCAAGTAGCTGGGACTACAGGCACGCACCACCATGCCTGGCTAATTTTTGTATTTTTGATAGCGATGAGGGTTTTACCATGTTGGCCAGGCTAGTCTCGAACTCCTGACCTCAGGTGGTCCCCCCCACCTCGGCCTCCCGAAGTTCTGAGATTACAGGCATGAGCCACTGTGCCCAGCCTTTTCTTTTCTTTTGAGACAAGGCCTAGCTCTGTCTCAAAAGGCTGGAGTGCAGTGGTGCAATCTCAGTTGACTGCAACCTCCACATTCCGGGCTCAAGTGATCCTCCCACTTCAGCTTCCCGAATAGCTGGAACTACAGGTGTGCCACCATGCCTGCTAATTTTTGTTTTTTTTTGTTTTTTGGCTGGGGAGATTTGGTAGAGACGGGGTTTCTCCATGTTGCCCAGTCTGGTCACGACCTTCTGGGCTCAAGTGATTTGCTTGCCTCTGCCTCCTAAAGTGTTGGGATTACAGATGTAAGCCACCATGCCCAGTTTCTGGGCTTTTCTTTGTGGGATGTTTTTGATTCCTAATTCAATCTCTTGTTACAGGTCTATTCAGATTTTCTATTTCTTCTTGAATCAGCTATTATAGCTTGTGCCTTTCTAGGAATCTGTCCATTTCATCTAGGTTCTCTAATTTTTTGACATACAATTGTTTACAGTATGTCCTTATATGCTTTTTTGGGGGGGTAAATTCAATAGTAATATCCCTGTTTCATTACTGATTTTAGTTCTTTTACTCTTCTTGATCTTAATTTATTTCTTTATTTTTAGTAAGACAGGGTCTTGCTCTGTCATCCAGGCTGGAGTGCAGTGGCATGATCATGGCTCACTGCAGCCTCCACCTCCCAGGCTCAAACAATCCTCCTACCTCAGCATCCCTAGTAGCTGGGACTACAGGCATGCATCAACGCACCGAGCTAATTTTTAAAATTTTTTGTAGAGATGAGGTCTTGCTATGTTGCCCAGGCTGATCTGGAACACCCAGGCTCAAGTGATCCTCTTGCCTCAGCCTCGAAAAGTCCTGGGATTACAGGCATGTGCCACCATGCCTGGCCTAACTTATTTTTAATTCCCAAGGTTATGAATTAATACATTCTTGTAAAAATTCAAACATTCAGCCTGGGCAACATGGCAAAACCCTGTCTCTACAGAAAAAAAAAAAATTAGTCCGGCATGGTGGCATGCGCCTTTAGTCCCAGCTACTTGGGAGGCTATGGTAGGAGGATTGCTTGAGCTGGAGAGGCAGAGGTTGCAGTGAACCAAGATTGCACCACTGCACTCCAGCCTGGGTGACAGAGTGAGACCCTAGCTCAAAAAAAAAAAAAAAAAAAATTCAAACACTGCAGATAAAATGAAAGCCTTGATTGCCACCTGCAGCCTCAAACACTTCCACAGAGGTAGCCCTATTATCGGTTTGGTGTAGCATGGTTACTATGTAGCATAATTACATAGTTAAGCCAGTGCATTCATTTCTATTAGTGCCTAACAAATTACTATAAATTTAGCAGCCCAAAACACCAATTTATTTTCTCACATATTCCATGAGTCCAGGTACTAGTTGGCTGAGTCCTCAGCTCAGGGTCTTATCAGGCTGAAATCAAGGTGTTGGCTGGGTTAGCGATCTCATCTGAGGCTCCGTGTGTGTCCTTTCCCAAGTTCGGTAGTTGTTGCCAGAATTCAGTTACATGCATTTGTAGGATTAAGGTGCCCACTTTCTTGTTGGCTGTCACCCAGGAGCCTTTCTCAGCTCCTACAGTCCACCTGCCATTTCCTGCCATATGGCAGTTTGCTCCTTCAAGGTGAACAGGACAGCTGTGCTGTGGCTTCAAATCTCTTAGATTCTGTCTCTGACCTCTAGCCCTGATTTAAAGGGCTAGAGTGATAAGATGAAGCCCACCAGGATAAATCACCTCCTTTTTGACTGCCTTAAAGTTAATTGATTAGGGACTTTAATTACATCCTTGTCATATAAGCTAACCTAATTCCAGGAGTGATGCTCTATCATATTCACAGTCGTGTTTTCTTTTAAGGGGAGAAATGTATACAGGATGTGTACACCGTAGGGTACAAATCTTGGGATACATCTTAGAATTGGGCCTCTCACAGCCAGCCATAAGAACTGTCCAAGTAAGCAATAGAAGTAATTAATATGGCCTTTTATAATCAGTATAGATTGTTTGAAAATATGAGATGTCCACGGTTGGCCACTAATAACATTCATTTCACGGCAAACATATATTCAAGTAGGAGAGATGGTGATATAGGCAGAAAAATCAAATGATGCTAAACAAAAGAAAACTGTCCTTGATTTTGAAAGAATTCAACTTGCTGTATATCTTTTGCCTAAGCCTTCAGTCAGCCTTTGCTCTACATCTACCAATGTGATCACTGCTTTTCCTTCTGTCTTCTTTAGGTGGGTCAAGAGTTTGCTTTTCTCCCCATTCATGAGTGTAAAGTTTAATACTTGCTTCCTTCTTTGACTCTTGTGTAGACTTGGGCACATGGGGCAACATTTTTTTGTGTTTTGCTCTACCAGGTCATCCCTATTCCGTGGGACTAGTGTCTAGTCAACAGTGGAGCCTAGGATGTAGAGCTGCATGTTACCATTAGGAGGCGCACCCTCAGGCCTCGGCTCCGCTTTCTTTATGTCTCTGGACCGCTCTCTCTCGCAGCTCATCTCTATGGTTTCCGTTGTGTGTGGGGGAGTTCTTTTTTTTGGTCCGGAATAGGCGGAGCTTCCGGTTCCGGTGGGGGCCGTCCCTGGCGGCGGAGATGGCGGCGACGGCGGCGGAGGCTGTGGCCTCTGGCTCTGGAGAGCCCCGGGAGGAGGCTGGAGCCCTCGGCCCCGCCTGGGATGAATCCCAGTTGCGCAGTTATAGCTTTCCGACTAGGCCTATTCCGCGTCTGAGTCAGAGCGACCCCCGGGCGGAGGAGCTTATGGAGAATGAGGTGGGGGGCGGGGCCGCGTCTGAAGGGAGAGGAGGAAGGTACCCGGTTGAGAGGTCAGAGGTGAATGGTGAAAGAGATGGGAGACTGGCAGGGCTCTAGACTGGGGCCTATGGGAAGATGGAGAGAAAGGCGAGGAGATACGGAACTTGAGGGGTTCGTGCTGATTAACGGGAGAAATTATTCTGAAGTCGAGAAGTAGTTGGGATCATGGAGGCCAACCCACCGGCTCCTTGGCATTACTTCATTTGGTGTTTTTCACCTGTTGTTTTCATTTAGGAGCCTGTGGTGCTGACCGACACAAATCTTGTGTATCCTGCCCTGAAATGGGACCTTGAATACCTGCAAGAGAATATTGGCAATGGAGACTTCTCTGTGTACAGTGCCAGCACCCACAAGTTCTTGTACTATGATGAGAAGAAGATGGCCAATTTCCAGAACTTTAAGCCGAGGTCCAACAGGGAAGAAATGAAATTTCATGAGTTTGTTGAGAAACTGCAGGATATACAGCAGCGAGGAGGGGAAGAGAGGTAAATTCCCAAATCTTAATTTTCTGTTGGATTTAGGGCACTCATTTTTCTTTCCTATACTTGTTTGAAGGTGTGGCAGAATTGGGTCAATTAGAGATTGGCCTCTCCCATCTCTAGATTCCTGTTGAAGGAGTAGTCTGGTCTTCCAGCCTTTAAGGGGTTTGAGTTCTTAGTGGTTCTTGGTGCTACAGCAAGCTAGTTCTGTAGCTTGAGGGATGAGGGAATGATTAAACTTGAGCTATGAATCTCTGGGTTCCCATCTTCTTCCTCATAAAGAGTTAGTTGCCTAGACGGGTCAGGCAGGTGAATGGAAGGAATAATATCGTCTATGTGAAATCAGTGATGAAGCTGAAGGCATAAGCCCTGTTCAAAGTGAGAAGCCAAGGCCGGGTGGGGTGGCTCATGCCTGTAATCCCAGCACTTTGGGAGGCCGAGGCGGGAGGATTGCTTGAGCCCAGGAGTTCAAGACCAGCCTGGGAAACGTGGTGAGAGCTAGTCTCTACAAAATTAAAAACTAAAACAAAAAACCATGGTGAGAAGTCATTACTTGACTCTGCTTGCTTCAGTTTTGGAGTGCAGTTCTAGGGTTGCGAGATATTCCGATTTTCAAGAGAAGTTCAAAATCAGGATTTTTATTTAAAATCTTTTGACTTTAAATGTGAGCAACTAAATCAGATTTAAAGAAAATAAGTTGCAGGGGGCCAAACAAAAATGTTTGTCACTGGATTTAGCTCTGAAAATGCCTGTTTGTAGCTATTGTCCTTAAGTATTGTGATGACTGAGGATAGTTCAACATGAAAAGTTGTATAGTTTGTTGTGATTCTGCAATAAAGAAGGTCAGGATTCTCTAGCTTAGGGAAGATCAGATTAAATTTGTTTTTCCTATCACAACAGCAACACAGGACACACAAGAGAGTGATTCTTCCTCTCTGCTTTTATTCCTGCTTATGAGGACAGCCTCTTATGTAGGTCCCAGACAGTATTCAGTCCCACACTGTAACACTGCCTCTGGGGAATTGCTTTCACTCACTACTTCACGGTGAATGACCCTCTCACATTTGGTGTCCAACCCTGGGTTTCTCTCTAGTCTCTTGCTTCACTCACTCCTGTTCCTGACTCCTTATCAGTAGTCTGGCTAAGTGAATGGATTTGAAATATCTTTTTTTCTTCTTCTTAACACTTAGCAGTTGTCATAATGATGGGATTTTTGACCAGAAGAGTTTCCAAGATATGAACTGTGGTCGATCTGTCCATGATGTCTTAATATATTGGTTCAGTTATCTCATGCATTAATTTTCTAAAATTTAACACTGTGTGTGTGCGCACACTTCCATATACACACACCCAGCATTGAGAGAAAGATTGATTTAAATGATGCTGTTGGAGTGTGTAATTCCATTGAATGAACATATACCCAAGAATAAGCATAAGATATGTGAATCTTGTGGTTCTTCAGTTGCTTGAAGTTTCTTGTGTCCCATAGTGAGAGCATTTTGCGTAAGAATGAGTGTAATCTGTACTTTATGGGTGATTAAAGAGTTTTCAAGGAAAATCTTCAATTGTTTGGAAGTTTTGCCCTATCAGCTGACTTTAGCACCAACCAGCTTCACCAGTCAACTTCACTTCAACCTGATTGGACAGGTTGTTGTGACTATGGGGTGAAATGTATTAGGATCCTCTGAGCTATTTTGAGCATTTACCATTCTGGTGTAATCATAATATTGTTTGGATTCATATTTGGGGAGTATCACTGACTCTTTCAAAGTTACTTGCATATTTTTTGGGTGAATATATAATTATTATCTTTGGGGAGAGTTGCATTGAGTCTTGAGGATTTCATGTTCCTACAAAGGTAGTGTTTCCAACTCATCAAGATTTCCTATTAAGGCTAGGCGTGGTAGCTCACACCTGTAATCTCAGCACTTTGGGAGGCAGATCACCTGAGGTCAGGAGTTCGAGACCAGCGTGGCTAACATGGTGAAACCCCGTCTGTACTAAAAATACAAAAATTAGCTGGGCATGGTGGCACGTGCCTGTAGTCTCAGCTACTTGGGAGACTGAGGCAGGAGACTTGCTTGAACTCAGGAGGCAGAGGTTGCAGTGAGCTGAGATTGCACTACTGCACTCCAGCCTGGGTGACAGTGAGACTCCGTCTCAAAAAAAAAAAAAAAGATTTCTGATTAACATTGCCTTAAACATTGTGATTCTGGGCAGTGAGATGAGATGCCTTTGAACCTTTCTTTTTTTTTTTTTTTTTTTGAGACAGGGTCTTGCTCTGTCACCCAGGCTGGAGTGCAGTGGCATGATCTCAGCTTACTGCAACGTTCGCCTCCCAGGCTCAAGCGATCCTCCCACGTCAGCCTGTCAAGTAGCAGGGACCACAGGCATGTGCTGCCACCACCATGCCCAGCTAATTTTGTGTATTTTTCATAAACAATTTATTTATTTAAATACATAAGGTTTTGCCATGTTGCCCAGGCTGGTCTCGAACTCCTGAGCTTAGGCAGTCCACCTCCCTTGGCCTCTCTAAGTGCTGGGATTACAGGCGTGAGACACCGCGCCTGGCCTCTTTGAGCCTTTTGAAATAATGATCTCAGGACCAGGACAGAGATGCTTCTGTCTCTTTTTTAGGTTTGCACACTTATTAAATGTCTCTTGTGGGCTTGTTCAAGTGTGTCTGGGTTTTCATATCTCTTAAGTAACTTATGACCTTCCTCAGGTATGTTAGGAGCCTGAGGCCTTTACCTAATGAGCTGTCTTCCTCACTTTAGCTGTAGAAGGCTGCAACAGGATAGGTGGCTGAATCAGTTAAGATAAACTAGGCTTCAAGCCAGTGCTCGGGCTAGAAACAACAGAGGCTTATTTCTCACTTACTACATGTTGATCATGGGTAATGTCATATTGTTCTTTGTATCATCTTACTCGCTCTGGCACCCAGATTGCCCCAGCAGCTACTATCTGGAACTTTGGAGTTGCTGTGGCAGAGGGAAAGAGATGTGGTAGTGGTGACTTGTTCTTAAATTACAGTTGGAAACAACACAAGTCACTTCTGTGGACATTTCCTTGGCCAGAGCAGGTTAAATAAGCAAGCATGGCTTCAAGGGGATGTGAAAGAAAACTCCCACACTGAGGGAACCAGCTCTTGGTGAACAGTAATACAATTTACCACAGTGGTCATCAAGGGCCAAAGGAGATGTCTCAGGCTCTGCGAATCTCTGGAGTAAGACTGATTCATCATTCTAGGGTCTATGGATAGGCTTCTAGGAGTCTGAAATTGTATGAAAGTTCTGGGTGTATGTGCATTTTTATGGGGAACCTCCGTGGATTCTTTAATTTTTATTTATTTATGTATTTATATTTTTTGAGATGGTGTCTTGCTCTTGTCACCCAGGCTGGAGTGCAGTGGCACGATCTCAGCTCACTGCAACCTCTGCCTCCCAGGTTCAAGTGATTCTCCTGCCTCAGCCTCCTGAGTAGCTGGGACTTCTTCTCCAGGTTCTTTTTTTTTTTTTTTTTTTTTTAAATTTATTTTTCATCTCACCCTCCTGCTTTTTGGATTCTTAAAGGAGTCATTCTGTGACCCAAAAAAGGTTAAGCATCACTTCTTTAAAGAAAAAGTTTGGGGGCCAGATGCAGTGTCTCACACCTGTAATCCCAGCACTTTGGGAGGCAGAAGCAGGAGGATTGCTTGATCCCAAGAGTTTAAGACCAACCTGGACAACATATTGAGACCTTGTTTCTTTAAACAAAACAACAACAACAAAAACAGTAAATTAAAAAGTTTGGTGTTGAACATAACTCAATGAAGGATAAGTAAGAATTCAGTTGTATGAGAATCCATGTTGGCTAAAAGTTGCCTGACTACATCTGTTCTCTGTGGGAGATGCTGGTATGGATTTGGGCTTGGATTTTCAGATGTGGAGAGGCCATGCCAGGGGCTGTGTGTGCGTGCACTAATAGGATTTTCTTCTTGGGGAACATAGGTTGTATCTGCAGCAAACGCTCAATGACACTGTGGGCAGGAAGATTGTCATGGATTTCTTGGGTTTTAACTGGAACTGGATTAATAAGCAACAGGGAAAGCGTGGCTGGGGGCAGCTTACCTCTAACCTGCTGCTCATTGGCATGGAAGGTAAGAAATCTTTCAAAAGCAGCATGGCTTGGAGTCATATGAACCTGATTTCTAATCCTGTCTCCACCGCTTATTAGCTCCATGACTTTGAACAAGCCACTTCACTTTCTTAAGCCTCAGCCTACTCAGCTCTAAAAGAAACATAATAGGGGCTGGACGCCGTGGCTCACGCGTGTAATCCTAGCAGTTTGGGAGGCCAAAGTGGTTGGATGATGAGGTCAGGAGATGGAGACCATCCCGGCCAACATCATGAAACCCCGTCTCTACTAAAATACAAAGAAAAAAATTAGCTGGGCATGGTGGTGCGTGCCTGTAGTCCCAGCTACTCGGGAGGCTGAGAGAGGGGAATTGCTTGAACCCAGGCGGTGGAGGTTGCAGTGAGCCAAGATCACGCCACTGCATTCCAGCCTGGCGACAGAGCAAGACTCTGTCTCAAAAAAAAGAAAAATAAACATAATAGGACCAGACATGGTAGCTCATACCTGTAATTCCAGCACTTTGGGAGGCCGAGGCAGGAGGATTGCTTGAGGCCAGAAGTTTGAGGCTGCAGTGAACTATGATTGCCCACTGCACTGCAGCCTGGGCAACAGAGTGAGATCCTGTCGCTTAAAAAAAGAAAAATGGAAAGAAATGAAACATGGTAATGTCTTGTAAATAGTTGTGAAGATTAAATGAAATAATGTATGTCGAGTCTTTTTTTTTTTTTTTTTTTTGAGACGGAGTCTCACTCTGTTGCCCAGGCTGGAGTGCAGTTGTGTGGTCTCGGCTCACTGCAACCTCCGCCTCCTGTGTTCAAGTGATTCTCCTGCTTCAGCTCCCGAGTAGCTGGCACTACAGGCGTGTGCCACCACACCCGGCTTATGTCGAGTCTTTAAGCTAGTTTCGTGTATTCTAAAAAGTTCCCTTTTCCCTTCCTCAGCTGTTATGTGAGTGTGTATACTGAGATATTAGGGACCTCTCTGAAATACAGACATGTGATGCTTAATGTCAGGGATACGTTCTGAGAAATGTGTTGTTAGGTGACTTCATCATCGTGCAAACACCGTAGAGTATAGTTACACAAACCTAGATTGTGTAGCCTGCTATATGCCTAGGCTATATGGTGTAGCCTCTGACCAAACCATGTACTACACGGTGTTAGCGTATTACTGTGCTGAATATTATAGTCAATTCTAACACAATGGTAAGTATTTGTGTATCTAAACATACCTAAATATAGAAAAGGTATAGTAAAAGTACGGTATCAAATACTGCAGGAAAAAGGTGACAAAAGAAAAAAATATATAAAGGATAAAAAATGGTAGTTTGGGAATTTTTTTATTGCCAAAAAAAAAAAAAAAAAGATAAAAAACAGTATACCTGTATAGGGCTGCTCCATTATAATCTTACGGGAGCATTATCGTAGATGCAGTCTGTTGTTGACTAAAATGTCATCATGTGGCACATAACTGTACCACTTTTCTCTACTAGATCTGTCTGTATTCAGACAATTTTTATCCCTGTAAAAGAGGGGAAACTTATTTTTTTAGTATAAATTCAACTTTATTATTTTTATTTTTATTTTTATTTTTTTGAGATGGAGTCTTGCTGTGTCGCCCAGGCTGGAGTGCAGTGGCGCGATCTCGGCTCACTACAAGCTCCGCCTCCCAGGTTCACGCCATTCTCCCACCTCAGCCTCCCAAGTAGCTGGGACTACAGGCACCCGCCACCACACCTGGCTAATTTTTTTTGTACTTTTAGTAGAGATGGGGTTTCACCGTGTTAGCCAGGATGGTCTTGATCTCCTGACCTCGTGATCCACCTGCCTCGGCCTCCCAAAGTGCTGGGATTACAGGCATGAGCCACCATGCCTGGCAAATTCAACTTTATGTTTTAAATAGGTAATACATTCATGGAGTTCGAATTCAAAAGGTGTAAATAGGTATGTAGTGATAACCACCCCTTTCTCTTAGCCTCCCAGTTTCCTCCCTGGAGGCACTGCATATTATTAGTTGCTTGTGTTTTCTGCTAGAGAAATTTATGCATACACTAATAAATACGTGAATGTGTTTTGTTTTTTTCTTTTTTTTTCTTTTGAATGAAAGGAGAGGCCCTTAAACTCCACTCAGGAGAATGAGAGCTTTTTATGAGGCAGGGTCATTGTCTCATTCTTATTTTTATTTCTCGCAGTAGCTCAATGCCAGGCCCATGGTAGGTACTTAGTAAATGGTGAATAACCTGGGTTGAACAAGGAAGCAGAGAAGTTATTTATTGTCATTCACCACTTAGCTCCTTGGTTTCTTCTCGTTTGATTGTCCATTCTTCAGATTTGGATCCTTTGCTGCTGGTACTAATAAAGATTTCCAGCCATGTAGCTTGTGAATTGATACCACCTGCCTCTTTTTTTGTTTTTGTTTTTGTTTTTTATTGAGACAGTGTCTCGCTCTGTCACCCATGCTGGAGTGCAGTGGCATGATCAGGGCTCACTGCAGCCTTGACCTCCCAGTCTCAAACGATCCTCCCACCTCAGCCTTCCAAGTAGCTAGGACTACAGGCGTAAGCCACCATGCTTGGCTAATTTTTAAAGTATTTTTCTGTAGAGATGGGGGTCTCCCTATGTTGCCCAGACTGGTCTCGAACTCCTCGCCCCCTCTCACCTTGGCACCCTAAGTGATCCTCTCACCTTGGCCCCCTAAAGTGTTGGGATTACAGACGTGAGCCACTGTGGCTGGTCTTACCTGCCCCTTTGAAACCAACTCTTGGTTGACCTGCCAAGAAAGAGCCAGTTCTGGTTTACTTGACTCTTTTTTTTGAGACAGAGTCTCGCTCTGTCGCCCAGGGTGGAGTGCAATGGCGTGATCTCAGCTCACTGCAAGCTCTGCCTTCCGGTTCACACCATTCTTCTGCCTTAGCCTCCCAAGTAGCTGGGACTATAGGCGCCTGCCACCACGCCCAGCTAATTTTTTTATAGTTATAGTAGAGACGGGGTTTCACCGTGTTAGCCAGGATGGTCTCGATCTCCTGACCTCATGATCCGCCTGCCTCGGCCTCCCAAAGTGCTGGCATTACAGGCATGAGCCACTGCACCCGGCAGTTTACTTGACTCTTAATGTCTTTCTGTTGCCTGCGTTTCCTGTGGTAGGGTGCATGGAAGTGGATCCCTCAGGTAGAGATGAGAGAGCAAGTCTCCTTTGAGGATGCACGTGGACTCTCATCACTTAAGAAAGCATCTGTCTTGGCATACCCAGACAGAGCTGGGGAAGATTTTCTAAATTCCACGCCCTGCAAAAGTGTGTGTTCAACTCATGGACTGTGCAAAGGCCAAACAACAGACGTGGTCCTAGTTATAAAGGAGTAGATGGAACATACACTAGGGCACAACTAATTCAAGGTGGCATTTAAAATAATGTGCTATATTTAAGTTATACAACACTCTCTTCAGTCATCTGATATTCTTTCCTCCAACAAAAATCACTTGCACCAGTGAGCCCCAATGTTGCTTTAAGAAGTGTTGTCTTGGCTAGATGTGGTGGCTCACACCTGTAATCCTAACACTTTGGGAGGCTGAGGCGGACAGGTCACTTGAGCCCAGAAGTTGGAGACCAGCCTGGGCAACGTGGTGAAACCCCATCTCTTAAAAAAACAAGTATTGCATCCGTTAGGTGTATTGAAGTGGGAGGAAAGGTTGAGAATCTTTGAGTTCCACAGAGCTTACCAAAGTAAATACAGAGCTACATAATCATATAACTTAGAATGACTGGTTGACTCCTCATGTATATGTTGTTGATACCAGTCATTTCTGTCTTGCTTCCCTTGAATTCCTGCCGTAGTCAAGAAGAGTACACGGTATACATGGTTGATTACCCTACCTGATTTTTGAGGATCATTTTGATGTGCTCTTGCTTCCAGTAAGGGCAGCAGCCTTCATTTAGGGAAGTTGACTTAGGTGATAGTGGACCCTTAACCAGTGATGTTTGCTAGAGTTATTACCATACAAGCTTAACACCTAATTTTCTGAGCGTTGTAATTGGAATTTCCCTGATTCTGCCTAAATTTTGACTTGGAACTCTTAGCTGGGAGGGCAGGCTGGGTTTCTCTTTAGCACTGGGTCCTGTATACCAGCTTGTGCAATAGAACCACTGCTCTGCATAAGAAAATGCCTTTCTTCTTACAGGAAATGTGACACCTGCTCACTATGATGAGCAGCAGAACTTTTTTGCTCAGATAAAAGGTTACAAACGATGCATCTTATTCCCTCCGGATCAGTTCGAGTGCCTCTACCCATACCCTGTTCATCATCCATGTGACAGACAGAGCCAGGTGAGCTTGTGTGGTCTGAGAAGGGTATAGAACTCTAGATTTTAGTAATGCCTAGGCTGGAATGTCTTTCACCTTCCCCGTAGTGATATGCCAGGCTCGGATTACAGGCTGTTCTTGCCTTAACACACCAAGAGGATAATTTCATTGTAGCTCCATATTCCAGGCTCCCTGGAGTGGCCACCAGATGTTTGTAAGTATAACTAGCCCCACAGAGCTAATTCTCAGGACAGACCCTGTCATTGATGCTGATGGACTCTGGTTACTCTGTTTGATTGGCTTATAAGTTTATGGAACAAAATGTGTATGTCTCCATTGGATTTAATTATTGTTTGCTTTTGTCATGGATGCTATTTCTTTTTGATAAGGAGAAGGGTGAATAAAACTGAGCTTTGTTGTTTAATGTATTTCCTGGATCTAAGTGAGGTATGTGGTTAATTGTGGCCAGCCAAAGATATCCTTTCCTTTCTTCAGAAAGCTGTATAGCTACTTCATGTGGGAGTCTTTGCTGGTTAGAATATGTTTTTGGGAGAAAGTTTCTGAAGGTTTGGGTGGAGGATAATTCCTAATTCCTCATATCCTCAGCTGTGGAGTAGGTCGTCTGACCTCAGGAGCACTGAAGTCTAGGATTCTTTATCACTTAACATTCAAATGTGGACTGTCTTATATTGTTCTCTCTCAGAGTTTAATGTGCATTATATCTTCTGCTGGATATAAATTCTAAAGACTTTTTTTAAGGCATTGTTTTTTTGTTTTTGTTTGTTTTTACTGCCAAACTGGCACATAGTAGTTTTACTGGTGAAGATTTGGTGATTGACTGATATTTTTTTTCTTTCTCTTGAACCTCTTAGGTGGACTTTGACAATCCCGACTACGAGAGGTTCCCTAATTTCCAAAATGTGGTTGGTTACGAAACAGTGGTTGGCCCTGGTGATGTTCTTTACATCCCAATGTACTGGTGAGAAGGGGGCTAGGGCTGGGGGCTTCTTGGGAGCTTTCTTTTCCATTCCCTGGAAAGGCTTGTCTGTGTCGCTTCTGAGTTATGGCATGATTGGTTTTATGTGGTCTATAGGAAGGTTGGCATATCCAGACGTGAGCGTACTGAACCTGTGGGGGATAGTGGGGGGAATGATAGCCCTGTCTCTAGGAGAGGATGACAGTTCTTCAAGTCCAAAGAGATTTCGGAGGCTTGAGCCTAGAAAAACTATTCTTGGCTCTTTGGTATTTAGAGACTGAACACCAGTACCTCTAACCCCCCAGTGTGTGTTTTTTTCACAGAATGAGTGTAAAGATACTGTCTTCACTATTTTCCATAACTGGACTCTACCTAGTTTTGCAGCCCACCCCTGCCGCACCTCCCCCCCCGCCCCCGCCAAAAGTATCAGTAGTAAACAGGAGCCTGTTTGTTTTCTTGCAGGTGGCATCACATAGAGTCATTACTAAATGGGGGGATTACCATCACTGTGAACTTCTGGTATAAGGTGAATATGGTTGGCTTTTTTTGTTTTTTCCAGATGGAACTGGCTCTTGGGTGAGGTAGGTATAATAAATGATTTTGAATGGGATGGTTGACTATCCTGGGAAGTGATTGTCAGGTGTCTGGGGAGATGAAAGGGACAGGATTGAATTGGGTTTCTTTTTTTTAAATATATTTTTTGAGACAGAGTCTTGCTCTGTTGCCCAGGTTGGAGTGCAGTGGCGTGATCTCGGCTCACTGCAACTTCTGCCTCCCGGGTTCAAGTGATTCTCCTGCCTCAGCCTCCCGAGTAGTTGGGATTATAGGCACACACCACCATGCCTGGCTAATTTTTGTATTTTTAGTAGAGATGGGGTTTCACCATGTTGGCCAGGCTGGTCTCAAACTCCTGACCTCAAGTGATCCACCCACCTCGGCCTCCCAAAGTGCTGGGATTACAGGCCTGAGCCACCACGCCGGCAAGAATTGGGTTTCTTAGAAGGGAGGATGGTACTAAGAACAGTAGAGTGACACTGACGCCTGCTGCTAAAGGCATTTCCTGAGCTACTGCTTCCTTTGTAGGGGGCTCCCACCCCTAAGAGAATTGAATATCCTCTCAAAGCTCATCAGAAAGTGGCCATAATGAGAAACATTGAGAAGATGCTTGGAGAGGCCTTGGGGAACCCACAAGAGGTATGTGACTGCCCCAAGGTGGCTCAGTGGGTGGGTTGATCAAGGAAAGTCAGGATTGGAGCGACATTCTTTACAGCTTCTGTGTTTCAGTATCTGGTGTCCTCTCTCTCCATAGAGGTTATGGGTATGTTCAGAAAAATTCTTGTTTTCTGGTGATAGCTGGGCTTGACTGGCAGATCAATTATAATTAGTTCCATGCTAGTAGTAATGTTCCCCATGCGGCTTGTGTGCCATCTGGGGACCCCCTGAGGGGATTCTTCTGGAACAGGAAGCGAGCACTAACACATCTCCTTGCACTTTCCCAGCTGTGCCAGGGCTGCTGTAGGTAATGTTGAGAGACCTGCTTCCCACGCAGGTGTGCCAGTGGCCCATTGGGTAAATGGCGGAGGTTTGTATTTGTAGGGTTCTTGCTTGCCTCTTGCAGGTAACCTCAGCATCCACAGACACCTGTGGTGTTGGGAGATAGCATCAGCCCCAGTTGCAGGTGATCATTTTTGGAGGATATGGAGGCAGTTAACATTCTGGAGAAACATGCAGACACTCTTGGGTGTTCGGGGATTATTAGCTTCTCTGACCATGTCTGTCCGTTTGGGGCAGATTACGGTGAGAGACAGGATGTTGTGCGAGAGAAGAATAATAGTACAAGATGGACCCCTGAGGAAAAGGCTATGTCCCAGAATACTGGGTTGACCTTCAGAAAGATAGGTGATTAGAGTATTCACAAGATTATATGAAAACATTGTCTCTGTCCTTGGCTAGACATCTGATGTCTCCAGATACACCCTGTCCAATTCCAGGGCCAGGGAACAGCCAGTTCTGATTGGCTCCTCATGTTTCTTTACAGGTGGGGCCCTTGTTGAACACAATGATCAAGGGCCGATACAACTAGCCTGCCAGGGGTCAAGGCCTCCTGCCAGGTGACTGCTATCCCGTCCACACCGCTTCATTGATGAGGACAGGAGACTCCAAGCGCTAGTATTGCACGCTGCACTTAATGGACTGGACTCTTGCCATGGCCCAGGAGGCAGGTGTTCGGGGCGAGACAGGGCAGTTGGCACTCCACTCCTATTTGGAGGGACTTCATACCCTTGCCTCTTGTACCCCAGCACCTTCTCTCTCTGCCCCCCGCCTAAAGTCCTGCATTCAGTGTGTGGAGTCCCAGCTTTTGGTTGTCATCATGTCTGTGTGTATGTTAGTCTGTCAACTTTGGAATGTGTGCGTGTGTGTGCATGCACACGCATGTATGTATCTGTTCCCTGTTCCTTCTGGGTCAGGCTGTCATTTCCGGCTCTCAGCCCTATCTCCTGCAACCTCAGTGCCTCAGCCTGAGAGAGAGATGAGATGCTCTTGGACTCCCCACTGCATCTGGGCTGCAGGGCCAGAGCTAGTCTGACCATTAGGTCAGTCTGCCTCCTGACAGTTTTTGCGTAGTCAAGCTCTAGGTGGTATGGGAATGGCTACTGGGACTCTAATGGGGTGAAAGAGAGGGGAGGCTTGCCTTTGAGAGCCTAGATAGCCTTCCTGTGAGAGAGGATTAGATAGGGTTCTAACTGGGCCTACAAGCTCAAGCCATACATAAAAGGACCTTGGGACATAAGAACCAATGATTGTGCATAAGTTCCAAATTACAGACACATACAGTTTCTCTCTTTCAGCACCAGCTCTTGCCCCTATGCTGGGTACCAAGGGAGTTCTCCTAGCTGTGGCTTCTCTAGGTTCTAGGGGTGCAAGCCTCTGTGTGTTTGTGTGTGTGTGTCTGTGTGTGTGTATCCACACTTAGGGGTACAAGCCTCTGTGTGTGTGTTTGTGTGTGTGTGTGTGTGTGTATCCACACTGGCCAGCCTCCCTACTTACCAAGGTTCTTCACTGCTTACCTTTTCCAGTGGGACAGTACAGTGTGAGCCCCCGGGAAGTACTGCCTGACCTATCCTAAGCTTTTACACTTGGATTTTAGCCATCATATGTTGGCCAGGTCTCACTGCAGCCTGCCCGAGCCTAACTGGCTACAGCCTCCAGGCCCTATGATGCTCCCTACCCAGGCCATATCCTTTACTCCTGCTGAGCTTCCTGGCTGAATAGATAAAATGGGGTCAAGCCCAGGCAGCTCATTCACTACCTGTGATCCACCTCAGGGCACGGGCAAACACATAGGCTTGCCTCTTAAAGCCAGCTCCTCTGCCAGACCCTGTTGTAATGTGCCACAACACCCTCAATAGTCAGGGCAACTGGTAGAGCATGGAAGTCGAATTTCCTTTTCTGTTAGGAGCTACCCGTGGGAACCCCTCTCAGGGCTGCAGCTTACAGGTGGGCAGCTGTGATTGCACAACTTGAAGGGCCATCATTCACATCTATTCAGTGGGAGTGGGGCCCCTGGGATTGGGCAGTGTGGTGGCCCTGTGTCTCCACACCTCTGCTCCTGTCTTCATCGCCACCTCTCTGGAAGGGAAGAGGAGCTGGAAGGTCTCTGGTTTTCTTTTCTTTTCTTTTTCTTTTTTTCTTTTTTTTTCTTTTTTTTTGCCAAAGGTTTACTTCCAGCATCTGAGCTCTGGCTCTCACCCCCAAAGCTCAGTTTATAGTGCACTGATGAACTGAGAGGATGCGTGTGGATGCGTGTGCATGCCTGAGTGTGTTTTTTGGGGAGGGGTGTTTATTTTTAGTACCCCATTCTGGGGTTCTCTGATGCAGTGTGGATATGAAGACATGGTACCTTATCAAGTGTAGCTCTTTCAAATATAGTCAATGCTGGGAAATGTGATTGCAGTCATCTCTATCCCTCCACTTCTTTTGGGAAAGAGGAGCACAGGAGCGGAGGAAAAACTTGGCCACAGCCACACTTGGAAAGATAGTGGATTATTTTCATTCTTCTCAGCAGGTCTGCTGTATTCCTCGCTCAGCCCTCAAAGATGTGGGTGATGTGTCAAGGAGGTGTGCACTCAGCTGGTCCTTGCTGAGTTCTGTGCTGACATAGGTCTCACTAAGGTGGCCAAGGGGTGGGAGGGAGAAGGCTAATCTTGGAACCTTCACAGGATTGGCCTTGATCCTTGGGTAACACAAGAGTGATCCCTGATTTTTAGACACCGAATATGTGCCTAGTGCTTTTCTCTTTGTTCCTCACTATCCTGCAAGGTAGGTATTCTCACTTACAGATGAATAAATGGGCTCAGAGAGATTAGGTGATTAGTGACAATCAGTTGTAACTTAGCACTGTTTGGCTGCAGACCCCTTGCTCCTTCCTTTCCACCAAACTATGTTGATTTTCCTTCCTTACCTCCCTCCTTGTACCACAGGTTCTGTCCTCAAGATATCACCCCACTGGGTGTATCTGAAGGCAGACCCAGCCCAAGATGGTGCAGAATATACAGGTCAGGGTGAAAGTTCTTCTGGGCTCCTGCTAACAACGTCTTGGAAAAACTGCCTGGGAAGCCAAATTATGAATTAGTGCTAGAAGAAGCTGTGGGGGGAACTGAGTTCTATCTCTAATTGCATTACTTGTGTGTCCTTGAACAGGACCCATAAATCCTCCCAGCATGCTTTTGCATCTATAGAACTGAAGCTGTAGTTCTGGATGGCACTAAGGGTCTTGGTTCATATTCAGCTGCTGCTTCCCCCCAAGGAAAAGATGAGGTTTTCCCCCTTCGATTACCTTTTCGAGGGATGTTTAGGCTCAAATTCTGCTTGCCACAGAGGAAACATTTCTGCTGTAGTTGTTTATCTCCATCCTAGCTGGCAGTGTGGGACACACACATACAGCAAGTGAAGGTGGGGCTTTGGGCCTGTATAGAGGTCAGCCACGCTGCAGGCTCATCTATTCACACCAGCAGGTATGGAGAAAACTAGTGTTTTGTAAAGTCAAATATTTGTTGGGGGGTTGGAGTTCTGGGGATGGAGGAGGGGCTGTTCTGGGCATCAGTTGAGCAGATGCCCAGGATGCCTGGGGGAGACCAGCTTCCCCTACAAATCAGAGCTCTAAATTACAAGGTTTTTACCAACGTGAACAGTTGGGGGAAGTCGTCTGCTCTCATTTGCGTAATGGTTTCTGTCACTGGTGATTAGACACAGGATGAAGGAAAAGAAATTTGACAATTAGGAATGAGCGATCATTAATCTGAATCTGTTAGGAGACAGGGGAAGGATCCTTATCAGTGGGCCAGCCCAGTATGGGGAGACACTCCCTCCCTCTGCCCCCAGAGACTCCTGGGCTACATCCTCTTTCAGTATTGCAACAAGTGGGTAGAGCTTGTATTTCTTAACAAAGACTAGGGACCCAGTCGCCAGCCTGAGATGGATATAGGAACAGACATCTTTGGGCATGAGCCAACAAAGATAGAAATAGATGGGTGTCAAGTACAAGCTATAAGGCAAACAATAACAGTGGAAAAGTTTTGACGTGTGTTTGCCATTTGCGGAAAATGTTTTTGTAATAGTCAACACCCCTGATAGCCCCCCTGTGACAAGTACTTGTTACATTCCAGCACTGTAGGGCATGAGGAAAATCTGGTCCTTATCAAATCCCAGGAGCTTCTGCTTAGTTGGGGAAGAAATTACATGAAGCAACCAGAGGTTATGAGGCCACACATGTATATTGCGCACCCTGTGTGGACAAGATTAGGGACTGTTGAGAGAGGAGGAAACCAGTAGAGAGCAAAGCTCTACCCAGGCTCCTCGTAAGCCTCTGGGCTCCCCTGAGACGGCCTTGCTACTCTACGCTTCCTAGCAACATTGATGTCCCCACAACCCCACATCAGTGCAGCTGTGGCTGTGTGGAGGGGCTCTGAGGCCAGATGTGTAAACAGTGCTGAGGTTCAGTAATAGGATGAGTCTTAAGGTGTGGAGCAGCCCACCTTGGCTCTTCCCATGTCTCTGTGTTCTCATATTCTTCTGTCCTTTCAAACTTGAAGGACAGTATTAACTTACACTAGTATTTCTTCCTCAGTTTTGTGACTTGAATGCAGTGAGTGCCTTAGATGAGAGGATCCCTCAAGGATGAAGGAATGTGGGTTGGTGGTTCTCTCTTTCAGAATGGGAACTTCCCAAAAATGGGGCTGTGTCTCGCCTCTCAGTAGGTTCCCTACCTCTGGGTCTTCCACCCTTCAAAATCTGGTACAGAATTTAGCAGGGGCTGCAGGGAATGACCCTCAGGGACCAGTTTCACCCAGATGGGGTAGATGATGAGGTATGCCTAGAAGTAGCTCAGGGCTCCAGAGTCTGGCCTTTCAGCTGGTGTCTTACTCTCCTTTGAGACCTTCAGCTGCTTGTCTTCCGCTCCCTGCATACTTCTCTGTCTTCTCAAACTGCTGGCTCTAAAGGGATGTTCCAGCCTCCCTCTCCAGAGCTGCCTGCAGTTTCCCTTATTCAGCTGTCCCCTGCCTGGTCTCTCCAGCGGCCTCCTTACCAAGACCCTTTTTCCTAAACAGTTGTCCTTCCCTCAGAAACTCCATGGCTGCAAGTGTTGAATAGACTTGTCTTTAGGATCCCTCTCTCTGGTCATCCCTGTTCATCTTAGGGCCATTTCCCTTTTCTGATTTTTGACAGCTCTGTTTATTTTGCCCATGGCTAGTCCTCTTGTTTTGTGTCTGCTGTGTGTTCTTGCCCTTCCATTGTCAGTTCTGTACATCCTGGTTCAGCTTGTCTCACTGTGGTAGCCCCTTCTGCTTGTCTTCAGCCATCTTGGTTTAATCCTCATAGGTCATGGATGAATGGAGCCTTGCTGAGCACTTTGAGGGCATTTCTGTTGGGCAAAACCTCAGAAACTGGAAGTCTTGAGGCCTGGGGGCGTGTGGTCAGTGAGGCCTCCAGAGGTGGGTTAGGGGTGGGCACCTACAGAGTAGTAGAGAGCCAGTTGAGGGGAGAGGTGCAGGGGTTGCTGAGGAGACTTTCTGAGAATGGTGTCAGGCCCGGGAAGCCGGTGCGGAAGAACTGAGCTGTCAGAAGGAGATACCAATATCCCCTTTGCAGGGTGGTGATGGGCATCAAACATGACATGGAACATGTCCCCTTCACGGAGGGTTTCCATCTAAATGCATCTGTGTGCCTTAGGGACCAGTAGTTCAGGGGTGATGGACTTTTTTGAGTGTCTCCTAATTTCTCTCAGGTGTCTTTGGCTCTGTATCACCAAATGTGCCTGACCTCTGCATCCCAGTGGTTGCTGAAAGGGAAACAGTATATTGCGGAGTCAGATGTCAGGAGTAGAGATCTTAATGAGAAAGGCCCTGGCAGCTGGAGAGATGAGAGGACCTAGTGGTCAGCTTATACCCAGACTATCTCTTCACTCCTCCAAGAGTTTGAGTCCCATAGCTGATTAAAGAATTTACATATGGGCTCCCCTATGCTTTCACACTTAAAATCTATTCTCATATTTTGGGAAGGAGCATGTGTCCTTTAACTTTCAGTGGTAAACAATCTAGGATAGTGTTTAAAGGCATGGATTTTGGAGTCAGACATAGTTGGTTTGAATTTCTAGCTTCACTACTGACCAGCTGGGTTTGACCTTGGTTGATTTACTTAACCTCTCTGAGCCTCAGTTTCCTCAACTATAATAACATGGGTGGAGGGAGGCATGTTGAAAATATCTACCTCAGGGTTGTTGGAGTAACTGAAACAATGTTTGTAAAGCTTTAGCACAGTGCCTGGCAAGCACTTAATAAATGGCTGTGTTGGTGGTGGTTATATTTATTATGTGATTTTTTCAGAAACTTGGTTTCAATGATCTCTAAACAGATTTCCAGTGGTTCTTTCTCTTAAGAAAGCATAGGGAAAAACGAGAAACACCTCAGATAAACCATATTGAGTTGAGGGTAGACAGAAAAGAGTCTAGTACCTAAACTCACCCTAGAGGAAGAGAAACAGGAAGTGTCTTGTGCCTCTTCTGCCTGGGCAGCCAGACTTTACTGCTGTACTACCAGCCCAGGGCCTTGGGTGAGAAGGTTTCAGGTCTGAGCTCCCCTTGCACTGTGAGAAGCTGTGGAGCCGAATGCGTCTTTATTACAAATGGAGAAGCTGTTGTCTCCTCACACCATGAAATGCAATAGCAGTCAAATCAGGCCCCTCTTGATTCAATTTTAGTCCATGCCTTTCCATGTATTTAAGTTATATAAGTGTTGGCCAGGTGTGGTGGCTCACGCCTGTAGTCCCAGCACTTCGGGAGGCTGAGGCAGGAGGATCACTTGAGCCCAGGAGTTCGAACCAACCTGGGCAGCATAGTGAGACCCCATCTCTCAATAATTTTTTTTGAAAATAATTTTTTAAAAATTACAAGTATGGACCAGACACCTGGGAGGATTACCTCACGCCTGTAATCCCAGCACTTTGGGAGGCTGAGGCGGGTGGATCACCTGAAGTCAGGAGTTTGAGAGCATCCTGGCCAACATGGTGAAACCCTGTCTCTACTAAAAATACAAAAATTAGCCAGATGTGGTGGTGGGCACCTGTAATCCCAGCTACTCGGGAGGCTGAGACAGGAGAATCACTTGAACCTGGGAAGCGGAGGTTGCAGTGAGCTGAGATCACGTCATTGCACTCCAGCCTGGGTGACTACAGTGAGACTCCCTCTCAAAAAAAAAAAAAAAAAAAAAATTTTATGAGTATGTTAAGATTGTTCTAGGGGAGAAGGGCAATCAAAATTCAGAAAAATATGAGTGGGATGTTAATAGCTACCATTTGTTGAACACTTCTGTTCCAGGCACTGTATTAGTTTGTCCCCGTGTGGTGCTCTCAGATCAGTGGGGGAGACAGGCAGGCAGTTAGAATTATGGTGTATAGAGGAGAAGCATCGCACCATGTCCAGTTTTTTTATGGTAGGCTTCCTGCAGAAAGTGATAAGTCCAAGCTGATATGTGGAAGATGAATAATTAACCAGGAGTTGGGGGGTTTCCCCCTTAGCTTCTCTTTCTTCCAGTCCAACAGTCCAAAACAAAGAGTGCTTCCCAATGCCTAAGGGTTTTGTTGTGCCTTACTCCAGGGAATGGGTGAGACGGTAGATCTCAAGAAGAAAACCCTTTGGTTAGTCACAGAAATCTGAAAGTCTTGGTTGCTCTCTCAGATTTGTCCTAGAGTGGACGTAGATTGGACTTGCTCATTTGTAGCCCTCCACTGTTCTCATTTGTGTTCTGGCCTCTGGAGCCACCCTGCCAGACCCTACTTGGAAGAAATGTTGAATCAAGCTACTCAGACTTCAGCCTGAGATGTATTATGGCTGGCTGGAATTCTCAGCCCTTTCCACATCATGATCCCATTAATCTCTTGGGTCTATCCCCACCCCCAGCCACCTCTCCTCCTCACTATAAGCCAAGTCTCCCTGCAGTTCTCTATAAATACTCAGATCCTCTTGCCTCAGACCCTGGTCCCTAGCCTTGTGGGTGAGGAAGATACCTCTTTAGCTTGTGCCAACCCATCCCTCTGGGCTACAGGCCATTCTGTAGTCACCTTGCAGTCACGTCTTTCCTTCTAGATAACTGGCTCTGGGCCTTGGAAACCTTCTGTTTGCCTCAAGCTAATTTTGCTGTTTTATTCCGTTTACTTAAAACCTATTCACTTGGTCATTGAGGTCAGACCTATCAGGAAAGCTGTGCTCCTTAACCCATCATCTAAGCTAAACTTGGGCCAGGTTTTTATTACCTCTTGAATATATGTAGTGCAATATAGTGTAGTGGTTGAGAGTGGAGTCTGCATACCTGGATCTGCCATTCTGCATGACTTTGGGCAAATGACAAACTGCCCGAAACTTGACTTGTTCATATGTATGGGGAAGACATCATTTACATTGTCAGGGTAAGGCTTAGCAGAGTGACCAGTCCATAGCAAGGTCTCAGTCTTTCTGTGTCTCTCAGTCTTTACCTCTCTTCCCCGTCTAGCTTTCTGACTAAGGTCCTGTTTCTAGTCTCAGGGCATATCTAGTTGTCAGCTCCTGAGCAGAGCAGAGGTATAAGCGTCAACTCATGCTCGTGTTACCGGTTCCTACCCCTGTCAGTAACCTCTGATGCTTACAAGGATACTATCACCTATGCCATCACTGGGGAATGACCTTCCAAAAATATTTTTAACAATACTAAAAATACCTGAAACATGCTGGGTGAAAATAAGACATTGGAGCTGCTGCTCCCCAAGGAGATAAAGGGACAGTTCCTAAAGAGGCATTGAAGGTTTGTATGATCCAGCAGCACAGTCAGAAGGCACGAAGGAGACCCTGAGATGTGCGCAGAGATGCAGGAGACAAGATTGTTACAGAGGCTGCCATGCTAGTAAGAGTCAGAGGTTACTGACGGGTAGAGATTGTCACAGAGTCTGTCTTGCTAGTCTGGAGGTAGGACCATGGATTTAAGAACGTTGCCTCCAAGTTTTTGAATTGTGAATTTTTGATCATATTATTTGAACAAAACCCCACCTACAGTCTGCATGGTCATTGTTCTCACAAGGGTTTGTGTGATGCACTGACAAGAACAGAGGCTTTGGAGGTGACTCCTGGGTTTGAATCACCATTTGCCACTTGCTAATTCTAACCTTAGGTAAGTCAGTGTCTCTGGGTCTCAACCTCTTCCTCTGTGAGGGGTAGGAAATAGCACATAACTTGTAGCATTGTTATAAGGGCTTGTGATAATGTTTTTAAAACACCTGGCTCAAGCACTCAGGAAAATGTTTTATTATAAAGACTAAGTGTCTCTGAAAAGTGTTTCCCTAGTGTCTGGAGAGAAACTACAGCAGCAAGGCTTTTCTGATCCTACTCTGACTCTCAAGATAGTGATGCTTGAAGTGAAATCACAGAAGAGATGATTGGGGCAGGAAAAGCAAGATGGAAAAGATAAAGTTGTAGAAGGGACTGAAAGTCCATGAAGTGCTGGGCTGGGGACAGAAAGGGTTTAATAGGGCAGGGTCTTGAGGAACAGGAACAGAGACCTTGGTTCTGGGTTGCCATCTGATTCCCAGAAGAATAAAGGAAATGGGGTAGGAGGATGTGTGTGGAGGACACAGTATGGCTGAGTGGAGAGAACACAAGCTTCTGGCCAGTGAACCTAAGTGAGAATGTCAATGGACTTTGCACAGGCTGGGTGCCTTTGGGGGTATTCATCTCACTATGCTTCGGTCCCCTCATTTAAAAAAATTGGTTAATAATATGACGACCTGCCAATGTGTGTGGAAATACTATGTAAACTGAGCACTATATAAATGCTGGTTGTTGAGATATTGGGAGTGGGGGTTTCGGGAGTTTTTTTTTTTTTGAGACGGAGTTTCGCTCTTGTTGCCCGGGCTGGAGTGCAGTGGCGTGATCTTGGCTCACCGCAACCTCCACCCCCTCTGGGTTCAAGCAGTTCTCCTGCCTCAGCCTCCCGAGTAGCTGGGACTCAGGCGTGTGCCACCATGCCTGGCTAATTTTGTATTTTTAGTAGAGACAGGGTTTCTCCATGTTGGTCAGGCTGGTCTCGAACTCCTGACCTCAGGTGATCTGCCCGCCTTGGCATCCCAAAGTGCTGGGATTACAGTAGTGAGCTACCACATCTGGCCCTGGATTTCTTAATAGGTCCTCTTATGTGGCTATTGAGAATGAATGAGACAACTCAAGTGAAACAGTTAATTCAGAGCTTAATGCCTAGTAAGTGCTCAATAAATGTTAGTTTCTTTTCCTCCATTTCTTCTTAGGAAGCATCGTTTACCCAGCATAAACAGGAGGACTCAACTGTGCATGTCTTAGTGTGAACAAGTAACATCAAATTTCCCTTTTCTGAGGAGAGATCAGTTCTCTAAGAGGGAGCATGAGTGTGAATGGGGAAGAATCATGGGGAAGGGAGCAGGACTCCACAGTACTGGAGACGGAGTAGGGACCTCTGGGAATCGTTGGCATGGGGGTGCAGTGCAGAAAGGGTGATGCTAAGAGGTGAGAGTCTCAAGAAAGAAGATGGGTGTTCTAGACGGGAAAGCTAAACGATGATAGGCAATGAGGAGCAGAGGACAAGACCCTGAACTAAGGGTGAGGAGGCCAGCATTCTGTCAGGAGAACCTTAGGAATTGTGACCAGAAGTCAAAGTTGTTACAGCAATCCTGCATTCAACCAGGTTTCATCTGAAAAACTTAAGAGTTGCTGGGCACAGTGGTGCACACTTGTAATCCCAACACTTTGGGAGGCTTGAGTCAGGAGGATAGCTTGAGGCCAGGAGTTTGAGATTAGCCTAGGCAGCATAGTGACACCCCATCTCTTGAAAAAACAAAAACTCTAAGAGCGGTGGTTCACCTAGAAATAAAAAGCAGAAATCATCAAGATGAGAAGACATTTTGTGTTTTGAGAGCCAAGGAAATTTGCCACTGAGACAAGGTATCTGACAGCCTAGATGGGATTCTAGACTTCTGTGAGAAAGTGCAGTTAGGCCCCGAATAGCGTCAAACTCAGGGATGTGAGCTGACTGACTGCCTCTTTATGTAATGGAGGCCGTGTGATAGGGCTTTATGAGGCCACAAATAGCGCTTTCTGGGTCCTTTCACAGTCTAGTCAGTGGCCCAACCAACATTTCTGGTTGTTCTGCAGTCTCAGTCATCTGAGAAGATAACTTCCAAAATACATGCAGTGGCATCAGTTGTTTCCTTGGTAGGTGTGCATCTTTTAATGATGGAGGACTTAGGATGAAGAACAGGTGTGTTTAAAAACATCAAACCCCCACATCATTACTATTTGTTGTAAGGATCTATGCAGTTTGTATTTTAAGTCCTTGACATATGGAAGAGCATTTGTGAGAGTAACAGGTTTGCTTTGTAATGCCAACTAAAAAGTGTGTATTTATACTCGAATTTTAAGTTGAAATTTTGCTAAGTTTCTTTTTTTTTTTTTTTTTTTTTGAGGTGGAGTCTCGCTCTGTTGCCCAGGCTGGAGTACAGTGGTGCAATCATTGCTAAGTCTCTCTGTAGTTTTAGAACATTTAGAACGACTTAAGATTTCCTGTATTTATAAACTTAATTTATTGGAAATATAAGTACTTGATCAGGTTTTGTCTTGGTCAGATAAATTAAGTACTTAAGGAAATCAAATACATTAATTATATAAATGTCATTTAAGTGTTTAAAGGAGTTTAGTTAAATGTAAGTTGGATCAAACATTAAACTTTTTTGTTTTATAACCAAAATAATAAAATTTGTTAGCAGAACTTAAAAGCTTAGAAAAGAGATAGGATTTTGGATATGTAACTTTGAAGAGGTGAATAGTTTGCTCTTTTTTGAGACAGGGCATTGCTTTTTGATGCAGGCTGGAGTGCAGTGGGGCAAGCATGGCTCACTGCAGCCTCAACCTCCTAGACTCAAGTGATCCTCCTGCCTCAGCCTCCCATGTAGCTGGGATCACAGGCACATGCCACCACACCTGGCTAATTTTTTATTTTTTGTAGAGACAGGGGCCTCACTTTATTGCCCAGGCTGATCTCGAACACCTGGGCTCAAGCAGTCCTGCCTCAGCCTCCCAAAGTTCTGGGATTACAGGCATAAGCCACTGTGCCTGGCCTTGAATATATTTTTTAACCAAAGTAATTTATGAATATAAATTGTTTCTATATAACCCAAAAGTTACTCTCATTGACATTAAGAAACTCAGAGAGTGGGTTCTAAATGTAATAATACCACATACCCAAGTCACTTAGCCTCTACAAGTACCAAGTAACTAGCAGCCGTTAAAAGATGGCCACCACTAGTCCAGTGAGGGCCACAGACATGGTTTTGTTTGGCCAATACAAGTTTTTGAAAGTTTTAAAAAATTGACAACATTGAAGATCAGAAACTTGCACCTAAAAAGATTTCTCGCTTCTCTGGAAAATCAGATCTGGCAGTAATGAAATCGCCTTTCCCATATGACAGCAGTTGGCTGGAGCTGAAGAGCAACTGCCCCCTTGGCTGTGTTCCTTTCAGTTTGTCAATCTCCACTCTTCACTGTTGTACCCTAGATCTCACTCACGTGACCTGTCTGGCCCACATAGATATTTGAGGGTATGGCCCTGAACTTGAGGCACTCTGGAGTTGCTAGCAACTGATGCTGGGTAGCCTAGAATAAGGGCTCAGGAAAAGTGTAGGCCCTACCTCTCTGTTTACATCATTCCCCTCTCCAGCCAGGCTGTCTTCCCAGCTGACCTGGCTCCAGGACTGATTCCAACCCCTATAGCAACTGTGTAAGAAGTCCCCAGGCTCAGGCTTCTCAGTGTTCACTGCTCTTGTCTGTGACCAGGCACTTTGCCTAGGCTCTGACCTCATGTCTCAGTCCTTGTGAACATTCTGGTCACCTGCCTAGTTTGACCGCAGCCTGACTTTGGTCTGTGAGGGGTCCTGGGCTCTCTGCTTTATGCAGCCCCCATATCTGATCTTTGTGATGTGGTTGTGAATCTTCTGTTTCCATCTCCACCATCACTGCCCACTGTTTGGGCAATATGGTTGCTCAGCTGAGAGATTGGCAGCCCAGATTGCTAAAGGTTTAGGAGACATGAAAGGTGAGTTTGGAAGTGTTTGGATTTTCAAAAGAAGGACAGAGGCAGAAGCCAACCACAGTTTAAGGAGGCAGCTAGTAGAGGGCTTTTTAGGCAAGGGAGGCCACTGCACATTTATAGGCAGAGAAGGTGGCAGGAGAGAGAATTTAAGAGAATGAGGTCTCAGAGGAGGCATAGGATGATGGGATATGAAATAGCAAAGGCACACCCAAGGTGATCCTGAAGCTCAATATTAAGTCATGCAGGAGGGGGCACCATTGGAAATCTAATCCCCTAAAGTTATGAGTAAACAAATGATGGTGGGGTGTGGAGGGTAGAAAGAAGGCCTAAGCTTGATGTGGGGGCCACAGCCTGGGCAAGAGAAATTTCCAGCAAAACCTCTGACAAATTTCTGACAAAGCCTCTCGTGTTATCTAGTTGTGGCAGAAGCATCTGAACCAAATGGCTAGGAAGCTTGGTGAAGAGCCAGGCCCAGTGAGGGTTGATTAATGGATCCATGTCAGCCTAGACTAGAGGGAAGTCTCCAGCAGTATGCCTTAGGGCTCAGTCTGGGCCTGTGTCCTCTGACATTTTTATTGACAACTGACCGAAGCAGCAGGCTCATCAGGTTTGCAGGTGATAGAGCTAGGAGGGGCAGTTAATACTTTGCATGAAAGAGTCAGGATTCAAAACGATTTCAACAGGCTGGAACCAACAAGATTAAACTTAACAGGGATAAATGTAGAGTCCTGCACTTAGGTTAAAACAAAATCAATGACAAAAGTACCGGTTATGGGGGCTGGCCCAGCTTGACAGCAGTTCATGAAGAAAAGACCTGGGGGGTTTAGTTGACTGCAAGCTCAATATGAGTCAACTGTGTGATGTGACTGCTAAAATCCTAATACAGCCATGAATTGCATTAACCAAACGGAGCAGCCAGATCAAGGGAGGTGTCACTCCACTGCTTTCTGAGATGGTCAGGCCACCTCTGAGCACTGGGTCCAATTCTGAGGTCTTTTCCCCTGCTAAGGTCAGTGACAGAATATTTTTGATAGGAAGCCACCATGGCAGTGGGCCTGAATACTGTCTGAGACTTGCCAGTGATTCTATGGTGCTGAAATTTTTGGAATGAAGGACAAGAGACTATAATCTGAACCCAGGCAAAGACTTATCTGGAGCATATTTCTAGGATTTAGGGGAAAATTTGGGGTCTGCATTTCCTCACTTCCTATGGCTACCCAGAGGCATTGGCCTGTGACACTCATCCCTGGCCTTCCTGAGGTCAGGGGATTAGCGATTAGTTAGACGGGGTCTAGGGTAGAGGTCAGCCTGAGGGGGCGGCTATAAAAGGAGTCATTGAGGTGAGAGGGAACCTGGAAATTGGGACCTCACGCACCACATTTCCCGCGCTCTCCCCTGGGATGTGCCGTCCCTGCTGCAGTCGCAGCGTGGCGCCCTCGTTCCACGCAGGGATCCTGAGCCAATGGCGGAAGCGGGGTGCGCGGCGAGGCCGCAGTTGCGTTTCTCGCACTCCCCACTGCGGGGAGCCCGTGGGCCCCGCTCTGCAGGGAAGCTGCCGGCCCAGGTCTCCTGGGTGGCAAGAAGACGCCTGTGGTGTGGAAGAACCTCGCCCGCAGCCCAGCACGCGTAGAATCCAGATGTGGCTTCTGCTGGAGCCACGTGTTCCGGCCTGAGCGACGTCGCACGTGGCCTCCTGGCCGCGGAGCCCATGGCGCCGGGGGCCACTCTTCTGACGCAAGGGTCTGTGGGGCCGCGGAAGAGCCTGGGGCCCCCGACCTTCCACCAACTGGCCGTGGGCTGGCCGCAGCTCAGCTCGGCTCTGTCTCGAGTTCCTTCGCTGTTCAAAGCGGAGTGGTGGCCACGTTCGGGGGCACTGGGGCGAGGGGTCGGGAGTCGGACGGGGCCCTGGGTCTGTACCGCTTTGGGATCACTGGAGCGGCTGCAGGCAGGGCGGGTTTCGGGTTCCACCGCCAGAATAATTCGGCAGTTCTGGATGGGGCCCAGGAATTTGTATTTGTGACCAGTTTACCAGGTGAGTCTGAGGTCGGTGGTCCTCTGACCTCGTTTAGGGATGAGATCTCGTCCTCAGAGCCCGGGGCGGGTCTGCCGAGGACACGGGCTTGCTCTTTCAGGCAGCTCTGGCCCGGGTGGCGGAAGGAGGCGGCCGGAGCTGGGATCCGGGCGCACCCTGGAAGCTCCAGATGGGCGTTGGAGACCTAGGGCGAGATGAACCGAGGACCGTTCATGTGTGTGGGTGCCTCTCAGGAGCGGGGAGGTGGGGGTGTGGGTGGACGGACGTGTTGAGGGTGATGGATTGCTGCAGGGAGTGGACTCAGCCTACTGGGAGGAGTGGGAGAGGGGAAAGAACTGGAGGAACGGCGGAGTCCATTGGCCTTTTCTTGGAGAGCTGGAGATGGAGGTTGGTTCTGTCCTGATGGGAGCAGGAGGACGGGTAATGGAGGCTGCCATGCCCAGTGAAGCCCCATGGGGGCAGCCATGCTTTGTGGTTTGTGGTGAGGCACTGAGCCCCAGGATACTGACTATTCCCTTTTTTGGGGAAAGAGGGGAAGAGGATGCTCCTTAAGAGCTTCTAGGGGAACGTTTCTGCCTCCAGGGGGTTTAGGTGAACAGTGTGTGTGTGTGTGTGTGTGTGTGTGTGTGTAGGAAGGTTAGCATATTGGAGATTTTCAAGAGAATTCGTCTCCAGGACACTTCCCTCACCCCTACATCCACACACAGTATCTTATGATCCTCTTGGTTTCTCTTGGGCCTCAACTCCCCAAAAGGGGGGCACTCTTGTCAGCAGCTCACAAACATGTGGATATCTGCTAACTGAAGACACTCTGAAGACTTCCCCAGAGGAACGTTATAGAAGGAACCCTCAAATTCCAAATCCTTGAATATTGGAGCTGGAAGAGAACTTACAAACCATCTGATGCCGTCTTCCCCAACTTGGTCTTGGAGAGTAGACACCTTAAGTGAAGGCCTAGCTTCGTAAGCCTCTGAGGATCCCAGCACCTGGTGTGGAGACAGGACTCATGCATTGCCTAGAGAAGGGAGAGACACAGCAGAGTCAAGCGGTGGGTGGTGAGCTTTGATGGTGAACACCTGGGAGCCCAGAGGTGGGTAGGAGCCTATAAAAGAAGGCCCCTTGAAGGAGTGAAGCTAGAGCTGCATCTTTAAATGGGGAAAATTTATCTTTTGTGTTTTTCCTCCTGATTATGAATTTATGAAAATGAAGAAAAAATATATTGGGGCTGGGTGTGGTGGCTCACACCTGTAATCCCAGCACTTTGGGAAGCCAAGGCAGGCAGATCACTTGTGGCCAGGAGTTTGAGACCAGCCTGGCCAGCATGGCGAAACCCTGTCTCTACTGAAAATACAAAAATTAGCTAGGTGTGGTGATGCATGCCTGTAATCCCAGCTACTTGGGAGGCTGAGGCACGAGCATTGCTTGAACCCAGGAGGTGGAGGTTGCAGTGAGCCAAGATTGTGCCACTGCACTCCAGCCTGGGCAACAGAGCAAGACTCTGTCTCCAAAATATATATATATGGATGGAACACTGTGACATGTTGGTCTACAGGGGAGCAAAGCTACAGAGGCCTGAATTTCCTGAGGTTTGGAGGGCAGTGAAGAGATGAAGAGGACAGCTCTGACCATTGTTGGAGCACAGTGAGCGCGTAGGGCAGAGGGGTCTGGCTGCAACAGAAAGTATCTGGCAACAACAGGAGGTATAAAGCTGGAACCCAGGGGAAAGAAACAGGATTGGGCTCAGCTTCGTAGTAGTGAGGATTAGGCAGATGAGAACACCCAAGGAGAAAAGGAGAGAAAAGAGGGTTTGGGGGGGTAGGTGTGAACATGCCTGAGAGTCATTTCACAGGTAAATAGGAGTGGAACTGAGGGCGGAGTTCAGTGAGAGAGAGGGAGGAAGAAGGACACAGGAGGGGTGGGAACCAGGGTCACCTCTGAAGAGGGGTTTGAGTGCAGGAGACAGGAGTGAGGCCCTAGTGAAGGTCATTAGAGTTGGAGATGAAGAGGTCAGCAGAATGGTAGGGGTTAGAGGGTGAGTTGATGGAGAGGAAATGGGGGCACAGAAAGTGTAAACAGCTATAGGTTATCCTTTGAGAAGTACACAGGACTGGAGACAGGTTGGTGTTTTGAAAAGGAAACTGCAGCAACGCTTTGTTAGCCAGGGGGAGAGGAGCAAATCTGTAGACAGAGGACATAGGAGAAGGGGCCACTGGAGAGGGGGAGATGGAAGCTACCAGAGAGAGCAGACACTTGAAGGAGCTGAGTTCCAGAGGGAAGGGGGGACAGGGCCTGGAGGAGGTTGAACCCTCAGAGAAATGGGGAGGAGGGGAAGTCATGGGGTTCAACCTGAACCCAGGTTTTGATCTCCTAAAAGTAAGAATAAAGGTTGAGGTTGGCTTCTTCAGATAAGGGTGGCCAGGGTGAGGCTGGCCTGGACGGACACAGAGGGAGGGGTGGAAGTGCTGTTGTGAAGAATTTGTTTGGGAGTCAAAGGAGCAATCTAGGCGTGTGATGTACTGCCTGGTAGGGCTGAGGTGCAGTGCAGCTGGGCTGGGATTTGCCTTGGGTGAAGCTGATGCTGCATCTTGGGGCAGGATGGAGCAAGCAAGCCATGGTCTGACCTGATTACAGATGATAGGCTCAGTGCCAGGCTGAGGAGCCTAGGGGCCAGGACACGATGAGGACAATGAGGGGCCTCCCTGGGGAAGGGAGGGACAGCTGCCAGAGCCTGGCCCAGGAGAGCCCGATAGACGAGTATGGGCAGCCATGCGGTGTGTGGGGTCAAGAGCCTGGACCCTGGACTCAAGGGCCTGAGTTCAAATGTGAGGCATTGTCATTGTCATGATGTTTAAGTATCTGAGGTAGGCTCTGAGTGGAGGGAAGGACAGGAGGAGGTCCAGAAAGGGAGTGCTTGCTTCATGCCAAGGAGTGTTCTATATTCACGAGTCCTCTCTGAATCACCGTGAACTAGGCACTATTTCATCATTTTACAAATGAGGAAATTGAGGTTCAGAGAGGGGAAGTAACTTGGCCAAGGTCACACAGCCAGTTGGTGACAGTTGGTTTTCGAAAGGCTTTTTTTCTGTTGCTTTGATAACAGTCCCTTCTGAGAAGTGGCTCCAAAGTCTGACTTTCTGCTATGCCTTTTCATCAGCTACTTACTAGGTAGGTGACCTTGGGCAAGTTACTTAATTTCTCCCTCAATTTTCTCATCTGAAAAACAGGGATAATAGTAACACTGTCTCATAGGGTTGTAATGATAATGAATGAATATATGTAGAGGATTTGAAACAGTGTCTAGTACATAGAAAGTGCTGCTTAAGAGGGTGCTGCCATTGCCAGCATCCTCCTCCTCCTCCTCCTCCTCATCATCATCATCACTCCTTACAGCCTCCAGCCAGAAGCTAAGGACTTAGAGGCAGGTGAAAGAAAGTCCTGAGGCATATTAGTCATTTAGAGAAGGTCCCGTGGGGAAAGGCGAGAGCTTAGCATCCAACCAGTGGTTCTCAACAAGGGACATTTTTGCTGTAACAGTGGCCTGGAGGAACTACTGACTTTTTTTGTGGGGGTGGGGAGAGGGAGCAATGGGGTGGGGCAGCGGGGAGTTACTGACTTTTGGTGTCAGGAGCCAGGAGTGTTAAAAGTGGTCGTTCATACCCAGTTGAGAGTGTGGAGAAGTTCAGCGGGAAAGGGTGCTTGAGATTTAACTCCTCAGAAGAGTTGCAGCTGCAGCTATTGGAGCAGCTGGAAAAGGTATGGAAATGAGCTTGGAGGTCTGTGAGGGGCTGGAAAGAATCAGACTTAGGAGGCAGCAAGGCTTCCTGGAGGGGAGGGTGGGGGTGAGGCAGGCTGAGGACAGTAAGCAGGGGCAGTGGAGAGCCATGGGGTTCTGGATGAGGGACATGATGTATTTGGGGAGATCACTCATGCAGCCAGGGAAGAGGTTGGGTTAGAGAGGGAGAAAAAGGGGGCCCATTTGGGGATTGGGAACAAACCCTAAGGTGGTAAAGACACCTGGGCTGGTCTGGGGTTTGGGGTTGGAGTGTGCAGATAAAAGGCCACACTGAGGCACATTTGAAGGAAAAGTCCGTGTGAAGATGAAGGAGTGGTGAGTGGGCTGGGCTGGCCCTAGCAGGTGCATGACCTGGGAAGGAATTCTGGGAGAGGTGGGCTGGTCGAGGACTCAAGATGATCACAGTAAATTTCAGGTGATGCTGGGGAGTCTGGGAGCTGTCTAGTGAGGGGCTAGAAATGCCAGTTGGAAGTTAGGACTGAAGTACCAATTTGGGAGTCATTATTCCACATCTATTGAGTACCCCTGACACTCAATACACATATAAAATAGGGCCCCTTCGAGGGCCATTCCTATGGGGTTGCTAGTTGAATTTGAAGTCTTGCTTGCAGATGAATTTGTCATAGGAAAAAGCGGAGGGGTAAAGCACTGGAAACCTGCATCCTAAGCCTGGCTGGGCCCCTTCTGCATAGGGAGGGAGGGAGTGAGGAGAGAGCTGCTGGGAGAGTCAGCGAGAGGTTGGAGAACTAGGAGAGGGCATTGCCAGCGCTGCCGGCTGCAGGGAAGAGGCCTAGGAGCTGGGAGAGTAGCAGGGTGGAAGCCAGGAACAGTGGAGCTGCTGAGAGTGAAGATGACTCAGGGGCAGGAGGAATTTGGGAGTTCAAGGAGAGTGGACCGAGTCGTGGTTCAGGAAGCAAGTTGAAGAGGGTGTGTACATGAGAGCGGGGCGGTGGTGGGGTGCAGAAACACTGAGGCCTGCAGAGGGGAAGGGAGCAGGAGAAGAGCGTTTCCCTGAACTAGGGTTCACAGGGAACCACCCCCAACCTCAGCCAACCTCAGGTCCAAAGTAGTGAATTTCTCCAGGCTCTATTCTCTGACTTCCACCTCCCCGCAACACACACACTTGACCCCCAATTTGAGGCTATTTCCTCTGCCCTGGCCTCAAGGAACATGGAGAAAAATAGCCCGTGTCCTCACTCATCTGGCTCCAGGGGATTCCCTGCCTCCTCTGCCCTCAGCATTCCCTTCCCTAGGAGAAAGCTCTGCTCCCGTAAGGTGACCTGACTTTAGAGTTTTTCCTATTTGCCATCCTCAGTGCATATGGGCTTTCAAACAGTGTGTGGGCCACCCTGCATCTCCCACTTCCCCCAGTCATCATCTGCCACTGCTATTCAGGCCCGACTAGCCTTTTCTTGGCTGTTGCTTTGATCACAGTCCCTTCTGAGAAGTGGCACCCCGAGTCCCTCCCCCACCAGCTCCCTGGTCTCTTTGAGTCTGTCACCGGAGTTAGGAATCTGCATGGGATGTTGAAAACTCCTCTCCTCTAGGAATCCTCCTCCAATTGGGCTCATTCAATTCTTATTGCTCCTTTCCTCGGTTGAGTCTGCAGATATGGAGTCCACTTAGATAACTTTGCAGATAAAAAGCAGCTCGTGCTCTGCTATCTGACTGGGAACCATTTTTGCCTCTATTGCATTGTAATATTCTGTAAGGGAGCTAGAGCTCACCTACTCCAGGAGTTTCCAAGGATATTTTTAACCTTAGAACCTTCAATTCTGAATGTACACACACACACACACACACACACACAGAGAGAGAGAGAGAGAGAAAAGCAGAAATCCATTGGCTGAAATTTACCCTTGCTCTAACCTTTGCCCATAGCAACCTTAGACACTCCTGAGAACCCTTAGAGCTCCATGGAGCACATTCTGAAAGCCCAATTTCTTCACTTACAGATGAGAAAGGCCCAGAGAAGTGAAGGGACTCTCCCAAGGTCACACAGCAGGAGCAAAATTGGGAATTGGGATTCCCCCAATTCCCAATTCTAGCATTCTAGGACTTATCAACATCCAGCCAAGCTCTCCCTCTAGTGTTTTTTAAAAATGTAATTTGTGTTTTTCATTCATTCACACAGCAGGTATTTACTGAGCACCTACTATGTGCCCAGTACACAGTCTGCCCTTAAGACTATTAGGTACAAGTCCTAGGAGTCAATGGGAAGCAAAAACAGACACTGTCTGCCCTCATAGGGCTTTCAGTCTAGTGGTAGGGACTGAAAAACTTCATGTGTGAGAAGTGCCACAAAGGAGAGATCAACGGTATGATAAAGAGGGCTCATTAATGGGGGATTTAACTTAGTTAGAAAGTAACCCACAGCTGAAAGCTAAAGGTAAACTAGGAGAAAAGCGAAGATTGTTCCAACAGATCCAGCAGCAGCACATGCAAAGCCCCTATGGCAGCGGGGAGTGAGATGGGGTGAAGGGGTGAGAGAAGGCTGGTGTGGCTGGAGCTCCAGGAACCATGGCCAGATGGGCAGGCAGGGGCCACATACCAGATGGGCTGTGCAGGCTGTTAAGTAGTTCTGGGGCTTTATTCTAGGATTAGATTTGTGTTTCAAAAAGATGTCTCCAGTTGCAAAGGTAACTGAATGCCCTGTCCCCAACCCCGACGGAGGTGGGTTCCTTTCATTCCGTCTCCTTCTTTGGTCTGCTTCTCAGACTAGTCACGTTCTGCTTGGGACATTCTTAGAAGGGCTTGTTTCCACTTTTTGTGCTATATCTATTTCAGCTCTAAGGTACATATGTGTGTATCTTAGTCTGTGAATGTATTGCCACTGTATCATTCAATAAATATTAAGTTATTAAATGCCACTCTGAAGCAGATACTGTCAAATTATCATTATGGGCAACGAACATCATGAGTGATTGTGTGTCTGTGTGTGCAACGTTGGTGAATTGTGTCGTGTGTGAATGTGTTAACCATGTGCTCTAAGTGACTGACCACATGGGTAGCTGTGTTCTTGTATGGTTGTTGGTGTAAGTCTGTTGTAGGTGTCATTACGTGTGACTGTCATAGTGGGTTTTGTGTGTGACTTGATATGACAGCATCACGTGGCTGAGGTGGTGCGTGGTTGTGTGTGTTACTGTGCAGTGTGAATGTATGACTGTCAGCATGTGTGCCCTGACCGGGTGACGCTTGGTGGGTGTGAAGCGTCTGTGGGTGGCACCGGAGACCCCATCTCCTGCTGTAAATCCAGAGCCGAATGAGCTCCCACCGGACTGTTGGGGGCGCTCTTCATGGCCTCTGGGATGATTAATGCAGGCGGTGGAGCCTCTCTGCATGGGATGTTGGAGAGCAGGAACCTCCCCCGCAAAGCTGGAGGGGAGAGGGGAGATGGGGGCAACCTGGGGGGCCAGGGCTGGCCAGACAGGGCCAGATTAATAAAGAGGGACCTGGGGGAGGGAAGGCCAGGGCGGGCGGCTGCGGCGGGAGGCGGCCGAGATGAAAGTGTCCCGGCTGGCGGGCAGGCAGGTGGCCTCTCCTGGCCCTGTCAGCACTTTTTAATGTCCCCTTGGTTAGAATGTGTGGGAGGAATGGGGCGAGGGAAGCGAGAGCTCACCTTTCCCAGGCCCTGGAGGAGCGGGCCGGGTCAGCTGCTAGAAGTGGGTTTTTTTGGTGGGGCGAGAGGCACGCGTAGGTGTAACTGAGAGGAAGAGCCTGGGCCATGCCACCTCCCTCTCCCACTAAAATGTCACCTTAGTTCAGTCTGTCTTGGACAGGCAGGATAGGGCAGCAGCTGGGGAAACAGAAAAGCAGAAGGGACATAGAAAGGGATGGCTCTCTGTGTGTGTATTACTGTCCAGGGTGTGGACCGGACCTGCGCAAATTAATGCATGTGAGGCCGAGTGCCTAAGAATGTGTGAGCAAGGCAGTGTGTGTGTGTGTGTGTGTGTGTGTATTCAGCTCTCTGCGTGTGGGAATTTAAATGGTAAAGCAGGAGACTGGGCCCTGGCTTGGCGTGCTGCTCACGTTCGGCTTTGGGTAGGGCCTTTACCCGTCCTGTGCTGTGTTGCTTGTCTCTAAGTCGAGATAAGGATGTCTGTTTCACAGGATGAGTGTGAGGCTTCAGTCGGTGGAAATGTCTGACTGTAAGTCTCTAAGTATGCAATGTCATTGTTAATAATCGAATGCGGGTGTGTTGGGTGACTGTGTGTGATGATGTGGATGTGTCTGGGGGCCTGGGGCTCTTTGTGGGTCAGTCACAGTGGGTGTCTGGGTGAGAGGACAAGGCTGTTAGTGTGAGCTCTGTCTGCCATGAGTGCGTTGTGAGTGGACAGGTGTGTAGATGTGTGTTTGGCAGTTGTATTGAATTTTGTGGATGTATTGGTGTGGATCCAGAAGTGGTGAGTGTCAGTCTTTGTGTGCTTGTGAATATCTGTGTCCTTATCATTGTGTGTAACTGTTTGCACTGGATTCCTTTGTGTCTCTTGGGGTACATCCGAGTTGCCCTGGAGACTGAGATGGAGTGTGTGCTGGCTGTGTGGGGGATGTGTGGGGATGGGGTTGGTGTGTCTTTGTGCCCTGTGTGTGTCCCAACATGAGTGTGGCTGAATGTGCCTTTGTCTCAGTGTTGTGAATTTGATGGCATGTGTGGTGCCTTGGTGTGGCTGTGTGTGACTGTGCATGACTGTGTGTGACAGCGTGTGTGTGCGTGTGTGTGTTTGGTGAGCGGCTCTGCTGCCTTAAGCACCTTTCGAATACATTGGCCACAGCTCATTGAATCCTTTAACAATCTGACTCTGCTCTTCCCCGTTTTTTCTAATTCAGTTCCTCTTATTACAAAAATAAAAAATAAAGCGCTGCCCCTTTCCAGTGGCTGGCCCTACGGAGCCCCCGCCTCGGGACCAGCCTCGTTTCACTCCATTTCGGAGAAAACGGGAAGTCGGTAATTTTAAAAAATATTTTCTACTTTATTTGGGATTTAATGTTCTTACAGAATCCTGCTGCCTCCCTCTGCCCCCCCACCCATCCACCCCCAGCCCCGCATGCAAGAGGCGTAATGGCCCGTTCAGCATATTAGGGGAGCCGAGCGCACGCGTGTGTGCACACTTGGATAAAAACACACAGAGACCCGCAGCAGACACACATACAAATACACAGCAGCTCAAACGTATACTCAGAAACAAACTCAAGCACTCTACCCTTATGCCACTCAATATTCACACTGAAACACCATGCAAAGACAGAGACCCATTCCCAGATACTCCAAAGGGAACGAGAACCAGGAGCACTGTCAGAGGAGAACCTCTGGAGACATGAAGGAGGCAGGTGGTCAGAGATAGGAGGAAGGAGAGAGACATGTTCACGGTGAGAGAGAGTTTGGAAGCACCTTTTATGCTGTAAAGGAATGTGAATTGAGTAGTCCAGGGGAATGAGTCGGGGGGTTGATCCCTGGGCCAGGTGTGCACCATTTTGTACAAGGGAACACTGTATGGTCAAGAAATGATTACTCAAGTTCATGCAGGGAGTCAAGACGTGGGGCTGGGTGCGGTGGCTCACACCTGTAATCCCAGCACTTTGGGAAGCCAAGGAGGGCGGATCACCTGAGACCAGGAGTGTGAGACCAGCCTGACCAACATGGTGAAACCCTGTCTCTACTAAAAATACAAAAATTAGCTGGGCGTGGTGGCTGGGGCCTGTAATTCCAACTACTCAGGAGGCTGAGGCAGGAGAATTGCTTGAACCCAGGAGGCGGAGGTTGCAGTGAGCCAAGATCGTGCCACTGCACTCCAGCCTGGGCGACAAGAGCGAAACTCTGTCTCAGAAAAAACAAACAAAAAACGGTCAGGCGCAGTAGCTCACGCCTGTAGTCCCAACACTTTGGGAGGCCAAGGTGGGTGGATCACAAGGTCAAGAGTTTGAGACCAGCCTGGTCAACATGGTGAAACCCCATCTCTACTAAAAATACAACAATTAGCTGGGCGTGGTGGCATGTGCTTGTAGTCCCAGCTACTCGGGAGGCTGAGGCAGGAGGATCACTTGAATCTGGGAGGCAGAGGTTGCAGTGAGCAGAGATCGTGCCACTGCACTCCAGCCTGGGTGACAGAGTGAGACTCCCTCCCAAAAAAAAAAAAAAAAAAGTAGATGTGGGAACAGAAATAAGGAATCCTTTGCCCTCCTATGGGGGCCTCAGGCCACTAAACACTGTGCGTGTGTGTTTGTGTGTGTGTAAGATGTGCTTTTGAACGACGCTGGCTTAAGTGCCATCCACATACTAGGATCAACAAATGTTTGCAGAGGCTGGCAGTACCTGACGCGGCAGTGTATGTCTGCAAATGTATATTTGAGGAGTTGTGTGTGCACACGCATGGGGGGATCATGCTTGTCCTATTCAGTTCCGTATCCCCATCACTTAACAAAGGGCTTTGCACATAGTACTCAATCAATATTTGTCCAAGCATGAATGAATGAGTAGAATCCCTCAGGGATCTCAGGTATAGGAGGGCCTGATCACCACTGGTAGAGACTGTGGCAGCTCAGCCTCTGGGTGGGGCCTGGGAAGGTGAGACATAGTAACTCTGGCCAACTTGCTGCTGTCGCTGTTGCTATGAGGGGCCCTGTGGTCTGTGCTCTGTCTAATGAGTTTCATGAGTTATTTCAGACCATTCTGTGTGGCGGGCGTGGTGGGGGGAAGGAAACAAAAGACCTGTCCACTTGTTAAACATGGGACAGGTAAGGGAGAGAAGGGCAGTAGTGGACGGAAACTCAAGATGGATAGGTAGCGACAGATAGGCATACTGACGAAACACACCAACTGTGGATATATTTATTTCTAGATAGACCAAAAGACAAATAGAGACATAGATAAATAGATGTACAGATAGACACACAGACTGACATGAATAGGCAGGCAGGCAGACAGTCCTGAGGAGTGACTGACAGATAGACCAACAGACAGGCAGACAAATCGATAGACAGACAGATGGACAGCTGGTTGCACAGAGAAGATGGATGCATAGCTCAGGACACAGAATGGAGCCAGCTCTGCTGATGGCCTACCCTGCAGCCAGGCCCCACGTTCCATCGTTCTTTGTGAAGGAACCCACTTTCGTGGGTTTGAAGTCCAATGCTTTGGAGAAAGTTGAACCCTTCACTTGCCCAAGAGGTGACTCTTAATTGTTCTAGGAAAATCATGGTAACTCCATTCATCTTGGATGGGTGATTTGGGAATGGACATATGATACAATTTTTTTTTTATATACAAAGTTTTGCTCTTGTTGCTCAGGCTGTAGTGCAATGGTGCGATCTTGGCTCACCGCAACCTCTGCCTCCCGGGTTCAAGCGGTTCTCCTGCCTCAGCCTCCTCAGTAGCTGGGATTATAGGCATGCACCACCACACCCAGCTAATTTTGTATTTTTAGTAGAAATGCACTTTCTCCATGTTGGTCAGGCTGGTCTTGGACTCCCGACCTCAGGTGATCCACCTGCCTTGGCCTCCCAAAGTGCTGGGATTACAGGTGTGAGCCAGCACGCCTGGCCTATAATACAATTCTGACCATTGATATGTGGGAGGTAGTCTATTACGGAGTCTTTTGGGAAATTTTACCTCAGTCTTAAAAAGGGATAGATGGAAGGGATGTGCCCCCTCCCTCCTTCTAGATTCTCGACTTTGCTATGTGAAGATGTAATGTGTTGGGTGGCTCCAGCCTTTTTGACACCCTGAGGTTCAGCCTGAGTTCAAAAGCTGACATGCCAAGGATGACAGAGAAGAGATGTGAAAGGAATCTAGGTGCTGGTGATGCCATGGGGCCACATTAATCAGAGAGATAAACAGGTAAACTGAGGAGCTGACAGTTGGAAAGATCATCAGACTCTGAGCCTCTGATGTTTATGTTTAGCACCTGTTACATACTTGTTTCTATTGACTGTGTGATTTTCTAGTTTGGGAAAACCATTCTGTCTCTACATCTCTGTCTCTGTCCCTTCCTCCCTCTCTCCTCTCTCTGCCCCCTTCTCTCCCTCTTCCCCTCTCTTTTCCTTTTCCCTCTCCCCTACCCTCTCTCTCTGCCTCCTCCTCCCCCATCTACCTGCTTCTGTCTCTAAGAGTCCCCATACCCATGGCTCAGCTCTGCCTCCCATAATAAGGCATTTACTTGTGTGTCACAGGCTGCCTCTGAGCAGGGCCTGGGTTTGGGATGATGAGGGGAGAAGCTGGGAACCATGGGAAGGCAGAGTACCTCCTTCCACCCCCTACCTCATGCCCGGCGAGCTCAAGCAGTCTTTCCCCCAAATCCATCAACTAAGACCTGGCCTAGGGTTCTTTTCCTGACCACTCCGTCTTCCTTCCTGCCAGGATTCCAAGGACCTGGGGTTACACCTCTGAAGTAAGTCATCTTTGAGACCTGTTCACTTTTCAGGCTTGAGTCCAGCCTTTGGACTTGCTTTTTTTTTGCAATGGAGCCTCGCTCTATCACCAGGCTGGAGTGCAGTGGCACGATCTTGGCTCACTGCTACCTCTGTCTCCCAGGTTCAAGCGATTCTCCTGCCTCAGCCTCTCAAGTAGCTGGGACTACAGGCACCTGCCACTGCACCCAGCTAATTTTTGTATTTTTAGTAGAGACAGGATTTCACCATATTGGCCAGGGTGGTCTGGAACTCCTGACCTCAGGTGATTCATCCGCCTTGGCCTCCCAAAGTGCTGGGATTATAAGCATGAGCCACTGCGCCCGGCCGGGACTTGCATTTTTGTTATGGGGCATGGAAATGATGGCAAACAGATGCCATCTGTTTGCAAGGGCAGGGAGGACCACCAACCCCCTACAAAGAAACTTGGCTCTCCCCGTTTTTGTGTTCATCTCAGTTGTTGGCCACTTTATGAATCTCTGAGTCTCTTAATTCAACAAATAAATATCAAGCTTTTACTCTGTACAAGGCACTGGCTGGTGCCATGGGAAACAAATGAGAAATAAGATACATTCCTCTTCTGGAGGTATCTTCTCTTTTTCTTCTTCCCTTTGTATGTATCTCTCTTTGGGTGTTTCTTTCTCTTAGTCAACTGATCAAGAAATATTCATAGGATAGGCACTGTACGCCATGCATTTGGGCTCGCTTTCCTCCTCTGACTCCGCCCTCTCTCCATGCCGTCAGCACTCTCCCTGCACTGTCCATCTCCAGGTCCCACTTACACTGCAGCAAGATGATGAGAGTTACGTGCTTTCCGAGAACAGGAAACCCCGAGGGACCGATGACTCTTTGATGGTCCCCTTCTCCTTTCATTCAGGATAATCAATCTGTCAGGGGACCAGGGGAATGTAGGAGATGACTTCACAAGCATGCAGGCAAAGGGTGACCCCAGGGTATTCCTCCTGGCTGTTATGGCTTCCCTCCTCATCTTTGCCCCCCATCTCCTGTTGCCTGGCTATTCTTTCTGAAGCATTATTCCAAGCAAGTGCCCCACTGGCAAAGATGGTTCAGTGTGGCATTCCGAGCTCTGCACCATATGGGCCCAACTCGCCCCTTCCAATTCCTCTACTCCCACCCCCCACAAGACCTTCAAGACTGGCCACCTTCCCTGACAGCCAGCAGTTTCCTGCTTCGCCACCATCCACATTATATTAATACAGCTTTTAAAGCCACGTTTAGAAGTCACCTGTTCCAAGAAATCTTCCTTGATGCCCCTACAAGAGGCTCCAACTCAGACCCACAGGCACCAAACACGCCCTTTTATACATGCACACTGACCTGCCGACAACCAAGGTTGACATCAGTACCAACAAGTTCATGGCCATGTCTTGTGCTTTCCACCCTGCCCTGGTCAGAGTTCCAGGCTCCTCCGGGCTCGTGGACAGCTCACCCCCAAGACTCTTTCATATTCTGAGTTCCACATTCCCCTGGGCCCCAGTGTGTCCAAGCAAGCCCTGGAGTGTCCTTTGGGTCGTGGCCCCAACCTGTTCCCCCAATCTTCTTCATTACCTGCCTAGACAGTGGGCATCTTCCTTCCTCCCCTGCCCTGCCCTTCCTCTTCCTCCTCCTCCTCAACATCAACAAGTTTCCTTATAACCTACTATGTGCAGGGTATAGTAAATAACAGTAGTGGATCTTCACTGAGGACTTATCACATGCCAGCCTGACCTATACAATCTCACTTCGTTCTTACAACAACCCTAAGCGGCAGGCACTATTATTATTCCCATTTACAGAGGAGATGATCCCATTTCACAGATAAGGCCCCTCCCACACCTAGATAACAGACTCTGGAGCCAGACTGCCCAAGTTCTAATTCGACCTCTTTCTAGCTGTGTGACCTCGGGCAAACTACTGAGTTCTGTGATTCACAAATATTCCTCTTGCTCCAGGCTCCCATTCTTCGCCTTCTTCAGCTCCCTGGACAGGCTTTCAGCTGATGTTTAGACCCTTAAATGACTTTGAGACCCTTAAATGACTCTTCCTCAGGGTCTTGACCCCTAGACAGCTCATTGAATGTGGCTCTCAAGGCTACATTCTACTTAACTTCTCTGTGTCCCATTTCCTCAAGTGCAAAATGAGGTTAATACTAGTATGTACCTTGCAGGATTGTTGAGGACCGAGTTAGAATAGAGTGCTTAGAACAATCCCTGGCATAAAGTCAGTACTATACAAGCAAAAGTTACCATTTTATTATTATTTTGGCTCTGTGGACTCAGGATTCTCAAGTTTAGAGGAAAAGAGCTAACAGGTACCAAGTGGCCTCTGTGTGCTGAGGGTCTTACAGATGGTATCTTAATGAAAAACAAACCAAACCCTCATGAGAAGGGATTGTCATGGCATCTCTTCCACAGATGAGGAGATGAAGGCTTCAGGTAGTTAAAGTTTCTTTCTTTCTTTCTTTCTTTTTTTTGAGACAGAGTCTCGCTCTGTTGCCTAGGCTGGAATGCAGTGGCCCGATCTTGGCTCACTGCAAACTCTGCCTCCCAAATAGCTGGGACAACAGATGTGCACCACTATGCCTGGCTAATTTTTGTATTTTTAGTAGATGGGGTTTCACCATGTTGGTCAGGCTGGTCCCGAATTCCTCACCTCAGGTGATCTGCCCGCCTCAGCCTTCCAAAGTGCTAGGATTACAGGTGTGAGCCACCATGCCCAGCAAGGTAGCTAAAGTTTCTTACCCAAGGTCTCTGCCAATAAGGGGAAGATCCAGGAATTGAACTCAGATTCATTTGCTTCTAAAGTCATGCCTTTTCTAAGACACAGTGCTATTTCTTTGATGTGAGGATCAGGGATTGGGATTTGGAATTTGGAATTCAAGGATGTGAGGTCCGAGAGTGCTCATGCTTTGGGTGTTCGTATTATCACAGCTGAAAGCGGTGTTAGTGTGAGTAACTTGTTTTCAAAGTGGTCACAGTGTGTGACAGGGTGTTGAAACCTCACAGATTCAAGGCTCTGGCCTCACGGTCTAGTTTGGGGGTTGCTGGGGATGGGGCTTGGGAGTACTGGAGGACAGCAAGAGTCACCAAATTAATGACTCACCTGGGGCCAGGAAGTCCAAGGCCACCTGGAGATGAATTATCTAATTAAGAAGCTGTGAGCAGGTGAATCGATGAAGGCAGAAGTTTTGTCTTGTATTGCCCCATGTTTAAAGAGCTACCCCTGGGGCTAGGGCTCATGGGGGACTGCGCCTTTTTCTGGTAGCACCCCAGCCCTTTATCAGAGTCTGCAGGGAGCTCAGAGCCTAGCTGGGGGGACGTGAGCACTGGGGGCTTCACAAGGAAGCAGATTCTGAGATGGAGATTAATATGCAGGGAGCTCTGGAGATAAGAACCTGTGGAAGGGAGAGGAGGGAGTCGGGTTGGGCCAAGGCTTGCCCTCTGGGGTACTCTGGAGCTGGAATGTCCCTTCAGCTTTTTCCCAAGTTGTGGCCAGAGGGCTCAGCTTTTATACTCTGACACTGATGGGTCAGGGATAAGGGTGGGCCCAGGAAGTGGGTGTAACCTTGGGCCAGGGAGCTTTCTTCCACTGAAGCCATTCTCCTATGGGAGCTGACAGCTGAGGCCTGTCTGCTAGCACTCCCAGCAACTGGTGATAAGTCCCTCATTGAAGGGGATCTGAGTGGCACGTTGTAGTGTTCACCACAGGCACCGACCCAAACTGGAGAGAGCAGAGCATCAAAGAAGGTTTCAGTGTGAAACAATGCCTGGGCTGAGGTTAGAAGAATGAGTAGGGGTTACACAGGCCACAAAAAGTCCAGAGGGGAGACAGAGAGAAAAGGGAGTTTCTGGCAGAAAGACAAGTATATACTAAAACCCAGAGGTAAAGATGGCACAGGAGAGGTGGATAGGTCTGCTGGGCTAAAGAATTTGAGTCGTTGTATTAAGGGGATGGGGAGCCCATAAAGGATTTTAGGACAATATATGACATAATTAAGATTTGCATTATGGAATAAACCTAGCACTGCCTGTTACTTAATAGCTGTGTTGCTAACAAGTTACTTAACCTCTCTGTGCTTTGATCACCTCATCTGTGAAATGGGAATAATAATAGTGCCTGCCTCTTAGGGTTGTTGCAAGAATGAAGTGAGATTGTATAGGTCAGGCTGGCATGTGAAAATGCCCTTAGTGAAGATTCGTTACTGTTATTCACTGTAACAGACTGGACTGGGGCTGGAGGAGACCACTGGAAGGCAGAGTTTGAAGGCTACTGCTGGGTACTGCAGAGAAAATGAAGGCCACAACTAAGGCAGAAGCAGTAGATGAGGCCAGTTGAAAAACTCTCAAGAAAGAAAACTCACAAGACTTAGCGATTGCTTAGATGAAAGGGGTGATGAAAACATGGCATTCACAATGACCTCCAGGTTTCCAGTTTGGGTGGCTGCCTCTGGGAATACACAAATAGATTGGGGCAGGGAGATTTGGTGAGTTCATTGTAGATGAGTTGAGATTGAGATTCTTGAGGAACTTCCAGCAGGAGATGCAGATATTCCAAGCTGACCTCTGAGGTCTGAATGGAAAAAAGAAGTGCCAGTGTGGTCAAGGGAGCCCTGGGCCTGGATGAGGTCGCCAGGCTGAGTGTGTGGGAAGGAGGAGGTGTGGGCTGCGGATGGAGCTGTGGCAACACAGTCATTAAGGGGGCATGTGAGTGAAATAGAAGAGTCCCTAGAGAAGAGGAGGAAACCTGGAGCTGCTGTTGGCATGAGAGCCAAGGGAAGAAGGAGACCTGAGGAGGTACCAGCCAGCACGGCTCAACGCTACAGAAAGCAAGAAAGAGAAAGATGGCAGAGTCTGCCTAAGAGGGCAAGAGGTTCCTGGTAGCTGACTTTGAGATGAGTACTTCATCAAAGTAGTTGGTGGTAGGCAGGTTGTGACAGTTTGAAGAATGAAGCTGAAGCTGAAGTTTGCCCATTTCTAAATGGACAGACCTGTGGATAGAGAGATTCCCAAGGGTCCATGTTGCGAGCAGTCCAAATGCGGTCTTCCCAAATGACCTTTATGTGTGCTCCTTCTCTCATGTTTCTGGTCACAGGCTGCCTTTTATCTCTGTCCCTGCCCTATCTCCTCTACTGGTCTGTAAGCTCCTTCAAAGGAGGATCTTCATCTGTCTTTTCCCTGTGCCAGTGTAGAACTGGTGATCAGCAGTTGCTTGGGGAGTGAATGAATGATCTGTGTTGAGACTATGAAGCAAGTTCCCTGGTTTGCAGACTGGTCAGTCAGCAGAGAGGGAGTGAAACTATGTTCTGGAAGAAGATGTATGATAGGAAGATGGGTGGCTGAGAATATGGGAAGGTGTGAATCAAGAAACTTAGGGAAAAATAAACACAGCTGACCTCTGAGAAGATGTTCTTAACCTTTTTAGATCCTGGCCCTCTTGGAGATGCCATTGTAGATAATGGACACTTGCTCAGAAAATACATCACATTCTTACCCAGTCTGCACATAAGTTTAGGAGTTTCACAGAACCCGCAAGACCCACCATGGACCTGTCCAGTTGGTTCATGGATTCCAAGTCAAGAATGTGCTTTCAAACATGGAGTGCCTACCAGTCCTCTGACCTTGGGTACATCAGTTACCCCCACTGGGCCTCTGTTTCTTTATGTGTAAGATGAGGAATCGTGAGGTTGAGGTGGAGGTGGAGAGCGTAAAGACACTAACAACTTTGCCAGTATCTGGTGCAGGTATTTTACATACCATAAAGATTCTAGCCTGTTAGTGGGTAGAATTTATCTCCATTTTGAACATAGAGAAAGAGAGACTCAGTTCAAGAAACTTGACAAAAGGTACACATGAGTAAGTAAAGGAGCCAGATTCCACCCAGGTCTCTCTGACTCCTAATCCTGGCTCTTTCTTATTGACTGTGGGGCCTACCAGGCACAACATTTTCCATGTTTGTCTGCTCACCTTGACATAGTTAATGCACTAATGAACATGAAAACTATTTGGAAACTAGAAAGCAGTTATGCAAATAGAAGGTATCCCATTGGTATCATCACTATTAATCACTCTGTATCCTGAAGTCCCTTCTTTGGCATCTGTTACATTCCTTCCCCTAACCCCAGCCTGCTACTTCCTTGTTTCTGTCACCTGTTCCTCCTTCTCCTCCAATCTCCTGAGGGTGGGTTTTCTCTAAGTCTCCACCTCTTGCTTTCTGTTCTTTACTCTCTAAATCCCCTCTTCCTACAACTTCAACCTTTGACCTCCAACCAGGTAACTCTCAAGTTTGTACTCTAGTCCAGAGCCTTATTTCAACCACCTGCTGGGAGTTAGCGATTCTCAGACTTTACTGTGTATCAGAATCACCTGGAGTGTTTGTCAAAGCACAGATTGCTGGGCCCTAATCACAGAGTGATTCAGTAGACCTAGGGCAGGGTCAAGGAGTATTTTTTACAGCATTATTAACATATCATTGATATATAATGAACTGCATATCTTTAAAATAAGCAATTTGATAAGTTTTGACATGAATTCATCCATGAAAACAACACCACAATCCAAATAGTGAACACTACCACCATCCCCTCGGAATCTCCTTGTTCTCATTTGTAATTCCTTCTTTCCTCCCCTCAACATCCGAACACATCTCCAGGCAACCATTAACCTGTTTCTGTCACTATAGGTTAATTTATATTTTCTAGGATTTTATGTAAATGGAATCCTACGTATACTATTTATTGTTTCTGGCTTATTCTATTCAGTATAGTTATTTTGAGATTAATCCACATTGTTGCATGTATCAATAGTTCATTCCTTTTTATTACTAAGTAGTTATCTATTGTATGAATATACAACAATTTGTATTCCTGTTCACCTGTTGATGGACACTTGAGTTGTTTCCAGTTTGGGGCTATTACAAATAAAGCTGTTAAGAATATTCATGTCAAAATCTTTGTGCTTTTATTTCTCTTGGGAGGGGAATGGCTAGGTCATATAGTCAGTATATGTTTAACTCTATGAGGATCTGCCAGACTGTTTTCCAAACTGGTTGCACCATTTATACACTCACCAGCAGTGTATGAAATTTCAATTGCTCCACATTCTTGTCAACATCTAGTATGGTCAGTCTTAAACTTTAGCCATTCCAGTGGGGATGTAGTGGTATATCTTTTACTTTGCATTTTCTTAATGAGCAATAATATTGAGTAGCTTTTCAGGTGCTTATTTGCCATTCATTTGTCTTCTTAGGTTAAGTATCTATTCATATCTTTTGCTTATTTAAAAAGTTGGATTGTTGTCTTTGTACTTTTTTAATGTGTTCCTTATGTATTCTAGAACACAAGTGCTTCATTGGATATATGTTTTGCAAATAATTTCTCCCTGTATGTGGCTTCCCTTTTCTTTCTTTCTTTCTTTTTTTTTTTCTGACAGAGTTCCCTCTGTTGCCCAGGCTGGAGTGCAGTGGCATAATCTCAGCTCACAGCAACCTCTGCCTCCTGGGTTCAGGTGATTCTCTTGCTTCAGCCTCCTGAGTAGTTGGGACTATAGGCATGTGCCACCAGCCCCAGCTAATTTTTATATTTTTAGTAGAGATGAGTTTTCACCTTCTTGGCCAGGCTGGTCTCAAACTCCTGACCTCAAGTAATCCACCCACTTCGGCCTCCCAAATTGCTGGGATTATAAGTGTGAGCCACAGTGCTCAGTCACCTTTTCATTTTTTAAAACATCTTTTGAAGAGCAAACATTTTAAAATTTAAATCCAATTTATTGATTTTTTTTTACGTTTGTGCTTTTTGGGGTCACTTTTCTTTTTTTTATTTTTATTTTTATTTTTGAGACACAGTCTCACTCTGTCACCCAGGCTGGAGTGCATTGGTGTGATCTTGGCTCACTGCAGTCACTGCCTCCCAGGTTCAAGTGATTCTCCTGCCTCAGCTTCTTAGGTAGCTGGAACTACAGGTGTGCGCCATCACATCTGGCTTTTTTTTTTTTTTATATTTTTAGTAGAGGCAGGGTTTCCCCATGTTGGTCAGGCTGGTCTCAAACTCCTGGCCTCAAGTGATCGACCTGCCTCAGCTTCCCAAAGTGCTGAGATTACAGGCGTGAACCACCGCACCCAGCCTGGGGTCACATTTAAGAAATCTTTGCCAAACCCATCACTAAGATTTTCTCCTATGTTTTCTTATAGAAGTTTAATGGTTTTAGCTCTTATATTAGGTCTATGATACTTTTCTAGTTAATTTTAGTATACAGTGTGAGGTAAGGGTTGAGGTTTATTTTTGTGTGTGTGTGTTTGCACATGTCTATTCAGTTGTTCCAGCATCATTTGTTGAAAAGACTATCCTTTCTTCATGGAATTGCCTTGGTACTTTTTCAAGAATCAATTGATCATCTATGTGTGATTTTATTTCTGGACTCTTTTCTGTTCCACTGATCTGTTTTTCTGTCTTTATACCAATATCATACTGCACTGAAGTATCTCTATAATCTTAAAATTAGGCAATGTAAGCCTTCCAACTTTATTTTTCAAAGTTGTTTTTGCATTTCCATATACACTTTAGAATCCATTTGTCAAGTTCTACAAACAAAAAAAAAAGCCTGCTGGGATTTTGAGATTGCATTGAATCTGTAGATCAATTTAGTGATTATCAGCACCTTAACAATATTGAGTCTTCCAATGCATGAACATATTTCTCCATTTATTTGGGTCTTCTTTTACTTTCTCTCAGCAATGTTTTATGGTTTTCAGGATACAGGTCTTGTACATTATAAATTAAATTAATCCCTAAATATTTAATTTTTCCTTTTTTTGAGACAGAGTCTTGTTCTGTCACCCAGGCTAGAGTGCAGTGGCCCGTTCTTGGCTCACTGCAAACTCTGCCTCCCAGGCTCAAGCGATTCTCCTGTCTCAGCCTCCTGAGTAGTTGGGATTACAGGCGCCTGCCACCATACCCAGCTAATTTTTGTATTTTCAGTAGAGACAGGGTTTCACCATGTTGGCCAGGCTGGTCTCAAACTCCTGGGCTCAAGTGACCCACACACCTCGGCCTCCCAAAGTGCTGGGATTATAGGCCTGAGCCACTGTGCCTGGCCAATATTCAATATTTTTGATGCTGTTGTAAATGGAATGTTTTAAACATCTCTATTTACTATCCTATTGTTTATTGCTTTAATATATGGATATACAATCTGTGTTTGTTAAAACACACTGATTGCTGGGCCCTAACCCCACAGTTTCTGATTCAGTAGGACTCGCATCTAATCTATGAATTTTCATTTTTAACAAATCCCCAGGTGATACTGATGCTGTTTGTCTGGGAACCACATGTTGAGAACCATTGACATAAATGTTTTGCCTAAGCCTTTTGTTCCAAACCAAGCTCATTGCCTTGCCTCAAATAAGCTCTTCTACTGATTTCCCTCTTTCCAGAAATGGCCCTACCATTCAATTCCATGTCCATTGGTCAACTGTCTGAAGTTTTCCATTGAAAAATCAATCTATGGTTTACTTTAACACTCTCACATCCAATCAGCTGCCAATCTAATAATACACTCCTGAAATATGTCTCCCCTCTGTCCCTTTCACTTTCTATTGCATATCTTCATGACTTCCCCCCTTGACAAGTAACATTGCCTTCTAACTGATCTCTCTGCCTCTAATCTTTCTACTGCAATCTGTTTTCCACACTCCAAGACTAATCTTTCAAGTCAACAACTTGCATCGTACCTGTCTTCTGCTAAACAATCCACCACAGGGCTCCCACTTCCTACCGAATTAAGTCTAAACTCCTTACTCTGATGTTGCAGAACTTTCCAATTGCCAATTCAGTATCCATTCTCTTTTTCATCTTTGGTAATAGAACTCATATCTTATCTAAAGCAATATGCCCAGACTTTTAAGAACTTTATTTCTCAGCATCCCTTGCAGATAAGTGCCCATGTGGTTAAGTTCCAGCCAGTAAGATATAAATATAAGTTGTTAGGTACCACTTCCTGGAGGATTCTATAAAAGTTCCATAAAGAAGGTAGATAGTTGGATAGATTGCCTGTCTTTCCTTTCTTTTTGCTGCCTGCCTGGTGCACTGGAGCTCCAGCTCCATCTTGGACTATGGGCCAGCCTTAAAGATGGAAGCACTTGCTGAGAATCTACAGAGTCTGGGTTCCTGGTGACAGTAGAACTGCCATACGAATCCCAGATTGTCAAAGTCTGAACTTATTATACCAGAGTAACATAAACCCTTGTGTGTCTAAGCTATTGTAATTTGACTGCTTGTAGTCAACTCTAATCCTTATTCACCTTATATCCAAAGCTCTAAATAGTAACCCCAGCATAATTTCCAGCCTCTTCTCATTCTATCCCTTACAAATACACATATAGCCAAACTTCACTGTTTTTCTAAGGAGACATCTTTTGCTTTTCTGTCTCTAAGTTTTTGCTCATATCATGCCCATTCTCCATGTCTATCTATTGAAGTGCAACTCAGATGCCCCTTTCTCCAAGAATCCTTCCTTGATTCTTCTACTCAAATGTGATTTCTCCTGTTTCTGAGCTCAGAGTATTTTTGATTGTATCATTTTGGCACTTAGAATCTGCCAGAATTATCATTACTTTGCTGCCTATTCAGCTAGATTTTAAGTTTCCCTTATGGTGCCAAGCACAGGGTTAGTGTTCTATAACAATTTGATGCAGTAATCCATGAATAAATAAAGGAATGAATGAATAAAACAGAAAGCGAACATTCTTTTGCCCCTCATCCTGTGTACCCATTCATCTTAATCCCTCTAAAGAGACAGGTGGAAAAGGTTCCCACAATTGATTAAAGAGAAGAGAGAAGCAGTAAGCACAAAGTAAGTCACGGGGACACCTCTGTCTGCAATGGACAAGGCTGAAAAAAAATTATTACAGTTGGCCCAGCCTGCCTTTTAAGAGCAACAACTAATATTTACTAAGCACTTGCCATGTGCTGACACCATGCAAAGTGATTTAAATGCACTATTTCATTTAATTTAATCCACCAACAATCTATGAAATTGGACTAATCGGGCCACGCACGGTGGCTCATGCCTGTAATCCCAGCACTTTGGGCGGCTAAGGCAGGCAGATCACGAGGTCAAGAGATCGAGACCATCCTGGCCAACATGGTGAAACCCCATCTCTACTAAAAATACACAAATTAGCCAGGTGTGGTGATGCACGCCTGTAGTTCCAGCTACTCAGGAGGCTGAGGCAGGAGAATCACTTGAACCCAGGAGGCGGAGGTTTCAGTGAGCCGAGATCGTGCTTCTGCACTCTAGCCTGGCGACAGAGTGAGAATCCGTCTAAAAAAGAAAAAGAAAAAGAAAAAGAAAAACATAAAGAAATTGGACTAATCTCTCCCATATTTTGTAAGTTAGGAGACTGAAGTTCAGAGGGATTAACTAATTTATTCAGGGTCACAGAGCTTGAAAGTGTCCGAGCTGGAATTGGGACTCAGTCCTGTCTGATTGAAGCCATGCTCTTAATTGTGATCAAGTGTCAAGCTATATGAGACACGGCTGTCTGTCCCACTGAGTAGTGAGGTTCTGGCTTACAGGAGCCATGACCTGTTTATTTCTGCTCACCCTGCAGAGCCTACACAGTGCCTGCTATGTCCTGAAGGATCAGCAGAATGATTGGCATGAAAATGATCAAAAAGAGGTCTCCATCCTGGGAAGATGGAATAGACATACTTTCTCTAGTCTTTCCACTAAGTACAACTAAAAACCCTGGACAATATATATAAAGCAAACACAAGAAGACTCTGAAACATGTAGAGAAGAAGGCAGACCAGCCAGAGACCTGGAATCTAAGGAACAACATGTTGGTGAGTTTCCTGGGTTTTGTTTTTGCCTCATCTTATGTATCCCAGACTTGGAGCAAAATAAGCCAGCCACCTGGAAATGCTGAGTACAGACCCCACCCCACCCCTGCAAAATGAAAGCCTCAACAAAAAGCCTTCTCCCTCTAATCAAAGGGCTAGAAAGTGGGTAGCCTAGAGAGAGTATATTTAGACAATAACCACTCTACTCCAGTCAAACACCACAGAAAAACCTGTAGCCCCATCCCCATTCAGGCCAGCAAAAGTTGAGTGATTAAGTGGTGAGCCTTAACTTCTACCCTCACCAGGCTCTAGTAAGGCATGTCAACTCCCTGCAGGGTATTCAGCGAAGGCCAAGTAGAGAGCCTGGATGTTCATCTCTGCTTGTGGGAACAAAAGTCAGTGGAGACCATGTGAGAAGCCTGGACTCTACCCCACCCAGCAGTGATGAGGCACCCCTTCCTCTACATCACCGAGGAGGCCTAGTAGAGTCAGGAATTTACACACACACCCTTGGTGTCAATGGAGGCCATATGGGTAGCAGTAACAAGGCACTGCTATCCCTCGCAGCTAGGGAGGTATCAGTGGAGACATTGGTGGGGCTCTGGAACTCCTCTGTCCAGCAGCAACAAGAAGAGAGGCCAGATGGGAAATCTGAACTTCTACCCTACTGTGATCAGGCCCCTCACCTGCTAGAGCAATGTCAGAGGAACCCAGCTAAAAAAGAAAGTTTAAATAAGATCAAGAGTCCCATAACATACCCAAAACATCCAAGTTTCAATAAAAAATCACTCATCATACCAAGAACCAGGAAGATCTCAAAATGAATGGAAAAAGACAATAGATGCCAAAGATATTAGAATTATCTGACAAACATTTTAAAACAATCACCACAAAAATGCTTATAAAACAATTATGAACACCTTTGAAACAAATGAAAAAATAGTCTCATCAAATAAACAATATATAAAGGATAAACAATAGAAAAATTAAATTGAAAAATATAATAACAGAAGTAAAAACTTCGATGGATGGACTCAAAAGCAGAATGAAAAGGAAAGAGGAAAGAATCAGAAAACTGGAAAATGGAACAATAAAAATTACCATATCTGGACAACAGAGAGAAAACACACTGAAAATAGACTGCAGGACTATGATAAAAGATCTAACAGTTGTGTCATTGGAGTTTCAGAAGAAATGAGAAAGAGAGCAGGGCTGAAAAAGGACTCAAAGAAAGAATGGCAAAATTTCCCCAAATTTGGCAAAAGATATGAATCAATAAATTCAAGAAGTTGTGTGAACCCCAAACAAGACAAATGCAAATCTGTACTATGACCATCTTGTCCAACTTCTGACAATGAAGATGCAGGAAAAAATCTTGAAAGCAGCAAAAGTGAAATGACACCTTACCTACAGGAAAAAGACAATTTTAACGATACTGGATTTCTCATCAGAAACCATAGAGGCCAGAAGAACACAGTGGTGACACATTTTTCTGAAATAAAAGAACTGTCAACCTAAAATATTCAGCAAAAATATCTTTCAGAAATGAAGGGGGTAGAGCCACTTTGGAAGATAGTTTGGCAGTTTCTTACAAAATTGAACACACCAATACCATACAATCCAGCAATCACATTCCTTGCTGTGTACCCAAAGGAGTTGAAATACACAAAAACCTGTATCAAATGTTTATGGCAGTTTTATTCATAGTTGACAAAACTTGGAAGTAAACAAGATGTACTTCATTAGGTGAATGGATAGATAACCTATGGTACATCTAGACAATGAAATATTATTCAGCACTAAAAAGAAATAATTGATCAAGCTATGAAAAGATATGAAGAAAACTTAAATGCATATTACTAAGTGAAAGAAGTCAGTTTGAAAAGGCTACATACTATAAAATTTCAACTATGTGACATTCTGGAAAAGGCAAATCTGTGGAAAGAGTAAAAAGATCACTGATTGCCAAGGGTTTGGGGGAGGGAGGGATAAATAGGCAGACCACAGAGGATTTTGAGGGCAGTGAAAATACTCTATATGATACTATAATGGTAGATACATGTCATTATATATTTCTTCAAGCCCATAGAATGCACAATGCTAAGACTGAACCCTAATGTAAATGATGGACTTTGGGTGATAATGACGAATCCATGTAGGTTCATCCATTAGAAAGAAAAAAAGGGAAATGAGGGGAAAATGAAGACATTCTCAGATGAAGGAAAACTAAGAGAATGCATTACCAGCAGATTCACCCTAAAAAATGGCTAAAGGAAGTTTTCTAAATAGAAAGGAAATGATAAAAAAAAATGGAACATCAGGAAGGAAGAAAGAACACAGTAAGCTAAAACTGGATAAATACAATAAACTTTCCTTCTCCTCTTAAATTTTCTAAATTGTGTTTGACTGTTGAAGCAAAAATTATAACACTATCTGATGTATGTAGGGGCAATATGTAAGGCAATTATAAATAAATGAGGATAAAGGGATGTAAAGGGAGATAAAGTTTCTACAGTTCACTTGAACTGGTAAAATTATAATGACCAATAGACTGTGATAAGCTATATATATATGTTACATATATATGTTACATACATATATATGTACATATGTATGTACATACATATATATGTACATATGTATGTACATACATATATATATGTTACATATATATGTACATACATATATATATGTTACAAAAGCTATACAAACTGATACACTCAAAAACAATACAGGAAAATAAAAGTAGAATTCTAAAATATGTTCAAGTAACCCCAGAAAGGCAGGAAAAAGAAAAATAAAAAACAGAAAGTAAAACAAACAAAAAATAAAGTGGCAGACTTAGGCCCTAACATATTGATAATTACATTAAATATAAATGACCTATGTACATAAACTAAAAAACATTGATTGGCAGAATTGATTGATATTTATGATCCAACTATATGCTGTCTATAAGAAACTCACTTCAAATATAACTATATAAGCAGACTGAAAGCAAAAGGATGGAAAAGGATACATCATACAAATGTGAATCAAAATAGGAATGGCTACATTAATATCAGATAAAGTCTACCTTAGAGAAAAGAAAATTATGTGAGATGGAGAGGGACATGATGTAATTATAACAGTGTCAATCCATCAAGAAGCCATAACAATCCTAAATGTCTATGCACCAACCAACAGAGTTGCAAAATATGTGAAGCAAAACCTGATAGAACTGAAGGAGGAAACAGACAAATACATAGTTGAGGACTTCAACACACCCTCAACAATTGATAGAACCAAATAGATAGAAAACCAAAATAACTCAACAATACCATCAACTATTAGGGTCTCATTGACATTTATAAAGCACTCCATTCAACAACAGCAAAATACACATTTTTTCCAAGTGCCCATAGGACATATGCCAAGATAGAGCATATGCTGAGCCATTAAACAAACTCAGCAAATTTAAAAGAATTGAAATCATATAGAGTGTGTTCTTTGACCACAAATGGAATTTAAAAAAAAATTGAATTGATAATAGAAAGATAACAAGAAAATCTTCAAACACTTGGAAACAAGACAACACACTTGTAAATAATCCGTGGGTCAAAGAGATAGTCACAAAGATACACTGAATTGAACAAAAATGATAACACAACATCTTAAAATGTGTGAGTCATAGCTAAAGCAGTGGTGACAGGAAAATTTATAGCACCAAATTTACGCATTAGAAAAGAAGAAAATTTTGAATCAACCATCTAAGCTTCTACTTCATGAATCTAGAAAAAGAAGAGCAAAGGAAATCCAAAGCAAGTGGAGGAAGGAAACAATAAAGACAAGAGCAAAAGCCGACGAAACTAGAAATGTGAAAATGATAGAGAAAATCAGTGAAACAAAGAGCTAGTTCTTTGAAAGATCAATAAAACCAATAATCCTCTAGCAAGACTGACAAAGAAATAAAGAATGAAGACACAAATTACCCATATCGAGAATAAAACAAGAGATATCACTACAGACATCAATGGATAATGGAATACTATGAAAAACTACACATATAAATATTGACAATTTAGATGAACTGGAAAAATTTCTTTAAAAATACAAACTACCCCAACTCTCCCAATAGGAAATAGATAATTTGAATAGCCCTCTATTAAGGAAATTGAATTCATAATTTAAAAACTCCCCAAAAAAGGAAATCTCCAGGCCTATATCATTTTACTGGAGAATTCTAACAAATGTTTAAAGAAGAAGGAACAACATTATGCAATCTCTTCCAGAAAATAGAAGAAGAGGGAACACTTTCCAATTAATTTTATAAAACTAATATTACCCAGATACTATCAGACAAAGACGGTATGAAAAAAAGAAAAAAAAGAAAATTACAGACCAATATTCTTCATCACAATAAATGTAGAAACACTCAAGAAAATACTAGTAAATAGAATCCAGGAATATATAATAAAAATTAGATACCATGAGTAGTTGGAGTTTATTCCAAGGATGAAAGGCTGATCCAATATTCAAAAATCAACTAATGTATGTTACCCTATTAACAGACTGAAGAAGAAGAATCACATAATCATATCAGTTGATGCAGAAAAAGTGTTTGATAAAATCGAATTGGAACATCTAAACCGGTGCCATAATACAAGAAAAGGAAATAAAAAGCATACAGATCAGGCCAGGCACAGTGGCTCACACCTGTAATTTTAGTACTTGGGGAGGCCGAGGCGAGTAGATCACTTGAGGCCAGGAATTCAAGACCAACCTGGCCAACATGGCAAAACCCTGTCTCTACCAAAAATACAAAAATTAGCCAGGCATGATGGCAAATGTCTGTAGTCCTAGCTACTCGGGAGACAGGCACGAGAATCGCTTGAAATTGGGAGGTGGATGTTGCAGTGGGCTGAGAACATGTCACTGGACTCCAGCCTGGCAAGATTCCGTTAAAAAAAAAAAAAAAAAGCATACAGATCAGAAAAGAAGACATTCCTTTCTACTTAGAAAATCCAAAGGAATCTACAAAAAAAGTTCTAGAACTAAAAAGTGAGTTCAGCAAGTTTGAAGAATACAAGATAAATATACAAAAACATCGATTGTATTTCTACATACTAGCAATGAACAGATGGACACTTAAATTAAAAATCAAACACTATTTACAATCACTCAAAAGTAAAATAAAATATTCAGGTGTAAATATAACAAAACATGCGGAACTTGTATACTGAAAACTGCAAAATGCTGATGAAATAAATAAAAGAAGATCCAATAAATAAATGAAGAGACATACCATATTTACAGATTGGAAGACTTAGCCATGTGTGGTGGCTCACCCCTGTAATCTCAGCACTTTGGGAATCTGAGGCAGGCGAATCGCTTTAGTCCAGGAGTTCGAGACCAGCTTGGGCAACATGGCGAAACTCCATCTCTACAAAAAATACAAAAAATTAGTCAGGCATGGTGATGAGCACCTGCAGTCATAGCTGCTCAAGAGGCTGAAGTGGAAAGATCATCTGAGCCCAAGAGTTCCAGGCTGCAGTGAGCCATGATCATGCCACTGCACTCCAGCCTGGGTGACAGAGTGAGACGCTGTCTCAAAAAAAAAAAAAAAAAAAAAAATTGGAAGACTCAATACAATAAAGATGTTGATTCTTCCTAAGTTGATATACAGGTCTAACAAAATTCCTATGCAAATCACAGCAAGATGTTTTGCAAATATAGATAAGATTATCCTAAAATTTATCTGTTAAAGGCAAAGGAGCTAAAATAGCTAAAAACAATTTTGAAAAAGAAGGATAAAGCTAGAGATTGGTAGAGGTATATACACATAGATTAATGAAATGGAATAGAGAATCCAGAAATACAGCCACACAAATATGCCCAGCTGATTTTTGGCAAAAGTACAAAAATAACTCAATGGAAGAAGAGATGGTCTTTTCAACAAATGGCGCTGGAGCAAGTGGATATCTGTAGCTACCCCCTGCCCCCACCCCCACCAAAAAAAAGGAAAAAAACCTCAACCTAAGATCTCACACCTTATTCACAGTTTAACTCGAAATGAATCACAGGCCGGGCGCGGTGGCTCACGCCTATAATCCTGGCACTGTGTGAGGCCAAGGTGGGCGGATCACAAGGTCAGGAGATCAAGACCATCCTGGCCAACATGGTGAAACCACGTCTCTACTAAAAATACAAAAATTAGCTGAGCGTGGTGGCACATGCCTGTAATCCCAGCTACTCAGGAGGCTGAGGCAGGAGAATCGCTTGAACCAGGGAGTCAGAGGTTGCAGTGAGCCGAGACTGCACTCCAGCCTGGTGACAGAGCAAAACTCTGTCTCAAAACAAACAAACAAACAAACAAAAACCAAACAGCAACAAAAAAATGGAATCACAGACTCAAGTGCACAAATGTAAAATATAAAATTATAAAACATTTAGTAAAGAACATAGGCAAAAATCATCAGAATCTAGGACTAGGCAAAGAATTCTTAGACTTGACACCACAAGTATGAGCCAGAAACTGGGCATGGTGGTTCATACGTGTAATCCTAGTGCTTAGGGAAACCGAGGTGGGAGAATTGCTTGAGGTCAGGAGTTTGAGACCAGCCTTGTCAACACTGTGAGACCCTGTCTCTAAAAAAAAAAAAAAAAAGTCATGAAGATATTAAAAAGTTTTTTAAATAAAAGCATGATCCATATAAGGAAAAACTGATATATTGGACTTTATCAATTTTAATATTTTAGCTCTATGAAAGACTCTGTTAAGAGGATGAAAAGACAAACTAGAGACTGAGATGAAATATTAGCAAAGCACATGTCCAACAAAGGACTAATATCTAGAATATATAAAGAATATTTAGACCAGGCACAGTGGCTCACACCTGTAATCCCAACACATTGGGAGGCTGAGGTGGGTGAATTGCCTGAGACCAGCCTGGACAATATAGTGAGACCTTATCTCTACAAAAAATTTAAAAAATTAGCCAGGCCTAGTAGTGTGTACCTGTAGTTCCAGCTACTTGGGAGGCTGAGGTAGGAGGATTACTTGAGCCTGGGAGGTGGAGGTTGAAGTGAGCCATGATCACACCCACTGCACTCCAGCCTGGGCAACAGAGTGAGACTCTCTCTCAAAAAATAAAAATAAAAATAAAAATAAAAAAATTTTAAAAGACCATTTAAAACTCAACAGTAAAAACAGAACAAAAACCAATAAACCAATTAGAAGATGGGCAAAAGACATGAAGAGACATTTCTCTGAAGAGGATATATACATATGGCAAATAATCACATGAAAAAGTGTTCAGTAACATTAGCCATTAGGATAATTAAAAAAAAAAAAAAACCCCAGTGAGATATCATACACACCTGTTGGTAGTGGGATTGTACCTGTGAATAGCCACTGCACTCCAGCCTGGATGATATAGCAAGACCCCATCTCTTAAAAACAGAAAAACAATTTAAGTGACAATCCCAAATGCTGGCAAGAATGCAGGGATGGTCACTGACACATTGCTGGTGGGGATGTCAAATGGTATAGTCACTTTGGAAAATAGTTTGGCAGTTTCTTAAAAAAATTAAAGATATACTTATCGTAGGATCCAGCAAGTGTACTCCTAGATGTTTATAACGATGTCCTCACAAAACCTGTACACGATTGTTCATAGCAGCTTTATTAATCATAACCCCAAACCGAAAACAATCCTGATATCCCTCAATGGGTGAATGGTGCATGGCGGTACATCCATGCCAAGGAATACTACCCAGTAATAAAGAGGAATGAAGTAATAGTACATGCAATGACCTAGACCTAGGTTCTCCAGAAAATTATGCTGAGTGAAAAAAGCCAGTCTCAGAAGGTTACACACTGGCCAGGCGCGGTGGCTCACACCTGTAATCTCAGCACTTTGGGAGGCCGAGGCAGGCGGATCACTTGAGGTCAGGAGTTTGAGACCAGTCTGGGCAACATGGCAAAACCCCGTCTGTACTAAAAATACAAAAAACTATCCGGGCTTGGTGGTGTGCACCTGTAGTCCCAGCTGCTTGGGAGACTGAGACACCAGAATTGCTTGAACCCAGGTTAAGGTTGCAGTGAGCCGAGATGGCGTCGCTGCACTCCAGCCTGGGTGACAGAGTGAGACTGTCTCAAAAAATAAAAAATAAAAAAGGTTACATATTGTATGCCTTCATTTATATGATATTCTTGAAATGACAAAATTATAAAAATGGAGAACAGATTAGTGGTTGCCAATGGCTAAGAAGGGAGTGAGGGCTAGGCAGAAGAAGGTGTGGCTACAAATGGCAACAGGAATGATCCTGGTGGTGATTGAAATGTTCTGTACCTTGGCTGTTATTGATGTCAATATTCTGCTTGGGATACTGTGCTCCAGTTTTGTAAGATGTTACCATTAGACAGGTGAAACTGTGCAAAGGGTATTGTTTTATTTCCTGCAACTGCACATGAATCTAAAATTGCCTGAAAATAAAAAGATGAATTTTAAGAAACAATCAAAGAAAATTAGTACAACTTGTTTTGCACAAGTTCTTCATAGACCTCACCCTGAGAGATGGAGCACAGCTGAAATAGTATATCAAGAATCAAAAAGGCTCGGCATGGTGACTCACACCCGTAATCCAAACACTTTGGGAGGCTGAAGCATGTGGATCACTTGAGGCAAGGAGTTCGAGACCAGCCTGGCCAACATGGTGAAACTCCGTCTCTACCAAAATATAGAAATGAGCTGGGCATGGTGGTGCATGCCTGTAATCCCAGCTACTTGGGAGGCTGAGGTAGGAGAATTGCTTGAATCCAGGAGACGGAGGTTGCAGTGAGTCGAGATTGCACCACTGCACTCCAGCCTGGGCGACAGAGCAAGATTCTATCTCAAAAAAACAAAACAAACAATCGAAAGAATCAAAAAAGGTTGAAGTAAATGCATGTATGGAAATTCCCAAAAGCATTCTGTGATCCGTGAGGCTCCCCTTTAATGCCAGGGAAAACAGCTATTTCCCCTCTAACACTCTTGGAGATGATGTCAATACTTGGATGTGGGCATAAGATTATAGGCGTGAGATTACACCTGTAATCTCAGCATTTTGGGAGGCCAAGGCAGGAGGACTGCTTGAGACCAGGAGTTCAAGACCAGCCTGGGCAAAAAAGTGAGACCCACATCTCTACAAAAATAAATAAATAAATAAATAAAAATAACAAAATTAGCCAGGCGTGGTGGCATATGCCTGTGGTCCCAGCTATATGGGAGGCCGAGGCAAAAGGATCACTTGAGCCCAGGAGGTCGAGGCTGCAGTGAGCCATGTTTGTGCCATTGCACCCCAGCCTGGGTGAAAGAAAGAGACGCTGTCTTTAAAAAAAAGAGGTGGGGGGAATCTGAAATTAAGGGGGCCATTGGACAAAGCTAGAAGGCAAGTCTTCAGTTTTTATGCTGCAGGAAGATTTGAAAGGAGCTGTGGGATGGGATAGATGTGAGGGAGAGCAGAGCCGGTTTAGAGACCAGCCCATCCAGGAATCCTCTACAGCCATTGCTCTAGTTAGGCATCCCCTCCCCTCTGTCCCATTAACCTCCATTATAATCCAGTAAGATCAATAACTTTCTTATCAGTTTCCCTCTCTAAACCCTACGTTTCTGGAGGGCTGGGACCACTTCACAGTTTGCCTTTACATACCATAAATTTTTTTTATTTTAGCTTAAAACAAATAAAGGAATATTTGCTGTCCACTTTGTTCATGTAGGACCAAGACCTTTCTTTGCGTATGGACGCGCTGATTGGCATTTCACTATCATCTTTCTTTTCTCTCTCTCTTTCTTTCTCTCTCTCTCTCTGTCTCTTTCTCCCTCCCTTCCTTCCTTTCTTTCTTTTGTCTCTCTTTTTTCTTTTTTTTTTTTTTTTTGGACAGAGTCTGACTCTGTTGCCCAGGCTGGAGCGCAGTGGCGCGATCTGGGCTCACTGTAACCTCCGCCTCCCAGGTTCAAGCGATTCTCCTGTCTCAGCCTCCCAAGTAGCTGGGATGACAGGTGCCCGCCACCATAGCTGGCTAATTTTTGTATTTTTAGTAGAGATGAGGTTTCACCATGTTGGCCAGGCTGGTCTCGAACTCCTGACCTCAGGCGATCAACCTGCCTTGGCCTCCCAAAGTGCTGGGATTACCAGCATGAGCCATCACGCCCAGCCTCATCTTTCTTTAATGAGCTACACCCAGAATGTGCTGACTGCCATTTTCAGCTTTGATTTCTTTAACATTGATTGGGAATTGGAAAGTATTTGAGAACCAATATGAGTGCAAATTCCTAGGTTTTTTCTATGATTGTTCCTCACCTTTTCCAGTTGTCTCACCAATACATAATTTGATAACAATTAAGCAACTTGCTGTTATGGAATCTTTCCAAACAGCACCATTAGTTTTGCACTCGTATTTTATTGGTTTATGTAACATTTAGTTAAATTATATAAGAATAGTATGTGCAGCTGGCATAAACAGGCTGAGTTAAAAACAAATGACTCTGGCCGGGCACAGTGGCTCAAGCCTGTAATCCTAGCACTTTGGGAGGCCGAGGCGGGCGAATCACGAGGTCAGGAGATAGAGACCATCCTGGCTACCACGGTGAAACCCCGTCTCTACCAAAAATACAAAAAATCAGTAGGGTGCAGTAGCGGGCGCCTGTAGTCCCAGCTACTTGGGAGGCTGAGGCAGGAGAATGGCATGAACCTGGGAGGCGGAGCTTGCAGTGAGTGGAGATCATGCCACTTCACTCCAGCCTGGGCGACAGAGCGAGACTCTGTCTCAAAAAAAAAAAAAAAAAAAAAGAAAAAAAAATGCCTCTGAGTACGCATGCAATTCAACCAAATGGGGAAGTACAAGTGCACGGCGTCCCAGCCCACGAACATTTGATGAGCCACAAGTGTTAATTAGGTCAGTATGTGTAACAGAGGATTGATGGTGTCACTTAAGCCAGTGAGCCAGGTATGCGCAGGTTGTTTTGAAAGTTCTGTTTTAATAATATCAATAATAATAACTAAAACTTATTGAGTGCTTAGTCTGTGCCAGGCACCATGCTAAATGCTTCTATATGTATCTTTAAAAAAAAAAAAAAGAGATGGAGGTCTCGCTCTCTCACCTAGGCTTGAGTGTGGTGGTGCAATCATGGCTCACTGCAGCCTTGACCCTCCTGGGCTCGAACGATCCTCCTACCTCAGCCTCCCGAGTAGCTAGGACTATAGGCATGCACCACCATGCCCAGCTAATTTTTGTACTTTTTGTAGAGATGGGGTCTCACCATATTGCCCAGGCTGTTTTTGTTGTTTGTTTGCTTTTGAGATGGAGTCTCACTCTGTTGCCCAGGCTGGTTTTGAACTCCTGGGCTTAAGCAATCCACCTGCCTTGCTCTCCCAAAGTGCTGAGATTACAGATGTGATGAGAGCCACAAATCTGGCTTTTTTTTTTTTTTTTTTTTTGATACTAGGTCTCATTCTGTTGCCCAGGCTGGAATGCAGTGTTCTTATCACAGCTCACTGTACCCTTGACCTCCCAGACTCAAGCGATCCTCCCACCTTAGCCTCCTGGGTAGCTGGGACTACAGGTACATACTACCAGCCTGGCTAATTTTTTTTTTTTGTATTTTTTTGTAGAGACTAGGTTTTGCCATGTTGCCCAGGCTGGCTTCTATATATATCTAAATTAATCATTACCTGAAGAGAGTATGATCATCCTATTTTATAGATAAGAAAACTGAAGCTTAATGAAGTTCCATAACTTTCCCAAGGTCTCATAGCTACTAGATGGTAGAGGCAAGTTTCTTCTGGCTGATTCCAAAATCTATGCTTTTGTGTGCTACACTATATTGTTTATAATATTTATTTTATCAATGAACAACCAATGCAAGCAAGTATGCAGAGGATAGGCAAAGGCTTGGAAGCTGGAAAACATTTTCCTACCGTCAGAAAAGTGTTCCTCGAAAACCAACTGGCTCATTCTTAGCAGTTTCCTGAGGTGAGAGGATGTTCCTAGAGGGGTTTGGGGTGTTTGGGGAAGCTTACACTCTGCTGGGACATGTTGGTCCTTGTCTTCTATATCGATTCCAGACATCTGATTACAATCACCAGTGGCCTCTCTTTAGTTCAGTCCTGGCTTCTTTTATTTCAACTGAATCTGGTTGGAATTTTTTAAATTACAAAATTAAAGGAAAACGACAAAGCTACACTTTCAGTGCCTGGACTCATAACCCCAATATACTAACAGCTGAATCACCAACCAGCTTGACTGCCAAGGCTTGTGGGCCAGCCTTCCATTTCAATCTCTTACCTCAACCCTGAGCGAATCAAGCATGGCAGATTCAGGCTGGCACCATGGCTGGGCTTGGGGAGCTCCTGTGCTTTTTCCCCAGACCTCCTTCTTAGCTGTACGCCACCCCCACCTCCGAGTATCTGTCCTCCGGTCAGCTGCGCACCCCTCCACCTCAGAGCTGTCAAGCCCCCGAGCCTGTGTCTCCTGGTGAGGAAGCAGGGACAAGGTATCAGCAGGCTTAGCCTCCTGGTTGACTCTTTATCCTTAGAAGAAGAGGCCCTGCTCTCACCCTGAAGCCATTTCTCGCTGCCCTGTTATATCCTGTCACCCGAAGCACACCTCCTGTCCAGAATTCCAAGTGAGTTTTCTGGGAGAGCTTGACTTAAGGTCCCAGCTGATATTTGTGTCTGCTCTGGCCTCTGCCTTGTGCCCTACAGATGACCCTGCGCTCCCTGGAGCTCTCAGTCTCCTGCTGGATCCCTTCTGTGGTCTGGAACAGATTCTTCAGCTACAGAAAGTTGTTCCTTTTGCTCAAAACGCCCTTCCTTCTTACCTTTTTTTAACCAGGCTACTTTTTTTTTTTTGAGACAAAGTCTTGCTCTGTCACCCACGCTGGAGTGCAGCGGCATGGTCTTGGCTCACTGCAACCTCCGCCTCCCGGGTTCAAGCGATTCTCCTGCCTCAGCCTGCCGAGTAGCTGGGACTACAGGCATGCACGACCACGCCTGGCTAATTTTTGTGTTTTTAGTAGAGATGGGGTTTCGCCATGTTGAACAGGCTGGTGTCAAACTCCTGACCTCAGGTGATCCACCCGCCTTGACCTCCCAAAGTGCTGAGATTACAGGTGTGAACCACCGCGCATGGCCCCAGGCTACTGTTAATTATCCTCTGGATCGCAGCTCAGATGTCACCTCTTCTAGGAAGCTCCCCCAATCCCTCATTTGTGTCGAGTGCCTTTTCTCTGTGTTGGGTGCCTTTTAGCTCTTAAAACTCTAGACTGAAATTAACTCATTACTTGTATGCCTCCCTGCTCCGGACTGTGAGCCCTGAAAACCTATGTATGAGCCTTTGTTCACCAATGTGTTCCCAGCACCTAATAGGGTTTATCATGTAGTAGGTGCTCAATAAATGTTGTTTATTTAATGTATTAATTAATCAATGATTAAACCTCTTTTCATTTGAAAGTCTAAGTTACTACCCATCATATTTTGTCTGCTATATATAGTTCTGTCTCCCTGGTCATGAGTAGAGCAGAATGACTCATATCCCCTGACTTTCATGAATGAACAAGTGCAGCTCACCCAGCCACCCACCTCTTCAGTTCTCCTAATGGATGTGTTCTTCGTGGGGTCCTAGAAACCTTATGGCTTCCTATTTCTATAGATTTTCCAACAGCGAAAATACTCCATATAAATGATACATACGTCAGAGTAGACTGAGTTATGTGGCTGTTACAACCCCCATTCTCAGCAGTTTAAGGTAAGGAAGGTTTTTTCTTCCACTGTGTGCATCCTGGCTAGGCTGCTTTGCATTGTCACCAACCAGGGACCCAGGCATTGCTTTAAGAAGTCCCGTGGTCTATAAAAGTTAAAATCCTGTTTATATTAGTTTAGCCTTCTGTTTCCCAGATTATCTGACCACAGAACACTTTTCTCATGTAATACCTATTTACATCCCATCTTAGTCCTTCTGGACTGCTACAACAAGATACCTTTAGCCTGGGTAATTTAAAAACAAAGAGAATTTATTACTCACAGTTCTGGAGGATGGGGAGTCCAAGATCAAGGTGCCAGCAGATTTGGTGTTTGGTGAGAACTTGCTTTTTGCTTCAAAGATGGTGCCTTCTTGAGGCATTCTCACATGGCAGAAGGGACAGGGCAGCTCCCTTCAACCTCTTTTGTAAAGAAACCAATCCTATTCATGAGGTAATCATCTTCTGAAGGCCCCATTCTTAATACCATTGCACTGGGGACACACACATTTAGACCATAGCACATTGTATGGACCAAGCTTTGTCTTAGTTCATTTTCTGCTGCTATAGCAGAATACCACAGACTGGGTAATCCATAATAAACAGAAATTTATTGGCTTGCAATTCTGGAGTCTAGGAAGTCCAAGACTGAGGGGTTAGCATCTTGCAAGGACCTTCTTGCCACTCACCTCATGGGAGAAGGGCAAAGAGAGGTTGAGAGAGAAAAGGAGGCTGAACTCATCTTTTTATAACAAATCCAGTCCTGCTATAACAGCATTAAATTCATTCATGACGGTGGTACCCATGACCCAAACATCTCCCATTAGGTCCCACCCTGCAAGACTGCTTCATTGGGAATCAAATTTCTTTTCTTTTCTTTTGACATGGAGTTTAGCTCTGTCGCCGAGGCTGGGGTACAGTGGTGTGATCTTTGCTCACTGCAACCTCCACCTCCTGGATTCAAGCGATTCTCCTGCCTCAGCCTCCTGAGTAGCTGGGATTACAGGTGCCTGCCACCACGCCTGGCTAATTTTTGTATTTTTCGTAGAGACAGGCCAACCATGTTGGCCAGGCTGGTCTTGAACTCCTGACCTCAAGTGATCCACCCACCTCGGCCTCCCAAAGTGCTGGGATTACAGGTGTGAGCCACTGTATCTGGCCTTTATTTCACTTTTTAGGCCAGTCATGCAGAGATAGCACTGGCTCTGCATGAGGTGGCCCTGGGGTCTATGTCCTTACTGGCAAGGAGGCCTCTTTATTGAAGGGAGGCCTCTTTATTGAAGGGCTGTATGGAATCATAGTTAAGTGCTCAAGCCAAGAGTCTACCAAACAAGTTCAAATCCCATCCTGGCTACCACTAACCAGCTAGGTGGCTTCTAGCATGTTACTGGACTAACCCCTTTGACCCTCTCACTCCTTATTTGTAAAATGGGCTAATCATACTAACTTCATAGAGTTGCTCTTATGATTGAATGAGTTCATGTATGTGAAAGTATCTGACACATAGTAGGAGCTGAACAAATATCTGTATAATTGATTTTTTTAAAAGGGAGATAATAGGCTTCCTTTTATTTTGGGATAACCTTGGGATATACTGAATATGGGAGTTAAATGAGGCTCAAATCCTTAATAACAGAGTTTATTGTATATGAAAGGCATTGAGTCCCTGTGTGATTTGCAGACATTCAAGATGGCACAGAGGAGGAACAAGTGCTGGGGTCCTTCTTGATAACAATGCTGATGCTCAGAATGACACTTTTACAGCTGACACTTCCACCTTCCAGACTGTACAGGGGGACTTCTGCAGGTGGTGACTTTTCTGGGAGCTACATTCCTGGGAGCAATTGCCCAGTGTCCTCCCAGGTGGATTATTATATGCAGCCTTGAGAGCCACATTCGAAGAGCTGTCTAGGGGTCAAGACCCTGAGGAAGCAGCATTTAAGGGTCTCAAAGACCTGCTGAACATCAGCTGAAAGGCCTGTCCAGGGAGCTGAAGAAGGCAAAGAATGGGAGCCTGGAGCACAAGGAATATTTGTGAATCACAGAACTCAGTGAATATCCTTGACTACTTGCAGGGCTTCCAATCCAGGTCAGTGTGGACCTTTGTGGGATCCTCCATCTGCTTTGGGGCTTGATGTACTCTAAGAATTTTGCAAACTTAAGGTAAAGACATACCTTAAGTTTTCCTGGCTTTGCAAACAATCTTTGCTTGAAGATGGGCCTGCTAGAAATGGATGGTAGGTTAAATGGAGGTCTCAGGGAAAAGTGGACTATGGTCTAATTAATGACTGTCAAATATTTTTACTCTCACCCACAGCCCAAAATACATTCTGCATGGTGACCTACCATATATACACATACACACATACACCTGAAACAAAAGTTTTATTAGGCAGTACCTATACTTACGTATGTGATGCATTCTGGTCTTTTATTTTCTATTTTATTCGATTTCATTAAGTTGATTTCATGATATGCTAATGGATTGCAACACGTATTTTGAGAAACATTGGTCTAATAGATGACAACTTGTCCTTGAAGGTGATTGAGGAAGATGTTGTCCATGAATGAAATTCAGATGAGCAGTGCCAAAGGCTGAGCAACCTGACTGTGTACTTTAAATGCTCATAGCAGATACAGAATCTGGTTTTCTGTCATTCCTAAACATTGAGATTGGAAATAGTAAAAAATAACAGCAATATGAAGAATAGCAACATTTACTGAGGACCTACTCAGTTCAGACAACTGTGCTAGGTACTTGAGTGGAATAAAGATATGAATAGAAGGCTGGACACAGTGACTCATGTCTGTAATCCCAGCACATTGGGAGGCTGAGGCAGGTGGATCACTTGAGGCCAGGAGTTCGAGACCAGCCTGGCCAACATGGTGAAACCCTGTCTCTACTAAAAATACAAAAAAAAATTAGCTGGGCATGGTGGCGTGTGCCTGTACTCCCAGCTACTTAGGAGGCTGAAGTATGAGAATTGCTTGAACTCAGAAGGCAGAGGTTGCAGTGAGTTGAGATCGCTCCACTGTACTCCAGCCTGGGCAATAGAGCAAGACTCTGTCTCAAAAAAGAATAGAGGCCGGGTGCGGTGGCTCACGCCTGTAATCCCAGCACTTTGGGAGGCCAAGGCAGGCGGATCACGAGGTCAGGAGATCAAGACCATCCTGGCTAACACGGTGAAACCCTGTCTCTACTAAAAATACAAAAAATCAGCCGGGCGTGGTGGCAGGCGCCTGTAGTCCCAGCTACTCGGGAGGCTGAGGCAGGAGAATGGCATGAACCCAGTAGGCGGAGCTTGCAGTGAGCCGAGATCGTGCCACTGCACTCCAGCCTGGGTGACAGAGCGAGACTCCATCTCAAAACAAACAAACAAACAAAAAAAGAATAGAAAATACTTTGTCCTTAAAACCTTAAAAGAATTATAACGTAGTGGGAGAGATGGACTGGATCGACACACAAAAATATGAGATTTCAGGCGATGTGGCAGGCTGAATTTATGTGATATGACATCACCCTCTAGAAATATAAACTTTACAACAATTGTATATGATACATTAAAAATATATAAAAATAACAATTGAACAGTATACAACCACATTTAAAGCAATAAATGAAAGTCCCTAAGTGCCAGGAATGAAAAGAAGACTCAAAGCCGGCAGGGCATGGTGGCTCACGCCCATAATCCCAGCACTTTGGGAGGCTGAGGTAGGCAGATCACGAGGTCAAGAGATAGAGACCATCCTGGCCAACATGGTGAAATCCTGTCTCTAATAAAAATACAAAAATTAGCTGGGCATGGTGGCGTGCACCTGTAGTCTCAGCTACTTGACAGGCTGAGGCAGGAGACTTGCTTGAATCTGGGAGGTGGAGGTTGCAGTGAGCCGAGATCTCGCCACTGCACTCCAGCCTGGTGACAGAGTGAGACCCTGTCTCAAAAAAAAAAAAAAAAGAAGACTCAAAGCCAATGTTCTCGAGGGGAGTTCTCAGAAAGGTCTTAGAGTCAATAATATGTCATAAGAGCTATACTTGAACTGTGATGAAGACAGAAGAGCAGTCCCCAGGCCTCTGTATGTGGGGGAGCTGGAACTGAGCTCCCTTCATTAACTTAGGAGCCATGGGTATTGCCTATCCATGTAACAGGAATCAGCAAACAACCCACAAATGCGGAATCAGTAGAGTAGCTTGTCGTCTTTCTGGGCCTAAGGGTGAAAAAAGAGTCTTCTTTGAGAAATTACAACCCTGAGCCTGTGACAAACATGGGTATAGAGTGCAAGTTTGCACTACATACAAGCTGTGGGAACCTTAATTCAAGAAAATAATAAATAAACTGGTCCAGAAATGGTGACCAGTTTATTTATTGGTCACCAGTTTATTTAGTTGTGAACCCTTGAGGTCTCAGCAGAGGCAAAGTGCTCATTATAATGGCTCCTCCGTAGCTAAGGGCATGCAAGTGTCCCACAGAAATCAAGTCCTGCTGGAGATGAGTTCATAAACACTACAAACAAGAAGAAGAAATAAGCCACTATAAGAAAGAGAGTTGGCTAGGCACAGTGGCTCACACCTGTAATCCCAGTGCTTTGTGAGGCTGAGGCAGGAGGATTGCTTGAGCCCAGGAGTTCAAGACCAGCCTGGGCAACATGGTGAGTCCCTCTCTCTACAAATCATTTAAAAATTAGCCAGGCATAGTGGCACATGCCTGTGGTCCTAGCTACTCAGGAGGCTGAGGTGGCAGGATCACTCGAGCCAGGGGAGGTTAAGGCTATAGTGAACCCTGATTGCCCCACTGCATTCCAGCCTGGGCAAGAGAGTGAGATCCTGTTTCAAGGAAACAAACAAAGAAAGCAAGAAAGGAAGGAAGGACAGAAGGAAGAAGGAAGGAAGGATGGATGGATGGAAGGAAGGAAGGAAGGAGAGAGAGAGAAAGAGAGAGAGAAAGGAAGGAAGGAAGAAAAGAAAAGAGAGTCAGCAAAAACAATACATTGGAGAATTCAAATAATTGTATAGACTTTAAAAAACATAAAAAAGACCTTAAAATAAATATGTTTAAAATGCTCCAAAAAATAAGGGAAAAAATAAAATCCAAAAGGCAAGAATAAAATATAATGGGGAGAGGGGGAAGCAGAGTTGAAAAGAGCCAAATATAATTTCTAGAAATAAAGCAATAATTAAATCAAAACAACTCAACGAAAGGGTTAAAAAGTTGACAACACTGCTGGAGAGAGAATTAATGAATTGGAAGATGTATTGGAAAGTGCCCAAAATAAAATGCAGAGAGTTAGTCATGGCAAATATGAAGGAGAGGTTAAAAAACATGAAATTAAAAGACCTAAAATAAGGAAGTCCAATGGAGATATTAGAAAATCCAGATGAAGAGAACAGAGAAAGAAGCATATGAAGATATAATGGTGAAGAATTTTCCAGCATTGAATGCAGAAATGAATTATCAGTAAGAAGGAACATAACTGGATATCTGAGCAGAATAAATAAAAATAGGTTAATACCTAGACGCATTGTAGTGAGACTTCAGAACAGCAAAAACAAAAGACTTAAAAGCTATCAGGATAATGACAGTTACACAGACAGCAGGTTTCTCATTAGGAACAATAGAAACCAGAAGATATAAAATTATAGTCTTAAAATGCTGAAGAAAAATAACTATCAACTTACGGTTCTATACCCATATAATTATCATTCAATAGAAAAGTTGAAAAAAAAAAGACTTTCAGATACAAATGAGTTTGTTATTCACAGATTCTTGCTAAGAGAATTTCTAAAAGATGTACTTCAGGAAGAAGGAAATCGACACAAAAGGAATATTTGGGTTATTAGAAGCAGTGGTATGCAAAGCAATTGGTAAATATGTATATAAATCTAATAATAATGACTATTTTGAAAGTATAAAAATACAATGGGACTAAAATACTAATAAATAACATGAAAGATGAAAAGAGTTGGCTTACATTCTAAGATCCTTCTACTATTTAAAAGAACAGAAATATAGATTGACTTTATTAAGTAAAAACTAGTCTTTTTTACTAATTACTTAGTCTTTATTAAGTTAAATGTACTTATTTTTTAAAAGTTAAAGGTGGCCGGGTGCAGTGGATCATGCCTGTAATCCCAGCACTTCCGGAGGCCAAGGCAGGGGCTCATGAGGTCAAGAGATCGAGACCATCCTGACCAACATGGTGAAACCCAGTTTCTGCTAAAAATACAAAACAATTAGCTGGGTGTGGTGGCACACACCTGTAGTCCCAGCTACTTGGGAGGCTGAGGCAAGAGAATTGCTTGAACCCAGGAGGCAGAGGTTGCAGTAAGCCAAGATCACGCCACTGCATTCCAGCCTGGCGACAGAGCAAGACTCCATCTAAAAAAAAAGTTAAAGGTAACTCTTATTTCTCAAGAAATAGAGTATTTAACTTCCATACTAGTAGACAAGAAAATTAAGAACAGAGAGAATAAAGAAAACTTGATCAACACTGTATAAAGCATGGAAGAGGGAAAAACAAAGAGGGAAAAGAAGAAAAGCAAAAGAAAAAGCATAGTAAATATGAAACATAAAATAAGATGACAGAAGTAAGTCCAAATGCATGAATCACAATAAATGTAGACATATAAAACTTGCCCATTTAAACAGACTTTCAAATCAGATTTTTTTTAAAAAAAAATCCAGGTCAAGGCTATTCACAAAGGACTTGCATAAAACATAAAGCTACAGAAAGGTTGAAAATGAAGATATACAACAAGATATGCTAGGCAAATATTAACCAAAGGGAAGCTAGGCTAGCAATGTTGATGTCAGACAAGAAATTTAAGAGCAAAGGCATTAACAGGGATAAAGCACGACATTACTTATTGATAAAAGGAGTAGTCTAACAAGGAGATTTACAGATCAGCATACTGGAGAGATCCTGCCAGAGCTTGAGTCCAGCCAGCGCAGGCTGTTCTGCTATGGCTGGGGAGCTGAGGGACAGCTTCCTGCTCTGCTGCATCTGGATTGACTTGTGCCTGCCTGGATAGGGTGTGCTCAGCCCATGTTGTAAACACCAAGACAAGGCATTGATGGAAATAAACATGCTATACTTATCATGTACAGCTTATAATTGTTGTACAATTTAGGCACGTGTTTATTGTAAACTTTTAGTATTTGAACTTAGCGAAGTGTAGGGATCAGAAGAAGAAAAACACTAACTAGAGTTCCCCAATAGTGGGCAAGGGTGACAAACTGGGTTGGGAAAGAACTGAATCCTCCATGGGGCTCAAAAATATCCAACAGCATGGATGTGTCCTGGGTGTTTCTCTCAAACTCATTTCTGTGAGAGGGAGGGACCTAAGAGGCTCTGGGATTTGGAGTCAAAATGGAGAGTTTGGTATATTTCATTTAAGTAGATCAAGTGGCCAGAAAACAAGGTGGTAGGAACCTGGGTGAGGCTTACCATCCATAGAAGTCTTCACTTCTGAAGTTGGGTCAGAATGTGGTGTTCCAGCCTCAACCTAACCAGACATCCACAGACACTCAGAATTGTACCTTCTGGATACACCTCCCCTTGGATATTTTTGTACCTCCAGACCTATTACACTGTGATTGATCCATGGGACTTGGCATGTGGCCTTCTTGGTCCCATCCTTTAACTCCAGCCAACATGCTCTGGGGCCAAGGTCTTGCCCTTTATGATGGAGTTGTTCTTCTCAAGAGTTTTTATCTTCCCATCTTTTGGAGAGTTCGTGAGTTTATTTCTGTGACATGTACCTCTTGGGGTATCTGTCCGGCATCTTTGGGAGCTACTCTCCCTACCCACAGGGGTGGATTTCCTGGAGCTACATTTGGTCACAGTTGACTGAAGCAAGGCCTCACACAAAGTGAGCTAATCAGGTTTCTGCTCTTGGGAGTTGGGAATTTGAACTGATGGAACAGGAGACTGGGATGCTTGCAACAGAGTCACATTAATAGCATCATGGGCTGGTTGCAGTGGCTCACACCTGTAATCCCAGCACTTTGGGAGGCCAAGGCAGTGGGATCACTTGCAGTCAGGAGTTCAAGACCAATCTGGCCAACATGGTGAAACCCCGTCTCTACTAAAAATACAAAAATTAGCCGGGTGTGGTGGCACATGCCTGTAATCCCGGCTACTTGGGAGGCTGAGGCAGGAGAATCATTTCAACCCAGGAGGCAGGAGGCAGAGGTTGCAGTGAGCCGAAATTGCACCACTGCACTCCAGCCTAGGTGACAGAGCTGTCTCAAAAAAAATAAATAACAGAGCTGTCTCAAAAAAATAAAATAATAAAATAAATAAAAGCATCATGAAGGAGACAGCCAATGGGCTTTGGCTTCTAGAGATGGAGAGCTGCCATGGCTTCTGTCCTTTTCAAGCCCAAATGTGTGAGATACTCTTGGATATTCTCAGCATATAACCCTTTATGCTTAAGCTAGCTCTGGTTACTTTCTGTCATTTATTGCTTTATTAGCATGGCTTAGTTAAGGAAGAAATACCTTCAGTAGAAAGGGTCTTCTCCTAGCAGTTCATACACCTGCAAATTCAGAAGCTCTGGTTCCTGGTGGCCCAAGGGCTCCAATAATGGTGGTAGCTCAGCTGATAGAACAGGTAGAGCAGATACTGACCCTGCCTGTCATTCATTGGGTAGGACTGTCTTATCTGATCCCAGATGAGTAGCTGGAAAGCTCTGACCTTGGCTTTCCTTGCCTAGTAGGTATCTGGGACTTCTACTAGTCGAGAGGAAGGAGCTACACCAAATGGTCCCGTTAACAATATTGGACCAGGCAACTGGTAAACTACTCTAGGATCAAAATTGTGTTGCGAGAACCATCCAGGGAATCAGGGCAAGAATTCAGAATAAGTATTTTGTATTCTGGAGCTGCATCCAGAGGACAGGGCTCTGGGAAGACACTAACCATACTTGATCCTGTAGGGTGGTGTTCCTTGTGGACTTTCAGTGCATCTGATCCTGCGTTCTTTCTGTATTCTCCATGTGCCATGGGTTTACCTGTTCCTGTGGGTGGTATTCCTCAGAGACCATGGATATATCTGATCCCGCAGGTGGTTTTCCAGGAAACCATTTCTGTATCTCTTTATATGGGGTGGAGTCCCTTATAGACCATAGGGCTACCTGGCCCTGTGGGGAGGTGTCCCTGGGGTCACAGGTGTACTTAGGCTGCTGTTTGGTGGCACTGCTTGGATGGGCATGGTATCCCCAGGGACCACAGTCCTGCCTAGTCCTAACCAGCACGGCCTCCCCATTCTTATCAAGACATTCTATATGGGAATAGTCTCTCTTGTTAAAAATAAAGACCGCTACAGAAAACTGCCAACTAATAATGGTAGAAGTAATTACAGAGTTAGAAAATACACCATTTTGTAACCACCGTAGTCGTAATTGATCCAGGCAATGTTATCAGTGGATGCTAAAATCACTGGATGAAAGATGCTCAGAGAACAGGATATTCACAGTATCAAAGTTTCCCCCACAGATCATGTATTAATTATAAAGGGGAAAAAGTGCCTTTAAAATGGATACATCTGGATACCACCTTAAAAATGATCAAACTTATCATCGCCAATAATGGGAGAAACTGACGTCATATGTCCTGATGTGATGCACTGAGAAGGACACGTCACTGATGTGTATCCCAGCCCAGAATATTTAGCCTGAACTTAATCATGAGGAAACATCAGACAGAACTAAACTGCAGGACATTCTGCCTGAATTTTCCAAAGCTACCAAGTTCATGAAAGACAAAAAAAAAAAAAAAAAAAAAAAAAAGCTGAAGAACTATTTCAGAAGAAAGGAGATTCAAGAGACAAAAGAGACAAAATAAATTAATGCAATGCAAGATCTTGGAATGGGGTGGAGGGTTGCTATAAAGGACATTATTGGGATAATTGAAGAGTTTTGAATGTAGTCTCTGTATCAGATAATTGGTACATTTCCTGAAAGTGATCATTGCACTGTGCAGTATAGAAGAATGTCTTTGTTCTTAAAAGACAAATGCTGAACAATTTAGGGGTGAAACCTCCTCATGTCAGCAACTAACACAAATGTTTCAGAAAGAGAAAGGGAGAGATAGAGCAAACGTGGGAAATAGTTACAAAGTAGCAAACCTGTGGCAGAGTATATGGGTGTTCATTGAAACAATGAATCATTTTGTAGATTTAAATTTTTCCTAAATAAAAATTTCGGGAACATAAACAATTTAAAAACGAATCCAGCAACCTCTAATGAAATAATAGATTTAGTCAATGATAGTAAATGGCTGCAAAACCATGAAATAGAAAGCTAGTGGAGGGGAAAAAAAGCTGAAAGGAATTTTATAATGGATAGATCAGGTTGACAGCTACTGAACCCACTGATTAGTCTTATATTATGAAAAAAAAAAGATAGCAAGAAATTATGTGGTCCTGACATGATGCAATAGGAAGTTCACACCATCTGTAAAATATTCTTGCCAAAAAAAAAAAAAAAAAAAAAATCGCCGGGCGTGGTGGCTCACGTCTGTAATTCCAGCACTTTGGGAGGCCGAAGCGGGTGGATCACAAGGTCGGGAGATCGAGACCATCCTGGCTAACACAGTGAAACCCCGTCTCTACTAAAAATACAAAAAATTAGCCAGGCATGGTGGCGGGCGCCTATAGTCCCAGCTACTCGGGAGGCTGAGGCAGGACAATGGCGTGAACCCGGGAGGCTGAGGCAGGACAATGGCGTGAACCCGGGAGGCGGAGGTTGCAGTGAGCCAAGATAGCGCCACTGCACTCCAGCCTGGGTGACAGAACAAGACTCCGTCTCAAAAAAAAAAAAAAGAAAAAAAACAACCCTGAAGCCAAATAACTCTAAAAGCCACCAATTCAAAGGGAGAGAGAAACATGTTAAAAGATACCACAGGGGTGCAACTGGCAAAACCCAAAATGAACAAAATTCTGTAGGACAAATGGCCTACAGTTTATTTAGTAAATTGCAAGAAGAAAAAAAAAGAAAGTGTAAACTATGGAATAAAAGAAACCTAAGAGCCACATCAACCACAAACAATTTGTGGATCTTGATCAGAACCTGATTCAGGGAAATTTGAACACCAAATGGATATTTGATGAGAACAAGAAATTATAGTTAATTTTTATTAGGTGAGATGATAGTATTGTGGTTATGTTAAGAGTCCTTAACTTTTGGAAATATATATTGAAATATTTATGGATGAACTGATTTGAAATCTGTGGTTTGTTGTGATTTGCTTCCAAATAATCTTGGGGAGAGTGCAGGGGGATATTGAGAAATTAAGATCAGCTATGTGTTGATAATTGTTGAAGCTAGGTGATAATAAGTCTATGGATTTTTTTTTGTTTTATATATGTGTATGTGTGTGTGTATATATATATTATATATATATATATATATATTTTTTTTTTTTTTTTTTTTTTTGAGACAGAGTCGTCCAGGCAGTCAGCTCTGTCGTCCAGGCTGGAGTGCAGTGGCACGATCTTGGCTCACTGCAAGCTCTGCCTCCCGAGTTCAGGAGAAGCAAAATGTTCTGTTTGGACAGCTCCCTAACTCAACCAAGGTTAAGGAACAGGGTTTTGCAAGGGCTAGTGGGTTGGACCCAGGAGAGAGGGAGGTGGTAAAATTAGATGTCTCTTTTTGTAAGGCTTTGTTCAGGTTGAGGTCTGAGATCAGAGGTCAAGGATGGGGCTGGAGGGATAGGTGCTTCACTAAGGTGGGCATGCTTTCTTGAGACCTAAAGGGCTTTGAGAGCAGACTCCCTGACCTTAGTGCCTTCCTCCTTGGGGCTCCAAGTATCCTGTGGTATAGAGACAGAAGTTCTGACCCATCCCTCCCCACTCTCATTTTCATACAGCCCCATTCATAGGCCCTTCTTCCCATCCCTTTCTTTTTCTTCTCTGGTTCTCTGGCCCATTTTCATTCCTTCCCTCCTCAAGTGCCCCCCTCTTTTCCACTCTCTATTCCCTGTCCTCTGCCCTACCAGCCACCCCAGTTAAGGGTCCAAGAGAAGGACAGCTTTTATGTGGCTTGTAAAATTCTATTATATCTGTATTCAAAACCTAGCAGCTGAGAAACATCGGTAATAAGCGTGTTATTAAGCGTGTAAATACACTTCCACTCCAGGGCCTCCAAGGGGCGGGGGCGAGATTCTCAGCTGGGGTGTCTCCCCTGCATGAAGTCCCTTCCCACCTGGCCTCCACCCTAGATGAGGACCTTGAGCTTAGGCCCAGCCTCCTCCAGTCTCCGACCACCACTGTCCTGCAAAACCTAGACTCTTGGAGAAAGGGGACGGGGGAGAAGGCCGAAGAAAAAAAACATTAGGAAAAAAACTCCCACCCAGAGAGCATTCTTTCTGCAGCACTCAGGAAAAAGGATGTCTCATAGGGGACGGGAAGGCGAAATTTTTTCACATCCAAATGGATTGCAATTTCCCTCCATTTAGCACCTGAAGGTAATTAGCTCGAAGAGACTGCCGAGTGCGAAACACGTTCACGGAACATTAACTCTCACACATTCTCCAGTTGCAGGGAATTAATAGGAAAGATTAAAGTTTAAAGAGAGCAAAATGCCATTACCTCGCCAGCCACCTCTCTCCGCGGCAGTATCCAGCCCCCGAAAACCTTCAGCCACTGCTTGGGCCCGGGGCTCAGGTCTTAGCCTCCAGCCTCGCTGGCCAGGGCACCTGGGTGTGCCCCATCAATAGTGCTAACATGTGCTCAGGGGCATGCACATGTGCAAAACAGGGCAGTTCTGACCCTTCACGAGGCCAGTGCAGCCAACCCCCTCTCATTACCATGAAGTTTGGGGTGGACAAGGACAGGTGTACCTTCATACAGGCTGACTCCTGGCGTTGGTGTGTGCCGAGGCCTGGGTGGGGGAAGGGCTGTATTAGGAAGGTTCATTAGCAAGGGTATGCCCTGTGATTTGGGGGTAGAGGGTGAGATCGGCCAGCCTGGCCAGCAGTAGAGAGCTGGAAGGTGGCACTCCATCCTTGGGTGTGAATAGAGGCACTTGGTTGAGGTGGTGAGGAAAGCTGCCTCCTTGCCTCCACTCTTATGCAACAGGCAGGACCCACGAAAATGTGTGCATACACGCAGCCTCCCACTGTCACATGCAGATGGCCTTTGCCACCATGGTTTTCTCAAAGTTTATGTAGGCTTCAAATTCAAAAGGTTTCTGTGTTGCTTCAGTATTTTAGGAAAAGATGAGAGACAGAGAGAGAGAGAGAGAGAGACAGAGAGAGTCGGGGGGAGAGTATGAGGGAGAGAGAGGGGCAGAGGCAGGCAGGAGAGAGAGAGCTCGAGATGAAATTGAGACATGGAAGAATTTATTGCCCAGAAAATTCCATTCTGCTATCTGATTCAAAAAGTCCAGTCCCCCCAGCTTCGGAAAATCTATTTTCCACATTTTAATACCCTGCAGAACAGTCCTCATAACTCATCCGAGTGTGTTAAGCACAGTTTTATTAGATCTGAAACAAATTTTGGTGGGGAGATACTATAGGTCATTAACCATGGAGTAATTTTATCCTTGTTTCCCTAATGATGCCATAATGGCGAGCGAATTTCTTAACTAAAGACCAAAGAACATTTTGAAGGTCAGTTTCATCTGTGAGCTCCTTCAAGCGCTTCTCAGAGAAGATTGGAAAACTCGCCGATTTTTTGAAGAGTCATTAATAATGTGAAAGCTGAAAGCACCCTCCATTTGCGTTCCTGCTTTTTACCTTTTAATTTTATATCATCCCTGCTCAGAGCCCCGCTCCCACTCCTTCACCCTCCTCGGGACCTCCCGCCCATCTATCCACCCCACGCAGGGAACAAGACTGCCCGGTACCAGGTACCAGGCTGGCTGTGAGGGGGCAGATGGGGCTGCAGTAGGGAGGCAGGAGAGCTGGAGAGGCCAGAGACACCCCTCTGGCCAGGGCACCCCACTGAGATGGGGGGCCTTTGTAATATGTTTTCAGAGTGTGTGCACTGTGTAAGGGTATTGTTATAGGCATGGTGGGTGTCTGGTGTGTCTGCGTGTGTGCGCGTGAATGTGTGTTGTAGGGGACTGAGGTCTCTGGATTGCCTGCTGGCTGTGCACGCACATGTTGGGGACTTAGTAGACTCTAGAAGTAGGTGCCCCCTATTGGAAGTAGACTGGAAAAGGGGACTGAAAACCAACCCTGGGTCCAGTGGTCAGGGCTGGTTTTCAGTTCCCTTTTCCAGCCTACTCGGAAGGGCGGTAGGTCAGTTGGGGGACTTTTGGTCTGTTGGCATTGGCAACAGAGATAGGCACCCATGTGGAATGCTTGGGAATATTTATAGCATGCCATGGGCCTTTGTGTGTGTGTGTGTGTGCGCACGTGTGTACGTGTGTTTACATGCCCATGTCCTGAGAGTGGCGAGGTCATCAAGGCAAGAGCCCAAGGCCCCTCCCCACTAGTAAATCTCTAGACACTAGAGACGGTGACCATTATCCTGTCCTACCCCTCACTCCTTGGTCCACTCACCCCCTTGTTCCTCAGACTTGGAGCCCCTCGTTTTTACCCACATCACTCACCTCCTGATCTCAACCCCTGACTTCTTAGATCCCCTAATTCCATCCCAACCACCCACCCTGGAGCCCCCGGGCCTCCATCTCCAAACCCATATGATGGCCCCCATTACAGGGTGCCCAGCCAGGAGCTGTGATGGGGCAGCACTTCTGCGTGTGTGTGGGTTTGGGGAGGAGGGGGCGGTGTGGTGACACTCCATGCTCCCAGATGTGGTGGCAGCGATAATTCCAATTTTATGCCTTTGTTATGGCTTTAATCACTTTCTTTATGTGTTTTGTTCCAGCGATCAGGGAGAGACACCTGATAGGCAAAGAGGATACCAGGGGAACCATTTTTATTTGGAATGTGGTGAGAAGTCTAATTAGAATCTGAATTCTGCTGAGCCTTGAAATGGCCAGCACTTTATCCTGATCGCCTTAGATATTGTTTCGAGTCAATCATCTGTCATGGTGCGGCAGGAGAGCCTCTGCCTTCACACCACATTCCCTCCCGCTGCAGGCCCCGCCAGGGCACCCTGTGGGGAAGAGAACTCAGCCCCCACCTGCATAGGGGTGCCCCTCTTCCAGGGGCCCCTGTTTTGTATGGCTTCTCTCCCCTGGTGAGTTCTGTCTTTACTGGGATGCTGAATTTGAGCTCATAGAGGGTGGGGGTGCTGCAAGAAAGGGGTGCTGAAGGGCCTGAATTAGAATTAGGAAATATTGGGGTGGGACCGGGCTAGTCTGAGGTACCTCCTAAGTGCTCTCAGCACGTCAACCACCCCTAGCCTCTCCATCAGTGGCCTTCAGTTTCTCTCTCATCTCTTCACTGTCCCCTGAATATATTGTATCTCTCCCACCTGCTTACCCTACCCCAAACTCACCAATCCCATTGCCAGCCCCTCCCTGACCTGGCACTGGCCATGCGTTCACCTTCCATTCATTTCTCTGACTTGGCTCACTCTGGTCCTGCCACTGGAATGCTGCTCCTGTTGGTTTTTTCCTGTTTAGGACTTCTGCCATCTGTTAAGTCCCCAGACTGGTTCCACCTCCTCCAGAAAGCCTTCCCTAACTACCTGAACCCACAGTGCATGAGCTCTCTGAGAAGTGGGCCAGTAACAGCATGGGTGCAGCCTTCAGGGGCCACACTAACTGTACACACTCTCTCCCACTAGATTTCTAGTCCATTTATCTCCCTCCTGCCTTTAAATGGTTTCCAAATGTCCTCTCTCTTCTTCTTTCACTGTTTGAGTGATGTGTGTATATGTGTGTACATGCGTGTGTGCATTCCCTAATCCCCTCAAACTCCTTTGAATATGGCAAAATGTAAAGTAGAAATAAATATTACTTTTTTTTAATGGAGTCTCACTGTGTTGCCCAGGCTGTAGCACAGTGGTGTGATCTCAGCTCACTGCAACCTCCACTATCCAGGTTCAGGTGATTCTCCTGCCTCAGCCTCCTGAGTAGCTGGGATTACAGGCACCTGCCACCATGCCAGGCTAATTTTTGTATTTTTAGTAGAGACGGGGTTCTGCCATGTTGACCAGGATTGTCTTGAACTCTTGATCTCAGGTGATCCACCCGCCTCAGCTTCCCAAAGTGCTGGGATTACAGGCATGAGCCACTGCGCCTGGCATAAATATTACTCTTAATGATAATTTCAGCTGTCTAGCTGAACTGTGAGCTTCTCAAAGGCTGGCCATTTCCTCCCTGTCTCTTGCCCTTCCATAGCCTAACTGTGAGCACAGAGGATCAGGCACAGAGCAGGGAGCTGTATTATCACCTCCAGAAGGCCCCTGATCACTGAGGCTCTCCGCTTCCTCTCATCCCCCACCTCCCACCTTCTACCATACATCCGTTCCGTGTGGTAGATACAGGCATTGTGGGAGACTGTCAGTATTTGAAGCCAGTGCTGTTTCTGGCAGGAGGAAGGGGACATGTTCCATGAACAGTGTCTCCATAAGAGATAGCCTAGATGGTTGGTGGCTCCTTGGAGGAGATCTAGGAGGTCAAGGATCCCCATAGGGTCAATGTCGTGGCTCCTTTTTAGATAGCTGGAGTATTCAACGTCAGCTGGCTGGTCAGTGTACCCCATGTAGCAGAGTGTCCTCACTGATGGTCAGTGTCACCAGGAGCCTCATGAAGGGTCACTGCCCTCTAGAGATTGTCAGTGTAGTAGGCATGCCTTATGGATGGTCCAAGGGTCAGTGTGGCCAGACCTCCCTAACGAAAGATATTCACAGACTCAAAGGGTTCCCAGAAGACCCTTCTGAACTTCCTTACCTCTCCATCCCCACCTGGGCTCCACTTCAAATGCAATCCCTACTTGTTTGTTCCTGGGTAGTCTCATTCCTGACTTGCTCCTTGGCTCTCCCTAGTCCCTGAGCTCTGGGAAGGGAGTGGAGATGGCACCAGCAAGGTCTAGCAAATCATGGGGTTCATGGTCAGGACCTGGGGGTGGTTCTCTGGGGTGCGCCATTAGGACCCTAGTCCTTCCTCCCTCCCAGCAGCCCTCATCCAGAAGACATGGCTATATTGGTGGTACCACACTGAAGGATTGAGAGCTGCAGGGAGATGGCGGAAAGGGTTTAGAATTGGGGTCATTATTTACAAGGGAAGGCAGGACAGTGGCTGGAGAGACTTAGGAGCAAACTTCCTAGTGGGAAATTGCAATCTACTATTAACATCTAGGGAAAAATTAATATATCAGATGATGTGTGTACGCGCCCATGTGATGGAGGGTCAGTAGGTGAGGGGCTCAGGCCCCTGTAGGGAAGAAGGGGTGGCGTGTGAGGGCGGCTCATTCTCTGGCTGCTGTTTCCCCACCTACACAAGCTGGAGGAGATCAGGCTCTGGGTCCAGGGAGCACATGTGCTGGGTAGGGGTCCCAGTGGGTGGGAGGACAGAGATGCCAAAGCTGGTGAAGTCCTGGCCTCTTCCCATCTCAGACACCCTCGAGGCACTGTCCTCTCTCTATATCCTGAGGTTGGCTGCAGCAGGGGTAGATGAAAAGGAGGAGAAACTGTTGGATAAAAAGAAATTAAAAAAAAAAAGTAAGTGAAATATTCAAACTGGAAAGTGATATTATAGAAACTGCAGCCCACGGCTCAGTGCATTCAAATTTATTCAAACTCAGTGCCTGACAGTGATGGATGCGGCAGCTTTTCCCACAATATGGAGAAGGCGCGGGGGCATTTAGGACTGCGGGTCCCCTCCGGGAGGGTGGGGGCCCACACCACCTCCTGTGCCTAGCTCCTCCTAAATGGGAAGCAAGGTTCTGGGGCCTGTCTCCTCTGCTCCCCTGTTTCCCAGCCACATCCTGTATCCCAGGGTCCTGGGATCCTGCGGGCCTCGGCACCACCAGCCCAAGTGCTTGGAGTATGACCAAGGACACCAGGGAAAAGGATGGCCAAGCATGTCCAGGGGACGGCTGGACACAGGTGTAGACTGCATCAGAGAAGAGCGTGGTTGCATGGTCTGCAGCCAAATAAATAGCATGAACTCGACGAGCCCCCAGACATGCTGAGATCTCAGGGTCTTGGTGATCCCAGGACAGAGAGCAGTCCATCTCATTGATCTCCACTTTCCTCTCCAGGCCAGCTTGGCAGCCACTCCATCTAAGAGAGGGACAGGAGGGCCTCTGGGGAAACGGCAAGACTGGGGCCTGGTCTGAGCAGTGGGCAGGCAATGGAGTGTCTGTGAATGCTATGCCCTGGGGTGTCTCCTGCTCTCAGGAACTCCACCCACAGTTCCTTGCACAAGGATGCCCTGACCTCCTGTCCAGCCTCCTGACCAACAGACCCTACATCTGATTCTCAGGCCCCATCCCATGGGAACCCTTGGGAATACCGTCACCCCCTAAAGATCACTCCTCCCTTGGCTGCCTCGCCCTTCGCTCTCACCCACTCCTCTCTCAGCTCTAACACTCCTTCTCTGTCTCTTTTGCTTCCCACACACTCCACCAGGTATGGATAGAGTGCAAAGCTTCAGCTTCAGCTCTCTGCTGTCCCCTCCCTGCAGACTCTCAGGAGATCTCACACTCCAGCCCCTTCAGCAGGTGATGGAAACATCTACCTCTAATTCCAAGCTTCTCTTGAGCTCTAAGCCCACAATTCAGGCAGTGCAAGGCTAACTGTGGGAAAGCGAGCTCATAAGTCTCTCCTAAAACCAGCAACAACTTGTGACTCCCCTATTTTGTTAATAGCCCTATCACTCACTATTGACCCTCACAGAACTCTTGGAGCCTCTGTCTCCTTCCTGGTCCTCACCCCTATCTTCCATCAATTAACAAATTTCAGAGATACTTCCTGATGCCTTTTGCACCCATCTTTGCCTCACCGTCACCACCACCCCCATGAAGGTCCTTATTATGGCTCTTCTAGGTCACTTCAATTCAATCAACAAACTGTTATTGAGTGCCTGCCGCATCAGGCACCAAGTCAGGCGTCCTCCTCTGCCTTTCAGTTTTACTGTCTCTAATTGTTCTACACACTGCTGCCAGAATAACTCTCCTAAAGCACAGCTCTGATCATGTCACTCCCCTGCTCAAACACCCTCAACGGCTCCCCATTGCCTGCTATAGAAAGTGCAGACTCCTTACTCCGATATTCAGGGCCCTTTGTTATCTGGCTCCTGCCCACCCCTCTCTCCAAGCCTTCCCATTACTCTCCTCCATGCTTATATTTGCCAGCCAAATTGGACTCAGAGTGGTTCCCCTGAACATTCCCCACACAGCGACTTCCCACTTATGAGCATTCACTCATGTCCTTCCTCTGCCTGTGACAATCTCCTTCTGGAATGGCATCACATTCCAACACCCCAACTCCTCTCTGCCCGTCAATACTTTAATCCTCTGCAAGTCCTGATTCAAGCAAAGCCATCTTCTGAACATTACCTATAAATGTGTGCAAGGTGCCTGCTGGCTACTATAATTATTATTGCTATTATTATTCTCCCCCCACTCAGCAGTGGTTTCTCTTTTCTGGGAACCTTATAGGCCCTCTCCACAGCTTTCCTGGCTGCTGACATGGCTTTCCTAATACTGATATTGCTTGTATGCCTGCCCTACATCTGTCCTGGACTATAAACTTCTTGAGAGCCAGGACCAATAATATTCATTTGTGTCCCCCTCAGCCCCTAGCCCAGGATCCTCAGTAAACACCTGTTGAACAAGTGAATGAAGGAGTGAGTGAATGAACGAATACAACTAAACTCACTAGGACATGGCTATGTGACACAGACTTGGCTCTTCTGAGCTTCCTGTTCTGGACAGTGACCACCTAAGAGTTCCCTGTCATTACTCCCGGCCCTCCTGACATGTGTCCAGGTGAGCTGGGACGTGCGTGTGCAGGCTGTATGACAGGTGTGTCATCCCTCCAGAGCGAGAGGGGAGTGTGGCAGAGTTCAGCCTTCCCAACTCATCAATCAAAGGGCACTTACTGACAGCTCCTGAGAGCCAGCTCTGGGCTCTGCTGGTAGTGGGGGATGAGCGGGAGATGAGAGCTGCCCTCCGGGGGTTCCCCGTCTTGCTGATCCTCGTAGACTGGGCCTGCTTCTCCTGTGACTCTCAGACCACGGGAACTCAAAGGACTGCCGTGGTCACTGATGGGCAGGTGGATGGACCAGGCCGGCCCTTTCCTCCCAGCTGCCCTGCAATGCTACTTAATCCAGAAGTGGCTCTTTCACCCTTTTGGTCTAGATTGACTGCCCCGTCCAGACTTGGGGTACCCTGTTGCCTCCTGCAGAATTCTCTGTTACAGAGCCCAGAACCACACAGCTGAAAGTCACTGAATGGATGGGTGGATGGAAGCCGCAGCTAGCTGACTGAAGCAGCTGAGCAAACATCTGGAGGAACCAAGTGCTAACTGAGCACATGGGCACAAAGAACACTAGTTGGCATTTATTGAGCACCTACTACATACCAGGCACAGTGCTAAATCCTTTACCGGATGCACTCATTTACTCTTCCCTTCACCATTATGAGTAGGAACGATCATGATCCCATTGAGGAAGAGGAAACCGAGGCTCGGGGAGGTGAAATAACTTGTGTGAGCTCACCCCGCTTATCAGTGGCAGAACCTTGGTTCCTAACCTAGGCAAAATCTCGGCAGGGTCTTGCCTAAGCTCTGCCCTGTCCTTCAGTGACCTCTTGCCCAGCACGTGCGCTGATGAGGGACCTCCAGACTTAAGGTTTTTACTCCTCTTTTTTCGGTCCCTTTGGCAAAGTTCAGAAGAGGCCCGGTGGGAGCCTTTGTTTCCCCAGAAAGGGACTTCCCAGCCCCCTTAGCCCCTGTCCCTTTGAGGAGGGGGCGGCGCTCCCCGGGCCTCTGCTGAGGGGTCTCTGCGCTGGGGGCGCTCTCGGCTCTGGGGGCGCCCCCGCCCCCGCCCCCGCCCAGCCCCTTCCTGGCGGCCAGATACCAACAAACGCGCTAAACTCCGGGAGATTTACAGCGGGCGGCGGGGCGGCCGCCGGTGAGATATCTCCAAACAGCGCACTAACCACTTTCCATTTTATACCTCACCAGCTTTATAGCATCTTAAGGATTTCTGTGCACGGCTGGCTTCCCGCCCAGGGAAAAAACCCAGCCTTGTAAATAAATACTAAATATATATGAACAGAGACGACAGCGAGCGACGCGGAGGAGGGGAAGGGGGTGCGGGGCTGCGGGTTGGGGGGCGAGGGGGTGTGGGTAGCAGCGGGGGGCCGGCGACCGATGGGGAGCGGGGGGAGGCGGGGATATATTGGGGTGTCCGAGACAAAGGCGACAGTGAGAAAGCAGTTGACAGGCAGAGTGAGGGAAACTGAGCCGGCAACAGAGGTGGAGGCAGAGAGAAACAGAGATGGAGGCTGGGCGGAAATGCTCCACAGACAGCCAGTCTGTGTGTGTGTGTGTGTGTGTGTGCATGTGTGTGTGTTCGTGCTTGTTTGTGTGTGCAGGAAGTCCTGCTTATTAAAGCTTAAAGAGAAGCCTCCCCCCAACCCTCCCACCCATCTGTCCCACAGTTTGAGGGGATTGGGACTCAGGGATGGGCTACCCCACTCTGTGTGTGTGTGTGTGTGTGTGTGTAAGTATGTGTGTGTCCCTGGGGTTTGGGGATACTTGGTGTGGGTGGGACTGTACCAGGGTGGCATTGGGGTGTTGGTGGGCAAGTGGGCCGAATGTCTGTCGTGTGTGCAGGGTGGGTCTGGGTTAGGATACATTGGGGGTGTGAGGAGGCAGGTGAGTTCTGGGAGTGTGTGCAGCTTTGAGATTGATCGTGGAGAGCTGAGCGACGCATAGGTGTTCAGGTGCCTTTGAGTGTCGTGGGGTGGGTAGGGGCCTGGGGAGAGATGAGTCAAGAGGGTCTTCTCTCAAGATGGGCCTTGGAAGGACTACGTGTTGGGCCTGAAAGCAAGTGTCCCTTTGCGTGCTGGGAGCATCAGGGTTAGGTTTTGAGGTGATGCCAGGTGGTCTCACCTCCTCTTCCCCATCCTCCCTCCTTGAGTCTTTCCAGAGGTTCTGGAATTTTGTCTGCAGTGGCCCTGCGGGGAGGGTCCTGGTGCTGACTGAGCCCCAGCACTAGCCCTGCCCCAGCTCTGAGGTCTCTGGACGGGAGCCAGAGTTGAATTGGGGGGCAGGAGGGACCATCCTTTCCCCTCTCAGGGGACCCAGCGATCCCTTCTCATTCCCCCCTTGTCTTCGATATTAAGTATTCAAACCTCATTTACATCCTTATTTTTCAATTTGCTGCCACAGTAGTTTAATTTATTCGATATAATTTCTTTTTCTGAGGGGACATTAATCATTGCCCTGTGCTTTTGGGCGCCTGTGGGATCTCTGCGTGTATATGTGTGTGTGCGTGCACATCTGTGCGTGTGTGTGTGTACGATCTATGTGTTGGGGGTAGCTGTGTGTATCTGTGAGTGTGCATCTGCATCCATGTGTGTCTGTGCCGTTGCATATTTGTGTCTGTGTGTAAACGAGGCACCACGTAGTCTGTTTTGTGAGTGTTGTGTGTGAGAAAGCGTGGGTCTTTGTTGGGAGAGTGTGGGCGGGTGTGTGAAGGTAAGTGTGATGTGAGTGTGCTAACCTGGTCAAGTCCTCTTCTTCAGAGTCCTCCTGGCCCTTCCAGGATGTCAACAAGGAGGGGAGGTGGCAAAGTATTTGGGAGACATGAGATCCCTGTCACACCAGTTCTGGCCTCCCTTCGACTGAACTGCAGGCCAGTTTAAGGGCTCCCCCTACCCCAGGGCCATCTCGAGGTGGGCTGATCCCACAAGGATGGGTTCCTCCCATTGTCCCCTGCTGGGTCCAGCTGTTTTTCCTTTCCTGAGAGTGTGCCCTGGGTAGTTGTAGCTGGAAATGTTCTAGAGTCCATGGTCTTTCAAGAAAGTGAGAAAGACCAAGAGGTGAAGACAGACACAGAGATGGAGAAAGACAGGCAGGAAGGAGCAAGGCCAGCCATGGCAGGCGAAGAAAGAAAGAGGGAGGAAGAGACACAGAGAATGATGGAAAGAAGAGCGGGAGAGAGGGAGAAGTGAGCGAGCCAGCAGCGTCTCAGCCCATAAAGTCCCTGGAATGGGAGGAAGGGGCGAGGGAGACTCTCGCATCAGCTCCGGCTGGTCATGGCTCAGCGCAGCGTGAGGGCGGGGGCCAAGGGCTGGGGCTGCTTTTCTTCCAGGAGCTGAGATGAGTGAAGTGACTTGGGGGAGGCTTGTTTAGAGAGAAGAGGCAGGAGGAAGGGGTAAGTGGGAGGGAGGGAGGGAGAAAACCCCTCCTGGGGATATAATTCAGGGGAATGACTGAAAGGAACATTTCTGAGGCCGTTCAAGGATGGGGGAGGCAGCTCTCCAATGCTCCAATCAGCTCTCCCTTCCCCACTCTGGGCAAGTCCACATCTTTCCGAGACCCTCTTTTGGTCCCCAGCCCGAGAAGCCCTCCGTTTTCCTTCTCTGGCACATTTCTGGGGTCTCCTTTTCTCCCGGCGGGTGGGGCTTGGGAGTGACGGGGCAGAGATTGATGGGCAGGTCTGCAGCATGCCAGGTGCTGCGCTAGGATTGCACCTGTGGCATCTAATTTACTCATCGCAACAACTCCTTGGAGTGAGAATCGGTCACCCCACTTTAGTGAGGAAGAAAGGAGAGGTCAGGGACTTGCCCAAAGTCAGGATTTAAGTCAGATCCACCTGAGGCTGAGTGCGGAGCTGTTCCCACTTCCCTCTGCTGCCTGCTGTCCTGGCCACCACACAGGTACATGCGTACTCCCACACAAAATGGGGTCCAGGACCCAAGGCTAAAGTGGAGAGGCCTCTTGGGGCACGAATCCAGAGGCTGAGGGTACCTCCTGCACCTGTTCTTCTAGCTCTGCCACCCAGCTGTGAGTACTTTTCCCTGGAGAAGATCCGCCTGCTCCACTGCCTTCAGGTGTGAAGAAGCCCCAGGGCCCCTTTGGACCCTGCCTTCACTTTTGTCCAGGGTCCCGAGGCAGCTTCAGGACCCCTTCTGGAAGGTGGCAGCCAAACCCTCTGGCTCAGGGATGTACTGGCTCTGTCCTGGGACCTGGTTTCTGCTTCCAGGACCTGGATCGATTTCAAACTCAGCTTCAAGCAGCTATGACCTCCCATTTTAGCTTCATCCAGACAGCGGCCTGAGGCCCAGGGTTTAGAGGTGGAAGTTTCTTTCCTTTGGTCTAAAATTCTGCAAAATGGACATCATGGAACCTGACCATTCAGGTACCTACCCCAGCACTGAGCCTCCAAACACCTGATTATTTTGAATTCTACAGATTTATATATTCTAGTATCAAATGTCCAAACATCTGAATACCCAAGACTTCCAACATCCAAGCACTTGAGTGCATAGGACATGGAGCACGCTGGACCTATTGATGGAGTAGCCACAGGTGGAAATCCGAGACGGACTCAGGGTGGGGAAGGAGCTCTGTCTTCCTGGCTCCCTCCTGAGTCCCTTCAATTCTCCTGACCTCTTGCAGAGGCCACTCTGCCTTCCTCACCATCCAGGAGTTTGGCTTAGTCATCACCTCCAGCCCTCAGCACAGACATGGTGCACAGAAACCAGCACCCACTTGGGTCAATAACAACTGGGTGATCACAACAGGGGGTCTTTGGGCATTCAGGGGATGGGGGCAAGGGGACAGGCCTGGGGCCGGGGAGAAGGTAGCGCGTTCATTTGAATAATGGGCAAAATCAAATTAATTCTACATTAAATAGTTGTGAATAAAGGGTTGAAGTCAGCAGTTTCAAACTTGTTTTCCTTAATTACTTTCTGTGTTTAATGTCATTAAGAAGATTAAAAATTCATTAACAAGAGTACTAAAGTGGCAAATCAGGAAAGCGATCACTCCAGGTTAGAAACTCCGCTGAGGCCGCACTGTGAGTCTTCTGCAGGGGGGCGTGGGTGGGGGTGGGGGGGCCCGAGAGGGTGGGGGACAGACACACATTCACACTTACACAGTGACGTAGCAACAACATCAACACATATCCACACAGGCACACATGCATCTTCCGCTTGTCCACCCCAGGACTTCTGTGATTGTGGGAGACAGTGGATTCAAATCGGTCGCTAATCACATGAACCCTCTCCTAAGAAAGGGAAATAAAGTTCCAGCTTTTGTGACAGACAATATATGGCCACAGGAATACTGTCCGTCTGGCGGTCTCGGAGCTCACTTTCCTGTGTTCTGGTCATCCCTCTGTGTGCCCCCACCTCCCTTTCCCTCCCCTCCCACACTCAAGGGCTCTCCCAGGGCAAACCCGATCAGTTTCCTGGGAGGAGCTGCGTCTTTGAGGCTTAATTATCCTGGAAAAGGATCCCTTTTGTCTCCTTAGCTTGTGGGGGAGGGAGGTGAAGGTGGGGAGGGGTCACGTTTCCTTCAGGGACGGGGAGCAGGGAGACAAAGGATACACTGGTCAGGGCGAGGGTAGGGCAGAAGCAGATGGGGAAGCAGGACCCAAGTGTCCTAGTGTTCGAACCAGACCTTGATCCAACCGCACAGCCCCGGTCCCAGAGCGCCCCTGTCTCCTAACACCTCGCCCTCTCACTCAGCTTTTTCTCCCCATTTTGTTGGCTGACCCCTTCCTCCCAAACTCCAGACTCTGCCCCTGCCTTCCAAGTAGCTATCACAATCTCTCCAGCTCCATTTCCTTCTTCTTCTCTAGGCACCCCTGCGTCGGGTCTCTGTGAGTGTTTAGGTCACCTTGGGTACATCTGTGCCTTTGGAGCAATGGGGCTATGGGTCCGGTGGCTGTGTTGGCAACTAAGTGTGTGACTATGTGGTGTGTCCTTGTGCGTGTGCATGTGTGTGTGTGTGTGCAAGTACACCCGTGTCTGTGTGTGGCTGAGTGAGAAGGGCCATGATCTCAACTTGAGAATGCCATGTTAATCGTAAACAAAGGCCGTGGAGAAGCCTGTGACGGTTTGATTAGAATGAGCCCTTTTATTTTTTTGATGGGAAAACCAAACTCTAAGAAGATGAACTTCTACTCTCATGAACAGACTCAAGAGAAATAAAAACATAGGTCCACACCAAAACTTGTACAGGGATGTTCATAGCAGTGTTATTCGTGATTGCCAAAAAGTGAAAACCACTCAAATGTCCATCAGCTGACAAATGCATACATAAAATGTTGTATATCCATATAATGGAATATTAGTCCATTGCCATAAAAAGGAATGAAATACTGATTCATGCTACAACACAGATCACTATTGAAAACATGTTAAGTGAGAGAAGCCAGTCACCAAAAAAACACATATTGTATGATTCCCTTTATATGTAATGCAAATAAATAGGGACAGAAAATCAATTAGTGGTTGCTTAGGGCTGGGGCAGAGGGTGTTGGGGGAAAAGCGGAGTGACTGGTGATGGCAATGGGGTTTCTGGGAGTGATTAAAATGTTCTAAAATTTATTGTGGTGATGGTTGCATGACCCTGTGAATATACTAAAAACCACTGACTTGTACACGTTAAATAGGTGAATTGTGTGGTATGTGAGTTAGATCTTAATAAAGCTATTCGCCTGTAATCCCAGCACTTTGGGAGGCCAAGGTGGGCGGATCATGAGGTCAGGAGATTGAGACCATCCTGACTAGCACGGTGAAACCCCGTCTCTACTAAAAATACAAAAAAATTAGCCAGGTGTGGTGGCGGGCACCTGTGGTCCCAGCTGCTCGGGAGGCTGAGGCAGGAGAATGGTGTGAACCCGGGAGGCGGAGCTTGCAGTGAGCTGAGATCACACCACTGCACTCCAGCCTGGGCGACAGAGCGAGACTCTGTCTCAAAAATAAATAAATAAATAAATAAATAAATAAATAAATAAAGTTATTATTGAATAAAAAATGAAGTGGCTTGCTCAAAGTCCCACAGCAGTGAAAGGTGGAGCTGATTCTAGAACCGGATACCCTGACTCTGTGTTCTGTGTTCTTTCCATGAGCCCTATGATGCCTCAAACATGTTGCTATGGAGGCTTGAAGGCCAAGCCCTAAAGTGCGTGTGGGTGTCCACGTGGCATGCCGAGGCTTTTCTGTAGTGTTGTCAAGTTTCTACCTGAGATAGTGTGTCTTTTTATGTGTGTGTCCATATAGATGTGTGGCTTCGGCAGCTCTGTGGCCCTGCACACCTGTAACTGGGCCCAGGCATTTCTCTACAGTGAGTGTTTGTGCCTGCCCGGATACATGTCTGGGCTGCCCATGCCTCTCTGCTCATTGGCTGGGCCTCTGTCTGCATTTGTTTGTAGGTATATCTGTATGTCTGTGTCCATGAAGTCATGTGACTTCATGGGGATCTGTGTTCATGCGTGGCAGTGTTTCTGCCTATATGTGTCTCAGTGAGTGCCCATGAGTTGCTTGATGTGTTGGCCTATCAGTCTGGGTTCACCTACCTTCATCTCTGGGGCTCTGCACCAGTATGTAGTATGCTGGTGTCCACACAGGCCCATCTGTGGGGCCCATGTAGTGGGGCCCACAGACCTGTCCATCTGAATCTATGTGTCTGAGCCCCTCCTCCAGGCACCAGCCCCAGAAGGTGCCTGCCTCCCCACCCCTGCCTCTGACAGCCATGGAGGGAGCGTCACAGTAAATTCATGGCCGCCCGGCTGGGAAACAGGCGGCTGCAATGGAAAGAAAGCGTGGATTTGCATATTGAATTAAAATTAAGAGCTAATTATGCAAATAAATTATGACATTTGGCAGGAGAATTTGCTTCAAGATCATTTATTACGTTCTTTTTATAACAGTGTGAGCATTTAACGGTCAAAGACAATATTTTAAGGAAAAATTAACGCAAGATTATTAACCTAAAAACAATTCCACGTTAATGAGATGGTGAGCTGGTCCCCCCCACACACCTGGGCAGGTCTATGCCTAGGCTGGGAAGGCCTTTTTCTTCTCCCCTCCTTCCTTGCCCCAGTCTGCAGGGGGAGAGGGGCTAGGAGGCGACTAGGAAGGCAGAGGGAGACTTTGGGGTTTGTATCTTCTTAGGTGGGGAGGTGGGGAGGCCACATCTGAACTGAAACCCCGACTTGAGACCAAAACTCTGGACTGAGTTTAGGAGGCCACAAAGAGGATGAGCTAAGGCCCCACTCCTAGAGACCCCTAGTCTGAGGATGACAAACATGGCCTTGGCCTGGGGGAGCCCTGTTCTAAGGAGGAATACAGATCCCTACCCTAGAAATGACTCTGCCAATACCAGTTGGGATGGAAGCTGGAAGGCAGAGTTTAAATCGCCTGGTTATATGCTGCCCCAGGCAGCTCCCATCCCGTCCTCCCAGGTTGCAGAACCCCCAGTTCCCTGGAGTTGCAGACTGTGGGCACTCCAGGACTCTGAGCTCTCCACCTTTCCAGGCCCCATTGCCTCTCCATTTTCCCATGACCTGAATCTATCAGTCTAGCTTTCCTTTTGGGGGGTGGCAAGTAAAGGAGACCCTAATCTGGGTTTCCTTGGGGTCCCCAACCCATCCCACATCAAGCAGTGACCCCACAGAAGGTGGTAGGCAGTGTTCTCTCTGGGCCCCACTCTTCTCCCTGGGCCCCACTCTTCTCCCTCTGTTATGGCCTGAATGTTGGTGTCCCCCTGAATTCCTACATTAGAACCTAATACCCAATGTGCTGGTATTAAGAAGTGGGGCCTGGCTGGGCACGGTGGCTCACACCTGTAATCCCAGCACTTTGGGAGGCTGAGGCAGGTGGATCACGAGGCCAAGAGATCGAGACCACCCTGGCCAATATGGTGAAACCCTGTCTCTACTAAAAATACAAAAATTAGCTGGGCGTGGTGGCCCGTGCCTGTAGTCCTAGCTACTCAGGAGGCTGAGGCAGGAGAATCGCTTGAACCCGGGAGGTGGAGGTTGCAGCAAGCTGAGATCCCACCACTATACTCCAGCCTGGTGACAGAGCGAGACTCTATCTCAAAAAATAATAGTAATAAAAATAAAAAAAGAAGTGAGGCATTTGGGAAGTGATTAGATCACTAAGGCTCTCCCCTCATGAACTCATGCACTTATGAAAGGACATGAGGGAGCTTTTTGTCTCTTTTCCTCTTCCGCCAGGTGAGGACGCAGCAAGAAGCACAGGAAGGAAAGAGCGGGAGAGAGAGGGAGAGAGCGGGCCTTTACCAGACTTGCACTCTGCCGGCGCCTTGATCTTGAACTCCCCAGCCTCCAGAACGAAGAGCAATACATCTCTGTTGTTTATAAATTACCCAGTCTTGGGTCCAGGCGTGATGGCTCACGCCTGTAATCCCAGCACTTTGGGAGGCCAAGGTGGGTGTATCACTGGAGGCCAGGAGTTCAAGACCAGCCTGGCCAACATGGTGAAACCCCGTCTCTACTAAAAATAAAAAAATTAGCTGGGCGTGGCGGCGGGCGCCTGTAATCTCAGCTACTCAGGAGGCTGAGGCAGAAGAATCGCGGAGGTTGCAGTGAGTTGAGTTTGCACTACTGCACTCCAGCCTGGGTGACAGAGAGACACTCTGTCTCAAAAAATAGCAATAATAATAAATTAAATAAATAAATAAATAACCCAATCTCAGGGATTTTGTGATAGCAGCTTGGATGGACTAAGGCAGCCTCCCTGTGTGTGTGTGTGTGTGTGTGTGGCGGCGGGTGGAGAGGTGGCATCTGCTCTACCTGATCCCTATACTTGCTCTGTGAGCTACAGACTCTTTCAGGGCAGACTTTGTCTGCAGAGTGTGTCCGTAGAAGGGATCCTATGGTCCACTGGGTGAAAGCCTTGGGTTTCCCAAACTCTCTGCTCTGATGTAGACATACCCCCTGAGAGGGAGATGTTGTTACCTGTCATCGCTGGATGCCAGTATTTGGTTCTAGTTCCTCCTGGAACTAGATGCTTGTTTGCCACAGAGAGGGACAGCCACTGCCTGCCCTAAGTTACACCTCCAGACCTAGCATTTCATTTGACCAGATATCACTGGGCAGAGCAGGGTGGCATAAAAGACTACGGGTTGGATTTAGGAGACCCTTAGAATCAGGAGTCCTGAGGGCACATCCTTTCTCTGCCATTGACTGGCAGGACACATTGCCCCGGCTGGTGGTCTGCCCTTCCAGATCCATCCCCACCATTTTCCACCCTCCTGTGGCCCTGGGATGCTGGCCTGCACGGTCCGCATCAGCTAGCTCCCTTGGGATTGACCAAAAAGAGTTCACAGGAAGGGAGCTTCTTTAGCTCCTTCCCTTCCAGGTGGTTGCAGATTAGCTGAATTTCCCCAATAAAGGCCACAGCTCTCTAGAACTCTCCATACAGAGCTCTCTCCTTGTTCTGGTAACTTTTCTCCATTCATCTTTGTCCCTTTTAGCCCTGGTTTGGCCATGGCTTCCCACCGTTACTAGCCCCGAGATACTGTACCATCACTTATACTTTTCCTAATCCTTGCCCATACCTTTGTAAATAGTTGTTTTATTAAACTCTTGTCAGATGACCCAATAGGATGGAACATACTTCCTGATATAAAAGCACCTCAATTTCCTCATCTGCAAAACAGGGATGGTAATATACGCCTGACAAGTTATTGGTACACTTCCAGTGAGATAAATTGTTTCAAGGTGCTTTGTAATTTACACATCAGGAATCCAGATGCTTGTTTCCAGGTAGAAACTATACCAGGAATTAGGCTGGTATTGAATGCATCTCTGCTAAGAAGCTTCTGTGTGACCTTGGGTCAGCCACCACCCTTCTCTGAACCTGTTTGCTCATTGATAACAAACAAGAGCTAAACTCCTAACTTTAAGGTCCAGCTGTAGAAAGCGATGATTCTGTGGTCACTTAGCTGTTGAGGAAAGAGGGGTCAAGTGACTTACCAAAGGTCACATGGCAGGTTCCTGGCCACCTGCCTGAGAGTCTATCTGGGGCACAGAGCCTGATTGGAGTCCCACTGTTGGACCTCAGAGACCTTGGTGGAGTAGACAGAACCTGGCCAAGGTGCCCAGGCAGGAGGCCTGTCCCCCACCCTAGCGGCTCACTCTGTCTCCCAGGGCAGGGTGGACTATCCCTTAGAGAGAGAGGGTGGGGTTATTAATAATAATGCTAATAAGAGAGAAAACAAAGCCGGCAGGGCCTGAGCATTTTTTAAATAAAGAAATTTCCCTCATCTCGTGGTTAATTTAAAAGGTTTATTTCTTGAAATGAATCCTCTTCATCAAACCCCCCGATCCTTGAAGATCGGAGGCAACTGCGAGTGCCGGTAATGAATTGATTTGTAACATGAGCGACACGGCGCCCTCCCGCCCGTGCCCGCTGCGGGCCCTTAATCTATGGTGTTTAAGGGGAAAGGAGCTTCTCCATCTCTCGGCCTGAAACCCAGCACTAGGTAGTGTAGCCGGTCGCCAAGGGCCAGGCCCGGGCCCGGCGAATGCCCCCTCCAGCAAGGGCCCCTGTAGCAGACCGCACCCTCCCACCTCCCAGCACCTCTCTCCCCTCCTTTAAAAGGGAAGTCAAAAGAGTCCCATAGGCCAGTGCCACCCTCCACTAACCTGAGCCATCCATAGCCACACGGCCATTTGAACAGACACACAGCACACCCACACACACAGCTACACCAACCCATAATCAAACCACATTTGCACTTACCCACGCAATCCTACAAAGTCACATAAACAGTCTCCCTCAGGCATAAGATTCAGAAATATAATTACACAAATCACCCACACCTACTAACATAAGACATTCAGTCATAGAAATGTGTCCAGACACATAGGACCACACACCCTTCTACAGACCCACACTTCTATAGACATGACAATTAATTTGTGCATATTTAGCAATGTGGAGGTGAGGTAGCAGCAAAGCACAGCAGAAGGAGCATGGGCTTCGAGCCATAGAGCTGGGTGTTTGAATCTAAGTCCCACATGTCTGATCTGACCTCCCTGTCTCAATTTCTCTATCTGTAGAAAGGGGACAACTATATCTTCCTCATGGGATTCCTGTGAGGACAACATTGGATAATACATGTAAAGCTCTTTTTTTTTTTTTGAGATGGAGTCTCGCTCTGTCACCCAGGCTGGAGTGCAGTGGCGCAATCTTGGCTCACTGCAACCTCCACCTCCAGGGTGCAAGTGATCCTCCTGCCTCAGCCTCCAGAGTAGTTGGGATTACAGGCACTCACCACCACACCCAGCTAATTTTTTTTTTTTTAATTTTCAGTAGAGGCAGGGTTTCACCATGTTGACCAGGCTTGTCTCAAACTCCTGACCTCAGGTGATCCGTCCACCTTGGCCTCCCAAAGTGCTGGGATTACAGGTGTGAGCCACTGCACCCAGCCAGAAAGCTCCTTTTAAACTGTTAAATTTATGGCTGGCCACAGTGGCTCATGCTTATAATCCCAGCTATTTGGGAGGTTGAGGCAGGAGGATCACTTGAATCCAGGAGTTCGAGACCCCATCTCTAAAAATTAAAATTGAAATAAATTAGCCAGGTGAGATAGTGCACACCTGTAGTCAAAGATACTTGGGAGGCTGAGGCTGAGGCAGGAGGATTGCTTGAGCCCAGGAGTTTGAGGCTATAGTGAGCTATGATTACACCAGTGCACTCCAGCCTGGGCAACAGAGTGAGATCCTATCTCTAAAAAAAAAAAAAAAAAAAAAATCTAAACTGTTAGCTTCATGAAGGCAAGGACCTTTGTGAATGATATAATGTATTTGAATATTTTAATGTAGTTTAAGCATAGAGTAGGTGCCTAATAAGTGCTAGGTAATATTGTACTCATCATCTAATGCTGTATCCTCAATAACTACTTTAGTATACATTTAATATACATAACTACTTTGGTATACATTTTAAAATAAATACATGTTGTTATGCCTATCACGTAGCCTGAGTAACAGAATGGCAATTATGAAAAAGAGGGAGGAGGAGAAATAATTATCATTTAGTGAGTGTTTGCAATGTGCCTAACACTGTGCTAAATATAGTATGTTATTTTATTCAATCTTTACAGCAATACTATGAGATTGTTTCAATATATACCCATTTTGCAAATGAAGAAATTGGGGCCCAGAGAGGTTAAGTGACTTGCTTATTAAGATCACAGAGCCAGTAAGTGGAGGAGAGTGGATTTGAACCCAGGTAGCCTGACTCCAGAACTTGCTTAGGTTGTGAGTAATGCTAAAAAAAAAAAAAAAAAAAAAAAAAAAAAAAAAAAAAAAAAAAAAAATTATGTGAACAGCCTTGCCCTTAAGGAGGGCTCCTATGTCCATGCGACAAAGCCAGTTACACCTTGAGGTGTCTTTCTTGAAAGTGACCTTGAAGGTCTCACTGATCCTCTCAAAGTCATAAGCCAGAGGCTTGAAGACATCTCTGGTAGCAGGTCTGTGGCAGCTCTGGGTGCCTCTCAGGCCAGTAACCTGCCCCAGAATGGGCAAAACCTCCAAACCCAGCTGAGGACTTTCTGTCTTTCCACTTTACCACCCCATCAGCTGCTAACTGATCTTTGGTACAAATCTGGGTTTTTCTGCACTGAAACATCTTTAAAGCAGGCAAACCCACACCCAAAATGCCCCTGGGCGTGGGCACAGTGGCAAAATACTACCTCCTACCTTCCACCCTCCTGCTCTGGCTGCTGTCATTTTTCCTGCCTCCACCTGAGGGCCAGGATGGCCACAGCCCTTCACCTTGTCCTCAGCAGGGATAGTGACTTAGACACAGGCTGAATCCCAGATGGAGGAGCGCACTCAGGCCCAAAGCCTCCATGTGGTCTCAAGGCCAGTCTCCATCCGGGTCCGACTCTCTTGGGCTCCTGAGTTCCTGATAGGAGTTTCTTCCTCGTGGCCAGTCCCAGGAACAGTAAGGACTCAATGACCTTCCCAAATGGCCTCCAGGCCTCAGTTCAGCCAAATAGTCCCCAGGCAGCCCTGGGGAAACGAGGCACCCTATGTCCAACCTGGGAAACTCTGGGGACACCGGGCGACCTCTTCCCGCTCCCCGTACTGCTCCACACATCCATGTATTTTCCTCACTCAGAGGCACAGTGCCCGGTGGGCACGGGGCGGGGGCGAGGGCACGTGCTCCTCTCCTGTAACTTCCTAGAAGAAAATCATTTTTTATAACTGTTGGAATCCTGATTGAGCTGTCAAAAGTACATGAAACCAGCTACATAAATGGTAAACTATCCATCAGTCACAGGCCTATTTGTTCTGAGCCAGTATAAACATCACACATTTTTCTTCGAGATAGAAAATAATATTTACCCCATCATATCCAGGTAACTTGGCCCCCACTCCAAAAACAAACTTATTAGTCACACCAGTCTGCGCCCTCTTATCTCCCAAATCTTTTCATTCTTTTGCCTACTAGTCTTACCTCCCTTGAAACATTAACTCAGCTCAGTTATTCACCTTTCTCTCTGTTTAAAACCAGATTTAGCAACCCCTGAACAAAAAAACCCACAGTTAATAAATGCTAACAAGCCGGGTGCAGTGGCTCATACCTATAATCCCAGCACTTTGGGAGGCCGAGGGGGGTGGATCACTTGAGGTCAGGAGTTCGAGGCCAGCCTGGCCAACGTGGTGAAACCCCGTCTCTACTAAAAATACAAAAATTAGCTGGGTGTGGTGGTGTGCACCTGTAATCCTGGCTAATCAGGAGGCTGAGGCAGGAGAATTGCTTGAACTCAGGAGGTGGAGTTTGCAGAGAGCCAAGATCACACCACTGCACTCCAGTCTGGGTGACAGAGATAAAATAAAATAAAATAAAATAAAATAAAAACTAAGGAGAAACATAAAGGAAATCACTGTTTTTTTGTTTTTTTTTTAATGAGACAGAGTCTAGCTCTGTCACTCAGGCTGGAGTGCAGTGGCGTGATCCAGCTCACTGCAAGCTCTGCCTCCCGGGTTCAAGCCATTCTCCTGCCTTAGCCTCCTGAGTAGCTGGGACTACAGGCGTCCACCACCATGCCCGGCTAATTATTTTGTATTTTGAGTAGAGACGGGGTTTCACCGTGTTAGCCAGGATGGTCTCTATCTCCTGACCTCGTGATCTGCCCACCTCGGCCTCCCAAAGTGCTGGGATTACAGGCGTGAGCCACCCCGCCTGGCCTTAGGAAATCACTGGATTCCGGTGTACAGATTCTGGCCCACGGGTGATCGCCCAACATGGATGGATGTAGGGTCAGCCCTAATTTGCCTTCTGAGGAGTGGCAAGGTCCCTCTGTGCCCACCTTGTCCCTGCCCACTGGTCTAGTGTGGTAAGAATGAGAAAAAGAATTCACCCACTCTTTTGTGTGAAATGTCTCCCCCTGCACACCTGGGCAAGGCTGTGTCCCTTACAGGCACTCTGGACTCAAGGGAACACATCCCAGAAGTTTGAGCCAGCTGAAAGGGGCTGCAGATCCCTCTCTTACTTCTTCTTCAGTAAGAACTTGACCCAGGGCAACGGCCCCAGCTGCCAATGATAGATATGTAAGGGTGGGTAAATGGATGGTTGGATGAATGGATGGATGGACAAATGGACAGAGAGACAGATTGATACTTACATGCAAACGTACCCTTACATACAATATCCCCCTGCCGAACAGACAGACACATTCAGTGCAGCCTAGGAGTTAAGCATAAGGCTCTGCTAGCATCAGTTAAACCTCCCTGCTCCACTCATCTCTGGAGGTGTGGCCTTGGATAATTAGTTAACCTTGCTCAGCATCTTTCAACAGGAAAATGAAAATAATAATATAATCTACCATGTAGGGCTGTGAGGAGTCAATGGTAGTCATGGTTAGCACAGCACCTGGCATAGAGTAAGTGTTCAATAACTGATTTCTATTGCTATTGCCATTAGATTATACATACTTTGCACACACTTTCATAAGCACTTATACACACAGGAACCTCTTAGAAACTTAGATAACGTGCACACATTTGCAAACACGCACATACTGATGAACATATAAGCCAACATGTAGCTGGGCAGCACAGAGTGGTGGCTAGGTACACACTTTGTGGCAATTGAGGTCAACACCAAGCTGTGCCATTTGCTAGCTGTGAGATTTCCAGCAAGTTACTTAACCGCAGTGTTCCCATTCTATCAAATGGGAAGAATAAAAATAGCTCCTCCTTCGTAGGATTCTTGTGAGGGTTAAATTCATTAAATATTTACAAAACACTTAAAAACACTGTGTGACAGATTCTAAACACTGTATGTTTGAGAAATACAAATAAATCCCCCACCTTGTAAACAAATACCTGTCAAGCTCCTAGAGTTTGCATAACACTCTTAAAGTATTATCCTGTTAGATCTTTTCAGTAACCTTTGGGTCAGGATTAATATTATCCCCACTTATAGATGAGGAAGCTGAGGCTAAAAGAGATCAATGATCTGTATAAAACCTGGCAGCTGGGGAGCCAGTGAGTGGTAGATAAGCCAGGCCTCTTGACTTTAACTTCCATGTTCTTTTCACTAAGCATCAGATACGCTGAGTGTGTGTGTAGCTGGGTATGTGGATTAGGTTTTCTCTGCCTTTGTTATCAGGGCTCCCCAGCCCTCCTTCACCTCTTCCACCTGCCCCTACCCCCAGAAGATTCCCCACCCCCAGGAAATGGTCCAAACCCGTAGTTCTCAAAGCATGGTCCTGGACCTGTCGTATCAGCATCATCTGGGAACTTGTTAGAAATGCAGATTCTTGGGCTCTGTTTCAGCAAGAAGTGCTGGAGCAGTTCAGGGGGACAGGGTGGACTAGGGGGAAGCTTCTGGAACAGGGGAGGCTTGGCCTGGGCCTTGAGTGTCGGGTAGAGGAGAGAGCCCTGAGGAAGTGGGAAATGCACCGTCTGATAAGAGAAGCTCTGGCTGCTGAAGTGATGTTCTAGGTGGGGGAAGTGGGGGGCACGAGAGCTAAGCTGAGTCATTTGAGTGTCTTTTGATTTCTCCTAGACACTGTACCCTGCTAGGTGGTCTGTCTTTGAATATCTGAAAAAAGGCTTTGTAGAAATTTATCTCTCAAGACAAACCCCAAAGACCCTCCCCTGCAGGGTCAGAGCATTGCCAGAACTGGGGGTGGCCTCCTCCTATCCCCATGCTCTCTGGATTTGCCCCCAGAGTGGCAGCCTCCAGCCCTGAATGACTGTGGGGAACCCCAGCCTCATTCCCACCAGGCCCAGATTAATAAAGTAGGGGGGTTTTGCAAAGAGAATGGGAGACAACTGTGGCCTTCTCCCCACTTCTCCCCTGGGGCCTGAGCCAGGCCCAGCAGAGGCACCCGTGTGACCAGAGGCCCTGCCCAGAGTGGGGCTTCCTCCATGTGCATCCCGTGTGTACACGTGAGGCTGAGACTCCAGGCTGGGCAGAGTCCAGGGTGAGCTGGCCAGGGGCTCAGGGGTGGAGAAGAGCGAGCAGCAACCCCCTGTGTCCTGCCCGGGGCTACCACTAGGAGGCTAATGAAAAGGGAAGATGCAGGCCAGGGCTTGGGCCAGCAGGAGACAGCAAGGGGACAATGTGAGGCAGGAGGGAGGTGGCCCTCAGGCAGGGACAGACAATGTCCCCATATGGGAAGCAGACGGAGCCTCCCCGCCCCCCTTGGTCCGGGGGCCTCTGCTGCAGCAGGCAGTCCTCGCAGCTAAACACCGGGTCATTTGTATCCAGGAAGATGGGCCCGCTGAGCTGCGGCTGGGAAAGGAGCAGAAGGAGGGTGAGCTCAGCTCACCAAGGTCCCCACGAAGGACTTTGGCAGGACGACACGGAGCCACGCGTGCACCCCAACAGCACTCATGCATGCACCCACAGTAAGATCGCTTTCTGCTTTTTCTAAATCTTTTAAAATTACACCGTAATATATGCTCAAAGTAAAAGATTACAACAATACAGAGAAGTATGCAGAGTAAAATGTGAAAATTACCCCATCGTCGCAACCCTACCACAACTCCCTTTTTCAGAGGCAATTACTTTTAATACCTGCCTTCAAGCAAAGGCTGCTTTCTAATGTAAGACCATGGTGGATCTGTCACCAGACACAGGCAGCTTCACTCTCCAGTCAATGCCAGGCTTTCCTTGGAACAGAGCACTGCGGAGGGGCGGCTAGGATGACGCAGAGGTTCACACAGCCTCCCTGCCTGTGACCCAACTGGGAGACATCTGCCCAGTGATCCCAGGCTTTAAATCATCCATCATGATTCCATTTCTACCCAAGGTGATCACCTCCTGACAATTTTTAAAATCTTCTGTCTTTACCTATTCATGCCAAACCCCATTTTTAGTTTTATAAATTTTTCTCTGTCTTTAAAATTTAGGTCAGCTTGTTTGCTATTGCTCATAAATTATTTTTGCTAGTGATCAAAAGCTACGGATAAAATGTTTATTTTATTTTATTATTATTAATATTATTTGAGATGGAGTCTTGCTCTGTCACCAGGCTGGAGGGCAGTGGTGTGATTTCAGCTCACTGCAACCTCTGTCTCAAGGGCTCAAGCCATTCTTGTGCCTCAGCCTCCCCAGCAGCTGGGAGTACAGGCATGTGCCACCATGCCCACCTAATTTTTGTATTTTTAGTAGAGATGTTGTTTTGCCATGTTGGCCAGGCTCAAACTCCTGACCTCAAGTGATCCGCCCACCTCAGCCTCCCAAAGTGCTGGGATTACAGGCGTGAGTCACCGCACCCCGCCAGATGAAATGTTTATAATTTCACGGTGATTGAAGTCCTGCAGCCTTTTGAGCCTCAGGCCCTCGCCAGGCTGTCCACTCATCTTCTGGAGGTGAGAACTGAGCAGAGGTCCTGCTCCTCTCTGGGACAGCCCCAAAGGACACTCTCTCTGGGACTAGAGATCCCATTGTTTCTTCCCTAGGGGAGGGAACAAACAATTATTGGGCCCCTACTATGTGCCAGCCCCTTCCTTATAAGTTGTATCTGTCAGGACTCATTTGGTTGCAAGCCACAGCAACCCCATTTTGAATTAGTTTAGGCAAAGAGGGGTATCTACTGGAAGAAATGGGAACATCTCAGGTAATCAAGTGTAGGTACAAATAATCAAGGAGTGGGAAGGGCAGAGAAGGCATTGAGCTTCTGGAACATTCAGAGCAGGACCCGGATGGACACCAGGATGCTCTCTCTGGGGTTTCACCTGCAGCTGCCATCACCAGGGAAGGTTCAACTCTCCCCTCAGTTCCTTTGTGAGGGATCCCAGAGAAGGACCCAGATTGGTCCCCACAGGTCAGGTGTTCAGGTAGCTAGGGGTGAGGTAGGAATAGGAGACTCTCTGAGACCACATAATGGCTTCCAGAAGGAGAGATCACCATTCCCAGGGGAGTTTGGCCAACAATACTGGACGTCTACTGCAACATGTCAGTTTTTTTCTTCACAAGTCTGTGAGGTAAGAATTGTTATCATCCACATTTTACAACCCAGTAAACTGAGACTCTGGCCACCAACTAGTTAGACCTAGAGCCTGAATCCAGGCTTGGCTTGGGCTTGGGCTTGGGCTTGGGCTTGACACATGGAACATCAGCTTCCTCAAGCGAAAGAGCAGTGAGTCAGTGTGAAACACCTTTCTAGAAGATGCATGCCTGGTGCTACACTAAGCTGTGTGGGGCAGTCAGAGATGGGTCAGGCAAGGCTGACATGTAGTGGGAAAGGGATCACAGAAGAGGGTCCCTTCTTATTAGATGATCATTAGGGAGGTGACATTTGGCCTGCTCCTTGAAAAAACAGCAAATAGACCAGTTTGGCCAAAGCTTAGACTATGGGCAGAAAAGGAACTGGAAACAGAGCCAGAATGATAAGTTTGTGGCCAGCCTTGACTGGAGACAAAATTACCTACAGGTTAAGGGTACAGAGTTTGGGACCTCAGCCCAAAGTGTATGATCCTGGTAACTTATGTAGGCTCTCTGTATCTAGTTTCCTCATTTGTAAGATAGGATGAAATAGCTGGCTGGGCTAGGTGGCTGACACCTGCAATCCCAGTGCTTTGGGAGGCCGAGGCGGGAGGATCACGAGGTGAAGAGATCGAGACCAGCCTGGCCAACATGGTGAAACCCCGTTGCTACTAAAAATACAAAAATTAGCTGGGTGTGGTGGCGTGCACCTGTAGTCCCAGCTACTTGGGAGGCTGAAGCAGAAGAATAGCTTGCACCCGGGAAGCGGAGGTTGCAGCGAGCCAAAATCATGCCACTGCACTCCAGCCTGGGGGATGGAGCAAGACTCCATCTCAAAAAAAAAAAAAAAAAAAAAAAAAAACAGATGAAATAATAAAAATGGTTACTTCTTAGGATTATGGTAAAAATGGAATTAAATCATATATGACAATAATGCTTTTAAGGGATAACAGTTATCCCAATATTAATACACACTGGGAGCCACTGAAGATTTCCAAGTTTGGCTGTGTCATTGTATTAGTTTCCTGGGGCCACCGTAACAAACAGCCACAAACTGAGTGCCTTAAAACAACAGAAAATTATCCTTTTACAGTTCTGGAGGCTCAACATCAAAAATCAAGATATGGGCCAGGTGCAGTGGCTCACACCTGTAATCCCAGCACCTTGCGAGGCTGAGGTGGGTGGGTCAGGTGAGGCCAGGAATTTGAGACCAGGCTGGGAAATATGGTGAAACCCATCTCTACTAAAAATACAAAAAATCAGCCAGATGTGGTGGCGCATGCCTGTAATCCCAGCTACTCAGGAGGCTGAGACAGGAGAATCGCTTGAACCTGGGAAATGGAGGCTGCAGTGAGCTGAGTTCACGCCATTGCACTCCAGCCTGGGTGACAGAGTGAGGCTCCATCTTAAAGAAAAAGAAAAAAATCAAGTTATCAGAGGGCTATGCTCCCTGAAAGTCTTTAGGGGAGGACCCTTCCTTGCCTCTTCTGGCTTCTAGTAGCCCCAGACATTCTTATACTTGTGGCAGCATCACTCCCATCTCTGCCTCTGTCCTCACATGGCTGTCTTCTCTCTGTGTCTGTGTGTCTGTGCCTTTGCATGACACCAGTGTCCTTATAAGGACACCAGTCATATTGGATTAAGAGCCCACCCTATGTCAGTAGGACCTCATCTTAGCCTGCATCGGAATTACATCTTCAAAGCCCCTGTTTCCAGAAAAGGTCACGTTCACAGGTACCAGAGGTTAGGTCTTCAACAAATTGGCAGGGGGAGTACACAATTCAACCCATCATCAGAGCTGTGTTTGGACAGATAGATTTAGTAGGGGTCATGGGACAAGCTACATCCTAGAGATAGGTGTCGAGGAAACCACTCAGTAGGCAAGAAATGAGAGGACCTGATTTGGGCCAGTGGCAATGAGGACAAAGATCTTCCAGGACCTGACAGTTGATTGGATGAGGAGGAAGTGAGGAAAACATAACACGTGTCAAGGGCATGGGCTTTGGGGGCAAAACGAGTAGATTATTCAGAGGCTCTATAATTGGAAGGATGGAAGGAGGAAGGAATGAGGAGGAAGATGAGGGGAGGGGAGCCTCATAGACTCTAAGCTCTCTGAGGGCAGGGACTGCATCCTTCACTTGGTATCCTCAGTGCCTGGCACAGTGTCTGGACATAATATGTGCTGGAGAAATGTTTGCCAAAGAAATGAACGTGTTCAGTCTTGCACATGGGGAATTTGATGTACCAGCTGAAACAGGCAGGTGGAAATTTAGGCTTGTCATTTGGGAGATAGAGTTGGGGGTTAGAAATCTCAACTGGGTATTTATTTCCAGAGAGACGATGGGTTGAGTTGGGTTTGACAGTGCTTGTGAAAGGGCAGAGAGGGGAGGGAAGAGGTTTGAGGGAAGAATGGTTAGGCAGAGTTAAATTTAGGGGTTGGGAGAAAGCAGAGGGCTGTGGAAGGCCAGATCAGGAACTTCAGAGATGGAGGAGCAGAAGCAGGGAGGGGCAATGTCATGGAAATCAAGAAAGGAGACAGTTTCAAGGAGGAGGGGTGGAGCTGCTGCCAAATGCCGCAGAGGTCGAAGAGAAGAAATACCAAGAGGAGCCTGTGGATTTGCTAATTAGGAGACTGGCAGCAGTGGCCCCACCTGGTTAGGGCAGGGGGATGTGAGGGGAGGCTACTCTGGGCAAGGAATCCAAGGACAGGAATATGTGCTTTCCGTGTGTGCATGCGCTCTATACTCTGTCCTCCTTCGTGGACCTGGGCAGTCTGTGACAATCAAGAGTAAAAACCAAAACAAAAACACGGTGGTGGGAGGGGGGTGGTATGCATGTCCGGACTCAGAGTTTGCAAGTCAGGAAATGAATAACATGGGGGTGGAAGAGACAGTTCAGAGAAACGGGGAGTAGTTTTTAGTGACAGGCGAATTTTCTTTGAGGGTGGAGAGTGGAAAGCAGCAATGGCCCAGGCAGATGACAAACCAATGCCCAGCCCAGCCCAGCCCTCCGCAGACCTCCCAGGTCTGTTGCACCTGCCCTGCAGTGGGGGTGGGTGAGGGGCGTGAGGCCTTCTCCTCAGTCATTTAGTCCCCTGGAGTCCCCGTGACTGTCAGTCTGGGTTATCACTGTGTCCCTGGGGCCTGCACTAGTGCCTGGGATGTAGAAGGCACTCAGTAAATACTCAGGATCGGAAATAGCAACATCACCAGTAGCAGCTAAGATAACCTATGAGATGATAAATGCTGTTGTTGTTGTTGTTGTTTTGAGATGGAGTCTCACTCTGTTGCCCAGGCTGGAGTGCAGTGGTGCAATCTCGGCTCCACCTCCTGGGTTCAAGCAATTCTCCTGCCTCAGCCTCCCGGGTAGCTGGGATTACAGGCATGCGCCACCTATGCCCGGCTAATTTCTGTATTTTTAGTAGAGACAGGGTTTTACCATGTTGGCCAGGCTGGTCTCGAACCCCTGACCTCAAGTGATCTGCCTTGGCCTCCCAAAGTGCTGGGATTACAGGCGTGAGCTACTGCGCCTGACCGAGATGATAAATGTTAAGTGCCTGCCACTTACTATATGCCAGGCACTTTGCATTTATTATCGCATTTAATACTCACAACAGCTCCCCAGGGTAGGCACTATTATTATCCCCACTTAACAGGTAAGGAAATAGGAGTTCTGAATGATTTAGTAAGTATCTAAAGACCTCGCAGCTGGGAAATGGTAGAATTAGGATTTGAACGCAGATTCGTGTCACCCTAGGACTGTCAATCTTGACCATTATGATTATTACACTGCAAGAATATATGAATCTGGCTGGGTGCACTGGCTCACGCCTGTAATCCTAGCACTTTGGGAGGCCGAGACTGGATCACTTGAGCCCAGAAGTTCAAGACCAGCCTGGGCAACATGGCGAAACTCCATCTCTACAAAAAATATAAACATTAGCTGGGCATGGTGGCGGGTGCCTGTAGTCCCAGCTACTCGGGAGGCTGAGGTAAGAGGATCGCTTGAGCCTAGGGGGCGAAGGTCACAGTGAGCCAAGACTGTACCACTGTTTTCCAGCCTGGGCAACACAGCAAGACCCTGTCTCCAAAAAAAAGAATCTGTGAATCTGTGTTTGTGCTAGTGGAAGGTGGGGGTTTCATGGGAGGAGAATGTAACCTGTGTCTGTCCTGTGCATTATGCATTTATTTGTGGGTGTCCACAAGGTATATGCATCTGTAGGTCCTTGTATATGTGTGTCCGTGTGTGAATGTTGCACCTGGATTCAGCGTGTATCTGTGGGTTTGAGTACAGATGCTGTTCCACATCCTACCCCCAGGTTTGAGCTCCCCAGGTCTCCTCTGCTTGAGGCAATGATTGTTGAGTTTGGCTCTCAAGTGTGTTCAGAGCTCAGTCCTGATCCCACCTCCCACTCAGAGGGCCTATAAGGAGGTCCCTGTCCCCCACAGTCCTGCTCATAATTCTCCTTCCTTGTTTAAAGGGGCCAGTGGGTTTAATGATTAGTTACCGCCTTGTCGATATTCTCACCCAGGGAGAGGATGAATGGTGAGGCACTGCCCCCACCCCAACACATACACACACACACACACACAGTGGCAGATTAAGGATGAGGGAAGGGACCCTTCAGCAAGGGGTGTAGGGGGAGGGCAGCTCCAGAGGAGGCTCTGCAGGGACACTGAGATTCTTCAGTTGCTCCCACAAAGGTGGAGGCCCAGAGACAGAATGAGCCCCCTCCAAACACTTCTCCCACAATCCTCTCTACTCCTACTCCTCCAGGTTCTGGGAGGCAATGGGAAGACCCCCTGGGGAAGGGAGCCCCTTCTTAAGGCAGAGAGCATTCCGGTCCACGTTCTCTGTCGTGGACTCAAAGGTGGTCTACGTGTGTTTCTGTGTCTGTGAGTTTCCACCTTCACGTGCTTTAGTGACCAGCCATCCACGTGTCTGAATGTGTAATATGGTCCACAAGTATACTTGGATCCTTATGTCCCTCCGTGTTCATGTGGCTGTAACGCCCACAACCATGTGTACACACATACATGGACCCATGCTGGGGTATGCGTGTCTGCAGGGGTGAGTGCGCATGTGCAGGTGTTGTGTGTTGGCGGTGGGAGTGGGTCTTTGTCCTGCTATGTGTACTTCTGTGTCCTTGCACTTCACAGTTGTCACGGTAGCTCTATTTCCTCCTCTGGGTCCTGAGCGCCCTTGCTGACATCTTGTGGAGCCTGTTGTCTCTCTGTGGGGCGGGTGAATGGCATTTCCATCCCTCTCCTTCTCTGGGCTTCAAAGGCATGGTGACTCAGACACCAAGCTGTGGATCCCCTGACCCCCACCCCCAATCTTAGCTCACTAGGAGCCTCCCTGCTGGGCTCCTGAGTCCTCGTGGCCTTGCACTTGGGTCTCTTTGTTGCTCAGAGGGTGTGTCCACACTACCCTCAGTAGGTCCTCACTGCCCGTGCCTGGAGCCTGGTGAACTCAGTCCACACATGTTCTGCCGCCCAGCCCCTGCCGAGTCTCCTGTTCTCACTCACATCAGAAGCTGAATGAGAACACCATATCCATTCAGTGACTTACCCAAAGATATTTTTCTTCGGGGCAAATTCCAAAGCACCCGCATACTTCATAGCTTATGATTCCTAATTGCTGTAACCCCACAACTCAGAACCTTTCCCTTTGACTCTGCAACCTGAGCTCACTGGATCCAGCCCTGGAAGAAAGGGGAAGAAAGAAGGGACTGTACCCTCAGTTGTTCACCTTAGGTTAGGACTCAGAACCTGGGGAGGAGAGACCGAGGGCCTGGAGCCGCTGAGGAGAAGGACAAGAAGGGTATGCAGGGAGGCGCTGAGCCTGGCAGAAAAGAAATGCGAGAACTCAGGTCCATCCTCCCGCAGTCCCCTGCCCCTGCCGCACACACTCACACACACACTCACCCTGTTGGAAGGTGACATTTGCTATTAACCTTATATTGGGCCATTTTGTAAATCAATGTCACTTACATTTAATAACAAGTGTAATCAAAGGAATTATGCAAATTTAATTTGATGCTTCTTGAATTATGCAAATTCGCGGTGCCCATAATGTTCTCTGACATGTGCCCGTTGGAGAGAGAGAGAGAGAGCGAGGGAGAAAGTGGGGAGGGAATGGAGGAGGGAGGCTAGGACTGGGACTGAGGGAGGGGAGGAGGCTGGGGGTGGGCTGGGAGTTGGTGGAGGGAGAGGCAGGCAGGGTGGGGGAAGGCAGCAGAGCAGCTGTGGCCCCAGGTGCTCTCTGTCATGGGTGGGAAGGGGCGGACAAGGTCTGGTGCCTCCACCTTCTCTCTGTTCCTCTTTCTGCCTCCAGAGGCTTTTACCCCCTTTCCCCTCCCTGGACTCAGCATGACCTTGCTGGCCATTTGTCCTCAATGCCTCCTTCTGTGAAATGGGAGTGGCCAAAAAGAGCTGACTGCTCCTGGAAGCAAGACTCCTAATAGAACTTGGTCCTCTGAGAGGTCAGCAATCCCCAGCCCCCATGGTGGGTGACCTGTTGTGGCACTGTGCAGTAATCTGATTGTTTCGTTGTTGCTGTTCTTAATGGTCTTGAAGTCCTGGCAGAGGAATTGCACCACCCACCACATGACAACAACAACCTGCCGACTCACTCCCAGGCACATATTGTAATATTCTAACATAGCAATAAAACACACATGGTGACACATGCATTTACATCTGAGATGACAGCCACACACACACCATTAAAACAGCAGAAACATACACAGTGAGACCATCAAACTTGTGCCCAATTGCTTCCAGAGACCCATATAAAACCCACAGATACAAACATTGAGGTGCCCACTCCAACACATGAATATTCAAAATGTCACCTGGACACACCTGGGCCCAAGGGACATTGATTCTAAGCTGTATACCTATGCCAATGCATGCTGATGTTCGTGGCTAAGCATACACTAACACTGACATGTGGATACACAAGGTGCATTCCCTGATGCTGACACCCTCACTGACTCCTGAAGCAAACTCAGTGGGTCCAAGAGGCTTCTAGCTGGAACAGGAGCCCCTTTACTGGTCAACATCTGTGTGAGGTATATTGGGCGCTGCCCCCAATCTATTCTGGGGTAGGGCAAATATCATGACACCTTGAAAGGACTTCCGTAGTGTGAAGACCACCAGGTAATGAAATTGTTGGGGCCAGTTGATAGGGAGAAACCACCCAGGACATGACACTGTTCCCCAAACCCTGGATGCTGGTCAGAGTCACTGAGGGACCTCTCAGGAAGTTACATCAAAGTTCCAGGTGTGGACCAACTGCCCAAACTGTCACCTCCTCCACAGTGCCCACCTGCCCCTAAGGCTGTCACAGACTGGCCCAGGGCCCTATGTGAGTTGATGGAGCAGAGTCCTGGTGGGTCCCTCTTCCCTGTGTTGTGGGTGTAGAGAAGTCTGTCCCTTCCCTGAGCTGTCGCTATGAATCCTCAAGGAGTGTAAGACTACACGGCAAGCACTCTAGGTATCACCAACTGCCATCATTTTTTTTTTTTTTTTTTTTTGAGACAGAGTCTCACTCTGTTGCCCAAGCTAGAGCACAGTGGCATGATCCCGGCTCACTGCAACCTCCACCTCCCAGGTTCAAGCAATTCTGCCTCAGCTTCTGGAGTAGCTGGGATTACAGGCACGCACTATCATGCCCAGCTAAGTTTTGTATTTTTAGTAGAGATGGGGTTTCCCCATGTTGGCCAGGCTGGTCTCGAACTCCTGACCTCAGGTGATCCACCCGCCTGGGCCTCCCAAAGTGCTGGGATTACAGGCATGAGCCACCGCGCCTTGCCGCCATCATTATTCTTAAAACATTCCTTCTCCATGTGCGTTCTATCTTGGGTTTACAGATGACACTCTATTTCTCTCTACTCCTTTTTCAGCCCTACTCTCATGCTTGGTGTCTAGTGCCTTGTTTTTACTAAGACATCTTCTGTACTCTTAATTAGATTAAGTGATTAGGGGTTTGGTTGGTGTTGGGGAGTTTAGGGGTCAAGGTGTGTCTGTCAGTGAGGGTGGTGGCAGTGGCAGTGCACTTGTGTATAAGTGTTACTATGTATCAGTTATGAGCATCATTATGTCTCAGGGTTTCTGCTTATCATTTGTCTATCGTTGGATCATTTGCAAGTTCAAGGGTTAGAATATGTTTGCATTTGCTGTTTCAGTTTATTTTTGTGTCAATACTGAGTATTTTGTTTCTAGATTGTCTTCATGTGTCATAACCTGTGAATGTGTTTCACCTTCACCTATGTGTCAACATGTTTGAGTTGTCACAGAAATTGTGTCCCTATGTTTGCCTTCATATAACATGCAAATAAGTGAATATTTAATATGTCACAATATGAATATCATCCTGTTGGGACTTTTTTTTTTTTTTTGGAGTTTCACTCTTGTTGCCCAGGCTGGAGTGCCATGGCACAATCTCGGCTCACTGCATCTTCCGCCTCCCGGGTTCAAGCAATTCTCCTGACTCAGCCTCCCAAAGTAGCTGGGATTACAGATGTGCACCACCACACCTGGCTAATTTTTGTATTTTTAGTAGAGACAGGGTTTTGCCATGTTGGCCAGGCTGGTCTTGAACTCCTGACCTCAGGCGATTGGCCCACCTTGGCCTCCCAAAGTGCTGAGATTACAGGCATGAGCCACCACACCCAGCCCATGTTAGGATTTTCATAATGTGCTCTGTGTGTACCATATTTTTCAAAATATGTGGGTGACACTGGAATTATCCTGATGTCTGAGTTGAGGAAATGCATGCCTAAATCTATCTTACCGTGTTTGAATGGCCCTGATGTGTGTTGCCATGTTTGAGTTGCCATGTGTTCTTATAAGCCAGCATGTTTCAGGAGGCAGAATGTGAGTTGGTCATTATGTTTAAACTGTCACCGTGAGTATATCCTTGTATTCCCCTTGCTTGTATATGTTGCCAGGTTTTAGTTCTCGGGGATATCAAGGTGTGTAATCAGTTTTGAGTTGACGCAATGTGTGTAATTGTGTTCCCTTTTCTGAATTGCCCCCAAATTATGTTGGTATTACCGGGTTTGAATGATCACAACGTGTCTGTATATGACTCAAAGTTTGAGTTGTCACGAGTTATCTTCGCATGTCAGTACATTTGTGTTTTAACAACCTAGTGTGTCTCTCTCTGTTTGAGTTGGCACAATGTATATGCATTGTGTTTGAGTTATCAGATGTTTACGTTGTTACAATGTGTGTCTGTGAATCATTGTGTTTCAATCATGACCCCGTATGAGTACACATAAACACAGATGTATTTATATGACTGTTTATCAGGTGCCTCATGTTTAAGTTGTCACAATGTGTATTGCCATGTTCGAGGTGTTCCAAAGCCTATTTCTAACCATTGTTGAGTCGTATTGACATGTTTGTCAATTGACATGTTTGTTGTGTGACATGTTTGAGTCATCGAAATGTATCTGTGTGTGGCCATGTCGAGGCATCACAGTGTTTCACCCTGTGAGTTTGCACGTTGTGTATCTGTATCTGAACATGTTTGAGGTGTTATCATACCTATGTGTCACCATGTTTGAGGTATCTCTTAAAAGTGTGTGTGACAGCCTACTTCCCATCATGCAGGACTAGGAATGAGAGGGAAAAAGGGGGAGCTGGAAGAAGCAGGAGACTGGGCCCCATCAAGATGGGGTGGGATGGGGGCTGGGGGGTTAGGGACAGAGTGGGTTCTAATTGGCCTGCAGTGAATTATTCACATGTATAATCCTCGAAGAATTTCAGCGCGGGCAGTGCCAGTAAATGCTGTGCATGTTTAAAAGTCATTTCCATAAGTAAGTGCAATTTCTCTACTGTTTGCCCCTGTTTAATGAAGTGAAATCTTGTTTGCATTCCTCCCAATTTCCCAACGAAAGGCGCCCAACCGTTCGCACCAAAATTACGCCGCCCAAATTAAAACTCGGCTCTAAGGGAGGTGAGGGGACGGCGGCACTGGGCCCTTCACGGAGGGCCTGCTGAGTGGTGGGGGGCAGGCAGGAGCTGGGCCTGGGTTTTTCAGCTCATTACTTCTCTGTTGTTCTTGCAATTTCAAATGCTCCCCCTACCATATTCCCCACCCCCACTTGCCCCATTGTGTTCCTGTCTTTTTAAAAAGAATCCCTGGGGTACATGAACAGGGCATGAAGTATATGTTCATGTATATGTAAATGAATCCCTATATACATTTATATTCATGTTCCTGCGTGTACTTGTGAAGTTGTGTACTCGTGATATTGTGATATATAATCATACTCTGTGATCATTCAAGCAATGATTCATACAGACACATTGTAATGGCAAACACAAATGGCTATGTGTGGATTTGCTTATGAGGCCCTCCCTATGCATACATGTGGAATTGTCTACATGTCTGGCTGTATGTGTTGGGCGTGTTGTACATGTCTAAGGTGGATAGTTACATAGATGATATGGGTAAAGACAGAGAGGAGAAGGGGAGATTGCGGGTGTTTGTGTACTTTCTCAGGTTGCCTGGCGTAGAGTACTCAGCTCTATTGCAAAGACCCGTTCCTTCCTGAGGGGCACATGGCACCCCTCTTAATATACCCACAGCTGATGGTACTGGCACTGCAGGGTTGGAGGAATCATCTCCTACTCCTTACCTGAGTGTGCCCTCCGACCCTGTGAGGACCAGCCAGGTGGCTGACCAGCCAGCTGACACTCCAACTCCCTGTATGAGCTTGAACATATGTACTCCCAAATGGGCAGGCAGGAGACCCCTTCAAGGCTCCACACCCTCAAAACTGTACCCCCTCCTAGTGCCAAATGGCCACGATGTGAGGGTCACTTTGGCAAGGAGCCTAGAACATAACTGCAGACTGCACTTATTTGGATTAGTGGGAAAAGTAATGAGCATTTGGTGCTCACCACCTTAACCACTCCTACCATCTTGACCAATCCCGCCACATTGACCACTCCCATCACCTCCACCAATCCCGCAACCTCCCCCACTCCCACCACCTTCCCCACTCCCATCACCTCCACCAATCCTGCAACCTCCACCACTCCCACCACCTCCACCACTCCCATCACCTCCACCAATCCCACCACCTCCACCACTCCCACCACCTTCCCCACTCCCATCACCTCCACCAATCCCACCACCTCCACCACTCCCACCACGTCCAACACTCCCACCACCTCCACCACTCCCACCACCTCCACTATTCCCACCACCTTCCCCACTCCCATCACCTCCACCAATCCCACCACCTCCACCACTCCCACCACCTGCAACACTCCCACCACCTCCACCACTCCCACCACCTCCACTATTCCCACCACCTTCCTCACTCCCATCACCTCCACCACTCCCACCACCTCCACCACTCCCACCACCTTCCCCACTCCCATCACCTCCACCAATCCCGCAACCTCCACCACTCCCACCACGTCCAACACTCCCACCACCTCCACTATTCCCACCACCTTCTCAACTCCCATCACCTCCACCAATCCCACCACCTCCACCACTCCCACCACCTTCCCCACTCCCATCACCTCCACCATTCCCACCACCTCCACCACTCCCACCACCTCCACCACTCCCACCACCTTCCCCACTCCCACCACCTCCCCCACTCCCACCACCTCCACCACTCCCACCACCTTCCCCACTCCCACCACCTTCCCCACTCCCACCACCTTCCCCACTCCGACCACCTCCACCATTCCCACCACCTCAGCCAATCCTGCAACCTCCACCATTCCCACCATCTTCCCCACTCCCACCACCTCCACTATTCCCACACCTTCACCACTCCCACTCCCACCACCTTCCCCACTCCCACCACCTCCACCGCTCCCACCACCTTCCCCGCTCCCACCACCTCCACTATTCCCACACCTTCACCACCACCACTCCCACCACCTCCACTATTCCCACCACCTTCACCACTCCCACCACCTCCCCCACTCCCACCACCTTCCCCACTCCCACCACCTCCGCCACTCCCACCACCTTCCCCACTCCTGCCACCTCTGCCACTCCCACCACCTCCACTATTCCCACCACCATCCCCACTCCCACCACCTTCCCCACTCCCACCTCTGCCACTCCCACCACCTCTGCCACTCCCACCACCTCTGCCACTCCCACCACCTCCACCACTCCCACCACCTCGACCAATCCTGCAACCTCCACCACTCCCACCACCTCCACTATTCCCACCACCTTCACCACCCCCACTCCCACCACCTCCACCACTCCCACCACCTCCACCACTCCCACCACCTTCCCCACTCCCACCACCTCCACCATTCCCACCACCTCCACCATTCCCACCACCTTCACTATTCCCACCACCTCCACTATTCCCACCACCTCCACCATTCCCACCACCTCCACCACTCCCACCACCTTCCCCACTCCCACCACCTTCCCCACTCCCACCACCTCCACTATTCCCACCACCTTCCCCACTCCCACCACCCCCGCCACCCCCACCACCTCCGCCACTCCCACCACCTCCACCAATCCCGCCACCTCCGCCACTCCCATCACCTTCACCAGTCTCACCACTTTCTACTCCCCACCTTGTTCCAGTTGACCACTCAGCTGGATAGGACAGAACCAATAAGTCACACCGCTACAATAATGCCCTCACCCACATATCCGCAGGTCTTAAGCCCACCACCCTCTCAACATGTAACTGCAGGACACATGGGGTGGCTAGCAGAGGTTCCAGTTGTTTGCTGAAGGTCTGGAGGAGAGAATCATTCAGAGCTGAAATCCTGAGGGAAAGGAACCCAGGAGTTGAAGTGATGAAGAGTGGGAGGCCTCCTTGGAGAGGGCTTCTTCTGTCACACCTCTTTGATGTCCTCCAGGAGGTGGGACATCCAGGCACACGGGCAAAGTGTCATCCTGGTTGTGACCCCCCACTTATCCTTTTTCCTCCTGCATCTGCTATCAGTGTAATCAGCCCAAACCACAACTATAACTTCTTCTCCCATAGTTCAGAAACCATCTATGGCTCCCCACTCCTCAAACAATAAAGTCTATTCCTTATGCTATCAGACAGAACAAGCCCTTCACAATAGGAAATTCCCTTCCCCCTCAACCTTCTTTTCTGTCCTTGGTTCTCAATGATGCCTCCCCCAGCCCCTCCATGTCCCTCCTGAGCCCCACCCAAGCAAATAGGAACATGAGATGGTTCTCTCCCTCTTTTGTCCATGCTCTTTCTTCTACTTCAGATGCCACCATTAGTCTCACCCCATCCCATTTTCTGCAGGTTGGGGTCTTAAGGCCCATCAAGCCAGATTTAATGCCATTTTCTCTAAGGCTTTCATGCTGGACCTCACCATGACTACCAGCAGCACAGTGACTCCTGGAGCATGGTTTCTCTGCCTCTGCAACAGGAATTTCTTGTCCCTTCTCTTTACCTGCTGCAGATCGACCTACTGGGCTCCATTCTCTTTGGGCACCAGGCTTTGAGTACCCCTGAGTGAGGGGAAGGAGCAGTTCGCAAAGGCTTTGTGGACCAGCTGGTGGCAGACCGCAGAGCATGTGGAGAGTTAGGGTGGATTTGGACACATGTGCCCGGGGGGCGGGGGTGGGGGGAGGCTCCTGTTTGGAGCCCCTCTCCCTTGCCCAACCCAGCAGAATTAAACCCCAGCCCCAGTTCTCCATGGCTCCTGTCTGTATCTTCTTTCTCTGCCTGGGGCAGCAGAAACTGTCCACCTCATTCCCTCAGCAGGAGAAGCTTGGGGTCTTCCCGCCAGCTGAGAGGTCCCCATTCACAGGGGGAGACGCTGGATGGAACTGACTGCCCCATGCTGTCCTGGGGGGTTCCCCATCATCCCTCCAGGGACCCCTGTCAGTGTTATCCAGGCTGCTGTTTTCATTCACAAAGTGCTTCCCTCTTAATAGGGGAAGTTTCTACAGTTAATAAGCTGACAGCCCCACTTCTCCTCTCCCAGGCCAGCCTTCCATATTAGCTACACTGTCCCTCCCACCAGGGATTCCCCAAGCCCTTCACCCGACCCTCCACCATATCCCTTTAGCCCCCAAGACCCTCTCCCTGGCTTCTTCCATTAACTACCCTGACCCTTTTGCACCTCCTCCATGTAGCTGCCCTTCCCCTCCCTGAGTCATTGAAGTTCCACCACCAAATCTCCATTAACTATTCTTACCCCCTTTCCCTCTAATTCTCTCACTGAAGGGCCCCTTTCATTTCTCTGACCTCATCCCCAGTTCCACAGCCATTCCCTGGTCAGACCAGGGCACCTGGCAGTCAAAATCCACAGGGAGAGGGCTTCCACTAGATTTGGCCTCATCCTCAGGCCTCCCCACTTTCCCAAGCTGGGCAGGACAGCCCTGCGAGGTGACTGGCCATGCGGGTGGGGGTCGGGTGGGTTCCAGACAGGAAGGAGGCGTGGACTTCAATCTGGAAAGTCTCTGCGGGCCCTTCTCTCTCCCCCTTAGCAAGTCTGGGAACTCTGCCCCAGCCTGGTCCTCGCTCCCCCGCCCTCGCCTCTCCGCGCTTTCATCAGAATTCAATTTCCGCCCGTAAGTGACTCCGCGGGCCCCTGATCCTTCCCTTGATGAATGAGCCGCCCGGCCCGGCCCCGTCCGTCACCGTCACCCTCGCCTCGGCCTGGGCCGCTGCAGCCCCCAGCCCTCGGCCCCTCCGCCAAACGCTGGCCCCGGCCCCCCATGGCTCCCACCCAGACGCCTGCCGCCTCCGGCCCTCCGGGATCCTCCCCCACGTCGCCTCAGCCCGCCCCACCCCTACACCCGCGTTGCGTTCTCTGCCCCCTCTCTGTCTCTCTGTGTGACTCTATCTCTCCTTGTCTCTGCGTCTCTCCTTCTCTCTCTCCCCTCGCTCCCGCCCTCCCTCCTTCCTCCTTCTCTCCCTCTCTCCCTCTAACACCTCTATTCATCTCTGGGAGCAACATCATTTATTTTGCACTTCCCAGATAATTTACTTTTTTTCCCTTCTACAGGAATTCTCCATTTCCCTATAAAATGAAAATTCATCTAGAATTACATCTTATGTCATCATTATGTTTATTAAGCGTGGATGATGTATATGAACAGGACGGGCTTGCTGCTGAGTGCTTAATGGTGCATAAGATTAAGCCGAGGCTCTCAGCTGCGCAGCGACTCCCCTCCGGTTCCCATGTTGTCGAGGCATGCTGGGAGTACAAGTTCCGAGCGCACGGCCAGGTGAACGCGCCGCCGCCGCCGTCCCCGCGCGACCCCCCCACCAGCCCCCTCCCGCGGGTCCCGACTGGCCCACCCCGGCGGGACTGGTGACGCCAGCGCGGCCTGCGCCTCCGAGAAACCCAGGCAGATAGCCCGGGTGGAAGCGGCCCGGCCCTGGGGTCACCATCGCCCCTCACCCCGGGGCTCGACGGCGGCCCTGGACACCCCCGGGCCCTCGTCTTCCTCCCGGGCCTTCTCTCTAGTCCCTGGCAGCTGCGGGCGGCCCTCCCGCCCCTGCACTCCTTTCTGTCGCGCTGTGGTTCTGCCCTCTGGTTGTCGCACCCCCAGCCCTCCCCTCTTTCTCTCTGCCGTGTTTCTTGGGGCTCTTGTCTTTCTGTCTGTCACTCTGCGTCTCGGTCTCTCTGGAGTCCTTCTGCCTCTGTCGCCCTCCCCCGTCTCGCTGTGTCTCTGTGCGGGTGCCCCTGCAGCTCCCTGGCTCGCCCGGGCTGCGTCCGTCCGTCTGTCCGCCTCTCGCGGTCTCCTCGGCTCCCCCTCTCCCCCTCTCCCCTCTCCCCTCTCCCGGCGCTGGCGGCCACCGCACTGCAGCGCGGCACCAGCAGTCTATGACAAAAACATTATCCTTCTGCTGCTAAACAATCCAATAAACCTCTCCACAGGGAGAAAGTTAACCTCTTGTCTCTTCGGCTGATGCCTTCCCGCCCACGTGACTGCTGCCACAGTAAATTCAAATCATTAGTCTCCTCACCCCATCAAAAAACTTCTATTAGTAATGGAGACCTCGCCGGAGACCTTCCGCGGAGAGCGCTGCCTTCCCAATTCCCAGTGGAAAAATTCTGCGCGAAAAACTAATTCTACTTTTAATAATCTGTCATCAGGACCAGAGGCAGTCATAAATTATATGGGAGCGCGTGCGAGAGCGCGCCACAAGAGGGAAATCAGGGCGAAAAATCAAAGCCCAAGTTTGACAAACTTTCCTGAAGATAAATAATAACTTACAAACAGGATTAGTTGTAAAGTCACGCTCCGGCGCGCAGCCACCGCGGCAATCACGTCTGCCGAGGGCCGCCACCGCGAGGCACCTGTCACCGGCCGCCACCGCCTCCGAGCCTTCCTCCCCGTCCTCCTCCTCGCCTGCCTCCCCTCCTCCTCTTCCTCTTCCCTTTTCTGCTCCCCTCCCTCCTCCCCTGCTTCCTCCGAGTTGTCCTCTGCTTTCCCCTGCTCTTCTTTACCCTCCTCCTCCTCTTCTGCCTCAAACCCCCATCCTTCTCTCCCTGGCCAGCGGGCCGAGGTCCACCGATCCCCAGGGCAGTGGAGCCCCATTCCCCTCTCCCCCATCCCACCTCCAAGGGTCCCCAGCTGCAGGGACCAAGGTCAGAGGACGGTGAGAGGATTCGCGGGAGCCTCGTTCGCCAGCGCTGTGACCTCGAGTGGGGGCTCGGCGTGTAAAAGGGTGTAGGGGTGCGGCCCTTGGCCTCCTGCCTCTGCGGCCTCCCCTGCCTCCCGGCCCCATCCCAAGTCTCCCTGTCCTCCGCTCCTACCCACCCGGACAGAGGGAGACTGGCGCGGGCAGTGCGTGGGTTGGGGGCACAGCCCGACCCCTAAGTTTATTCGTTGGCGTGGGTGCAGGGTGGCGGCGGGTCCGCTCCGCCCGCCTCGGGTCCCAGCCCCCACCCCCCGGAGCTTCCCTCCCCCACCCCGCCCCGCCCTCGCCCCGCACAATCTCGGCGCTGACAGCCGAGCGGGTGATAAATGCCGGCGACGCGGGGAAGGAATTGCGCAAAATAAAGAAGCATGTTCCAACAAGTCCTGTCAGGATTGTATTGATTTAATCATCTGCAGAAATACACATTCTGGATTACTGTAGCGTGCCCGGGCCGGGGGAAGGGGCGGGCCGGCCGGCTAGGGCCGCGGAGGGCGGGGCGCAGTGGCGGGCGAAGGGGCGGGCAGAGCTGTTGCCCCGCCCCTCGCCCCAGGCCCCTCCCCACCGGCCTTCTGGCCTGGCGAGAAACTGCAGGGCGCTGGGGCTAGGGTTTGGGGTTCCCTACCTAAGAGATGCCGCGGAAGGGCTGTTCTGCCCTGCGGGCACCTCCTCCTGCACCCGCCCCCTGAGGTGGGCTTATCCTCGAGCTGGACGCGACCCCTAGAGGCGGAGTGGGGGGGGGGGGGTTGTTAGAGTGGAAAGAAGATAGAGAGGAAAGGACAGCAGGAGAGGGAAGGCCGCGGATGGGCCCTTCTTCTACCTGTAGAATGTTTTCTGGTGGTTTCCCGCCCCATCATCTCTTACCAGAGGCAAGACCTCAGCTGCCATGCTTGAGGGTACTTGGAGGAGGTAGGACACTCCAGTACCACCTCCTGGCGTGGCTGACCTGTGCCTGCAGCTACTTTGGAGGTAGAGGTAGGGATAGATGAGAGCTCATCTCAGCTTACACTTTGTAGGTGCTTCATGAAGGTTAAACAAACCAACAAACATATCTCTGACTTCTGTTCCATAATCCAGGTTGAGTCCCGGGGTGAGGACTTTGGGTAGGATTGGATCTTCATTTGGTTGAAAACCTGGCCCTTTGGAAAAAACAAACAAACAAACAAAAAACAGGTGGAGGGTGGAAAGGGATGGAGAGATTGCACAGCCGCTGAGAGTAGGGGAAGCCAAGTGGAAATAGAAGCAGAAATCCATTCATTTAATGATTGATCTATCATATTTTATGTCGTGGAAATCTTCCAACAGCCTTAGAGGTTGTTACTATCAATGTCCCCCATTATGCAGATGAGAAAAGTGAGGTTCGGAGAGGTTGATTGGCTTAAGATCACAGTGTTGGCTAGGTTTGGAAGCTTACCTTGGAGGCCAGGTCTGTCATACTCCAAACCTTCCCCATAGTTATGGGCCTTGGGGGCCAGTGCTGTTTGAGAACTGTATGGAGGATGGTGGGGAGGCAGGGTGCAAGAGGCACAGGGGAACTAGACCCAGTGAGCAGTAAACCTTGTCCATTCCAAAAACATTGGGGTCGAGGGGAGGGCACTGGTGCTTGAACTCTCCCTAGGAGAGAGGGACCCTAAGCTGGGGAGGTGGGGGTGAGGGGACCACCAGAGAGTAAAATTAACACCATAATTTCTTTATGTACCATCAGTGCACTAGTCTTAGTTGGGAAGGGAGTGGAGGGACTTTAGAGAAAAGGGAAATCATGAGAGTGAGTAATGGAGACCAGTGAGAGAAGTGGAATTTTATCTGAAATCAGAAATTTTTACCAAAGGTGTGGGGGTTAGGCCACTCATGGTGGGAGAAGGAGGCTTCATCATTGGGGTGGCTTTATCAGTGAGAAGCACAGCACGTCCCTGAGTGACCCCTCACTCAATAGAAAACCAAAAAGAATGAACAATAACTGAGAGCACAAGCATGATGGGGAATCATGAAAGACAGACAGACCTTGGGGTCCCAATGGACCACAAGCCAAATTGGAGTAGATGTGAATAACTGAACAGGACTGGGAGTAAGAAACGAAGATGCAATTTATTTCTTTTCATGGGGAGGTGGCTGTAAAATAGAGTAAAATAAAGAGGGGGTGGAGGGAGCAGAGAAGGGAGCAGGGGACTTCCCTCTAAGAGAGATAAGGCTTCTGCCACCACCCCATTGTGACTCACCCATTTCTCCCCACCTATACCCATTCTGCCTCCACAAGAGCTTTCCATTCAGTGACTTCCCCCTTGCAAGTCAGCTTTTAGGATTTCCTGTTTTTCATAGGATTACCTTAAAGAGAGCCTGGACTAACTCAAGAACAAGGCACCACATTATCTGTTTGTTTGTTTATTTTGAGACAGAGTCTCGCTCTGTTGCCCAGGCTGGAGTGCAGTAGTGAGATCTTGGCTCACTGCAACCTCTGTCTTCTGGGTTCAAGTGATTCTCATGCCTCAGCCTCCCGAGTAGCTGGGATTACAGGTGTGTGCCACCATGCCCAGCTAATTTTTGTATTTTTAGTAGAGATGGGGTTTCGCCATGTTGGCCAGGCTGGTCTTGAACTCCTGACCTCAAGTGATCCACCCACCTTGGCCTCCCAAAGTGCTGGGGTCACAGGCGTGAGCCACCACGCCTGGCCACACATTATTATTATTATATTATTATTATGCGTATTAACTCAGTCCTCATAACCAGTCTATGAGGTGGACAATAGCATATCTCCATTTCACAGAACAGGAAATGAAGGCGCAGAAAAGTTTATTGATTTGCTCAAAAGTTATACAGTTAGCAGTAATGAAACAATTGAACCCAGATATATAAACCACTGCACTCTTGAGTCCTCCCTGCCAGCTGGACTGAGAGTCAAGGTTCCCTGGGCCTAGCTTCAGTCCTACCATTACTAACCTGTATGACCTTGGCCAAGACCTTTTCCCGTGCTGGGCCTCAGTTTCCACATCTGTGAGAGGGTTGCGCCAATGCCCTCCTAAATTCCTTCCAGACCTCCAACGAAAAGACCCAAAGATCTGTGATCTCTCCCCCAACGCCCCGCGCTTCTGACCCCTCCCTCAACCCCTGGCTGTCCAGCCTCAGCCCCAGACCCACGCAGTGCCTCACGCTCGCCTGCCCCGCCCGCTCCCCGCGGGCCTGCGCGTGACTTTAGCGCGCGCGGCTCCTCCCGGAAGGTCACCTCCTTCATCACGGATTCTATTTGCATCCGGAATCGCATGTACATGAAAAATGTGTCCGCGTGCGGCCCCGACTGCAGACGCAGATGAAATTCTGTGCCGAGCCTGATGCGCGGTAACCTTTGCAGATGGCGCAGCTATTGCTGAGAAATGGATTGCTTAATAAAGCGTATCATCCGGCATATTTGCTGCTTGGCTAGCCAAATAGAAGTTGTTTTTTGCACAAATTTCCTTGTCAAATTTGTCAATGTTCATGTCATTTTTGCTTTAGGTCACAGAGCAAGGTGCAAATTCCTGGCATCTTTACTAGTTGCAGCCAATTTCGGCGATTTCGGCGGTGACGGGGATTCTCAGAGGAGTCGCGTGCCCGCGCGCTCCCGCCTGTCGGCCTCAGAGAGCGCAGCCCTGACACCTCCTCCCGGAAGCCCGCCGGCCCGACCCTGGTTTGGAAGGAGAGGCTCAGGGAGTGGGACAGAGGGTATCTCCCTTTCCCCAGCGTCCACCCCCAGATGCCTCCTACCCCCAGCCAGCGAGGTTACAGGGGCAGATGGGAGTACGGGGCTTACACCCAGCTCTCCTGTGCCACCTCCTCTCCCTAAGAGGTGGCCTTTTCCCCATCTTCCTTTGACTCCTTGAGTTTCCAGCGGAAACGGAGGAATCTGTGGGAAGGGGAGCCCTCCTCTTGTCCTTTCATGAGAAATTTGGGCTCCCAGGGCCTCAAGATCCCACCCACACCCCATTCCAAAGCCAGATGAACCTATCTCCACCTTAGGAGAGATTTACTGAAGGAAGGCAGTGGGTGGGAAAATGTTGTCCAGTTTCCTCCTTCCACACACTCCAGACCCACTTTGAGGGAGAGTAGTGGACAAACAGGTGTATGAGGTATGGGAGCGGGGTAGGGGGGGATAGGTGAGAACACAAACAAGCAGGCTTTCTCGGGAGGTCTTTTCCTCCCATTGAGTTTCAATCACTCGGGCTGGGCTGGGCCTTTCTCAAGCAAATCCTATGAAAAACAGATCATCCTGAAGGTCGCTGAGAGGTTTAGGCAGTCCCGAGCCTGGGAGCCTGGTGTGGGGAGTTTACTCGATTATTTCCTCCGAGCTAAAGTCAACAGCTAACACTGGGGAGTGCTCATGCATGCCAGGCTCTGTGCTAAGCGGGTGACCCGCATTATCTCATAAAATCATCATTTCAGCAAGCCCATGAATCCTTTACAAATATTCTCCCCATTACACAGATGCAGGCTCAGCTCAAGGAAATCAGCCCACTTGGAGAGTGTGGATGAGGTTTGGGAGCCTGTGATGGTAGGTGGGCTGACGAAGGGGATCAGGTCAGGGGTGGGGTGGGTGGGAATGGCAGGGAGAGGACTCCAGTGAAGCAGGCCTGGCAGGGTCGCTGAAAGCCTGTCCCAGTGTGAGCTCCCTGGAGGGAAGCCGATGTGGGGAGGGGATGTGGACAGTGTTCTCTATGGCAATTGTGCATATGAGGACAGGCAGGAGATCTGGGGACATGTATGGGAGAATAGACACTGAGGACATGAATATGGGAAAGGGTGTATCGTGGGTAGGATCTGAATAAGTCAAAAGGGATGAGTGTGGGGCAGGCCATGGGGACAGGTATACGGAGCAGGCAAGTAGAGATGGGGTATGAGGGCTGGTATGTGGAGTTTTGGGTGTGGCTATGGGCATGTAGGGACAGGTATGAGTGTCAGGAGCATGAAAAGGGTGTAACAAGACACTTGACAGTGACACTAAATTCCAAGGAGTTGGCCATATCTGTGTTGACTGCTGTATTCCCCAGATCCAAGCTCAGTGCCTAGCACATGGTAGGGGCTTAGGATGTCGTTGTGTAATGACTGAATGGGGAAAGGGTTTGGTTGGGTACAGGTGCGGACCAAGGTAGTGTTCTTGATTAGGAGGTGGGCAGATTTACCATGAGATATTCTAGGAGAGTTTGGGTTCTCTATTCAGCCTCTGTGCACTGGGCCAGGCTGGGGAATGGTCAGACCTGCTTCCCTGGAACAGGAGACCAGCCCGGGATGGGAGCCCAGTAAATAGGGGGCTGCAAAGCATTGGATGATGTCAGGCGGGGGTGCAATGGGGGTGGGGGAGGACTGCCATCAGATTATTAATGGCCATGCGTTGACTCAATTAAATCCAGCCTGCTTTTGTTGGCAGGCCTCCGCAATTATGCATCTCATTATGGGCGGCCGCCCAAATGCATCCTGGGAGGAGATCAGAACTCCAAATTAACTTTTCCTGGCGCTGCGGGGGCTGGTTGGCCGGCACTGCCTGCATGGCAGCCAATCAGTGTTGGCTCCAAGGCGGGCGGGGTCATAAGAAGGGCGAAGGTGTGGGGAGGGTAGGCTGCCCTGCCTAGGGTGGGTCTAGACAAGATGGGCTAGATACCTGCATGTCCATCCAGAATAACTCCCATGCCCAAGCCACCCCCACCTCCAGCAAGCAGCCGGCCTAGGTGTTTGGGTTCAGTGTTGGAGGGAGTCTTGTCCTTATCCCTCCATGGAGGAGGTCACCCCAATAGGGGGTACAGAGAACCAGTTGCCCTTGGTTCCGCCACCTCCCCATCCATTCACGACCTAAGCTAAATCAATGTGACTCCAGAATTACCCCAAACCCACAAGAACCAAGGGAAGTAAGGGGTAGCAGTGTAGAGAGGGCGTCCTGCTGGGTGTGGGGAGGCCACTCGGGAGGTTGGCCAGATTGGCTCCTGCCCTGCTGGGTGTCGCCTGTGTGTCAGGGTGTGTATGTTTGTGTGTGGGTGTGTGTGTGTGAGCCTGCTCACAACCTGCCTCTGCAGTTACACCACCGGTATAAAGCGCTTCATTAACCTGTCAATCAAACCCACTTCTCTCCAGCTCTCAGGCTCTGCCCTGCATCAGCCCATGCTACGTGTGTTCCTGCACATTGTGCCACCCTGGGACCACTTGGCATTGCCCAGCCTCCCCCTACAGAAGCATGGCTTCTGTTGCCTCCCCAAAACCCCCAAATGTTCATGCCTTACCCAGGAGAGCCTGGGGCCTGTTGCCTGTGTGTGATATGTGTGTATGCAGATCAGTATCTTATTGTGTGTGTGGCCTTACTCCAAACCATGCATGCATGAGAAATGGCCATTCTAAAAACCAGAGCAAACTGGAGGTGTGTGAGGTCCAGCTCTGAGCTGTGTGCCCTTGGACTTGCCACCTTCCCTCTCTGGGCTTCAGCGGCCTCATCTGCATGGTGGTCTGGTTCAGACTAGATGATCTCTACTGTTCTTCCTTCTGGCTTTCTGAGTTCAGGTGAGTGTTACCTTCAGAATTGTATACACATGTGTATACAGGTGTGTGTGTCCTCTCCTAGCTGTTTTTCCTCCCAGGTTGCTGAGGTGCTGGGGCAGAACCACCAAAACCCAGAGGCTGCTCTTGACCTGGAAGGGGCATGCCTTTCCAAGATTCCACATGACACCATCCACTGGCCCACTATAGAAACAGACATACTCACTCACGTCCACACCCACTTACTATGACCAAACTCTCACAGGCTGCAGACAGCATGCCTAAAGTGGGCACCCATGCAGAGGCACACCCAAGCAGGTGTGGGCCCAGGCAGTACCCACCCTTGTAGAGAGTGCCCCCAGCATTCAGGGTCACTTAAAGATCCCAAGCTTCCCAATTTTGGGGGCCTGGCCTTGCTCCCACCTGCCAGGCCCATATAGGGGAAAGAGGCGATGTTTTCCACGACAGGGGAGGTCTCTGCTCACCCCACTTGTGGTTTCTTTATTGTGCGTTAATGAAACCCTGTTTCTTCTGGGTGTTTAATTCTTTCCATCTATTATGTTTAGACAACTCATTAACAATCATTCATTATAATTAGACTTCAATTTTAGGCTTCTTTCTCAAGGGAGGTAATGCAGAGCTTTTACACGTATTCACATTGTAAACAGCTTCCAAATCTCTGGGTGCCACCCCTGCCCTCTCCCACACTGACCACTGTCCTTACTTTTCTCTCCTTCCTTCCCTCCCCTCTGCCCACCCCTGCTCCCGATATAGGGGTGAGCGTGGATAAAGGGGAGCTGAAGAGTACATACAGGGCCTCAGATCCTGTTGCCCCCAGAGCCCGTCTGGCCTGGGCCTGGCCCTCGCTGAATGACTCGGATGTGCCAAAAGCAGGGAGTGGGCTGCCCTAGAAACACATTTGCCCCAATAACCACCAGGCTGGGACACCAGGCTATCATGCTCCCAAGCTCTCACCCAGAGCTGCTGGCTCTTTGAGTGTCCCCATGTCCCCGTCTCTACTGAAATACATGCAGATATGCCTGCCCTGTAGACACACGCAAGCAAGTGTGTACACCAGACACATACAACCACCTAGGGAAGGCAGAGGGAGCCTCTCATGGGGATTTTTCTTCTTCCAATTCTAAACTGAGACACTGGCTCCCACCATCACACCTCCCCCCAAATTCCTTTTAGTTTAAGGATGCCCATCCCTTTCAGTCTTTACTTGCAACATCATAGGATCTCTATTTGATGAGCGAATGTTTGTTGAGAGAATGAATGAATGAGTTTTAGTGGAAATGGCATGGGTATTATAGTTAGACAGACTAGGTTCACATTGCAGCTCTGTAACTGACTAACCGTGTGACCTCTCTGAGCCTCAGTTTACTCCTCTGTAAAATGAGGATAATAACGTCTGCCTCACCGGGGTTTTGTGAGGATGAAGAGAGCTAACTAAAAATGTAAAGTACCTGGCATTTTATAGGTACTTAACCTATGGTAACTATAATAATTAATACTAGTGAAGTTTGTATTAATAACTTATAAGTAACTATAATAATCCCAGGAACAGGCCCCTGGGTCATCTTGTGCAACTACCTTTCCAGTGGGGCAGTCTTTTCTGCAGCATCCTCAATGGGCGCTGCTTGATTGTATCCATGGTAGGGAGCTCAGCTCTGTCCCGTTCTATTATTGGGCAGATCTCCTTATGGGAAAGATTTTTCTTAGATCCAATTACAATAAACTTCCTTGCAACCTTCCCCATTAGCCCTGGAGCGTGCCTTTGGGAATCTGCTTGCTCAGCAATGGATACCCTGAGAGGTCCCCACAAGGGAGAAGAGAAGGGGGCAAGATGGAGGGCAAATGCCATGACAGGGCAGGACGACTGGGAGAAGGAGGCTGAGAGGCTGATGGGAGAGGCAGTGAGTGGAGTATGGCTGGACCCCTCAGAGGCTGCAGGAACCAGAGGGAGCCACAGGAGGTGAGACAGAGACAGAGAGGGGACACCGGGGGAGAAGGATTTTCTATCAACAAAACAGCAGGACAGATTCTGGCTGGTCTCTGGAAACATCTTCATCCGGTGCCTGAGGCCAGCTCTGAGCTCCTTTTAGCTCATTACTGGCAATTAGTCCTCTGGGCCCAGCCTGGGGGAGGGGGCACTATTAGCTCACACTCCCCTGGACACACACACACACCATGAATCAAGTTGACAACTTTGCCCGGCCTGTCCTTCTTACCCTGCTCTGTGTGTGGGGTGGGAAGCATGTGTCCACATGGATGTGTGAATGCATGTATATCTACATGAAGATGTCACAGGGCAGACAGTGTGAGTGCATGTGTCTGGCCTGTGGGAATGTGAGATGGTGCAAAAGAGCAGGAAGTGTGTGTGCATGCATGCATGCCCTGTGGGAGAAGTGGAAATGTGTAAGTGAGTTTGTGAGGATTGAAAAATCTAGGCTGGGTGCGGTGGCTCACGCCTGTAATCCCAGCACTTTAGGAGGCTGAGGTGGGTGGATCATGAGGTCAGGAGATTGAGATCATCCTGGCTAACACAGTGAAACCCCGTCTCTACTGAGAATACAAAAAAATTGGCCGGGTGTGGTGGCGGACGCCTGTAGTCCCAGCTACTAGGGAGGTTGAGGTGGGAGAATGGCGTGAACCCGGGAGGCGGAGCTTGCAGTGAGCTGAGATCACGCCACTGCACTCCAGACTGGGCGACAGAGCGAGACTCTGTCTCAAAAAAAAAAAAAAAAAAAAAAAAAAAAAATCTGTGTGTGCACATGTTGGGGGATGGGCATTGGGTGAGGAAGAGCTGTATGTAGGAAGCTGTGACTGTTCTTCCTGGGCTTCTGTGTCCACAAACATCCTGGCCTGGGTGGTTGACATCTGGGGCTGGGTTTCAGGAGAGGAAAAAGAACAGGCAGATCTTGGCATTCCTACCTCAGCTCCATCTCAGAAAGTTTGGTCCTTGGGGAGCTCCTTTCTCTGAAGTGGAAAACTAGAACCCCATTGGGGTGAATCCCAGGGAGGACACCCAGAATTTGCTCCTCCCTTTAACCCTTTCCTTCCCAGATGCTTTAGCCTAGCACTGTTCAATAGAAATATAACGTGAGCCACATATGCAATTCAAAATTTTATAGTGACTACATTTCCTCTTTAAAAGGTTAAAAAAAAATAGGTAAAACTATTTATTTAGGCCTGGTGCAGTAGCTCATGCCTGTAATCCTAGCACTTTGGGAGGCCCAGATGGGCGGATCACGAGGTCAGGAGATTGAGACCATCCTGGCCAACATGGTGAAACCCTGTCTCTACTAAAAATACAAAAATTAGCCAGGTGTGGTGGCATGTGCCTGTAGTCCCAGCTACTCAGGAGGCTGAGGCAGGATGAGGTAGGAGAATCACTTGAACCCGGGAGGCAGAGGTTGCAGTGAGCTAAGATCGTGTCACTGCGCTCCAGCCTGGGCAACAGAGTGAGACTCTGTCTCAAACAAACAAAAACCTATTTATTTATTTATTCTAGAGATGGGGTCTTGCTTTGTACCCCAAGTTGGTCTTGAACTCCTGGGCTCAAACAGTCCTCCTGCCTGGGCCTCCCAAAGTGCTGGGATTACAGGTATGAGGCACTGCATCCAGCCTATTTTTTAAAAACATGTTTATTGGCCAGGTGCGGTGGCTCAGGCCTGTAATCCCAGCACTTTGGGAGGCCGAGGTGGGCGGATTACTTGAGGTCAGGAGTAATCCTGACCAGGCTGTGACCAGCCTGAGACCAGCCTGGCCAAAATGGTGAAACCCCGTCTCTACTAGAAATACAAAAATTAGGCGGGTGTGGTGGCGCATGTCTGTAATCCTAGTTACTCGGGAGGCTGAGACATGAGAATCACCTGAACTCAGGAGGTGGATGTTGCAGTGAGCCAAAAATGTGCCACCATACTCCAGCCTGGGCAACAGAGTGAGAGTCTGTCTTTAAAAAAAAATGTCATTATTTATGTTTTCTTTTAGAGATGGGGTCTTGCTATATTGCCCAGGCTGTCGTGCAGTAGCTATTTACAAGTGCAATCATGGAGCACTGCAGCTTTGAACTCCTAGGCTCAAGCAATTCTGTAATTTCCCTACCTCAGATTAGCCAGTTGACCATCAAGCCAACTTTTTGTTTGTTTTCAGAGACAAGTCTTGCCCTTTTACCCAGGCTGGAGTGCAGTGGCACAATCATGGCTCACTGCAGCCTCAATCTCCTGGGCTCAAGCAATCCTTCCACCTCAGCTTCCAGAGTAGCTGGGACTACAGGCATGCACTACCACACCCGGCTAATTTTTAAAATTTGTTTTAGAGATGGGGTTTTGCTATGTTGCCCAGGCTGGTCTTGAACTCTAGGCTCAAGAAATTCTCCTGCATGGGCCTCCCAAAGCGCTGGGATTACAGGTGTGAGCCACTGTGCCTGGCCCCAGCTTAATTTTGATAAGATATTTTATTTAAACCAATATAGCCAAGTTAATATCATCTTAACATGTAATCAATATTTTGTAAAGAATTAACATGTTTTACATTTTTCATAGTAAATCTTTAAAAATTGGTGTGTGTTTTTCATTTACAGCACATTTCCATTTGGAGGAGCCACATTTCAAGTGCTCAATAGTCACACGTGGCTAGTGGCTACCGTATTGGGCAGGACAGATCTGCAGCCTGGCTTGGCTGGTTTCCCACAAGCCAGTGAAGGGTGGCGTGTGTGCTGGTGGGGGCTGGGGGAGCAGGGAGCAGTCAGGGTTGGAATCACTGCACTCTTCATTCTCTCTCTACCTCAGACCCTGCCCTTGCGGAGCCTTCGGGCTCCTTTCCCCACTGATGGTCACAGCCTAGACACGTGGATTCAATGTCGGAGTCTTTCTCATGGAAGTTCTTCCCTTTGTCTTGCTTCTGAGGTTCCTACTGCAGGTGACAGCCAACCCTTTCTCATGAGGGCCCCCTCATCCTCTTCATTGGAGAGAATCTGGGGTGGGAGGAGAGAATCACATAGAAACTAAGTGGGCAGGGTGTTGGGGTGATGGGAGACATGACAGGCTAGAAAAGCCCCAAGTGCTTAGGAGGAGCAGGGAGGGAAGGAGGGGTGGGTGGCTTAGGAAATGACCACAGAGTAAAGGCAGCATTTCTAAAAGGTGACTTTTCAGTACCTTGTCCCCCTCATTCTTTTGAATTTTTTGTCTCCTCAGCCTCTCAGATTTCTTGGGCCCATCTAGACCGCCCCCTATTTTCCTCCCATCCCTTCATTTCCCTCCTGCTCAGCCTCTCATCACCTCCACCTCCTGGCCTCAGTCTCTCTCTGTCCATCTCTCTCCTTCCTGCCCTTCACCTCCTCAGCTCACCTCCTGCTCTCAGACATCATCCTTCACATGACCCCCCAGCCCAGGGTGCTGGGGCTGGGAGGAATTGGGGGACTAGAGACCTGGAATGGGGTATGAGACCTGAGCCGGCAGCATCTCCAGGAGAGAGAAGGAGGCAGGATCCTCCCAGTCCCCTCCCATCCTCTTACCCCTCCTCCCGCCCCTCCCCCCACGGGGCTGCAGTGATTCCACAGTCTCCGGGCTTGAGGGTCTCGGGGCCCCTCGCTAATGTAAGGTTATTGTAATTGATATGAAGGTAATTGATAATGTGTTACGGTGAATAATGTCTTCAATTTTCTGCTAAATCCCATTTTTGTAGCCATCTGGGCTCCTCCAACTGCCCCCCTGGGACGCTGGGTAATAGAGAGTAATTATTCTCAAGTCATTTACTTTTTCAAAGTGTTTAGTGCTTATCTGTTTTACAATTAAAATGGAAACGACCCTGATTCACTTCCTTTCTTTTTTATTTAAATAGCACTCACCCCCCCACACCCCCACCACACACTCTCAGTCACACACAACCACACGGGCACACAACCCTCCAACACACACACACACACACACAGTGTCTTCTTGTATGTGGCAACATGTCCACATTCAAAGACTTAGAAATACATGCATATTTTCTTTGTCAATCACACACACAGGCACACATATACAACTTTACATGCAGACAGGGACACAGCCTCAGTGACCCAGCCATATGTACCCTTTGCCATTCTCCTTTGGAGTGAGAGGATGGGGGTGGACATGGTCAGGGTGGAGGGCGGGGGAAGGAGATCTTGGATGTGTGTCTGAGTGTGCAAGGTGATGTTCAAATGCGGAAGGTGAGCGTCTGTGTGTACACTTGAGTGTGTTGGCATGTAGAGTTCAGAGTGTGGGTTCATATGCAGCTAAAATGTGCAAATTTAAAGCAGTCATGTGAGGGCAAAGTCACAGCCTTCCTTTTGTGTTTGAACATGACTTATTGGTGTATGGAGTGTACGGAGCCAGTGTTCATACCCCGTAACACATAACGAAGGTCCGGGTGGTGCAGCCCCAGCTTGGACACGCCGTCCTCGGGAGGGGGCGAGAGAGGGATCCAGAGGCGCCTCGCCCAGGACCCAGAGAGCCCTCCACTTCACACAATGAAATTCAACCCATTTATATTTCAACTGAAAATGTCACAGAAAATGTCCCCTGGCGGGGGAGACGCCAAGGGAGGAGGAGTCAGGAAGTGAGAACAGCTCACAGCAGCCCCTTGTGCAGCCCCACCCACCCGTTGCCTCCTCCAGCTGTCCTTCCTCTCCCAGGACCCTCTCTCTGACCCCCCTCACTGACCCCCTCCACTGCTTGGCCCTCAAACCCTTCAAAGGACCCTCACTGAGCCCTGGTTCTGGTGGCAGGCATGGCCCTCCATGACCAGAGAGCTTCCTGCCCTGCCCTGGGTGGTTCCCCACAGTGGGTGCTCTATGGCCACAGACACCTGCATGAGTGAGGCACTGACCTATGGGAGCCAAAGCATGAGATCACACATCCCAGATCCTTCCACGTGACAGGCACGACTTCTCTCCACTGTCACACAGGCCCACCGGAGGACAACTGAGCCCCTGCACTTGTTAGAACACTTCAGGCTCACTGGGGTCACCTGCAGCGATTCAGGGACCTGCTTCCCACTGTACAGATGGAGAAACTGAGCCGCAGTGTGGGCCAGCATGGCCACGGGGCCCCAGACGCTGTGAGGCCAGCAGGGGCCTATCTGCTTTGCTGCGACACCTGCTCTGCTGTCCCCAAAATCTCCTGCTTCCAGGTCTCCACGCCTTTCACTCATTCTGCTGCTGGACCAGTGATGAGGGGCATGAGACCTCCCCCTCCTGGATAGGCTGAACCAGGCAAGCCCTGCTAAGGTCCAAAGAGAACCAGGCTGCGGGAGTGAGACCCTAAGCTGGTGAGCACCATTAGCAGAGCATGCTGTGGGTTCTGGTTTTAACTTTACTTTTTAAAAATGCAGGGTGGGAGGGCTGCCATTTATGGGTGGAGGGTGCCTCTTTCTGCCTTTTTTGGTGTCTCATACTCTGGGCATCTGCCTTGGCCTCCTCCCTTCTCTCTTGGAGTCTGTTTTTCCACAGGGGTCTTTTTTTGGTTTCAATTTCTGCTTTGTCTTGTTCTATGTGTCTTTGGGCTCTCTCTATATATACACACACGTACATCTCTCTCTCTCTCTCTAAATTTGAGAGAGAGATAGATACGGAGATGGATATATCTATATATCTATGGATATATCCCTGTCTATCTGTCTGTCTCTCCCCTTTCCCAGGACCCTGTCCGCCTGCTCCGAGCTGTCTGCCTGGCATCTGCCTCCCTCTCTGCCTCTGGTGCCCTTATCAGTGTCTCTCACTCTGTCCCTGTCTCTCCCTCCGTCTTTGTCTCTGCCTCTGTCCGTGTCCTGTGTCTCCCTCTGTCCCTGTCTCGTGTCTCCCTCTGTCTCTGTCTCTCCCTCTGTCCCTGTCTCTCCCTCTGTCTCTGTCTCTCCCTTTGTCCCTGTCCTGTGTCTCCCTCTGTCCCTGTCTCGTGTCTCTCTCTGTCCCTGTCTCTCCCTCTGTCCCTGTCGCTCCCTCTGTCCCTGTCCCGTCTCTCTCTCTGTCCCTGTCCCTGTCTCTGTCTCTGCCTCTGTCCCTGTCCCTGACTCTCCTTAGGCCCCTCCCTGACTCAGACCCCTCACACCTTCCGAAAAGTAAACATTTAATTTTTTTTTTTTTTTTTTTTGCTGTTAATAGATTTAATGTTCATTTGTTGGTAGCCCAGGGGCAGAAACGCGTGACATTTCAAATAATTGTTGTTTCAGGGGTATCCTCTGGAGGGAAATGCGGCAAAAGTGTGGAGAAGATTTAAGCAAATGACTGTGTCAGCTTCTATTTACTCCTGACAGGATCGCCGGGGGCACGGCTGCGAGATAACCATTAGCGCAGCCGCCGATAAAGCCGGGAGGCTGCATTTCCAAAGGCTCCGCGGCCATTATGGGAAAGTTAGTGTGAAACATGTTAAATTATCCCCAAAGTGGAGGGAGCGGGGGAGGCGGCGGGGGAGCGGGCGCCCGAGAGAGCCGCGAGAGCCGCCGTCTCCGCCGGGGCCGGGTGATCGCGCCGTGCCCGACAAGCCGACGTCCACCAGGGGGCGGCCGCGGCCCAAGCCTCGGTCTGCGGGCCCGGAGGATGGGCTGGCGGCCCGAGCCTTCCTCGCACCTGCGGGAGCCGGCCCACCCGACGCCGCCGGCTCCGGCTTCCTGCCTGGCTCCTCCGCCCAGCAGGAGCAGCCCGGCACCCCCGGAAAGCGATGGTGAGGCGGGGGCCTGGGTGGGGTCGCCAAGATCAGCCCCATGGGGTCACAAGAAAAGGCCTAATTGTGAGGCTCTAGCTGAGGCTTGGGACAGTTCAGCCTCAGCTCTTTTAGAGCCTCTGCCTTCAAGACCCCGCTCAGGTCCCGGAGCGGTGGCTCACACCTGTAATCCCAGTACTTCGGAAGGCGGAGACGGGCGGATCACCTGAGCCAGGAGTTCGAGACAAGTCTGGGCAACATAGCAAGATCTCGTCTCCAAAATTAAAAAAAAAAAAAAATTTAATTTAAAAAGCCCCCTCAGGTGTGTGCAGGTAACACCTATATGTGCCAGTGCCCAGGTTTGTGCAACATCCCGAGACGTGAGTTCACCTCTCAGCTCTGCCTTAATTAATTGGGTGGCCCTGGGCAAGTCCTCTGGGCCTCAGTTTCCCCATTTGCAAAGTAGAAACAATATCTGCCCCACATACCTCACTCCCTGAGGATTAGTTAAAGTAATGAGACTATGTAAAAGTTATCTGAGAAACCATGCAATGCAGTACAAGTGACAAGTACTGTTATTAAGTGTTAGTTATTATTAACATTCTGCTGAGTCCACAGGGAATACCCGTGCACAAAGGCCACAGGTGGGTGCACCAGTGCATGGGAAATAGGATCCCGATCACAGCTCTTTCTGAATTCGGGGGTCATTTTTCCCACCCCTCCTAGTTTTGCTCCCGTTAAGCCACACTTCAGGTAAATTAACATCTATGGGCTAGCATGACAGAGGAAACAGAGTTCCAGGCTAGCCCCTGCAAAAGCATGCTTATAGCATGCCTGGACCAGAACAGAGCAATATTGACTGAGAACACTGTCTAGGGAATCTCTAGAGGGACCATGTGAGGCAGGAGAGAGGAAGAAGGGGAAGAAGAGAACACCTCTCTCCTTTGTGGTAATGGTATCTCCAGACAGACATCAGACTAATTTTCTTTCTTTCTTTCTTTCTTTCTTTCTTTCTTTCTTTCTTTCTTTTTCTTTCTTTCTTTCTTTCTTTCTTTCTTTTTTCTTTCTTTCTCTCTTTCTTTCTTTCTCTCTCTCTTTCTCTCTTTCTTTCTCTTTCTTTTCTTTTCTTTCTTTCTTCTTCCTTTCCTTCCTTCCTTCCTTCCTTCCTTCCTTTCTTTCTTTCTTTCTTCTTCTTTTTTTTTCTGATGGAGTTTCTCTCTTGTTGCCCAGTCTGGGTGCAATGGGGGCGATCTCGGCTCACAGCAACCTCCACCTCCCGGGTTCAAGCGATTCTCCTGCCTCAGCCTCCTGAGTGGCTGGGATTACAGGCATGCACCACCACATCCGGCTAATTTTGTATTTTTAGTAGAGACAGGGTTTCTCCATGTTGGTCAGGCTGGTCTCGAACTCCCGACCTCAGGTGATCTGCGTGCCTCGGTCTCCCAAAGTGCTGGGAATACAGGCAGGAGCCACCATGCCTGGCCCCTTTCTTTCTTAAAAAAGGAGGAGGGATGCCCTAAATATATTGAGATTGTGGCATCACTTACATTATATTTTAGCCCCTGACACCCATGAAATCCATTAGGAAGTCAGTGCCTTGAAGAGTGGCCATTTTTATCACATATTCATCCATTTTCAATACATTTTTAGATTTCCAGGAGCTCTGAAGTTCCCCTAAAATTCACCCAACATTTTTGAACCTCTCCCGCAGGTCACACCTACTGCAGGCAAAGGGAGATTGAGACTACCAGGCTACCCTTGCCTTCCCGGAGTTCACTGGGGACTGATGTCTCCAAATGACGGCAGTTCCTGATAAGTGCTGAAACAGAAGCACATATAGTGCTATCTATTCAACAGGGGAGTGGAGAGTGTCTTCCTGAGGATGTCTGGGCATTTGGGAGGTGGCATTTGAGCTGGAGGCTTGAAGGATGGGGCAGAGTTTTTACTAGGTGATAGAAATGAGCTACTAAATAATAATAATAATAATCCATGTGTACTTGCCCCTCCAAAACAACAAAAGCAACAAAAGCGATAGTAATGGCACTTAATCTGTTGGAGGCACTGTGTCAGGTACTTTGCACTAATTGCTACATTTGATTTGTTATTACAACCATGTGGGACAAATACTATTATGTACCTCACTTCATATATAGGAAACTAAGGCTCTAAGAGACCCAGTAACTTGCCTGAGGCCACACAACCATCTAGCATTGAGATTAAATGAAGTTGAATGCCTCTCTCCCCTCTACCCCCCCATTCCAAGACTGACTTTGACAAAAGGCTGAATTTGCCTTTCACAAAGGTCATGCACCCCCTCTTCAACAACTCCATGTTCATTCAACTGTTCCCTGCATGTCTACTAGGTGTCACACATTGGGCTGGTGCTAGGGGTACAAAAATAAGATGTAGACCCTATCCTCAGGGAATAGTCCAGTCTAGTAAGGAAGACCTACACTAGTTAATCAACCACATAACAAGGTGCAAAATGCAAGTCTGAGAAGCCTGAGATTGTGGCCATAGACATGAATGTCAGTGGCATGTACAACTTATAAATTTGGGGGAGACAGAAACAGTCAGATCATAGTAACAACCATCCTTGAAGAACGTCTCCTTTGCAGGGATAGAGAACAGGCACCTTCCAGGAGACAGATTCAGGTTCTTTTCCTTTTCCTTTATTTTTTTGAGACAAGGTCTTGCTCTGTCACCCAGGCTGGAGTGCAGTGGCATGATCTTGACTCACTGCAACCTCTGCCTCCCAGGCTCAAGGGATCCTCCCACTTCAGCCTCCTGAATAGCTGGTACTATAGACACACACTACCATGCCCAGCTAATTTTTCTATTTTTTGTAGAGATGAGGTTTCGCCATGTTACCCAGGCTAGTCACGAACTCCTGGACTCAAGCAGTGCACCAGCCTCAGCCTCCCAAAGTGCTGGCATTACAGGCATGAGCCACCTCGCCTGACCTGGGCTCTTTTCTTAAGAAAGAACTTTCTAATCATTACAGCTGCCTGAAACAGAAGAGACCTATTTCAAGACAGAGTGAGTTTCCTGCCCTGGAGGCATTCAAGCAGAGGCTAAAGCTCCCCAGAATGGGACTAGTGTGGGGAACAATGAAATCCTTGGCTTCTAGGATCACTTACAGCCCCAAGGTTTTAAGGAGTGTGTCCCCAGAGGAGAATGATTTCAGGCACTTTCAGGAGGATTATTTTCACCAAGAAAGTAAAAAATGATTCAGGCTGCACACAGGGAACATTTCTTATGGACATAGGGGCACCAAGAACAGAAGCAGGCGTAGGTTTTCCTCCCCACAGGGTGTCTCCGAAGCTGCCCCAGTCTTGCCCAGCTGCCCCCCTCCCCTATGTCCAAGCCCACAGGTTCTCTAGGTGACCCCCATCTTCTCACTCTGATTCCAAAAAATGAACACAGATCATTTGAACACAGGTAAGGGGCAGGCAGGAGGAAGAGGACACAGTCTGTAGTTGTAGGGCATTTGGGATGCCACCATCAAGGTCACTGTGACTCCCAACACCTTTGCTGTGCAGGTGTAATCCTGGGCAGTTCCTAAGGAGCCACTGCCTTGTTCGTTGCTGTGCTGTCTGTGCCAAGCAGAGACTGGCACAGAGAAGGCACAGCATGCAGAAAGCAGCTTGCTTTCTTTCTGTTTTTAAAAAAAAGATGGCCAGGCACAGTGGCTCACATCTGTAATCCCAGCTACTCGGGAGGCTGAGGCAGGAGAATATCTTGAACCCGGGAGGCGGAGGTTGCAGTGAGCCGAGATTGCGCCGTTGCACTCCAGACTGGGCAACAAGTGTGAAACTCCATCTCAAAAAAAAAAAAAAAAAAAAGACACATCATCACTGTAAAAATTGTAAACTATATAGAAAATATAAAGAAAGCCAGAAATAAAGCCCACTGGAGTCACAGAACCACTGTTGCTATTTTAGTGACCATCCTACCAGAAACCTCTTTCTGCCTTTAAATAAACATAGATATAGGTGTGCAATATAAACAGACTAACATTGTATGTTCTGTTCCATAATCTACCATTTTAATCAATAATACAGCATGAACACCATTCCGTTTCAATAAAGAGAGCTATATGATTGTTTTAGTAGTCGCATTATAGTCCATTGCATTATATACTGAGCCAGTCTTCTGTTGACAAACATTTAGGTTGTTCTCAGTTTTGCACTTTAAAAAAAATTTTTTTTGAGATGGAGTCTCGCTCTGTTGCCCAGGCTGGAGTGCAATGGCACAATCTCGGCTCACTGTGACGTCCGCCTTCCAGGTTCAAACGATTCTCGTGCCTCGGCCTCCTAAGTAGCTGAGATTATAGGTGTGCACAACCACGACTGGCTAATTTTTGTATTTTTAGTAGAGACAAGGTTTCACCATGTTGCCCAGGCTGGTCTTGAACTCCTGACCTCAGGTGATCCACCTGCCTCAACCTCCCAAAATGCTGGGATTACAGGTGTGAGCCACCATGCCCAGACAGTTTTGCACTATTTAAAACACCCTGAGATGAATGTATTTGCAGACAGATCTTCTTGCACTTGTACAATTATCTCCTTAGGGTAAATTCTTAGAAATGGAATTATTGGATTCAGGCTGGACACAAGGAACCTTTCTTAAGGACACAGGGGCACCGAGGATATTTTATATTTGGGCACACACTGTCAAACTGCCTTCTCCAAAGGTTGTACCTCTGTATATTCCTATCCAAAGAGGGTATTATTAGTCCTTTATCCTTTGCTTAAATCAAGCTTGTCCAACCCATGGCCCGTGGGCTGCATGCAGCCCAGGATGGCTTTGAATATGCCCCAACACATCTTTGTAGGCTTTCTTAAAACATTGTATGTATATGTATATATATATATATATATATATATATACACACACACACACACATATATATACACACAGATATATATATACACACACACAGATATATATATACACACACACAGATATATATATACACACACACAGATATATATATACACACACACATATATATTTATATTTAGCTCATCAGCTATAGCTAGTGTTACTGTATTTTATGTGTGGCCTGAGACAATTCTTCATCTTCCAGTGTGGCCCAGGGAAGCCAAAAGATTGAACACCCCTGGCTTAAATGAATGAGCACTTTCTTGAAAGACAAAACAACAACAACAAAAACTTTGATTCAGACCAGTTTCCTGCCTCTCTGTGTGTGTGTGTGTGTGTGTGTGTGTGTGTGTGTGTGGACACATCTGTGATTATGAAGGTCTAGGTAAGCCTTGTTTCCTAGTGTAATTGTATATCTGTCTGTGTTCTCTGTATAATCATAAATCTCTACCTAATAAGCTGAAGTCCTGAATGAATATTCTTAAGAAAGGGTTATATTCCCACCTCAGTGCGGGGATGAGGTCTGTTTCAGCCTCTCCAGGATTTTCTCCCATTGTCAGTCTTGCCACTATCTCTGAAGTCTCCTGGCCAAGGCTGTTAGGGAGAGGATAGAAAGGGAAGCTACGCTGGATTTGCCTACAGTGGGACCTCAAGTGTTAACTTCGATTTTCCTCAAAAGGTGTCCCTGGGCTGGGTGCAGTGGCTCATGCCTGTGGTCCCATCACTTTGGGAGGCCAGGGTGGGTGGATCACCTGAGGTCAGGAGTTCGAGACCAGCCTGGCCAACATGGTGAAACCCCGTCTCTACTAAAAATACAAAAATTAGCCGGGCATGGTGGCACGCGCCTGTAATCCCAGCTACTCAGGAGGCCAAGGCAGGAGAATTGCCTGAACCCGGGAGGTAGAGGTTGCAGTGAGTTCAGTTGGAATGCCACTGCACTCCAGCCTGGGCAACAGAGAGAGACTTTGTCTCAAAAAAAAAAAAAAAAGTGCACCTGATACCACGGCTGAGGGGCATAGAACCATGGTGGAAACAGTGCATTACAGGTCACTCTAGAGGCCCCCCCCCACATGGGGAGGAAAGCGGGGAGGGTAAAATGTCTAAGGTTCTTCCTGCCTGGGGTGCCTGCTCTGCAGAACCCTCCCCCACTCCGCTCTCTCTGTCAGTATCCCTCACACATGTCACCTCTGCACTCACACATTCACATCTAATCCCACAACCCATATACTTCCCTTACAACCACACCCATACCCTCTTATTCTCACATAATTTTTCTTATAATTTTCACACCATTACACCCACATTCTTGCACACAGCACATGCACAGAATTTGATGCTTACACACTCCCAATTTTGTAAAAATACAAAATTAGCCGGGCACGGTGGCACTTGCCTGTAATAAACGTGCCCAGGTGCCCAATATTCACTCCTGTGCAGTCTCACGCTGATATACTTCATCTTAAGGAAGTATAGTCATGAGTTCCTTTCAGTCTTTGTCATTTATGTTGTTGAAACCATACCCACAACCCTACAACTCACCCAACACTCTTCTTTCGTACACTCTCACAGTCCAACAGAATTCACAGTCATAATTTCACATTCTCCTCAAATCTCTTGAACACATGCAGTTACCCAGAGAATCTTACAACATCCAACATCATAGCTCATCAGGCCGGGCACGGTGGCTCACGTCTGTAATTCCAGCACTTTGGGAGGCCGAGGTAGGTGGATCACCTGAGGTCAGGAGTTCAAGACCAGCCTGGCCAACATGGTAAAACCACGTCTCTACTAAAAATACAAAATTAGCCGGGCACGGTGGCACTTGCCTGTAATCCCAGCTACTCAGGAGGCTAAGGCAGGAGAATCGCTTGAGCCCAAGAGGTGGAGGTTGCAGTGAGCCAAGATCACACCATTGCACTCCAGCCTGGGTGACAGAGCAACACTCTGTCTCAAAAAAAAAAAAAAAATCATAGCTCATCTAGTCTACCCTCCTTATTTTACAGGTAGGATAGCTGAGCCTCTGAGAGGAAAAACATGAGTTGACCAAAGTCATACAATCAGTTAATGGCAAGTTCAAGATGTTAACTCCAATCTCATAACTCCCACAATAGTGCTTTTTCCTGTGCCCAGAGTCCTTCCCTCTCGGTCTTCCTTTCAGTCCCCTGTGCCAAGCCCTCTGCACTGACTCTCAGAAACATTCAAATAGAGGAAGTCGCTCTTGGAAAGACCGGCAGCCAGGTGAGTGGAACAAGTATGCATTTGGAATACAAAAAGAGCCTGAGCAGGAATATCAAATAGCTTGTAGGCTTAGACAGAATATATGTAAAACACTTGGTACAAAGTAGCAACTGTGAACACTTATTGGGCACTTACTATATGCTAGGCACTATGCCAAGAACTTTATATATTATCTCATTTAAGTTTAATGAACTTTTAAAGTACGATTATTTCGCTATCACAGAAGAAGGAAGTGAGGTCCAGAGAAGTAAGTCACTTGCCTAAGGCCATTCAGCTAGTGAATTTTGAGACCAAGATTATGCCCTGCTCTGGTTTTCATGCATTATATTATGCTTCTTCCTTCAATAACAAAGGTCACTCTATTGAATCCTTACTCTGTGGCAGACTGTGTGCTATATATGCATGGTTTCTATGTATCTTTGCAGATAAGGAGACAGAAGCTTGGAGGGTGCTTAATGGACAGTATCTTTTATCATCATAGAGAGGGAGATTCTAACTTCAAAAGCAAATTTAGCTGTATTTTGCCGCAAGGTAAATTATTCAGTTCATGTAAATCTTTGGTGGATCTGATCATTCCCATTCTCATTCCCATTGATTGGTTTATTATTATTATTATTATTATTATTATTATTATTATTATTATTTTGAGACAGAGTTTCTCTGTTGCCCAGGCTGGAGTGTAGCAGTATGATCTCAGCTTGCTGCAGCCTGCGCCCCCAGGTTCAAGTGATTCTCCCACCTCAGTCTCCCGAGTAGCTGAGATTACAGATGTGTGACACCACACCCAGCTAATTTTTGCATTTTTAGTAGAGACAGGGTTTCACCATGTTAGCCAGGCAGGTCTCAAACTCCTGGCCTCTTGTGATCTGCCTGCCTCGACCTCCCAAGGTGCTGGGATTACAGGTGTGAGCCACCAAGCCTGGCTAATTGGTTTATTTTAAGTCAATCTTCCTTCCTCAGTTCTGTAATTCCCTGCAACTCCCATCCCAATGTATCACAGGAAGAGTCCCTGCTGTGATCATACACACAGTTGTTGACTTCCACTCACTAGATGAAGTCATATTGAGGCACACTTCTTACACATGCTGTAAGGCCACTGTGGCTTAATCAATTAGCAAGACCATTAGGAAATGGAGTCAAAATACGTAGGATCCAGTGCCATCCCTTACTAACTGTAAGACCTCAAGCAATTACTTTCTCTGCCTCAGTTCTTGCATCTGCAATACTGGAATAGTAATTCCTCCCTCCCAGCATTGTTCTGAATTTAAAATGCTGTAAGATATTATTATAGAAAGGCTGGCACATAGTTAGCACTCAAAACTTACTACTCACAGTCTCCCACAAAGATATAATACCAGCGCCTCATACCAACCCACACAGAGACAGTCACAAAAACCTGTAGACAGGCCCCCATAACACACCAGACTGTAGACTTGCCCAAATCTGCTAGGGGGCTGTCAGAGTAGTTGAGAAAGAGGCTCTTAAGTAACCTTGGACAAGTCACTTAACAGCTCTTTTTTTTTTTTTTTTTTAGACAGAGTGTCGCTCTTGTTGCCCAGGCTGGAGTGCAATGGTGCAATCTCAGCTCACCGCAGCCTCCGCCTCCCAGCTTCAAGCGATTCTCCTGCCTCAGCCTCCTGAGTAGCTGGGATTACAGACATGCGCCACCACGCCCAGCTAGTTTTGTATTTTTAGTAGGACGGGGTTTCTCCATGTTGGTCAGGCTGGTCTCAAACTCCTGACCTAAGGTGATCCGCCTGCCTCGGCCTCCCAAAGTGCTGGGATTACAGGCGTGAGCCACCGCGATGGGCCAACAGCTCTTTTTAAGAAAAAAAGACTAAAGACTTAAAAAACAAACAAACAATCATAACCACAATACCACTATCACACCTAAAAAATTGGTAAGAATTCATTAATATCATCAATTACTGAATTCATATCCAAATTTTCCTTTTTTTTTTTAACATTTGGTTTGTTCAAATAAGAAACCAAACAAGTTCCACCCAATGATGTATTTGATTGCTTTTTTCTTTCTCTTTTTAAAATGTGTATGAATCTCTTTTCCCTTTGAAGAACCTGGGTTATATGCTCAAAAGAATGTTTCACAGTTTAAAAAATTCACTTTAAAAAAACTTATCTTTAATGCACAAGTAATATATAAATATACTATTGGTTGTAAAAAAAGAAAAGAAAGGAAATCAGACACTACAGATGAAGTGAATGTCTCCCTTGACTATCCCCAATGCCAGCTCTTTAACCTAAATCTCAGTTTTCTCATCCTTAAAATGGGAAAACTTCCCTTCTTAGGGTTGCAGTGAGAATTAATTCTACAGAGGTTGGAAGCGCTTAGCTCATTGCCTGCCTCACGTAGTCGTTCAATAGAAGTCGCCTGTAAGTATTTTTCGTCATTGCTATGATGCCGGCAGATGCAGAAAAGCCGTCCGGCCCCGTGCGGGTTCAGCACCCTGGACAGAGGTGGCGGCGGCCCGTGCCCTCCCAGCCCAGCCCAGCCTCCCCCGGCGCTTGGGCTGGGATCTCTAAATAAAACCGCCCGGCTTCCAGCGGGTCCGGTGCAGCCGGTGAAGGGGAAGGAAATCCGGGATTTTCAGAGCCGCCTGCTCCGGCTCTGCGTCTGGCGGAGACAATTACTCGGATACGCTCCGGCTGGCCTCCCCGAGGCCCCAGGTCATTTCAGATCTGGGCCCCGGTCCTTGGGCAGAAGCTGGGCCGAGAAGATCTGGAGCCGGTGCCTCAGTTTCCCGGATTTCAGGAAAGCCCGCGGGGGAGGACCGCGGAAATCGCCACAGGAGACCCCCTGGTGATCCCTCCTGCAACCCCTCCCCTACACACACACACACACACAAACACACATACACACACAAACACACACACATGCAGCCTTCACTGCCCTTGAGAGTTGGGTTGGGGAGCGGGTGGCGGTGTTTGGATGGAGACAGCAGCCTCCTCCGGAAGCCGGCCCAGGGCACAATTAGCAGGGAGCGGAGACGCCCGCGAAGGCTGATTTAATTAGGTGACACGGTGCCAGGCAGGGATGCGGGGGGAGGGGAGAGCAGGGTCAAAACATTTTGTAAAAATCTGTTTCACAAACGTTGCTGCTCCCCTCGGGCCAGAGAGAGATTACTGCGTCTTTGGTGTCGATCAAGGCTGGCAAGAGGCAGCCAGGAGGATGGGGACATATCCTTCTCTTCAGCCTCCCTCTTTTGTCCAGTCTCCAAAACAGTCCCAGGAGCCATCAGCTCCTCTAGGGTACAGGGTTTGGGAGGACCTGGAAAGAGACCACTTTGATAAGGGGGAAAAAAGTGCTGTCTGTCTGATGCATACTCATCTCCCCAATATTCACATGAATAATATTAGGAGGAGTTGCTGGAAGCATCTACTTTCCAAATAAAGCTATCATTTGCTGAGCAAGTACTCTGCCATTACTAGCTGTCTGATCTTGGTTATTTATGTTCTGTGCCTCAGTTTCCTCATCTCTAAAACAGTAAGGACCCTTCTAGAGTGGATATGAGGAGTAAACGAAGCCAATATGTAATAGTAAGCACTTAATAATGGTTTGTTTTGTTATTATTATTTTATTACTATTAGGTGCAGTCTAGTTGTATGACATCTTTTGTCTCTATTCCTCACAACTCTATGGCATAAATATGCCTATTCTCATCTTATGGATGTAGAAACTGTGACTCAATGAGTTTAAGTAACTTGTCACTGACGTGGTTAAGGGCAGAGCTAGGAATTAGACTCAGGGGCTGGGCACAGTGGCTTATGCCTGTAATCCCAGCACTTTGGGAGGCAGAGGCTGGTGGGTCACCTGAGGCCAGGAGTTCCAGCCCAGCCTGACCAATATGGTGAAACCCCGTCTCTACTAAAAATACAAAAATTAGCCAGATGTGGTGGCACGAGCCTGTAGTCCCAGCTACTGGGGAGGCTGAGACAGGAGAATTGCTTGAACCCAGGAGGCAGAGTTTGCAGTGAGCCAAAATTGCATCACTGCACTCCAGCCTGGGTGACAGAGCAAGACTCCATCTCAAAAAAAAAAAAAAATTGGACTCAGAACTGTTCGGTGTTAGAGCCTGTGATTTTTCGCCATCCCACTCCTGAGCTGCCTCTGTTTCCCACTTGTGATCTTCTCTCAGTCCACCTTCCTGGATCCACCACCATAACTGTACGTGCCTCGTCCCAACCATGTCTGGCACAGCCAAGCCCACCTCCAGTGCCCACAGATTTGTGTGGCACTGAGTAAAAGGAAGCATGCAGCACACTCGTGCACACACACATACACAAATGTGCATATGTCACCAGAGACAGTCATACAGGATCACCCTCCCACAGAGAGACTCCCAAACTCACTATCTCACTCAGAAGTAAAGCAAGCCACACACAAGTGCCTATCTGCCATTGGTCACATTCAGAGCACCCCATCACAAGGGAAAGAGGTTTCACATAGAGAAATAGTGACACCCAACATCACAAAAGAGATATAATGTACAAATACACAGATACACAAGGTATGTAACACTTCCACATACAAACACACCAAGATAATAAGATATGAACAACTGTACACAGCCACATACACAGGAAGATAGGTTTTTTCTTTTTGTAAGACACCATTTATACAGATACCCACAGAGATACAAAGTCACAACATAGCCACTGGCACACACCATCTCATGGAGAGGTATAGCTACACACCCACCATAACACCCACAATACACCCACACTTAACAGCTGTAGCCAGACATGATGTGACAGAGAAAGAAAATCAGTGAAAATCCAGTCCATATGCACACACTTCCTAGACACACCTACACAGATCACTGAAGACAGGAAACCATAATCTCACAGGCACACAAACATACACACCCCCAGTCTCCTTTCAGACCCCCTGGGAAGCTGGCTTCAACCCAAGAGCGTCCTGCCTCCTAAAGTCTTCAGGGAATGGAGGTCAGTTGACTCCCTTCTCCAAGCTGAGTCTAGGGCAGCAGGGACACAGTCCTCCAGCAGACATGGGGAGGGGACCCTGGGCAGCCGATCTTAAGGACACCTTGTCTAGCATCATATTTAGCCCAAACTGAGGCCAGCTACTGGGACTTGGGGGCTGTCCTTCCATTCCCCCAATTTGTTTCCCCCACCACCCCAGCCTCATGCCCCAGCATTATTTTTCAGAAAAGGGCTGATGGATTTATCAATGACTCCTTCCCTGGGGAGCGAGGACTGTCTCCTCAAACCTCTCCCCCACCTGTTGTCACCTACCTGTGCAGGTGCTGTGTCTCAGCAGCTCAAAGCTCCAGCCTGGGCAGGGTCCCGAAGGCAAGTGGGTGGAGCCTGGTTCCATCCTCTGCACCCCCTAGTTCTAGCTCCCTCTGCAGCTGCCCCTCCAGCTCCAGGCCCCCTGGGCAGCCCCCTCCCTCCCTGCCGCCTGCTTGCCCGGCGCTGTGTCTCTTCTCTGAAAACCAGACTAGGGACGGGGGGAGGGGGGAGGATCCCAGGAGAGGAAGTGGCATCTGACGGCCCCGGCACCAAACCTGGGGGGCTGCAGGGGGGAGGGGAGGAGCAGGGAGGCCTCTCATTGTGTGAGGGAAATTTTATTTTTAACAGATGCTAAGGCAGATGGCGCAGAATTAACAGAAAATGGGAGAGGAAAGAGAGGAAGAACATTACTGACTCCGGAGAGAGTGGACATTAAAAAAATAAAGAATAAGGGAATGAAAACAAGTTTAAGTGCTCTCTCCGGGGGGGAGGGGGGAGGGGAGGAGAGCTGAGAGGCAGAGAGGGACGGAGCAGCGTGGTGATAACCAGAGGCGTGAAATTACAAAAGTAAAATTTGTGGGACTCGGGAGGGGCTGAGAAGGCCCCAGTTTCATTGCAAAACTCACTCAGAAATTACTGATGTGATGTTTGAGCTTTTATCATTAATAATAATCTAGAGGGGAGGGGAAGACAAAAGGACTTGTGGGCTGGGTAGGGGGGTGTTGAGGCCCCAGGAAAAAAGGTGCATGCGCTGTGGGGCATGGGTGAGAGAAAAGTCATTTCTGTGACAGAAAAAAGAAGGTAAGAGAGAAAAACTCAGGGAGACACAGCAGAAACTGAGAGAAATGGAGAGACAGAGGCAGAAGAAAAGGAAAGGAAGGAGAGAAACAAGGGAGAAAAAGGAGGAAGGAGAGAAGCTGTGGGAGAAGGGTTAAGATAGAAGGGGTGGGGGGAATGAAAGGCAACTAAAGAGAGATTCGGAGGTGGTGCGGCAGAGACAAAGAGACAGAGATGGCAAAGAAGACAGAGATGAGGAGAGAGACAGCCAGGAAAACTGTATCAGAAACAGAGCAAGACAAAACACACAGTGCACTCAGGGGTATGGAAACTAGCCCCAAAGCCGAGTGAGCAATGGGTAAAGTGACCAGAAGCAGGGAACCCAGAGAAACATGGCAGGAAGATAAAGACAAAAGAACAGAGGCCCGGACAGACAGAGAAATGGATGAAGGAAAAGAAAGAGTTGGGAAGAGTGAGGGACAGAGTGAGTGAAAGGCAGGACAAAACAGAGAGAGAACAAAAAAAACTCAGACAGACTTTGAACGAGACACAGAAAGACTTGGAAAGACAGAAATTTCAAGAGAGAGAGAAAGAGACCCCCACAATCAGGATGAGAAAGGTGAGACGCAGAAAGGGAGAAAGAAAAACTGAGCCTGAGGCGGAGAGAGGCAGAGAGGCTGTGGGGGAGACGACAGAGGGGGCAGGAACGGAGGAAGGGATGGGAGACAAAGAGGAATGGCCGTTTATCTCTCCTCCCAAATTAATTGAGGCTACATCAGCCTGAGCCACTAAAACGGAGCGATTATGAATGGGTTAGTCACAGGTGGAGTTAAAGGCCTTCAGAGGGATATTAGCCAAAATTGAGTGGCTTTTAATTTCTTTCTAACGAGAGACTGTGGCTGGGGAACCAGGCACGGCCTCCGCTCAGCTCCACTGCTAAACACGGCGTGGGGGCGGCCTGGGCCACTCGCCACCTGACCTGTGTGGCACAGGCAGCCAAGTGGAAATGGCCATGCCTGTGACATGCCTGCCACATGCTTGCAACATGCCTGTAACATGGCCCCCCACACAATGGGGGACCACCACCATTGTGGTGGGTGAGGAGGAGGAGGGGTCAGAGCCCTTGGAAGTGGCCAGGCAAGGGAACACACGGGCAGAGGCTGAACAGTCTCAGATGCGGAAGAGGGCGAGAGGTGAAGTAGATGCTTCGTTAAGTAGATGCTTCGTTAAAAAGTCCTGCCATTGCCACAGGGTTCCCCAATTACCCCGATCCCACTTTGAGGAAGGCATCTTGGTCCAGCATTGCTTTTCTCCATCCTGGAGAAACCAAGTCCCTGAGATTACAAGTACTATTGCCAACTTACACATGAGTGACAGTGATGACCTGAACCCTAGGAGCAGGATGGTGAGGCCAGAGACCCAGATGTGAGTCTCAACTCAGGCAGAACCCTGGATGCCACCCCTCTGGCTGGGCCTCGGTTTCTCCATCTATAAAATGAGGGAGCTGAAGTCTCAGATCTCTGCTAGCATCAACATGAGTGAGAGACAGAGGGAGTGAGTTAGACAGACTTCCTGTCTAATGTCTTATCCAGGGGTCCCTGCTGCATAGGGGACATATGGGTTAGGATATGTGACCCAGGAGAGCATTTGCAATCACTGGAATAAGGTACGTGAACTAAACATAGGGTCCCTGGTTCAGCATGATACAAGTCACAGAAAGTGCAGTGATGGTCCCAGGCTGTGAGTTCACAGATGATGGACGCCTGAGTGGTGAGGGCTAAGGAAGTCTAGAGAGGAGGGAAGATCACTGTGGACTAGGGGAGCCCAGGGAGGGTGTAGTTTGAAGTGGGTCATGAGTGGTTGGTTGGAGCCACGGGAGAGGACATTCCTAGTGGGGACACCGAGATCAAAGGTGCAGTGGTGCCACCTGGCTGGAATTGACCCTACATGGATATATGGTGGGCAAGGGTGAGGGGGACAGAGGGGAGGCAGTGGGCCCTGGTCTTGCAGACTTTGAGGCTTGAGTGAGAACACAGAACTCAACCCTGTAGGTGTGGGATGGAGGGTGCAGAGTGGGGTTCTGAGCACAGGCAGAAGAGTGGGGATTTGGGATATTTAGGGGAGGTCACTATGGGACAGGAGTTGGGGGAGAGCATGGAAACAAGTGAGCAGGCGGGGGACTGATGTAACAGGGTGGGTGAACCTGAGTGAAGGAGAGGATGGGAGAGATAAAAGGGATGGCAGGACCTGGTAAGTGACAGGGTATGGGGATGAGGACAGGACATGAATAAAAGATGACCTTGGGTGTCAAGGCCAGTGCCTTCGAGAATGTCAGTGACCACAGCAGTAGGCAAAGCGGGGTGGGAGCTAAGGCAGACACAAAGAGGCTGGCTTCCACCCGAGAACAAAGAGGCTGTGGGAGGCAGTGTGGTCCAACGGGAAGTTCAGCCATCCAAGCATCTCTAATATCCAACTTCTTGTGCTTTCTCAGCCACTAATTAGCTATGGGAACTTGGACAAGACACTCCCCATCTCTGGACCTCAGTTTGTTCCTCTATAAAATGTGGGAGTCGGTCTGGGCTCTTTTTAAGTTTCCCTCTAGGTCTATGATTCTGAGACCCAGAGACAAAGCCAGGGACAGAGACCTGGATGGAAACAGAGACAGGGACGGGAAGAGAGACTGGTGATCATTCCAACTACCCTCTGGTCCCCTGGGCCAACAGTTGCTCCTCCTCCTCCTCGAAACTCAACTCAATTAGGGGGCCTGATGGGCTTGAGCCTGGAGAGCCCCCTCCCTCTCTTGCACACAGGGTGTACCATTGAATGTTCAGCTGATGAGCCCACCGGGTGGAGGCTTCACTCAAATTTATAACTAACTGGCGGCTGCCCTGCCGGCCCTGGCCTCCTCCCTTCCTCCTCCCAGAGAGGAGCCCATGGGGCTGGGCGAGGACAGGGAAGGAGGGCAGCGCCCACGCTGGAGACCCCAGAGATGAAAGGGAGCGGGCCCCAAGCAGAGGAAGTGGGAGGGGAGAAGTGAGGAAGAGCGCGTGAGAGTGTGTGAGAGAGAAAAATGACAGGCCCTGAATATTGGGCGCCCTCACTTTAAATCAAGATAAAAGACTGAAGTGGAAAATGAGAGTCCAGAGAAGCCCCGGACGGCTCGGGGCGCTAATGGAAACACATGGCTGCCGGCTGCGGGCTTGTCAGCTTCCCCCGGCGCTGCCATTCCCGTCTGATAATCCGGCCTGCCATAAAATTAGACTAGCAAATACCTCCTGACAAAGATGCATGTTTCTCTCTATTGTGCCATCATAAAAAAAACTCCGCTGGTGACTCGGGGAGCCGCAAACTTCAATTTAAATTTACAGTGCTGCGGAAGGAAAGTGATATGCACTCAAAAATTTTAATAACCTATTAAGTTACGACTTCAATTTCATTTTATGAATATTTTCCTTGGGGAGCACGGCTATCACAGAGAAAGATAGAAATTTAAAAAAGATAAATAGTGCCATTAATCTCCAACATTTCTCTTCCATTATCCTTGAAAATTAGGAGTTATTTTTGTTCAGATCTTCATGTAATTAGCTCCCTCCACTTGATTCACTAGCCAGAAAATGACCATGTTCAGAAAATTAAAAATTTGTCATTAAGTGGAATTTAACATAATATCATTTATCTTTATCTATTCCCCAGCTGACAGCAGGAAGCCCTGGCTGCCTTACCGGCTGGTGTGTCAGCGTGGGGAGGGACTGCTTGGGGAGAGACACTGGGGGAGATAGAGATAGAGACCGAGGGAGGGAGAGAAGGCCAGTGCAGAGGGGGCCAAAGCCAGGCGAGGAGGGCAGGCAGGAGGCCTCTGGAGCTGAAAGTCCGCCAGGGTGGGGAGGCAGAGGAGGCTGAGGGCAGAAGAGAGGAGGCTCAGGCTGCTGGGGTCAGCAGGGGTGGGTGTGGGCCTGAGAGCAGGACAGATGGGAGGGGCTGAGGGTGGAAGAGGAAAGCCAGAGGGGCACATCAAGAGCAGATGCCCAAAGATGAAAGTAGCTGGCTAGTAGGGCTGGGGTGAAGAAGTGACTTGGAGGACAGAAACCCAGCAGAAGGAAAGAAACCTCCAGAAAAGAGGGCTCAAGGTGGGATGGGAGAGGTAGGGGACGCCCTGTCCGTTGTGAGGACTGACCACAATCTGGCTTCAAGAGAAGACAGAGAGACAAAAAGAGATAGTCAGAGAGCCAGAGAGGAGGTGACAAGGCATTGAGAGCCAGGAGGCAGAGATGGAGTGAGGTGGCGGCAAGTGTGAGTCAGAGAGAGAGAAACAGACAGAAGGGGCCCCGGGAAGCAACCATGTTTGAGACCCCAGACAAGCTCTTGAACTTCTCTCGAAGGCTGCATGGCTCACTCTCCTCCTCCCCTCCTCTAAACAGCCCCCACCCTAGTTCCCCCAAGTCAGAAATCATCCAATAAACCATTCAGACCTATTCCTGGGTGGAGAGAGCTGTGGCTGAGCCTGAGAGACTGAGAATTGGATAAAGGGATTAAACAGCGGCACATTAGTGAGAGATTTAGAGAGTAATAAACCCATTTCATAATAATATGTGCGTTGGGGCCAGTGATCCATCATCGCAGGAGCCTGTCCATGGCAGGGGGAGCATGACCTGCTGGGAGGAGACCCACACGGATGGCTGAGGTTTTTTCTCAGGGTCTCAGGATATGGGCAAGGGGTGCAGACAGGCCCCCAGGGCTAGGAGGGGGGCACAGGGATGCTGAAGGCATCTTTGGCTCAAATTGCTATAGGGATCAACCTGAGGCTATAGCTGGGAAGAATCTGGGCTCCAGAAGAGGTCTGGGAGCTGAGAGACTCCCTTGTTTCTCCAGCCTAGGACCTCTGCAGTAAAGTTAGAAGGATTTTTCCAGGGACAGCTCCAAGCTGCGGAGTCCACAGGTCACAGACGGGATCTAGCAAGTTGAAGACTCCCAGATAAGCCCCCTGCTGCTTCCTGCATCCACTCTTTTCCCCTAGAAGAATTCCTATCCACCCAGAAAGGCCACGTCCTCCACAAGTTTCCCCTGAGCTCCCCATCCCACCTGTCCATCACCCAGAAACCCCTGCATTTCTTCCTGGGAGTGCTTAGGCTTCCGAGATGGTGTGGATTTGAATCCTGGTCTTGTCACTTACCGGCTATCTGATCTTGGCAGGTGACTTCCCCTTTCTGAACCTCAGTTTCCCATCTGTCGAATGGAGATAACGGGAGTGAAATTATTCTATACAGCAGAAAATCCCAAGGAAACATTATTATTGCCATAATTCCCCCACATTTGGCCCTCCACTCCCAGATTGCCTTGAGATATCTCTCGGCTTATTGTCATGGAGTTTCTTCTCCCTGACTGGACTCTGAGCTTGCTCAAAAGCGGTAAGAAGTGGCACATTTGTTATATGATTCAGTATTTATATTTATTTATTTATTTATTTATTTATTTGAGACAGAGTCTCGCTCTGTTGCCCAGGCTGGAGTGCAATGGCACTATCTCAGCTCACTGCAACCTCTGCCTTCTAGGTCGAAACGATTCTCATGCCTCAGCCTCCCCAGTAGCTGGGATTATAGGCGTGCACCACCATGCCCAGCTAATTTTTGTATTTTTAGTACAGACAGAGTTTTGCCATGTTGGCCAGGCTGCTCTTGAACTCCTGACCTCAGGTGATCCATGCGCCTTGGCCTTCTAAAGTGCTGGGATTACAGGCGTGACCCATGGTGCCCGGCCTGATTCAGTATTTAAATTGTCCTTTTAATAGGGCAGAGGAAAACATTCCCCTGCTGTTTATCTCCATTGAAGGAAACCAGCATCAGAGATTAATAAACAAACTTCCCCTGGAGAAAGGATTGAGAGATAGTAATGGACCAGTTAGGTCTCAGTTGTCAGTCTTGAAACACTGGTAAGTGGAAGACATGGAGATGCTGAGAACAGAGATGACTTCCTAGGAGGAGAGAGGCCTGGGGAGTTTGGGCTATGGTGGGTGATGGTCCAGGTGGCCCAGGAGCATGTGAAGGAGGAAGGGTGGGGAAATCAGATGTCACTTCTCCAAGACCCAGGCACACTGGCTATCTTCCTTTTCTTCCATTGTCTCAGATATTTTATCCCTCTACTCCCATCCCAGAGAGGCCAGTGGGCATGGCCTTCAGCCCTGGCTGAGATTCCAGGTTCTTCCCTAGAAAGAGAAGTGGTGTAATCTCCAGTCCTAGGTTCAACCAGTCCCCAATCTGCTCTTAAATTTGACTGAATTCAGCATTAAACTCTGGTTAATTTCTAGGAACACAGACTTTCCATGGTAATCCTATCCCAATAATGGAGCCTTCCTGAACTTTCACTTCAGCCAAAGCTGTCAGTGATTCTCCCAGACTTAAAAGTTTCACTGATACTAACACTGCGCCCCTGCAACTGCACCGCCAGATCAACTGATCAAGGACATCATTGATCTGCCTGCTCCTCACCAAAAGCCAATTAAATGTCATTGCCAGTCCCCCCAGCTTCTGCCAGAGGCCTTCCAGATCCCACAAAAGAATAGGGATGCAAAACTGGTTCTGTACTCTTCCAAAGCTCAAGCCAATACATCCTTTGCTTCTTTCTGTAAATATTTATTACAGGCTTGTTAAAGCCAAAAACAAAACTTATACCACAAAGTGATAAGTGTGCCTTAAATTCTTTGTGAGTAATACAGAGCGTTCCAGTGTTCCAGGAAGGGACAGATCTGTGCAAGCTGGCAGGGTCAGAGGCAGGATTGAAGGAAGAAGTGCCGCTGGAGCTGGGCAGGTGTTGGGCAGAGCTTCAACAGGTGGAGCCTGGAGGAACAGCTTGGCCAGAGGAGAGAGGTGCATGAACAGAAGTACAGAGAAGGAGGACTCCAGTATTTCAGGAGTATCTACTCTGTACCAAGAATATGCTGGCAGCTTTCATCCATATTATCTCATTAACCCTTCCCAACATGTTTAGAGATAGGTGTTATAATCTCCGTGTATATAGATGAGAAACTGAAGTTCAGGGAAGTTAAATAACTTGCCCAACATCAGAGTTAGTAAGCAGCCTCAAACCTGGAACCGGTTGCCTCTGAAAGCCATGCCCTTTCCTCTACACTGTGGTGCCAGGCATGTTTGGGAAAAGAGCAGCCCAGTTTGCCTGGAGCATAAAGTGTGTGAAAGGAAAGGGAAAACTGCCCCACACTGGTCATTGCCTCTAAGGGTGTGGCACCATCTCTAGGACTGCCAGGGCCATTCCTATAGAAGTGCCTGGTGCAGGCACAATCTCCACCTGTGGCTCTCTTGGGGTCAATACCCTTGGGAATTCAGGAGAACCAGGGACACAGGGAGAAGGAATGCTTCACCCACATGCTCCTTCAGTGACCCTCCTCTTCCTCCTGCATTCCCTATCTTTCCCTTTCCCCTCTGAGCCTTCCTTCTATGCCCTTACCCTTTGGACCTCTATCCTAATTTCCCTTCCCCTTGCTGTCAACCATTCCTGGATATACATCTCGGGCTTCCACCTCCCACCACCTCTTCCTTTCCTAACCCCTCTGTTCCCACTTACCACATCACCAATAGCTTCCTCCTAAAAAATTTCCAGCCAGGCGTGATGGCTCACACCTGTAATCACAACACTTTGGGGCCAAGACAGGAGGATCACTTGAGGCCAGGAGTTCAAGACCAGCCTGGGCAAAATACTGAGACTTTGTCTCTATGAAAAATTTTAAAATTGTCTGGGTGTGGTGGTGTGCATCTGTAGTCCTAGATACATAGGAGGCTGAGGCAGGAGGATCACTTGAGCCCAGAAGTTTGAGGCAGTAGTGCGCAGTGATTGTGCCTGTGAATAGCCTTTTTACTCCAGCCTGGGCAACTTAGTGAGACCGAGTCTTAAAAAAAAAAAAAAAAAAAAAAAAAAAATTCAATGACTTCTCATTGACTTGCAATCCACCTTCATTGTTTACTAGCTTGATAAGTTACTTATTCTGCCTAAGCCTCAGTTTTATCATCTGTCAAACGGGAGTGATAACAGTGCCTTCCTGTAACTCAATGAGATAAAATAAGGAAAGAGCATGGTACCTGGTATACAGCCAGCATTTAATAAATATTGGCAGTTATTATTTTTCTCTGCCTTTATTCTTCTTGATCACAATCCTCAAAAGTCCAGGGCTGGGTGTGGTGGCTCATGCCTGTAATCCCATCACTTTGGGAGGCAGAGGTGGGCAGATTGCCTGAGGTCAGGAGCTCAAGACCAGTCTAGCCAACATGGTGACACCCCGTCTCTACTAAAAAAACAAAAAAATTAGCTGGGTATGGTGGCGTGCGCCTATGATCCCAGCTACTTGGGAGGCTGAGGCAGGAGAATTGCTTGAGCCCAGGAAACGGAGGTTGCAGTGAGCCTAGATTGTGCCACTGTACTCCAGCCTGGGCGACAGAGCAAGACTCTGTCTCAAAAAAAAAAAAAAAAAAAAAAAAAGTCCAATAGATAATGGATAAAAAAAAACATTAAATGACACCCCATTGCTTACAAAAAGACTCCAAAGTCCTTAAGACCTCCATTGCTTGGAACCCAGATGGTCCACTTCCTTCACCCCCATGTAGAAGGATGTGGTCTGATGACAGAGTCTCCAACCTGGAATCCATGGAACTTTAAAATTCCTTAGAAGTATGTAAAGGGTCCACAGATTTTGTTTGTTTGTTTGCTTGCTTGCTTGCTTGTTTGTTTGTTTTAGAGATGGGGTCTGGCTCTGTCACCCAGCTGGAGTGCAGTGGTGCAATCATAGCTCACTACAGCCTGGAACTCCTTGGCTCAAGCCATCCTCCCACCTAGGTCTCCCAAAACACTGGGATTACAGGTGTGGGCCACCATGCCTGGCCTGAACTTTCATATAGGTATATTTTTGAAACCTTAAGTAAGAGATCATATGTTCATAGAAATGTTGTTATGAATTGAATTTGAACACATTAGAGGCTACCATCATGATAAGTATGTGGGTTTATTGACATTTTTTCCTAATAAGTAAAAAGCTAAATCTTGAGCCTTCATAATATGTGCTAATAAAATACTGTCTTCTCAGTTTTACGCATTAGGTTTGTTTGAAAAAGGTGGGTTGGGGTGGGAGGTGATTCTCTCCAAAAAAACAAAAAAGCTTGAAATCAGTAGTAAAGCGGAAGGACTACACGAACCTGGGCCCCAGTCGTAAGCATATACTACTTCCTTCCCCAAATTTCTGAAGACTTCAGGCCTCCATTTCTTCACAGATAAACGTGTATCTATCTCGACCACATGGGGTTAACAATAGGCTAAAATAAAAGAATATATGAGAAAGTGCCTGCACGGTACCTGCGTCAAAAGCTAAGGCTTATTGAGTACTAACTGTATGACAGGACCTGAGCTATAAGCCTGCATATACGATTACATTTGATCCTTGCAGCAACCCTTTAAAGTAAATTTTGCCACTACTCTCATTTACAGATGAAGACCCTGAGGCTTGGAGCCATTAAGTAATTTGCCAAAGGTCACAAAACCATAAGCTGTGGAGCTGGGTTTTGAATCTAGGCAGGCAAGCACTAGAGCCTGAGTTGTTTCTTGTTTTTTTTTGTTTTGTTTTGTTTGTTTGTTTGTTTTTGAGACGAAGTCTCACCTTGTCACCCAGGCTGGAGTGCAATGGCCAGATAATTTTTGTATTTTTTAGTAGAGATGGGGTTTATATGTTGGCCAGGCTGGTCTCGAACTCCTGACCTCAGGTGGTCCACCCACCTCAGTCTCCCAAAGTGCTGAGCCACTGCACCCGGCCGAGCCTGAGCTTTTTTTTTTTTTCCCCCCCCAAGACGGAGTCTTGCTCTGTCACCCAGGCTGGAGTGCAGTGGCTCGATCTGGGCTCACTGCAACCTCTACCTCCCAGGTTCAAGCAATTCTCCTGCCTCAGCCTCCCGAGTAGCTGGGACTACAGGCACCCACCACCACACCCGGCTAATTTTTGTATTTTAGTAGAGATGAGGTTTCACCATGTTGGCCAGGCTGGAACTCCTGACCTTGCAATCTGCCTGCCTCAGCTTCCCAAAGTGTCGGGATTACAGGCGTGAGCCACTGTGTCTGGCCAAGCCTGAGCTTTTTAAAAAGTATTGAGCACTTTCTAGGAAACTGGCACTGTTCTATGTTCTTTTACAGGTTTCAATTCATGGAATTCTTACAACTGCCATAGCAGGTGCATCCCACGAGACTTGTGCCATATGACTTTGCATAAGAGGTGGAGTCTATTTCCCATCCCTTTGAATCTGGGCTGGCCATGTCATTTTTTGACCAACAGAATTCAACAGAAGTGACACTTTCTGGGCTTAGGCCTTAAGAGAGCTCGCAGCTTCCGTAGTCACCTCCTTGGAGGCCAGCTACCATGTAAGAAGTCTGAACTCTTCAGCTGGAGAAGCCAGTGGAGGCAGAAAGGCTCTGCAGGCTGAGAGGTGGCATGAAGGAGTGCCAAGATTTTCCAGCCAGCAGCCACTGCCAGGCATGTCAGTGGGGCCATCCTGGATGTTCCAATCCCAGCTGAGTTTCCACCTGAATGCAGCTGCAGGAGGGAACTCAGCCAGCACCACAAAGAGTAGAAGAAATGCCCAGCTGAGCCCAGCCAACCCCCAGACTCATGAAACATTTAAAAAATCAGTTTTAGCTACTGAAATCTGGGGTGCTATGTCATGCAACAATCAATAATCAAAATAAATTAGGTGAATCCTACTAGTTCCATATTTTACAAATAAGACAACTAGGGCATAAAGGGGTTGAAATCCTAGGATTAAGCCTGGGTAAGTTATGACCCACCATGATGAGAGCTAGAATCCTAGGATTAGGCCTAGGCAAGTTATTTAACCTCTTTATGTCCTCGTGAATGAGTGAGTTAGTGAATGAGTGACAAAGCCAATGCCTGCACTGAGACATTCTGGCTCCAGAGACCACCGGAATAACTACTAGGGTGTGATAGGCTGAAAACTAGCCACTCAAAGATGTCCTTATCCTAGGCTGGGCACGGTGGCTCATGCCTGTAATCCCAGCACTTTGGGAGGCTGAGGTGGGCGGATCACCTGAGGTCGGGAGTTCGAGACCAGCCTGACCAACATGGAGAAACCCTGTCTCTACTAAAAATACAAAATTAGCCAGGCGTTGTGGCACGTGCCTGTAATCCCAGCTACTAGGGAGGCTGAGGCAGGAGAATCACTTGAACCTGGGAGGTGGAGGTTGCGGTGAGTCGAGATTGTGCCATTGCACTCCATCCTGGGCAACAAGAGCGAAACTCCGTCTCAAAAAAAAAAAAAAGTCCTTATCCTAATCCTAATGCCCAGAACCTATGAACATTTACCTCACATGATAAAAGAGACTACTGGCCGAGCATGGTGGCTCACACTTATAATCCCAGCACTTTGGGCAGCCAAGGCAGGCAGATCACTTGAGTTCAAGTGTTCGAGACCAGCCTGGCCAATATGGTGAAACCTCGTCTCTACCAAAAATACAAAAAAAAAAAGCCAGGCATGGTGGCACACATTTGTAGTTCTAGCTACTTGTGTGGCTGAGGGACGAGAATCACTTGAACCCAGGAGGCAGAGGTTGCAGTGAGCCAAGATCGTGCCACTGCACTCCAGCCTGGGCAACAGAGTAAGACTCCTTCTGAAAGAAAAAGAAAGAAAGAGAGAGAGAGAGAGAGGAAGGAAGGAAGGGAGGGAGGGAGGGAGGGAAAGAGAGAGAGAAAGAAAGAAAGAAAGAAAGAAAGAAAGAAAGAAAGAAAGAAAGAAAGAAAGAAAGAAAGAAAGAAAGAGAAAGAAAGAAAGAGAAAAGAAAAGAAAAGAAAAACGAGACATGATAAAAGGGACTTTCCAGATGTAACTATATTAATGATTTTGAGATCATCCTGGATTATCAGAGCGTGCACTATGTAACCACAAGGGAGGCAACAAAGTCGAAGTCAAAGAAAAAGGTGATGTGATTCAGGACCACAAGCCAAGAAATGAGGACAACCTTTAGAAGCTGAAAAAGACAAGTACACAGATTCTCCCCTCCAGCCTGCAGAAGGAACAGGCCCTGTTAACATCCTGACTTTAGCCCAGTGAGACTAACTTTGTACTCTGACATCCAGAACTGTAAGATAATAAATTTTGTTGTTTTAAGCCACTGTGTTTGTGGTCAATTGTCACTGCAGCAACAGAAAACTAATACATCGGGCCTCTGCTATTTAAAGAGAGCTGGATCCTTCCCTCAGGCTCCGGCCGGGCCAGTCTCCTTATTGCCTCCTGTCACATTTGGTGCCCCAGCCCTTTTCTGGCTCTTAAAAATCTCTATTGTCTCCATCTATTAATTCATTCCTACCCACCTTTTCCAGGAAGTCTTCTCTGAACATCCTAGATCACACTGCTCTGTCCTGTCTCTAAAAGCACTAGATGTTTTGCACCTTCTTACTCAGCACTTAGTAATATCAATGCTAATGTGCTGGCAGGCAGCCCAGTGACATTCTTATGAGTGTGAGTTATTGAATCCAAGGACATCAAGCCAGAGAAACCCTTTGAGAGTCTATCCCTTCGTTTTATGGATGATGAAACTGAGTCCCAGGGAAGAAAAGAAAGCTACATATCCAAGGTCACATAGCCAGGGCTCAAAGACAGACCTTCTGACTTCAAATTCATAAACACATTCCTTCAGCAATTACTTATTGAGCCCTCGCTAAGCTAGCTGCTGGGGAATCACTGACAATTGTGAGCAGATGAGGTTCCTGCTCTCTTGAAAGTCTCTGATACATGAGAGAGGGAAATACTGATGTAGTAATCACACAGATATATAATGACCACCATGATAAGTGTCGGTAAAGCAGGCTGTGGGAGTGCAAAACATAGGGAACTCTTTCAAGCAGGAAAATCAGGGAAGTCTTCTCTAAGTAGATGACCGTTGACCTGAGATGTGAATAATGGTGAGCATAGTTAACTAGGTCTCTGGAGGGGTAGCAGGGAGAAGAAGAGAGTTTTAGGCTAAAGAAATGATGCATGCAAAGGCCCTGGAGCAGGAGGGAGCAGAACAAGGAGGAAAGAGGCAGCCAGGATGCCTGGAAGTCAGAGTAACAGGGAGAAAGACAAGGGCCAAAGGCTACAGAAGTTGACAGGTCAGACCACAAGGGCCGGGGAGGCCATGGTGAAGTTTTGATCTTAGTCCTAATGGCAATGGAAAGCTATAGGAGAGTTTTAAGCAGGGCGATGACATGATCATATTTGAATTTTATAGCGTTTCCATGCACACCCCCTCTACCCTCTGCCAGGGCCTTCTCTTATCTCTATAAGCATGTTAGAGATCGTTATTACAAGGAGTTTTATGCCACTCTCTATTCCACTCCGTCCCTAGCCTTGTACAAAGCAGATGCTCCATAAATATGTGTTGATTAACCACTCAGCAGCATGCGACGCTGTTGACGTCCCCTCCCTCTTGAAGAGCTCTCTCTTCTGTTTCTGCGCTGCTGCACACTCCAACTTCCCTCCATCCTCCAAACACCCTGCCCTACTCCCACCCCATACTTAAGCATTTCTCCCAGTTTCACCTTTACGATCTTTCTGCTTTGTCCACACTCTCCCCCTGGGTCATCCTGTTGCCTACAACAGTAGTGATCTCTTCCTTCTGGGCAGAACTTCCATGAGGGCTGGGATCTTGTCTGTCTTGTTGCATCTGCAGAGCCTGGCACAATACCTGACACCCAATAAATTATTAATATTTGATGAGAAGATGCTGTATGGTTCCGTGTATATGAAGCTCAAGCACAGGCCAAACTAATTTATGGCAATCGATATTGGTCAGAATAGTGGTCACCCATGGGGAACCACGGCTGGGAAGGAGCACAGGGAACTTGGTTGGGGGAGGCTGGAAATCTTGACCTAAGGGTGTTGGCACAGGTGTCCACATATGGGAGAGCTCATTGAGCTGTACACTCAGATTGGTGTTCTTTCCTGTCTGTGTGGCGTATCTCAATAACAAAGTACAAAAGAATGCAATATCACCACTCTGCTGAGAGGCAATTCCCATTTCTTTTCCTTTTTTTTTTTTTTTTTTTTTTTGAGACAGAGTCTTGCTCTGTCGTCAAGCTGGAGTGCAAGCAAGCAAGATCTCGGCTCACTGCAACCTCCGCCTCCCAGGTTCAAGCAATTCTCCTGCCTCAGCCTCCTGAGTAGCTGGGACTACAGGCGCGTGCCACCACACCCAGCTAATTTTTGTATTTTTAGTAGAGACAGGGTTTCACCGTGTTGGCCAGGATGGTCTCAATCTCTTGACCTTGTGATCTGCCTGCCTCAGCCTCCCATAGTGCTGGGATTACAGGCGAGAGCCACCACGCCCCGTTGCCATTCCCATTTCTAACTGCTCTATGTGTCCACCTCAAAACACACCTCATTATCTTTCCAGCCTCCCAAACCAACACTTCTGGGTTCCCAATTATTCAGTTTCCAAACCTCAGGGCCATCTTATCCCCACACCACCCCTTCTGACATCCCTCCCCACCCAGCTTTCCAAGACGTGTAATACAAGTGGTCGTATGGTTACACAGAATTTTAAGATGACCCCATGACTTTCCCCTCCTGGCGTTGCTCCCTGATTATGCTACATGGCAAAAGGGAGATAATCTGGGTGAGCCCTTTCAGAGCAGAATGTTTTCTCTGGCTGCTGATAGAGGCAACTGGAAGTACTCAAATCACAAAAATAATGCACTGTTGCTGGCTTGGAAGACAGAGGGGCCATATGCAGGCACCAGAGAGTGGTTTTTAGGAGAATGACCCCCACCTGACAGCCAGCAAGGAAACAGGGACCTGAGTCCTATTATAGCAAAGAACTGAATTTGGCCAACAAGAATGACAGTGGAAGCAGATTCTTTCCCCAGAGCCTCAGAGAAGAGCTCAGACAGGCTGACACCTTGATTTTAGCCTTGTGAGACTAAGAGAGAAATCAATTATGCCTGCCAAGACTTTCAACCTATAGAACTAAGATTTAAAAAAAAATAGGTGTTGTTTTAAGCCACAACGTTTGTGGTAGATTTTTATAGCAGCAATAGATAATACACACCTTCAATCCTATCTATAGATAACTAATATACATCTTCAATCCTATCTATTTACAATGGCCTCCACATCCATCCTTTCCTCCCCATTCCTTTAGTCTCACCATGACCCAGACTCCCCGATCTCACTTCTGCCCAAACACGTCCATCTTGCTCACTGCCACCAGATTAATTTTCCAAAGTCACAACCCTGCTCACATCCTTTTTCTGCTGAAAAGCTCCCGTGACAGTGTAGCCTGGTGGTTATACTCTGCAACCAGAATGCAGGGTGTAAATCCCAGGTCCGCCTCTTAGTGGTGGGTGACTCAGATCAAGTTGCTTAATCCACCCACCAAATGAGAGTAATAGTACCATCCTCATAGGGTAGCCACAAGTATTAAATGAGATAAGCATGCAAAAAATAGTTGTGCATGGTCCAGCAAAGGTAGACACTCTATTCTACGAATGGAGGTTGTTAGAATATCACTATCAGTGGCTCCAGGTATCTAACTGGTGATTAAACCCTTCAGCTGGGACTTACAGCAATGCCCCGCTATATCTCTTCAGCCTTTTCTCCCACTCCTTTTGTGCTAATCCCATCCTTTTCCTTCCATCTTCATCACCACTCCCCTCATTCACATTATCACCCTCCATTCCCAGGGGTCTCCTCACTGATTCACGTTATCTCCACTCTCTGCTGCCAGCAGGGACTGCTCAAAACACAAGCCTGATCGTGTCCCTCTGGACTTAAACTCTTCCATGGTCCCACTGCTGTCATGTCCAAAATTCTTACAACCTATGAGGACTTCGACTGCCCAGTCTGCCAATGCCTCTGGACCCTTTCCCTTTGCCCTCTGACCTCATCCCTCTTACTCACCAGGCTTCCTCTGCAACTGGGCCATCCACTTTGCTGTTCCCTCTTCCTGAAACACGCTTACCTTTCTTCTTTGCTTGGTTGACACCTAATTGTCCTTCCCATCTTGGTTTAATGCCCTGAGGACTTCCTCTAGGAATGCTTTCTTCACCTCACTAACTAGGCCACACTCGACTCGAGGCTCTCAGACTGCCCAAGCTGCTCCTGTTGACATTTCACAGGAGCGATTTATACCTCTCTGTGAACGTCTCCAATTGTCATAAGGTCCACAAAGCTTCTGTTATGATCACTATAACACAAAACAGCCCCAGGGCAGAACACAGTGCCTGGCCAGAATCTGTGCTCGGTAGATGCTTGTGAAAAGAATGAGTGAGTGGAATTAACAAGAGGACTCTGCTGCTGCTAAACTGGACGGCTTTGCCCACTGATGCTTTGCCATCTCCATGCTTTTGCTCGCTCATGTCCTCCAGTGATGTGGTCTTTCTAGCCAACTCTGTTCTTCTGTAAATCCAACCCATCCCTGCAGTCTCTGCTAAGTAATCTTGACAAATATTTCAGCCTACGCTCCTACCTCTACCTCTCCCCCTGCCCCACCAAAATCATATAGAGTCCATATTATTTCTTTCTGATTGTGAAAATAATGCATGTGTACTGTAGAAATTTTAGACAACGCAGCTAATGCAGACGATATAAAAGAAAAAATAGAACATTTCAGATACCACTATCCAGAGATCATTGCTGCTTTTATTATAGAGTAAGTCCACCTATTTTTCTATATATAATCATGGAAATTATTTTTAAACCTCACAATGAATCAGTGAGGTTCGTATTGTTCTTCCCATTTTACAAAAAAAAAGAGGTTCAGATAAATTCAGTAATTTTTTCAAGGTCACAGAACAAGTAAAGAACACAGGAGTAGTAAAGAACAGAACCAAGACTGGGACACAAGCCTCCAGCCTCCCGGGCTCAGAGCCCCTTGCTGTCTCCACTGTGCCCCTCTGCCCTCTCCATCTCCTCTTACTCCTCTTATGTGGCTGCTCTTTCTCCCTTCAAACCCAAGCCAAAACTCCCTCTTACACATTCTCTTCAACCCAGCCATTTGACTTCAAGGATAGTCACTAAAGCAACAGTAGAAGACTGGTAACAACTTAAATGCATGTCAGTACTGGTTAAATAAGTGACGGGACATCCTCACAGTGGAATACTACACTGCTGGTAAAAAAGAAAAGGGGAGATTTTAATAATATCTAATAATCTCCAATAATCTCCAAAATAATTTTTTAAATTAAACAAAAATATGCAGAACACTGTCTGCAGTTTGCTATCATTTGTGAATGTAGAGAATATTTCTTTCTTTTTTTTTTCTTTCTTTGTTTTTTTTTTTCTGATACAGGGTCTGGCTCTGTCACCCAGGCTGGAGTGCAGTGGCACAATCACTGCAACCTCCACCTCCTGGGCTTAAGCCATTCTCCCACCTCAGTCTTCCAAGTAGCTGGGAGTACAGACACCGGCCACCACGCCCAGCTAATTTTGTATTTTTTGTAGAAACGAGGTTTCACATGACCTCCCAAAGTGCTGGGATTACAGGGGTGAGCCACTGCATCTGGCCCAATGTAGAGAATATTCCTACAAAGATACACACACACAGCTGGGCACAGTGCCTCACACCTCTAACCCCAGCACTTAGGGAGACTGAGGCAGGTGGATCACCTGAGGTCAGGAGTTCGAGACCATCCTCGCCAACATAGTGAAACCCCATCTCTACTAAAAATGCAAAGAATTATCCAGGCATGGTGGAGGGCGCCTGTAATCCCAGCGACTCCGGAGGTTGAGGCAGGAGAATCACTTGAACCTGGGAGGCAGAGGTTGCAGTGAGCCAAGGTGGCGCCATTGCACCCTAGCCTGGACAACAAGAGTGAAACTCCATCTCAAAAAAAAAAAAAAAAAAAGATACATACACACATACATAAATGATACCAGCAGTTGCTTCTGAGAAGGAAAATTAATGGACTGAAGGTGAAGAGTGAGAGGGGACTTAATTTCACTCGATTATAATGTTTAAATTCTTTCTGCCAGGTGCAGTGGCTCACGCCTGTAATCCCAGCACTTTGGGAGGCTGAGGTGGGCGGATCATGAGGTCAGGAGATAGAGACCATCCTAGCTAACACAGTGAAACCCCGTCTCTATTAAAAATACAAAAAAATTAGCCGGGCGTGGTGGCAGGCGCCTGTAGTCCCAGCTACTCGGGAGGCTGAGACAGGAGAATGGCATCAACCCAGGAGGTGGAGCTTGCAGTGAGCTGAGATCACGCCACTGGACTCTAGCCCGGGCAACAGAGCTAGACTCCATCTCAAAAAAAAAATATATATATTTCTTACCATATACATTTAAGAAGTAAAAACAAGAACAGACCAGGCGCAGTGGCTCACGCCTGTAATCCCAGCACTTTGGGAGGCCAAGGCGGGCAGATCACCCGAGGTCAAGAGTTCGAGACCAGCCTTACCAACATGGAGAAACCCCGTCTCTACTAAAAATACAAAATTAGCTGGGCGTGGTGATGGGCACCTAAAATCCCAGCTACTCGGGAGGCTGAGGCAGGAGAATCCCTTGAACCTGGGAGGCGGAAGTTGTGGTGAGCTGAGATTGCGCCATTGCACTCCAGCCTGGGCAACAAGAGCGAAACTCCATCTTAAAAAAAAAAAAGGTCCATACTTTCTCTGATTATCTCACTGAGGCCATCTTCACTCCATGTATGTGAATGTGTGTGTGTGTGTTTGTGTGTGCACACATGTGCTTACCTACTGGTACATAAGTGTGCACTGCTTCCCTCTCCTGCTTCCCCAAATGAGGCTCACTTATCTACCATGGTCAGAGACTGAAGACCTTGTCTCCTCCATCAGGTTAGCATGATTCTGCAGTAACTTTTAGGCTAAGGACTTTCTTTCTAGTCCTTGCTGTGCCCTTCACTAGCTGTGTAACTTTGGATGAGTCATTTGACCTCCCTCAGGGTAGATTCTGTCTCCTCCATCAGGCTAGTGAAGAGTTCTCCAACAGCTCCTATCACAGCCCTATCACCCAGGCGGGAATGACTTGTTCAATGTTTGTCCTCCCAGTTAGACTACAAGCTTCATGAGGACAGACATCATTTGTGTTCATTGCAGTGCCTGGCACGTGGTGCAGGCTCAGTAAATGTTTGTTCTGAGAATAGATGGGTCACAGCTCCCTTGGGTCCAGATTGTCTCCCCGAGATCCTGCATCCTGGTAGGCATTTGGAGCCTATCCTTTGCCACTCAGAAAGAGGAGTGTCACTGGGGAATAGGCTCCTCCATTCCTGTTCTTTCCCCAAAGTCCCTCAGCCCAGCTGGGGCATCAGAGCGTGAGACTGTCCTTGTTATTCCATCCACAGCCTCCAAAGCGAGCTCCTGTGGGTTCTAGGCCAGTCTAGGCTTCTCTCACAGGGCAAGGCACCACCCAGGCCAAGGCCAGGCCCCAGACCCATTTCCCCACCCCCAGTCCAGCCTGAGAACACGGTGGCCCAGCCCAGCCTGGCAGGCCTGGCCCATCAATCGTGCTCCCAGGGGTACAAACCAATTTCTCTTGCTTTCCCGAGCCGTCTCCCTGGCGGAGCCTGGAGGAGCCTTCAATCGCATTAATCCCAGCCTGGCGGCGGTGACGAAGACAGATTTCTCCACCAAACGATCCATTTGTATCTCTCGTGCACTCACTTGGTTTTTTCTCTGTGGATGTTCAAAATATCATGAAAAAGGCGTTAGCTGGGTAGCTGTGGCGCAGTGAAATAATAGAGTGATCCGGCAATGCGCTCCTGACCTTGCAGGACAGCTAATCCATCCGCACATCTATCTTAATTATTCCCGGTTACAAAAGAGAAACTCCACCATCCATTCATTCCAGGCTAGCAATTCCATTTTCCACCCCCACTCATGCCCCATCTTTTCTCCACCATTCCCCTAGCCAGATAGGCCCATTCACCACTGCCACAACAGGCTCTCCCCACACCAGCCCAATCCAGCCGGGCCTGAGCCCACCTCAGTGCAGCCCAGCCCCGAGCCCAGCCCCCAGCCCACCCACTGCTTCTTAAGATCTAAAGAGATGCACCCAGCTCCCCTTCCCAGAACTCCAACTGATGTCCATTGGAGAAAGACCAGCTACATACAGGCTTAAGCCTCAGCAGGGACACACACAACATACACACACTGATACTATCATACAGGCAGCCAGAGACTAAAAATCTCAGCCAGATCTTAACATTTAGGCCTCCTCTCACACAGACACCAAGACAGGCCCATTTCCATCCTCACCCCAAACAACACCATTTTAACTCTCCTGCTGCCCTGGCACTGACACTGGGACAGATGCCAAGATGGGCATTTTGACTGAGGGCAGACTCCATGGGGGGTGTCTTGCTCCGTCTGTCTTCCAGCCCCAAAGCCAAAGACCCCACCCGCTGTCTCCTCTCAGTCCTACTGCTTAACACACCCTGGGCAAGCCAGCACTGGAGAGGAAAGGTGGAAATGTGAAAGAGAAAGAGACCAAAAGAGGAGGAGGAGTGAGGAGAAAGTTTGAGCAGAGATCCTGCAAGGGGGAGAAAAAAGGAGAAGGAAGGGGAGGACGGGGTAGAGTTTGGCGGTGGCGAGAGTGCCAAGAAGGCCACTGAGCCAGTACGTGAAAGAGCCTGCTTGTGTAACACAGTTCCAGCTAATTGTGTCAGATTCACTTTGGGGATGCCTGTGCCGGTCTCTAAAGCCCCTTCTAATTCTACGCTTTAATGTATGACTTCCAGACCCCTCATTCTTATGATTTTAATGCAATCAGCAAAACTAGGCATGTAATTGTCTTGGCTCTGTGCTTGGCCATGGTGGCTCCTGGGAACCCCAGCCCCAGTTCCCAGGCCCTCCTCCACCAACCCTTCCCTCCCTCCTTTTTTATCCTTCACTTCAGCCTCAGTCAACAAGTACACAAGCCCCCAACTCACGCTGGTTTGACTTATTAATATAATTTTTTTTTTTGAGATGGAGTCTCACTCTTGCTGCCCAGGCTGGAGTGCAATGGCATCATCCCAGCTCACCATAAACTCTGCCTCCCGGGTTCAAGGAATTCTCTTGCCTCAGCCTCCCGAGTAGCTGGGATTACAGGCATGTGCCACCATGCCCTGCTAATTTTGTATTTTTTAGTAGAGACAGGGTTTCTCCATGTTGGTCAGGCTGGTCTTGAACTCCTGACCTCAGGTGATCTGCCCACCTCAGCCTCCCAAAGGGCTGGGATTACAGGTGTGAGCCACCTTACCCAGCTAATACAATTTTTTTTACCTTTACCATAATGTGAAAATGATACACATTCAGTAGAAATCATATTTTGAGTACCCATAATACCATTTTGCTTTTCACTTTGAGTACAATATTCAGTAAATTACATGAGATATTAAACACTTTATTATAAAATAGGCTTTGTGTTAGATGACTTTGCCCTTACACTGTAAGCTAATGTAAGTGTTCTGAACCCATTTGAGGCAAGCTGGGTTAAAGTAAGTTTCATACACTAGGCTAGGTGTATTAAATGCATTTTCAACTTAGGATATTTTCAATTTGTGATTGGTTTATCCGATGTAACCCCATTATCGTCAAGGAGCATCTTTATGTAGTTAGACTTCTTCAGCCCTTGGTGCTGTGAGGGAAAAAGAAGGCGATTCAGTCTTGGGGCTCCTGAACCGGAACTGACTGAGGAAAGGATATGGAGTGTCTAGGCAGTGGCCACAGTGTGCTGGCCCAGACTGGCTAGATTATTGGGGTTGGGGGAGGAGGAGGCTTCCCGGAGGAACCTGGTGGGCTCCCTCCCTTCCCAGAAGCAGCAGGCAGCCTAGGCTGGGCCTGTGGGGCGGTGTGCAGGGGAAGGGCCATTTGTCCCGAGACAATGGCAGAGAAGGGGTCTCCAAGTGGCTGTTGAGAGCCAATTTGTAGTGGTGATGGCCGAGGTTGCTCTAAAGGCTGGGAACAGCTGGAGCTCCGGGTGACTGATGGGTGGGCCCAGGAGAGGGGCCATTGGTCTGGCAGACACAAAGGCCCCGATGGTGTGCGGGTGGGGCCCGTCAAAATCATTAAGTGCGGAAGATGGGAGCCGGCAGACTTCAGATGGGACCAGTGGGTTGGGGGAAGAGGTCAGGAGCCTGCCCCTCCCTCCCTGCAGCCCCTCCTCCACCCCATCCCTGCTCTGGAAACTTGGCCACTCACACCCCGATTATCATCTGATTTGCATAGACACCCCCACCCCAGCCTTTCAGGTCCCTCGGCTCTCTCTGTGGGAGTTCAGGCTCCAGTCCTATTTGAGCAGCTCTGGCTTTGGGGGCTGACCAAGGCGAGATGCCTCCCCGTGCCTCTTGAGGGGATTTGCCCACCCTCAGGCACTGCATTCTCCAGTCGGTGACCCCATCCACTTCTCAGGGAACAGGGCATTCTAATTTCAGGACCACGGACCTCCCCTTCCCCAATTTCGAAGGGAAGAAACTGAGGCCCAGGGTGCTGATTTCTCCTGTCTCTCGGCGCCTTCTCTGTGTGGGAAATGCTTCTCCCGCTTGCCCTTCCCTGAGGGTTGGGAGACAGTGACACCGGGAGAAACCCGCGCCCCGCGCCCCCATCCCCCAGGAGCCCCTCCCTCCGCGGCGCTCCCGGCAGAAGAGGGAAGCAGTGACCCGGCCAGGTGGTGATGATGCGGCCGGCCGCGCTGGTCACTCTTGGCCGCTCCCCGCACGCAGCCCGACCCCCCTCGTATGGGTCACGGCGCCTGCAAAACTCCCTGACACAGAAACGCCGCGGGGCCTGCGCGTGTCGGGAACAATCCTGCGCCTGATGGGAAGCGACAGCTCCGCCACGCCTCCCTCCGCTCCTGCCCTCCCGCGGCTCCTCCTGGGCGCCGCGTCCCGCGCTCCCGCTGCCAGCCCAGCCGGCCTGGGGCGCCCTAGCCGCTGGTCCTGGCCCAACAAGTAGCCACCGACCCCTCCCATGTGGCCTAGGGCGGGAGGAGCTTCTGCCCGGCCATTGGGGATGACAAGGATGGGGTAAAGAGGGGCGCCAGGCAGGCGCAGGGCGGGGGGAAGGGGCAGCCCACAGTTGGCGCTACACGACTCCGCTTCTGTTTTCTCCGTGTTGACATAGAAATCAGACTGGAAAGAAAGCAACATGTAGAGGGGCTTCCCCAGGTGTGAGGTGACAGGTGGGTTTTCCTGTCTTTTTGCGGATCTGTGTCTCCTGGGCTTGTTTTGTCTTTTTGCGTCCGTTTGTAATAAACACCCCCTCTCCCACCCCCATAAAAGCCAAGCTAGAGCAGAAGGGCTGTTTGAAGGAGCGCTGCCACCTCCCACCCTGACTCCAGGCCCTGGAGCTGATCCAACCCGCAGGGAGGAAGGCTAGAGCATGCAGGAAGGGTCCTGGGGGTCAGACCAGGCCACGAGGTGACCCCTCTCCATCTCCATCCCGGGACGCTGGCCGTCCCCCCACTTCACCTTGCAGAGGCTGCAGGGGTGTGGGGAGGAGTGCCGGCTGTAGGGGAAAGGCCCACATGTGCACAAGTAGCCCCTCTGCATTTCCTCACACATGGACACTCAGATACCCGGGGCACACATCCACACACACTCACACATATGTTCATGCCTGCCAGCATGTCCTTGTAGTGATGGCCACTGGCCCAAGAACACATGAACACTTGTGCCCTCCTGTACACGCACACACACACACACCCTGTCCTTCAAATCCCCAGACAAATACATAGCCCTCTAGTTCTCATCTTCCTCCAGCTCAGCCCCTTCAGACAGCAAGTGCCCCATTCATCTCAGATGCCCTCATTCATTCTACAGCTGGCTTTCTGCTCACCCCGACTCTTCCTCCTCCCGATATCTGCTCTCCTGTCCCTCTCCCCAGCCTCCTACTCCCTTTCTTGGTCTTGAGATATGAGGGGAAATTTGCCTGCTCTACCAGCAGCCCCAGAGTTGGTATGAAGAAAGCAGAGCCTATAGGAGAAAATGAGGAGTCCCCCTACTCAGCCCCACCAAATAAGAGGCCTATGTGGGCTCCCTCTGGGCTCCAGGGCTTAAGGGGGGCAGGCAGGCCTCCCATGCCTTCTGCCTAGGAACCCCTGGCCATGCCCAGCTCCACAACAGAACTTCCTCCTCCTCTACTCCTACCCTACTCCTACCCATCCTTTGTGGCATAGCCTAGGGCCCAGCTTCTCCAGGCTCCCCTCGGCCCCCCACTCCTATCTGTACCCCTCACTTGACTGACATTCCTTTTGTGCCTTCACCATTAATTCTCTCTTCATAGCTGTGAAGCCTGTGTGCTCCTACAAAACAGGCAAGTCTCCTCTTCATCTTGCATTCCCTACTCCTGCACATCAGCTGACTTCTTCGTGAATGAGTGAATCAGCTGAGGGATATTTATGACTTTGGCTTGTGTCTCGGCTATTGAGGGTGACTATGTGTGAGTGAAGAAGTGGGAGCAGGGGCAGCCACATGGGGTAAGTGCCACTATCATGTTTCCTCTGTGAAAGTCCTAACAACCCTTGCACGCTTCCTAACTGCCCTACAAGGGAAGTGCCCATTTGATAAAGAAACGAAGGCTCAGAGAGGTCACACTATTTCCCCAAGGTCACAAAGCTTGCCAGACTATCAGAACCTCAGGCTGAGGATGCTAACAGCTTCTGCCTCCCTCCTCATGGCCTGCTGCAGAGGTGGGGAGAAGCTACCTTCTGATAACCATGCTGCCCCACCCCACCTCTCCAGAGTGAGTGGACCTCTGATCTTCTCTCCAGAAAGGGCCCTAATGGATCTCCCCCTTTCCAAGCCCTTTCTGTGGCCCTAATTCTCCTTTCTGCTCTCTCTGTTATATCATCTCTGCCCAAGATCACCATGGCCTCAATGTTCCTTTGGCCTTGAACACCTTGACAGGAAGCCGACTACAATCTTGGTTCTGCCACTGACTAGCTGGTGGTCTTGGGCAAATCACTAGTCACAACTCCTGTCTGGCCTCGATTTTCCCAAGTGTGTGTGGTGGAGTGGGGCTTGAGTAGGTGATGTCTGAGGTTTTCTCTAGCATCAGCATTCTGGACTCCAGTCCCTGGTGAGGGGAGTGCAAGAACAAACCAGTACTTCACCCAGCCCAGTCCACCCCTCCACCAGGCCCCCCAGAGGGGTTCAGGCTCAAAGAGGGCTGGGAAATGCTGTGAATTAATTACCATCAGACCTCCGGCCGCTGTTCATCTCTGTAAACAAACATTTTAATATGCAGTAATTAATTACATCTGCCACAGCGACCCTCCTCTCGCTCATCCTTCTTCAGCTTTTCTTCTGCTCACACTAGACCAACCCCCTCCTCCCAGTTGGAGCCTGAAAGCCAGGCAAAGCCCCCTCTGTCCATCGCCCCAGCCTTCTCCCCCCACCATCAGATGCAGGTGCTCGCATCTGCCATGCTGCTCTGCAGCTTTTTGTTCTTTTTTCTGTGTCTCTAATGCCCGTCTGTCTTTCTGACAGTCCTTTGTCTCCAGTTCTCTCTGCCTGGATTTCCCTCCCCAACAAAGTTTGATGCCAGGGACACATTCTGGGAGGAAGGGGCAAATGAGGAAGCCAGTGGATCTACCCAAGGTGCCTGAGCATGTGTTTCAACTCCTCAGTGGACCAGGACCACGCTAATTTACAGGGATTATCCAAAGACCAGAACAGGCCCTGTTCCAGGACCCTCCTGCCACAACCACTGGGTTGTGCGCTCCTGGGAGTCCTTCTGACGCTGTTCCTTCTCCTACTCCACACCCTGCCTCCACAGCAGCTCTGGGTGAAAAACGCAGAGGGGAAACAATTTCCCAGGTGAGCCCACCTGGCTATGCCACAATTACTTTTCACCACAGCCGGAAATACCACAATTGGATCCACCTTCTGCGCCCCAGCTCTCCCCAGCCTCCGTACCCAGGAGGCAGCCAGCTTAGCACGGTAGGCATGTGGGTGGCCCCGCAGCTCCTGGAATGGAGCGTACTCCGTTTCTGGGGAGGTTCCCCGCCTCCTGCCTGGAGTCTAGAAGGGAGCGGAGAAGTGACCAACACTAGATTAGAGGCGGGAACTCCGGAAGAGAAAGAGACGAGGGGGCCAGGATCCCAGGGCTGGCAGCGGCACGAAAGGTGGGAAGAGATCCGCAGGCCCGACGGGTGCGGGCCAGCCTGGCCGCGCAGGGGGAGCCGGGAGCTGGGTGGGTGGGTGGGGTGGGGCGGGCGCCACCAGGCGTGGCGCAGGGAACAGAGCAGAATGAAATGCAGATGCAAAACGTGCTCATAAGAGTTTCCTCTCTCTCCCCATCTGCCAAAGCCGAGATTTTAATCTTTAATCCATGAGCAATCAGCGAGCAGCGGCGAATGGCACATTACAGATGTTTTACTGTCGCGGGCGCTCGCAGCTTCCGCGCTGCGCACAGGCGCGCCGGGCGCCCCCGCCCCGCCCGCCCCCTCTCCCTCCCTCTGGTTCTTCTTCCTCTCCCCTCCCCAGGTCCCCGTTTAACACTATCCTCCTCACCTGCACGCTCCTGGCCCGTAGCGGAGGTGGGACCTGGGAGCAGGGCCTGGGACTCTGCTGGTGGGGGTACACGCAGGGGGCACTGGCGGGGGCGGGGGGCGACGGCATTCAGAATTCCGCTGAGGCAAATTCCCTGCCAGGTCCAGATTGGGGGGCGCGAGGACAGGAGCATCGAGTGCCCGGATAGCTGAGCCCTCCCACTCCCCATCCCCTTCCTGGACCCCACGTCTAGGGCCGCTGGCGGCTCCTGCGATTAGCGCTCCAGATGTTCGGCTGCGCTAGGGCTCCGCTTTCCAGATGTTGGGCACCTCTGTTCTCACGTTTGGGATCGCCATCCCTTCAGCATGATGAGGAAGGAGAGTCCTGTAGCTGTCAGATCTGGGAGTTGCTAGGAAAATGTAGTGGTATGGAGTCTTTTAGAGAAGCTGATAAAATCTCACTTCAGTTAGGAAGTTCAGCCCTCTGGAGTCCCTCCCACTTCTTGGAAGCTTGAATATTGGGAGGAAGGTGAGAAGCCTAGGAATGTGACCCTGGAACTCATAGCAGGACCTGAGTCCAATATACTACCCCCTCACCCAGCCCCTGTAGGATCCCTGAAAGCCCCAGAAATATATTCTTCCCCAGTTCAGCAATCCTTAGCAGTGATTCCAGTTTGCAAAGATACATTTGTGTGATTATTTAATGTCTGTCACCTCCACTAGTCCATAAGTTCCATGACGTCAAGAACTGTATTTTCACTCATCATTGTGTTCCTTGGGTCTAGCACAGGGCCTAGCACATAGTAGATGCTCAAATATTTGTTGACTGAATGAAGCCATTTGTGAGGTCTACTGTAATCTTGGAACATGTTTTTTTGTGCTACTATCAATGAAGACAGGCTCTTCACCCCAGCACAAAAGCATGCGTACACCACTCCATTACATCAACAGTCCTCCCCAACTGCAGCCCTCTTTCTACGTAACAGCCTCCTTCACGCCCCCACCCCACCACTGCCCCGCCCACCTCTATGGTGGATCTTTCCTATTAGTTAGAAGGAATCCCAGGGCAAGAGTGTGTCTGACACTAAACCAGGGCTCCTTTGGCCAGGGCCCCCTGTGACTTAACCTTCACCCCCAACCCTTGGTCACCACTCCCTCCCCAGCTGACCTCTTCCCTTTGCATGGCCACAGAACCATCACCCTCTCTTATGCTCCCCTAACCTAGCGTTTCCAAACGTACCCCAATCCCAGCCCAGCCAAAACCTGGTCCAAAAGCCCATTTCACTCACCAGGGACCATCCCATCACATGGGACTCCCTATTCCCCACCCCAAGTGGCTTAGGGCCTTCTGGGAAGAAAAAAGGAGGGGAGGATGTAGAGACCGGAAATGTGGAGGAGAAAGAGATGGAAAAAAAAGGAAAGCTAGACAGATGAAAAAAGGAGATCCACAACAGAGAGAGGCGTGGAGAAGGGAAGAGACAGAGACCAATGTAGTGAGGTCGGGTAGAAAGAGTCGGATATAAAGGCAGTCCAGAGAGAGTGAATAACTGCGTCAGCCGCAAAGAGGCCCAGACAGACGGATGCAGGCCGGAAGACGGACGAGAGGGGAGAGAGAGAGAGAGGAGAGAGAGGAGAGAGAGAGGAGAGAGAGAGAGAGAGACAGAGAGAGAGAGAGACAGAGAGAGAGAGAGAGAGAGAGAGAGAGAGAGGAGGAGAGGAGAGAGAGAGAGAGAGAGAGAGAGAGAGAGAGGAGGAGAGGAGAGAGAGAGAGAGAGAGAGAGAGAGAGAAAGAGAGAAAGAGAAGAGAGCTGGGTCAACGAGAGATTCGGCTTCCGGGAGCAGGGGCGTCCGGGAGGGACTGCCCAGGGCGCCCCGCGGCCCGAAGCCCAGCCCCGCCCCAGCCGCAGCCCGCGCCGTCTGTCGCAAGCCGCCCGGGGCCTAGGCCGCAGGGTCCACAGGCGGCCCTGACAGGCGGCGGCGGCGGTGAGGGAAGCCGGAACGAGAGGCAGCGGAGCCGCGTGTGTGTTTTTATTATTATTATTTCTGATTAAAGAGGAATTCATCTCGTATCTGCCTCCTGCCAGGGGCCGAGGTGCCGCCATTGGGGTTAACGGTGCGGAAGAATACAAAAAAATTTCATTGAGGAGGATTATAAAAGTTACTAGCTGGAACATTAACAGAAGAGTAACTTGTAAAAAATGCAATATTACAATATTCACAAGGACGGCAGAGCGTGGTAAAGCTATAAAATTCAACATTAAAATCTTCCACAGCCTAGATAACCTAGTTAACAAACATGGGATTGGAACTACTTTTCTGTGGAGGCTGAGGGATACGCGCCGGAGGCTGGTCACACTTCTTCCGCGGGAGGGGCGGGGTCGGCGGCCACGGCCTAGCTCCGCCCCCCGCCCGCCTCGTCCTCCTCCCCGGGAAAATGGGCACAACCCGGTCCAGCGCTGGGGAATGCCTGAGGAAGCCTTCAGAACCTCAGACAGGGCTGCTTACTTGCGACGTTATCTTTCATGGGAAGCGCTGATTAAAGAAGAGAGTTCAACGTGGATTTAGACCTGTCGAATAGGATATACATTTCTATAATTGCGGGATTTGTGTGTGACATCTATTAAAGCTTGTGTGTGTATGTGTGCGTGTGCTGGATATGTGTATCCAGGGTCTCTGTATGTATGTGCATAGTACTTGAGAACATAATGCATGGTTTGTAAAGGTGTATGTTAATAGGGTATACAGGGCATGGTGTTTTGAGATGAAGGGTGTGTATTCATAATATATATGTATACCAAGCAAGTCTCTATGTGGGATATACGTGCATATGCACAGAATCTCTGTGTGGTTAAGATACGTGTCTAGATAGCATAGACATTTGCTGAATATATGTGTGTACGTGGTGTATTCAGGATATATATGCCATTGCAGGCATATTACATATCTTTTTGCAAGGTGTGTTTATAAAGAGGATATATGTTTGCCTCATTCTGTGTGTATGTGTGAGTGTGCAAGGTGTATATATTAGAGGGCATTATGTGGTTGTGAACACAGGATGTTTAAATAGTATCAAAATATAATATGGTGGCACATGTTCTCAGGACCTCCTGAGGGCTGTGTCACAGGCCATAATAAAAAAGAAAAAGAAAGAAAAATAAATATATAATATGTTGGTTGTGTCCACAGAGTATGTATTTATGCATAGACTTGTGTGAGATAATATATATAAATGTGTATATGTGTGTGCAGGGTATGTGTATATGTGTACAGTGTGAGTGTATGTGAGCAGAGGGGATGTTTGTGGATATGTGTGTCCAGGTATTTTGTATATATTCATGTGTCTGTAGCACATATGTATTTGAGCAGAATATATCTGTATGTGCAAGGCATGTGTATATATGTATAAAAAATACACAGACATTGTGTGAGTTGTCTCAGTATGTAGAGTGTCTGCAGGTGCAGAAACAGAGCATTTGTTTCTATCAGCTTCTGAATACTTGTGGTATGGTGGTTAAGCTCATAGACTTACTTGTAGCTTTGTCATGTGCTAAGCCTGTGACCTTGGGCAAATGACTTAACCTCTGGCTTCTTAGCTTCCCTATTTGCAAGATGGGGATAGTAATAGTGCCTACTTCATAGAGTTATTATTAGGATTAGATGAGTTAATAGTTACTGTGGTAAGCAGAATAATGGCTGCCCCCCCCAAATGTCCACATCCTAATCCCCAAAACCTATGAATATGCTATCTTCATGGCAAAGGGGATTTTGCACCTGTGATTAATTTTTAAAATCTTGAGATGAGGAGATTATCCTGCATTATCCAGATGGGCCCAATGTCATCACAAAAATTCTTTATAAGGGAAACAAGAATATCCGAGTCAACGGAGATGTGAGATCGAAAGCAGAGATTGGAATGATGTGGTCATGAGCCAAGGAATGTGGGTAGCTTCTAGACTATGGAAAAGGCAAAGACACTGTTTCACGGTAGGCAGGTCTATTCAAACCTACCCCCAAATCCGAGGAAGTTGAGAGGACAAGCAAAGGAGAGGCTAACAAATCCAGTTTCTTAGAACAAAACATTTAATAGGGACTTACGAACAGAAGCCATGTGTGTATCTCAGTCAGCCATGAGAGGAGATGGTGGATCCCTGTACCTTTATCCCCCAGACCCAGGGCTTATATGCCCATGAGGAAAGCATGATTCAGAAGGGATATATAGGACAACTGAAGTATGATAATATCAAGGTTGTTTGACATAAGGGCAGAATTTGTAGTAAGTACCTGCTTTTACATGAAGAACAATAGATAAACTAGAAATCTTAGTGGCCTTTCCAGAACTGGGGTTAATCAGAAGTCAACATGGCAGATTAGCATCCAAGAAGGAGTTGCTTTAGCCTGCACAAAAACAAATTCTCCCCCGAAGGAACAAAGCCCTGCCAACCCATTTTAGACTTCTGAACTCAAGAAAGGTATGATAACAACTGTGTTGTTTGAAGCCACTAAGTTTTTGGTAACTTATTACAGCAGCAATAGGAAACTAACACACTTGTGTGTGTTAAATAAATTTCTTAGAGGTAATGCTTGAGGCCTTAGGGGAGGCCTGGTTGGTCAGTCTGCTGCCAGATTTGCCATCCACATCTCAGACTGCCTCTGGCTGCCCCCAACCCTCCAAGATTCCAGATCCTGCCAGAGCCTGTGTTTTGCCAACCTAAGCATGAACACATGTAGTGGATGGAGGAGGGGAATGTCCCCTCAATAGCTGCCTGCTTGTCCTTCCTTACTCATGCTTTAGGGTTGGGGCTAGTACCAGGGATCTAGGCCTGTGGCTGAGGGGGTTGGGGGGCAGATTGAGAATCTTTGGGCCTTTCTGTTCACTTGCTCTTTGACCAGGTTTGGCAGGAGGACAAGGTTGTTGTGATGGAAGGGAAACTTGTGTAGGAACTTGATGTCTTGAGAGCCAGTGGTGTATACACATGTCCTCATGCACAGAAAGCTACACCAGACCTTGAGCCACACTGCGTCACAGTCTTAGCCATAGAACCCAAGCCACCAATGGGATGAGTTCTTGCTCAAAGACCGTGGTTCTTCCATTACCTCTTTGCTTCTGTTGCTATCTCCCTCCATTTCCAGCTTAGGGCCCCTGTGTAATGATTCCCCCATGGTTCCTTCATTGGGACAGGGACTTGGAGGCATTGACATGAGAAAATGAAATGATTCAGTTAATTTTCACCACAACACATACTTTTTTTATTGTAGTTTTGCTCTTTTTATTTTTTTAATTGACATAATAATTGTACATATTTGTGGTATAAATAGTGATATATACATGCAATGTATGGCAACCAGATCAAGGTAATTAGTATATCTGTCATCTCAAATATATATCTTTTTTTGCATTGGAAGCATTCAACATCCTCTCTTCTGGCTGCTTGAAAATATATATTATAGTGAATATGGTCATCCTGCAGTGCTATAGAGCACTAGAACTTATTCCTCTTATCTAGCTGGAATTTTAAATCCTTTAACAAATCCCTCCCTTCCAGCTTCTAGTAACCTCTGTTTTACTTTTTACTTCTATAAGATCAACTTTTTTTAGCTTCCACATGTGAGGGAGAACACGCAATGTTTAACTTTTTGTTCCTGGCTTATTTCACTTAACATAATGTCCTCCAGTTCCATCCAAGCTGCCAAGACACAATAGATTTTTATTTCTTACAAGTATGTGTGTGCGTGTGTGTTTGTGTTTGTGTGTGATGTGATGTGATGTGTGAGCCACAGTTGCCTCATCCACAAAAGGGGAATACTAATCCTGTCCTTCTTTCCTTACAGGGTGTTAAGATAATCAAAGGAGATTTTTCTCAGCCGGGGCACGGTGGCTCATGCCTGTAATCCCAGCACTTTGGGAGGCCGAGGCAGGTGGATCACCTGAGGTCAGGAGTTCAAGACCAGCCTGGCCAACATGGTGAAACCCCATCTCTACTAAAAATACAAAAAGTAACCAGGCGTGGTGGGGGGCACCTGTAATCCCAGCTACTTGGGAGGATAAGGCAGGATAATCACTTGAACCCAGGAGGCGGAGGTTGCAGTGAGCCAAGATCGTGCCACTGCACTCCAGCCTGGATGACGAGAGTGAAAAAAAAAAAAAGAGAGAGAGAGAGAGACAGATTTTTCTCTACAAACATTTGGTATTGTTAATGCCTGGGGCCCTGGAACCAAGAACTCTCATTTAACAACTCTGGTTGCTCTTGGACATGCGGCAGCACAAGGGTATAAGTAGGAAGGGAGGGTCACAAGGAATCTGAAGGAGCATTGCTGGGGGTTAGATATCCATTTCTCCTCACTACAGAAGAGGACACAGGAAGGCTGTCTCCCAAGGGCATCTGCGCCGGTGCTGCACATATGTGTTCGGGCAAATACATTTGTACCTAGGTCCACACTAGAGAAATCAGTGTACGCTCATGGCAGGCCCCAGAGAGGTGTGACAGGGCATTTTGGGGATGAGACCACAGTGGGATACCAAAAAAGGATATAGAGTTCTCTATGTGCATTGCAATGGTTAAAGGGCCAAGGTAAGTTTGGAGTTATAATACCCAGGTAAGGCTCTCAGCTCTACCACTTCCTGCCCAATGTAACTCTGGGCAGCCTCATTAACCTCTCTGCCTCAGCTTCCTCATCTGTAAAATGGGATAATAATGGTGTCTAACTCATAAGGTTCATAATGTGACCTGAAATATTTATCTCAGTGCCTGGCAGGTAACAAGTTCTCTATAAATACTGTCGTTGATGGCAGTGATGCTGTTATCGTCATGATTCCTCCCCTCTTCCAGGAAGAGTTAGAGGTGTTCTGGCCTGTGAATTAGAGGGATCTGGGTTAAAATCGAAGCTTCACCACTAACCAGTTAGTTAACCAATTGTATAAACTTGAGCAGCCACACTTTAATCCAAATGAGCTTCGGCTTCCTCGTCTGTATAATGGAGTCCTTAACACCTACTTCAAAGGGACAGCCTGTGAGGATCAGAGTTTATGCACATGTGGCTCAAAAGCCATAGCTGGCCTTTAACCAGGTTTGCTCAGCCTGCACTGTAAATAGGTAAGTCATGCGGTTAGTGCAAAAGTTAAAACATACCAAAGGGAATACAGGGAAAAACAGTCTTCCTTCCACCTCTGCCCCATTCCTTAAGGCAATCACTTTCCAGAATTAGTCTATGCAGGTACATGTGTGTGTGTTCTCTTTTTCTCTCTAATGAATCATACCTTACACATTGTTCCATGCCCATATATATATATATATATATATATATATATATATATATATGGAAAGAACTCCAAGATAAATAAAGTTGATCTCATCTCATAGAGATAAACTTAATTTATCTTGAGCTCTTTCCATATCTATATATGAAAAGTCACTTCACTCTTGGTTAAGGCTGCCCAGTATTCCCCTAAATAGATGTATTATAAGTCATTTAACCAGGCTCCTAGCTGTGAACATTTTGATTACTTCTAATTTGCAAATAAAGCTGCAATGACTATCCTTTCACATTCATCATTTGATCATCTGCCCAGTTAGGTTGTTTCTTTTAAAAAAAAATTAAGTACTTTCCAACGGATTTCAAATACAAATCAATATTTTTGCTTGCTCTTTAAAAGTCAGACAACTTGGCATCACTGACTGCCACTCCTGCATGGCAACAGCCTCCAGAGTTGAGGAACTACATCCTTTAAAGAACCCTTTCCTTTCCAGTTGTTCTAGAACCCCCCTCCCTGTTGTCTTCCCAACTCCTCCTGCCCCTACAGGCATCTGCATGCATGAGCCCCTGGTAAGACTTAGAACATATGCAAATAGTGCCTGGAATGAAATAATGAAATATTTATTGAGTATAATGAAATAAATACTCAATAAATGCTATTATTACTCTTGCATGAGAAATCACTCATCTACAGTTTTGAAAATGAGCCTGTTTTAGGGACACAGATTTATGTGTCGTGCATGTGTGGATGGGTTGCATTCTTAGAGTGTGTAGGAAACTGGTGATCCAAACAAGAAGTGCCAGTACTCAGAGGCCCCATACCTGCACCTTCCACAGCTCTGGAAGGAAGAGGGAATTCTTTCACATATATCCTGTCTCATTTAACAAAATGAAGACTAACCTGCCGGCTAGATCTGTGCTGGCCAATACAGTAGCCATTAGCCACAATTATATTACATAAATTGATTTAATTTAATACAATTAAAAATCAGTTCCCCAGTCACACTTGCTTCATTTTAAGTGCTCAATAGCCACATGTTGCTAGTGGCTACCATACTGAACAGTGAAGATACAGAGCACTTGCACCATCACAGAAAGTTCTATCGGACACCCTGCTGCAGATTGTAATCTTCATAGAGGTAGGGACTGGGTATCTCTTGTCCATCACTGTAATTCTCATGTCAAGCAAAGAGCTGGCACAGAGAAGGCACTCGGTAATGTTTTTGAATTAATAACTGATGAATAAATGATGAATGAATGAATGAACCAAGCAATACCTCCAGGAGACACAACTATAGGCTCCTCCACAGTAGCCCACTGAGGCAGCCTTTTTGGGGAAACTGGGGGGATGAAGTCGAAGGGGACCTCAGTATAATATTGGAGACTGGCCGGGTGCGGTGGCTCACGCCTGTAATCCCAGCACTTTGGGAGGCCGAGGTGGGTGAATCACAAGGTCAGGAGTTTGAGACCAGCCTGGCCAATATGGTGAAACCCCATCTCTACTAAAAATTAGCCAGGTGTGATGGCACATGCCTGTAGTCCCAGCTACTCAGGAGGCCAAGGCAGAAAAATAGCTTGAATTCAGGAGGTGGAGGTTGCAGTGAGCTGAGATCGCACCATTGCACTCCAGCCTGGGCGACAGAGCGAGACCCGGCTCAAAAAATAAAAATAAAAAATATTGGAGACTGGATGCTCCCAGGGAAGCCAGCAGGGTCACCCCCAGGACTGAGGTCTAGAAAGGAAGCAGTCACTTATGGATGGTTGTTTGAGTCAGAAGCCTGTGTTCTGAACATCCCTGTTGTCCCTTTTTGTGAGGTATTCCCTCCTTAGAGTCTGAATAAAAGCCCCTTCTGAAATGTCCTAGTGCCTGCAGGCCTGTCCTAGGGAAGCCTCATTGACCTCAGAAGGTCAGCGCAGAGCAAGGAGGGCTCTTCCAGGAGCTGGATGGGACAGCTGACATCTTGCTGGTTCCAGGGAAACTCAAGCCACAAGTTGTTCCAGGAGCTGTGGTGCCTGGCATGTTCTCATCTGAAGGGTATGTGTGTGCTGAGAAAGAGAAATGCAGGAGAAATAAATAGATGTTGAGGGGAATGGGGTGGATAATCCAGATATGAGGACAGGAGAGGTCGGTTTGTAGATCTGCACACCTGTGTGTTGGGAATGTGTGTATCTTCCTGCACCTATGTGTGTCTGTACATATTGGGGGGCTATGTGTGTGGTAGGGAACTGTGTACATATTGTGGGTTGTGTGCAGTGTTGAGGGGGGCTGTGTGTCTATGAGGAGGGCCGCATGAGTATGATTAGGGAGCTGCGGGGTAACGTGTATCAAGGGCTGTGTGTGTTGGGGGCTGCATGTGTATTAGGGGTTGTGTGTGTGGTGCGTGTGTGGTGTGAGGTGACTGTGTATATGGGGAGCCTGTGTGGTGTATTGAGGGCAGTGAGCTATAGTGTGCGATGGGCACGTACACGTCTCTCCTGTGGCCCCACTTCATTTCCTCAGACTCTTGGACGGGGCCCAAAGTGACCCCTCCAATGATCCTGGGGAGCCCCACTTTGAAACACCTCCCCAGTCCATGAGGGGAGGTTCAAGCTGCTCTGTCCCAAATGGCGCCTCTGGTTTTTTGGTTCTGCCAGGCAAATAGAAGATGAGGCCGTGGGAAGACAGCAAAGACCCAGAGAGACAAGCAGAGCTGGAGACAAAGATAGGGAAGGAAGGGAGACCCAAACCTGGAGAGAGAGAGAGAGAACAGGGGGAAGGGGGAAGAAGCAAGAGTAGATCAAAGGCGAGGGCGAGATGAGAGGGAGAGAGAGAAAAGAGTGCAGGAGAGAGATTGATGGGAAGTGGTGGAGGTGGGGGGGTGGGGAAGAGCGGAGGGGGAAGCAGAGCCGGTGGATCAAAGGCCAGAGAGGAGGCCCGAGAGGTGGGGGGCGGGGTGGGGAGGAAGGGACGAGGGGAGGGGGCTCGATGGGGGAATTGCCGGGCGGGCGCTCGGGCGCTCCGAGCTGCGCGGCTCCCCGGGGAGACGGCAGACACTTTGCGGAGATGTTACTCCGGAGTTGGAGACGATGATAAATATGATAATTTGTATAAAATCTGAATGGGTCTTGTTTTCAGGGAGAATGCCTTGGATGATGAATGGGCCCGGCTCTCAGATAGATGGCTGATAAAAAGTGTATTGGATTGTTGAGAGCGATTTTAATTCTCATTCTGTACCTGCAGATGCCGCGGCCGCCGCGCCCGGGCTCCTCCTCCCTCCTGCCACCGCGCGGGGCGGACGCCGGCCCGGCCGGCCTCGGCGGCTCAGGAGGCTTCTGAAATGACTCTAATTACAGAGTTATTAATTTTAAGAGGAGGGTGAGCGGGGGGTTTATGATTATTAATCGAGCGCCCGAGCTCGGCGGGCGGGGCGCGGCGGGCCGCCGGCTAGCGGCGCTCGGAGTGCAGAGGACTCGCGGGGCCCCGGGGCAGCTCCAAGCCCGGCGGGCTCCGCGGCGGCGGCGGCGACCAGGCTCGCTTCCCACTCGGGCTGCGGGCGGCAGGGTCCCTCTGCGCCCATCCGGCTCTCCTCACCCCTGCCAGCCTCCGACCCGGCCGTCCAACGTCCCTCCCTGGCCGGCGAGCCTGCGCAGCGGAGCATCAGGCTCTGCGCCGGGGTAGGCGAGCAGGCCCCCAGCCCCAGGCCCGCAGCTGTAGGCCGGTGAGGAACAGCTCTGCTAGAGAAAGCGCACCCCACCCCCACCCCCAGCTCCCAACTCCCACAGGTGTCGAGCATTGCCGTGAACCCCGAGCCTGGGGCTGGCGCAAGTGCGGGCTGCTTGAAAGGCATATGATCATGACAAAGACGCTTATGAGGCCCTTGCTGTGTGCCAGGAACTGTGCTGGGAGCTCTGAGGCCTTACTTTCTCCATGCAGAAGGGATGAGGCTTCCCACTTCTCAGATGAGGAAACTAAGACTTAGAGAAGCAACTTGTCCTTGGGAAGGTATAAATGTACTTCAAGGTTACCCTGTCCCCCACCCCTCCTCCTCCCCCATACACACAACACTTTTCCTTGACAGGAAGAGCCAGGGAGGGGCGGCAAGACAAAAAGCGCTTCTCTCTGATTTACATGCATCCAGTCACCTCCACCCACAGTGTCTGCTCTGAATGCCTTGGCCTATGGCCTGACACCCTGTACGTCTTAGGGGGAGGGTTTTCAAAAGCTTGGACGGCAAGCTAGGAAGGCAGACCTCCAAAAGGAGTGCATCAATGGTTTGGCTCCGTGATACTAGCACTTTGAGAGTAGTATTTGCTGAGCTACGGGGACTATTTTAAAGAATTCAAAGGTCATCTCAAGAGGCCATTCAGTCTCACTTGGTGAGGAAATGCTTACATACCAGTAAAAAATGAGACCCTTCAAAAACAAGCCCTGGCCTCTCCTCCCCCAACACACGTATTTTCATTCCTACTCATTCTGGTCTTCACAGAACTGAATCATTTCAGAACTTCAACTTCTATCTTCTGGCAAAGACAATTCCTGCTCAAGGAGAGAGAAGAAAGACCATTGCAGGCCTAGAGAAAGGAAGAACTGGCCAGGTGCAGTGGCTCACACCTCTACTCCCAGTACTTTGGAAGGCTGAGGTAGGCACATCACTTGAGGTCAGGAGTTCGAGACCAGCCTGGCCAACATAGTGAAACCCCATCTCTCCTAAAAATACAAAAATTAGCCGGGTGTGGTGGTGCAGGCCTGTAATCCCAGCTACTCCAGAGGCTGAGGCAGGAGAATCGCTTGAACCAGGGATGTGGAGGTTGCAGTGAGCTGAGATTGTGTCACTGCACTCTAGGCAACAAAGTGAGACTCTGTCTCAAAAAAAAAAAAAAAAAAAAATAGGAAGGAGGAACTACAGGGCAGTTCTAGGATATGGGATGGGGGCAGCTCTGGCCACAGTGAGGTCAGTTCTGAGGCCGGCCACAGTGCCTGTTGTGCGGACACAGGAGCCTGCAGACAGGATGGGCTCATGGGCAGGGTCCTCTGTGCTCTGCAGTTCCCAGGGACCTTGGCCAGTCTCATGGAGGATCTGTATGGGACAACCCAGGTCAGGCCTGCATGTGGCCCATCAGGATCTGTCTAGGGAATTCTTGCTGTGGCTGGTGTTGAGGATCAGGGCCCACTTAGGCTGGATCAGAGGCTAAGCCCAGCTGGGACAGGGCATGGAGAGGAGACCCCCATCGTGAGGCTGCAGGCCTGGAAGCTGGGAGGGCCTGAGGGCATCTTGGAGAGGGGCAAGGCCTGAGTGGGAAAAATCAATCTCTCAACACAAAAAACACTTCTTCGGGTGGGGGCCCTAGAGCTTCCTGAAGGGCTGAGTGAGGGCTGGGAGGCCCTGAAGCCTCACAGTCTTGGCTAGTCTGCCTGCAGCAGTCAGATGTGAGTTATCTGATTTAGAAGTCCTGGGCAGAGAAAATAGCAGAGTGTGGAGGGAGTGAAAGAGGACTGGCATGAGGATCTGGAAGGCAGGGGGTGGGGGGCTCCAGTTTCACCAACTGATGTCCTTAAAGAGTCCTCTCAGCCACAGCCAGAATGGTTTCTTCCCCTCTGACTTCTCTCTGGGGACTAGGAGTATCTAATACAGCATATGCTTAAAGAGTGTAGGTTAGGGAGGCAGTAGGTGGCAAAGGTAGGATCTGAAGCTAACCTTTGCCACCTACTCACTGTGTGATTGTGGGTAAGCTACTGAAGCTCTCTGTGCCTCAGTTTTCCCATCTGTAAAATGGGATTCATGACAGTAGGTGAGGGTTAAAGGAATTACTACACATAAAGCCCTCAGAACAATACCTGACATGCAGTCAGCCCTCAGACATGTTAGTTGTTTTGTTGTTATTATCATTAACCTTGCTCCAGTGGAGTACAAGTCGTTTCCTCTTGTTGACAACTTTTCCAGAGTATCACTACATTCTGCTCTTTGTACCCCTGACACTCTGTACCTGTGCAGGAGACAAAGCTCAATCAATGCACGAAGAAGTCCAAGGCTTGGGTAGGGGTAGGGAATGAAATAGCATGATGAAGTGTGTTATTTAAATGTGCCAGGAATATATAAACTTACTTAACCTGACCAACAATTCTACAAAGCAGAAATTCTTGTCCCCATTTTACAGATGTGAACACTTAGGCAGAGTGAGTTCAAGGGATTTGCCCAAGGTCACATAGCTGGTACACTTCAGATCTGAAAAAGGTGGAGTCCACCTCCAGACTACTGACTCCATCTTCTACTCTTGGGTGCTGTTTCTCAGATGTCTTGGGATTAGTGAGAAGTTATCATCTTCTAGAGTGTGCATTGTTCTATGAGACTGCCCGGTAAAGGGTGCATGAGGTTGGGAGAAAAACCCATTTGTCAAGTGAGACAGGACATGTGGGTTTCCACTTCCCAACCACTACAGGTGAGGATTTGCAAGGGAAGAGAGTTGGAGGGTACAAGGGAGGAATCAGAATTGAGATGAAATTCACCCAGAAACCTAGGTTGACCTTAATTTAGCATCTCACCCTACAACACACATACACACACACAAAATCTGTGACCATCTTATTTCTGCCTCTCTCATCTAATGCTTCTATATCCCTTAGACTTTTTTGAGGCCTCACATCTTCTTTTGCAGACCACTCACTCAGTCTCTGATGCTGTCTCTACCTACAGCTCATTGTCCATAGAGTCCCCTCCAAATCAGATCTTTTCATTCCTCTGTTGAAAAAATCTCCCAGGCAAGGCATAGTGGGTCACTCCTGTAATCTCAGTGCTTTGGGAGGCCAAGGTGAGAAAATCGCTTGCCTCCAGGAGTTCAAAGCCAGCCTGTGCAACATAGCAAGACCTCATCTCTACAAAAAATAAAAAATTAGCCAGGTGTGGTAGCATGTACCTGTAGTTCTAACTACCCGAGAGGCTGAGGTGGGAGGGTTGCTTGAGCCTGGAAGGTTGAGGATGCAAGGAGCTGTGACAGTGCCACTGCACTTGGCCTGGGTGACAAAGTGAGACCCTGTCTCAAAAACAAAAACAAAGCAAGCAAACAAACAAAAAATCTCTCAATTGCATCCATGACCTAAAGGAGAAAAGCAAATCCTTAGCAAAAGTTCTCCTTGCTCTAGGCCTTGCCAACCTTCCAGCCTTATTTCCCTTACTTCACCCATATATTGGCTTCACAGAATCCTTTTTGCTTCCCCAGCTAGGTAGGCTGTTGCCCCCTCCCCATGCCTTTATCTTGATGCTCCTTATGCCTAGGAATATTTCATCTGCTTAGCTCCTGCATTTAGTGGACATCTACTGATCTTGCAAAACCCCATTCCCTTTATGAAGTGTTCCCTGACAACTCCCAATTGCCTTTCTCTGTATCCCAGTCACCATTATCTTGACACTTTCCTAGAATTTATTGGTTGATAGCTCTCTCTCTTTGCAACCAGGTAATGTCTTCCTTGAAAACAAGGCCAGTGTGTGATTTACTTCTCTAGCCACTGTGTCCCAATCCAGGTTTACTGACTGACTGGTGCCCTGATTCTTTGAGTTAGTCCAGCTCGTTCGCTGCCTTCCTACTTCCAAAGAATTCTGGTCTAGGCATCAGTTGCACTCTGTCTCCGTGCAGAAGTAAGAACTAATTGAGCTGCCATTCTCCTTCCTGGAGGTTTTTCTGTTTTGTTTTGTTTGTTTTTCCACTCCTCTAGTCCAGCTCTGCAGCTGACCCACCAGCCAATGCCAGAGGAGGGGACAGGAGGAGAGAGGAGGAGCAGAGTGGGTTGGACCAGGTCGACCCAGAAGTCTCAAAAGGCTGGAAAATTTCAGAGCGTTTCTCATCCCAGGGCCGCCTAGTGGGCAGGGAAGTCTTCCACTCTGGGATCTCGGTCTCACTCATACAGGAGCCTCCAGCGGCCCTGCTGCGGTCTCAGTCTTCAGCCCGACGTCCTGGGGGCGCCAAAGCACAGGGGCTCAAAATGGTGAGGCCGGGGAACCGGGCGCTCCCACCTCTGTCTACCCAGAGACCTAGTCAAACCGAAGGGGGAAAGCTCCCTAGCATCCTTAAGCCCTCCTTTCCATCTGGTCTGCATTTCCACTTTTCATTGCAATCTGCTTCTCTTCTGCACCGTCCCCTCTCCTCCCCCACCCTTCTCCCATCCCTTTTCCTCCCCACCCCACCCCTGCCCCCGCTTCTTTCTCCTCTTCTTTCTTCCTCTCTACCCTCTGGCCTGGGGACACCAGTGCTGGAGCAGACCCTGGGAACGGGCAGAATCTGAGCCGCGTCTCTGGGTCGCCGTGGGAAGGCGGCTCAGGAAATGCGCCCTCCGCTGGCGCCGGGTCGCGGTTCTGGCTGCCTTACTTTTTCCTTGCATCTATGGCCCGGCACGCCAGCCTGGACACTAGATCCGCAAGAAGGGAGTTCTCCCAGGGCCGGCTGAAGAATGAGAAGTCCGAGCTGCGGGGATGTTGGGGGTCTGTGCTTAGCGGCCACAGCCTGCCCACCCCGGGTTCCTGCCTCCCCGCCTCCCCACCTCCCTTCGCGCCAGGGCTGAAAGTCCCAGGCGCCCAATGCGTGCCCAAGAACGAGCCGTGAACCTTTTATCTACCCGTCCCCTTCCCCGCCATGGACCCAGGATGACACCCCACACCCAGACACCACTCTTTCCAGGGGCAGATGCTCCGGCGCGCCCCGCGCCCTGAAGTTCAACTTGGAGTCTAGGTCCGCGCGGGACCCCGCCTAGCGCCCCAAGCGCACAGGCTGAGCGCTCCGCCCGGGCCTCCTGGGTCTGCGGCCTCAGCGCGAGACCCCTGGCCCCCTCCCCGCCGCGGGGAGCGGTCGGGAAAGCGCGCCCTGCAAGGGGGTTTTGTAGATAAACAAAAGCGTTTGCTCTTCTGGTTTTCTTTTATTTTCTTTATTCACCTGTCCCTTCCTTCTTAATCTCCCTCTACGCTCTTGTTTCTTTAACTTATTTCCATTCCTCATTTTCCCTTTCTTTTCGTTCGCTTTTCCTTGTCACTCTCCTTCTGGTTCTCTTCTGTCTCTTTCTGTATCTCCCTCTTCCATTTTGGCCCCTTCTCTGCCTTTGGGTCCCTCTCTTTCTCTGGGTTTCCCTTTCCCGGGCCCCTCACACTTCCTGGGCTAGGGTTGCGCCGTCTCCCTGCATCATTTTTCCTGGATCCGCTGCCTCTTTCTCACTTTTTCGTTCTCCCGGCGGCCACCGTCTGGCGGGCTTGGGTCCGGTTCCCCCGCCGCCGCAGTGATTTATTCGCTTCACCCGGCGGAATCAGGTGCTGAACCGAGCCCCGGAACGAGGGAACAGATTTCTCTCAGGAAAGGTTTTGTGAACTAAACGATGCTAATTACGGGGTGGGGGATGCGCCGCCCGGGAAGGGGAGGCGCGCGGGGCCGAGCGCGGCCTGGGAGGGGAGAGACCAGGGCTGGCCGAGGCCCTCCCGGGGCGCCTCCCCTGCACCTCTCGCCCTGGCTTTAGCCTTTCCCTGGGAACTTTCCCGTCTGAGTTAACTATTAACCTCCGGCGAGAGGCAATTTTCTTCGGAATTTCAGCGATTTCCTTTTCGCGGTGGACTCAGATTAGCATGCAAACGGTGAGGTGCTCGGCTTGAGTCTACGCGCGGGCGAAGATGCCTCTGTCGCCTCAAACAGTGTCCTTCGCGACGGCGGAAAACTACAGCCCGCCCCCGCTCCCGTGCCTGCTCAGGAAGCCGTGACCAAGCCAGTGCCCGCCGGTGCCCGGAGTGAAGGTGGAAAAAGCCGAGCGCTCCTGCTCGGGGGCGGGGTTGAGAGGGGGAGATTAATCTGGGCAAGCCAAGGGGACCTTAGACTTGCAGCCAGGGCCGCCACCCGAAAAGCCCGCATGCAGGGACGCTCCTGAAGGCTTAGGCAAACCCGGGGAAATGCCCTCCCCCGCCTGCAGAATCCCCACGCCGTCTCTTACTTCCTCCCTCTTTGCCACTGCCGAGCTTACACGTGCACACACACACCCCTCTCTGTCTGTGACCGCAACAAACTTTGTGAAACTTGAACCGCTGGGTGCAAACTTCACGCCCTTTTCTCCTTTCCTCTCTTGCCTGGGCCGGCTCCTCCTGGAGCAGGGAGGGAAGAGGTTCTTGGCCTCCAGACCTCGGAGAGGAGTTTCCGAAAGTCAGGGCCTCGCCTCGCTGTGACATTAGACCCTTGACACCCACCAGACCGACGGACACTAAACACATTCCTTGCCGAAAGGTGCTAGTAGTTGCAGCGGCCAGGCTTGGCAGGGCCCTGGTGGACCACCCCGCCACTGCCCTGGCCGAACTTTCCCAGGGCGTTGGTCTCCTGGTCCCTATTAAGTCGGGGCTGTCCTGGGCTTGGAGCCCAGGTTCAGAGCTGTCAGCCCCTTGCCAGCTGTCTGAGCTCTCTGCCTTTCTAGTTTATTTTCCCCCAGCTCTCGCCCTGGGTTAGCTCTCCCCCAGCCCTCCACTCTGTCTCCGTCTCTGACTCCATCTTTGGCAGGGCTGCCACTATCTCTCTGCCTCTCTCTGTCTCTCCCTGTCTCTCTGTCTCTGTCTCTCTTGTTTGTTTCAAGGCACGGACACTGATTGCGCCTTATGAAGTTCTAACTGGTTTTGTGTCAGGAAGATCTTTCTCGCCGCTACCCAGCCTGGCGTGACGGATTAAACATCAACTAGTTAAATAAAAATTAATATCAACTGCCTCCTAACTTCTAATGTCATGTTGTTTATAACTAATGAACTGATTAGGGGATAAACACATCACGAAGACATTCGGCTCTCCTGCCTCGGCTCCGCTGCCGCCTGGTACCCACTCCCCAGCATGGCCTGCGGGTTGCCAGGCCAGAAGGAGTTGGGGGAGGGGGTTGCTGGAGGCGGGACAGGCTGGAGGGCCTGAGAGCTCCCTCGGGCTTGCTCCTCTTCCTGCCTTGATCTCTTTCCTCCCTTTCTCTCTTGTCTTTCCTTCTTATTTCCTTCCTCTGTACATTTCCTCTTCTCAGTCTCTCTTGTTCCCTTCTTTCCTTATTTCTGTCTCCCTCTCTCCTTTTTTCCTCCTTTCTTCCCATCCATTCCTGTCCTCCTCCTCTGCCCTGTGCTTCTCCGCCTCTGTCTCTGGTAGTGTTTCTCTCTCTCTGCCAGTCTGGGCCCTGAACCCTTCCCTCTCTGGTTCTCCTCTCTTCCTCCCTCTATTGGAGTTTCTGCCTCTCTCTTCCCCCTTGTTCCCCATCATTCGGATTCATTCCTCCCTAGCCAGTGCAAAGCATAACGATGACCAGTCCTTGTGACTAGGCCTCCGCCCTGCTACAAAGCCAGAGGCTGCGGAGGCTGCAACCTCTCCCTCAGCACCTTGGTGGAGACTGATGCTCCTCCCTGCTCCCCAGCTATTTAGGGGAGAAGGGAAGGAACTAGAAGAAGTGAGGGTCCTGTTTTTTATTTCTCCTCTATTTGATCTGGAACAGGAGTGAGGAAATAAAAAATGATTTTTTGAAAACTTTTACTTTTCATCTTGTCCCAGAATAAATTAATACAGGCTCAAGTGCTAAATTTAATTTTCAGGAAAAGAAAAACTGCCCTGATACCTCTCCTTTAGGGGCTTCAGCTTTCTCACCAGCCAGCCCCAGCCTGACCTGAGCAGCCTCCTGCAGGGCCCTTTTCCTAAAGATACTTAAACCAAATCACAATTGTCATCATGACAACAATAAGGCAGAGAAGCCAGTAATCACAGACCCAGCCCCAGTGATTATTTTTTCTCCTAAGAAGCCACAACATTTAAACTTGGTTTGCCCTGGACCGCAGGGTCTGACAAGACAATAACAACAGAAAAAGCTTTTAAAACCAATTTAGCACACGTGAAAATGTAATTCTAATGAAGAATCAATAGTCTGGCGGATCATTTTTCCTGGGACTCCTTGGAGATCCTGAGAGAGACTTTCAATCAATGGGGCGGGCAATGAGCAAGAGGGCCCAAGAGACAGTGCAGGACAGGGGTGAGGGCCAGGAGACAAAGAGAAGCTGAGCCTAAGGGAGGAGGCCAGAGGGAGGCTGAGGTACAGGGCTGGGCCCTTTGACTGACATCACTTTGCAGGCTTCTGGAGGAAGAGTATCAGAGCCAGAGGTAAGAAGTCACCTTCCTCTTCATGGCCCCTCTGGTATGCAACAGGCGACTTTGCACAATGGCCTCAGCTCTCTTCCCCTGAGCCTAGGCCCTGGCCTTGGCACTGCCCCAACTCTGGGCCCTGTGTTCAGGTAACTGTGACCAATGGGCTCAGGAGCAGGCAGGGGACACTGAATAGTGTGTTTCCAGTTCAAAACACCTGGTTCCCAGTGGGTGCTTCCCTATGTATGTGTCTGCTATGCTGGGCCTCGGTTCAAGTCTTACAGAACAGAAGCAAAAGCACAGGAAGTATGTGTGGTCATACTTCACATTTTACAAATCACTTGCACACACACTATCTCACGAGGAACCTGCTAGAAGGGCAAGGATTATCATCAGTATTTCAGAGAAAAGGCCACAAAAAGGCACAAAGAGCTGTGCAGTGAAGGTGAGACTCAGCAGGCCACAGTCCCTGTGTGTGAGTGGGTGTGGTTCTGAGTAGGTGACAGCGAGAGGCTAATCACATGTGTGGTCATCTCACATGTATGCAATGGAGGGACCACACAACGGTGTGAGATTTTTGTCACAATGGTCTGAGATTTTTGTGTATGTAACTAGGGTCTCATGTATACATATTGCTCTCCATCCCTGTCCTTGGAAATGTTGCTCCGTGGATAAAAAAGTGAAAAAAAAATTTTTTTGCTTCTAAGTATTTGTGTGCTTGGGTTGGAAAATCACTGTTTGATGAAAAAGAAAAAGAAAAAAAACACCACCATGGTCTGATATTTTAAATCACAAATATTAGTATGATGATAATTTGGCCATAATTTGCCTGAAAGGGTAAAAAAATCATATTCTTGTAGAAAGATATTTAAATTTTAAGTCACAGAACCATGATACAGGTTTTGCCTCTGGGCTCTTGTGCCCCTCCAGCTTCCTGTCCCTAGTTATACAGCCTTTCTAGAGGAAGTTCAGCTGAAGTGGTGGGAGTCCCTTTCCAATTCCTGAGGGAAGCTGGCCCAGTGGGCCTGGTGAACCTGCTGTCTGGCTTGCCTTGGTGCCTTCCTGCCTGGGGCCTGGTGGGGTATGCTCAAGATGGGGCCAGCCCCAGCCTCTGCCTGCCTACGGGGGTTTACCCAGCACTTTCCTTGATAGCCTCTCAGTTTTCCCCCGTGAGTGTGAGCCAGGCTGTGTGAAGTGGGAGGCCCAGGGTATGTGGGTAGGGGTATTAAGTGGAGCAAATGAAGAAGGGGAACCCTGGGGCAAGCAGGAGTGGGAGCTGTGGTGCTTAGAAGGTGTGTGTGTGTGTGTGTCAGAAGTAGGAGTACAAGAGGGTGCAGATGAGCAAAGGGGGTGTGAGAGTTTTGAGGGAGAGCTTATGGCTAAGGTGTGAGAGGTGTAAATTCCAGGTTGGGAGGGAGTGATGTGGGCAAAGCTCAAGTGGGCCTTTCATCAGGGTTGGAAGTGTCAGTGTGCTGTGAGAGGAGGGTGTGAGTCTGAGGGTATAAAAGACTTGGGACCAGAATGCTATGGACGGTCATGGCTCAAGCGGGTGGCCCTGTGAGTGTGGCAGGAGCTTGGAAGGGGTGAGTTCTTCCTCCCTTTGCCCCTGGCCCTCGCCATCTCTTTAAAGGCAAGGAAGCCAGAGCTTTTTTCTTTTATTCAGTTTAAAAATAAAAAAGCTCCTGGAGCAGGAGAACCTGTGAGGGATTTAGCGAGCACCTCCACCCTGAACATAGTGGGGACAGGGCCCTTCTGGAACCACTGTGTGGCCTCAGAAAGTTAGGGCACGTCTGTGGAGATCCTGGAAAGGGAGGCTGTGGAGCCTCACGTTCCAGAAAGTGGAATGAGCCGAGAGCTGAAAGTGGTGGGGAAGGGGAACCGCACAAAGTTGGGGAGTAGGCGAGAGCCAGGCTGTGGGTCTGGAGGGGGGCGTGTGACAGTGAAGAAGAGTGGGTGGGGTGAGAGGGTGCGCCGGCGTCTAGGCTGGGCTGCGGTCCGTGGGCGCCTCAGGCAGCGAGGGTGGCTGCTTGCCTGCGGCTGGCTGGGGCCTCGGTGCGTGTGCGCGCGTGTGCGCGGGGCGGAGAACCCGGGCTCCTCGGGGTGCCGGAGTCTCTGCGCGGCCGGGAGTGAGAGAGCGGGCGAGGGCGGAGCACACAGCCGAGGCGGCGGGCGGCTCGGGTTATCTGAGCCGCTTGGTCTTGGGTGGCTGCGCCCAGATCTCCGGGCGGCGGCGGCGAAGGCGAGACGCGTTGTCGGGCCGCGGAGGAGCGGGACAGCCAGACCCAGACCCAGGCCCAGGACGCGGCGTCGGCGGGGAGCCTAGCATGGAAGAGCGCGCGGGTCCGGCAGGTAAGAGCTAGAGAGACCCGTCCGCGCCGCGGGCGAGGACGAGGGGAGAGGGGTGGGGGCGGCCATGGCCGGGGCGGGCTCCTTTCCTCTTTCATCCCTGTGCTCAGTACCCGGTGGGCGACTGTGAAGGCTGGGGACTGAGGCTCTGCGGACTCTGGGGCCTCCTGGGCAGTCCCTCCCGGTGTCCTCTAAACCTTCTGAAAACTTTCCACTCAGAAAATGTGAGTTCTACAACTTCGCTTGGTCTCTTTGCAGAACTTGGCTTTTTCCTTTCTGTTGTGTGTTTAGGACTTTCTCGTTCTACTTTGGGCATACAGATATTTTGCACAACTTCCTCCAAGTTGGGAGCACTGGGAAGGCCTTCGCTTCCAGTAAGAAGGGAGTGTGAGCTGGGCCAGCGCCTATGCCAGTGGGTGGGGAAACGCCGTGTGTACCTGTGTGTAGGGTCTTGTGTATTCAATTATGAACACTGATGTAGATGAGCCTAACCTGTGTAGGGAGAAGGCTCTGTCCCCCCAACCCCAAATCAAGGGCAGCATGGGGACAGGTGGCAGGCCCCAGGGGACCCAGTGGGGAGAGGAATCTGAAAATGTTTACCCAAAGGTCTAAGGGAGTAGAGTGCTGCTCTCTTTTTCTTCCTTCCTTCTCTTGTCCCCCAGGGCTGCCAGCTCAGCTCTGGACTGCCCTTTAGGTGCCCTGGTGTTGTACAGCGGTGGGAAGCCAGGCACCCAAGTTTAGTTTTGGACTTCGGGGGAGGGAGAGGGTTGGAACAGGTTTCTAGAGTTTTCCAAATAATTCCACAGAGGTCAAGGCCTAATTTGAGGCCTTTTTTGCCTCACTCCTCACCTTTCCCAAATCTCATTCCTTGCTCCCCCCTCCCCCAGCTCAGGTTCCAGTTGTTTCAGCTGATAACCCAGGTCCCACCCCCAGCCCTACCCTTGATCTAGCTTCTCGATCCAATCCCTGGGCTGTACCCAATTCCCCTCCTAGGACCTTGTCCCCACTGGGAAACCTGAACCCCCGGGAGTGTCAACTGTGGCCACCTGAGCTTTTAGGGCTCTGGGCAGACCCTCTGCACCAGAGGTTTAAGTAGGGAGATCAATAGCAAACAGTTGTAATGATCTAATTAATTATGGCAAAATTAAAAGCGAGTACAAAATCAATCTCTGATAGTGTTGAAGATGGAATTCAATTGAGAGCCCATCTGTGCACCCCCTCGACCGTATAAATATTCAGCCCAAGGACAGACCTAACGTCTGGGCCTTCCTGAGAACCTCTCTCCCCTTTCTTCCTCTCTGCACAGGGCTTCTCTTTCCCAAACTCTTTCTGAATCTATTTTGCCCCTTGATACCTCCTGTTCCTTGCCCTCCTTCTTTCCCTGTCCCATTTGCTCAAGCTCCTGAGACTCCCACTTTTCCATTTTCCCTCCAGGCAGGCGCTCTGCCTGCATTGCAGGCCTGAGGTTTGTGAACCAGGTTCTCAGTCCTAGCAAGTCTCCCAGCAAGGCATCTAGGCCCCCTCCCCAGGACCTCGGGAAAGAGAAGGCAGTGTGATGGGGGGCATCCTTGAGTGCCTGTCAGGGTCCTTATTCCAAATTTCTTGGCCTTCATGATACTACAGAAGAGACCAGGGCACTCTCCACTTACCCAGGGGCGCCTGCACCTACTTGGGCCTGACGGGTTAGGGCAGCCGCTTCCCCGGCGCGCGTGGCACAGCGGCCAGCGGCCGGACTCCGCACCGCACTTCCTTTCCCTTCCCTCTTTTCCCGCCTTTGCGGGTGCGGGGCTCGTGTTCCAGGCAGCAGCAGCTCTGGGAAAGCCGGGGAGGAGCTGCGGAGCTGGGCAGGAGACAGGGCTGTGTTTGGGACAAGGAAACCGCACTTCGAGGCGGCCCCACCGAGCAGAGCTGCAGTCTTCCGCCCTCCCAGCCGCCTTCTCCCTTTGCCTCTTTCTCTTTTCACCGCCCCCTCCCTTATCTCTTCGGTAGCCACGTTTGGCCGGGGCACAACTCCCTGGAGGCCCTGCCCCCCCTAGACGGCCTCGAGCCCTTTTGGACCTCATCCGGCTAGTTTAAAATGACAATGACAGACGCGCGTGACCGAACGTGCCTGCCGGACGCCCCGGCGCAACTGCCGCAGCCGGGTTTGCGAAGGATGCGGGTTTTACTTAGTCTCGCTGAGCCTGTTCTGGAGCAGTGAAAACCATCAGGAAAGGGCGAGGGAAGGAGGAAGGGAATTGAATCAGCAACTAGAGCAATTGAGGTCTTCAGCTATCGCTGCCTATACCCCAGAACTTAGAAAAATAAGCCGTTTATTCGATGCCCTCCCTTTTTCTGCACCGCCCTGTCCCAGCTGGCTCTCTGGCTCCCTGACGCTGGTCCCCTGCCTCTGCCTTCTGGGGCCCTGAGCTCCTTCCCTGGCCTGCACTGAGTTCCCAGGCTTCTTTCTACCTTGGGAGACTTCTTCTCTCCCTCTACCCATTCGGGCGCCAGGCCTTCAGAGTCTGGGGGAGACACAGCCTGATGCCTCCCCGCCCTCTTTTGCCAGGCCTCCTCACCCCGTTATTAACTGCTATGTTGACCTGCAGGATTGATTGGCGGCCCCACTGGAAGAGGCTGAGGAGGCCTTGGCCTCGGAGCAGCCTCTGCTGAGGGCAAAGGGGGAGCGGGAGGGGGAGGTGCTGGATATGGGTCCCCAGCTCCCATCTCAGCCCCGCCTGGAACACAGCTGTCTGCCTATACTACCTTCGCCACCCCCTGGCACTTTTTACACACCCTCACAACACTCAAGCACACTCCTACGATCCCCTCATCCAGACGCTCAGCCCCCAAAGAGACACAACAGAAATTCTCCTTAATTGATTCAGAAATTGAAAGGGGTTTCTTCCCTCCAACAGTTTCTTCAATGTATTCGTTATCCGCGGGTCTAGACCTCCCAGCCCGTCTAGACCTAGCGGAGCGAACTCCTGCAACCTAAGGGATTTTTTTCTTTCCAAGATTTACCTTGCAGCTTTTCTTTTTTAGGAACAGTTACACAAAGTTAAGAAATAATTCTGGATGCAGGTGACCCTTGAGATGCAAGTCTCAAACCAAAGCATTTTTTCCGGAAAGAGACCCTGTCCTGGCTCCTGAGGGATTCGGTTCAGCTCTTTTGTTTCAAGTTCAGGGAACGGATGGCTCTGGACCTTGGAGGGCAGAGGCTGGCAGTCGCCTGGGGCAGGGGTCTCACGCTACAGCGAGGGCCCTCCTTCCCCCTTTCCCCGCGGGCCTAATCCGTCGCGCGCGCGCACGCGGACACACACACACACACACACACACACACACACACACACAAACACACGGCCCCCATAGCCACCGCAACTCTCAGCAACAGCCCTAGCCCCGACCCGAGGCCCCAAGACGGCGGGCCAGGAACCCCTGGGACGTCCCAGCTCCAGGCTGGACGTAGGCGGAGGTGGCAGGAGTGGACAAACCCAGGCGGGTCCCACGACGCCCCTTTCCTCGGGTCTCTCCTTGCCTCAGCCAGCCGCTCTCGCCCCTGGTCCCCTCTCCCCTGCGTTCGGGTCCTTTGTCTCCAGCCACCTCGCAGCCTGTCCCCGCCTCGGCGGCCCTGCCCTTTGGGCCTCCCGGTCTCTCTGGCGGGTCCCCCTGCCTTACCAGCTCCCGGCTCTGGCGCGCTCTCCGCCTGCTCCTCACATCCACACAGCTGCTGGGAGAGGAGGAAGGAAAGGCGGGAGCGCCGCGGATGGATCCGAGACCGTAGATTTCGTGCCGGCTCGCAACTCTGGGAAACTCAGCCCGGGTCCTCCCACCCCTCTCCAACTCTGCCCCGCGCGGCCCGGTAGCGCGCGCTCACCCGCGGGGACCCTTCCTTTCCCTGTATCTCGGCTGTGGCTGTTTCGCTCCCTCTGGTCTCCCGGCCTCTGGAGTGTGCTCCCCGGCCCTGCACTCCGTTCCCTTTGGGCCGCCCCCGGCTGTCGCCTGCCCCCACCCTCCGCAGGTCCCACGGTCGCGGCGGCGATGACGGTGGCGGTAACGCCGGGGACGTCCTGGGTCAGCCTGCACCGTCTCCCTCGACCACAGCCCGATGAGGCCGCGGGCTCCGGGCCGGCTGCTAAGAGAGTTAATCATTACTTCGCCAGCGACACTCAGCCTCCCTCCGACTCTCTCGCCCGGCCTAGGGGAGGAGGGGAGGGGACAGCTGGCCAGGTGGTGACTTCGGCTTCTCACAAACCAGCCTCTTCAGGCCTCCCAGAGACAGGTGGTGGCTTCTCAGTTCCCTCGGCAACTCTCTTAGGTCCTCTCTCTTCCCCTCCTGTCTCTCCCTCCTTCAAGCCTCCTCCCAGCCAGGCCTCTCCCCACCGTCTCCTGTCCGCTCTGGCTTTGACTGATTAACTGCAGGTCCTGGGAGGACCAACTTTCTTTGTTTGGAACCGGACCGGACGGGATTTCCTTGCCTAGGTCTCCGCCAATGGGCCAGCTCCTCCCGACGGTTTTGGCGGACTGGCTGAAGAGGACCGCGCCTGAGGCCACAATTAACCCGGCTGTTGGTGGTGGCGGTTGGGGGGTGGGCAGTGAGGAATTTAACCGATCCTCTAGCAGCTGCGCTGGTGCAGTTGGGAGGGGGGTGCAGGAAGTGGGAATGGAGGAGTGGCAGGAGGGATAGACAGAGGGAAGAACGATAAACCTAGACAGGTGTGGCATAGCCAATAGAAAGGGAAACAAAATAAAACAGGAAGGCGGCGCGGGGAGGAATCCCCAGTAACCTTTATAGGATTGAAGTTGGGTGGAAAACGCCACCTCCTGCCCCACCTTAGCACTCAGATCCCTCCTTTACCTCTTTGTGGAAGGGTAAGAGTTCAGAAAGCTGGCCATTTACTCCATAATCTACTATAGAAATGGCCGGGTTGCAAAATGCCTATTGATTAGCTCCATGGAGTAGACAAGACAGGCGTAATTATTCCCATTTTACAGGTGAGAAAACTGAGGCTCAAAGAAGCAAAGGGACTGTGTATGTCGTGGCTGTCGCTTTTTCCTGTAGGCTGTGGGGTGAGTGGCCCCTTTAGCTGTGCAGAGGTCCATGGGTATCTAGGGAGGGGGTACAGGCTGTGTCCAGGTCTGAGCCAGAAGTACCAGGGCCTCACGGGGCTCCTAGCCCTTTTAGCTTGTTCTCTGTTGGACAGGACCTTCACTCTTACTCTCTAGACCTGCTGGCTAGGTTTCTCCCAGCTTCACTATTTTTTCAGTTCCCTAGTAGAGTGGCCCATGGGCGGCAGCCACCTGGCTGGCCCGTGCCACTAAGAGGCAGCTTTGGTGGCCAAGTGGCTTGCATTGTTGTTGCTTCTCAAAGGGCCTGTGAAGGGCTGGGCAGGTCGCAAAGACCTCTTGTGAGGGGAAGCTAGATTAAAGGGGGAGGGGTCCTGGAGGATAAAGGCCCAGCACGTGCGCCTGGACTCCACAGGACCAACAGACCGAGCGGGCGGGGCCAGCTGGGAGTCAGGCCCCCCGGGCTTCACGCAGGGAGCCCAAATATTGGGAACAAAAGCAGGAAAAGAAGAGTGAGAGCAGGAGGGAGGGAGGGAGCGAGGAAGCAGAAATTAGGGGGTCTTAGATAAAAAAAAAAGAAAGTAGCTTTAGGGGGAATGTGCTGTGGAGTGTGAAATTGCAGCCCATGGTGCTCCATATTGTACCAGAAGCTCTTCCAAAAAAAAAAAAAAACCATCCTCCAACGTGACCAGAGGGCCAGGCAGGGGGAGGGGCGGGGAGAGAATGGGGAGGAGGAGGGGGAAAGGCCGGGCAGGAGCCGGGCAGGCCTCTCTGCGGAAGGGGCTGGGGTGTAAGTTTCGGCTCCCTGGGATCTGACAGCCGAGGGTATGCGCCCTGGGGTGCGCCGGGACCCAGAGGGCGAGTGAGCCTCGGTGGTCGGCTCTGGAGTTCGGTTGTCAGAAGAACTTTTATTTTTCTTTTTGGTGGTGACTTCTAAAAGTGGGAATAATCCAGAAATGAAGCTCAGCTGCGGAGCTGCAGCTCTGTTCTTCCTCTCTCCCCTCCCTTTCTGCTTCTCTTCCCTTCGGACTAGTTTTCTCCCCTTGGTTCTAAACAGCTTTTTCCCCTCTGAACTTTAATGCGTTTAATTTGGTCCGCGCTGTGGGGAGCATTTCCTGGGGAGATGCATTTAATTTCGGAATTTCTAATCCCCTCCCTCAGACCCCGGCCCTAGCTCCCCTAGCCGCTCCCCGGGAAGTGGAAGGAGGAAGGCAGGTCCCGGCCACGGGGGAGGGGCGCGGCTGGGATGCTCCCGCGGCCCCCGCCCGTCTCACCAAGGCTCAGCCGTCTTCCCAAGCTGCTGGAGGCCGGGCGCCTGGGCCCCGGGTCAGGGCCCTGCAGGAGCAGGAGAGGCAACCACGCCTCTGCCTTTTCTCGCCTGGGCAGAAAACGCTGCGCCAGGGAACTGGAAACCGGAAAACGTGAGAAAGGGTTTCTGGAAGGGAGAGGGAGCGGGTGGCAGCGGGGCAGCGGGGCAGCGGGGCAGTGGACTAGGTCTACACCGGCACTTCACTTTTGCACAACATGCCGAGAAACGCATTTGAGAGCCCTGGAGTCGCGCTTGGCTTGGCTTGGGGCGCCGGTGCGTGGGTACACTCGAGGTGCGGGATGCCTATCCGCCACCCCGACACCTACACCCAGGCAGAGCAGGCGCGGCCCAGCCAGACAGCCAGGCCGGCAATAGCTCGGCCTGGAGGGCGGAGGCAAGGGTGGGGGCCGCCAGGCGCCTGGGCAAGCCTGGCAGGGAAGGGAGCCGAGAAGGCAAAGGAGCCGAGGTCCACAAGGAAGATTTATTGGGCAGATCAGATGCACAGAGGCGGCTAATGAAGCAAATCCCGAGATGGGTATCAGAGCAACTCCCCAAAAGTTTATTTGCCTTTAAATTTCCGCAGGGAGGCGGGCTCCTTGTTTGAAGTGTAAATGCCCCTAGGTTGGGGGGTGGAAGGGCCGCTTTGAAAACACCAGAGAGAAAAGGTTCATTTAGAGGCGGACGGGAAAAGCAACCAACCTTGACAGGTCCGAGCCCGGGTAGTGTTTGGGGTTGGGTTGTTTTCTTTCTTTCTCTTTCTTTACCCCTTTCCTCTTCTTTCTTCTTTTTTTTTTTTTTTTTTTTTTTGCTTTCTTGCTTCCTCCCACCCCTCTACTAGACTCTATAGAGAAAGAGAACAGAAAAGGGGGAGTCAGAGGAGCGGCCAGTGACTGGATGAAGGCCAGCCCTTCATCCTGGAGCCCTAGGAGAAGGCAGAGCTTTGGAGAAAAGGGGTTCCTAATCACTAGGGAGCATTACTCTTTGACTCTCTAGACCCAGGAATGGGCTGGAGCTAATGGGGAAGCGGCCAGGAGCCGGCCTGGCGGAAGAGTGAGTGTCCAGCTAGTGCAGTGCTGGGGAGAGGATCCCAGGAGCAGGGGGGACTCTCAGGAGCTACCTGGGAATGGGACTATCAGAAGGATCTTCACTCCTCAGAAGGTGCATGTGAAGGATAGGTGTGTGAGGACAACTTCCAGCACACTTGGCGCATTAAGTCCCCTTCTCTACAAAATGGAAAATCCTTCTCGCCCAACATGTGAAAATGCTTGTTGTGGGCACCCACATTTCATGGTACTTGTAACATAGGGACCTGTCTAGCCGGTTCTAGAAAAATCTGTGTCTGTGTGGAAGGGGGGTTCTACTCACAGCTTTGTTCCTTCAGTAGTTCACATGCCCCGAGACAAATTCCTGGATGACCAACTTGGAGAGACCTGGGGCAAAGGTTACTTTAGTTCTGAGCTCCTCTAAATAAGGACCCTTTCTCAACTTTCCTTTCACCCCAGTTCTGGGTTAGTTACTTCCCAGAGGGGAAAGCCAAGGCTGTGCTAGCTAATACCACCTGAGATCCCTTGCACTCTGGCCTGGGAGCTGTTACTTTTCGGCTGCCCGAACTGTTTTCCTTCGCTCCCTACACGAAGTTAGTGCGTGTTCGTGGGGTTGTGAGGCCAAAGCAAACCCGGGAGCGCCATCTGCAGGCCTCGAGAGGAAGAGACTGACCTTAGGGTCTGGGCCCTGCGCCTTCAACCTCTAGCCCAGGGGAACCAACCTGCCTAGCCACCCAAGGGAAGAGGGGTAGGGGCTGGGAGGGGCAAGCAGGGAGGAGTGTTTTCTTCCCAGACTTTACCCCGCAGGTGGATTAAGCTTATTGGGCTCTGGAGGATGCAGGAGGGAGGGCAAATGCCAGGATCCCAGTGGACCCAGGCCCCACAGCAGTGAGAGGCTCAGAACCCCGTCCCGCTGAGCCTGGCCTGAGCTCCTCCTGAGGAATAAGGGCATCCCGAAAACCCGGGTACAAGACGCCCAGTAGTAGTAGTCAGGCTGAGTCAGGCAGGTGCCTCTCTCCCCATGCTATCTGCCGCCCAGGCTCCGGCCAGAGGGAGGGGAGCGGGAGTCCGCCGCGCTTCCGCGGGGCGCCCGGAGCTGTAGACAGGGGCTGGAGGAACCTCGGATCCGGGCTGCAAGAGCGCTGCGCAGGCTTCGCCGAGCCGCCCTTTCGCAGACCCAGGGAAGCGCGGGGAGGGAGCGAAGGAGGGAGAGAGTTAAAACATCAGCTGAAGTGCCAAGATGATTTATGAGACGAGAGAAAATATTTCATAAAGATCTCCCGGATATTCTGTACTTAACCAGTTAGGAGACAAAGGGCTTCTTCTGCCTGGTGCGTGCGAGCGGACCCCAGCGAGCAAGGGAGCGAGTGCCAGAGAGAGCTGCGGAGGCTCCGGCAGGAGTGGGGACGTCCCCGTGCGTTGCGCCTCCTGCGCTCGCCCCGGATCCACCGAGCTAGCAGCGGGCGGCGCTCAGCCGCGTCCGCAGCCTCCTCTTCTCCCCAGCCGGGGAGAGCCAGCCTCGTCTCCCACATCCTCTGCCGCCAGCGACCTGCAGCTCCGCACTGGCTCCCTCCCCTGTCCCCCCTTCTCAGTCACCCGAGGGTTCAGAAACCAAGTCCCCCGGCTCTCCCGCCATCCGCTGGGTCCCACCGAGGCAGGTGGATACTCTCCGGAGGTCTTCAGCTCGATTCTGAACCAAGCGTTCTGGACTGCCCAGACCCGGTGGGCAAGGGGACTGGGGAGGCCCTGCGCACAGTCGCGTGGAACGGGAGGGGACAAGACAAACTGCTGGACACTTTTCCGTGGAATGAGAAGTGGGGGGTGCGTGGGTGGGAAGGTACCTCCGGAGGGAAAGGCCAAAGGGAAGGACCAGAAAGAGAGGAAGGAAGAGCCGGGAAGGAACGGAAGGGAACTCAGGTCCGAGGGTGGTGGGGTTGGGGCTAGAGATGCGCACTGGGCCCGGGGCCGCGCGGCCCAGGCGGGCACTGACCAGTGAATGGCAGGGCTCAGCGAGTTAGAACTGAGAGCCCGGTTTCACAGCGCAGAGCGCTCCGAGGCCCTCTGTCGTTACCTGAATATTCATTAGACTGGCCGCTCTTTATCCTTATCTAACGTTTATCTTATCGGCGAGTTTCGTTTCTCAGTGTAGTTTTAATCCCGGGCTCCCATTCCCCCTCCCCCGGTCCGCTCCCCTCCCTCCCTCTTCCTTCGCCGGCTGCTCCCTCCCTCTCCCCCTCCCATTTCCCCCTCCCCTCCCCTCCCCTTGCCGGCACCGGAGTGACAGGCGCGGGGCCCTCCTCGCCGAAGCTCGGGGCTCCGGCGCTGGCGAATCACAGAGTGGTGGAATCTATTGCCTTTGTCTGACAAGTCATCCATCTCCCGGCGCGGGGAGGGGGAGGGGGTCTGGAGGGGGCTTTGCAGCTTTTAGAGAGACACACACCGGGAGCCGAGGCTCCAGTCTCCGGCCGAGTCTTCTCGCAGCCGCAACCCACCTGGGGCCAGCCCAGCGCTGCCAGCGCCGCTCGGCTCCCTCCCTCCCTCCCGGCCCTTCGGCCGCGGCGGCGTGCGCCTGCCTTTTCCGGGGGCGGGGGCCCGGCCCGCGCGCTCCCCTCCCGCAGGCGCCAGCTCGGACATCCCCGGGATTGCTACTTCTCTGCCAACTTCGCCAACTCGCCAGCACTTGGAGAGGCCCGGCTCCCCTCCCGGCGCCCTCTGGCCGCCCCCGCCCCGCGCGCTCTCCGACCACCGCCTCTCGGATGACCAGGTTCCAGGGGAGCTGAGCGAGTCGCCTCCCCCGCCCAGCTTCAGCCCTGGCTGCAGCTGCCGCGCTAGCCATGCGCCCCCAGTGCACCCCGGCTCGGCCCACCGCCCCGGGGCCACTCTGCTGACCTTCCAGCCCCGAGCCCCGACAGTGGCAAGTTGCGGCTACTGCGGTTGCAAGCTCCGGCCAACCCGGAGGAGCCCCAGCGGGGAGCGCAGTGCTGCGCCCCCCGCCCCCGAGCGCCCCGCAGCAGCCGGGCGTTCACTCATCCTCCCTCCCCCACCGTCCCTCCCTTTTCTCCTCAAGTCCTGAAGTTGAGTTTGAGAGGCGACACGGCGGCGGCGGCCGCGCTGCTCCCGCTCCTCTGCCTCCCCATGGATATGCACTGCAAAGCAGACCCCTTCTCCGCGATGCACCGTGAGTACCGGCGCCCGGCTCCTGTCCCGGCTCGGGGCTCTCCGTCCCAACCCTGTCCAGTCCCAGCGTGGCCCCGGCCCCTCGCGCTTAGGTCCCATCTTGGAGGCCTCCCTGGCTTCTCCTGGTCCCTCTTTTCGTTCTTTCTCTTTCCCTCGCCCGGTGTTTCTAATGCCTCCAGCTTCTCTCCTGCCTTCTGCCACCCATACTTACCTCTCTGTCTGCCTGCTTTCCTGCCTTCCCTGATGCCTATCACCTGCCTTTGCTCTTTCCATCCGCTCCTTCTTAGGTCATGGGATGCACGGCCTCGGAGCCCTGGTTCCAGCCACCCTCTCCCTAGTCAGCCTCTTGCCCTGGGCTGGGGGGCAAATTAGCAGGCAGTTTTCAGGGTGTTGTTTTGTTGTTTTCTCTTTTTTCTCTTCCTCTCTTCCTCTGTTTGCCTCCCTTTCCTGTCTCCCCACATCTTTATCTTTCTCAAACTTAAGAGTCGTGGGGTCCAGGAGACTCCAAGAGTATTCAGCCTCAGTGTCAGAACAATTGGGCAGAAGAGTGTGGGGGTGGGGTGCCCCCTTCTGACCCTCATCTCTCAGCATCTCCAGGCCCTTCCAGCCCAGCATAGGCTTCTTGTGGGCTGGTTTGAAATATTTTCTTCCTCTTCCTTTCTTTCCCACCCCTCTTCCCTTGCCTTCCCCTTCCCTTCACATTGGGAATCCCAGGTTGTCAAGACACGATGGTCATCTTTCCCTGCCTCTTCCTGGGGGATGCTCTAAAAACAAAGAGGGGTTCCGAGAAGAAATCGAAGTCAGGGAGAGAGACAGCAGCGCAGCCTTCCAGGTGGGCCCCCGGCAGAGTGCAGCTCTGCTCTCAGCTCTGGAGGCTCCTTGCCTAGACTCCCGACTCCCCATTGAGGATCACGCAGCCAGCAACCTGGCCAGGGGGTCAGCAAAGAGCAAAAAATGAGGGGGAAAGAACAAAAGGAAAGCAAATGCCAAAGCTGAGGAGAAAGGAAAAGAGAAATCCAAACACGGGAAAAGAAATTAAAGAAAGAAAGTTGAAATGATGTTACAGAAGAAAAGGGAGAAGGGAGAAAAAAATAGAGAAAAGAGGGAATTATTTTAATAAAATTTGAATTTAATTTATGCCATGTCTTTAGCTTGAAAAACTATTCTGAGATTTTTTTTGCAGGCCTTTTTTTTTAAAGATAAAATTCTAAATAGAAAACTCCTCCCTATCTGCGGATTAATAATTAGGGATAATTTGTAACTTTTCACAAGGAAACTTTAGACCTGGCTTGGACCTGTGTTTAGGACAGGAGAGCCGAGGAGGGAGAGCTGTGTTTTTCGCTAATCATATATTTAGCGTTGCGGGGGTGAGGGGGGGCGTTTAAAAATACTCCTGGGATAAAATATATTTTCCTAAGTAATTTCCAAGCGCAGGAAAGCCGCGCCGAGGGCATCAGGCCTCCGCGGGTCTCGGCGAGCGGGCCGGAAAGCCTCGGTCCTTTTCGGGAGGAGTGGAACCGGGTCCATACGCCGTCTTCGCCCAGCCAGCCTGCCTCGCGGCCCGCTGCCACCGCTCTTGTTCTCCTTTTTTGCGGATTCCGCCGGGGGTCCGCCGAGTCCTGGCTGCCCGCGGGCAGCCACTTTGAAACCCAAAGGTTTCTGCACCGCCAAGCAGAGGTCGGAGGGAGAGAGCCGCAGCGCGGGCCCGCGGGCCAGTGGACTGGTGGGTGAGACACCGCAGCCCGAGTCGGTGCCGGCGGCAGTGGCGCATTCCAGGCCCGACTCAGCGCCGGCTCGCTGCAGTCCCCCAGCCCTGGACTCCCGCCGTGTCCCCTTCCCATCCCCACCCCTTAGATTGGGGCTGAGGGGCCGGGCCCTGAGCCCGGGGAGGCTGAATTATTCATCTTTAATCTGCCCGCAGCTGCCGCCTTTTCATACCGGTAACGCGAGTTCTCCCGGGGCCTAAATTATTGATGGTCGGGGTTTGGAGGGAGGGGAGGGTGAGGAGTGGGGCTAGAGATAGGGAGATTAACGGGGTGGGCAAGGGGGTAAAAGAAGAGGTGTCAATCTCTCCCAGCAACCCGATCAGAGGTCTTTCCCCAGGGTTTCACCCGAGCTTGCTCTAGGTACCCCCCGAGAAAGGGACGGGAGAGAAATGAGGGGGGCACAGATGTCCCCGCTTTCTCCGAAACTCGTGTGAGGCTAGCGGGGCAGGGGCTGCAGCTTGCCAGTCCGGGCCGACCCGACTCGGCCGCTAGAAGTCTCTGCGCTTGGATTGCTCAGTAACTGCGGCTGCGGGTTGATCGCTCTGGGTGCAGGATTTCTAGACTGCTGTAGGCCAGGGAGAATGGGGCACGAGGAAGCACCCTCAGGCCTGGCACCCAGTGGCCGCCTCGGCTCCGAGATCGGGAACCCGCGCTGGAGCCGGGTTGGAAACCCTGTGCCCTTCTCTTGGCCGAAAGAGCAAACGCCCGAACCGGTCGGTTTCCCGGGGGGCTGCCGAGGTCTGAGGGGTCAAAGAGACGCGAGTCGGGTTTGGGTCGGCTACACAGGGCGCCCCGAGAGTTATTAACTCGCCGGCGCGGCCTATGCAGTGCCACCTGGGCGAGACGGTGGGCCACAGCCAGGCTCTGCGCGGCGCGGCAGGCAGGCGAGCCCAAGCAGCCGGCATTCTCTGCCTGCTGCCTGGAGCCGCTCTCGGCTGCCTCCCTGTCTCTGAGCACAGCAGACCCCGGGCCCCTGCCTCATCCGCCTTCCTTGCTCCACTTCAGATACTAAGGAGGTGAAAGAGAGATACGGTCCCCCTACAGATAAATAACATTAGAAAAACTTCCTATCAAAAACAAACAACATAGGAAAGAGGTAGAAAAATTCCGATTACAATTTAATACTTTTTAGAGAAGAGGCAGAGAGCAAAGGGGTGTGTGTGTGTCAGGCACTTATCCCCTTTCTGCGCTAGGAGCTCGGATAAACAGTCAGCCAAGCCCCGACGCCCCCAAATCGTCTGCCTCCAAGCCCCGCACGCAAGGACAGCTCCCTGGTTGCCTGCGGCGCAGGCGGGATGCTGCTTCGCAACTAGTCCAGTCCTCTGCCAGGCCCTTCCTCTCCTCGCTTTCTTACGCCCTTTCCGCTGGCATGAATTCCCCTTTGGCATTTTCTCCCCTCTCCCCTCTTTTCTGTCATCTGGTTTCTCTCCAGTCCCACCTTCGCTTTCCATCTTGCGTCGCACGGCCTGAGTCGCCCTCTCGCCCAGCCCCCAGTCTTCAGCCCAACGTCTGTGCTTCCAGTCCCCACTCCTCCTTGTGGTCGTGGGGGTCCACCACCTTTCTTCTCAAGTTCGGGAACATGCCCTTCCGCCCTGCCTGCTTCCTTCGCCCGTCCCGGGCCGCGGACCCTGACTAATGGCCGGTCCCTGCTGTGTGTGGGGTGTTGTGTTTTTTTCTTGTCTCTCCCCAGCAGGGCACGGGGGTGTGAACCAGCTCGGGGGGGTGTTTGTGAACGGCCGGCCCCTACCCGACGTGGTGAGGCAGCGCATCGTGGAGCTGGCCCACCAGGGTGTGCGGCCCTGTGACATCTCCCGGCAGCTGCGGGTCAGCCACGGCTGTGTCAGCAAAATCCTGGGCAGGTGAGGGCTTCGCAGCTGTCCCGGGAGACGCCTTGCCTACTTCCCCGGCCAGCCCTGGGTCTCCAGCTGGAGGACGTGGCTAAAAGTCCAGCGCGCCAAGCCGGAGAGGGGGATCCCCAAAGGGGTCTGGAGAGGTGCTCCTTTTGGAAAGAGTGTTCAGATGGTGGCCGAAGACTCAGGAGCGAGGGTGGAGCAGTGTCACCCAGTGCCTGCCCTGCCCTTGGTCCCTGGTGAGAAGGCAGCCCGTTTCCGGCTTCAGAAAGAGAAGGATAACTTTCCTAATGGAGTTAAGGCAGATATGGGGTGGAGGACATTAGAGGAACGGGGTGGGAGTGAAAATGGGTCCCCGAGAGAAGCAACAGCATTTGGGAGGTAGAAGTAGGGTCCTGGTTCCCATAGATGCTCTGTGCCCAGTAGGAAAGGGTTCGAGGTGGTGCCTCAATCCTGGCCTCCGGGAGACCTTGCAGCGCTGTTCATTTTGCTCTTCCCAAATGAAAGGCTGGGCTTTCACTCCCACGGGTGCCTATTTGGGCTGGTGCGCACCCAGCACCTGGTGTGGCCGTCTCCCCGGAGGGATGGTACCCCTTGTCCTCCTACTCCCCAGCGCTCCTCGTCCTAGCCAAGCACCCTCAGGAAGTCAGCTCAGCCACACTGGGCCTTTTCCCTCCACTCCGCTGCCTCGGCGGGTGGGAGAGTGGCTCAGCAGCTCTGGAACCTACAGCCCCCCTGCCCCGCCACGGTCCGCTTCTGGCTGACCCCGCCGGCTTTCCCGGCGCAGGTACTACGAGACCGGCAGCATCAAGCCGGGTGTGATCGGTGGCTCCAAGCCCAAAGTGGCGACGCCCAAAGTGGTGGACAAGATTGCTGAATACAAACGACAGAACCCGACTATGTTCGCCTGGGAGATCCGAGACCGGCTCCTGGCCGAGGGCATCTGTGACAATGACACAGTGCCCAGCGTCTCTTCCATCAACAGGTGAGCAAGCCACCCGGGTTTTCAGGGCTGGACTCCAGCTCCTGGCTCCTGCCTGCAGGGGTGTCCCACGCCCAGTCTCTGCTCTTTGTCCAGCCTCTGCCCTTTCTCCCTGCTCCCAGCCCCAAATCCTTCTGTCAGAGAAAGGGAACCTGTGAGGCAGAGAGATAGACAGACAGACAGGGCTGTCTGCAGTTCAGGGCTGGGTATTCCCTGCCAGGCTTCTCCCGCCGGCGTCCTGGAAATGAATCCAAGTGTTTGTGGTAATTAAGACTCCAAGATTACGAGCATCCAGCCTTGGGATCTAGAGACAATCACAGCCTGCAGCCGGAGCCTTTAAAATGACCAGTGTCTATTCATCCCTCCAAACAGACTGCCCTTTCTAAAGGCTGCTCCTTCCCCAGGGGCCGCCGCTTGTCCTGGCTCCCTCACCCTCCCTGCCAGCTCCCACAAAGCTCACCTCCCAGGAGTCTGGTCTTGCTAGCCAGCTCCACACAAATTTCTGGCCTGTAAGCACTGGGATCTGGGCTTGCAGAACAAATGCCAACCACCAGCCAGCAACTGGCAGGGAGTAGAGGAGCTGGACAAGGAGGGAGTGCCAAGCAGGGAGGGAGAACTCCAGACTTTGAGACTGAACCTTGGGTGATACCCTCAACCACCTAAGGTGCCTGTCTCCAGGCTGAAGTCTTTGCGCTGATGACAGGCTCACACAAGTGAGGACAACACAGGGCTGAGTCAGCTTGACGTATAGGATATTTAGGTCTCCTGGTCTCCAAACCCCTCCAGCGTGCTCTCGGGGAGAACACATGTGCACACTCCATGCATGTCCACCCTAGCCAGTGTGCCAATATGCCTATCTGTGGTAGCTACAGAACATACAAGCAGCACTGGGCTCAGGAACCCAGGCTAGTTTCAAGATCACAGAACTGTACAAACTGACAGTTGTTCACAGAGTCCCTGCACAAGTCACACACCAGCCTTGGCCCCCCATTTTAAGACACCCCAAAATGAAAAGAGGGCTAAGCAGTTCACACCTTTGTTATTTTTTGCATTCTTCATAAGCTCATTATCAGGACAACTAATAATTCACATGGTGCCTTATTCTGAAATTGGCATCACATATCAAGGATTTTTAAAATATTTTGCAAGTGATATGGAATTATCCCAAATCATCCTGAAAACAGCAGGTAAAATTAGCTGGTAGAATGTACCTTGGCTAAAGAAGATTCCCTCTGCCACACTCGTGCTGTAATGTACTGCAAGGCGACCCCAGAAATTATCCCAGTGTGTGCCATCTGTATTAAAATGGTTATTCAGTTATGAACAGGGTAACATAATACTGATCAGCTAATTATACACCCTCCGAAAACCCTCCAGCTCCCTCGGCCTGGCTCAGCCAGGTATTGAAAGCATAGCGATTTGACATTCAGATACCTTCCAAAGGAGCTGGAGAAAGACGCTGGGTGGTTTGGGAAAGGAATAAGCCCTTTGCTTTAAAAGCCAGGAGAGGAGGCTGGGGCAGCTTTGGGCTGAGGCAAGAGTGGCACTTCGGGAGGGGAAGGGGACAAAGCATTGTTTTATGAGCCATGTAGAGACTCAGTCTCTTGGCTGACTGCTGGTCCTGGGAGTGAGTTGGAACTGAAATCTCAAGAGAAGAACAGCCAAGGGCCAAGAGTGGCCCTGCTATGTGCAGTGTTGCTAGGACTGGGTAGTGGTCTTCTGCAGAACATTTAAGAGAAATGCTTGTTGTCAGTAATAGAATTGTCAAGCCTTTGAAGAAACCCAAGTCATGTAGGATTAATGTAATTTGTTTCTTTTGAATGGTGTAGAGGAGTGGCACAACAAGTCAGGTGTGGTGGCCCCATCCAACACCCCCTGCCCCTCCCCCCAACAACATACACCCCTCATTGGCTGAGATGATTTTAGAAGCTGGCTTAGGCATAAGTTTGGAAATGCTTCTATCCTGAAAAGCCATGAAGAGCAAGGGCCAGGTGACCCTAGGATCAAGCTCCAGAGGTCTTGAGGTGCACCCACCAGAATTAGGACAAAGTAGACAAGTAAGCCACAAGTGAGATGAGGGTGGGGAAAGAGTAGCCTTAGCTTCACAGCTGTGACAGCTGCAGAACCTGCCCAGCACAGAGCCCTATCACCTGAGGGGCACACAGGCTTCCTTTGGGTGTGGAGAAATAGCCATCTGTGGGCAGGTGTTGCTGGAGATGGAGAGGGAGTGGGAGGAGAGGAACAGGTAAGCCACCAACAACACGGGCAGCCCACCCTGGGTCCGCAGTTAGGCTTCATGGCTGGCTTTGTCTACAAGGAGCAGGAAAACTATTCCCAATTTTGCTTTTGGCCGGAATCCTCTCATGGTTCATATTTTGGAAAGAACTCTTGGGGCTTCCCAGTGTGCTGCTGAGTTGGGGCTGGAGAAATCCACCTGGGGAACCATGCTCTCATCTTCATCCGTGCAGGTGCTTTTTGCTCTGAAGAGGGAAGGTTTATCTGAGATGTATTGTTTCACCCAAAAGCCTGATAAAAACAGGATGTTTCTGCTAGTGCTGGTTATATCAGAAACTTTGCCTTTTATCAGTTTTGGGAATTCTCACTCACTGTAGGAAGAGCCTGGAGATTTTCCTGTGTGCAGAAAGTGTGGTGCACCGGGGAACGGGTGGTTCTTGAGTTTAGAGCTTTGTTGGTAGTGACCTGCCCACTTGTGTTGGGTACTTTATAACAGTTATGAGTAAGGTTGTGCATAAGCTGGTGGTTGGCAAGAAAAGAAGTCCACACATGCTCACCCACCTGAGCCAATGGTTTTTCATCTTATCCTCCCCAAAACAGATGCTGTTGCCATACTTGAAATATGCTGTTATGGTTATAAACCAAATTGCTTTTTTCACTCTTTAAAAATGGTTTTGGCATTCTCTGATTCTGTTGCGATAAAGGCGTGGCCATCCAGCCTGTATTCTCCACTATCAAATCCTCAGAAATGCCTCTCTGAACAAGTGGACTGGGTCAGGAAGGCCTCCCCACTCCCACAGACCACTGTCAAAAATCCCAAGGCTTGACTGGGCTCCTTAGCATGTGGAATTTATCTGAATCTTTCTAAACATTGGGTTACCAATGGCTGACCATGGAGTTGCCAGTTTTTTGGTTTGTACACCGCTGCTGTAAAGGGCAGGTGTTTATAAACAGGGGACTTTAGATTGAAACCTGGTGTGGGAAATGGCCTGGAGAGGGGAGAGGTGGAGGGAGATCCATGCTACTGAAAAAGGAAAAAGTCACCTAGTTACATCGCTGAGCAATTGTCTAAGCAGGAGGGATTTTCCTGATTATATGCCAAAGTCTTCTGGTTTGGCTGTTACTCTGGGCAGAGAATACAGCTCCTTTGAAAGAACAGGCACAGACCCCAAATAGAGTCTGGGGTTACTGACAATCCCCTGAGGGTGCTCTTTTGGGAAGAGCTGACAATAAGGGTGTCACCTTCTAACTTTTTTAGCTTGCCTAACACTCTTTGGAGTCAGGGCACTCTCTGCCCCTAGATCTTTGGAGTGGACCCTGCCAGAATCAACTTCTCATGGGTCTCCCACTATCCACACTCTCTCTTAGCCTGTTAGGCTCTAGGTGAGTACATTCATTCTCCTAGCAGTGGCAACCCAGGGCTGTGTTAAGGACTTCCATCCTGTGTCATTTGGGTGTCCCTCTTCTGTCATTCTCAGGTCTTTGAGTCATTCTCAGGTCATTGTTCCCCTTGGGTCAGGAAGTGGAGTGACAATGGTCTACCAGTTGTTCATTCAAAGACCTTTCCAAATAAGCTGGGAGCTATTCATCTTAGCCCAGGGAATGTTGAAGATATGTTCCGGGCTAGGGTCTGTTTCTCCCTCTCTGAAACTCAGGTTCCAGAACATTGCCTATTCGACTCTTGGACCTGGCTTGGCATGAAGCTTGGCCAGAGGGGCGGTACTGCCTACCACATCTCCATACCTTTGCAGCTATTTGGTGGTCAGGGCTGTTGGTCTCATGGCAAAGAGACAGGACAAGTTGGAGAGTTCAGAAAAAGACTTCTATCCACAGAGGAATGGGAGAAACAAGGACAGGGAACTCGCCTTCTGTGGCCTGAGCCTAGCAGATTGGGCCCACAAATAGCAGACCAGTGCACCAATTTCTGTCAGAGAAGCCTCGCTCACCTGTCCTTTCCCAGACACAGTCCCCTACTGTGAGGTTGCCCATCATCGGAATAACATTTGAAACAGGCGTGATGGTTGAAATTCTCATGCCTTAAAATGAGCTGGAGTTGTCCTCCTGAAAAGCCTCTTTTTGTTTTTGTAGTTGTTTTAGCCTGGGCTTCCTGGCCTGCAGTCCTGTTGGTCTGATTGCCTCCCTGTTGGCTGGTTCTGTGGGTGTTCAGGCTACAAAAGGGGTTTCTGGTGAGAGCAATGGCTGCTTGCCCTGCCTTCCTACCTCAGCTGGCGACTCTCGAGAAGAGGCAGACAGGAGGCGCTGGGCCTGACAACAGCTGCAGGTGCATTTCAGAAGGTGACGCAAAGAAGAAAGGAGAGGGAAAACCCAAAATAAATAAATAAATAGTGTCCCAACTGTTCTGAGAACTCAATAAAATAATCACATCAAATATGAAGAGGCATAAATCTTGTGTCTGCACAGGTAACCTACTCAATTGCTTTTATTATCGCTCAGGCTGCCTCCATTTATTACCATTCATGGCCTGGGCAAAGGAGGCTGCGTGGAGGGTGGTCTCCAGTGCAATCCTACACCCCGAGAGGCAACAATCAGCCCATACAGCCAGAGATTTCGATGGGAGCCCGGGAAGGGCCCATCTGTCTGCATGAAAACCAATCAATAACTCTGTAACCAGAGCCCTGGTCACAGGGAAATGGACAACACAACAGTTCAATAGAGGGGCCACAGGGGGAATTAGCCAAGTGGAGATGGGGCCAAACAGGAGCAGCCCCTAGAGAAGGGAAACAGGGGTGCCTGGAGTAGGGGAGATTAGGGAGGGGTTGGGGATGTGGCAGGGGAGAGCAATAGCTTCATATGCATGTTGGTATTAGATGGGGAGTATTGTACAAAACAGACCCAGGGAATGAGAGGCAATGTTGGAAGTTGAGGTGGTAGGGAACATGTGTTTTGGACAGCATTTGGGAAATGGGCTTGTTCTGGTGCACATGGGATAGTGTGACTATGCATGATGGCATGTGCTTGCGGACTAGAATGTTACAGCTTCTACAGAAAGAGGAACAATAGTAGTAAGTGGTGTGGAAGATTAATCACACTCCACACCCCCTAAAACCCCTCTGAAAAGGGGATTCTTATGAGCCCACATGGGATAGGGGTCCTGCTTCCCAATCTTCTTAGCAGGACTGATGAAGGAGCCCCATTGTCCGCTCCCAGCTTCTTAGGTGTCCAACAATAGCTCCTCTGCAAGTTGCCTCTTAATACTCAAGTCTATCTTCACCCCCTCCTTGTGGCTACCTGGAATTGGAGTTTTTATATTAAGAAGAAAACAATGGTGTAAAAGTGACATGCATCCAGTAGAAATCATACTTCAAGTACCCAAACAACCATTCTGTTTCTCACTTTCAGTACAGTATTCAATAAATTGCATGAGACATCCAACACTTTGTTATAAAATAGTCTTTGTGTTAGATGACTTTGGCCAACTGTAAATGTTTTGAGCATGTTTAAGGTAGGCTAGGCTGACCTGTGATGTTCCATAGATTAGCTGTATTCAATGCATTTTCAACTTACAATATTTTCAACTTATCGAGCCATCACCCTATTGTGAGTTAAGGAGTATCTGTACACTGAAAAGAATTTATTTTTCACTTCCTGTCCTTTAAAATAATGCTCATCCGACCTGCCAATTCTCTGCATCCCTGCTGTTTCTTCTCACACTTCCCTCGCCCCTCCAAGCCAGGTGTCCAGAGCTCAGATTCCTGCAGGGGAAGCAGCTTCAGGTGCAGCTATCCCCAGTGCAGCTCCCCAACCATGCAGGTGAGTCTAGAGAAGGGGAAAGGGCTCCTGAAACTGAGAAGTGGGAAATAGAGTCTCACAACCAATGCCCAAATAGCAAGTGAAATATTAGACAGCCGAAAAATTAAATCACGTTTGGTTTTTCTATCTACCACTGAACTACTAGGTTGAGGTGGTTTTCTCTTGTGGAACAGACTATTTGTTTTGGGGCTAGCAAGGCATGGCTTGAATATATTCATGATGGTTTGCAGTGTAGAAGTTGATATCTTCTGTGTGTGTGGATTTGTGTGTGTTTGTGGGTGCCTACCTATGTCTGCTTTTAGATGAAAAGGCTCTGAGGCCAAGAGGAGAAAAGGGAGGAAGGCTCACAGGACATGACCTGCAGTCACAGGCAAGGCTGGACACCTTGTACTTGGGCCATCAGATCAATTGGCGAGTAGTCATTGGGCCACTGGGTGAGGTGGCAGCAGCAATAAGGCTAGGCTGAAGATGCCTCATTTCATAATCTAGGCAAATTGGGGCCACATTTTCCTTCAGTTATTTGCATTGTAACACTCTGTAGTCCAGTTAACCCCAGATAAGAGGGGCTTTCCTACAATGATGCCACCTTTGTGACGAAGAGCTGTGCGACCAGCTGTCCATCCTTACTTTGATACTTGGGTCCAAGCCCCGTTGGCAGGATTAGTTAGTGACCAATTGCATAAGCAGCCACGAAGACGCTCTTCCCAACACAATCCTTCCTCCAAAGCTGTGGTCCCGCAGTGGGAGGCATGGCAGCAGCACTGGGACCCAATGGTGGGCAGAGATCACCCCAGAACCGGCCTGCAAGTCTTTCCTCAATAATCCCAGGTGCGAGGGGCATAGTGAAGAGGCTTACTGTTTGTGAGAAACGCAGAGCTGGCCACTGCAGAAGGCTTGGGGTGTAGATGAGGCATGATAGCAGAGGCAGCCTCAGGTCTCCTAAGGAGGGCTGGGCACAGGGGAGCTGTTGAGGATATGGGAAGCTAAAGAAGAATGGTCTGGTGCTGCAGGAGAGGGAGCAGCCTCTTGTAGGCTGGGAACTCTCAGGTAAGAGAGGAATTGTGCAGGAAAGAGGTAGACAGGCGAGGCTGCAGAGCTAGGGTCCCCTCATGGCACATCTGCGACAACCATGGGAGAAATGAGGCCCTTTCTTTTGCTTTCTGAGAGATAATGTAATGAGAACAGATTTTGTTTTCCAAGAGAGAAGGAAAGAGACAGAAAGACAGCAGGGCAGGGGGAGAGAGTCAGGTGCCATTCTATTCTAGAAAAGTTCAGGTTTGTTGTAGGGATGTTGGGGGAAGGAAAGCAGTGCCCAGAAGTCCAGACTGGGGTTTGCCAAAAGCAATGATGGAGACATGCTGTGGCTCCAGGAGTCATGAGCACAAAAGACTCCCCAGCCCCAGCAGGAAGAGGCTCCAGAATATGAGATGAAAAGTGGTGAGAACTGGACAAACAGCTGGAGCACATGGGCCCTGCCTACAGGCAGTGATGCAGGAAGACCGGATTTTTAAAAACTCTGTGCTGACCGAATAAAACTCAACTTTGGGCCTGATTCCGTCCATTGGCCAGCATTCAGCAGCCTTTGGTTGACCTGACTGGATGGACTTATCTCTCTGCCTTAGACCAGGGCAGTAACATCCATGCAAATGGAAGGGTATGGGGCATTTCCTGGGTCCCTTGGTCCAGAAGCTGCTGGGGAAGGGATTGGAGGAGAGATTATGACTCCCTATAGCCGGAGGAGGAGAGGTGGGGTGTGGGTAGGGAGGGGCAGAAAGTGCGGATGAGGACTGGGAGAGTGAGGCAGGAAGTGATGAAGCTGAGAGGTGGAAGGAAGAGCGCTGCCTTGGGCTGGACAGGGTTGTTCGGGATTGGAGCACATGGCTGAGCAGGATGTGGCACAGCAGAGCCTGCAAGGGGAGCTTGGATTTGCTCATCTGAGCTGGGGCCTTCGGTGGCCCTGCAAGGTCTTGGGGGTGGTGGCAGGAAGCCTGAGCTCCAGGCAGCTGGTAGTACAGGCTGATGGGCCCTGAGGAGAGGCCCAGAGGTGATGAAGGAGAAAGGGGAAGAGGAAGGTAAGCAGGTTTCCGAGAAGTGTATGGAGCGAAGGAAATGACCTGGGAGGAATAGCAGCCTGGCTGGAGCTATGCAGCCCTTTCTGAGAGGGAACCTCATGAGTGTGCTGCAATGGCCTGGCTGTGGCCCCTCTAGGCAGGCTGCGAGGCAGGCCAGCAGTGGCTGCAGCCTAGTCCCTGGCAGGCTGGAGAGAGAGAGTAGGAGAGCAGCCAAAAGGGAGGGAGGGAGGCCCCTGCCTGCTGGGGGTTCCAGATTCGAGAGCCATCTCCACCCAGAGCCTTTGGCCGGGTTGCTATGGACTTCCTCCTCTGCCTGCCCTCAGTCCTGCCTGAACCACAGATTTCTCTCTGCTGCCACCTGGGAACAGAACAAGCCAGGGACAGGACCGGTGGCTCCTGGCAGGGCTGAGGCAGGGCGGCAGGCTGGGAGGAGAACTGTGTTCACCCTGCAGGCACAGTAGAGTCAAGAACTCAGAGAGGAAGGATCGGAGAGGACTGGAGAGAGGGGAGCAGGCAGAAAGGGAGAAAAAAAGTGGCCCCTGAGCATGAGCAAATGGGAGTGAGCACTGGGGGCTGCTCTCCCTGGTCTTGGTGCTCCCTCTTGGCCCGGGGGTCTTTGCTGGGCCCAACTGCCCAGCCCATACTTGCCAGGCAGGTGATAGAAGCTGAAGGGCATGAGAAGTCTGCAGGCAGCTTCTGGCCTGCTGGACATGGAGGCGGTCAGGAAGGAGACACTCATTCTGCCTCTTAGTCCAGAAGCTTCGATCCTAATTTTGGAGGGCAAGCAGTGGTGCCTGCCTTAGTGTGTTGTCCCAAGAGAAGTTGGTGATGTGTTGGGAGCCTCTGTGCACGGCTCTGCTTTGGAAAGACTATGTGTGCTGGTGGTATCTAGCTAGACCTGGCTTCTATGCCCTGGGAAGCTGTCTAAATGGCCCTGGCTCCCAGGGAGCTCTCGAAAGGAGTCAGTCTTGTCAAACTGGGAGTTGGTGGTTTGCTATTCAGAAGGCTTCCGGCTAAAGGGATTGTTTGGTCCCAGAATGAAAGTCCCTGTTATCACTTGGATGGCCTGCCTGTTTGGGATGTTAGTTAATGTTCCTTGGAGAGCACATGGTTGAATGGACAGTAGACATCCCAATGGGTCAATGAGCGGGGGTTCTGAAAGGTACACACAGGGTCCCGACACATCTGGTCTGTGTGCATGCACAAGTTTGGGGATGTGAATGCTTGTGAGTAGTGTGCATTTGCTCTGCTGGATGAGTGAACCAAGCCGTGTGTGATGGCCAGGGTGGAGGGTGTGTGTAGTATCGCACTAGGAGAACTGGAAGCAGTTGTTTCTTGTGTGTCTGCTGACGTCCTCAAAGGGAGCATGTATTTAGGTAGAGACAAAGGTCAAGATAGTCACCCCCTTTTATCATTTGCAGAGTGGATACCACTCTCCCTTCCCCCAGTCCCTTACTTTTCTTCCTCTTTCTCCTCCTCCTCCTCGTTCCTCAGGTTAGCTGGTTTGGGGCCAATCTCAGAAGACTCTAATTAAAGAGTGAGGAGAATCTGATAAGATAAGGAAGGCCATCCTTCCTCTAGGGACTAATGGAGGTTTCATGTTCCCCACTCCCCGCTGCTTCTCTGAGGAGCTGACACTAGGGCAGGCAGCCTTCCGACTGTGACTGTCTGGAGTCTGGGAGAGCCAGAGAGAAGGAGGTATGACTGGGGTTGGGACTCGGGTTCCTACCCATTTGCAATGGTCCTGGAAGGGAAACCCTAGCAGACTCCAGATGAGAGTGAGGGGAGGGTAGAAGAGAGACGGCAGAAGACAGGAAGACAGAAGTGGGAGCCAGATGTGATCAACACAGACATGCCTCGCTAAGTCCTAGTTTTTGGCCACAGAAATGGACTGTACAAGGTGGAGTGTGGTATCTTTTTTTTTTTTTTTAATTAGGGAAGGGGCTATGAAGCCATTTAGCCCATCTTTGGGGCTAAGCACTTAGCTCCTGCAGAGAGTACAGCCCTGGTTAGGGTTCAGCTCCTCCTAGAAACAATGCTCACCTGCGCTCTCGACCCTCCACCCTCCCACCCAGCACATACACTTTTCTTCTTCCCCCACCCTCGTTTCCTCTGAACTTGGCTCTGTGGATCAGGTCACTCCTGGCCCCATGGAGACAGCCAGGAAGGCCATGCCAACTCCCTTAGGAAATGACCTCCCAGGGTAGGGACAAAAAAAGTTGAGAGAAATTCATTTCATGGCCAATGGCTGCTTAGAAAAGGCAATTCCAGCATCTGAATGTGATAAATGTTAACTGAGCATTAATCGCATTAAAGAGGGCCCTATAAACTTTTCATTTCTAATTAAATTCGTCCAGTGATGCTGCCCAAGCGAGTACTCTGGGCCTTTGTTTATGTGGAAAATTAAAATGCAAATACAATGGGATTTATTTCCAGGAGTGGAGTGATGGGCTGGCCCCTCTGGCTACTGGTCTCCAGGCCTGTCAGGTCAGGTGACTGCTTCTTTGGAGGTGCTATCCCCCTTGTGACAGATTCTTGTATGAAGGGAGAGGCCAGAGTTCAAGGTCAAATAGAGTTAGTAAATGGGGAGAAGATATAGAAAGAATTGAAGAGAAGGAGAAAAAGGCAATAGATTACCAGGAATATAGGGAGACATTATTCTGGTTTCCCACCCTCCTTCCCCACCAACTCACATCTCTAGGAGTATAGACCCCCAAAATCTTGTGAATATCACCACAAGCCTCCTCTGAAGCTGTGAGATGAAGGAGTACATGGGAGAGAGAATTTGGAGGAAGCAGCCCTGCCAGGCTCGGCATGGCGGCTCACACCTGTAATCCTAGCACTTTGGGAGGCTGAAGCAGGAGGATCACTTGAGCCCAGGAGTTTGAGACCAGACTGGGCAACATAGTGAGGCCCATCTCTATTAAAAAAAAAAAAAAAAAAAGAACTAAGTGGCCATCAGGAAGGGTCAAGGGCCTGGATTTATCTCCAGCAGTTTGAGGGTCATCTGCTGTCCACACTGGGGTTTCACTGGGCTCTTCCTGCCAGTTCCAAGTGGCATTGACATGGGGCAGTGAAGCATAGAGGCACAAACCGAGGAAGACATTGTGCATGCACGCCTGCACGCACGCAGCCTTCTTGCACATAAGGAGAGCCGGTTTCTCATAAGAATAAACAAATGTCCCTTGCAAGGAGTCCTTTAGTGCTATGATCCCTTGATAAAAGTGGTAATCCTAAATGCTACTGAATGGAACAATCTAAATTTCCTATTTACTAAAAACAAATTAAAAGTCGAGGGGAGAGAAAACCTGCATAAGAAAAATTAGTTGGGTATATCAGTTAGAGACACTGAAAGATAGCTATGCTGCTCTCTGGATAAGGAAGTTGTAAATAGCATTAAAAAGTCAAGCAGGAAAGGAAATGGAGGTAGGAGAAATGATAAAAGACAGAGCACTAAATCACAAATAGGGGTACCTGCACAAAGTCACAAACCGGCTTTATGCCAAGCTTTGCAGAATCCACAGCTTGGACTGACAATACGTAGAGATACTAAACGCACAGGCACGCAGACTTCCAGAGAGTGTCAGTATGCAGAGGGTGGATTGGTCGCACCATGGGCAAGCTGTTGTCTCTGCTGGACTCTGGGATTGATCCATCAGTTCCTCCTTGCAGGGACCTGACTGGGTACAGTTCGGTAGGCAGTCGAGGATACAGCTGTATGAGGTTTTTAAAGGTCTTTAAACACATGAGTCTCTTGTGAGCTGGATCCACCTTCTAATGGATCTCCAAGGTAGCAACTCATTCCCAGAACACTGCCTGCTTGACTGATTTTGTCAAATAGCTGCTATCCCTGTCCTCCTTTTTCTGTTTTATTCTGGGCTACTCTTTTCCTTTTTAGTGTTCACTTATGCCTCTTGGAAATGCATGAGCACTTGCTGACAAACAGGTTAATGACTGTGGCAACTCCCAAACATCTGGATGGAAACCAAACTTCAGTCAATCATCTATAAAGGTTGTCGATATGATGCCAAAGATGTGGTGATTTAGAAATGTCCACATAATTGATTGAATTTCTCAGTTTTTTATCCAGGCACGGAATCAACACATTGGGAAACACCTATTTTCAGAGAAAAATATTCCAGGAAACAAAGTGTTATCATTAGAAAGCATCTTTGATGTGTTTGAGTCTGATTTCTGGCTTGAAAGGAGGCTGGGCTGGGCTCTAAGTCAAGTGGAGATCTGGTGGTTAGAGTAGTTAGTATTGGACCGAGCACAGCTGGTGAGAGGTTTCCTTCCCCCAAAAGTTGGCCAGGAGGGCAGATCACTTGGTCCAAATAAGCTTAGGCTGCCTGTTAGGCCTGGTTTCTCTAAGGGAGTCCACTTTGCCATTTTAAGGGAGACTGTCAGGTTCTTAATACATGTGGCTTTTTCTTCATTTATCTTTTCATTTGTCCATTCAGAAGCAAGTAGGTGCTTAGCAAGCACCTACTATGTGCCAGGCAATTCACATAAAGCTATGTGGCATAGTGTTAGAAAGCAGGCTCTGGGGAGAAACTGCCAGAGTTTGAAGCTGGCTTCCCTACTCACTGGCTAGAGGGTACTGGGTCCACCTTATATCCTCTCTGGGCTCCAGTTTCTTCACTCATAAAATGTGGGGGATAATCATGTAGGTCTCTCATAAGTTCTCATGAGGGTTAAATGAGTGAGTCCACATAAACCTGCTTAGAATTGCACCTGGCAGGTATTAAGTACTCAATAAAGGCTAGTTATTATTATGCAGTAGTAATAATCAAGTCTGTATTTCTTGTTATGTGTCTATTTCAGTGTGTATGCATTCTGCTTTGTGTATGCACAAACACTGAAAATATTTTTTTTTTTTTTTTTGAGACGGAGTCTCGCTCTGTCACCCAGGCTGGAGTGCAGTGGCACCATCTTGGCTCACTGCAAGTTCTGCCTCCCGGGTTCAAGCCATTCTCCTCTGCCTCAGCCTCCCGAATAGCTAGGACCGCAGGCGTCCGCCACCACGCCCGGCTAATTTTTTGTATTTTTAGTAGAGACAGGGTTTCACCTGTTAGCCAGGATGGTCTTGATCTCCTGACCTTGTGATCCGCCCGCCTCTGCCTCCCAAAGTGCTGGGATTACAGGCGTGAGCCACCGTGGCCGGCCTGAAATATTTTTAAATAAAAAAGTTTGAAGAGCCAAAAGGATATTCTGTGAGCAGAATTGTGTATCATGAATGCCAGTGAGAATCATGGTCCCTCGTGAGCCCAGATGGATTTAGGAAGAGGGCCTACTCAGTGTATTTCCAGAAAAAAAGACCCTCTATGATTCAGTAATCTGACCATTGAGCAGAATTAGTCAGATAATTGCCTGTTTGTCGACTTTGAGAGCCCAGCCCTTGTGGCTGTGTGTGTGTGTGTGCGTGCGTGTGTGTACTTTGTATAACTGCACACTCCTTCTCTTGGATGAGCCTGCTATTGCTTGAGGAATTGAAGGTTGGCATTTTCTGGACTTCATGGCATTTTCGTAGGTTGTGGTGCTTTGCATTTTGTAGTTTTTTTTAAAAGATAAAATGAAATGGTAGTGGGGAAAAAGTCCTTATTTGATGCATTTGAAGGGTTCCACTGATTCTTAAATGTCATACAGGGGAGAGGAAGGGGAGGTAAACAGGAAGAGGAGGGGAAGAGAGGAGAGAAAATGGAGATAAGACAAAGGAAGAAGAAAGAGGAAAGGGAGAAGTGAGCAAATACTTAACAAATTCAAATGATATCTGTCTATTCTTGTCTGGCATGTCTGGATATTCTAAGGAAGCATGGGAGTTTGACAATCATTGCAGTTATTTCCATTGCTAAGGAGTAAAAGTTTTTAAGAAAAAAATTTCAGGAAAAAATTACTTTGGGCTTAATCTATTTGATGAATGGCTCTAACTAACTGGACAACTGCAAATTCTATTTATTCTTTGCCTGACAAGAGCAAATATGAAAACCAGTTTCCCGAACTCATGACAATGTGTTTCTCATCTTTATGGGAACTTCCGTGGAACAAGACTGAGGTGCAATCCCATTCTTACCTCAAGTTCTCCCTGCCCCTTTGGCTTAGTTAGGTGACCAAGTTCAGCTCAACGGATGGCCGTAAGACCCACACCCAAATACTTAAACAGTCACTTATCTGATACCTTGTATACCTTTTGCATCGTTCTCAAATTCCTAGATTTCATTATTCGTCATTTATGCCTGTTAGCTGGTAAAGGTTCTGATTTTCAGATTAGAAAGTAAATGTTTTTAATGAGCAAAATTAGAATCCTGAAAGCTCAATCATCCTTACATTTTTCTTGTAGTATGAAACAAGTCAAGGGCTGCCTATTCATTACCGGATGCAGGTCCAGATGCTGCCTTCTGTGTGGGCATAGGCAGTGGTGAGCTCTGTTAACCCCCAGCCCCTGCCACTGCCCAGATGGCAGGGAGAGAACTACCCTCTGCCCCTGTGCTACCTGGCTGCAATTTTTGCACTTCTCTGCTTAAAACACACACACACACACACACACATACACCTCTTAATTTGTCTTAGGATTTTATGTACACTAGCACACATGTGTACATGTTTATACACATACACAGGCCAATCTTATGGCTGCTTTACTCAGAAAGCCTTTATATTTATCATCATCATCATCATCATCATAGTGGTTAACAAGTGCTTACTACAGTAGGAACTGTTATAAGCATGTTTTCATGCATTAATTGATTTAAGCATCCTAAACAACCCCATAGGGCTTTATAGGATTGTTATAGATGAGGTAGCTGGAGTACAGAGAAGTTAAATAACTTGCTCAAGGTCACAGACTAAGTAGCAGAAGTAGGATTTGAACCCATGCAGTCCTGGCTCTAAAACCCACATGCTTATCCCCTATGCCGTACTTCATATCTACTTTGGATCAAGGGAAATGCAGGCACAGGCAATCTCTTTGGGAACTCTGTATATTTTGCAGTCTCTTACAAGCTCAAAACAGGAAACCTGCACCCTAGCAGATGGTCACACCTCTGTGTATCTCTGTACTCTTCCATGGTGTGTGTTCCTCGGTGCAGGCCACTGCTGAGCCACATCATCTAGAGATACTGGGAAGGAAGAAGATGCTAATAGCCAGAGCCACAGAGTAGAGTGGAATGGGGATTATTGGAACTAGAGTTTATGGTGCTGTTCCCGTTGTGATTGGGAAGTTTACTCCCGTCCATCCTCCTCTAGCTCCAGCAGGGACCTAGACTCTCAAATGGCATAAGATTTGGTCTAGGGGCTTAACTCTCCAAATCAGGCAGACCTGTTCTCGTTTGGTAAAGTCGTAACTGTTCAGCAGAGCAGGGACATTTGCTTCCAAGAAGAATAGAATCGTATTTTTGGTTATCAAGAAGAGATTTGTCTTGCATCTCTAGAATCTTCCTTCTGAAAAGCAGCAGTGCAAATGACCAGGCCAGAGTAAGCTAAAAAAGCTAAAGGATGGATCCTCTCACCCACAACCACACCAAGAAGGCAATTAAAGCAATTACCGAATCACACACCACCACCCAGATCCAGCATCATTACTCAACCCACATCACCAAGGAGACACCCATTAACCTAATCTCTGAGACATACATTAGGGAAAAAAGATGCTGATATGATCAATGAACACAATAATTCAAAGCAGAAACACAGACACTGCCACCAAACAATACTCAAATTCCTCCAACTCAGTGTTACACAAAGTGCAGCCACCTCAATACAATACCACAAAACACCAAGTGACAAACATTAAGCTAGCTGCCGGAATGCGTCAACACAATGCAATAATACACGGTAATGCACAACACAGTTCAAATTCTGCATCCCATAGGCACACCCATACCCACAGGCTGAAATCATGTGGCCACTTGAGCTACATGGGCAGACACACACAGAGACAGAGCCAGTAGCGCAGCACCCAATTCTCTTGCACACCCAGCAGAAAACGATCACAGCTACAGTCCTCCCAAGCACGATGCAGCCTGCCAGAAAGCAGCAGCACCATGCCGTTTCTCCAGCAGGTGGATGTGTCCAGACCATCACCTCTAATAAGGCCTCTGGGCTCTCATTGCTAGTAAGAGAGTAAACTGTCCCCTGAGCCTGCTTCCCGAGACAGGACAATTCAGTTCTATCCTGGTTGGGGTTTAATAAGACTTCGCTGTTAGTGAAAATGACAGAGCTCCAGGGATAAAGGGAAAGGTGGTGGTGGGGGGGGAGCTCACTAAGCTGGGTGCAGGAATTCCCCTTCCTCTACCCAGCCCTACCTTCTGTGGCCATTCCAGAGCCAAAGCCCTCTTGCTGGGTGTTCATGGAGTATCGATTCAGTCTGCAAGCAATTTTAATATTTCTTCAGGGACTTTCCAGCAACAGCACAAGTCATTAATTCACCCTCCCAAATTGCTTATTCAATAGCAGGAACATGGCTCCTGAATAAAGTCCCAGAATTTATGTGACTCGCACGAGTCAGGAGGTCAAACAACTGTTATGGAGCGAAGTTAAAAATCCAAATAAAATATTGACACTTTTTTGGGGAGGGAGGGGGGGAAGCAAAGGTATTTAAAATAGGTTTTTGTTGCAATGCCCCCAGGATAAAGAATGGAAGGAGACTGAAGACAAGTTGGAGTTTATAAAATCAATGGAATTTATTGCACAGCTACTTGGCATTTAATAATTCTCTCATTTCCACATCCCCCTCCCCTACCCCATCCTGGCCATAGACAGAGAGATACACAGGTATACAAATGCACATTTATGTACATCAATACTGGTGCATGGACCAATATAAAAACACGATTGTGATGTGAAAATCTCAAACACCCCAGGAAGGGAACAATGATGGTGTAGAGTCTCGCTGTAGTTTACATATTTGACAGAAATGGGCAGAACTTGGCAGATATTCATGAAGCAGGTTTTGATAAATATATCCACTATTATAAATCTTAGATCAATGCATTGGAGCAGACCTGAATATAAAGATACACTAATCATAGAAATAGATCCTCAAAACAGAAATTGAGAAACACATCTATATGTGTATAATCATGCAATCATGTACATGATTTGGAAACTAGATAGATGAAAATAATTTGGAAAATTTGCCCCCCAAACCTACCAGTGCATATAAAATTCACTGAAGCCTATAGCCACTTAATCTAAAATTGTGGTTTGTTAGTAACACAAACATGATGCTTATCAAATACAGCTATGGCACATGCATAGGAGAGGATAAGCATGTTTAAAATCACAGCTTACATGAGCTCTCTGTGAATTGTCTACATATATAATTGCTCAATTTTCCAAAATCATGGATATGAGAAGGAAAAATTTGTTCATGTCCAAATAGTTAATAAATAAATATATATATATATAAATTTCCCAAAGAGATAAAATGGTTCAGCCTACAGACATTGAAGTCACAAGCCTAGATCCAATGTCTGGCTCTTACCCAATGCATATGTACAATTATATGTCAATTGAAAAAAATAAACACCAACCAAACAAAAAATTTCTGGCTCCAATGCTATTAAGCATGTGACTTTGGGCAAGTTGCTTGGCGTTTCTGTTGTTTCTTAGGCAAAATAGAGAGGATGGCTATTTGACAGAGTTATAGTTGAATTCGAATGAGAAAATACATTCATTATAATGCCTTTCATATAGTGAATATGAAATAAATGATAGTTATTGCTTTTACTATTATTAGATTCAGCTCTTCTATTCAGGCCTAGCCTCTCATAGATTCTACCATCTGTTCTTGATATGACTGACTTACTCTACTCAATGGTTAGCAGCATAAGTTCTGGAGTGAGACACTCAGGTTTAAATTCTGGCTCTGTTACTTAACAGCTGTGTGACATTCCATAAGTTACCTAACCTCTCTGAGTCTCAGCTTCCACATCTGTAGATTATGGACAATAATCTTCATAGGTACTTGTGAGAATTAAGTTAAATAATCCATATGAAGTGCTTTGCACAGTGCCTGGTACATAGTAAGTGTATATTGGCCCACTGTGTCCCTTAAGATTATGTCATTGTTACTATTGGCCAGGTACGGTGGCTCATGCCTGTAATCCCAGCACTTTGGGAGGACTAGGTGGGAGGATCACTTGAGGTCAGGAGTTTGAGACCAGCCTGGCCAACATGATAAAACCCTGTCTCTACTAAAAATACAAAAATGAGCTGGGCGTGGTGGTGCGCACCTATAATCCTAGCTACTCAGGAGGCTGAGGCAGGAGAATTGCTTGAACCTGGGAGGCAGAGGTTGCAGTGAGCTGAGATCATGCCATTGTACTCCAGCCTGGGCAACAGTGTGAGACTCCGTCTCAAAAAAACAAACAAACAAACAAACAAAAAAAAAACCAAGAGTATATTATTGTTATTATTATTAATAATAATATTCATTTGTTATTGAACAAATAGCTATCAAGTACTTACATTATACCAGACACCATTGCTAGGTGCTGGGGAAAGACAGTTGTGAGAAAAATAGCAGTGACATCTGCCTTCGCAGAGCTCAGAGGGGTGGACTCTATGTGAATTGAGTAAGCGAGAAAATAAGGTTTCAGCTCTGTGTTAGACCCTGAGAGGAAGAGGGAAACAGAGAGAAATAGATTGGAAAGCTAGGATAGAACCAGATTAGGGAAGATTTTGAAGGCCAGGCTGAAGAATTCTGAATTTATCCTATAGGTGATAGGAAGTGATTGTAGGGTTTAGCCATATCACATTGTTTCAGGAGGAGACAGAGAAAGACTGACAGACTGTTTTTGAATGCTTGAGTAGGTGAGAGGTAGGAAAGGCTAGAGGTTGGGAAGCCAGGCAGTCACTAGAAGGCCCTATATCTGCTGCTGCTCAGGTGACTGCAGAGGGAGGTGAGCACGCCTGTGGTGGGATGGGGTTGGGGGATAGACAGGTGCAGAGTGGGAGACTTTATCCCAGCAATGAATCTATAGCAGTACCTTGTTCACCTTATATCAAGCAGTCTTCGAGCCTCTGGAGCTTCCCAAACAGGATCATGGGGGTGGACAGTTGGTAGATTCCAGCTCTAGCCAGGAGCTCTGACAGATGAGGGCAGGGCCAGTGGTAAGGGGCGCTAGTCTGATCACGCTCTGGGCTTGGCATGCACCACAGACTGGTTTCCAAATGGTTAGTTAAACACATTGCCCCTTAATTTTTAAACCTATGCATATCTTGAAGTTAAATCAATCCATATGCTTACCATTCATCATATAAACCATCACTATTGCCCCCTTGGGCCAGCCCCATGGCCCATCTAGCCTGGTAAATTGTCTCTGGCCTGGACTCTCAGGGGCACATGGTGGAAAGATTATCGCCCTCAATGCCAGTCTTGGAAGGCTAAGTTGATGCAGAATATGTGCCTGGTATCTAAGTAACCCACTGGGAATTTATCATCCTGGAATGTACCAAAAACCATTTTGAAATTATTTCAATTTTTAACCTATGGTTTTTTTTCCACAGAGCAACTGATAGCTTATTGAATTTTGGTGACTGTGTCAGCTGGAGTCAGGGTTAATAGATGGAGAGAAATGTGGATTGATAGAGTATGAGAAAGGAATTTTCTTAACTCACTAAGACTTATTCCCAGCTCTCCCAAGGATCCCTTTGAGAAACCAACAAGAAGGATAGTTTCTTCACCCCCTGGCTTAAGCTAGTCTTCTCAAATAGAGTTCAGAAACTCTAATTCAGGTCTAAGATGGGACCCGGTGATTTGCATTTTAGCAAGCACCCCAGGGGATTCTAATGCAGGTAGTTCAAGGGCAGTAGCTTGAGGAAACCCTTCTGCCAGCTTTTTGGTAGGACTTTCATTTCTTGGAGCTCAGCTATGACTTCTGAGAGTCAACAAGAGTTGACACATTTGGGAAGAACCCTGGTAACCTGGAACCTGTGTATTCCAGCAACATCCTGCCACAGCCAGAATGGAAGGTCCTGCCCACAGTTCTGAAGAATGGCCTGGCCCTTATCAGTGGCCATGTTCAGAACCCTGCCTGACATATGGTCAGTTATCCAGACTGAAACCTGCAGGGCATGTGAGTGAGCATGGGCAAAAAAACCTCTAAACTCAGCCCAAACTGCAGCCAGAGGCTACAAAAACAGTGTGTTAAGTGATTCAGGCCTGCCTTAAAGGAAGCCATGTGCAGGAGAGATGCTGTTTCCTTTGTGTTTCTGGGGAGAGGAGGAAGTAAATTTCAATTTTTCAGTTCCTGGGGTATACAAAGGGGGGAGACTCTAGTTCCTTAGAGTTCTCAGGAGTAGGGACCATTTCCAGGAGAGGTAAACATTTCCTGGGTGATCTATGACATCTCACTCAAGGTTCTGCTGTGGAAAGTGTCCCGCTGTTAGTGTTGCTGACTTGCCTCGGGGCCAAGCCATGGATACGTGCTTGATATAGGCAGCTCTCAAAAGACGCGTTGAAGCAATAACCACCTGCATTAGCTGGGCAAAATATCCTTTGCTGAAGCAAATATCTTCTTTTTTTTTTTTCCTGAGATAGAGTCTCGCTCTGTCGCCGAGGCGGGAATGCAGTGGCGCAATCTCTGATCACTGCAACTTTCACCTCTCGGGTTCAAGCAATTCTCTGCCTCAGCCTCCCCAGTAGCAGGGATTACAGGCACCCGCCACCATGCCCGGCTAATTTTTGTATTTTTAGTAGAGACGGGGTTTCACCATCTTGGCCAGGCTGGTCTTGAACTTCCCACCTCATGATTCACTTGCCTCGGCCTCCCAAAGTGTTGTGATTACAGGCGTGAGCCACTGTGCCCGGCCGCAAATATCTTTTTTAATATCTTTTTTTTTTTTTTTTTTTGAGACAGAGTCTCACTCTGCAGCCCAGGCTGGAGTGCAATGGCACCATCTCAGCTCACTGCAACCTCCACCGACTCCAATTGTGGGTTCTACTTCACCACTGCAATCGTGGGTTTGAGAGATTCTCCCACCTCAGCCTCCTGAGTAGCTGGAACCACAAGCATGTGACACCCTGCCCAGCTAATTTTTGTATTTTCAGTAGAGATGGGGTTTCACCATGTTGGCCAGGCTGTTCTTGAACTCCTGACCTCAAGTGATCCACCTGCCTCAGCCTCCCAAAGTGCTGGGATTATAGGCATGAGACACCATGCCTAGCTGCAAATATCATTTTGTTCTCTAGGATGATTGAGTTTATAATGCCCAGGCAGTCTGAGGCCATTGGCAGAGGCCCCCATGACCACTCGTCTGGCTTAGTGGGCAGTGGGGCCAGCTAGTCTGGCACATTCTCTACCCTGGAGTGCCTTTGACTTACCGAATCAGGAAAGACCCTCCCCATACCAGGGATTAAATATTTTCTGCAAAGACTCTAAAGTGGGCAGTTTACTCCAGGACAATTTAAGCTGATTTATACATGTATATAACACATATATCCAGATACTTGACATCTTGCTCCTAAGAGCAGCCTGCCCCAAGCCTGGTCATGTCACTGGTTTGTTCAAGCTCTGCTAGGGAGTAATTTTGTTCCTCTAGGGAATAATTCTAAAATTGGGAAGGAAGTCTGTTCTAGACAGCAGGAAAGGATTTCATGGCAACATACTTGGAGATCCAATGTACAGGGGTTGTCAGCAGTTGGGTCCAGCAGGTGTTATTATTCCCATTTTCTAGTGAGGACAACTGAGGTTCAGGGAAACCTCTCACCCTTCATTTCTCAGAAGGAACTGAAAATAGAAGTTTCAATTTGGTGCCTTTGGGTGTCTCTCCCCTGGAGGCAGTATAATTTAGCAGGTAAGGGATTAGTCCCTGGGATTAGTCTATCTGAATTCAAATCCCAGATTTGCTGTTTATTAAATGGGTGACTTTGGGCAAGTTGTAATAAGCCTTATGTGCAAAATGCGTTGTTGTAAGGATTGAGTGAACTATTTATTTGAAGTACATAGAACATTGCCTAGCACATAGTAGATACTCAGTAGACAGTTTTTTGTTTTTGTTTTTAAACTGGAGCCTCTCCTGAGGAAGCATTGCTCCTAGAAATCCTGCCCAGCCTAGTCCTGTAAATGCTGCCACCTCACTCCTCCCAAGGTGAGCTGTCTGGGGTCACCTCAATGCTAATAGGACCTCTTCTTGTCTCCACCTCAGGGAGTTTTTGCACACCATTTATTATCATATAATATAATGCAATATAATATCATACATAACATAACATAATATGATGGGTAGGTTAACTTGGAAACCCTGAGGCGGACCGTGGATGGATGGATAAATGAATAGATACATTTGTACTAAGTATACATACATTATATCATTCTATTGATTTGTAAAAAGTTCCCGGTCTGCCTGGCTGTAATGAGATTTTTGAACTTTGCGTGGCGATCAATGAGAGGAATATTATTGGCCTGGAGAATTGATATACCTGCTCTCAGTGGCTTGTTCTGCTCCCAGGCTGCCCCGGCCCCCCAGGTGTACGATTCCAGCAGACACTTAACCTTTTTTACAGTGTCATCAGGCTAAAAGGAATCTAATAGTGACACAGGACTTGTGCTCAGCACTCTGCCACTATTGCTTTCCTGTCACAAATAATTTATAGCCTTCTATTTCCATCCCTGAGCCTGCACCCCAGCCTTGCCTCCTGCTTTCCCCCAGCTCCCAGGAATCAATAAACTCACATAGCCACAGTGGGACTTCAGGGTGCAAGGAGACAGACAGACAGACAAAGACAGGGGAAGTGGAGAGAGGAGCAGAGAAAGAGAAGAAGAGAGAGACAGAGAGTGAAACACAGAGAAAAGAATGCGGAAGGAGGAGGAAGAGAGAGAGCCGAACCAGAAGATGAGTAAGAATGCCTGGTGCTCTCTTAAAAGGTGGAGGGCTTCTGTCTTTCTTCTTGAGTTTAACACAGTGTTAATAGGAGTCTCATCCAGGGCTTTCATTCTTACTCACAGAGCCTGAGACTGTGTTGATATACAAGTTGGTGAGAGCTGGGGGCCTTCTGGGAATTTAACCAATGAGGGAGTGGCCTCCCCACCTGCCCTGTCATCCTTTGCTCTGAAGTCCTGCCACGACACCCTGCCATCCCTCGGGTCCCCTGTGGATCCTTGCCAGTGACCCCAGTGGAGCTTGGTCCAGTCCCCAGTCTGTCTTCTTGAGAGTCTGATGCAACCTCCTTTTGGGTCAGATGTCGCCGCCGCCACTGCTGCTGTTTCTCGTCTTCTCAATGCTCTTCCCAGGGTCTCAGTGGCACCTGCATTGACCAGGCTGGGGCATACTGGGTAGGGAGGTCTCCTGCCTGCATCTGCCTAAATTGAAAGCAGCTAGGCCTAGGGGTCACCCATAGGAATAATAATACTGGTCATCATTGTTATTATAGGTAGCATTTATAGAACCAACCATCATACTAATCACATTACATGGAGTGTCCCTATTTAGTCCTCACCACAGTCCTATGAAGTGTATGGTAGTTTTATCTTATTTTACAGACAAGGGAATAGGAAACTGCCAGGGGTTTCACAGGAAACAAGTAACAAAGCTGGGATTCCGACCAAGGCAGGCTGAGCCCAGAACTCATACCCTTCTTCCTTTTGCTGCTCTCACTCCCGGGGCCCAGGCCAAAGCCCTGGAGGTCCCCAGGAAAGGGTGAGCTCTCATCAGAAATGGTGGAGGAGAAAGAGCATCCTGTGAAGGAAAGAGAAGTGGGGAGCAGGCACCCTGGCAGGGCAGTCTCTCTGTGGAAATGGAAAAATGACACCTCCCAGCTTCTGAGCAGACCTGTGTCCTTCAGGGTCCCAGCTGCACCCTCCAGGGTCCCAGCTGCACCCTCCAGGGATCTATATCCAGTATTTGACCTTCCAGGCCAAACCCGCCCGGGGCTATGGAGGTTTGGTGTGTGTCTGGCTGTCTTGTGAGGCCAAGTATGAAAAAGAATTGGAGAAGGAGGAGGAAGAACATGGGGAAATGGTATCAGGCCATCATCATCAACAACTGCTTTACTTCATTCATCCTTTAGCCCCGAGTGAAATTGCCATGAGTTATTGGGTTGTTGTATGGGAGACAGGAGGACAATGGATGACCATCAGATTTCCACCATCCCAGTTCTTAAATTCTCTGAGATCAGCTCTAGGGACTGGCAAGTGCCCACTGCCTGAGGTCATGGATGGATACCAAGAGCATTAGTAACTCACAGCAGGCACCCTGCCCAGCTCCTCCCCCATGCACCACCAAGCCGCTGTCAGGGGGTAGTGATTTTCCATCACTTGCTGCCTCAGCTAAATTTGCGCCAGTGCCCTAGGGGTCAGAGGCTCTGGGTAACAAAGACAGAAACTCCTCAAGCCCCTCCAGTTATCTCTCTCAGCCAGCCCCACCCCTGGGGTTCCCTTAGTCAAGAGCCCATCAGCCCTCAAGCCAGACCTACCCACAGGCCCAGTGAGCTCGCAGAAGCTGTTGCTGCAGTAAACTAGGAGCAGCTGCTCTGAGCTGCTCAGCATCTTTCTAGACTTTTCTTATAGATGATTGTACACTGCCTCTCAGCTGCTATCCAATCTTTTCCATTGTGATCAAACTCCAAATCTTCCCTCCAACTCTTGGGAGATGACCTTGCCTTCTGCTTTGCTGAGAGATAAAAGCCATAAAAGCTCCTTTTCAAAGCTTTGGCCACCTGAAAATATGCCATTTCTGGCTAACACCTCCCTGGAGTCTGCACTCCATTTTTCCTTGTTCTCCCTTGCTCTGTTAATCATCCACAGTCCCTTAGGCAACTTCAGTCTCTTCCTCTTCACTGGTTCTTCCTCCTCGTCTACAAGCTTATCCAGGTCTTTCCTACTCAAGAAGGCCTTCCCTCCACTTAGCTGATCATTCTATCCTCCACCTTCTATACTTTCCTCTCCTTTCATTTTCCAAAAACTTCTGAGGCAATAGTCTCCATTTACCGCCCTGTCTCCTTTTCCTCCCTATGCATTCCCTAACCTTGTTCTGTCTGGCTCCCGCTCCAGTCGCTTTGCTGAGACTCCTCCTCAAGGTCACTAATGGCTACCAGAATCCCAAATCTGTGCTTCTTCTTGTTCCCAATTCCCTTCGGTCTCCATGTTGCTGTTGGCACTGCAGGTTGTGTTTTTCTTGAAACATTCTTCTCCATTGACTTAGGTGAAACTGACCTATCTTGGTTCTGCCATTTCCTGTGCAATTAATTCTCTGAATCCTTTGCAAGGTCAGTTTCTTCTCCCAGTCCCTGGAAATAAATGTCCTCCGGTATCCACTCTTTAGGCCTCTTGTCTTTTAAACACTCCTTTCCCTGGTCCCTGACAGTCTCCTAAATCCATACCTCTGTGTGCCTGCTGATGCAGGGGCATTGCACCTGGACGCTCCTCTTTCACCTCAAATGCTGCACATCTAGGACCAACATCACCACTTCCTTCCAAAACCAGTCACTTCCCTACAGCCTTATTCCCGACCTGCTGATGTAAACTCCACCAAGTTTCCAGTTACACAAATCTGAGATTGTAAAACCATGGTTGACTCCAGTTGGTTGCCAAACTCCGGCCATTCTGCCTTCCTCTTATCTTGCAAATTCTTCCCTTTCTTTCCTGAGACCAGCTCCCTATCGCCTCATGCCTCATGTATATGTATGTTGCTTTACTGGGATCCATTTGTAGAGATCCCCCCTAGTTTAGAACTAAACCTGGTTCCTACATGTTGGGGGCAGGATGACAAAGTAACAAAAAGCATAGATTTTAGAGGCTGCATTCTGAGTCTTCCCTAATTAGTACCGTGATTTTTTTTTTTTTTTTTTTGAGACGGAGTCTTACTCTGTCGCCTAGGCTGGAGTGCAGAGGCACAATCTCAGCTCACTGCAACCTCTGCCTCCTGGGTTCAAGAGATTCTCCTGCCTCAGCCTCCTGAGTAGCTGGGATTACAGGCGCATACCACCACACCCGGCTAATTTTGTATTTTTAGTAGAGACGGGGTTTCACCATGTTGGTCAGGTTGGTCTCAAACTCCTGACCTCGTGATCTGCCTGCCTCAGCCTCCCAAAGTGCTGGGATTACAGGCGTGAGCCATCGCATCTGGCCTTTTTTTTTTTTTTTTTTTTAAGATGGAGTCTCACTCTATTGCCCAGACTGGAGTATGGTGGCTTGATCTTGGCTCACTGCAACCTCCGCCTCCCGGGTTCAAGCAATTCTCCTGCCTCAGCCGCCTGAATAGCTAAGATTACAGGTATCTGCTACCATGCCTGGCTAATTTTTGTACTTTTAGTAGAGTCGAGGTTTCACCATGTTGGCCAGGCTGGTCTCAAACTCCTGACCTCAGGTGATCCACCCGCCTTGGCCTCCCAAGGTGCTGGGATGGCAGGCGTGAGCCACCGCACCCAGCCAGTAGTGTGATCTTGAGTGAGCTACTTAAACTTGTCTCAGCTTTGGTTTTCAATTTGCAAAATGAGGATAATAGTCTCTACTTTGGAGGTGGTTGTGCAAATTAACAGTAATATATATGTCATATAAATTGTGTAAAATATTGGCACATAGTAGATGTACAGTAAGTGGAAAATGGTGATGGTTCTCATCACATCCAAGTTTTCACCCTTGTTTCCTCTTAGTACCTTGCCTGCCTCCATTCATTCTGGCTGACCTCTCTGGGCATTAACTTAGAAGGCAGCAGGCTCGCGTGGCTTCCGCTTCTACCAGCTTGTGATGCCCTCCCCTCTACTTCTTTGTTCATCTTAGGATCAAGTTATTTTTTACTGGGGTAAGAGACAGTGGAGATCCTGTAGTCCAACCCCTTCATTTACAGCTGAAGAAACTGAGGCCCAGAGAAGTTGAGAGATGAGACCAAGGCTATGTGGCTTCTTAAATGCAAAATCAGAAGCAGGACTCAGGGCCCCTGCCATGCAGCCCAGTGTCCTTTCCGCCATCCTCTGTGCCTCTGATTTCAGCCCTACTCGGCTTTGAAGATCTACATCAATTTCCCTCTGTTCAGCGACTTCTTCCGCAGTTCCCTCTCCTGCAAGGGGAATGGTTCCTCTGCTCCAACTTTCCAGCACTAACTACCTGATTCCCTCGGGTAACTGAGCTTTTTCGGGGGCTAAGCCTCCCCTCCCCACCTTCATATCCACTGTGAGCTAGGGGCCTTATCCCAACTGCCTGCAAGTGTTCAGGAAAAGCTTTTAGAGCTGACTTGCTCATGGCTTGTGACTCACCTGGCTGGTTGAGGTGAGCTTGGCTCACATGCCTCTCTGTGGGGATGAGCAATGCTATCAGAAAAGTGGCTTCCAAAGGCCCCTCATTGACCAGTGGGTAGGAGGAGCATTCCTCAGTCTTGGCCTTGGGACTGGTCTTTGGCATCATTGAGCCCTGGGTTTTTAAGATCCCTGAAAAGCAGGCCCCTGGAATGTTTGATTTGGCCCCTTCTCCCCAGGATGTACAGGGAGGGCACCAGACCTTTCAACCAGGCTGGCAAAGAAGCTGCAATCCAAGTAAGAACCTCAGAAAAGGAGGCCAGCAAACCAGCCAGCCATATAGGAACAGGGCTCTGACTTGTTTGAGGGCAGTAAGTGGGCTCAAGAAGAGGTTGTTCAGCCTGACATCTGGCAAAGGGACTGTGTGCTGTGCTGGAGTTCTGGGGACAAAAAGGTCACCTGTGACCCAGCCCCTCCCTGGCTACTTCTCATTCTTTCAGGATATGGGGAAATCTCATCCTCTCGACTCTGAAGAACTGTGATACAGTCCCAAGTAGGAAAGCAAGCTCCAAAATGATCTCAAAACCCAGGAGGTCATGGTACCAGGAAGAGATGCATGTGTGGTTGAGGAGAGAAAGGTGGACAACAAGCCACTAGGGCAGTCCTCACCCTGCAGAAAAAGAAAGAATGCTGTGCTCATTGGGTCTCTGCCCTGATCTTTGCTACCAAAAATCAAACAATAATTTGGGTGATGCTCATAGCAGGACATAAGGCAAGCTGCATTCACCCAGAGCTGCATTAGGTTGGATCTGCAGAGCCAACAGAAGGAAAACCCTCTGCCTTGCAGCAGTCAGTGAGGGCAGGGACCCAGGGAGCAGATGGATGAGGAAATCACTGAGGAACTTGGGAGAGAGCCCCTTTGCAGGGCTGGGCTGGAATTGGCCGGGGTAGAAGTGGGCATTTGATGTGTGATGCTGTTGTGACGCTGTTGCAGAATCATCCGGACCAAAGTTCAGCAGCCTTTCCACCCAACGCCGGATGGGGCTGGGACAGGAGTGACCGCCCCTGGCCACACCATTGGTAAGAGGGCTCAGGGAAGGGGAGGAAACCAGATCCCACCTAGAGAAAGGCAGGAAACGCAGCTCCACCCCTGGGAACTGCCTGCCCAGTTGAGGTCCAGAGCCCATCCTATTTGCCAGCTCCTCTCACCTGAACTCCTGTCCACATAGGATCTCCCTGAGAGATACTGGTTCACTAGGATTGTTCTCTGCCTCCCACTTGTGTCATCTCCCTCTGCCCTGTTTTAGTCAGTCCCTATCCTCTCCCCTCCTTTCCTCTCTCTTAAGTGTTTTTCTTCTAGCATTTCTTCTTCTTTTTCTTCTCCTCCTCCTGCTTCCCTCTCCCTCCTTCTCCATCATCTTTTGTTTTTATCTGATTCTGTCTCCCTACCTGTGCCCTCTTTCTTTTATATCAACTTTCTTATTCCATCTTTGTTTAACATTCCATCTTGTTCTTAACATTGTCCTCTGTCTTCTCCCCTTGCCTCCTCTTCTTTTCTCCCTCTGCCCTTCCCTGTCTTCTCTCTGCTTCTTAGGTGTAGCTCTGGCTCTGTTCTGTCTTCCTCCTTCCTCATGGCCTCTTTCCTCTTGGCCTTTCTCTCTTGATTGCTCATCCTCTGTCTCACCCACTCTGTATCTCTCATCCTTTCTCCATCCCCCTCATTCTTTGAGCCATGCTTAGGGCCTCTCAAAGACGTGACCCAGGCCTACTAGAACACCTGCTAACACTCCTCCTCTGTCCCCAACACACACAGACTGGCTTCCCTCTGGCCCAAGGAGAAACTTGGTGCTACTGTAGCCATAGATGAGGCCTGGGGTTTGAGGGGCTGGGATGTGGTTACATTTTTCCTGCTGCTCCTCTTGGCAGTTGTCTCCTTCTGTCTTGACCAGCAGGTAATAGAAATGCCTAGTTCCAGCCCTCCAGGAGTTGGCAGGAGCTGTTGTTTACTAGGCCAGTGTTACAGGGTGTGCTGGGAGGGAGGGTTGGGCCAGGCTGTACCTGAGTTGATCACCATAGAGCGAATGGGTTCACTAATCTTGCCCTAAGGGGGAAATTAGGAGTTTCTCAAGTGATTTCAAGACCAAAAGCAGCTGAGAAAGAGAAATGCACACTCCTGGGGAACATCAGGACCAGTCTTGTGTCTCCTGGAGAATCAGAGACAGATCTTAGAAAGCCACAGACTCTAAATCAGGATTGGTAAAGACTCAGCCCAGGAGACTGAGAACAATGAGCTGGGGCTTCATTAGAAGGGTTTGCCCAGCCCCAGGGATTGGATGAGCTGTGCAAGGGGATATCCAAGGAGCTGTGCTCTCTAGAGGACCATGGAGGTGCTGCCTAGATGGAGACAGCCTTGCTGTTTCCTGGGCCTGTACTCCATCCGTCTTTAGGAGAGTGACTTTGAGAACCCCAGTGAAATCCACAGGTCTGCAGAGAAAGCCTGGGGTTGACTGGGCACCACTTACCTCAGGGCTGGACAGAAGTGAATAATAGCCTGTATATGGCAATGCAGTCCCCTCTTAAATAGACCCCAGAGGAAGTAGAGGAATGAGAGGAACGTGGGCTCCTCATCCCTCCTTATGTCCTCTGCTTCTCTCTGCCCCCCAGCCTTGGGGCTTTGGCCTACGATCACAACTGCTAAACTGCTATTCTGATGCCATTTCCTCCTTCCTCTCATCCAGTTCCCAGCACGGCCTCCCCTCCTGTTTCCAGCGCCTCCAATGACCCAGTGGGATCCTACTCCATCAATGGGATCCTGGGGATTCCTCGCTCCAATGGTGAGAAGAGGAAACGTGATGAAGGTAGGGAGGAGGGAAGAGGTGTGGCTTCCCCTTCGCGTGCTTTGTCCTTGGACTCCAAGCTCCGGTTTCGGCCTGGCCTCGCAGCTGGTCTGCTGTGAGATCAATTTTAGTAGCAAAGCCCAGGTCCCGCCACTGCCCTGCTGGCTCCTGGAGAGAGGGAGGGTGGCTGCTGGTGGGGCCATCAGCTTCACCATCTGCTCAGCAGCCCTGGCTGCCTCACCTGCCACTAGGGCTCACCCTATCGATCCCTGTGGGATGCCAGGAGGAGAAGCAACAACCGTTTACCTTGGAAAGGTTTTGGAGTTGGGGGAACAGCTGGTCTCTGACCTGAGGATGAAAGGCCGACCTACCTTGTCCTTACCTGATCCCAATCCATCCGGAGGTGAAGGAGTGATGTCATGTGCAGCCTACCCTGGTGCCGTTTCTCTTTAATACCTGCACACCGCCCCCAGTTCAAACCTCACAGGGAGCTGGACGTGGGAACTCTCTCTCCTCTTCTTCTCCATGAGTAGAGATGCCACTCCAAATCCCCTGGCCCTCTCCCTCACCTCCCTGAAATGCCTCAGGGTGCAGCCAGGCTGTTAGGAAGGGTGTCAAAGGGAATGGGGAAGAAAGAGGAGGAGGAGAGAAGAAAAGAAATACGGGGGAGAGTGGTAGGGATGAGCCTGGGACAAAGTGTTTTTCAAATGTCGTGACATTGGGAGTCCCTTGGTGACCATCTGGTTCTCTTCTGATGCTTGAAGCTGGGGCAGAGGGCTGGCAGACCCAGACCAACAGAGACACCAGTGTCTCCGGCCTGCTTCCTGCCCCCATTTTCTCATGGTTCCTGCTGGAGAAGTGGTAACCTCCTGGCCTTCAGAGGATTTTAAAGACATCTCCCAGGAAGGAGGCAGAATCCTCAAACAATGAGCATAAAGGGGTGACCATCCATCCCATTAGCCCAGGACAGTCCCAATTTATGCCTGTTGTCTCTGCATCTTGGCCAGTCAGCATCTCAGCATCTCCCTTTTCTCTCAGAAATGTCCTGTTTGGACAATAAATTATGTGGTCATTCTACACATAGACAAACCCTCGGTAGGGGAAGCCTAATGGAGTGAGGAGCAGAGAAAAGGGACAACACTGAGCTTGCCTGGGCCCACAGTCCAAGATCCCCCGGCCTAGGCTGAGGGAAGAGAGTGGGAGAGGCCTGGCCCCCAGCGGAAGGGACAGCGTGGAGGGGAGGCCTAGGCCTGGCAAGACATTGATGACCTGGCACTGGCTTCCTTCCAGAAGCCCTAATGGTCTCGTTTCACAGGGAAACAGCTTGTCTGGCTCTATTTCTCCTTCTTCCAAAATATCCAAACCGATTTGGCTGCCACGGCCTTTGCCATTCACTAAATTTCATTGTGGTTGTTTTGGCGGCAGCCCCTGATGGGCAGGGGGAGGTTGTGGGAAAGGCCCTAAGTCCCAATTCTCCCTGAGGCTCCCCATGCTCAGGCCTTGGCCAAGCTCCTTGGCACCCCAAGTGCTTTGTTAGAATCTGCCTCAAACCCTAAAGGTCTCTCCCTTAACCAGCAGCCCCTGTGTTTTTTAGGGGGTGAGAGGCCCAGCAGCCCATGGGAGGCCACAGATACCCCTCTGTACTCTCCCTTTTCAGTCTGAGGCTGTGGGAAAGTATGCCAACCTCGTGGCCAAGTATGCCCTCTGCTGCATGGGCTCCTGTGGGGCAAGAAAGGCTGGGGGTAGGGAGGCACTGGCATGAGGCTGTGGTCACCCAGGGCTGCGCCTGGCTGGCCCAGAACAGGGTGCTCTCCTGAGCGGTTGATCGCCTTCATTGTTTCTAATCAATTCAGTTCAGTGAACCTTTCCTGGACATAGTTTCAAGAAAGGCTTGGACTATAGGATCCCAAAGCAGAACAAGATATGATTCTTGTCCTTAAGGAGCTTACATTCTAGTGGGGCATGTTAAACATGTGAGCCCAAAGAGCAGATAGGCCCATCAGATAGCCTGTTGCGATGGAGGTCTGGATGGCGGGCCACAGGAACTGGGCTGGGGAGGGAGTACATGGCCAGGAAGGGCTGCTCTTTGAGGAGGGGCCTGAGGGATGAAGAGGAGAATGTTCAGAGACAATGGTAGCCTGAAATTCTATCTGATAGACTGAGCCTTGTGACCAGAAGGCCCTTTGGCCAGCCGCTGCAGGGCAGCTTTAGCAGGGATAGAAGGCACAAAGAGATGTGGTGGACAGTAAGGCTGAGGAGACAGGTTAGGGCCACAGGATAGCAGGCCAGGTCTAGACCATAGAAGGAGTTTGGGCTTTTTTTTTTTTTTTTTTTTTTTCTGAAGGCAGGAGTAGTCTGAGCAGGAAGGGACAGGAGCAGGGCTGGGTTTGGGAAGCTCATGCTCCAGCAGTGTGACAGTGATGCACCAGGGCCATGTTGCAGGAAGCAGTGAAAGTCTTCAAAGCAAGAGATTATGGGGCCCCCAAGTTTCCTCTGAAACATTTACATGCTGGGCCTATCCGGGTGGCAAGACATATCAGAGGCCTCACTCTTTTGAGAGACAGTTCTCCTCCTCTTACCAACTCCTCTTGACCAACCCCAGGCCAAATGGAGATGTATTTTCCCTGGTGGAGGCCAGGCCTATGAGGGAGACCAGTTCTCCGTGACCTCCCCCCCCCAATCCTGATCCATCAGCCCCCAGTGGGAAGGGAGAGGAGAGAGCAAAGGTAGAGCTGTGGCAGCCCCTCCTCCCCTTTCCCCCACTCTGGATGCTTCTAAGCAGCCAGGCCCAGTTTGCATTAGGGAGCAGCTCAGATGATTAAGAATAGGGGAGATAATTATGTGTCAAGATGATGTAGCCCAACTCTGCAGTCAGGCTAAGGTAGCAAAGCAGCTGGCAGGCCAGTCACAGAAGGCAGCCTCGGGCATGGGCTGCAGACACCCAGGTGTGTCCTTCAGTGACTGGGCCGGGACTGCAGCAAAAGAGAATACTGACCAGGGGACTGAGGGGTGTTGGGATGGGACTGAGCATGCACATTAAAGGGCTAGACCCTAGAGGGAATGGAGGGGCTCATCTCCCTCCAGGAGGGCCCTTAAAGACCCTGCCAGACTGGCCCTCCTTTGGCCCCAAGCACTGTGGCATCTTCCTAGGAGTGTCATACCCCGAGGGCAAGCTGTGAACCTCTTTGTCCTCCAGGAAGCTGCTCCTCTTTTGCTCTGGGTACAGTTCGGCCTATTCTTCAGCTCTAACAATGTCACGGTGATGGGCATTAGTGAGGACAATCACTGCAGTGCGTGCTGGCATTATTGGAGACAATCTCAGCAGTAGTTATTGGTGTTCACAGTGATAATGCCCAGAACATTATTGGCATTGGCACTCGGAATATGGACAGTGTTATTAGTATCTGCAGCAATCATTTCCCTGGGGATATTAGGAAAGGACTGATCAGCTGTGACTCTGGGGAAAAACTGGCAGTGACTGTGAGCCTGTTTGAGACCCCGTCCCATGCCTTGGCCTTTGAGAGTATGGAAAACACCCCCTGACTTTCCCTTGAGAAATGTGCTGGTCAAGAGGCTTTGACCCTCATCCCAAGAGCCCAGGAGCTCCCAGAATGAGACAGGTAGACAGGCCAGATAGATGAGGAAGTTATGTTCTGAAGCACCCAGAAGACAGGCTGTCCATCAGTCTGAGGAGGAAGAATCCCCATTCATATCATGCAAAAATCCTCACTTCTTCTTAGCTGTAATTACGGGTGGGCATGTTAGTGCTGGATTCCCTGGGCCCTTGGAAGGGACGCCAATTCCCTGAACACTGTGTGAGCTGGTTTATGTGGCTGGAGGAGAGAGATTCTTGTATTTCCCTATCTACAATCAGGCTGAAAACTGGAAGTCCTTCGCCTTTACCCAATTGCTTTCGGCTGGGGCCCAAAACGTTGCTGTACATCGGTGATGGTGTTGAAGCACAGGGCAGTTACATAACTTGTCCAAGAATCCAAATGAAGTCATATGGTGAGAGTCTGCTGGTCTGTGTGAGGGAGGTGTGTTGGGATCATCCTTTGAGGTGTGAGATTGCAGGGGGCCATGATTTTGCATTCCATTAATTAGGTGTACAATGAATTGTGCCGTTGAGTGGTGCCAAGCTGGAGCAGTTGTGCATTTGCAGGCAGGGCAAGTTGCATGGCTGCAAATGGCCGAGTCCTGTCACTGCCTTTAATAGCTCCCTTCTGCTTTGGATGAAGCCATAACTGGAAGAAGCAGTTTATTTCCTTAGTTAGCTACCATCCTAGAGGTCCCCAAGAGTGTTGCTCAGGTTAGACTTGCAGCAAATGAGAGGATTAAGCCGTGGAAATGAGAAGCACCTGCCCTTGTCTACGAGCCTGGCTTGAGGCAACAGAAGGTTGCAGAGACTCCCACCAGGAAGGAAGGTACAGGGTAGAAGCGAGCATGCCATCCCTAGAGCAGGGCATGGATGGGCAGTGGGGCTCAGTGGGAATGAATGTGGCCTCTGGAGTGAGCACAGCAGGGTCTGAATCCTGGTGCCCCTCACTAGTTGGGCAAGTCACCTAACCTTCATCAGCTCAATCTTCTCCTCTGTAAAATGGAGTTGGTAATGGCACTTCCTTCCTGGGGACTGTGGAGAGGATTCCATGAGGTCATGAATTTAGTGTTGAGCTGACTTCATCTTGGAAGATGCATCCTTGTGTATCTGGGAAAGAAAGCCTAATTGGCAGATGTATGTTTCATGAGGAAATGAAGTGTTAGAAAGAAATTTATTTGGGCACAGGCGCCCTAACCTTGGTGCAGCTCCTTGTAACTAGGGCAGCCTTTAGTGGATGCTGGGATTAGCTAACCTGGATGGGACCAGTGCAGTGGAGGAAAGGTGTTGTCCTCACACCCGGGATTGGGAGATTTGTCCATTTCTATCTGTTCATTTACTCTGTGGTTACCCACTTGGGCCACTTGTTATCTTTCAGCCTCCACAGGCATTTTAGGTATGTATAAATAAACAAATATAAGATCCTCTTCTTTTTCTAACATGTGGGCATCTCTCCCTCTATTCATCTGTGTACATTTCTGCTCCCACATGCAAGTTTATTTATTTACCTTGGAAAATGTATGTTTGTTTTATAAACCCAACTGTAATTTTTTACACAGTTTATGCAAGTGTGAGTATGCATGTGTTCTACCGCTCTGAGATCTTTGGGTGTAAGGGGATGGGAATGTCATGCACTGGGAAGGTGTGCAGTTACCTGGGTAGTGTGCGTGCTTGGAGACAGTGCCAGGTGTGACTGTGTGAGCGGGGAGAGCTCTAAGCCAGGCCTGAGTGTGTTGAGCTCCCATGGTCCTGGGCACAGGCATCACCCTACCATCTGCTGATAAAGGGAGGGGCTGTCCTGAGCCTGCCTCCAGGGGTGGCCTAGGGCCCAAGACTAGGGAGACTAAGGTCCTTACAGCCAGGCTGTATGGGAATTGCAACTCAGAACCCTTGTAGCCATTAGAAGGGGAGTCTGGTCTCCCGATCTTGGGGTCTTGCCCCCAGTCTTCTGCCTGCCTGTCTTTCGGGATCTCTCAGTGTTTGTCTGTCTCTTATTTGCTCTAGTTGAGGTATACACTGATCCTGCCCACATTAGAGGAGGTGGAGGTTTGCATCTGGTCTGGACTTTAAGAGGTATGAGGGCCAGAGGGTATGGTGTGGGGGTCAAGGGAAATAGCTTGGGGATGGCGGTTAGAGAACATTCAGAGAGTGGGTTCCTAAGGGCCAGAGCATGGAAAAGGAGGAGTTGGCTCAGGCTTCCACTGGGAGACCAGGAGGCTAACAGAGTCTCAGGGCCTGGATTACTTCTGCCATGGGCCGCTGATGGGGTTTGGGAGCTGAGGCCCCGGTGGCCTGGAGGGTCAGGCACTCAGTGAATGGGGGGGCACTTTTTCTAGCCCTTGGAAAAACAAAGAGCAGACCGGGTAGTAAAACAAAAGCAAAGGAGACCTGGAAGAACCTGACAGCCCTAATTCATCACGGCCCAAGTTTTTTCCTGTGTTCCCATTATATTTGTTTGTAAAAGTGGAAATCAATTTTGAAGGTAATTTTCTGGAAAGAATGGAAGGGAGGTGGGAGGGCCGGATAAGGCAGAGATGGTAAAAGGAAAAATTTAGGCCAGGCACAGCCCAGGGGCAGCTCTTGGCAAGGTGAAAGAAAATTGCATATTCAATCTCCATCCATGAATCTCCCTCACTGCTGCCCGCCTCCTGCTTGAAAACAATGAAGGCTTTTTCCCAACGCTGGGCAGGGCCTCAGTATCAGCCTCACTTTAACTTCAGGGTCATTAATTCCCTGATTATTGAAGGAGAAGAGAGGGTTGCAGCATCGTCAATTCCAAAGGCACCCCCCTATGTGATCGGACACTGGCTGGGGTGGGGTGGGGGGCACCTGGGGCAAAGTGAGGCATTGTTTGAGAAAGGTGTGAGGAGAGAGGAAATGGGGGAGCCACTGGACTATGGGGGAAGGAAGCCAGGAGGGTGGAAGAAGGCAGTCATTACTGCATACCTCTGTTGTGTTGTTATTGCAAATTAAAAGTAGCATGTTCCACTCCACAGCTATCTTTGGGGAGGGAGGGGCACCGAGGGAGGTGGGGGATCTTATCATTGCTTCTTCAGCAGACCAGCCGTGGTGTCACTGTGTGAGGTGACATTTGAATTTACAATTCCGCTGAGAAAAGCCATTAATTCACAAATTAACATTTCTCCCTCTCCCTCTCTCTTTAACACTCTCTCCCTCTCTCACATGGATGTGCAAGCAATTGAAAAGACAAAGGAAATAGCCTTAAGGAAGAGACTTTACTGCTAGTCTGTCTGTGCTGAGATTGCTCCCCCTGCTTCCAGATAGATAAACCAATTACCTGAGCAGCTCTGCTCCTGGCCGCCCGCGATCGCCTCCTTTTGTAGGCTGCCTCCATGGCTGGATTACACTCGGTGTATCTCATTAATGTAAACCAGGCGTGCCCTGGTCACCAAGCTCTCCTCCCAGCTCTCCTTCTGGAGGGGCAGTGGGAGGAGGGCTGGGGTCAGTAAAGGCAGGCAAGGAGGACCCCGAGGAAGACCAGAGGCTGCCACTGCCTGGCTTCCCAGGCCCTGGGCACTCGGGTGCAGCCTGCCGTATTGGCCGAGGCTGATGGCGGAAGTCGGTGGGTGAGCGCTCCTTGGTGGGCTTGCTCTGAACTGAGTGAGGGCTGGGTATGGCTGGGGGCAGAGGCAGGAGACAGAGCCTGACTCTCTCAGCGGCATTTTGGTCCGGATGCAGGGGGCTGGCAGAACCAGAGAGGGATCTGAGTGCTCCCTGCGTGGGAAGAGCTTGGGGAAGTTTTGCTGAGTACACACTATTTTAGTGGGATGGGATTCAGCCTGAAGAAGCTTGGAGAGAGGCTGAGGAGGGCCCAGAAGACATGGCGAGGTTGCACCATATTGGGTAAACAAAAACCCAGCACTTGGGTACAATTATGTCTGTTTACCACCTAATTCTGGCACACACACACACACACCCTCCCAACACACATACACGCACACCGACACACACACATGCACACCTAGCAATCCGACTCTTTTCCTAGAGAAGACGGGAGAAGGAGTGTGCTCCCAGGTTTCTAAAGTGAGCTTACATCCTGGGTAGGGAATTGCAGGGCCTCTCTCTGCTTTCGCTCTCCTCCCAGACCCTGGTTCAGCACTGTAAGAAGACATTTATGTTGGCAGGGGGCAGCTGAGCAGAGTTTTTGCTTCTCTCTTTTTTTTTTTTTTTTTTGGATGAAGTTTCACTCTTGTTGCCCAGGCTGGAGAGCAATGGCACAATCTCAGCTCACTGCAACCTCTGCCTCCCAGTTCAAACGATTCTCCTGTCTCAGCCTCCTGAGTAGTTGAGGTTACAGGCACCTGCCACCATACCCGGCTACTTTTTGTATTCTTAGTAGAGACGGGGTTTCACCATGTTGGCCAGGCTGGTCTTGAACTTCTGACCTCAGGTGATCCACCCACCTTGGCCTCCCAAAGTGCTGGGATTACAGGCATGAGCGACTGTGCCCAGCCTGAGTTTGTGCTTCTCTAAGGAGAGGTGTTCTGTGGATTATTGGTGGGATTCTATGATTTCACACACTGTACTATCTAGCACATCACAGACTCTCCCGTCCCTAGGAGATAGGCCCTATGAAGGTCCAGAAACCAAATCTATATGATGGTAACCGTCTGTCTAGACAAGTGCCTGACTTTAACTGCATTGGCTCAACCTGTGTTCATTTTCTAACTCATACTCAAAACCTGGCTAAGGTCCACTCAGTCCAAGAAAGAGCTGAGGTTCAAAGGTCAGCACTCACCAAAACATAGGGGAAAAAACTCATTTATGAACACACATTCATTGCTATGATTATATCTTCCTAGTAACCAAGGAAATTAAACTGTTCATACCTGAGGGGTGAGGTTTTCTGGCTTAGTTGGATCACATATTTTAGCCAAACTCTCTGGGTAGAGTTGGCCGTGAGCCTGTTGAATACTGACCATGTCATTATCCAGAGGTAGGTGTAGGTTCTGTGCATAGGTGATTTGTACTTTTTTGTGGGGAAGTACAGGGGTTTAGCCTTGGCTGTGTGGATCAACATAGGTGCATGCATCTGCATGTAAGTCCTTGCCTTTATATCAGAGACAGCAGCCAAATCACCAACTACCTTTGCTTCCCAACTAGTTAATGCTGTTGTGGATGAAGAATTCCATCTGGTTGTTTGGGGAAGTATTTTGAAGTTTAGCACAAAAGAGTATATATTTTTTCATAAAATGCCAGAAATTCAGAATAGAGAGGTCAATTCCACCCTACCAGGAGAGAAAATACAGAATTGCCCCAGAGGAGACTATATGTGTCCATCCACTGCTGGAAACTGGGGTGGGTGGGTGTAGGTATACCACTGTCTCAGCAAAGGCTGTCTGGTACTCCTGCCCAGCTCCACGTTTGCACCCTCATGGATGAGCACCCATCTTGTCTGAATACATCTTCAACTTCCTAGTCTTTCACTTGGCAACTACCTTCCAGCCCTGCAGGTAGGCATTGTTCTCCTTTCCCACCCAGCAAGGGCACCAAGCAGGAAATCTGCTGCCTCAGCTCTGCACTTCTTCCCCAAGCACAGGCTATGGAAGCAGGAAGGAGGAGATGAGCGCCTAAACTATCCCTGCGCCCTGCTACTCCTGAGTTCACCTCCCTGGGCGCCTCTTCCTCTGCAGACAAGTAGGAAGCTGAGAAGCGCAGGCAGCTGGAAAAAGGGTTTGGAGAGGATGTAGGCTGGGGAGACCCCAGATCCCTGCCTGCCAGCGGAATGGTCCTGGCAGCCTCCTTGACCATTGCTGTCCACCCTGGAGCCCAGAAAAAGACCCCTCCTACCCTGCCTTCCTTAGAGCCATGGTGGCCTTAGGGCTCTCTGGGACCCTCTCCATTTTGCCCCATTGGGGTAGAAAGGCATAGAGGGCTGGGGGAGGGCTGGGCCTGGCTCAGGGGCTGCGAGACAGATCACGAGCCTCAGAGCCGAGTTGCAGCCTCAGAGCTGAGTTGCAGCAGAGCCAGTAATTCAAACCATCCTGACCCTTCGGTGAACCCGAACCTGCTGACCTTGACAGCACTAGACAACAGAGGCCTCACAAACCTCAACCTGCATGGAGGCCTGGCCTTCCCTCCCTCCCATTCTTGGAGCCCTGTGGCCCATCCTCCAGGTGGCTCCTAATTTGGCTGCCCCCATGAAATGTCAGCATCCCCTCCTTCCCTGAGGCTCCACCTGCCTGCTTCAAAGCACCCTTTGTGCTCATCTCTACTGGAGACAAGTGTGTGGGCATCTCCTGGGGGCCTTTCCAGGACTGGGGCTGGGGCTTTATCCTGCAGGCAGAGCTTTTACACCTTGCCCTTCTCTTTCTGCCCCAGGCTTCACCTTTTTCAGGAGGACTGGCTAGAGTGTGTGTGCATGTGTATGTGTGTATGTGTGCGCATGTGTGTAAGGTTGGGGTACACACAGGGGCAGCGGTAGAATGTGATCCAGACGGCAGACAAGGGGAGGGAAGAGAAGCCAGAGGAAAGCAGCTCCAGGAACCTGCATTAAAGTAAATGCAGTTTATGAAGTTTATGCTTTCCTCCTAGGGAGAGCTGGATTCCATCCAACAGCCTCCCAGAGCCTGCCAAACAGCTCCTGAAGCAGAAAGTGCGAGCAGGAGAGCAAGCAAGCCAGTGACAGAGGGAGAGATGCACGGACATACTCACACACACTTGCTGCCTCACACAGATCTCCCTCAGCCCAGGCAGCCTGGGAAGCCTGGGATGGAGGGATGGAGACAGCAGGTTTGGTAGGAGTGACTCCAGGAGCCATTCTTTCCTCCTTTCTTCCCTCCTCACCTGCCATCTCCATCTCTTTAGGCAGAGTGCCCAGCATGAGCACTTGGGCAGTGTGGGCACCTGGGTGAACTGGTGGTGTGGGGAGCCGAGGGCACTGTGGGCCACCTGGGGCAGCCAGCCTGTAAGAGCTGCCTGGGTGAGGGACAGTGTGGGTGGTCTTGGGCAGTGGGTATGTGGTCTAGGCAGCAAAAGGGACCAGAATGCTATACAAAGGAACCTCTAGGGACTTGCTTTTTGTTCGGATGCTGGGGATCCATTTTTCTCTGGCATTTTGGTCTGAACCATGTGGGTGCCTTACAGCTACTGAAGATAGTTATTGAAGCCTTTTAAGGAGAAATAGAGACTGTATTTTTTTTCCTGGTAATTCAAAGGAAATAAGTGGTTGACAATGTTAAAGTATGAAAGCTCACAGAGGGACTTAAAAACAAGTTGGAGTATTGGAGTATCTGTTCTTCTGGACTCTTCTTCACGTGCACAAGCACTTGGGTTCATGCGTGTGTGCACTAATAATGTGTAAGTGGGCCAGGACCCTTGACTTTAGATGAAAGGGGAGTGTGGGGGAGAAAATGCCTGGAGAGGAAGTCCGCAGCCTAGGCCTTTGCTCTGGCCTGTGGGCTTGGCACCATCATGTTGCTTGCCCCTATGGCTTCTGCGACATACCTCAGCTGGGGACAGACAGTGAGAAGTCTATCTCCCTTCTCTTTCTGGGAACTCCATGTCTGCTCTATTCAAGTTCTACCAGGAACTGAGACAGAAGAGGATGACAGAGGTAGAACCATCCAGAAGCAGAGGATGGGGAGAAGAGGGCAGAAGGATAGCGAAGGATGCTCAGAAATTGCTGACTGTGGAGGACGCCTTGGGAAGCCAGGAGGTGCTAGGCACAGGAGACAGAAACTGGCCAAGGATGGCTTTGGTCCTTTCTCCCCGCTGCTCTCTCCCTCCCCCTCCCTCCCCTCTTCCCTCCACACATCTTTATTGGTTCTGGTAATAGCGTTGATTTGCATGTCAGGCAAAGCCTTGCTACACACACAAAAAGAAAACCCCAGCCCTGGCGGTGTGGCAGTGTCAGCTCTCGCTGTTGTTCGACAGTGTAAAATTAAATTAATAAAGCCCCCAACACAGGAAAACATAACAGGAAATTAATGGCCTTTACTGTCGCTCTGATGCAGTCATTTGCAACCCTGCTTTCCGCACCAAAGACTTCATAAATGCAAGCAGTTTCTCTAAACAAGCATACTTAGGGCAGCCTGGTATGTAATTTTTCGCCTTGCTTGTGTCCTTTGAGCTAACAAAGCCCCCTTTCCTCTTGGTTCCAGAGATTTCTAACTGGTTCTGGCCCCTGCTGGAGCCAAATGGGGACAGTACCAGGCAGAGGGCCCCACCCCCTCCCTGAGAGCCCAGAGAAGACTGGGGAAGGGCTAGGGTCCCAGGAGCTAGACGCTCAGTGAGCCCTCCTTCCCCACCAGCCCCTGCAGCAGGCCAGCAGAACTGCATACCAGTGCTCCCAGGCAGGAAAGTTGATCTCCTCGGGGAATTTCCCTAAACCCACTCAAGGCTCACCCCTCTCCTTCCTCCCCTGGGTCTGTCCTCCCTCTCCCACAACCTGTGTGTTCCCCTCCCGAGGCCTCTGGCCTTCACCTCCCTCCTCCTTGTCGGTACCCACTCTCCACCGTTCCACTTCTTCATACATGGGTCGCACACATCTAGGCTGGCTGTGACTTGGCAGTGGGTGCCACGCTCTTCTTCTCCATAGGTAACCTGGGGGCTCTTTTTCGGGGGAGCTAAGTTATTCAAAGTGAGGAAAGTAAATGTGCTGGTACAGTTCCCTGGGGTTCTAGGTTTCCTCTATATCTCCCTCTTCTCTATGGGTTGGTTAGGAAATGCCAGGGCCCTAAGGGGCCCCTCAGATCATCCCTCTGTCCTCGGCAGTTTTCAGTGAGCTAAGAGTCCTTGACTGCTTTGGTGTGTAAATCGGTAGGATATTGAGGAAACTGACACCTTCCTCTCTGGCCTCTCTGGGGATCTTTGTATCAATGTGGGCCCAGGTGCCCAGTGTGTTGGGAGGTATGAGAGGAACAGAGAACGAGGATGTGACTCTCAGGAGCTTACAGCCTACTGGGGAAGGCAAGGCTGTTGCACTCAGACAATTGGCTGTTCATTAAATGCCCAGACACATGGCTGTGTGTTCCATAGGAATCTGGGGAAATGGACTAGAAGGGCAAGCAGGAAATGGGGCTTGAGCCTGGGAGCCTGGGAGTGGCTGAGATTGAGAGAGGCCTTGGCTGGGCTGGATGGTGACAAGGCAGAGTGTCAGATTCTTAAGGGTCATCCTGCCTTATCTGCCACTCACCATAGAACTCTTTCCTCCAACAGTTCTGCCTGAAAGGCCACAGCCCTGCCTGGACATATGTCAGAGATGGACAGTGGCCATTGTTTGTTTGCAGCATCACTTTATACCAAGTCATGCGGGTTGAGGGAAGAGCACGGGATGTGGGATCCAAATGTCCAGATGTGGGTCCATCTCCACTCCCTACTTGCTCTGGGACCTTTGACTCATTACATAATATCTCTGAATCTCAGTTTCCTCATCTTTAAAATAGAGGTAATGGCATTTGCCACAGAGAATGGTGGTGGTGGTAAAGCTCTCCATATGACACCCTCCCTTCCCTTCCCTCCCTCCCTTTCATCCACTCCACTTTATTTACTGAGCTCTTGGCAAATGCTGGGCTGGGTCCTGGGTGGATTTCAGATTCTCACATGATATGGTTTCTGCCCTTGGAGTTCCCTCACCATCCTGGTTACCCATCTCAGAATTCGTTATTGAAGGTTAAAATTCCTCTGAAATGAACACTGAACTCCAAAGACAGTCTAACCAATGCCAGGCACAGTAGAGCCTTGCCACTCTCCCATCTGGAGACTCTACATCCATATAGCCTAAGATTACATTTGATTTTTTAGCAGCCATGTCAGACTCAAGCTCATATTGAGTTCGTGGTCAACTAAAACCTCGAGATCTTTTTCACATCAATTGCTATCAAGCCAGGTCTACCCCATTCTGCACTTGTGTAATTGATTGTTTTTAACCTAAACATGGGCATTCCATTTATCCCTGCTGAATTTCATCTTCTTGGTTTGGGTTCTTAATTCTACCCGAGTAAGGTCATAAGGATGTCTTCTATATCATCATCCAACTAGTTTTTTTCAAAAGAGTTATTTTCCTTGAAAACACGGGAAAGCCACATGGCCCACCAATGGGGACCTCCTCCTGGCTGCTGTAAGTGAATGAATGCTTTGGGAACTACTGAGCCCAACAGCCATCAATCATTTTACTTGTTTTCATCTTGTCCATTATGCTAGGAAGGAGATTCTTTGTTAAATGTTAACACTCACTACTTCCACATAATTTCGTTAATAAATTATTTTTAAAAATCTAGTTTACATTGATGAGCAAATTGAGTGCCTGCTATGTACAACGTATGGCTGGACTGATTTACAAAGGTAAATAGGACACAGTCCTTGACCTCAAGAAACTTACAATCTAGCAGGGAGGTAGACATACACATCATTATATAAGCAGAATGTGATGAATGCTGTGATCAAGGCATGAGGTCATATGATGAACGAAAAAAACAAAGGAGCAGTTGCTTCCAGTCAGGGCAACTAGGGAAGTGTTTATGAGGGAGGTATTTGATCTAAGTGTTGATATGGAGTAAATATGCCACAATTTATTTTTGCGAGTGTGTTCAAGCTCTGGGGTTCACCATTTTCTTTTCTGTTGCCCGTAAATTAACTGTATAATAATTTCTTTTAAAGAATTTCCAGAGCCTGATCCTGAATTTATGATTTTGAGTATCATTTGCATATGTGTACCTCTTCCCCCTTTTCTGACAGGCAGGATGGCATTGGGCTTGTCACTGCCTCATCCTTTCTTTGTGACATCTCAGGGATCATCAACAGCAGTTTTAGGGTCCTGTCTGGACCTGGGAAAGTTCATTGAAATGGCCAGAGGTTACCTGCCTAGCCCCTCCCTGACCAGGGCACCAGTGCCCTCCTACTGGGCTCAGTTTGAAGATTCTTTCCTTTGGAGAAGACAAAAGCAAGCTAAGGGTTGAGAAGTTCTGCCTTCTCTCTCAATATTACATCCTCTTCCCTAGGACTGAACCAAAACCTGCCTTTCTTTTCTTTCTTTCCCCAAGGCCCTTTTTTGTTGTCTCAGCTTGTTCTGAGCTTTTGTCTTCCTGACAGGCTCATGCCACCCTCATATCCATCCTTGGTTATGGTCCCCCCCTTCCATCTGTATAAGAGGAAAAAAAGTGCCTTCTATGATCCTAAGTGCAATACATGCTCATTGGGAAATACCTGGAAGAGATAGTAAATTTTTAAAAATTCACTCACAATGTCATCACCAGGAGATAACCACTGTTGAATTTGGTATATTCTCCCATTCTCTTTCTTTTTTGTGTATATATAATTTTTAATCAAAAATTGAACAATACCATATAAACAGCTTCATGTCTTGCCATTTTCACCTAACATTACTTAATATAGGACCATTTTCACATATCATTAAATATTCTTTGAAAACACGATTTTTTAATGGCTGTATAATCTTCCACTGTTCGATGTACATGTCCTTTTAAAATCTGGGATCATCATATTTTAAAGCTTATCTGTGTGCAACAACAGTGATTTTCCTTAAATGTCCTTCTCTTTTCACCCCTCCCCCACTCCCACTCCCTTTATGCTGTCAGGTTGATTATTTGAGCTTATAGAAGCAGAATTTCATTTTTAGAGCATCCCGTCCTCGTGGAATTGTGGTCTCTTTTAGAATCTCTTGCCATGGAATCCCTGGCCATGTCTTTCCCCCAACATGGAGCATTTTGCTTTCCTCAATTCAGATTCTGCCCAGCACCCCCTTCCTGAGCTACTGTCAACTCTAGACATGCTTGCTTTCGCCCTGCATTCCCGTCATTTCCCTTTCATCAGTTTTTCTTTCTTGGTCAGAATTAAGTGGCCTGCAATAGTGGAAAGGGATCTGAGCTAGGAACCTCAGTTCCCATTCTTATGACGACTAGCTATATGACATGGGAAAATTACCTAACTTCTCTGAGCCTGGCTTTTGGTTTTTGTCTTAACTTTAAATATCTAAGAGGGAATCCAATTAAATTCTCTTCATGATATTTTCCAGCTGTAGAATGTGAGTGACACTGAATTCAGAGTAGCAGCCTCCTTTGTTGCTTCTTTTTCCTTCTAGAAGGTAAAATGTTGAGCATAGCAAGTTAAGAACTGATCAATCTTTGCTTTTGGAATTCTTGTCAACAAATCAGCCAACATTCATGATCACCTTCTGTACATGAAGTTTATAAAGTTGAAAGCTATGGGACTCCTGCCTTCAAAATTCACAGTTCAGAGGAGAAAACAAACATTAAATAATAACTGTGATAAGAAGAGATTCTAAATTTGGCTCTGCCACTTATTGGCTATCATAAGTTGTTCTGGGTAAATTGCCTAATCTCTCTATCCCTCAGTTTCTCCAGGTTAGGAGCTTAGCTGCCAGAGGCATGTTGCCAGGGTTGACTTCTGGCTCCTCCACCATCCATGAGGCGTGTAACCTTGGAAAAGTTCCTTAATCTCTGCACTTTCATTTCCCCATCTACAAAATGGGGACAATAATGTTTAAGTTCTTGTGAAAATTAAGTGAGTTAATATATGTAAGATTATCAGAGGAGTGCTTGATATATACTAAGCACTTAATAAATGTTAGTTGCTGTTATTGTAAGGGTTAAATCAGTGCATGCATGTTAAGCATAGTGTCTGGTATCCAAGTAGAAACTGGATTTGTTTTAGTTATTATTAGTACTATTTCTACAATAGAGGTTTGGATAGATGGCTGTTAGAATGCAGAGAAAGGAGAAATTAATGGTGAGGGAGGAGCTAACAGCCCTCTTGTATATGTCTGAGGAAACTCAATCCAGAAAAGCTCAGGAGATTTATAGCAAATGAGCAACAAAAGTAGGATTTCAACCCAGGAGATGTTACTTCTGGTCTAGCATTGTGTTAGGGTCACTAGTACAGTTAGTGTCCCTAGAAGCTGGTAGATGTGAATGGGCATAGCAAGCCTGAGGTCAGGCAGGCCCACAGCCACCCCAGCCTCCCCCGTTTATAAACTCACTGAGTGTTTAGAAGCTGGGCTTGGTCAAGTACAGCAGGTAGTTTCCCAGGGCTAGAAGGCTAGAAGGCTGGGCAGAACCTGGTCTTGCCCCAAGCCAAGGTTTGGGCCAGATTTCCAAAGCCTTCTTCATGTCCACCTCTTTTTTTTTTTTTTTTTTTTGGACAGGGTCTCACTCTGTCTCCCAGGCTGGAGTGCAGTGGCATGATCTCAGCTCACTGCAGCCTCCACCCCCAGGGCTCAAGTGATCCTCCAATCTCAGCCTCCCAAGTAGCCTGGGCCACAGGCACATGCTACCACACCCAGCTAATTTTTATATTTTTAGTAGAGACGGAGTTTCACCATGTTAGCCAAGCTGGTCTTGACCTCCTGCGCTCAAGCAATCTGCCCACCTCGGCCTCCCAAAGTGCTGGGATTACAGGAGTGAGCCACTGCACCTGGCCCACTTTATACCCACCTCTTGAGCTTGGCTTGGGAACTGTGGCCAGGCCAGACTCACTGAATGTCCAGTTTAAAGATGGGAAGCAATGGGGCATATCATCCATCTCCCTGGACAAGCAGTGTCACCATAGCTCCTTTCCCAGCCCGGCCCTCTGAAGCCCCTTCCCTCCTCTCTCCTTTTTCCTATCTATTCCTCCCTCACTCCCGGAATCCCACTTCCCCCTCATCCTCTCTTCCTCCCTCCCTTCTCCTGTCTCCCTTACCTCTCTCTTCATTCCGGAACACTCCTTCCTTTTCTATCCTCCTCCACTCTCCCTTGTGAACACCGCCCCTCCCCATCCATCAATCCTCCCTCCTCTCCCAGTCTGGACAGCACCTGACCTCTGGGGAGCCACCCCATTCCTCAGCTCCCAAACCTCACTCCCTGTTCCTAGTTGGACCTCCACCTCCCTGGTCCTGCTGTGCCGCCGTGGGGGTGGGGCTGGGGCTGCACAGGCGGGCTGCCCTGAATGACAAGTGGGGATATTGATCGCGTTCTGAACTCAGCCCAGCCGATAGAAGGTAATTAATGACTCCATTTGCCTCACTACCGAGGAGAACAATTGAGTTTGAAACTGCAACAACTGGCAGCTGGGAAGACTAGGGGGCAGCCTGGGGGTGAGCCCCTCAGAGGCAGAAGTAATGTGTGGAGTAGCTAGGCAGAGAGAGCACCCTCTGAGCAGAGGCCACCATCAGAACGGGCAGAGCCCCCATCCCCAGCACAGCTGGCCCCTGAGCCCCACTGCTCCCCCAGCCCTTGAGGCCTGAGGCCCATCACCCACTGTTCCACCTGCCTCCACGCTTTTCTCTTTTCTTCCCATATCACTTTTTGAGGTCATTTTCTGCCTGTGGATGAAGACTCAGTTTCCCCAAGACTGCTTCTTGCCAGCTGTGCAATCTTACACATATTTTGAACTCTCCCTGAGCCTGTTTCCTCGTTTGTAAAATTGAACTAACAGTATCACTTTTGCAAGAGTTCTGTGAAGACTGTGGATAATGTGTATAAAGTACCTTGAGCCTGCCCAGAACACAGTAAGTGCTCAGTAAATGATGATGGATCCTTGACAGAGAAGGCAAACGTGGTAGAGTGGAGAGAGCTTCGGAGTCCGACATCCCTGAGTTCACATCCAGGCTCTGCTGCTTCCTAGCTGTGCAGTGTTGAACAAATAATTTTGCCTCTCTAAGACTATTTCCTTTTCTAGAAAATGAGAGTAATAATAAGTACCTCGTAAAGTTTGAAGAGGTTGATGAGTGTAGGTGAAAGCCCTAATATCATTACTTTCTCAATAGACAGATAGATGTTTGTATCTGAGCTTAGAAAACTGAAGTTAGTGTAATTCTTTTTTTTTTTTTTTTTGGGACAGAGTCTCACTCTGTCACCCAGGCTGGCATGATCTCAACTCACTGCAACCTCCGCCTCCTGGGTTCAAGCGATTCTCCTGCCTCAGGCCTCCCGAGTAACTGGGATTACAGGCGCCCACCACTACGCCCAGCTAATTTTTTGTATTTTTAGTAGAGATGAGGTTTTACCATGTTGGCCAGGCTGGTCTCTAATTCATGACCTTGTGATTCACCCGCCTCAAGCCTCCCAAGGTGCTGGGATTATAGGAGTGAGCCACCGTGCCCAGCCAAAATTAGTGTAATTCTTTGCTATACTTAAATTCTTCTCAAATACCTCATCTTGCTTCCTGGGATTTGATGGGCAACCCCATTCATCCCACCCTGATTTTGTAGACTTTGATGAGCCTTGGTGCTTTCTGACCAAGGAAATGACATCATTTCATTTTCATTTTCATTTTCTTTATTTTTCTTTTCTTTTCTTTATTTATTTATTTATTTTTTGGAGACAGGGTCTCACTCTGTTGTCCAGGCTGAATGCAGTGGCACTATCTTAGCTCACTGCAGCCTTGACCTCCCAGGCTTAAGCAATATTTCCGCCTCAGCCTCCTGAGTAGCTGAGCCACAGGTGCATACAACTATGCCCAGCTAATTTTTTATTTTTTGTAAAGGTGAGGTCTCGCTATGTTGCCCAGGCTGGTCTCACACTCCTGGACACAAGCAATCCTCCAGCCTCAGCCTCCCAAAGTGTTGAGATTACAGGCATGAGTCACTATGCCTGGCCAATTATTTCATTTTATCTATTACCACCACCCCCAACTGTTTCTTGTCCCTTGCAGTGACCCTTCTGTCCCTAGCCCTGTTCCCAAGACAGTGTTCAGGGGGTGTCCCCCTCCCCAAGCTGCTGAGACCCCACTGGACAACTCCATTCATGACTGGCCAGTGCCAGGGCCCTGACCTGGGGTGAAGGGTGTGAGATAGGGCCCAGCTCCAGGGCCACCCAGGAATAGATGGGGAGTGAGCGCAGGGCTGAATGAATGAGGAGATGAGATCTTTAGATTGAGGAGTAAAGACATTTTTAATAGTGATTTTAGAAGTAGCACATACTAATTGCACAAAGTCTGGATGATATGGAAAAACTTAGATGAAAAGAAAATAAAAATTTCTTGTGATTGGGAAGTAACCGCTGTCACCATGCCGGCAGCTCTCCTTCCAGTCAAGTTGATCTTTGGTTTTGGAGTTCTCTTCGTTTGCCCGGAGACTAGGGACCTGCTGCCAGTAGCCCCACACTCTGGGCTCTGGCTAGGCAGGCAGCCACTCTGTCCATCCGTTTAGTCCACAGCTGTCGGGGCACCTGCCCTGTGCCAGGATCCCCAGCAAATGTCCCCTTGAGCCAGTCACTTGCCCTCGCTTCACCTGCACCTCATTTACTCTGAGCCTCAGTCTCCTCCCCAGTAAAAAGGGATTAAAATCCCTACCTACCTTGGAGAGTGGTTGGGAAGCCCATATAACCTAAGATCTATGAAGACCTTTTGTTAAATGCTAAGCAAATATGAAACAGTCAGAGAAGAAGACAATATGAGCTTTGTTATCCTCGAAAGAATAATCTATGTCAAAGTTTTGACTCAGCAGTTTGTTTAATTGAATTAATTTATTTACGTACTATCCATGTTCCAAAAAGACCTGTGGTAGCTCACCCCCTTGAGAGTGCTCATGCCACAGTGGACAGAGCACCTGGAATGGCCCAGTCCTGGGAGTCCCATTCCCCAGTCGTGTGACCTTGGAAAAGTCACTGCCCACCCCTGCTAGTTATGGTAACATGAAAAATTTGGACCAGACATCCCCTAATCATCTGGGCACAGTCTGCACTCAGCCAGCACCTGTGCCACAGGCTGTAGCCTCCATTTGGGGAGGGTGCCAGGCAAAGAACGAGGGATGCCGAGAGGAAGGCTGTGCCCTGGATGGAGCCAAGTGGCCTTCAACTGGGCCCACTGTGTTTGGCACCCAGGCTGCAGAGTGAAATGATTTAGAGGGCAGGCTCTGTACTCAGACAGACCCAGATTCAAATCTGGCTGTCATTTACTAGCTGCATGGCCTTTGACAAGCTACTTAACCTCTCTTTGCTTCAGCTTCCTTATCTTTAAAATGGGTATCATAGTACTTCCCTCACAGGGTTGTCGGAAGAATTAAATGAGCTCTGTAAATAACAGCAATGGCGTGTTATGAGTTCTTGATGCTTGTGAGCTGCTACAGAATGGGAGCTGGGCAGGGGGCAGACGGAGAATGAGGCTGAACCCTCCCTCTATGGAGACTGACTAGCACAGGGTCCCTTCCTTGCTCTGTTTCATCTTATTAAACCCACAGCCACCATATTTTCCAGCCCCAATCTAAAAATGTGGCCAGAGAATGGGGAAGAATACTGGAAATCAGAATTGCTCCTGAAAGCCCAGGACACGTGACCAGCAGCCTCCAGCCCTCTTGGTGCAGGGAGTTCAAATGTAGATGTGTTCTCCAGGCCCCAGTCTCAAGCAGCCTCTGCCACCTGCTTTGGATGGCAGCTCAGCAGCCCCGGGGTTAAGTTCTGCTGCTCACCAGGAACACAGTATTCTCTGTCTATTGGTAGAGGCACCGGAGATGGGCAGGATGGTGTTGCTGAGAGTGGGAAAGGCCTGTGCGTCAGAGTTGATGCTGTTAGAGGCTAACAAGCAGTGGGGATAGCACATCTTTTGCTAGCCAGGGACGTGTGGGGCTTACCTGATGAGAGACTGGGTGTCCTGGGGTGCCAGGCCAGTCAGGTGGCCAGTCCCAAAACCTTCTGCCAGAGGTATGGCTTTGAATACCACCCAAGAGAGTCTGAGTACCTACTCGGGGCCATTCCTGATTCTGGAGTCACAGAAATGCATTAGTCACGGTCCCTGCCACAAGGTGCTCTTTGACTGGCTGCTGGGCATGGGGGCAAAGGGGCTGTTGGGTAGGGGATCTTCTTTGGAATGGATGGTGTCTAATCACTCACGCGCTTTCCTTCCCTGCTCACTAGATTAAGATCGGCTTTTACATCCTAGAAACCTAGATTAAGATTGGCTTCTGCTTCCACCTCTGTTTCAGCCCAGCTCTGCCAGACAGCCCTTAAACAGCTGGGCCTGACAGTGGTCTCTTTCTTCCTCCTTGTCGTCCCATCTGAGACTTTGCCCTTGGAAAGTCCCATGCTGAGCTCGCTCCCCATCTTCCCGGGAGAATCCTCTAGGTGGTCAGCACTGACAGCCATCTTCCTTCTTTCCTTTTTGACTCCTCCTCCTTTACTCTCTTCTTCTTTTCCTCCTCCACTCCTTCCGCTGCAAAGCCACTCTCATCCAGGCCCTGGGCACCAGGTAGCAGGACACTCATGCTTCAGCGAAAGCAGAGCCAGCTGGTTTTATTCCTGCAGTAAGTGTCCTCACCCCAGCCAGCGCTTCCAGCTTCTGGTGCGGAAGGCTTCTTCCCTTTCTTCCCCTCCTTCTTTCTGCCCTTCCCTGCCTCTGGGCTTCCTCCTTCCCTGAGCTTATCCTCCTTGGACCTTCTGATCCAGGGCTTCTCCCAACCTCCTTTCCTCATTCCCTTCCTGCCCTCTTTCCTTGCCTTCATTCCTCCCTTCCTTCCCTAGCTGATGGAAGGTTGCCACCCCCTCCTCTGGAAAGAGCCCGTGAGAGCCTATGGTACGTGTGGTGGATTTGGAGGGCTGGCTGGCTGTCCCCCATCAGTAACGCCGCCGCTGCCGTCTCCTGGGCCCTGTGGTTCACCTCCCTGCTCCCCATAAGTTTCTTTGTGCTCCTTTGCCATTCATCATGACTGCTGCCTTCCCTCTCCTACAGGAGTTCCTGCAAGCCTCCTCCAGCCTCTCTGGGGGGCGGGGGTTCTCCGCATGCTTTCATCACACCACTTTGTTTTTCTTCTCCTCTAGCACCTCCTTTCTCCTCCCCACTTCCCTCTCCTCTGCTTCCCCGCCTCCCACTGCCACCTCTTCCAGTAGCAGGCTTCCTTAGCCTTTGCCTCCTTTCCCTCCCCCTTCCCCTCCTTTGCTGCCTCTGTAACCTGTCTTACCACCAGGGCCTGAGTATACAAAAAAATAATAAATAAATGAAAAGGTCAGTGAGTGGAGGGAGCAGCAATAACCCCTAAAACAGTACTATCAGTGGAACATGATTGATCAATTGAATTCCATAGTGGCTGAAAAATGTGGGATTAAGTAGTGTATTATACGCACAATGAGTTGAGGCATGATGTTCATTTCAAGTTCATTTCGCCGGCCTCTGCCACCAGATCAGGCAATCAATAGGGGCAGCAGATATCATATATCACCTCTCTGCGGGCCGGGGAGAGAGCACCATAATCTCTCGCAAATTTAGAGTGACAGATTTGTCAAGATCTGAAGGGCTCCTGAATAAATGAAGGCAAAGAGACTCCTCCAGCCAGTGACCTGAGGACAAAGCTTCAGTTCAGCCCCTACACACACACACACACACACACACACACACACACACAGAGTGAGCCAAGCCACACACAGACAGGCATGTACAGAAATCTACACAGAGGCATGAGGGGAGTCCTGCCACACATGCACACACATAATGTGTGAACACATGCTCACAAATACACCCTCTCTGCCCCTGCAATAACCATATATGAAGATATCTGATGCTTTCCTCAGCCCTGACAGTCCGGCTTCCCCAAAAGGTAGGAGGGCTCCAGGAAGGGAGAATCAAACACAATAGGACACGCAAGTAGCTACAGGGAGTGAAATGAGGATGACGGCACATCCTGAAAAAAGAAGTAGGCACAGGAGAAATGGGGCATGTGGCCTCACAGTCCTCATGCAATCACACACAGACACACACATCCTTTCAGGAAGCTTCTCATTTTATTTCCACACACACAGACCCGTGTTTATCTGGATGTTTATTTATGTACAAGTGCATAGACACGCAATACTCACACAAAAGGGAAAAATAAATTTACCACACTTCTACTTTCAACTCATATGTTGATGCACACATCCCATAAGACTGAAATGATTCCAGAGCCTTATGCAGAAAAAACCACAACCACCAAGCTTTATGTCCATGGAAACAAATACCATTGAAGCTGCTTCTGTCTGTCTTCTTCAGATGTGGTCCTGGTCTTGATCTCTGTCTCTCTCTCCCACTCTTTCTCTCTCTCCTTCTCTCTGTCCTCTTTCTCTCTCTCCCTCACACACACACATACACACACACACACTTTCTTTGCTTTCCCACCCCCTCCAGAATAGATATGGAGGGAAGATGGGAGGTCACGTTAAGAAAGCAGACCCCATGCTCTGTCTGGGAGCCCAGCAAGGGAGGATGGCTGCAGGTTGAGTTAATCAATATGTAATATTTTCTATGGTCTCCTGAATGATACTGTATGGTGTTACTGTATATAATGCAATATTGATTATATCATATCGCATAATCACCTATAAACTGATATATATAACAGTCCCAGAGGAACACCCTGGGGCCTCCGGCATGGGCTGGCCCCAGGCCCAAGGCTCCTTAGCTGGTCTCGGGCTGAGAGAAGCCTGGAGTGACCAAGCTGGTATGGGGTTTGGGGGGGAACCCCACTTTGGAGAGATGCAAGGTGTGGGTTCAGAGAGAGGCAGCAGAGCAGGCACATTGCCTACTGTACACCTTGAAAACTCCAGGGAACTGACGCTGGGAGGCAAGGATAGGGCAGGGGTGAGAACGCCTGAGGAAAGGGGACATGGAGACGGGATTGGCCTGTAGCCTCGGGGGAGCAGGCACCAGTGTGACAAGTCTCTGCTCCCTCTGGAGACTTGCAGGAGGAACCAGGTGACCAAGAAACTGGCTCCTGTAGGAGGCTTGAGCGTGGGTCCAGGTTGGAGACAGAGGCCGAGAAGGTGGCCAGGGCATAGAGGCACCCACAGGGGCCCTTCTGTGGGCTCTACCCAAGCGGGAGCTTTGCTGTTCTAGCGACACCTCTTTCCTCCCGCTTGCTTCCCTCTGGCCTCAGTCCTGGCCCAACCCAAGCAGAGTGCCTCAGCTCTGCCTCAGAGCCCCTCCTCCCTTGGGGCGAAGTTGATTACTTTACCCAGTCTCCAGGTTACACCCGGCCTTGGAAATTTGATGGTTTTCAACCCTTGGAATTAGTGGAACTGAAATTCATCTCAGAGCCGAGTTCAATTCTCCACAGGCTCAGTAATGCCAGTGTGAGACACCCAGCTTCTTTCTTCCCCAGGCTGGCCCTGGCTTGGGGGCAGGGGGTGGTTCAGGGAGACATGCCCCAGGGAGCTGGCTCCACCTCTGCCTAATCCTTCTTGACCCCACAGTGTGACCGCTCCATCTCTTACCAGGTCCTCAGGTCCTTCTCTTCCCTAGGCTTCCTCAGCCAGATCTCTGAGACAGGGCCACCCTCCGGTGTCAGCCCCGCTGGCCCAGGGGCTGAGAGTGAGGGGTCCCATACGGGTGCAGAGCTCCAGGGCCCAGAACCAGATGCCCACCTCTTTGCCCTGTACTGTTCCTGTGCCTCTGCTGGCCTGGCGCTAACGCCCCGAGTGTCCATGTGTTCTCCAGATGTGTCCGAGGGCTCAGTCCCCAATGGAGATTCTCAGAGTGGTGTGGACAGTTTGCGGAAGCACTTGCGAGCTGACACCTTCACCCAGCAGCAGCTGGAAGCTTTGGATCGGGTCTTTGAGCGTCCTTCCTACCCTGACGTCTTCCAGGCATCAGAGCACATCAAATCAGAACAGGTGAGGAGGGAGCTTTCTGCTTGCAGAAGTAGAAAGAAGCCAGCATAGCAAGGCCTCTCAAAAACTTGTTCACCAAACACCACATGCATAGCCAGCATTGTATGTGTTACACACATGTGTTCTGTGTGTGTGCAGTGTGAACAGGCTCACACAAGACAGTATGGTATCGTTAAGACAAATCATTATGGTCTGTATATAGTAATTAGAAATGATGAGTTCTGAGTGCAAGAGTATGGCCTTGGGTAAATCATCTCTGTTCAGAGCCTCAGTTTCCCCATCTATAGAGTGAAGGGCTTGGATGTAGGATTTGTCAAGTCCCTTCTAGCTCTGCTTTTCTGTGGTTCTTGCATGGAGTACTCAGGAACATCCTCTTGCTGTGTCCCTTGCCCATACCCCCTCAGGGTCCTACAGAACGTCTATGCTAGACTGGGGAGCTCTCCATGCCCAGTGTCAGGAGAGCCTGCCTGTGCCTGCCTCCTGCTCCCCAAGCCAGCAATTCAGTGGAACCCTAGGTAGGCTGGCAGCTTACCACTTACACCCAACACTTTCTGCAGACACTGAGCAGCCCAAGACACACAGCATGGGGCACAGCACGCAACACACCAGCAAAACGCACAACGCAGAAACCACCTCCAAACTTTTCTATGTGCTGGTGTGCATGTACTCACACTCCGCCGTCCACCTGCTCCCCCACCCACAGCCCACGGTACTGTGCTCACACACCACTGCCCAACTGCTCCCTCACCCACAGCCCACGGTACTGTGCTCACACACCACTGTCCACCTGCTCCCCCACCCACAGCCCACGGTACTCACAGCTAACCCCGGCAGCCGCATGGAGCCAGTGGGTGTGTGCTGCCCCCAGATCACCAGCTCAGCATACCCCTAGCATATGCCTCCACCCACATACACTGGGTGGAGCCCCCAGCACACCCGCTCACACGCAGGGGCACACTCCCATCCCTGCTACACATGCGGCCCAGGCCAGGCCCACAGTCACAGCACAACACAGCATTGCTGTGCTTGCACGCATGCACACACGCACCCACACATGCACGTCAGTGCAGCCCCACAGCGTCGCATGCTACAGTTCCACTCTAAGACTCCAACAGCTCCCAGCCACTCGCCTTTCTCCCCACCTGTCCTTTTATCCCATAAGCTGTTTGTCTTCATAAAACAAAAATCAAAAGTCTTTTTAAGGTGCCCTGAGCCATAAACCAACAAAGGAGGAGCTGGCCGAGGCGGGCGGCTCAGTGCACCCTCCCTGAGTCCCCGGCTGTATTACAATGAATAACCTTTATTTACTTTCATTAGACTATTAAACACCAGCACAGTCATTTTTCCCCCTGAAACTCGGAGCAGGGCCCATAAAGCAAATCCGAAGCCTAATTGAGTTCATTTTAATTTCTCTCCGATCACAGCGAATTACTCTGGTGATAAATCAGGGGGCAGCTTCACCCCCAGTAGAAGGCCTAATTTGCAGCTAATTACAAAACTGATTTCTACAGGAAGATCAATACGAGAAGGAATTGGAAATGACGAGGCAATCCTGTCCAGCCATGGAGGGGAGGGGGTACTCTGGGGGGGCCAGGAAGCGGAAGGGAAAAAAACAGACCCGAAAGAGCAGAAAATCAGTTTTAATTTAACGTAATATTAATCAGAGCAACTTTTCCTGCTTTGTGCAGGCTCCTAGTCTGCCCAGCTCTGGGGTCTGGCTTGGCCGTGGCTGCAATAAAAAGGCAATTACCCGAGTGTTTCGGGCAGGACACCCTTTCAGAGTCAATGACTGGCCCCCTCCTACCCTTCTGTTAGCCATGTGGACTCTCCCCCTCCCCAATTTCATACCCCAGTGCACAGGCAGAGAGCGAGGGGCCCATGGGGCTGTCATTGTTTGTTTTTAAAAAAGGGGCGCCCATACCCGATCAGCCAGCAGTGCCAGGCTGAAGGCCCCACTAGGCCCTTCCCCCAGCTACTGGCTCTGCCAGTCATGTCATGGTTCCCCCCTCCTCCCCAAGGCTCCTCGACATCCCATGCCTCTCAACAAGGGTATCCCCACTACTACACCCTACCCTCAGGGGTGCTTAGGCAGGAGATGCTACAGAAACATAAAGGGTGCTGGCATTAAGTGCCCAAAATGTGTAAAGGGTGCTGTGCCTCCAGTTTCACCAAGTCAGATCTACTCCTACCTGCACAAAACTTGCCATCATCCGCCAAGCCCCCCTCCCGCATCTCCCCTCTGCCCTACCATCTCTTTCTACCCCATCTGGGCGGGCTCCCCTGTTCCTCCTCCCCATCTGCACACCGAGCCCTTTCTCTGTGCGTGCATCAATAGAGAGCTGTCACTTTTCTCTCTTCTCCCAGGGGAACGAGTACTCCCTCCCAGCCCTGACCCCTGGGCTTGATGAAGTCAAATCGAGTCTATCTGCATCCACCAACCCTGAGCTGGGCAGCAACGTGTCAGGCACGCAGACATACCCCGTTGTGACTGGTAAGCGGGCTTCCAGGAGGGTGGGGGCACTGTGTTCAGTGGAGGGTGCCTCAGCCCATGCCATCTGAGGCCCAGTGTGATGAGCAGGTCCCTCACCATGATATTTACAGAGAGAACAAGGCTTCTAAAACCAGGATGCTTCCTGAACAGGGGTGTGCAGATGTGGGGAGAAAAAAACTGGGGTCAGGGCATCTGTGGGCTTCAACCTGGAAAGGCTGATGCTAGGAGGGGCTGTTGCCAGTTCTTCCTCCTGTCCTTTGCCTCTCCCTTTGTCTGTTTCTCTTCCCTCTCCCAAGTTGCCCAGAATCATGAGCCTCTTCTTAGGACATCTGCAGAAAGCAAATAAGCCAGGCTGGTGAGAGTGGAGCATGGGTACCCAGTGTCCAGCCTCCACACTTGTGTCTCCAAGGCTCCTGGGGGACCCGCTTACCGCTCCCTCCAGGTAGCATGGGTGACCATGGCTTTGGGCTTGAGGGCATGGCACCCAGCTCTGTGGAGTTTGAGATGAGTACAATTATTTCAGCCTTCCTCCTGCTTCCCAGAGAAGTCACTGACACCAAGGCTTGATTTCAAGGCCAGGTAGGATCAGGCTTGCCCCACAATCAAATGCGGAGCTAGGGGCGCCATGGCCAGGAGCCCCTACAGATGAAGAGCAGCAGGGCCAGTTAGTTTGGAAGGGGAGGTGGAGTCCAGGGAAGGCCGCAGAGCTCCAGGCTGTGGAAGGGGCGTGCCACTGCAGAAGGGTTTCCAGGCCAGGAGACTGCCCAAGTGGGAGAGACATGCATTGAGGTGTTATTAAAATTCACCTAATTCTTCTGGAGACACTAAAGCCAATGTGCCGTTTGTTCCTTGGGAGGCAGGATGATTGAGAAGGGTCTCGTTGGGGATTGGGAGACACTGTGGCGTTACCTGCAGAGCAAGGCAAGCGGAGGTGGCCTGCGGACCCGGCAGCGGGGCTGCAGAGCCAGCAGCAAAGGCAGGGAACAGGCACGGCCCACTCTAGGACTGGGCCCTGGTTCTGCCTGCAAGCTGGTCTAAGTGCAGCTGCATTTGAGCCTGAACTGGGCTCAGTGGCCACCCTGAGGTGGCCACCTGGGGGCTTAGGAGAGCCCTGTCAGCTTTCCCAGCCTCTCCCTAAGGGGCTGTACTGGTACAACTGTTTCCAGCCTAGATCTTTGGCTAGGGAGTCAGAGGTTGAGTTCTGGAAGTGTTGGAGACCTGGACTGGGCTTTCAGGAGTGACGACCTTAGCTGGGTTAGCTGGGCCAGGACATAGCCCATGACCGAATGGCCCTCAGCATGAGCCACCCTTCGCCCAGCTGGGAAGCTGTCTGACCTGCTAGGTATTCTGACCCAAAGCAGAGAGACGGCCCAGGCCAGGCCACCTTTCTCCTGACCTGCTCAGAGGTACAGTGGTCACTTCCCAAGGATGGCCACTCCAGGCACTGTTCAAAGAGAATCCAGGAGACTTCTCTAACCACATCTGCTGCCCAGTGCTCAGACCATAGTCCAGAAGGCAAGGACTTCCTGGGGTGGAGATATGGATCTTCAGGGTAGGGCTCCTGCCATAGGAGACCCAGGGGCTGGTGCAGAGAAGTGCCTCCACCTTGAGCAGCCCCCACCCGCCTCCCTCCCATGGCCCTGGAACAGTCCCAGCTCAGCCTGGGAACATCTCCGGCTGATCCATCTGGATCCAAGTGTGAGAAAAGTTCATTTCAGACCCAGCTTGACATTCCCAGGTGGCAAGTTAGCACTAACATCTCAATCTGTATGCGACATTTCAATCAAGCGAGGAGTAACAAAAGCAGAACCATTAACATTCGGAGCTGTTCACCAGTGGTAATGACGGGGAAACTCACTCAGAAACTGGAAATTACCAAAAAGAGAGAAGTGTGTGGAGAGGTGGGGGAGGGAAGATGGGGATAGGGGTAGGGAATGATTTTTCCACACTTAGGCCAAGATCCAGTGTTTGGATTAATAGTGCCATTACCCAAGAAAGAGCTGCAGATTATGCTCATTCTTAAAATGTTTTTGCTGGCAATTAAACTGCTGCAGTTATTGATCTTTGTTGATTTTATGTCCTCTTAATTTGCATAATCTACTAAAGATGAATGATTTATGATGTGTTTATTATGGGGACAAACAGAATTTGCTAGAGGTACTGTCAAGGTGAGCAATGGGGCATTGCTCAGAGACTCCATGGGCCATCTCAGCAGTGGGTCCAGCGTGTTGGCCTTCAGGCCAGGATGTTGTGGGTAGTAGTGAGCAGTGATGCAAGGAGAACAGAAACAGGAGAGTGGACTTCGGGTGAGTTCTTCTAGAAAGATGTTGGCATCTGTGAGAACTGGGCTCCAGGCAGAGCTGGAGTGTGGGAGAGGCCCTTAGTGTATTTGTGGACATTGCCCTCAAAGAGTCTTTACAAGCTTATTTTCTTGGCAAATATTAAGGGCTTTGGTGGGAGAAGAGAAAAGGAGGCTCTTTTAGGTGGGTAGGTGATTCTGGGGAGGTGTGTACTAAAGGTAAGGGAGCTGTTAGGTCACCCAGTGCCCATAGCCTGGCTTAAGAGTGCCAAGGTGTTCAAGGAGCCCTCTTTATTCTCCACGTCTCAGGCACCCTGCTCATCTTCTTCCCCAGGACTGATGGCTATGGCTGCAAACCTTAGGGGATGAGGGAATGCCCTAGCCCAACCTGAAAAGCCAGACCTTATTGAGATTCCTGCCACCTCCTGGCACTGGAGGCTGATTTCAAACTTCACCAGCCACTTGATGCAGCTATTCCACAAGGTCAGGACTGAGAGGAGAGAGGAGCCTGGACTGTTGTGTGGAGTGGAGAGTGGGGCCCAGTGGGCCAGGACACAGCTAATCACATTGCAAGCAAGGGTGGCTGCCAGAGGCTAGGGCTCAGCCCCATAGCCTCCCCTCCCCACCTTCCATCAGGGAACCAAGGAGAGAGACTGATTTTGCTGGGTAGTGTTTGCAAGTTCTGCCGAGATTTTAATTTCACTGCATCACAACTCAGCAAGCTGCCAAGTCAAGCTGGTTATTTAAATTTATCACCCACTTTCCCTTCCACCGCTGGGCTGCTCTAGCTCAGCGGCATCTCTTCTCTCCAGCCCACGGCTCTAGGCTGCTGGTCTGGAACGGAGCCAAGTCTCTCCTAAGTGATAAAGAAAGAGGGACCAGCTACATGAGAGAATGGGTCATGGGCATTCTGGCCCCAGGCTTTTTCAGGTTGGCTGGCTGTGGCTGGTACCTCTCATCACCTTCTTGACCCTCCAAAGGAGCCCAGGGGGGCTGCCATCCACCTCTCAGTAGTCCCAGGGCCCTCCGGGTCAGGGCATCTGCAGTGAGGACTCACTCCAACTGCATGCTGGAGGCTTCATTCCTTAAAGTCTCCCATCCCTGGTAGAAAAGATAGTCCCTGCTCCCCACAGCTTTCTCACCTTGACCCCCGCCTCCCCATGTCTGGCCGGGGCTGCAGTGACAAAGGAGCATGCAGAGACACTGGCAGTGATGTTGATCTAGGAGAAGACGAGAACTTACTCCAGGATTCCCAAAGTCACTGGGGATGTTTCTGAGCATTAGAGAGTCCCTTGACACAGTGCAAGTCCACCCCGAAGGAGAGAGCCCAGATGCAAGGAAAGGTGCTGGAGAAGTCAGAGACTGCAGTTCCACGCTCTCTAGAAAAGGGTTGGCCAATCTTTTGGCTTCCCTGGGCCACTTTGGAAGGAGAAGGAATGACGAGTCATACATAAAATCCATTAACACTAAGATAGCTGATGAGCTAAAAACAAAAACAAAAATAAAAAACCTCATAATGTTTGATGAAAGTTTACGACTTTGCGTTGGACCACATTCAAAGCTGTCCTGAGCAGCATGTGGCCTGCGGGCTGTGGATTGGACAAGCTCGCTCTAGAAGCTAGGGAAAGCACCAGTCCCTGGAGCCACTGCACCCACAGGCTTCAGTGGCCTCGCCTCTAGTGGGCATTGCTGCCGCGCATTGGCAGAGCCTTGAGCAAGTGCAGCTCTCACCGCCCTTGTTTTAGTCACAGAGAGGTAAAGGAGGAATGAGATTGATGTCTGGGACCCAGGCAGGCTACCTCACCAAAACATAACTGAATAAAATATAACAACAAAAATGTTAATACGCAGCAAATCTCACTCTTTGGTGCCAGAACTAGAGGGGAACTCAAAGCCAGATCAGTATTGGAGAGGCCGCTGGCATCACACTGGAGGGAGATGCTGACTGGGAGAGGATGGGGTTGTAACACACCAGTCAGGGAATGTGACTTTGGGAATCAGGAAGCCAGAACTCAGTATCATCCTGCATAAAGCGAGGAACAGAACAGGGATCACACTGTCCGTGAAAGGCAAACACATACACTCGTCTGAGTAGCCCAGGGAAACAAGGAAGCGGGCAGCAGGGAAGGTCACCATGAGACATGGAGACCCCAAGCCTGATGCCAGATCAGAGTCCAAATTTATACCATGAGTATGTTGCAGGAAACCCAAGCCAGGATCTTACATAAAAATTTCTACAGGATAGTAACCCATTCTGAAACCTCACCAGGAGCAATGACAAACCTTCTTTGTAGAGACATTCTACAATCCAGGGCACATGGGACTCCCACAGAGGGAAGAAAAAAACCCCACCACTAATGATGGGCTTACTGTAAAAAAAAAAAGTACATATCTCATGTGAATACAAACTTTCAAAAGGGAAAGTTAGTAGAAGCAATAAACAGAAGTCAACATCCCCCCAAGAACTGGAAACAATAGAATAATCTAAAAGCGCTATAAACTCAGCATGTTTAATATTCTAAAAAAGATCAAAGAGGCCGGCGCAGTGGCTCACGCCTGTAATCCCAGCACTTTGGGAGGCCAAGGCGGGCTGATCACGAGGTCAGGAGATCAAGACCATCCTGGCTAACATGGTGAAACCCCGTCTCCACTAAAAAAAATACAAAAAATTAGCCGGGCGTGGTGGTGGGCACCTGTAGTCCCAACTACTTGAGAGGCTGAGGCAGGAATATCACTTGAACCCAGGAGGCAGAGCTTGCAGTGAGCTGAGATCACGCCACTGCACTCTAGCCTGGGCGACAGAGTGAGACTCCGTCTCAAAAAAAAAAAAAAAAAAAAGAGATCAAAGGAGGTATCAGTTGTATCTTTATCACAGATCCAGATCCCCCAGTCCCTTCCCACCACTGCTCACTAAATTGTCAGATAAAGGAGATCAAAAAGGGAAAAGAATGAGGACCATACCTATAGATTATTGCTTTGGGGTCCAGGAAGCATGGAAAGAGCTGAGCCTCAGGCAACTCTGAAAGTAGAGCCTGTTCCAGGCTTGTCCAAGCTCCCAGACTGCTAAGCCTCAGCAGAAAATCTTATATTTTCTTTGGGAAAATGTCTGAACATTAGAGAGCTAGAGACGGGGACAGTACCTTTCTCCCTAGTGGGGTCAGGGCAGGTGGGAAGCCTCCATACCTTCCCCATCCTGGTTGGGGGAAGGTGGTTTTATTCAAGAGCTTGGGAGAAATGTCTCTTAATTCCTGAAGACTGCAGTTTTGAAGGAAGCTGTAACTAAGATCCAGGAAGAGATGTGGATGCTGCCCAAGAGGGAAGTGCCCAAGGCAGGAAGAGGGAGCAGAAGAGACTGGTCTCCCAGAAGCTGGCTGATTTGAGCAGAGGTAGGGGAGGCCAGAGAGGCAAAGTTCACAGCTGGACAGCAGCAGGGACCAGTGTGAGCAGTGTGGATGTAGCTTCTGAGAAAGGGTTGCCAACTCTCAGAAGCTCGGCCTCCTGGCCCACATCTGAGATGGTCAGCAAAGTGGCCTTTTAGCAGATAGAGGTGTGGACCCTGGGAAACCTCCTCCTCCTACTCAGGGCATCCTGAGGACCTCCAGGAACTGCCTCTTTCCTGTAGTTAACAACCCCCTTCCAATGCAACTGCATTTCCCTCCATAAAACAAACAGCTTAGCCCTTGGCCAGCCCCTGGGGGAGGAGAGGGCAATAAAGACTGAGAAATGTTTCTCAAGGAGGCTGGGAGTCTCCTAGTCTTGTCTGTCAGCTCAAAGCCCCTGATTAGCTAGAGGAATTTAGGGCACAGACATTACAGTTCCTCTCCTTGAAAGGAGAGGGCTAGGACAACTTCAGACGTGTGGCAAGTCAGAGATCCCTTTACTGTGGAGGCCAAAGCAAGCCAGAGGGCTGCTCCTCAGTGCTCACATGCCCTAGACCCTTCCTTTAGGCTGTGAGGGTCCCAAGAAAAGAGGCTAGCTTCCTTCAAACATCCCTGAGTCTGCTAGCCACATCCCCAAGGACCTCCAGCCCCCAACCTCAGCTCTGATTTAATTACGGGGGCATTTCCATAGCAATGAGACATTGACAGATATGCGGCTGCTCTGGGCCTGCAGCCTAGGGAGTCATTGGATCAGGCCTCTTTCCCTTCCTCCTTTATCCAGTCCACTGCTAGAGGTAAAGGATATGGAAAAGAAGAGGCACTAATCCACTGTCAGGCCATATTTGACCAGAGTCAGGCCATATTTGACCAGAATAAAAGCTGTGGCCATATTTGACCAGAATAAAAGCTGTGCCACCTCAATCTCAGGTCCCAATCCCATGTCCTTGTCTGTGCCTACCGGCCACCCTGTGCTGGTGGGCTGCGCTCCCCAGGAGGGTGCCATGGCAGAAGTACCCAGGCTGAGAATGGGGCTGCAGAGGGAGGAGCATCGTAGGGAGGGTGACAAAGGTAGGAAGGGTTTGGGGTGTCTTAGCAAAGATGTAGTTCTGGTGTTTTCTATGCTGAGCTCAAATTTGGCCCTTAACCTTGGACCTTTCTTCTTACCTCCTCCCTTCATCTCTTCCCTCTGTCCATGAGACCCAAAATCCTGAACATGCCAAATGGAGTGCTTATTCCTCCAAGGATGGCCTCACTTGTTCATCAGAGATCAGAGAGAGAGAGAAAGGGGCCAGTCTGAATTTGAATCAAAATATTTTCTAAGAAATCAATGATCTTGCTCTCAAGTGCATAACAGTAGCCAACTCAGGCCAATAAAGGATTGCCCAGTTGAGAATGCTGGCCACTGCTTTCATGATTCGTCAGGTTACGGGGACCCTTTCGGTTTCTGTAGATGTCATTTAGATACTTGATGTGTCCCACAGGGGAATTCTCCAAAAAAGAGATCTCCCAGCACTAAGCTTTTTAGTCCGTTGTTTGGTACTTTTTAAGAAGAAAATGTGGGCTAAGTAAAAGTAAGGTCAGTCAACCCAACATTTTTTGAATGACCGGAAATCCTAAAGACTGCTGTCCCAATGAAACAGGTATGTATTGGTACCAAGGGCTCAGAAATGTCCCAGTGGCCTCAAAGCCACCTAGGCAAGACCTGACAACCTGTTTCCCCCAGAGGGCCCGCCACCTCCAAGGTGACAGGAAGACCCCCCACTCCTTTCCCAGGGTAGCCAGAATCCCTTCCACCTCCACAATTAGCTGTAGCCTCAGGACAAACAAGCCAGTGCTTTTGCAACCCTGAGCTTTGGGAGACAAGCTCCGCCACTATTGTCACTTCTGAGAGGGCTTTGCATGCCTTCAGCCTGAGTCCTCCCCTCTTCTCCCCAGTGGTGGTGACGGCTGGGCTGGCAGGCGGGGAAGGAGGAAATCCTGCAGGGCTCGGAGAACAGCCTAATGCTGCAGAGGCTTAAGTGGCCGTTTTCCTTGAGATTAGGGTTTCACTTACACAGAGCGCCTGAAAAACACTGCGCTTTTGGAAGGATTAGAGCTGACAATTCAGTGCTCTCAGAGAACAAAATAAAGCCAGAGAGGAACTGGGAGGCCTGGAGTATCAGAAGACTGTGCAAACAGGCTTAACCTCTGCCCACCCAGCATGAGGGTCTCTCATGCTCTGAGCCCATCTTTGAGCCTGGGCCCAACCTCTTGAGTGCCAGCACCTGCCCAACTCCAATCTTCATTTGTGATTTGCTCATGGAGCCAGAGAAGGCAACACAGGGACGTTGCCTTCTGGGAAGAGGACTGGGAAGTTGCCAACTGGGAAGAAGACTGGAAATGTCTTCCCCTCTCTCTGAGCCTCAGTTTCCTCCTCCATAAAACAAGGGAGTCGGACTAGAAGATAGCCAAGTTCCTTCTCAGCCCTTTGAAAATGTGATTCTCCCCAACACTCCCTAGTGTTATCCTAGGATGCTGAAGCTGCATTTCCATCCATGGTCCAGTTGAATTAGAAGGAAACCACCTCTTGTGAGGCCCTGAGCCAACAGGCTACACAGCCCAGAGGAGGGCGGGGTGCTGGGAGAAGGGATGGAAACAGCATGACTGGTTGTGTCCGGCCGGTTGGCTGTCAAGGTGTAGACCTCACTAAGCCCCTGCAGATCTGGGTAACATCCCTGCCTAGGACACACCAGGGATTCAAGGTGTCAGTGGGAGCTGAGATCAGCGGGCAGAGCAGCCACCCTGAGTTGCAGGCACAGCCCCCTCTGCTGGAACCTGGAGCAGGCAAGCCTTAGGTGGGGTATGGGGCTGAGGCAGAGCCTGGGGCTGTGGGCCGTCCCATAGTCCCTTCTGCCCTAGAGGACAAGTCAAATCCTGAGAGGATTTGGAAGCTTGGGAAATAAGAAATGAAAGGAAATATGTAGATAGTTATTTTCCTCTCCTTTTAAAACATCTTGTGTGGATTTAAAGTTTGTTACTTTAGTGTAATAGACATAAGTTGAATTGGTCAAAGGTGTTCATAATTGTTATAGTAAATACCAATTATGCATTGATATATTTAGGCAGCAATTACAAATGTAATAACTGTGTATTCTTGTAAGTATTATAAATGCCTATGTCAAATGCAGGCACAGACTGCCAGCCTTGAAGAAATCTAATGTCTTCATTTTCGCTACCTTATGAGAAGCAGACGGAAATTGAGGATAGGGCAGTAAAACAAGAGTTATGTTTTCTGGCCTTAGGGTCCTCCACAGTGTCAAGTGGGTAGCAAAAGTGCTCATTTTCAGAGAAAGATGCTGAGGAAAAGCATCTCTGAACTCCTCAATAGAACTTTTGCTGTATAAATCTATGTCTAATAAGTCTCATCTGAGCCATGATGAGCAGCAGTTTCTGCTTCTTTCGTGGCTTCCTTTTTATTTCCTTGATCTTCTGAATGCTGACATTTTCCTTGACTTGAGATAAAACTCCCTGCTACTTCACATGTTATTTTGCTGTGCTTTGTATCATCCTGTTTATTGATACAATTCAAGTAGTTGCAAACAAATCAGTGTCTTATGCCAAAGAACAGGGCTCTTTCGCTTTTTATAAACCGTGCTTATTAATCTTTAAGCCATATTTTTTGAGAATATGATAAAAGTCATGTACCATCTACACAGAAAGATACAGATATATAATGTCCATAACATTTTATGTATAGATTTATATAGACCCCTTGAAGTGATCTATGGGTTCTTGAGGGATCAGTTAACCCCAATTTAAAACCCACACTGTAAGAAAGTGGAAGAAACTGAAACACATAAGAAACAAGAAGTGACAAGATGTTCTGTTATAGGAAGGATTCACTTAGCACGATCCCATATTACTTTCCTGGACCAAACACCTATTTATTTTCTGGGTCTGCACTATTTGAGAATAATATCATTCCAGGATCAATTCCCAAGTATACAGCCTGTTCTGTAATCCAGTTTCTGCCATCTACTAGCAGTGAAATCTCAGACGTAATATTTGGCCCCTCTGAGTTTATTTCTCATCTATAGAATGGGGATTAAAGGCCGGGCGTGGTGGCTCACCCTGTTATCCCAGCACTTTGGAAGGCCAAGGCGGATGCATCACCTCAGGTCAGAAGTTCGAGACCAGCCTGGTCAACATGGCAAAACCCCGTCTCTACTAAAAAATACAAAAGTTAGCTGGCTGCAGTGACAGGCGCTTGTAATCCCAGCTACTCGTGAGGCTGAGGCAGGAGAATCACTTGAACCTGGGAGGCAGAGGTTGCAGTGAGCAGAGATTGCACCACTGCACTCCAGCCTGGGAGACAGAGCAAGACTCTGTCTCAAAAAAAAAAAAAAAAAGGGGGTTTAAAAACATATCAATGGCTGGGCCCAGTGGCTCACGCCTATAATCCCAGCACTTTGGGGGGCTGAGACAGGCAGAGCACCTGAGGTCAGGAGTTGGAGACCAGCCTGGCCAACATAGTGAAACCCCATCTCTACTAAAAAATACAAAAATTAGCCAGGTGTGGTGACAGGTGCCTGTAATCCCTGCTACTTGGGAGGCTGAGGCAGGATAATCACTTGAACCCAGGAAGCGGAGGTTGCAGTGAGCCGAGATCGTGCCACTGCTCTCCAGCCTGGGTGACGAGAGCGAGACTCCATCCCAATAAAAATAAAAACATCAACATCATAGGGTTTATATGAAGATTAAATGAGATAATACATCATATAAAATGTTAAGGACACTGCCCAGCATATAGAAGGTGCTCAATGAATGCTAGGTAGTCCTGGTGCAAGTAGAAACACAGCTCTGACCTTGAATCTTAGACCTGATGGTGAAAGTGGCACAAATTACCTGATGACTACAATTTTTCAGCTTTCTTAATAAAGTCTTTCACTTTGCTTTTCTCTGTACTTGTAAGAGGAGCTGCACTTAGATTCTCCAAAACAGTTGATTTGATCTGGCCCATTTGGTAAGGAATGTCTGACGAAAGTGCACTGTCTGATGCAGTTGTAGTGATTGCTGTAGAAATTGGCTTTAGAATCTTCAGGGACTTCTGCAGTTGAACTGAGAAGACATCCTCATCAAGTACAGTGCTTTGAACACTTCTGGGGACTTTAAGATTCTCCACTATCACTGTTTCTTGAAGACCCTCTTTGTTTTTCAGAAAACTCTCGCAGGAGATTAATACTCCACCCCATGGAGTTTTATTATAGACTTTTGGCATTGGGATTTTATTCTCTGAGTCCTTTTTATCCACAGCCATGACGATATGAGACTTTGTTTGTCAGATGACTTCTTTTCCTTTTCTTTGGCTCTTTTGGGGAGTATCTGGCTTCATGTTATTAAAAGGCAGTGTGGTATAAACATGGCTTCAAATTTTGGCTGTATCATTTACTAGCTGTGTAGTCATGGGAAAACTGTGATGCATTTTTGTGCCTTCATTGTCTCACCCTTGAAACAAGGAAGTTACCTCATCATCTGGAAGGCTCTTCATCTTTAAAAACTTTGTAACCTTGGCCAGGTGCGGTGGCTTACGCCTGTAATCCCAGCACTTTGGGAGGCCAAGGCACGCAGATCAGTTGAGGTCAGGAGTTTGAGACCAGCCTGGCCAACATGGTGAAACCCTGTCTCTACTAAAAATACAAAAATTAGACGGGCATGGTGGCACACACCTATAGTCTCAGCTACAGGCTGAGGCATGAGAATCACTTGAACTCAGGAGGCGGAGGTTGCAGTGAGCCAAGACCGCACCACCGCACTCCAGCCTAGGCGACAGAGCAAGACTTCATCTCAAAAACGAAAAACAAAAAACAACTTTGTAACCTTGGAAAGCAAGCATCCAACATGAAATGCCCATCTTCTTGTAATAATATGTGGGGTTTTGTCATTTGTAATTTCTGATGCTGTTTTTATGTTACTGGCCATTGTCAGTGAGCAACAAAAATCCTCTACTGCTTTCTGTTGGGTGGCACATATTTTATAACGGATGTATTCTGCCACATAGCTGTTTTCTCCTTTTTCTGTGCTTTTGCTTGTTTGTATAAAGGAGGTGGCTGTGCTGTTGTACAGTTTTAGAGTCTGTCTGCACTCCTATTTTTCCATCCATCTATAGTACAGCAAGGCCCAATGCTCTGTCGATTCTTGCTTGAACAGATTCCATTACCCATTCATATTCTTTCACTAAAAGAGGCTTGCTCAAAGAATGCTGCTGGGCAAATGGTATGACAGTCTTAGTAATTTGAAAACTTCTTGCAGTATGTGTTTTCCATTATTGACAATGGTGTTCCAGAAGAATATATGGCTCTGACAAGAGTTTGGTCAATTTTTTCTGCTCCTTAGGTGTCACCTGTGTGCTAATGAAGCAATTGAGAGTGCTTTGTATGCAGTGGGCAGCACCTTTGTTGGCTCAGGGGTCCTGAACAGGGTACCCCTTTGTGGAGATACTGGTGTTATAGACTCCGCAGCAGCAGGTGCACAGCTGTATGCAGAACACGAGGAAGCTTGCCTGCTTTTTCCTTGTCTTGGGACTCTTCTTTCACATTTTAAAAATTTCTACATGGCACTGCCCAGCTTCAGTTTTCTAAATAGAATTTGGCAATGTGCCTTTCAATCAACTGTTCAGTGGGTGACTTTCAGCATGCAAAAGTTCCTACCTGAGGGAAGTTGCCATTTTGCAAGAGAGAAAGCCAGTAGAAATAAAACTTTCCAATAGGACTGCATCCAAGTTAGCTGGAAACATCTTTCTAGTCATCCAGCCTTTCTTCCTTCCTCCTGAAGTGAGGTAGGAGATTCTGTGACAAAACCTTAGATTATAAGGAATTCATGGTGACAGGTTGTGGGAATCATGCAACTGAAAACCAGAATTCAGATGCATTTAAATTCCTGTTTATTAAGAAAGAGGCACACCCCTTTTCCTGCTGCTTTGCAGACTTTATGATGACAGGGAAGGAGGAATTAGGTTTCTATATCTGTTCAGCTTCAAAACTTCTGCATCTTCCCTAACTCAATCCTGTCCTGGGCCTTTCTTTTTTTTTGACCAATAAATGCCATATTATTAATCTCTCTAGGAATTGATTTTGATGTTGCTGTCATTGTCTACTTCAGGTCCACTCCACTGAGAGACAGTCAGGAGGAGTGTAGCTTTCATTGACAAGAGAAGTCAATAAAAGAAAACCCACATCAAAGCAAACACAAATCCTTTCTTCTGTCTCTCTAGGAGTCAAAAGTGATCTCTCATTTGGCAGTTCTACTCTGCTTGTTCTCGAGTTTTAGGAAATGGAAGATATTGGCTATATTAGACAGGTATAGAGGAAAGTCATTCTATTGCATAATAAAGTCACAATATATGAGTCCCTCACTGTAAACCTCTTATCAGCCTATAAAAAAATCATCATCTATTGTTTAAATTGTTTTTTAAAGAAAAAGCATATTCTAATATTTACATTTTATCCCAGCCTTTACTTCTTTAATGAGACCAATATACATGAAACAATAAAAAAAATTATAACCCATCAAGAATTGGCTGTTAAGTGCAATAGATTGATGGAGGATTAATCAACAAGTGTTTATTGAGCATCTACCATGTTCCCAACTATGCAGGATAAAGCAGAAGGCAGGGTCCTGCCCTCAGGTTGCTTATGATCTGTTTGAAGAAGCAAGCTATGATATGAAACATCAGGGCTGATATATTATGAAATATAATGGCATGGTAAACCATGCAGCACAGATGCTGTGGAAGTTTAGAAGAGAGAAACTTCCCTGATGGGTAGAATGGTAGGGATTTTAAGGCTTCAGTGGGGAAGGAGAGGAAAACCGTAAGGAAGAAGAAAAGGTCATGGCAAAAGCATAGGGGGTTCACATCACACAAGCCACTGAAAACAGTCAAACTAAACCAGGAGAGGTGAGAATCTTAAGTTGGGTGGAGAGAGTACCTTAGCAGCTTTAAAAGCCACAGAGTTTCATTTCAAACTCTAGACTACAGGGAATCAGTAATAGTTTTTACAAGGGAAGTGGTGTGATGAAAGCAAAGTTTGATGAGGACTAGCCAAGCAGCCACATTTAGGACAGACAGGAGGGGAAGAATGTGGAGTCAGGGAATGCCAGCAAAAATATTCTGTGGCAAAAAGAAGGTGCTTAAAAGCTGAGCTAGGAAGGTAGTGGAAGAAATGGAAATTGAGCAGATGTAACAGACATTGCCAAGGAGAATTGACAATACTTGGTGACTGACTTCAGCTAGAATGGGAGGAAGAAGGCTAGGTCAAAAAGGACTCCAAAGTTTTTGGTCTTATGATCTTCAAGATCATAAGAACCGACAGAGGGAAGATGAATCTGTCTTTATTCCAGTTAGGTTTGAGGTGACAGAGGGACAGCTAAGGAAAATGTTCAGCAGGGTGCTAGAAATGCAAAAACCTGAGCTGTAGCTCTGTATAGCTAGGGAAGGATGAATCACTCAGATGTGTCAAGGTAGGGGTGAGGAAACTCATACAGCTCTGGAATGCAGGGAGGTGAGGCCATCTTCAAAGGGAGAGTAGCAAAGAGAGAGAGAGAGATGCTTTGGAATAGCCATTGGGAGAATAATGACTACGGCCCAGCTGATGAAAAGAAAGTGAACGGGCCCAGGTATGCATAGTTCTGTTACTTTCTCCAGCCATGCCTTGCCTTCCCAAGGATAGACAGAGGCATTAGAGTAGTAGAGTGGCATTGGCTAGTGAGGAGGATAAGGGGAATCTGGAGGGGTTAAGGGGGTTCCAGGAGGTCCAGGAGAGGATAAAGAGGTTATGGCAGAGGGGAGAAAGCAAATTATTATTAGAGATCAATGCATGCTAAATTGCAAAGGGAGGTGGTGACCCCTTCATAGCAATGGAGGGTGCAGGCAAGGAAGGGAGCCCAGTCATGTGCAGCTGTGTCCCAGAGGACATGTCTGTGGACCAGGGGTAGCACCCTCATCTTGACTCGCTTTGTCTCCCACCCTCCAGGCTTTAGCTGATAGAGCCCTCCAGGGACAGAAGTCCAGCAGCTGGTGGGGGAGCAGATTTTGCTCATTGGAACTTTATCTGGTCCACTTGCACTGTTGGCTCAAAGCTCCTGATTCACTTCAGGGTGGTTTTCTATCATGTAAATACCATAAACACTAACAGCAAAATAGCCCACTGGCTGGCCCCTTGCTCTCCACACCTGCCAGGCCCAGCACCTGCAGCTCCACTTGGAGAGGACAAGGAATAGCCATCAGTCCCTGTAGGGGTGATGGTAGGGTGTCCTTCAAGCCTGAAGGAAAGATGGGGTGTTAGGGAGAGGAAAGATAAGCAAGATGATAGAGATCCATTTGGCTGCTGGAGATACCACAGCTGAATATCTTGCTGAGAAGGAGGAGTAAAACCAGGTCATCTCCCTCCCATCTCCATCTGGGTTTGGAATGCACAGAGACACAGGCAAAGGCAGATACACACACACACACACACACACACACACACACAAATACACAGAGACACAAAGAGCTACACAAAACAGATGCATACACACAGCTGATCATAGACATTTAGCTTAGACACATGCAAAGGCACACTCAGACGGCGCATTCAGGTGCACAGCGGCACACGTACCCCTGCACGTCTGCACAGAGCTCTTTCCTCTCCAAGAGTGTCCTCTCCGTGCAGTACCCTGGTGTGAGTAGAGGAAGGCCCCTTTCTTCCAGGCCTCACCCCTTCCCCTTTGTGTTTTTCCAGGTCGTGACATGGCGAGCACCACTCTGCCTGGTTACCCCCCTCACGTGCCCCCCACTGGCCAGGGAAGCTACCCCACCTCCACCCTGGCAGGAATGGTGCCTGGTAGGTGACAATGTTGCAGCTGCCTAATCTAGATGGGGGGAACTAAATTGTGGGTGAGCTGCTGAATGGTCTGTAGTCTGAGGCTGGGGTGGGGGAGACCCAACGTCCCCTCCCTGCAAACCACTGCTATTCTGTCCCTCTCTCTCCTTAGAGGCTGCAGTTGGTCCCTCATCCTCCCTCATGAGCAAGCCGGGGAGGAAGCTTGCAGAAGTGCCCCCTTGTGTGCAACCCACTGTATGTCATGGCCCCTCCACAGCGCCCACACACCCAAGTCTGTGCCCGAGGAACACTCAGCCTCAGCTCCACCCTCAGTGCCCAGCCCACCCCAGCCAGCTGACACTGCTTGGAAGAGCCTGCCCTGGTTTCCATGGAAACTTGGAGCCAAGAACCATTTCCAGGGGCATGTCAGTCACTCAGACAAAGCCACCCTGGTCCACACCAAGACACAAGCGAAGACCAATGTTGAGAACCAACCCCAACCCCAACCCAGAGAGAGGAGGAAGCTAGTCCCTAAGAGGAATGGAGGTTAGGCTGTGGCGGGAACCAGGGAGACTCGCTGCAGTGAGACAGGCTAGAACACCCCTATACCTCTTCAGAGGCACCCAGCCTTCCATTGCTCCCCTGGGGCTCTGACCCATCCCTGATCAGAGGAGTTGGGTTTGGGTTGTTTGGATCAGAGAGGCAGAGGCTGTATTTAAGGTCTGGTGACTGCAGCTGGAAGTTGTACTATACCTAACCCCTAACCCCAGATTGGGAGCAGGGGCTTGAAGCCAAAGAGAGCTGAAGTTCCTATGTGCACAAACACCAAAACACTCTTGTCTTAAGGAGGGTTAGACTCACTCAGCCAGCAACTCACTCCCTCTGGCCGCCCTCTATATGGCCTTTCCCTGAAGTTCAACTCTCATTGGTATGGGGAATGGGGAGGATAGAAGAGAGTGGTTGGCCCCATCCATCCAGCGACATTTAGGGATAACTCTGGGTAAGCAGAGCTTGGGGTGGGGGCAGCAGCAAAGAGGGAGATTGCTGCTGGGTCTTATGGACTAGGGGCTGAAGGGAGTTAGAGGTGTGGGTAAAGGGATTCCTGCCCAGATTTAGGGGAAGGGAAGTAGAAGCCTTGTTGGGAGGCAAGGAGATTTTAGGGAGAAGCTCCCAGCAGTGAGCAGGTGGGGGCTGGAGGAGGTTTTAAAGAGGTGGGGTGAGGGAAGAGTGGGGAGGTGGGGGCAGGGAGTCTGCAGGGAGGTGGGGAAGAGGGGAGCAGCAGAGAGCTCGTGGTGGCGAGGAGGGAGTCGTTAAACAGAATCTAGTGCTGATGAGGAAATTACACTTGTTTCATTAGCGATGGGGAAGGAGATAGCTCAGTTCCTCTTGGTCACAGTTGAGCTCAGAAGCTCATTATCCTGCTGCACGCATGCTTTCCCTCCTCGTCAATAAACAGGCTTTCCAGTGGCTGCATCCCCCACCCCCACCTCAGCTCCCTCTTGAGAGGGGCCCCTTCTCCTCTACTTAACCCGCGGTTAGGGATCACTGTAAACAGTCTGGGGTCATCACACAGGAGAAAGGGCGAGGGGGAAACCTGGAGGCCTGGCCTTTCTCCCGCAGAGGGAGGGAGGTAGCTTCCGACGGCTCCCAACCCACGGGCCCTCCGCTCACCGCTAGCGGACCAGCGGGCAGTCCACCTGCGCCGCCTCCATCCCCTGCCGCGTAGCCCACGCATCCAACCTCTTGAGGGAAAGGCGGGAGGGCGGTGTCTCCCAACAGAGCTCCCACCTCTTGTGTTGGCACCGCTCATTGATGCCATTCTTAGGACTTTCTGGGAGAAAAGTGTCCGGAAGGCCTTTCTTCGCCACCGCCCCCCACCCCCATTTCCACCCATTAGGAGCCATGCCTCCTAGAACCGGAGTGGCCTCTATAAAGGCTCTGGCCCCTAGCGCGACAGGGTGGACGCGCCCCAATACAAACCCTTCGTGGGTGGCCGCGAGCGCCTCCGCTGGGAAGCCCTGGGCGGGCACTGGCCCACAGGTCCCGCCCGTGGGTGTGCGAGGGCGTCGGTGCCTCCCGCCTCCCCGGGCTCTCCCCACGCGGACGCGGTGATCGCCCCACCTCCGCCCGGCCCGCCCGCCACGGCCATTACCCTGCCCGCGACACCTGCGCCTGAGACCCGGAGGGAGGAGCGGGCGGAGAAGCCACCGGCCGGACTCGTGGGGTCCTCCCCGGCGTGCGGGCGTCTGATCCCCACTCCCCGACCCTCCCGCAGGGAGCGAGTTCTCCGGCAACCCGTACAGCCACCCCCAGTACACGGCCTACAACGAGGCTTGGAGATTCAGCAACCCCGCCTTACTAAGTGAGTACGCCACCTGGCTGGCCGGCGGCTTAGCGCGGCCGCGCGGCTTCTGGGCAGGGTCCCACTCCCGGCGAGCCGACCTCTGGAGACCCGGCCGGGCCAGGGGGACAGGCTTGTTAGTGCAGCACTGAGGCCCGGGGACCCCTCGAGGACGCCCGCACCTCCTGCCCTCCCGTGTCCTCCCTGGTCGCTCGGAGGCTCTGCGCCGCCCTCGCCCTCGGATCCCCTGGAGGGTGCGCAGCCGGGCGTCACCGGATCGGGTCCCTCTCATGCCCCGTGAACGTAACTATTCTCCGGGGCAACTGGCTCCACTGCCCAGCCAAGGTCTCCCAGTCCGGATCCCGCTGGACCCCAGCCAGGGGAGGTCTTTTCTTTGCTTTTCTTTCCTTTTTTGTTCTCCTGTTTGTCCTCTCACCCAGCCCATTCTTCTCCTGTGTTAACTTCCAGGTTCCCCTTATTATTATAGTGCCGCCCCCCGGGGCTCCGCCCCTGCCGCTGCTGCCGCTGCCTATGACCGCCACTAGTTACCGCGGGGACCACATCAAGCTTCAGGCCGACAGCTTCGGCCTCCACATCGTCCCCGTCTGACCCCACCCCGGAGGGAGGGAGGACCGACGCGACGCGATGCCTCCCGGCCACCGCCCCAGCCTCCTCACCCCATCCCAGGACCCCCGCAACCCTTCACATCACCCCCTCGAAGGTCGGACAGGACGGGTGGAGCCGCGGGCGGGACCCTCAGGCCCGGGCCCGCCGCCCCCAGCCCCGCCCGCCGCACCTCCCCGCCTGCCTGGACTGCGCGGCGCCGCGAGGGGTACTCGGCCCAGCTCGTCCCGGCCTCCACCGAGCCAGCCCCGAAGCCCGCCAGCCACCCCACTGGACTCGGGCGCGACCTGGTGGCGCGCGCCAGATGTTTCTGTGACACACAATCAGCGCGGACCGCAGCGCGGCCCAGCCCCGGGCACCCGCCTCGGACGCTCGGGCGCCGGGAGGCTTCGCTGGACGGGCTGGGCCAAGGAGATTAAGAAGAAAACGACTTTTGCAGAAGAAGGAAGAGCCCGCTGCCGAATCCCTGGGAAAAATTCTTTTCCCCGGTGCCAGCCGGACTGCCCTCGCCTTCCGGGTGTGCCCTGTCGCAGAAGGTGGAATGGGGGCGTGGGGGTCCGGCTCTAGGAACGGGCTTTGGGGTGTCAGGTCTTTCCAAGGTTGGGACCCAAGGAGCTGGGGGCCCAGCAGCCCGCACCGACCGAGCTGGACTCTCGGCTCTTCACTGCTCCGCCTGGCCTGCCTAGTTCCCCAGGGCCCGGCACCTCCTGCTGCGAGACCCGGCTCTCAGACCTGCCTTGCCCCTACCTCAGCGTCTCTTCCACCTGCTGGCCTCCCAGTTTCCCCTCCTGCCCGTCCTTCGCCCGTCCCTCGACGCCCTGCATCCTCCTCCCTGACTCGCAGCCCCATCGGACGCTCTCCCGGGACCTCCGCAGGACCAGTTTCCATAGGCTGCGGACTGGGGTCTTCCTCCAGCAGTTACTTGATGCCCCCTCCCCCGACACAGACTCTCAATCTGCCGGTGGTAAGAACCGGTTCTGAGCTGGCGTCTGAGCTGCTGCGGGGTGGAAGTGGGGGGCTGCCCACTCCACTCCTCCCACCTCCTCCCAGCCTCCTCCTCCGGCAGGAACTGAACAGAACCACAAAAAGTCTACGTTTATTTAATATGATGGTCTTTGCAAAAAGGAACAAAACAACACAAAAGCCCACCAGGCTGCTGCTTTGTGGAAAGATGGTGTGTGTCGTGTGAAGGCGAAGCCCGGTGTACATAACCCCTCCCCCTCCGCCCCACCCTGCCCCGTAGAGTCCCTGTCGCCCGCCGGCCCTGCCTGTAGATACGCCCCGCTGTCTGTGCTGTGAGAGTCGCCGCTCGCTGGGGGGGAGGGGGGACACAGCTACACGCCCATTAAAGCACAGCACGTCCTGGGGGAGGGGGGCATTTTTTATGTTACAAAAAAAATTACGAAAGAAAAGAAATCTCTATGCAAAATGACGAACATGGTCCTGTGGACTCCTCTGGCCTGTTTTGTTGGCTCTTTCTCTGTAATTCCGTGTTTTCGCTTTTTCCTCCCTGCCCCTCTCTCCCTCTGCCCCTCTCTCCTCTCCGCTTCTCTCCCGCTCTGTCTCTGTCTCTCTCCGTCTCTGTCGCTCTTGTCTGTCTGTCTCTGCTCTTTCCTCGGCCTCTCTCCCCAGACCTGGCCCGGCCGCCCTGTCTCCGCAGGCTAGATCCGAGGTAGCCGCTCCAGCCCCCGGGCTCGCCCCCTCGCGGCCGTGCCCCGCGCGCCCCGGGCGGCCGAAGGCCGGGCCGCCCCGCCCCGCCCCGTAGTTGCTCTTTCGGTAGTGGCGATGCGCCCTGCATGTCTCCTCACCCGTGGATCGTGACGACTCGAAATAACAGAAACAAAGTCAATAAAAGTGAAAATAAATAAAAATCCTTGAACAAATCCGAAAAGGCTTGGAGTCCTCGCCCAGATCTCTCTCCCCTGCGAGGCTTTTTTATTTGAAAAGGAAAAAGAGAAAAGAGAATCGTTTAAGGGAACCCGGCGTCCAGCCAGGCTCCAGTGGCCCGAACGGGGCGGCGAGGGCGCCGAGGTCCGGCCCATCCCAGTCCTGTGGGGCTGGCGGGGCAGAGGCCGCGGACTCAGGCCCAGGCCTAACCTGCTAAAGGTCCCCGGACGGTTCTGGTCTCCTCGGCCACTTTCAGCGCGTCGGTTCGTTTTGATTCTTTTTCTTTTGTGCACATAAGAAACAAATAATAATAATAATAAATAAAGAATAAAATTTTGTATGTCACTCCCCATGGCTCCAAGTTTGTCTCTCCCTGTCTCTGAGATGGGCCTCCCCTCCATTGGTCGATCCCCAAAAGCCCCTTCAATGATCCTCCCAACTACACTCCCACTGCGACCTCCAACTCCTTTGCCGAGACCCCCTTGGCGGCAGCTGAACCACGGCGAAGGCCGAGACTAGCCTGCCCTTTAGTAGCCACCCTCCCGCATGCAACCCGGTCCTGGGGACAGGAAGTTCTTACTCTCCGAAACTTCAGAATAACTCCGAGTTAGGCGCCTATACTAGACCAACTCTGTGGTCCTACCAGTACACCCGCACCCAGATTTAGGGTGCTGGCTCTCAGAACCCGACGTCTGAGGCCTTCTCCACGTGGGTGGAGGGGTGGTCGTCTGTCCTATCTCCTCCCTCGGTTCCCCATCCGGTGCAGTTGCGCGTGGGCGCAGAAGCAATTTTATCCCCGGAATCTGCAATGAAACGCGAAGACCGCAGACGCTTGCCGCAAGTTTCCTCGCTCTGCGTTTACTTCTGGGCCCGAAGAATGCCCCGCAGAGGCCCTGGGAGCGGGTTCATGGGACTTCACGCGCCTCCAGTGTCTTGCGGAGCCCCGGGCCCCAGCAAGCAGCGGCTGAAATTGCTGCGCCTTGTGCTGTGGTCTGGGTATGTCCCGGAGAGGGCGCGCAGGCGCCTTTGTCTGTCGCGGGGTGGTCGGCGGCTTCCTGCATATGTATGGCTTTCTGTTCATCTATGTGTTCGTCTATATGTCTCTGGATGGGTCTGGGGGTGTGGTAGTAGGATAATTGTTTTTTTAGCCATCCTTGCTGTTCTTGGGTCCAGGTGTCCAGTGAAAGATCTGTATGTCTCCACCTCTCTGTTCTCTGTTTGGGAGGGGTTGCAGGGGGAAGGGGGATGTGGTGACTGTCCAGGATTGTTCTGCTGCATCAGAGATACTTGGGAGGGTCTCCTTTCCATCCCTTCAGCAGCTTCCCTGCTCTGGCCCTCCCACACTCTTGCCAACACAAAGGGCCCAGCTTCCACCTGGAAACTTTCCTTCTGTGCCCCGGGACACCTTCCCAGCCCAGCTTCTATCACAGCTTCCTCCCACTTGAAAGGCTCTTGAATCTCTGAGCTGCCAGGGATACAAGCAGGACATTGGGGCAGACTAAGAAGTGACCTTCCCCTTTGGCTTGGGACAGTGTCTCCTAGACACCTCCTTCCCATCAGAATCCCAGAGACCTTTCTTTCAAGCCAATCTGCCCAGGCTCACCCATATCATGGCACCTCTAGGGGATGTACAGGACCCCCAACAAATCAGCAAACCCTCAATCAAATCCATTCCTTTCCCCCTCCCTCTGCACCTGTGTCTCCTCCCTATTCTTCATCTTAGCAAATGGCAGTTGCACCCTTCACCCTGCCTGGTGTTTGCTGTCTTGACCACCAGCCTCCTAGAAGAGTGGCCTTCAAACTTCTCTGGTCATACACCCTCTCAGCCAAAAGAATTCTGAATGTGTGCTCCCAATATAAGTATATTTACTGATTTACAAATTCCATAAATATACTACTGGACTAACATATTATGAATCGTGTAAAAGATAAAATATTAAAAGAATGAGTTTGGAATATGTAAAAATAGAAGTTCTAATGTTCTCATACCCGAATGGATTATCTTGCACTCCCTGGAAGATGTGCACCCCACTTTGGAGATCCTGGTCATAACCCACGAAAACCCAGCATGACAGAACTCCTGACTATTGCCTGGTGCCCAGCGAGTACGTTTCTGGAAGTTGCCAGGGCACTGGCTTGGGCCAGGGCAGCCCAGTGAACACTGCCCTCATCATATATAGCAGGTATCAGACCCCCAGTGCCTGGCTTTGCCTCCAGGTCCACCCCAGACAGGGAGCCTTGCCCTGCCCACTCCATCAATTTGGGAGCCACGGCCTCTTAATGTGGGTCTCACTGGAACCTCTTCTGTTCTATTTCTGGTATCTCTCAGACTGAACTGGACAGCATACATTCCACTGTTTACAGTAAGCACCTCTGCCCAGAAGCTTCATATGGTGTCCCTCCTAGAATACTGATTTCAGCTTGGAATCAGCCTGAGGGCCCCAAAACATGATCTATCATCCTTGGCCAGTTGCAGCCCCACTCACCCACCCCAGACACAAAGAAGGCCTGTTCTCCTGCTTCAGTTTATTTTCTCCAGAAGTCATTTTGACTCTGCTGGCTCTGTCCCCATCCTACCCCTAGAGTTCCCAGCTGAGGCACACCAAGTATGACAGTTAGAAACAGATGAAGAGAAGTGTCCTGGGTTGAGGGAAGAGCAGGAGCAAAGACAGGGAGTCATGAAAATACACCAGATACAATGTGGCTGGAGTATCAGGTGCCGGGGGAGGGGTGGGGGTGGAGGGAGGTGGCAGGAGATGAAGCTACAAAGGTAATCAGAACACTGTTGTGGGCATTCCAAAATGTTACCTGTCACACACACAGCTCCTTTAAGGAAGCTGCCCTACCCACAGCTACTTCCTGCCCATGTAGATAATGTATTTGTACCAGCGACTCTGTTACTGGTACAGAATTGGACCGGAACACAAATCCACGCTGAACCAATCAATCCTCCTCTTTTGTAAAACAAAACTAGGAAGTATGGAAAGAAAGAGGCCATTAACCATGAAAAGAAAAGCCCAAAGGCGGCCCTGAGGGCATCCTCTAGTCCTCCTCACCTCAGTAAAGGATAGCTCCATTTGTATCCCTCAAGCCCAAAAACCCACATCTTCCCTGACTCCTCCTGTCTTTTGCATCCCACGTTTGATTCATCAGCAAAACCAGACAATTCTACCTTTAAAATCTATCCAGAGCATGACCTCTTCCAACTACCTGTACTGGACTATCCAGGATCAAGCCACTGTGGTCCTTCACCTGAGCTTGCAAACAGAAAGTTCTAATTGGCCTTCCTGCTTCCATCTTTGCTTCCCTCCAGCAGCCAGAATGGTCCCCCAAAATGTACGGCAATTCATGTCCCTCCTCTGCCCAGAAACCTTCGGTGGCTCCCCATCTCTCTCAGCGTCAAAGTCAAAATCCCTCCCCATCCCCACCACCACCTTAACTCACCTCCCATCACCTCCCTCGGCTACTGTGCTCTCTGAGCCTGATGGTAGGAGCCCTCAATCATGTGAAGAGGAGGATGACCCACAGAGAGAGTAGCTGAGTCGCTGATGAGGAGGACTGAGAGGGCAGATGTTCCTGCCTCTCCTGCAGTGCAGAGGATTGAGACTCAAACTGCACTGAACGCCTCAAATAACTCCCACCATTCCTTGGGGTGACTCTCTGTTCCTTACAACCCAAAGCACCTCCCACAGTCCCCGTGGGGTGCATCAAGAGTGCATCCCTCCTTCCATTGGGTAGCTGCCCCTCTACCATCCTGTGTAGTTCTCGTGGGACTGTCAATCACAGTGCCTCATCAGCTCCTACCACATATTTGGGCTTGTGATGCTCCTCTGGCCAATGAGGACCCCATGTCCCTGGCCACAGCACAGAGATAAAAAGTTTGAAACAATGGGAGTTCTCTCAGGAGCATTGTTATGGAGTCTTGGAAGAGAGGAGGGGTTTTTGGCCTGTGAGCTGCAATGATGAGGGCTTGGGACTCCACGTGGAGAATGTCTGCCCAAGGGTGAAGTCATGCTCAGAGTCAAGCAGAGACCAGCAGATCTGAGAGGTAGAGGAAAAACAAAAAAACAAAAAAAAAACCTCTAGTACTATCATTCAAACCTCTCTAGCCAGCTAGGCCCGAAGCAAGCCCCATTTTTGGATTTCCAGGATCAAAATTCAATACCTTCTCCTTGTTTTGGCTTAAGCAAATTTGTTGGGTCTGTCATTTGCAATCAAAAAAAGTTCTGATTTAAGCAGTTCTGGAAGACACACATGCTCTGTTAAGAGCTTTGGATTTTTTTTTTTTTTTCCCCTAGAGGCAACGAGAGCTATGGAAAGTTTTTGAGCAAGAGAGAATAGCTTAATAAGTCACATTTTTGGAAGAGTGCTCTACCCATAATGAAGAAGTGGAATACAAGGAGAGACAGTGGGTGCAGGGAGAACTGTATGAGACCACTACCATGGTCCAGGCAAGAGATAATGGAAATCTATGCTAATGATTAGATTAGCTCCTGAAGGAAACTGACAAGGAAGCATGACACGGTTTTATCTTTAAGTAAAAAAGAAAGACAAGTGCAGATCAGAAGACCTGCTGTATGAGAAAGAGAAAATAAGAATCTTTCTTGCATTTGCTTATATACACATAAACAAAGATAAAATGGTGTCTCTGAGCTGGGAACAATGTGGGGACAGGGCAAGTATAGTCATTTCTGTGACTATAATTTTTTAAAACCTAATTTCTGTGACTATAATTTTTTGAAAACAAATTTTGACTTCAATGAAAAATAAAATTTCAATTAAGAAAGGTAAAGAGACAACCAGGTCCTTGACACATATAAGCATAATGAATAAGCAAATTTGGCTTTTCTTGATGTTCTATGACTGAGGGAAAGGCCATTTGACTTGGAGAATAGCAGATACCTGGTGACCTCCAAGCTAGTGTTTTCTGAAGATGGAAGTGGGGGTGGCTAAAATGTAAGGATGTAGAAAGGGGCAGAGTGTAACTGATTCTTTTCAAATATTTGGAAAGGAGGAGAACAGGAGAGGGGCCTGGGGATGGTATGGTCTGTGAGCTCAAGAGAAGGTTCTTTTTGGCCAAGGGCTATGTGGACAAGCCCGTGGGTGAGGCAGAGGGTGGAAGGCAGGGATATGAAGAGAAGCTGTTCATGATGGACATGAGGGGCCTGAAAGAATGGGGTGGAGGCATGTGGGGAGGGGTGGAGAGGAACCAGAGAATTCTGCTTGGGAGAGGAAGGTCTTGAAGGGACAGGGTCCACTAGATTTGCTCAGAAAGATTGTAGGAGCCACAGCTGCTGTCTGCTGAGAGTGAGGGGAGCAGGACTGGATCCTGCCTGGAGAGGGTAGAGAATTTTGGAAGAATCTCTTCTGGGGATTCAGAAGGAAGTTGTGAGGGCAGCAGGAGCACATGACCAACAGCAGCAGGGAGAGCTCACACTGTGGGGAGGTCTTGGGCTCTGTCCTTCAAGACACAGAAGCCAGGCCCCCAAGATTACACTGCCCCCACTCCCAAACTCCATCCACATCTCCCTTCTCCAAGGGGCCTCCCTAGCGGACTGAACCCTGGCAGAACCTTGAGCCCATGCTCACAGTCTGATCTCTGTGACTGTTCATCCTCAAGTGCCCAGGCGTAGCCTCAGCTTCCTTATGTGGGAAAGCCACCACCTGCCCCCCAAGGAATTCCCAGCATGCAACCTAGAGGCAGAAGAAAAACCATGTGTGTATGGAGCATCTCCACACTGAGGGCAAAAGGGACCCACAAGAGAGTCACAAGGCTGGCTCACAAGATCACTATGTGACCTTCAACAGACCTCACTCTCTCTCTGTGCCTCAGTTTCCTTGTGTGTAAAACCAGATGACCACTAGGGCTCCTTCCCACTTGGACATTCTAGGCTTCCGTAGTTCTAGACTGTAGGTGCTCAGGCAATCTCTGTGGCCAGAAGAAGTTCGCGTAAGCTCTGTAGAGGTGAGGTGGGTGCACTCAGATGGGGATGGGGGAAAGCTCTTTAATCTACAGAAGGAGGAGGCATGGATTTATTTATTGTTGCCATCTTCCCCATCTGAGAGTTAGGACTGCCTTTTCCTATCTCTCTTCCCACTCTCTGCCCAGAGGTCTCTGGGGTGGGTCTCTGTAAGTATTGAGGCAGATGAATGGTGATCTGAGGGGACCCCTGAGGGTTCAGGGTAGGGCACTAGGGGAGGGAGACAAAGGAAGCTGCTCTTTGGGGCCAAGAACATTTCCAGCCTCCCCCCACACCTCTGCATGACCAAACCTTTCCAATACCCTAATTAGCCAGTCCCTTAGGCCCCTGTTAGCCAGGCCGGCTGAGCGCCCAACTCCCTGGAGACCAGCCCCTTTACCCCGCAGACTAATCAGTTCTTCACTCTTTGAGTGCATGAGCGTCCTCATCACACATGCATGCGCGCACACACACATACCCTCCCTTATTCTCACCCAGAACCCCAGGCCCCATTCCAGCCTTACAAGTGTTAATGTAGGGTGGTGCTGAATTTCCCCAGTGACCATATCCCCATTTGGGTTGATTGAAGAGTTGGAAAGAGACCAGACAAAGTTTGGGGCTCATCTCCAATTTGGGGTTTTCTCTCAAACTTGTGGGGTCAGGATGTGTAGCCAAGGATGAAGTCACAATTGGGGTGTTCTATAGTACCCCAAGCCCTTGCACTGGTACCATCTAGGGTCAATATTCACCCCAACTCAAACCCCCTCCTCCCCCTCATCCCGTCCCCCCTAGTCCATATCCCCACCCCCTACCCCCGACACCCTCACTGTCAGCCCAAACACATGATAAATTGCCCTGTCAACAGAATTCATTCAGGGACCAATTAATTCCACAGAAATGAACCAGGAGCCATCAGTTGCTGAAAAACTCAGAGTGCAGGGAGCGGAGGAGGGGGTACAGGAAGGGGGTGGGCAGCAGGGGAGGGGATGGGGAGGCTGGGGAAGTTAGTCTGACAGAAATTGGTCATTTAATGCTTAAGTGCACGCTAGACAGCCCTGTCATCGCCCGCGGCCCCCGCGCGGGATTAATTATCAGAGGAGGAGAGGGCAGCCCAGCCCAACCTAGCCGTCTGTCACCAACCAATGCTGGAGTCACCCAAGCCTTGGGCCACCCTGGGTCCCCTTCCAAGCCTCCAGGCCTCCTGTTCCTCTGACTTCCAAGTCCCCCCAGATCCCAGTCGTAGGCCCAACCTCTTATCTTGGCCCCTCAGCCACATTTAATCATGGCCTTGCCATCAGCTAGTCCAACCAGGAAGACTTCTTCAACCCCTTGACTGGGTGAGGCTCCAACTCCCCACACTCCCCTGTCGTTATTCTCAAACATCCTAGGTGAACATGTGTGCAGAACCCAAGGCACAATTTTGTCCCATCCACTGATCCTAATCTGAGAGAACAGCACCATCATCCACTCCATGGCTCAAGCCAGAATCCCATCATTATCCTTGGCTCCTCCCACTCCCTCATCTCTCCCATCCAATCAGAATCCAAGTCCTGAGAGTTCAGCCTCCTGTAAATACATCACATCTGGTCCACTTGCTTCTAGCTCTCTGCCACCAGTCAAGGCTGAGCCATCATCTGCTCTGTCTGCTCTCCTGATTCAGGCTTTTGCTTGTGGCTAATGTTATTTTTTTTAATGCAAATAACATCCTGCTGCACCACCTCCCTCCCTGATACTAACATCCAGCTTAACACTCTTCTGGGGATCGTCATGGGCCTGCAAGAGATCAAGTTCAAACCCTTGACTTACAAGCCACGAAGCTTCAGCCTGTGCCCTGGCCTTGCCTCCAGCATGCTCCTTTGCTCTCTCTGCTCCAGCCCCACTGCCCCTCCCTTCTGACCTTTGCACAGGCTGTTCTCTCAGCATGAAGTACTCCTACCCTGCAACCCCCACATTCACTTGACTAACTCCTGATGATCCTTAAGATCACAGATTAAATATCACCTCCACCAGGAAGCCCTCCCTGACTGCTTGATATGCTCTTACAGCTCCTCAAACTTTTTCATTCATCAACATGTCATCTGGCAAGTACTTGTGCATTATCTGTCTTTCTACCAAAATGTTAAGTTTCACAAGAGTGGAGTCAATGTCTTTTTTCTCAGAGCCTGGCATTTAATGGATACCAGAATAAATGTACTGAATGAAGAATTGCCTAGCCCTGTCTTGGCTCTCCCCCCTTGTCTGAGTCCAAGTTCTCCAATGTCAGAACTCTCTTGATAGCCCAAGACAAGCTGGGTTGGCTAGAGAGCTGAGAAACCCTAAGAGAATACTTGTGAGCCCATCAAACTGACCCAAATCAGCTGTGCGTTGTGGGCTCAGACCAGGGAGAGGCTGCTGAGGGCTGGAGAGTAGAATGGCAGAGAGAATGGTTAGGAGGACTTCCCAGAAGAGTAGGGAAGTGGGGTCTGAAAGAAGCAGGCTCTGTGCAAACATGGGCTGGCTGAAGCATGGGGTTGTTCAAGGGAGAAGTAGTAGTTGGAAATACTGGGTAATAGTTGGAAAGGGAACTTCCCAAAACTGATATTCATATATTTGCTGGAGGCTGAACTGAGAAGACTTGGGTACTGACTGGATGAGAGAGATGAGGGCCAGGGAGACCAGTTTGTGAAAGGCAATGAATGCCAGACTGTTTGACCATTTTCCTATCCTTAACTGGGGGGAGGGCACTGACTACTTCTAAGGTGGCCTGATGCAAAGTTTTATTTACAAGTTAATTCTAGCTGCCAGACAAGGTGGTTGAAGGGAAAGTTTGAGGCAGGGAGACTATTAGAAGGCTAGTGCAATAATGAGATAGGAGGATGGAGATGGAGTGAGAGCAAGAGAGAGAGAGAGAGAGATGCAGGTTGACCTGTGGAAGGAAGATCTGTAATAGGGAAGTCTCCCTGAGGGACAGCGGGGGACAGGTAAGCTGGGTGGGCTCCATCTCCAAGTGTCTGGCCCAGGAAGGCCTGGTGGTAGCCTCACTGAGGTAGCATATCTGGACTTCGCTGCCAATTGGTTATGAAGGTGAGGAGGAGAGACAGGGCAAAGATGATTGCCTCCAAGGGTGTTCCAAGAGCCTGGCAGCTGATGGGCCACCAGCAGAGGTAAGAAGAGACGCTAATTTGGGGCTAGAGATCATGACGTGCCTTTGCATATTGAGTATTTGTGCCTGAGTTTGACATGCCAGGGCATGATGGCCAATAGACAGAATTACAGGGAAATAGATCGGGGGAGTAAATTGGCCTCTGGATGTAGAATCGGGAGATATACCCTCCTGCTCCACTCTCCTAGTCTCCAGTTTTGCATTGCAGTTTGGATGGGCCAATTTAATTCTGTAACAAAGTAACAGTATAGTATTAACCCAAAATAATCCTATAATACCATAGCACAGTAAAGATGATGTATCACCACCAAGATACAAGTGATAGTGTAGGGCTGTAACGATCTAATCCAAAAACAGTATAACCATATGGCAATTTGCTACTATCAACCAGGAAATGATGGGTCAGTGCACTATGGGTTAACAGTACTGGGCTGTAATGAGGTAACCATGTAATCAGTGATATTGTAGTGTTGAAATGACTGTAACAAGGCACACAACCCAGCAACGAAATGACAATCTGACAGTGTAATTGTGTTAACTTAGTAATGGTTACCGATATAATGATGCAATCACATGATGGCAGAGTGTGGTAATGATGTCACATGATCATAAAACCTCAAAGGCACTGGAAGGGAAGAGGATGGAGCTCTTAACCTAAGCCCCAGGGCTCTGAGAATAGAGTAAGAAAGCCCTTTCCAAGTTTAAAAGGAAGCTGCCTCAGGATGCTGCAGAGGCTGGAAGCAGCTTCTGGAGGGATGTTGCAGCCTGGGATAGGAAAGAGCTGAGCCAAGAAAGAAAACTGGGGGCTGGGCACAGTGGCTGACACCTGTAATCCCAGTACTTTGGAAGGCCGAGGCGGGTGGATCACTTGAGGTCAGGAGTTCAAGATCAGCCTGGCCAAACATGGTGAAATCCTGTCTCTACTAAAAAATACAAAAATTAGCCAGGTGTGGTGGTGCACGCCTGTAATCCCAGCTACTCAGGAGGCTGAGGCACTAGAATCACTTGAACTCAGGAGGCGGAGGTTGCAGTGAGCCGAGTTCGTGCCATTGCACCCTAGCCTAGGCGACAGAGTGAGTGAGACTCTAAAAACAAAAAAAAAAGAAGGAAGGAAGGAAGGAAGGAAGGAGGGAAGAAAGGAAGGGAGGGAGAGAAGGAAGGAAGGAGAAAGGAAAGGAAAGGGAAGGGAAGGGGAAAAGAAAAGAAAAGAAAAAAGAAAAGAAAAGAAGGAAGGCAAGAAGTGGTGGTGGCTTTGCAGAACAGGACACAGCTCTGTTAGGCTGGCCAGGATCAAAACAAGCCAGCCCCCAACTGTGGATTCTATCTGAGCAGCCCTGACCCCTTTCAGTGCTCTTGACTGTTCACTTAGCCTGAGAGGTGTCTGCTCCTTCAGGAGCTGAAATAAGGCAAATCATATTCAGTACTTGTAAGATTCTTGGAATCATCACATTGACAAGAATATAAAAGAAAACCCAGAGTAACACAATTGAAAACAACTCACATATCTGATCTTTACTATGTGCTGGGCACTGTTCTTCCCCAGATTATTCACCATAACCCAAGGAAGAAGATTTTATTTTATTCATTTTACAGATGAAGACAATGAGACCCAGAGAGATTAAACATATTTGTCTAAAGTCACATAGCAAGTAAAGGGCAGAGCTGGAATTCAGACTCAGATCCATACATGCCTTTAAAGCACATTCTTGCTCTTGTCATTGGGTATCTGCTTTAAGAAATGTGTGACAAACCAGTGAGAAAAAACCAGGGAGCAGGTTGAGCCAAAGGATAAACATGTGACATATTCCTAGACATACTTTTTTTAAAAGGTCAATATTAAGGTGGATAAAAATGTGTGTAATGGGCAAGCATTTAAGAAAGAAAGGATGGATATGAATATATATTCTTATTTGCTTACATTTCTCAAAATGAAAAGATAAACAAAATGTTTTAAAAATAATTATTGGAGAAAGGAGGAAACAAAGTGAAGAGGATGGGGTAGAAGGTAGACATCACTGAGTATAAATTTTCAATAGATTTTTTAAAGTAGATTAAAAAATGTAGATACTTTATATAATAACACAATAGATACTTTATATAATAACACAATAAAATCAAGTACATAAGTAATCCATAAAAAATCAAAAGCAAAATGAAACAAATGAACTTATCTACTAAGTTGGTATTATAATCACGTAGATAAACTATTTCAAGTAATTTAAAATCCAGTAATTGACTCTACATACATCCCTAGTGGGATATACACTAATAAAGCCAATAAGTAATGAGATTGATATTCTTAGAGTTTTTTGGTAAGGGAGAAATAAACAAACAAAAACAGATGGAAGATCAATGGTGATTAGTAAAATCCCCATAGTCTTGCATTTGATTTGTAAGTATCAGTAATAACTGTTAATGTATTTTATCTTTAAAAAATGTATTTCATGGCTTTATGCATTGAAAAAGACAAGAAACCAACCAACTCAGTAGCAATAAGCACCTCTAGTCTCCAGACTGTGGTCTTTAAATACCATTTTGCATTAAAAAGAACCAGGGCTCTTTGGGGGAAATGAAAAATTTCAGATCTGAAACAGGACATGTACAAGATCTTTCTGGAAATCTTGTACCAGAAAGCAAGGAAGCTATGAAAGACCACTAGGGTCATTTCAAAAGGACTTGTGCACTAATTACAGGCTCCCATTTGCCAAAGATGATACAATTGAGCATCAGTGAGAATAATAACAGCAATTGATTGAAACTCATCTAATAAATTTAAATCCATGAATAATCATTATATTTAAAAGAAAAACCTTACTAATCTTCTTTGAAGGATGGTAGAGAGCCAACTCATTATTTGGTAAACTGATCAGGAAGAAAAAAACAAACATTTCTACTGCCTTTCTTATATGAGCTATATATACCTTGGGTTGAATCCAGGAGGCCGAGGTTGCAGTGAGCCAAGATCACGCCACTGTACTCCAGCCTGGGCAACAGGGACAGACTCTATCTCAAATAAATAAATAAATAAATAAATAAATAAATAAATAAATAATGTGGTGTTTCAAAAAAATCTAATCTAAATCTAATCGAGCCTATAGATGTAACTACTATCTTGCAGAAAATACTGTGAACAGAGGAACCACAAGGATGCAATCCAAAAACTCCAGGTTATGGGTAAATATCCTGGCTTTCTCAATTAAAAAATTGAAAGAGAGAAAAAAATGGATAGACTAAAACAGACTTGAGAGATATATCAACTAATTGCATTATATTTGAATCTTGCAAGTAATTAAAAGGAGGAGAAGGAGCAGGAAGAGGAGGAAGAGAAAGAAGAGTAGAAGATGTTATGAGGCAATCAGGGACGTGTAAGCACTGCATTAATTGGACACTATTAAGTTTTTAGATGTGCTAGTGATATTATGGTTATTTTAAAGTCATTTACTTTAAAAATATAAACTGAAATATTTATAAATTAAATGATGTGATATCTGAGATTTGCTATCAAATAATCTAGGGGGTAGAGTTGGCTGACGAATATATAGAATAAGACTGGCTATAAATTGATAACCGTTGGAGCTGAGTTCATTATACTGCTCTCTATTTTTATATATGTTTGAAGTTTTCAATAATAAAAAAAATATTTAACCCGTGCTATATTGAAATGAGCTGGTTAAATTTGGGGAGTAGCTATCTCCCCCATCTTGACTTTCAGAAAGCTGGCAGCTGTCTTCCATTGTTCAGTCCTCCAAGCTGGAAACTGAACAAACTGACCAGTCCCCCAGAAAAGACCTCTAAATACTGACAATCAGAGTCCCCTCACAAAACATCCGGGTCTCCAACTGATCATTCTTCAGTGATGTCCACTAATCAACAGGTCCTAAAATTAGCACAGAGCTTTCAAGCGGTCATTTAGTGCCCTACCTTTGTGTATTGATGGACAGGAAAAGATGCTAATGATTTAGGACAAGTTTCTAACATAAAAGATAAAGACCAGGCCTGGCACAGTGGCTCACGCCACTAATCCCAGCACTTTGGGAGGCCAGGGTGGGTGGATCACCTGAGGTCAGGAGTTCGAGACCAGCCTGGCCATCTTGGTGAAACTCCGTCTCTACTAAAAATACAAAAATTAGCCAGGCATAGTGGCAGGTGCCTGTAATTCCAGCTACTCAGGAGGCTGAGGCAGGAGAATTGCTTGAACCCGGGAGGTGGAGGTTGCAGTGGCCGAGATAGCACCATTGCACACTCCACCTGGGTGACAAGAGCAAAATTCCGTCAAAAAAAAAAAAAGGAAAGAAAGAACGAAGAAAGAAAAAGAAGGAAAGAAAGAAAGAAAGAAACCAGAATTAACAACTATAAGAAAAAGAACTCAAAGGGGCCAGGTGCGGTGGCTCACATCTGTAATCTCAGCACTTTGGGAGGCCGAGGCAGGCAAATCACTTGAGGTCAGGAGTTCGAGACCAGCCTGGCCAACATGGAGAAACTTCATCCCTACCAAAAATAAAAATTAACCAGGCATAAAAAAAATTAGCCAGGTGTAGTGGCAGGTGCCTGTAATCCCAGCTACTAGGAAGACTGAAGCAGGAGAATCACTTGACCCAGGAGGCGTAGGTTGCAGTGAGCAGAGTTTGCTCCACTGCATTCCAGCCTGAAACACAGAGCAAGACTCCGTCAAAAAAAAAAAAAAAAAAAAAAAAAAAAAAGGACTCGAAAGACTCAAAGAATATTCAGGGATGAGAAGAAAACTTAAAAAAAAATCCAACAATTAATAGCCTCAGATTAGTAAAAGAAACACACCCGTGAAACAAGGACAGGGTATGTTTTTAAGGTATATTTAGAGAATAATAACTGTTAAAACTCCTGAAAATTTATACATATGTACACATATTATATATGAAATATATATAATATTGGAGGTAAAACATTTAATAGAGTATTATAAAGTTGAGAAAGCCTTGAAAAAGGAGAACAAATAGCCACAGAGAAAACTAGAAAAGAGAACATAAGAAAACTAGATGATAAGCCGGGCATGGTGACTTGCACCTGTAATCCCAGCATTTTGGGAGGCCAAGGCGGGTGGATCACTTGAGCCCAGGAGTTCGAGACCAACCTGGGCAAATGACAAAACCCCATCTCTATAAAAAATACAAAAATTAGCTGGGCGTGCTGGTGAATGCCTGTAGTGCCAGCTACTTGGGAGCTGAGGTGGGAAGATCACTTGAGCCTGGGGAGGTTGAGGCTGCAGTGAGCTATGATTGCCCCACTACACTCCAGCCTGGGCAACAGAGTAAGATTCTGTCTTAAAAAGGAAAAAGAAAACTAGATAATAAATACAGAAAGTATAAACATCCAACTAGAAGTCTCAGAAAAAGAAGACCAAAAAAAACGGAAGTGAGAAAATTATCAAAAAATAATTCCAGAAATCCCCCAGAAATGAAAGACTTGGCTTTCTAGATTAAAAGGCCCTGCCAAATACCCAGTACAATGGATTGACAAATCGTTAGTTCTTGTACTCTGCTTTGCCAAGTCACAATCTTGATGAGGGGTTGCATCAAACCTACAGGAAGAGGAATTTCTTCCTAATTGGTCTTCCCAGAAGCAGCACTATTTTATAATTTGTCATTCCATGAAGCTCCTTCTTACAGTTCATCTGTTCAGATGGGGTGTCTTTTACTAACTTACTCAAAAGGGCCATTGTGTTAGTGGTGGCCCTGAATGGAAAATTTTAGGTCCAAAAAGGATGCCACCTATTTAAAAAATAGTAACAATAGATTATAAAATATGTTTGACAAAAATAAAAGAAGCTTCATACTTCTTTTGGAAATTTGGAGATGAATTAGTAATAAGTAGCCAGAAAGTTTAGCAAACAACAACAAAAAACCTGAGGCGAGTATTAACTCCAGGAAAAAAACAATAGTTATACAAGAAATGAAATGTGATGAAAATCATACCATGGCTCAGGTGTTAAAAAATATTTACAGGCCGGGCGCGGTGGCTCACGCCTGTAATCCCAGCACTCTGGGAGGCCGAGATGGGCAGATGATGAGGTCAAGAGATCGAGACCATCGTGGCTAACATGGTGAAACCCTATCTCTACTAAAAATACAAAAAATTAGCCAGGCGTGGTGGCGGGCTCCTGTAGTCCCACCTACTTGGGAGGCTGAGGCAGGAGACTGGCGTGAACCCGGGAGGTGGAGCTTGCAGTGAGCTGAGATTGCGCTACTGCACTCCAGCCTGGGCAACAGAGCAAGACTCCATCTCAAAAAAAAAAAATTTACACACTTAAATACATAAATGTGATATATAGATTTTTACCCCAAATTGTGATATAAATATATTGGGCCAAAGATAAAATGATTATAGGTGGTGACATAAGCGATCCCAATCCTCATCTTCTATAATAATTAGTTAACAGCCGGGTGTAGTGGTACATGCCTGTAATCCCAGCTACTCAGGAGGCTGAGGCATGAGAATCACTTGAACTCAGGAGATAGAGGTTGCCGTGAGCCAAGATTGCACCAGTGCACTACAGCCTGGATGACAGAAACTCCGTCTCAAGGAAAAAAAAAGAACTTGAAAGAATCAAAGAATATTCAGAGAAGAAAAGAAAGCTTAAAAAAACAAACAAATCTGCAATTAATAACCTCAGAGAGGTATAAGAAACACATCCATGAAAAAAGGACAGGGTGTGGTTTTTATTTTGTTTTGTTTTGTTTTTTTCTGAGACAGAATCTCGCTCTGTTGCCCAGGCTGGAGTGCAGTAGTGCGATCTCAACTCACTGCAACCTCCGCCTCCCGGGTTTAAGCAATTCTCCTGCCTCAGCCTCCCAAGTAGCTGGGACTACAGGCGCGTGCCACCACGCCCGGCTAATTTTCTGTGTTTTTAGTAGAGACAGGGTTTCACCATGTTGACCAGGCTGGTCTCAATCTCCTTACATCGTGATCCACCCGCCTTGGCCTCCCAAAGTGCTGGGATTTCAGGTGTGAGCCACCTCACCCAGCCAGGGTGTGTTTTTAAGGTATATTCAGAGAATAATAATTGTTAAAATTCCTGAAAATTTATATATATATGTACACATAATATATATGATATCTGTAATATTAGAGATGAAGTGAAAAGTCAAAAATAGCAATATAAGCATGATATGGCCACAGAAGTAGGGAAGTACATATCAGAAGATATAACTAATCAATTTCAAAATGGTTGCCTATAGGGACTTAATAGAAGACAACTATAACCTTGTATTTGGTTGCTTTTTGAGCTATGTAAATATAGTTGACACTTGAACAACATGGGTTTGAACTGCATGGATCCATTTATATGCAGAATTTTTCCAAAAAAGTTACACTGAATGTGCTTGCCTTTCCTGCCTCCTCCACCTCTTTGACCTCTGCCACCCCGAGACAGCAAGACCAACCCCTTTCCTCCCTCCTTCTCCTCAGCCTACTCAGTGTGAAGGCAACAAGGATGAAGACTTTTATGATGATCCACTTCCACTTATTGAATAGTAAGTATATTTTCTCTTCCTCATGATTTTCTTAATAGCATTTTCTTTTTTCTAGCTTACTTTATTGTAAGAATACAGTATATAATACATATAACACACAGAATATGTGTTAATCAACAGTTTGTTATTGGTAAGCCTTCTGGGCAACAGTAGGCTATTCGTAGTTAAGTTTTGGGAGAGTCAAAAGTTATATATAGATTTTTTTTAATTATTTATGTCCATAGGTTTTGGGGGAACAGGTGGTATTTGGTTACATGAGTAAGTTTCTTTAGTGGTGATTTGTGAGAGTTTGGTGCACCCATCACTCGAGCAGTGTACACTGAACCCAGTGTGTCATCTTTTACCCCTCACCCCTTCTCACCCTTTCCCCCTGAGTCCCCAAAGTTCACTGTATAATTCTTATGCCTTTGCATCCTCATAGCTTAGCTCCCACCTATGAGTGAGAACATACAATGTTTGGTTTTCCATTCCTGAGTTACTCACTTAGAATAATAGTCTCCAATCCCATCCAGGTTGCAGCAAATGCTATTAATTCATTTCTTTTTATGGCTGAGCAGTATTCCATCATATATGTACCACAGTTTCTTTATCCATTCGTTAACTGGTGGGCATTTGGGTTGGTTCCACATTTTTGCAATTGTGAATTGTGCTGCTATAAACATGTGTGTGCAAGTACCTTTTTCAATAATGACTTCTTTTCCTCTGGGTAGATACCTAGTTGTGGGATTTCTGGGTCAAATGGTAGTTCTACTTTTAGTTCTTTAAGGAATCTCCACACTGTTTTCCATAGTGGTTGTACTGGTTTATGTTCCCACCAACAGTGTAGAAGTGTTCCCTTTTCACCTTATCCATGCCAACATCTATTTTTTAAATTTTTTTTATTATGGCCATTCTTGTGGGAGTAAGGTGGTATCATATAGTGGTTTTGATTTGCATTTCCCTGATCATTAGTGATGTTGAGCATTTTTTTCATGTTTTTTGGCCATTTGAAAAGTTGTACATGGATTTTCAACTACATGATGGGTCAGCACTCCAGCCCCTGCATTGTTCAATGGTCAACTGTATATAACTTTCTTTTTTTTTTTTTTTGAGACAGGGTCACAATCACAGCTCACTGAAGCCTTGACCTCATGGGTTCAAGCTATCCTCTTGCCTCATCCTCCCAAGTAGCTGGGACTACAGGGACACATCACCATGCCTGGCTAAGTTTTTGATTTTTTGTAGAGATGATGAGGTCTTGCTGTGTTGCCCAGGCTGGTCTCAAACTCTTGGGCTCAACCCATCCTCCCGCCTTAGCCTCCCAAAGTGCTGGGATTACAGGTGTGAGCTACACTCGCAGCCAACTATATTTAACTTTTATTTATTTATTTTTATTTTTTATATATATATATATATTTTTTTTTTTTTTTGAGACAGAGTTCACTCTATTGTCCAGGCTGGAGTGCAGTGCTGCCATCTTGGCTCGCTGCAACCTCCACCTTCCAGGTTCAAGCGATTCTCCTGCCTCAGCCTCCCGAGTAACTGGGTACAGGTGCCCGCCACAATGCCTGCCTAATTTTTTTTGTATTTTTAGTAGAGACAGGGTTTCACCGTGTTAGCCAGACTGGTCTCAAACTCCTGACCTCAGGTGATCCGACCTTGGCCTCCCAAAGTGCTGGGATTACAGGCATGAGCCACCGTGCCCGGCCCATATTTAACTTTTAATGAAAAATTCAAACATACACAAAAGTGAGAAAATAGTACAATGAACTCTCATATTCGAATCCCTCAGAATTAGCAATTTATCAAAATTTTGCCACACTTGCTTCATGTAAGTATATTACTTTAAATTAAAAAAATTTTTTTTTTAATTTTAGAAATATACACAATAAATTAATAATATGACTACCTCTGAAACATATGACTGACATAGAGATGGGAGGGGTGAGGAAAATAAGAGCTTTTTTCCTTTTTAAACAGTTTTATTTTTATTTGTATCTTACAAACTTACGCCATGCACTGCTCTAAACACTTTACACTCATTTAATCCTCATAGCAAATCGATGAGGTTTGTGCTAATTTTATTCTTATTTGATAGAAGAGAGTTCTCATTTGAATTTTTTTCAATGAGCAGATATTCCTTTTTAAATATTTATTTATGTGTTTGTTTCAGAGACAAGGTCTCCGTCTGTTGCCCAAGATTCACTGTAACCTCAAACTCCTGTGTTTAAGGGATTCTCCCACTTAATCTCCCGAGTAGCTTGGACTACAGGCAGGGGCCACCATGCCTGGCCAATTTAAATTTTTTTTTTTTTACAGATGGGGTCTCACTATGTTGCCCAGGTTGGTATTGAACTCCTGGCTTCAAGTGATCCTCCTGTCTTGACCTCTAAATAATAATTTTTTAAAAGATAGTGGACTATAAAAACAAGTTTCCTGACTCATATATAATACATAATAACCCTTTGGTTATTTCTTCTCCAGTATAAAAAGTCCCAGTCCCAAAGATGCCTCCAAGGTAGAATGATGCATTCCAGTTCTTAATAACACTTCCACTCCCAATCTGTCCCAGTTTAGGTAATAACTTGAATGACCACCCTACTTTAAGACTTTGTGTTTAGGGCTGGACGCAGCGGTGCACGTCTGTAATCCCAGCACTTTGGGAGGCCAAGGTGGGTGAATCACTTGAGGTCAGGAGTTTGAGAACAGCCTGGCCAACATGGCAAAACCCCATCTCTACTAAAAATACAAAAATTAGCCAGGTTTGATGGCCAAGGTGGGCGGATCACGAGGTCAAGGGTTCAAGACCAGCCTGACCAATATGGTGAAACCCTCCTCTACTGAAAATACAAAAATTAGCTGGACGTTGTGGCGCACACCTGTAGTCCCAGCTACTCGGGAGGCTGACGCAGGAGAATCACTTGAACCTGGAAGGCGGAGGTTGCAGTGAGCCAAGATCATGCCACTGCTCTCCAGCCTGGGCAACAGAGTGAGACTCCGTCTCAAAAAAAAAAACAAAAAAACAAAAAAACAAGACTTTGTGTTTAGATCCTTCACCATGGGGATTGTCCTCCTCTGGACTTTGTTCTTAGGGGTCCCCAGGCCTGAACCTAGCAAACTATGGGGCCTGGAAGCAGGAAGCTTCCAGGCTTCCTGCATCTACCGAGGCGGCCTGGGAGTCAACAGGTTCCTGGTAGTGCCACACAATCGACTCACAATGAATTCGCTGTCAGATAAACTTTGTCTTTTTCATGTGATTCATTTCTAAGCCGAGACTCCTGGCCCCACATTTGCACTTCTGATCTTTTTAACCTGCCTGCAGGACTCTACATCCATGCTCTCCAAATGTCATTTGCTCATGTTGGATCATCATTCCAGCCTGCCAAGATCATTTTGAACCTCAATTCTGTCACCCAATCTATTAGTAAGCCTGTTCCTCTTTGTGCCATCTGAAGGTGTGATGAGCTGGACACCTACAACTTCATTTGAGTCACTGATAGAAACATCGCGTGGCCAGAGATGAGTCACAGGCTCAGAGACGTCATGCTGGCAAGACAGAAAACTTGTCATCACATCTCTTTGGGTAGAGTGAGTCACCAGCTATGAATCCTCCAAGCAGGGCCATCATGCAGCCCACATTTTCCCATCACATACACAAGAATACGATGATAAGCTGCTTTATGCCCTGTTGTAAATATAAAAACAGTGTCTTCTGCATTCCCGTAACCTCTTCATTCTGTATCCTTATCAACAAAAGAAGCATGATATTCTGTCCTTTGGTATGTGTTTGTAGAGACCTCATGCTGGCTTTTGCCAAACATCATTCTCCTTGCTGAGCATTGCCAGACCTCATATATAATAATCATTTCTAGAATTTTGCCAGGAATCAGCATTAATTTGGACACTCTTTAATTTCCATATCCAAAGCCTACTCCTTGCTGCCTATGATGGCAGTATTCGTCCAACTCCACCCCATAGCACCCCTCCTAATTTCCAGGATTCCCTGAAGTCACTGACAGCAGATTCCCGATTACATATCATCTTGATACCTATCCGAACCTTTTTACAGTAGACTACTCTGCCGCCATTAACAATATTGGTATGGATTGTAGAGCTATATTCACTGACATGAAAAAGTGTCCACAATACATTGTTAAGTGAAAAATAAAGTTTACGAAGCAATATGATTTTATAATTCCATTTTTGTAAAAAACAAAAACAAAAACAAAAAACATTCATTATGTACACATAAAAATAAAGTCCAGAAGTCTACATACCAAAATATTAACAGCGGTAATATGAGTGGAAGAATTACAGGTGATGTTTTATTTCGCACATCTGAATTTTCCAGTTCTTCTTCAATTAGCATTCATAACTCATGTAACGAAGGAAAACAGCTTTTTTTAAAAAGTCAAGGTTGACTTCCCAGACTCTGGTAATTCAGAGCTATCTTAGAGCACAAATAACATTCCTCCACACGCTTCTCTCTTCTCCCTGAGAATTTCATTTTCCCGTAATATAAGGAGGAGGGAGGGGAGAGAAAAAGAGGATGGGGCTGCCATTTGTAGGCACAATGCCAAGCCATGGGCAGGGGTTTTATCTCCATCGCTGCATTTAATCCTCACAACTGAGAAGAGTAAATTTTACCAATAATATCGACTCTTCCAGAAAGTTGGGTGATGAAGGGAAAGGAGAGCATGAGATCCTGGACTGGGGAGAGACAAGGTCAAAGGAAGGTGAGGTGAAGCTAACCCCCTTTTACAGATGAAAACACTGAGTTTCTAAAATGACAATCAATCATGCAGCTAGTAAACAAAGCAAAATTCAAACCCAGGTCTGCCTGACCCTAAAGCCTTCCTCCTTTTATGACACCACAGCAGCCGTCACACCTGCAGTCCCCATAGCATCCAATTTTAAAGATTTTCTGGTTTTTCCTTCCCTGACATACCATCATCAATTTGCAGTTTAAAGCTGTTTTAATCAGGCAGCAGATCTCTTCTTAAAACTTCTCCGATCACCCCTGCACAGAACCTAAAAGCAAATCCTCATTTTTAATCTTCACAACCATCTTCTTTTGTTTTGTTTTCTCTTTTTTTTCTTTTTTGAGACAGGGTCTCACTCTGTCACTTAGGCTGGAGTGCAGTGGTGCAGTTACAGCTCACTGCAGCTTTGACCTCTTGGGCTCAAGTGATTCTCCAGCCTCAGGCCCCCAGGTAGCTGGGACTACAGGCGCAACCACAGCTGGCAAATTTTTTAGATTTTGTGTGGAGATGGGATTTCGCCATGTTGCCCAGCTGGTCTCAAACTCCTAGGCTCAAGCGATCCTCCTGGCGTGGCCACCCAAAGTGCTGGGATTACAGGTATGAGCCACCACTTGAGGCCTTCAGAACCATCTTTAAGCTCACAGCTCAAATGCCTTCTTCACCTTTCCCTCCGGAAGCATGAACTCCAAAACCAGAAAAAATGAAACATCATTTCCGACACATCCTATTGTACCCAAATTTCTTCCGCGTCTTTACCTCGTGCCTCAAAGCTCTGCAGACAGCATGTAGAAGGATGAATGGGTGTGGACAGAGTTCAGCCAGACCTCAGAGACAAACCACAGAAGGTCCTGGGAGTCATTGCTGAGAAGCAGCCTAGAACTCCCTCAGTTCCCAGTATTACATTCCTTTCTGCTTAATATAGAATGGGTGTCTGTTTCCTGTGACTGAACTCTTAATGAGAAATAATAATAGTAATAACTTCTCCCTTTTTAATTCTATGAACCTGATGATATATAACAGGTTAAATATCTATCACCCCATCTAATTTGCATGGCAATCCCATAAATTCGGTATTATTTTCCCGATTTACATGTGAAGAAACCAAGGATTAGAGAGGTTGCCCAAGAGTTCATCATCGGTAAATGGCTGAGCCTTGACTCAAATGAGGGTTTGCAAACTCCAGAGCTTGTGCTCCTAACCACTGTGTGTCCCACCGCTGATGTGGTTCCTTGTGGAAGGGATGAACCTACATAATGGACAACATCCTCAGCAGACTTTGTGGAAGATACAGAGATTTTTTTTCTTTTCTTTACTTTTCTTTTTTTTTCTTTTTTCTTTTTTTTTTTTTTTTTGAGATGGAGTTTCTTTCTTGTTGTCCAGGCTGAAGTGCAATGGTGCAATCTTGGCTCACCACAACCTCTGCCTCCTGGATTCAAGAGATTCTCCTGCCTCAGTCTCCCAAGTAGCTGGGATTACAGGCATGTGCCACTATGCCTGGCTAATTTTGTATTTTTAGTAGAGACGGAGTTTCTCCATGTTGGTCAGGCTGTCTCGACCTCAGGTGATCCACCCGCCTCGGCCTCCCAAAGTGCTGGGATTACAGGCTTGAGCCATCGTGCCCAGCCTCAGAGGTGTTTTATAAACTGTTAAGTCATGCTTTATAATGACTTTGCTTCAACTATTCTCCTCTCTCTCTCCACTGTCCCTTCCCCACCTCTACCCCTCCAAGTGTGCACATGTGCTCACCTTACCATCCCTTGACCCCCACAGTCCAGGACCCCATAGGCCCCTTTCCCTTCCTCAGCACACTTTCTGGAAGAGTAGCCCACACTTGTTACTTTCCTCCCTGCCTCTAGCCCCATTCCTATTGTCACCTGGCTTCTGCCTCCACCACTCCAGGGAAGCTGCTTTAGCTAAGATCTTTGTGTCCTCCTGCTGCACATCTCACGGCTCTCTGGGGCCTCATCCTGTGTGACATCCCTGCAGCATGTCACGCTGCTGCCCACTCCACCGTCTTGAAACTCTCTCTGCACTTGGTTTCCTGACAACACTCTCCCCTGACTTTCTTCCATCCTCTCTGCTGGTGATTCTCTGTCTTGATCATTGACTCCTCTAACTCCACCTGACCCTCAAATGCTGGTGCTTTCCAGGGTTCTGCCCTCAGCCTTCAGCCCAACCCTCTCCTTCAGGCCCCAGGCTCCTTCCTACAGCTGCAACAGCCCGCTTACATGCAACCAGACAACTGCCCAGGCTGTTGTCTTTAGCTCAGATCACTCTCCCACAGTTTAGACTCACATTTCCATCTGCCTAGCTGACACCTCCACCTGGAAGTTCTCCGGAAAACTTTAATTCAGTGTGTCTAAAAACTAAACAGTACAACACGCCCCCCATAGACACAGATCCACACACGTGTGGGCAGTAGGGTTACAGGCGATGCTGTGTTTTGCATATCTCAATCTAACTTTTCCTCAATTAACATTGATAACCCGTATAACAAGGGGAGACAACTTTTCATTTTAATTTATTTATGCGTGTATTTCAGAGACAAGATCTTGCTCTGTTGCCCAGGCTGGTCTCAAACTCCTAGACTCATGTGATCCTTCCACCTAAACCTCCTGAGTGGCTGGGACAACAGGCATTCACAACCACACCCAGCTAAGGAAACAGCTTTTAATAAAAAGTCAAGGTTGGCTTTACAGTATCTCCATAACTGTACAGAGATACTTTGGAGCACAAATAACATTCCTCATGCTCCCTCTCTTTCTCCCTGAGAGTTTCAGTCCACATAAGGAAGAGGGAGGGGGCAAAGAGGGTGGGGCTATCATTCCTAGGCACAGTGCCAAGCCACGTGCTAGGGGCTTCCTCCATCATTTATTTTATTTAATTTTTAAATTTTTATTTTATTTTTTATTTTTTTAGAAATGGGGTTTCGCCATGTTGCCCAGGCTGGTCCTGAACTCCTGGCCTCAAGTCTTCCTCCTGCCTTGGCCTTCCAAAGTGCTGGGATTACAGGCGTAAGCCACCACACCCAGCCGCCGTCCATCTAGTTATATTTCATCCTTATAACTGAGGGGGTTAGATATTATTTGCCCCATTTTACAGATGAAAAACTGAAGCTCTGAAATGATAAGCAATCGCCTCCAATCATGCAGCTAATAAATAACTAAAGCAAAATGCAAATCCGGGTCTTCCTGAACCCAAAGTTCACATACACACACACACACACACACACCCACCACATTTCTCCCTTGAAGTACCTCAGTACTTGCTTAAAAATTTCCACCAAATCTCCCTCTCCTCTTCATCACTTCCTGTCAAAGCCTGATGTGAGAGAACAGAAGGCAAGCACTGGGGCGGTCACATGCACAGACATTCCTAGTCACTCCATGAGAACAAAACTGCCATCCTCATTTCTCTAGAGGAGCCAATTAGTCTCTCTATGACTCTGTACTCTGTACCTTCTTTTTTTTTTTTTTTTTTTGAGAAGGAGTCTCACTCTGTCACCCAGGCTGGGGTGCAGTGTCTCAATCTTGGCTCACCACAATCTCCACCTACCAGATTCAAGCAATTCTCCTCCCTCAGCCTCCTGAGTAGCTGGGATTACAGGCGCTCACCACCACATCTGGCTAATTTTTGTATTTTTAGTAGAGACGAGGTTTCGCCATGTTGACCAGGCTGGTCTCGAACTCCTGACCTCTGGTGATCCACCCGCCTCGGTGTCCCAAAGCGCTGGGACTACAGATGTGAGCCACCGTGCAGGCCTGTACTCTGTACCTTCTATGCCTATATCTCAGACAGAGACCGCCAGGCACTGGAGATCCTGTGGTGAACCAGACAAATGTGGTTCTTGCCCTCATAGAGTCTACATTCTGGAAAATGCATTATTAACAATGCAAGGGCACTAAATAGAGAACATTTATGCACAGCAGTAACCAATGTAGGTTCACCAAGAACCACTAGTTAAAATGGAGAAAGGTATTGAAAAAGTAGATGAGTGTAAGCTCAAAAGGAAATTTCTAGGGTTCTGTTGCATGACTCCACCCTCAGCTCTTCCTAGTTCCTGTTTTTGTTAATGACCTCCAGGCTCGCCAGATCATCAGAAGACGTAAAACTTGTTAAATGGCGGAGGACAAAATTAGGGCCTCACAGGCAGCTTGGAATAATGGGTCAAAACTAACATAATGAAATTTAAGGGATAAATGTCAAGTCCTGAATTTGTTTTACAAATCAATTGCCCTAGTGCACAGTGAGGGAGGCCTGGCTGCTGTGGCTCGTGTGAGAAAAAGCAGGTAATTCTGGTGCCCAGGAGCTTCATGTGGGTCCACAAAGCCAACTGGCTACCAGAACGCTAGGATGTAGGTGTGGGCAGTTCTGAAGGAATCCAACACAGCATGGAAAGACATGGTCCTTGGGCCTGCTCTGAGAAGGCCCTCCATCCACCCAGAGCCACCAGGCAGGCTGCAAGTGTTGAGAAAGACGGGCAGCATCTCTGCATCATCACATATCAGGGCCGACCACCTGGTCCGTCTCCTTCATTTACAGAGCAACAAACTGAGGCCCAGAGAGGGGAGGGGGTCTACCTTGTGGGGTCAAGAAGTTTGCAGTAGAACTAGGGCAGCTCTCCACTATCTCGAATGAATGAACAAATGAATGAATGAATGAATGATGTACATAGATAAGGATAAAGTACATAGAGGGGCAGCAGATGAGATTAGGGACATCCATTTCATCTTCTTTGAGGCAGCAAAGAGAAATTAATGAAAGTGGTAAGTCTTCCTATTGACATGCATAGGTTCTTTGTGCTCAGTACATGGGTACATATATGTGTGCCCACACCATGCCCCACAAAGCTCTGCCTTGACCCCCACATGCTCTCCTCCCTGCCCCAAGCAGGTGCTGAAGGCATGGGAGCAGCACTGCTCAGCTCGTGCCCACCCTCTGGGTTTTCTTTCCTCTTTCCAAGATTCTTCTCCAGGAAGCCCTCCTGAATTGGGGAGGCAGTGGTGCTGGCTTCCTGCCCAGACAGAGAGCCCTGCCTGCTGCTGCAGCCCCTACCCAAAGCTCAGTGCTAGGCGGTTATCCTGAATTATCCTAAGGGGACAGGAGCCTAGAGCAAGCACCCCATCTTGCACTGTTGCACCCTGTCCCCTCATATGCTTCTGTGCCCCGGGCCCCTCAACCCCTCACCCTCACCATGGCCCCATCCTCAGATCCATGTCTCCCTCAGACCCCAGACCCCCACTTCTGTTTCCCTCCCCCAAGATTCTCTGTCATTATCTCTGGAAAGTGAGGCTTGTGCATCATCATTAATGGGCTAAACAGCAGGGTCAGCGAGGCAGGTAGCAGTAAACGCAGCAATTACGGCCGCGCCTCCATCCGAGCGCCTTCGCTCCCAATCCATCTCCCCTCATCACCAGGCGGTGCTGAGCCGGCCCTGCCTTCATTACATTAATCAGGTTAATTCCAAGTTAGAGTCCACATTCTAATCAAAGGGCAGTCAACAGGGTGGGGCGCTGGGGGGAGAGGGAAAAGCTGTCCACCCAAGAAATGGGGAGTAGACGGAGGGCCCAGGCCTAGACACACCTGAGAGCCTAGCCTCCAGAGCCTCATCTTTCCAGGGGCTGCTCCCACTTTGTCTGGGCCTTGCTCCTGAGACTTCTTTTGCATCCTGGATTCAAGCCAGGGCTGAGACTCTAGATACAGAGTTAGAGACAAGGGAGAGTCCAATTCCAATTCCCTGTCTCTCTAAACAGACCAGCCAAGCCGTCGTGTACTGTTCACAAGATTGTGCACTGACAATGCTAGGAGGGCACCACGTTTATATTGTAGTCTATGTGAATGATGCCCTTAGAGCTGTGCAGTGTACAACCTGCACAACAGAGTAGAGCAGCCCTGTAGGTTACCTCCTAAGAAACCAAGGTCCTGGGGAAAGTCAGAGGATACTGGAGAAGGCAGAGTGGAGGCCATGGAGCCAACACTGGAACTCAACAAGCTCATTAAGACAAAACAGAGATCAAGAGAATGAGCCTCCAGCAGCAGCAGCTTCTCCATTGGCCCCAACACTCTGGCATCTCTGCAAGGTTCTGCCCTCATCCTCTGCTAGGAAATGTCATCTGCTTTCCCAGCTTCAAATATCACCATGTTGATGAGGCCCTCCCCTTCCCCCAAAATCTTTCCTACACCCTGACTTCGTATTCCATTTGGATAGCTCCGCATGGAAATCCCTCCAGTTGCACAAAGAACATGGATGAAATAGCTCAGAAGCTGCTCTCCCAAATTTACTTCTCTTCCCTTTCTCCATGAATTCCTCCTCCCTCTCTGGCTCAAGCTAGAAATATTGAAAGTTATTAGAAAATCCTTCTTGGATCCTTCATTAGTTTCCTATAGCTTCTGTAACAAATTATTACAAACTTAGTGGCTTAAAACAACATGGATTTATTATTTTTCAGTTCTGGAAGCTAGAAGTCTAACATGGGTCTCACTCTAAGCTCAGATCAAGGTATTGACTGTGCTCGTTCCTTCTGGAGGCTCTAGGGGAGAATCTACTACCTTGCTTTTTCCAGCTGCTAGAGGCTGCCTGCATTCCTTGGCTTGTGGCTCCTTCCTTCATCTTCAAAGCCAGCAGGATAGCATCTTCAAGTCTCTCTCTGATTCTGACCCGTCTGCCTTCTTTAACTTGTAAGGGCCGACCCTTGTGAGTACATTGGATCTCCTCGGGTAATCCGGGATAAATCTCCTGGAGTTGACTGGCAACCTTAATTCCCCCTTGCTCTGTAATATAACATATCCACAGGTTCTTGGAATTAGGATATAGACCTTGATGATATAGTTAGAATGTTCCCTCCAAATCTCATATTAAAATGTGATCCCCAATGTTGGAGGTGGGGCCTAGTGGGAGGTGTTTGGGTCATGGGGACGGATCCCTCATGAATGGCTTGGTGCCATCCCCACAGTAATGAGTGAGTTCTCCCTGTATTAGTTCACGTGAGGACTGGTTGTTTAAAAGACTGTGACATTTCTCTTGCTCCCTCTCTCACCATGCGACATGCCTGTTCTGTTTGCCTTCTACCATGAGTAAAAGCTTCCTGAGACCTCACCAGAAGCTGAGCGGATGCTGGTGCCATGTTGCGCAGCCTGCAGAACTATGAGCCGAATAAACTTTTTTTCTTTATAAATTATCCAGCCTCTAAACAGGTATTCCTTTATAGTAACAGAAGACAGAATAATACACTTGGGAAGCCATTATTCTGCCTGCCATAAACCCCAAATATCAGATTGATCTTCAAGTCCTATCAATTCTATGCCTCCAAGACAGCCCTTCTATCAGTTCCTGCATTCTTTATCTTGGACTGTCTAGACATTACAATAATCTATCTTCAACCTCTCCCTCTCCAATTACAATCATCAACTTCCAACCTTTCCCTCTCTAATCCACTTCCCAAGAGGCTGCCAGAATGAGGCAGATGCTTTTATTGTTCCTAGCATCTCTTCCTCTTGGCCCACCTCGGATTTCAGTGCAGCTAGCCCAGGAAAGGGAATGTAATGGCTCTGGCAGCAACTGTCAACCAGTGGGGACCTCTTTCAAGTACCCAGTAGTAGATAAGTACCCAGCTTACTCAGCTTCCTGTCCTTTAAAGGGACAATTCTGAAGTGCATTCTACATGATTCTTCAGAGTATCTCCAAGGATCGCTTTTTGGTTGCCCATAGAGACAACAAGCTTTCTTTTTTTTTTTTTTTTTTTGAGACAGAGTCTCACTCTGTCGCCCAGGCTGGAGTGCAGTGACGCGATCTCGGCTCACTGCGACCTCCGCCTCCCGGATTCACGCCATTCTCCTGCCTCAGCCTCCCTAGTAGCTGGGACTACAGGCATCCGCCACCACGCCAGGCTAACTTTTTTTTTTTTTTTGTATTTTTAGTAGAGACGGGTTTCACTGTGTTAGCCAGGATGGCCTCGGTCTCCTGACCTCGTGATCCGCCCATCTCGGCCTCCCAAAGTGCTGGGATTACAGGCGTGAGCCACTGCGCCCAACCGCAACCAGGTTTCTTCTCTGTTTCACTCTCCCCACTCCCTCACTACTGCTCCCTGTGATCACCTTCCAAATAAACTGCCTTCACCTAAGTCCTTGTCTCAAGCTCTGATCTAGGGGAAAATCAAACTAAGACAGAGTCATATGTCTAAGATGAAAATCTGATCAAGTCATCTTCCTAATTAAAGATAGTAAACAACTCCTGTCCTCAGGTTAAAGTACTAATTTGGAGGTTGGTATTCAAAGCCCTACATAACCCTACCCACTTCTCCAATCTCATCATCTTCTGCATCCGTCCACTTATCCTATTCTCCAGCCATTCGAGATTTCCCCCATAAACTCTCACATCCCCAAGCATTCACTCACATTAAGAGCTCTGAGTTCTAGATCCTGCCCATCTCTACATGGATGTCTCATAGCAAACCTCAAGCTCAACATGTCTAAAAATGGAACTCAACTTCTCAGCAATGCTCTCTTTTCTCTAACTTTCTCTCAGTTTTCCTTTGTTTTGTCTGACTCTTCGCCATCTTTCCCGTTTCTTTTTCTTTCTCCAGTCTCATATACATGACTGATCTCCAGGCTTTCATCCTTGACCCTCCGTTTTCTTGATCTCAACATTTTCCCTGAGTCACCTCATCCCTTCCTAAGGCATTGTTTACAGCCTACACATGCGGACAATTCCATCTCCAGGCTGGACCTCTCATCTCTGCTAAGCTCCAAACCCATATTCAGCTGTCTACTGGATACCTCAACCTGGATGTCCCATAGCAACTTAAACTCTATATGTTCCAGACTGAATCATCCCCCAACTTCCTTATCCTCTAATACTCCCCTTTATGGAATCATCTACAACCTAGCTGTTCAGAAATGTTCACCTCCTTTTGCCCTGTCCCCTCCCCAGATCATTCCACTGCCTTCTCCAGTCTAGCCTCCACACAACAGTCAGTGAATCAGTGCAATCTTTTGTTGTTGTTGTTGTTGTTGAGATGAAGTCTCACTCTGTCACCCAGGCTGGAGTGCAGTGGCATGATCTTGGCTCACTGCAACCTCCACCTTCCGGGTTCAAGCGATTCTCCTGCCTCAGCCTCCCGAGTAGCTGGGATTACAGGTGCACGCCACCACATCCAGCTAATTTTTGTATTTTTAATAGAGACAGGGTTTCACCATGTTGGTCAGGCTGGTTACGAACTCCCGACCTCAAGTGATCTGCCCACCTTGGCCTCCCAAAGTGCTGGATTACAGGCGTGAGCCACCACGCCCGGCCAACAATCTTTCTATCACATATATCTGAGAGATACCTCCAACTCAGCACCCCCTGCAGGAAATCCTACATTTCTTAGCATGTTCCAGAGTCCTTCTTCCCGGGGTCTGCCCACCTGAGCAGCCCCAGCTTCCCTTTATGTGACCCATACTGTTTGATCTGGTTGCAATTCGCTTCCTACACCACGACCCCATCAATGCCTTCTCTACTTAGAGACTTTCTTATCTTTAAAGCCACCTCTTCTTGGAGGCCTTCCAGACAGTGTTTCCAGGGCAACCCATGCAGCGCAGTACTCTAACTATGATGCATATTTACCAGTCTTTCTCCTCATTAGACTGGGAATCCTTGAGGTCAGGGACTCCATCTCAGTCTCCTTTGCCCCACAGCACTGTGCCTGCTTCTTAGCACAAGTTTATTCAGTGCTTGCTGAACAAATGGATGAATAGGTATGCAGTTTCACACAAAGCAAAATTCTTATTTATGTAATGACACACACACAGTCACTGTGTTCATGGTTATGCAGACAGAGACAGCCATCCTCCCTCACACTGTTGTTTCAATGTATGAAGAGTCTTCAACAGTCAATCACATGCCTCTACCATCACTTACCTACAGCTACATACCAACATTCACCCACACACCCACCTCCATGTCAACCAAGGCACTCATCGTCACGTCCCCACACACATGCACGTCACAAACTCCCACGCGGCCGCACACACAAACTCACACAGAGCCACGGATACACGGCCACACATACAGCTCTAAACACCTCGAGGGCATACTTCATCTCCAATTGTGAGCAAATGCTGTTGGTTTTCATTAATCTGCAGGCTCTGTGTTTGCCAGTCTCTCTGGCTCCCCCTCTCCCTCTTCCCCACTCTCTCTCTTTCTGCTCCGAGGCAGGTGAGCGCATCAATTTTCTCCTCGTCTGTGGCAGTTAAATTAAATGGAATCGGCCTGATTGCTGAAAATCAAAGGGAAGGCTGATAAAGCAATTAAATCCCTCTAATTCCTCGTCCTGAAAGGTGCAGCGGCTCTGAAGCTAATTAACTTCATAATGAAAATCCTTCTTCACCCTTTTAGGCTCTTCTCCTCGGGTCTCCTCTCCTCTCCTTCTGGGGAGAAGCTGGTTACTGAGGAAGAGCTGGATCAGCAGCATTAAAAGTCAGAACCCTGGAGAGGTCTCGGGGGACTCCTGTGCTCCTGCGTTCAGCTCCCTCCCCTTCCCTCCTCTGCTCACCCCTTTCTCCTATACCTAGTTACCTGCCTAGCTCTCAACACCACATTTCTAATGTCCACCACCCCCGCAAACACCCCACACTACGCCAACACCAGATCCACACCTACTGCATTCAGCCCACCTCCCACCACCTACCCCAGCACCCAGCTGTTACCCCAAATGCCAAGGCCTCCTTTACCCCACATCAGCCCCCTAAAGCCAGCTCTGTCTCTAAAATCGGCCCTGCCCAACACACAGGCCACCTGCCCCTCCAGCTCGATCTCAACAGCAGCCTGCCTTCAGTGCACAGTTTATAATCCTGAACACCTAATATGTGCCCAGAACTATGCTAGGCACTGGGGTGTAAAGATGAACAAAAACAAAACAAGCCCTGCCTTAAAGGATCTCCTTATCTGGAGGTAGAGAAAATAAAGCCTTCCAAAAGAGAAGCTGTCTTAGTCCATCAGGCTGCTATAAGAGAATTCCAGAAACTGGGTGGCATATAAACAACAGAAATTTATTTCTCCCAGCTCTGGAAGCTGGGAAGTCCAAGATCAAAGAACCAGCAGATTCCATGTCTGGTGAGGTCCCACTTCTCATAGATAGTGCCTTCTTGCTGTGTCCTCACATGGTGAAAGGGACTAGCTAGCTTTCTGGTGTCTCTTTTTATTTACTGACTTGTTTATTTTTATAGCAACACCAGCCTGAGAATGGGGTCTCCACCTCTACAACCTAATCACCTCCCAAAAACCCCACCTCGTAGTGCCACCAACTTGGGATCAGAATTTCAACACAAATTTTGGGGAGACATAAACATTTGTGCCATAATAGAAACCTATGAGAGGGTCCTCCAGTGCACTCTGGCAGACTAGGGAAGACTCCAGATGGGAAGCACTTGGGCTAGGTCACTAAGACTTAGCTGGGACAGGTTGGGCATGGTGGCTCACACCTGTAATCCCAACACTTTGGGAGGCCAAGGAGGGATGATTGCTTGAGTTCAGGAGTTGGAGACCAGCCTGGGCAACATAGCAAGACCTCGCCTGTACAAAAAAATTAAAAATTAGCTGAGTGTAGTGGTGCATGCCTGTAGTCCCAGATACTTGGGAGGTTGAGGCAGGAGGATCGCCTGAACCCAGGAAGTCGGGGCTGCGATGAGCTGTGATCATACTACTGCACTCCATCTTGGGCGACAGAGCGAGACCCATCTCAAAAAAAAAGTCAGCTGGGTTGACTGGCTGGGAGAAGGAAATGGAGTCAGGAGAAAGAGCATATGCAAAGCTTGGAGTTGGGAGAGAGCAAGAGCTGATCAGGGATTGGGAGTTTGTTTGCAAAGGTAGCCTCTGGGCCATGTGGGAGGCTTGGCTGCAGATGAGGCTGGGTAATTGGGCAGAGGCCAGACCATGAAGGGCTTTGAAGACCATAGCAAGGAGTCTTGGTTTCTTTTACTTTTTTTAAGACAGAGTCTCATTCTGTTGCCCAGGCTGGAGTGCAATGGCTCAATCTCAGCTCACTGCAACCTCTGCCGACAGGGTTCAAGCAATTCTTCCGCCTCAGCCCCCCAAGTGGTTGGGATTACAGGCATGTGCCACGACATCCGGCTAATTTTTGTATTTTTTAAGTAGAGACAGGGTTTCACCATGTTGGCCAGGCTAGTCTGGAACTCCTGGCCTCAAATGATCTGCCCACCTCGGCCTCCCAAAGTGCTGGGATTACAGGTGTGAGCCATGATGCCCGGACAGTTTCTTTCAAACGATGTCAGGTGCTAAATAGGATTTACATGTCACATAGAACCAGAGTTTGTTGAAATTCTTTTCCACTACTATGTGGGAGCAGGGCAGACACAGGTAGGATCGCAGACATATACGAGTATCCATGAGCACACTGGCAGGAGCAGGCCTGGGGAACAGGGACCCCAGGAGACATCCAGTCAAAGCGTGTCTAAGAAGGTAGCAGAGCAAGTGCATGGGATGGCCTTCTGTGATTTGAGAGCGGGAAGAGGCCCTTGCTCTGTGCTGCCCCGCTACCAGCCCGGAGATGCTGGCATTTTGGCACCTACCTCTCCCCTCCCTCTGGGTCCATCCGTTTCCATGGCTTCAGATCTTACCTCCCCACGGGGAGCTGTGAGCCCCACAAGGGAAAGATGCAGTCTGTCTCATTCACTGTTGAATCCTCAGCCCAATCTATTGTAGATGCTCAGTAGATATTTTTAACTAATACAAAGAAATGAACAAATCCACACCCTCGATCTCCAGACCTGTGTATTCCACTGTCAACTAAACTTTTCCACTTGGACGTTTCCATCTCACACTTAACATATCCCAAACCAAACTCATTCCTCCCCGCATGCCCCCCTGAATCCTGCTCCTCTGCTTGGTTTCCTGTTTTAGTGAATGGCACCACCAGCCACACAACTGACCAAGCCCAAGGCCTGGGCTTCATTCTCAGCCCTTCCTTCTTTACCATCCCTACCCCCACATCGCAGCAGTCTCCACTTCCATTCATTCTGCCTTCCCACTGCTTCTCCTCTTTCCTCTCCCACTACACACTCCCTGCCACCACCTCTCATGCTCTCTGTGATTTCCCAGCTGGTCTCTCTGCTTCGGGTCTCCACCACTTCCAATCCATCCCCCAGAACAATTGTTCTGAAGTGGAAAATAAGAACACATCACTCATCTACTTACTACTCTCATAGGCTCATCATTCCTTATAAAGCAAAGGTCAGCTCCTCAGCTAGCCTACAGGACCCCAGACTTCAGCCACAGCTGACTTCTTACAGCAACCAAATGTCCTAGATTTATGTCGGGGTGCCTTGTTCCCTGCCCGTCTGGAATGCCCTTCTCCAAACTCCACTGGACCCCGGCTTCCTCCCACCCCTGACCACCCCATCATGTTTCCAGACTCCCTGAAATTTTCTTTAGAAGTTCTATTTTATTTTTGTTTTCCTTTGAGCTTTTCTGTGCCTTCTATGTATTCTGCATGGAGCAAATATTATTTTTGTAACTAGAAAAAGAAACGTTTTAATGTAGCTGAGAACCCCCTTCTCTCTAAAGCTTCTCCTCAGGCTTCCATATCCCTACCCATAGAATTCCCCTTCCTTTGGGCCTCATTGGGACCTCTCTTCCACCTGCTGGAACACCAGCAGCCTGATGTGTTTGCATACTTGTCTCCCTTACATGGTGAGGCCCTGGAGGGCAGGGCAAATGGGTGTCCTCCTGATCTTGGCTGGCACAGTGTCAGGCACATCAGATTTGCCCCATCATTGTTGAACAAGTGAATAGCCAAGCGGCCTGAGAGAGAGCTGAGAGTTTAGTCAAACCACAGCATTGGGCCGGGTGCTGTGGCTTATACCTACAATCCCAACAATTTGGGAAGCCGAGGTGGGCAGATCACCTGAGGCCAGGAGTTTGAGACCAGCCTGGCCAACTTGGTGAAACCCCATCTCTACTAAAAATTCAAAAACTTAGCTAGGCATGGTGGCAGGTGCCTGTAATCCCAGCTACTCGGGAGGCAGAGGCAGGAGAATCGCTTGAACCCAGGAGGTGGAGGTTGCAGTGAGCCGAGATGGCACCATTGCACTCCAGCCTGGGCGACAGAGCGAGACTCCACCTCAAAAACAAACAAAAAACACCACAACATCCCATGGGAGTCAGAGTGCTGAGGGCACAATCTGCAGGAGGTAGAGAGCAGCCAGCAGGATCAGCCCTGCCACAAGGCCCAGTAACATTCCTGAAGAATCCCACTGGATTGGGGAAGATGGTAATAGAACTTCCCATGTGGAGAGGGCTGGCATAGGTCCCCAGCCCCAGCCCAGTCCTGGTCTCCACCTTCAGAGATCCTCAGAGGTGCAAGGAGAGAAAAGCAGCGGGAGGGAGAAGCAGAGATGTGGGAGAAAGGCAGAGACAGAACGAGTGACAGAGGGAAGGAGGCCCTTATGAAGACACAGGGAGACAGTGGCAGAGACTCCAGAATGGCAGATGGGTGGCAAGGCCCCCAGCACAGCCCAGGAGCCTCCATGCACACAAAGCCCACGCTGGTGTTGGGGGACAGGGTCCTGAGGATTGGGGAGAGGACAGCAGGTTCCCAACCCTCTGCAGGTGCCAGCCCCCATCCTGGGCCAGCTCCCCACCCTTTTCTGGAGCCAGCGGGTGGCACCCTGCAGGGGGCAGATGAGGCTCCGACGTGAGTGATGGGCGCCGATTTAGGCCCAGATTTGCAACACTTGTGGGGGCTGGTGCAGTTCTGAGACCAGGAGGAGGGGTGGGCAGGGTGTAAGCAGGCTGGACTGGCGATGGGGAAGCAGGGAGATCTCTGTGGGGAAGAGCCAGACTCTTTTCTCTGAGTGCCCAGCAGAGGCCAGGTGAATGGCGACTGGGGACCACAGCCAGAGAACTAAGAGGAGGCACTCTGCACAGGGCTTGACTTGTTTGCAGAGAGTGCAGGGTGAGTCCCCTGATGGGCCTGTACACACACATACACACACACACACACGTCATTCCCCAGTCCAGCATTCACACCCAGAACAAACCTCTATGAGGCACGTACCGAGCACACTGCTGGAATGCCTACTGCGCGCCCCGGTGCGTCAGGACCACCCATTCATTCAGTCACACCGCAACAATCTCAGCCCAACAACACTGATTCACCTCATCCCAGTCGCTCAGAGTGAAAGCCAGGCAATTTGCACAGATAGAACTCATCACACAAGGCATCTCTTGGTCTCCCAGACGTCCTCGCACATACGCACAAGCAGGCAGGCGTACACGCATGCACATATGTGTGCACACACAAATTGTTAAGTTTGGCAGAAGTGATGGGGATAGTCCCGGGGGTCTGGGTCTTGGTTTTGAAGAGAGAAAAACACAGTGTCAGGTCACTGGGCTCATGGAGGCAGATCTGGGCCACAGCCCTAGCAGAGTCCAGTGAGGTCAGCTATAGGGTTCAGGTCCCTTGGGGACAGTCCTGTCCATCCTGGCTAATTCGGCCCCACCCACACTGTCTCCAGATGCCCTCCTCCACGCTGCCAGTGTCCAGTCCCCTTTAGTCCCTGCCGTCACCCCCTCCCTGGGCCCCCTCCTGTCAGCTCATTCTCTTTCCATCTGCATCGCTTCTCCTCCCCCCACCGACCCTCCCCATCCCCACCTCCCCCAGCCTCGGTGATAAAAGAGCCAGATTGGAGCGGGTGCCACGCAGCTTCATTCCCCACCATATGGGCCCAAAAGCCAAATCGTCAGCTAAGCGATTAAATCAAGTATGTCGAACAAAATGTTATGAACTGACATTATGGGTATATAATTTTATGCCATTTGTTGCCATCTGTTTATCTAAACAGCCCCCGTTCCACACAGACATACAGACTCACACCTTCCCTCCTACCCTCCACCAGTCAGGAGCCTCCACCCCCAACCAGGGCCAGCGGTCAGGGACAAGAAGACATGTGCCAGGTAGTTGAAGAACCAGGGGCTCCAGGGTTCTTGGGAACTGGAAGGAACTGGGGGGCTAGTAGTCCCAGAGAGCTGAGGAATAAGAGAGTGGGGGTCAAAACTGCTCATTGGCCTGAAAGGGGGCAAGACCCTTGGGGAACAGGAGGTTAGGGAACCAGGAGTCCCAGGCATAAAGACTGTAGCTAGGGCCACGGCACAGGGCCATGGACCAGAGCCAGGAGAGCCTCACTGGCAAGCCTCCAGCCTGGCACGTGGCACGTGTGTGTGAGTGTGTGTGCAGGGCAGGCACAAGAGCTGCAGCTGTGCACATCACAGAAAGCTGTAGGAGCTTTCTCTCCCTCTGCCCCTGTTTGTCCTGGGGGCCCAAGGCTCTCAGAGCCTGATAGGAGGGCTGGCTCCTCTCAGGACCACAGGCACAGGTCAGGGGGCCAGAGGCTTAGGCCATTGTCACTCATGTTTCCTCCTCAAAATATGGTCACAGGGCAGGTGCCCCATCAAGCCCAGAGGATAGGGAGCCCCCGTCCCTACACCCCTCCAACCCCAAACAGCTTCGGAGTCTGAAATAACCCCCTTAACACCAGGCCTGGGCCTCTGTGAGCTTAAGTGTGAGCCCCCAGCCACAGATCCGCGGCCATCCCACCCTCTTGGGCCTCTCCGCTGCCTGGCCCCGACCTGTGTCTGTCCACGCCTGTGGTCTGTCTGTCTGACCTCCCCTGTCTACCCCCTCTTCCATGGTGAGTGTCTCTGTGTGTCTCTCTCACCTCACTCTCTTTCTGTCTGTCTTTGGCTCTGTTTTGGCCTCTGACTCTCCTGGAGGTACAGGCTTGGGCCTCAGAGATATCTAGCCAGAGGGACAGTGACTTCACAGAGGAGTACAGAGGTGGGAGGTGGAGTGGAGGAAGTGGACCAGGAAGAGCGCAGAGCAAAACATGACACACAGGGACTCAGATGGTGGACGGTCAAGTGACCCTGGGGCACTGCAAGCCTTGGGGCTGCTCCAGGAGCTGGAAAGAGTGTGGCCTGTGGGTGAAGAAGTGTGAGGAAGGCGAAGGAAGCTTCGGCGTAAGGGAAGGACGCCCCAGCCAAAGGGTGCATGGGAAAGATGGCAGGCAACCTCTTGCAAGATTTATTAAAACACTACCACACACACACACGCGAGACAGAGAGAGAGAGAGAGAGAGAGAGAGACAGGTCCCAGGAGCCCATCCGCGCCCACACACAAGGCTCGATGACACTTGCCATAGAAAGACCTCAAGGTCACTGAGTGTGCGCCCTCACCATCGGGGACAGTGTTGCTAGCAAGTCGGGCATTCCAGTGCCCAGCCTCTCGCAGGTCTCCCCCAGGAGTGTGTACACAAGCGTGTCCTCCAGGCTTGGGCTCACCCTCCACTTCCCCACACACAGCGTCACACAGCCACCCGGCACCCACAGAGACACGTGTCTGTGTCTCTGTTGCAGGAAGAGATGAAGCACTGCAGAGGAAAGCCCAAAGTGAGTGCTGGAAATCCAAATAGGAGGAGAAAAAAAGCAGCCAGATAGCCTCAAGTGATGAGGCTGAGACAAGACGGACAGGAAGAAACAAAGAACCAGACAGAGACAGAGACAGCGGCCAAGGGACAGAAAAAGAAGGAGAAAGACAAAGAGAAGACGGAGACTTGAAGGCCGATGAGGAGGAAGCAAGACAGCAGCAAGAGTGAGGGGACGCTGAGGGCGGGCGGGCGGGCGGGAGGGGGCGCCCAAGACGCTGAAAGCCAGGAAGGCACGGGTGGTGGCAGCGGCTGAGGCTGGAAAAGCTCATTTTGCTGGTAATTTACTCTCCTGCTTTTGGGCCGCTCCGCCTGCCGCTGCCGCCCGCCCGGGCTGCCTGTTCCAATATTAGATATAAACAAGTAAACTGTGTAATGGATCACATTAAGCAGGCCTTGCGTCTTGAGGCAGGATTTAATTTGCATGGCAGATTAGCTTGTCTTCCCAGCAAGGCACCCCGGGGCACCCCGAGCTGTAATAGGATCCCGCCTCTTAGAGCCCATTAAGGCAATTGAGAGCGCCTCCTAATCTCCCTCCCCGCCCTGCACCAGAATCCCCTCCTGCCGGACCAAGGAGGGACTTGTGATAGCGGACCCCCATCTTCTGACCCTGTGTGGTGCCCCCATCTCAGGCCCCACCTTGCCCTTAAAGCAGCAACCCCAAGCCCCATGGGTTGCCCCCTTTCTACCTCCTTCCTCGGCACCCAACCTCAGAGAACTTTCCCTTTGAGCACCCCAACTCTGCTTCAGAGCACCCTGACTGCCCTAAATCCACTTTCCCCCATTCCTCCAAGTGTCCCCAAACTCCAGGCCCATGCTCTGACCCCCAGCTTTCTCCATTCCCTGCCTGGCTCCCCCAGACCCTCCAGCAATCAGTGGGCTTCCTAGCTGAGGTCAGGGGTTAGAATGTCTTCCATCCCTTTCTTCAATTTTTCATTTAACAGCCGTTCATCGAGCTTCCTATGCCCCTAACAATATCATTGTTGGGTTGGGAATCAGAGCAAGACTCAGAACCTGCATGGAGATCAAAGTTCAACTTACAATTTGGTTTCAAAGTGGGGCTGAAGTGAGTGATTATAATAACCCTCGTTTGTGGGGTGCCTTAAAGTTTATGTGTTATATCTATTAGGTCGTTAATCCTAACCTTCAGAGAGGAACTCTTTCAAATCAGCCCCACTGGGCCGGGTATGGTGGCTCACACCTATAATCCTAGCACTTTGGGAGGCCGAGACAGGAGGATCACTTGAGCCCATGAGTTCAAGACCAGCCTGGGCAACATAGGGAGACCCCCCCATCTCTACAAAAAATACTAAATTAGCTGGGCATAGTCCTACCTACTCCGGAGGCTTAGGTGGGAGGATCACTTCGGTCCAGGAGGTCAAAGCTGCAGTGAGCTGTGATCACTCCACTGCACTCTAGGCTGGGCAACAGTGCAAGACCTTGTCTAAAAAACCCAAAAAATTAAAAATAAACAAATAAATAAATAAACCAGCTCCATTGAAAAGATGAGGAAACGGGCTCAGAGAGGAGAAATGATTTGTCCAAGGTCAAACGATTGGTAAGGGGCAGCTCCAGGACTCCACCCAGCTCTGCCTGACCCTAAGTGCAGAAGTCTTTCTGATATACCACAGTACCGGGGTCAGCATTGGTCTCTGGAGAGGAGCGCGGCCATCTTAGGGTTAAGGCCCATACCAGGGTCCGTATCAGGACCAGGCCGATCTTGGGTATCTGTCCCCTGCCCCACCACTGGGCCAGGGTGAGTGGATCCCACACCAGGGATCAGTTTCCCCACTTATTTAACCAGAGGTAATCCTGCAGTGGAGTTACTGAACACTTGTGAAGGGCACTAAACAACCAAATGCCAGTGGCACTGGAAACCAGGGAGACTGGGGTAGGTGTAGAGAAAGACCTGCAGGCTGTGGAGCATCCCCCAGCCTGATCCCCTCAGCACTGGCAAGCCCCTGAGCTGGATTGGGCTGGGCTGGGGATGGGGACTGTGGAGCCTGCAGGGAGATGGGGCCTGGGTGGGTGGGTATGGGGCCAGGCTGGTGGAGAAGGGTCACTTCAGTCCTGCTTAGCTCACAAAGGGTCCTTGTTGTGGGTAATGGGACTCCCCTGGCAGCTTTATTTGCTGTCAGTGGCTTTTATTAAAGTCTCCAGTTTCAGACCCTCCAACCTCCAGCCATTGTGTGTTCTCCCCCTGGGCCCTGCCCCCATCCCCTGGCTAGATGGCTCTGAAGGGCCTCCCTGCTCCGTCTCCTGGGCCCCAGCCAATCCCCCCAACCCAGGCACCAGCCTCCCACCTTCACCTCCCAGAGAGAGTGCAGAAAGGCCATGCACTCGGGGGAACATCTCAGCCCTGGCCCTCCAACACCTCAAAATGGACCCAAATCTCCCAGACGTGGTGACTGGCGCTGGGGGTGGGGCAGTGAGGCAGCCTCGGCAGAATGCACACTGAGTGGCACACACGCATGCACATATGTGTACCCGTGTGTGTCCTTGAGGGCTGCGTACCCATCTGTTCCCTCAGCCAGTGTCTTCACACAGACACACACAGGAATGAGTACTGTTTAGGGATTGAGAAGAGGGTGGGATGGGGGCTTCAGTTTGATTCCATGAGCATTTAGGGACACCCTCCATCTCCACCAGGCACCAGGTCAGAACTAGAGGGTAGGGGGATGGAGAAGCATCTTCCAGCTTCATCTGTCACTTGGGATACTGACTGTCCCTGCTCCCTTCTCTCTGCCCACAGAAGGAAGCAGGCAGAGGAGCTAGGCTGGGCCTTGACGCTGGGTGGAGAGGAGACACGCAAATGCACCGAATATCAGCAGGTGTTTAACCTCACTTCACCCAGATTCTAACCTCTCCTTTGTAGCCCAGAGCCCCAGCCCTGGATTCACAGCCCAGAACCCAAGCAGCTGAGGCCTGGTTCTTACACACTTCTTTCCCAAAGAACACACTTGGGGTTGGGCACTGGAGAGACCCAGCCTTCAGGATGACCTCCCTGGGGCAGAAGTTTGAAGCAAAAATGGGCACATGATCCCAGGAAATCCTTGCTGAGCAGGGGAAAACAGAAGAGGGACATAGAGGGAAGCCCAAGGGCCACAGGTGGGGACTGAAGGGGACTCAGATCCTGCACTTGGGCTTCTCGTCCATGCCCCACCCCACCCCTGTGGAGCTAGAGGGAAGAGACCGCACTGCCCTCCTCTCCATTACCCACGTATGTGAGAACTGAGGTTGGCATAAGTGCACAGCCAGTGACTGCGTCTGTGTGCCATTGGGTGTGGGCCACTAGGAATGTGAGTGTGTGTGCACGCATGTGTGTAGGGGGGTGATAATGGGGTCCACATGAGCATGAACATTGGGGTGTCAATCATATATTTGTATGTGTCTTCTGGACGTGTCTGCTCTGGGGAGAGCAGCTCCATAGTTTATGTGAGGAGAGGATGTCTATGGTCGAAGGTGACTGCGTGTGTTTGTTGTGGGCTGTCTGTCCTGCGTACTTTTGAGTATATAAGACAGAGGGGGCCGGGCGCGGTGGTGGCTCACGCCTGTAATCTCAGCACTTTGGGAGGCCGAGGCGGGTGGATCACCTGAGGTCAGGAGTTCATGACCAGCCTGGCCAATATGGTGAAACCCCATCTCTACTAAAAATACAAAAATTAGCTGCGCATGATGGCACGCACACGTAGTCCCAGCTGCTCAGGAGGCTGAGGCAGGAGAATCGCTTGAACCCAGAAGGCAGAGGTTGCAGCCAGCCGAGACTGTGCCACTGCACTCCAGCCTGGGCGACAGAGCAAGACTCCATCTCAATGAAAAAGAGAGAGAGAGAGAGAAAGAGAGAGAGAGAGAGAGATCCAGGGAGTCCACAGCCCTCCCCAGGGTCTTCTGAGCCCCTGGATCGGCCTGTGCCAGGCCATTTGGGGAGCGCCTGTGCTTTATGGTGCGCGGGTGAAAAATGGAAATGCTAATAAGTAGTCGTTAAATTGTCTTGCAAAAATGTTAAATGATAAATTGGGTAATGTTATTGTTGAAATGAAATATGTAAAATAAATGAGTTATTTATTTCTAATAAATATTTTGTTTACGATATATTTGTAGGGGTGTTAATTACTTTCCCCCTCAATCGGGGCAACGTATAAATTCTAATAAAGTGTGGGCTGTGGTGAAGGCAGCGGGGCCGGTGGCGGCTCCTCCAGGCCGGGCTGCTGCAGGACCTCAGCCTGTGATGGATGCAGCAGTCACAAGCAATTGTTCTACTCGCTGATATTCTAGGCTCCCAAATGTGGCCTGTTTTGTTTCAAAAAAAAAGAAAGAAAGAAAGTGGAAAAGAGAGAGTCAGGAAAGAAAACAAATAGGCCAGGGTCTCCATGATGAGATGGTTAAATATCCCAAGGCCGGGTCTCGCTCCTTAGCTAGCTGCACAGACCCTGGGCACTCTTGTCACTGTTGCAGCCAGCTTTGCGGAAGGAGCAATAAACACATAAGCAAACCAAGTGGCGAAGAAACTTCATGTCCCCTAGGCCCATCAGCAGCCCTAAGCACTCACACCAGGCGAGGTGCCCTCCGTGATTCCTATTCTCCCCTGTCCCAGCTGGGGGGTTCTCCAAGGAGGCAGATGCCCCCATATCCTGCTGTTTCTAGCTCCTCCCTCCTTCAAGGGAAGAACCACACTTCCCCTTAACTCTGCCTCTTCTCCCCCTGCCATGCCCCTTCCAAACCCTCTGATGCAGGAACCTCCAGGACTATCCATGGCCTGCCCAGGGGGACCCGAGTTTAGCCCCCTCAGGATCCATCTGACCAGAAATTGAACTAGGCCCTGGCCTGGCCCCTGAGGCTGGAACGCATATTGGGGGTGCAGGGAACATTCCCCTTCAGAACAAGCTGCCTCCCCCCAGGACGTTATCTCCCTGTGAGTAATAAAACTGCTGAGGCAGGACGGCCTGGTGGGCAGGCACAGGCAGCACTGGGTGCGGGATGCAGGGCTGTTCTGTCCCTGCCCCAGGCATCAGCTCATCCACCCTCCCTCCGGCCCTCATCCAACTCCTGGAGCTGAACTAGGCTCCAAGTTCCCACGACAAGGGCAACAAGGCTCTAAGCTGACCTCCACCTTGGGATCGCAATCACTTAGCACACCTTTCTTCAAGATGGGGGGTCCTGCTGCAGGGCCTCAGCCTGTGATGGAGTGGCTCTGGGGACAGGCAGCTTGTTCTGAAAGGGAATGTACCCTGCACCCCCAATACGTGTTCTAGTCTCAGGGGCCAGGCCAGGGCCTAGTTCAATTTCTGGTCAGATAGATTCCGAGGGGCCTAACTAGGGTCCCCCTGGACAGGCCATGGATAGGCCTGGAGGTTCCTGCTTTGGAGGGTTTGGATGCATGATGGGGAGCTACAACCCCAAGGCAGGTGGGATTAGGCAGATTCAGGGGGTTCCCATGGGTCCTTCAGAGGTTGGGTAGGGGAACAATTCTTCCCAGGCTGGGGTTCCCCAAAGCTTGTTCAAAGGGGCCCTTACCTCTTCCACTCATCTATCACTGCCCACCATCCAAGCTAAGCCACTGGGAACTGCCTCTCAAAAAGCATCTCTCTGAGCAGGTGCAACCTGTGCATGTGAATGTGTAATAGGAACAACAGGCCAGGTTTATTGTAGGGTGGAGAGACCTTCAGCCTGGGACTAAGAGGAAGGTAAATCACAGAGGTGGACAAGAGAGACACACCGCATGCACTGCCCGGTTCACGGGCACCACACTGACCCATACAAAGATGCCAGACTCGGACACACAGCCACACGTGGTGCTTGCATCATGCACATTCACTTGCAAAGCCCCAGTCCCACACAATCATGGTCCCTAAATTGCCAATCCCGCACAGCTACACTTTTGGGGAGTTTGAATCAGGTCCAGGAGCTGTAAGGGAGGATGACCAGACAAAAAGGGACATGAAATCATTGCCCATCTGTGGGGCTCTGATCAGGTGTTGGGAGGGGGTATCAACACCGGGGAGAGGTCGCCCCCTGCTGGGAAGATGACTGTAACCACTTCCCCATCCAAGCCTGCCCAGCTAATCTTACCCCTAACCCTCCCCTAGCAAGACATCCACACACACCATACCATTTATCCACCACACTCTGCCTAAGCCCCAGCCAGGCTGCATAACTCTGGGTTCTTTTAAAAACATGTAAAATCTTTGATCATCATTTGTTTAAACTGTATAAATAATCTACTGGATTTTAATAGGATTTTTCTATGAATCGGCAACAAAGCATGAAATGTGATATTTTCACCATGAGTAGTTGGGAAATTAGTCACCTCTGTCCATGGCTCTCTGCTGGCTGGAGACCCCCAGGCTGTCTGGTTCCTGTCTCCCCTCCACCTCAGGCCTTTCAAATGCTACCCCGACAGCTTCTGCTTTTTTGGGTAGTAGGGGGAATTCTGTGGTATCACTGTGAGGAGCCCTACTGGTTGTCTCCTCATCTCAAAGCAAAGACCAGGCTGCCCTGGGTCCAAGTTTCTCTGATTTATCAGAAGTCAGGGTCTTTGGTTCTCTATGTCTCATTGCGGGCTCCAGTGCAGGTTGGGATGGAAAACAGGGATGGGCAGTGGGTTTAAGGATAGTTATTTGGGGCAGAAGCAGTTCGAGGGCAGAGACTTGGAGTCATTCACAATTTCCCCATCTTCCCCAAAGTTCTGCACACTTGTTCACTACCCAGGCTGTTCCGCACTCACAGCGGCAGGACCCACACACCCCATCGAGGAGGCTTGGCCTGTCTCCTGAGGTTTACAAACTGCCCACCCACTCTGGGAGCAAAAGGTGCTAAGTCTGGGAGAGGAACAACTGTTGGGGGCAAGGAAGGGTGAGAGACGGAGAACAGATCTAGGGAAGCAGGAAATGAGGGCTTCAGGGATGGGAGCCAGGCAGGGATCAGAGATGGAGGAATCAGAGATAAGATCAGGACTTCGGAGTTAGATGGATGAGGCAGAGATGGTGGAAACTGCCCAAATATGCAAGCAAGGCTTTCAGTCCCGCTCCCAAATGACTCCTGACCCTAGTCCCCACCACCAAGTACAGTAGCCCCAAAGCACGCCTCTTACGCCTCAGTGCCCCTTTGGGAAAAGCCAGTGGCAACGCCAGTGACCAAGAGCCTATGCAGCAGGGCTGGCCCTGAGCTGCCCGGCTGGGTCTTGGGCCACCCAGGTCTCAGGCCAAAGCCTGGTAAGCCTCAGCCTCAGAGCCGGGCACGGGCCACGGGGGAGGGGGTTGTGGGGCCCCCTCCTTGCCCTGAACCACAGTCCACATGCTCTGAGCTGAGCAGGGCCCCTTCCTTTCTGCCCCCTGCCCCTGGCCCTAGATGAATAAAACTCAGGGGGTGGGGGGAGCTATTCATGGAACCAGAGAATGTGTGAGCTGCCCAGCAGCCCCCTCTCATTAGGGGACCCCCGTCAGGTGGCGCTCATTAACTTCAAGTTGTCTCTTGTTTTAAAACTCGGGTGAGGGGGGCAGGGTGGAGGGCACATTGTCTGGCTGCTGCCCCAGAGAGATTAGGCGCCCAGGGGGAGGGGGCAGGCAAAGGCCCTTTAATTAGTTACTTTCAAAGGTTCCCTGTCCCCTTTCTCTCGGGTCCCCCTCCTAACCCCCGGCTGGGCCCAGCTTCGAGGGGGGCGGTCTTTTCTGCTTGGCAGAGCTGCCTGGTCACTCAGCTTAAATCCGCAGTCTTTGTTTCTGCCTGGACAATGGGCCCAGCACATCAGCCATGGAGGCCACAGAAGAAACAGGGCCTTCTCCTGTGCGGCCAGGAGCCGGCTGAGTGGGGTGCATCCTGGCACCAGTCTGCAACCTGGGGCCCCCAACAGGGGGCTGGTACCATGAATGCTTCCTAGGCTGAAAGGAAGAGGATAGGAACACACACACACACATACACACACCCCTCAAGACCTAGCTATAACAGAGGAAAAAGGAGAAACAAACCTCATGTCAGGGTCTCCTTCACGTAGGAAGTTTCTAGGTCTTAGGGCCTGGCTCAAGGATGGGGGTGCTCTTCCTTTCTATACAGCAGAAAAAATGGTTTATGAGTCAGGCAGATCTGGGTCCCAGTCTTAGCTCTACTACTCATGAGCAAATAATTAATCTCTCAAACTTCAATTTCTCTCATCTATAAAATGGGGAAAATAATGACTGCCTCTTGGGTTGTGAGGATTAAATAATCTGAGTAAAAGGGTCTGGCACAGTGCCTGGCACACAGTAAGGGCTCAGTACCTGTTAGTTTCCTCCTTATATGGTTCCTATGGCCAGAGCCTTACCCTACACCCTCTACTACTAAGGAGCAGGTTCATGGGACCCTTTCAGCTTCGGGGTGCCGGTGGCCGACATGGACTAAGCTCCTGCTGGGACACACATGCAGGAAAAGACTCAGAAAGCACTGAGTGTGCAGACATGAATGAGGAGGAAGGAAAATCCCAGATTGGGAGTGATGGGGTTGGGGGTGGGTATCAAACAGAAAAGGGTGAGTGGGAACATGAGGAGGTAGAGGAGAGTGAGCCAGCTCTGGAGATCCTGGGGGGTGGTCTCTGGGGGAGGGATTGAGAGGCTGAGTTGCAGGAAGAGTTGGTGATTTGCTTGGGTCAGCAGATTAATGGCACTAACGAAGTTTCCGAGAGCATGGTGAGTTGGGGGGTCGGGGGCGTCCATGTGGAAAGGCACATGACTGGGGATTGATCAGGCTGAAGATGAAACAGAGAAAGCTTCCCGGGCAGCGGAGGTAGGAAACGCCAAAACCAATTACTCCCCAGCCCCTCTGGCCTCCAGATCCCTCCCCTAGAGAGGAGGGAAGGGGCTGCGACCTCGCTCTGTGGGTGAGGTCACACACATAGACAGGCCACTCACGTGGGTAGGTGACGCCGCAGGTGCATAGGGGAAGGTCCACACATGGGAACGCATGTGCACAAGGGAAGGTCCACGCGTAGGAATGTGGAGACCTGGGGTGTGATGACGTTGCAAGTTCTAGTCTGTATGCCCTCATGGGTCATTTGACTCTTCACAGATGTCCCCACATTCCACCTAAGTGTCCCTACCCGGTCACCACGCTTGTCACCAGGAGGAGCAAGGATCCCATGGTGATGGTGGAAGTGGAGGGCGTGCTGAGAATCTTCTTCATTCAGTTTTGGCCTTGAGTCTCATCTCCACAAATTTGCTAGTTTGAGCCTTAGTTTCTGGTCAGAGCAACCCTGGATTACCATTTAGGTGGCTAATTCCTTTTGCAGATAACTGACAATGTATCAGCCTCTGGTTAATGGGAGTGCACCCCACTTCATGAAAACCCATCCCTTTGGAAATAATCAATTACACACTGGTTCTTTTTAACAGCCCCTGATGTTTGTTGAATGAAAAAGTGTGGCAGATTGGGCAGCCCTCTCCAGGCTGAAGAATTCACAAATGATATCAAAGTACCAGATCAAAGGGCAAGCAAACATCCCTTACAGGACCTAGAGAAGCCCTTGGTTAAAAATCAACAAGAGGCAATTGGACATAAGATAAGGGCCCTTCAAACTCACAACACAAACCCACTAGATGTCTACACTTGGAGTCCTTAAGGGAGCTGGGGGTGAGGAAGGTGGACAGCAGGGGGCACAGTGAGGCCTGAATTTAGCTCTTCCATGTGGAGGGCCAGCTCCCTTCTTGGCAGTGTGTATGCTGTGTGGTGTTTGCAACTTCAGGTTCAGGACAGAATTTGTGTTTCATGCCAGATGCTGAGTGGTGTTATTATAGTTATTAGCAATTATGTTTTATCATAAAACCACTTTTCCTTTAAATATGTGGGTAAAAAAATTCAGCTCTTCTTGGAGTTCTATCCAGTCTATTCCTCTTGGAGATGACTTCAAGTTTTATAATCCAAGTCCACAGGCAAATGGGATTCAAGCCCTGGACATTCACAGGAGTCCCTGTTGGAAACTTAACCATTTCAAGCAGAGAGAAGCCACTACACTGCTGGGGTCCAGATGGCTGTCCTATGCGGGGGGTTTCGCTCCAAAGGTACTGCACAGTGTCAGTGCCCCCTCCCCAGACCCCTCACCTGTCCCCTCCTCCAACCTTCAACCTCACCAATGCAGTCACTGGGGATCCTGACCCAAGGATGCCTCCCCCTTCTCCATGCCCCCACCCCCATTCCACCCGTGCCCCCACCACAATGTCTACGAGGGAGACCGGCTCCTCTTGGGGCCTTCAAGCTTTTGTTAGGGTTATGTGAGCCGCTAGTGACAAGGGCCCTGAAACCCAACTCGACCAAACTCATAAAAGGGGTCACTGTCTCTTTAATTAAAGTTCCCTGTTTGGAGGTTAAAGACAAACCCGTTTGATGGCGCAGGTGTGTAGAGTGGGGGTGGGGGAGAAGGGTGGAAGCGGCTAGAAGGAAATGGAATTCTATCCTTAGAGGGAAGCAGGGAGGGGCCTCACCAGAGGCAGGCAGGCTGAGCGATGGAAAGTCTGATGGGGGGCCCTGAGGGTCCCCAGTGTGGCGAGGGTCACAAGGGGAGAAATCAGGCAGGAGCCGGGAATCCCAGGGCCAGTGCAGCGAGCTCTTACTCCCCTGTGGGCATGCACATGCTCCTGGCCCAGGCACACACTACCTGCCCTCCGTGATGCCCGACTGACCACTCCCCTTGCCCACTCTTCCATCCCTCCCTTTTCCATCCCAAAAGTTCTCCAATAAAAGAGGACCCAAGGCCTAATACCATCTCCCCACAGAAGCAACTTCATCACAGTTTAACATAAAAAGATCAGCTGGTATCGACCCGTAATTTGGACCCATGCCACGTTATTGGCAGGAAGACAGAATAAGTTAGGGTGGCCATGTTTCAAAAATTCTCTGTGTGCACTCAATCACGGCCCAGGGAAGGCGGGCGGGTGCGTAATAACCCAGCCGCGCTCTCCATTTCCCCTGTAGATCAATGCTAATACCAGGAGGCCCCGGAAGATGGATGGAACCGACAGGAACCTTGAAATCCTGACATGGGGGCTGCTGCCTCAACCGATAAGGGATTTCTTCACTGCTACTGGGACAGGGACACTGAAACCTTAGGGGCCATGGGAAGACAGTCTGATTGGGGACAAAGAGATGGGGAGAGGGAGCAGCCTCTTCTTTATGCTCACTGACACCCTTAGTCACTCACGCGGCCACTGACCGATGCTCGCTCCAGAGTCACTGACAGGCACGCCAACCGCTGGCACACACCATCGCTCACACTCTACCCAGCCAAAAGCACCAACACCTCCCCAAAGACACCTTGACTCCCTGCAGCCCCACAAATGGGTCCTAGTACACACGCATACACATGCATGTGCACAAACTCAAACCTCAACACCAGAATGAATCAAGGTGTCTGACACAGGCACACTTACCTAGGGAGATACAGACATCCAACCATTGACATCACACCCTGTCCCCGTGAAGCAAAAAGAGATGTGCATCTACATGCATATGTACTTCTCTGTCTCTCCCTCCTTCCTTTCCATGCCTTCCTTCTTCCTATTTCCTTGTGATTCTGTTTGGAAACTTGCAGGCTGATGGCCAGTCAGGGAACATTCCAGGACCCATTGGATGTAAATCACTAACACAAAAGTACACCAGGCACACAGTCCTGGTCAACCAGACTCCCAGATGGGTGCACACACATGCTGCAAAGTGGGAGACCTGGGTTCCAGGAACAGCTCAGAATGGACTTGCTGTGTGGCCTTGGACAAACCATTTCCTCTCTCTCTCTCTGGGCCTCTGTTTCTTCATCTATAAAACAAGGGGCGGAACTGGGAGATTTCGAAGGGCCCTTTCAGGTCTGAATTTCTCTGTCGTGGCAGACACAAATTCCTGCCAAGAGTTACACACAAACACAGGCAGCCCTGAGCACTCACACTTGGCTGTGGTGGCCTGAAGCCACACCCACAAAGACACACAGGGGAACACAGGCACGCAGGGCTCTTCCCAGCAAGGGTGCCTGCAATAGGGGCAGCAGCTCCCATCCTTCCCAGAGCTGGAAGTCAAGGAGCCTCAGAACCCACTCTTCTGGGAGCAAAGAACTGGGGACAAAGCAGAGAGATGGAGCATTGTTGTGAGTTTGAGTGGGGGACAGAGGGGGCCTTGCAGGCTGCTGTCTGATTTCCTTCCTTTTGAGCTCAGCCTCAGGACTGGAGCCATTTCCACAGCCTCGAGCTGACATCTTGTGGCCATCTCCAATGATTGCAGGCTTCACAAGGAGACACTCAGTCCCCTGCAGAGAAGCATAGCCCTACCCAACCCAGAAAGTCGTCGGTAGAACACTGCTTCCCATCCCCGATGCCCTGTCCCGTGCCCAGCTGCCAGGAAAGGCACAGGGGCTGACTTGTTCCTCCAGCGCGGACAGGTAGAAGACAGGGGGCTACCTTGGGAAAAGCTTCAGGGTTACTGGGTGACAAAAGGGACTGGAAAAAAATGGATGCTTAAGGGAGTTGCAGCCTGTGGTAGAAATGTAGCCCTGCACTCCCACAGCCTCAGTCTAAGGTAAGGAAACATGACCCAGGCCCACGGGGCTGCAGTCTGGGGAGGCGACACAGCCTTTCCCCAGGGATCTCCAGGTGAAGGAAGAGACTCAGCCCCAGCCTCCTGGAAGCCCAGTCTGATGGGAGGCATTTGGCCCTCCTCACAGACAGCCTTAGCTTTAGGGGAAGAGGAGAAGGGGAGAGACATGTCTCTGCCCTAATGGAGCTTCTCATCTTGAGGAGAGAAAAACCTCAGCCCATAACAGTGACCTCAGTCCTATCTGAGGAGCATGGAATTTGGGGGCTTGGAAGCTCCCAGCTGTCTCAGCGTCCCATGCCAAGCCCTAATCTGGTAGTCTGAAAGGAACATGATTTCCATGCCTGCATCAGCAGCCTGGGGCTGGGCAGAGGGTTGGAGCAGAAGTTTTGGAGAAGTGGGCCATCCAGAGCCAGCCCCATTGATTCTGGAGAGACCTACTGGGCAGGGGTGAGGGGTGCATGGCAAGGGAGGACCACACTTTGCAGATCCTCCCAGAGGAAGCCATGAAGGAAGTTTCTGGACATCCCTGGGCCAGTTCCTCCTACTAGCCAGAAACTCCTGCTACCTCTGGAGCCAGGTCTTAGGACCCTGGAGATGACAAGTCACACACAAGGCAGAGGCCAGGGGTTCCCAACCTGGAACCAGGGAACCCTGGAGGTGCTGGGTTGACGAGTTTGTTATAAATTAGAGACTCGTTAAGAGAAGTTGAGAAGGGCTCAGTAACAGCTTTCGGGGTCCATCTTTTCGATTTCTTGTTCGGTTTGTTTATTGCGATTGTTCCTGTCTCATAAGCTTATTGCAAAACCAATAAAAATGATCTATTCTGAAAGGGAAGCTGCTCTTTTGACTGGAAGCTGCCTCTTGGTCCTGGACCCCACCCCTCCCCCTCCCGGTGGCTGCAGCCTAGCCTGGTTGACCAGCTGTCTCCTGCCGCGGGGTCAGCAGAGGGTGCCAGATTCCTGCTCACCAGAAACTGTGTCCACCTGCCATGTAGCCACCCTGGGCTGGCCTCGGGCCTCCAACCTGGTCCCATCACCCTGATGACCGCTGTACCCCAGCCGTCCAGCTCACCTCTGATAGACACACCAGGGCTGTTATGGAGGCACAGGAGGCCAGGATAGGATCCAAGGACAGTCACTGGAGTCTGAAGTTTTGAGCATGATTTTGGCTCAGTTTCCCCTCTGCGCCTCAGTGAGTCTTTGCCTTTAGCATGGGCTTCCCTGCCATGAGGTAGCCCTAAGGGCTAATGATTGAACAAAGAGGCCTCCAAGGTTCCCAAGAATCAGAAGTCCTGGTTTTGACCTTGATGGCAGAACAGAGGCCCCTGGCCCTTTGCACATCCAGGAACCTAGTTACAGTTGGGGGCCAGGGGCTCAGGAATCCCAATCCCAAATGAGTGGGCTCTCACCCCATCCCTGTTCTGCAAATAATATTAGTTCCGTTTAGTAACTATAATATTTCTGAGACACTGCAGATTTCTCTGGGCTACTAACTTGGTTTCGGAGTCTTTCAGATGATTATTGTGGGGAGTACAGGGTTGAGGGGGATCAAGAAAAAGCCAACAGACTCCTTCACTGATTCATACAGAATTTCAGAGCATCAGAGTCTGAAGGGACTTCTTCCACCTCCCCCCCACCCCGAGATGGAGTTTAGCTCTTGTCGCCCAGGCTGGAGTGCAATGTGCAATCTCGACCCACTGCAACTTCTGCCTCCCAGGTTCAAGCAATTCTCCTGCCTCAGCCTCCCGAATAGCTGGGATTACAGATGCCCACCACCATGCCTGGCTATTTTTTTTTTTTTTTTTTAGATGGTGCCTCGTTCTGTCGCCCAGGCCACGTCTGGCTAATTTTTGTATTTTTAGTAGAGACGGGGTTTCACCATCTTGCCAGGCTCGTCTTAAACTCCTGACCTCGTGATCCACTCTCCTCAGCCTCCCAAAGTGCTGGGATTACAGGCGTGAGCCACCGTGCCTGGCCCCAAAGGGACTTCTGAGATCACTCTGTGAAACCCCTTCCTGCCTCAATACAGAATCAGGGTCAGAGACCAGAAGTGACTTGGCCAAAGTCCCACAGCCAGTGAGTGGCAGAGCCAGGATGGGAATCCAAGGTGACAGACCCTTGCACCACTGCCCTTTATGGCGCCCTGCCCAGCATCTTCCTGTGTCCTGCTCATGTCAGCAAGCTCTGCCTCCTTCCTCACAAGCCAGTCCCTGCAGCCAGCACAGGTAACAGACCTTCCTTTCCCTCCCTGCTGTCTAACATCAGGCCTATTTTCTCTAAAGCAAAATCGGTCTGTTTCCCCAAGGCCGACACACTGGCTCTGCCAGAGGGCCCAGATAAGGGGAAAACCTTGCACGGCGGCCTTTGGAGTTTCCCTGTCACTTCAAAGAGCTAACCTCACACACTCTTCCTTTATCTATTTATTTTGGACAAGGAGGACAAGAGGTGAATAGGGGTAGGAAACAGCCAAAGTTGTCAGGAAGACCATCTCAAGGACTTGGCACATCTTCAGAGAGAAGCACATCAATGTTTTCCGTTGATCTCTGCATTTGTTTATGTTAACAAACACTCAATGTAGTGCTTGCTGCATGTCAGGCACTATTCTAAGCACTTTGTATATTCATTTAATAGTTTAATTTTATATTAACTTATTATATATCATATAATTAATTTACTAAATCTTCTTAATAATCCTGAGGTAGGTACTGTTATTAGTTCCACTCTACAGATGAGGAAAGTGAATCACAGAAGGGCAAGAAGCTTGCCTGAGGCCAAGTAGCTAATGGCAGAGTCACCATTCAAAGCCAGGCAGTCTGGCTCTTACCCACGGTGCTAGGATCCTTCTCTTTACAGAAGCATCAGCACAAGCGCTGGTAGGGCCCCGTGACCAGGAGAGGAAGGAAGATTCTAAACATTCAGAAAAAAATCAGACATTGTTGGGGCCCTGTACAGTGTTCCTTGGAGCTTATCTCTTGTTAATTTCTATCGTGGCCTCTTCTGTCCTTAGCTTGTTTGAAAGCCAATGTTTTATGGTTGGGGTGACCAGCAAAGCATAGGCAGCTTGGACCTTGGGCCCCTCCCACACTAGCCCCATTTTGGGGAGGCTTCTGGGTTCTGGAAGCCAGGGCAGGAGTATGGTGCTAGCACCCACTGCCTTGTTGCTCACAGAGCCCTGCTCCCTCCCACGCAGCTGCCTGCACTGACATCTCTGAGAGGGCCTTTGATTAAAGAGACAAGTGACTTTGACCATTCTATTGATCAGAATAAATTACTAGGAACTAATTTATGGGCCTCCCCACAGCCGATGACATGGTGGATTGTGCACTATTGGTCAGTAAATTGGATTGTCAGGCTAGATTATTGGTTCGTATACAGTTATCTCTCATAGCAATATCAGGCAGCCCAGGTAGAAGAGTGAAATCCTTTCTCTGCTGCCAGATGCCAGGATGTGACGAGGCCTTCTGGGGGGCTGGTGGGGAGGGGCAGGGAGAGAAGAGGAGGAGAGGGGAGGAGAGGCGAGGCGAGGCCTCTGTGCAGGATGCTTATTAATTAGTGCAGCATCACAGCATTAAAAGAACATTAGTGTGGAATCGTCTGCAGAGTGATGGGGAAATGACATTGCAGGCCTCCTCCTGATTCTCCAGCTATGGCTCTGCTGGGGAGAGCAGGGAGGGGGTTGATGAGCAGACAGGGGGATGGGAAAGATAAAGGTTGTTGGGGGGATAAGAGGCCAAGAAGAGGGGAAGAGAAAGGAGAGGCCATATTTGCTGTGAGTTGCAAGCAGAGAAGATCTGCTAAGTGCCAGCGTCGCTGAGCCCCACGCAGGGGAAATGGAGCTGCTGTTCTGCTCCGTACATCATAGCCAACGATGAAGAGTTCTAGAGCTGGGATTTCGCAGGCAATTTGGCCAGTAATGCATGGGGCAGTAGATCCTCGCGCACTCTTCCGTGCTTCTGCCAAGCCAGCAATAACAAAAACTTATTTTTTGCCAGGGAAACGGATATGAGTCAGGCAGCCCATCAGGAGTTAGGGGGGCTTTACCACGCCGCTGCGATTTGTACCGCTCAGCTGTTTCCCCGAGCTCTAAAGACCTGCCAGGAGGTGACAAAGGCAAGACAATTTCAAGTTCACAGTCCTGTGTCCTCGAAGCATAACAGCATGCTATCAAAGGGGACTTTCAGGGGCTGTGGGTTGCAAAGTCAGCGGTCTTTTCCCCCCAGCTCACTGGGGAGTGGGGAGATGGGGTGAGGAGAAGAGCCACAGAGAGCTGAGGCAGTGCTGTGAATTTCTGGAAGAGATGTGCCGACAGCTCTGCCCTGACTGGGCATGGCCAGAAGGGGCGAGAAGGGGGGTGTTGGAGTGCCAACCTGGCCCCAGGGATGAGAGCATCAGCATCCCAAGTGAATGCCCTCTGCGGGCTCGTGCCATGGGCTGCCGGGGTGGTTGCCACCCATCCAAACTCTGGGTCATCCGATCCCAGGAGGGGTGGATGCGGAAACCCCACTTGGTTCTCTTTTCTCACTCTCACGGTTAGAGCATGAGGCCAGAGGAGGCCTGCACTTTCTTTGAGGCAAGATCAGGAACACAGATAACCTGTTCTTTGGGCTACAGGCCCCAGGGGAAATGTTCAAATGGAGCACTGAGCCCTTCTGACTTTAGCTATCATTCATCCGACACTGCCAGTAACCCGGCAAGTAAACACCCGCTGGCAGGGACCCAGGGCCTCCAGCTTGCTTGAGTTGCCACTGAGAACAGCTGCAAGGTCTCATCAGTGTCTACAATGACACCAGGATCACCCTCCACCCACCCTACCTCCCTTAGCAGGAGTGGGGCACGCCGATTTGGATCCTGAGAAAAGGCCCAGCACCACAAACTAAAAATATTCTGCACATTCCAAAAGGCGAAGTTCAAGGGTTTAGAAGATGCAACCCCTTCCCTCAGCCTCTGCATGCTTTTTGTGCCCGCTCCCTGGCCTCTGTGCTCTCCAAAATTTAAACTTGTAGCCCTCGGCCATTTCAGCATGAGTTTTTATCCTGGTCACTCTCCTTTTCTGCCCTCCATTGATAAACAAAATCAAAGGGGACAGACCCTCAAGTCCCCTTAAGGAGACAAGGTTGGGCTCAGGCCCCCAAACCCCAAAGCAGTGCCACCGCACCCCGTCTGGCATGACTGTGTCCCAGCTTCCATTACAACCACTATGTGGAAATGAGCACAGAAGCCCCCAGAGCACCTGGGCCTCCAAGATGGAAAAGTTTGCAAAGCTTGGCAAAAGAAAAGTGGGCCTGCAAGCCAGTCTATAAATTAGAGACTCATTAACAAGAGGCAGGAAGGGCTTTGGGGGCCTGCGCCTTTCGATTTCTTGTTGAGCTGGTTTATTGCTATTGTTTCTATTTCATACGTTTATTGCAAAACCAATAAAAATTATCTATTAAGAGCAGGAAACTCATCTTTTGACTTGTTGGTTGAGATTTCTACAGAATAACCTTTAACTGGCCCAACATGTCTGCAGGAGAGGAGAAGGCTCACGTAGTTACCTTGAGAGGCCAACCAAGAAGAGAGTAGGAAGGCCCAGTCCTTGGGTTGAGGAAGGGGGTGGCCACAAAAACAAGAACACTGTATCCAGAGCCTGCCAAGGGCAAAGCCTTCCCACTGCCATCCTATCCAGTGGGAAGCCATACTGTGTTTTACCTACCCAATATTTTAAATTTTTTAATTAATTGAAAACATGTAAATTTTGAGACTTTTCATCATACATGCTGGTATCTGGCTTCTCTTTTAAAATGGGAAGAACAGCCAGGCACACTGGCTCACGCCTGTAATCCCAGCACTTTGGGAGCCCAAGGTGGCTGGATCACGAGGTCAAGAGATCGAGACCATCCTGGCTAACATGGTGAAACCCCGTCTCTACTAAAAATACAAAAATTAGCTGGGCATGGTGGTATGTGCCTGTAGTTCCAGCTACTCAGGAGGCTGAGGCAGGAGAATCGCTTGAGCCCGGGAGGCAGAGGTTGCAGTGAGCCGAGATCGTGCCACTGCACTCCAGCCTGTCGACAGAGTGAAACTCTGTCTCAAAAAAAAAAAAAAAAAAAAAAAGGCAAGATCATTTTGGCTTTCATTCGCACCTGGAAACAATTGTTTCTAGGAGAGAGACACTGTTTTACCTTCAGCAGGGCCCCACAGTGCGCAGTCAGCTTGCTATATTTATATTACCTGCCTGACACCTCTATGCAGCCTCTACTTTTTTTTTCTTTTGAGACAAGATCTCGCTCGGTCGCCCAGGCTGGAGTGTAGTGATGCCATCATCGCTTACTGCAGCCTCAAGATCCCTGGCTCAGGTGATTCTCCCACCTCAGCCTCCCGAGTAGCTAGGGTTATAGGCGTGCGCCATCATGTCTTGCTAACTTTTTTGTAGTTTTTGGTAGAGATGGAGTTTTGCCACATTGCCCAGGTTGGTCTCAAACTCCTGAGCTCAAGCAGTCCACCTGCCTCAGGCTCCTAGTGTTGGGATTACAGGCAAGAACCACTGCACCTGGTCTGCAGCCCCTATTTAGAAGAGGACTAGGTTGGAAGGGGGAGAGAGTTAAACATTTATGAACTATTCTTGAAATAAAGTTCTGTAAGAATGCTTCTAAATCAGACTAATAAAATTTCTCTTCCAAGATCCTCAAAGGAAGGCCCAGGTCTAGTACCAGCTGGAAGGGAAGGGAGCTAACATTTTGTTGCATGCTGATGTGCCAGGCTCAGCATCAACCTTTTTTTTTTTTTTTTTTGAGACAGAGTCTTGCTCTGTCACCCAGGCTGGAGTGCAGTGGCGCGATCTCGGCTCACTGCAAGCTCCACCTCCCGGGTTCACGCTATTCTCCTGCTTCAGCCTCCCAAGTAGCTGAGACTACAGGGGCCCGCCACCACGCCCAGCTATTTTTTTTTTTATATTTTTAGTAGAGACAGGGTTTCACTGTGTTAGCCAGGATGGTCTCGCTCTCCTGACTTCATGATCCGCCTGCCTCAGCCTCCCAAAGTGCTGGGATTACAGGCATGAGCCACCGCGCCCAGTCAGCACCGACCTTTTATGGGCATTATCCCCCTTTTACCAAAAGGGAAATTGAAGCTGGGAGATGTCAGTAATGCGCTCAGGGGCAAAGGATAATATAAACCCCAGCCTGAAAACACCAGCCCTAGAAGACACCAGTAACCATCTCGCCAGCTTTAAAGAAGAAATGGCAGGTACACAGTGTAATTCTCCCAGGCCTCCAGGTGCCCTGAGGGAAGATTCATAACCAATTGAGGGAAAATCCACCCAACTGTGACCCAAGTTAGAACTTGCCTCCAGAGTTACCAACACCCCTAAATCTAGTGAAAGGGAACCACAGGGTCTTTAATAATCACTCTGTCAGGTCACGGGATGGTGACTAATGGGCCTAGAGGAGGAGATGGTGAAAAACACTCTAGGAAATAAATTTGGGTGATTAAATTTCAAGGCAGTTCATGGAACAGCAACCTGAGGCCTAAACTAAGCCATCAAGTTACCAAGAGAATCAAGATTTCAATTTAACCGCTGCTGCCCAGGAACCAACCTGCGTCTGCAAAGTATTTGTGGGTTAGAAGTAGGTACCCTCCAGAACTTTCTGAGTAACTCTGGCACCTTCCTAACCTCAGCCATTTCTCCCAAAGGGCCAACTAGCAATAAGTCAAAGAATTCGTGTGTTTCTCCGGTTGTTTCATAATTCCAGGTCTTTAAGTAAAAAGAAAAATCATGGCTCACCAAGTAAGGGAGGTACGGGTTGGGGGAGGGCCTTCTATCAGGCGCAGGCCAGAGCCATACACAAATCTTTGAGAGACCCTCAGTTTACTAAACTAACAGGAGAGCCCAAATTCCTCCAATTCCCTGCCATTTCAATTGAATGCTATGTTCCCTGAATGGACCTTATCCCCAAACAGTCATGGTCTAATGTCTGGGGCATAATCCGCCCTCCAACTGAATCACACCGCAGGTGCTGTTAAGCTTTGCAGGTGAACACAACCCAGGCTCTAAGGTAAGAACCCTAGGTCTGATTCCCCATCAGATACTGTCCATGCTCACTGTTTATAGTCCCTGGAGCATCGCTACTTTAACTTGTTTATTTCTTCTTGAGTAAAGTCAGTATGGGGAGAGCTGGAGACGGTGGCAGGCCTCTGTAATGGAAGAACCCAGGCGGGAAGAGCTTAGCAACTGCAGCTGCTCCCATCTCTCTCTCTTTCTCAATCTCTTCCTCTCTCGAGATTTCACCTCTCTCTGCCCTGGCTCCACCAGCTGTTTCCTGCAAATCCAGCTGAGACAGCTGCTAGCCCCACCATGCTAAATTTCCAGGGGCCCTGGAACCCCTTGGCTGTCTCGGCCCAAATGTGGGCAAATCTCAGGCGTCCAGACAAGGCTGAGATTGTTCAAAAAGCACCTCGCTGGGAAACTGGGGGGAACGCCAAAAAAGTAAATTACAAAGGCAGAGAAACAGACAACTTATGGAACACAGATTCCTTCCCCAGCATAATTCAAGTCTAGACCCAGAATAGTTTGTTGCAAGAACAAGAGGCTAAGAAGGGCGGGAAGAAAAGGTACAGGCTTTTGACCTCCTTGCTCCTCATTCTTCCTCAATTCATTAGGGCTTGGACTTTAGCCTGAGATAGAGGTTGTTCTGGGAAAGGGCCATATGTGCAAAGCGGCTCCCAAATGCTGAAGGAGCTGAGAAACAAAGAACGAGGCAGACAAACCCGATTTGTCGGTAAAGGGTGTTTTATTGGGGGGAACTTACAGAGAGAAGCATGGTCTGCATGGCTGCAAGATAGGTAGATTTCCACACTGTTACTCCCCAGACCCATGGCTTATATACCATAGAGAAAGGGTGCACACACTCCAGCAGGACAATGCAAGGCAACCCTCCAGAAGAGGCAAGAATGCTACATGCGTCATAGCCTATAATTTGTGCGATAACATCAGGGTTGCTTTGTTCTTACACTAGAGACAAACAAGGTAGGAATCAGGAGGCACTCAGGGGACTGGGGCTACTCAGAAATCAACATGGCAGGTTAGCATCCGCGATGGAGTCACTCTTGTCTCCACAGAGGTTAACACCATTGCCATGTCTCATTGAGTTCTCAGCTTTCAGAACAATGCCACCCAGGCTCCTGTCTGAATCTGGCTCCCAAATCTAGGCTGTGCTATGTCTGCTCTGCTCCCTAGTTGGGGCTCCTGACCAGGCCCCTGAACGAGGAATGCATTCCTCTGCTGACCTTCTTATGCCAGTTCCGGGGTGTCCCTTCCAGAGAGCTCAGTGACTCTGCTCCACCCACAAACATGCGACCTTCTCCCCAAGGCTGCTTCTACCTTTCCTTAAAGCTAAAATGGGCCAGGCATGGTGATTCACACTTGTAATCCCAGCACTTTGGAAGGCTAAGGTGGGAGAACTGTTTGAGGCCAGGGGTTCAAAACCAACCTGGACAACATAGTGAGAGCCCATGTCTACAAAAAAATTTTTTTAGAAAGCTAGCTGGGCGTGGTGGTACCCACCTACAGTCCTAGTTACTTGGGAGGCTGAGGCAGGAGGATAGCTTGAGCCCAGGAGTTTGAGGTCATAGTGAACACCACTGTACTCTAGCCTGGGTGACAGAGTGAGACCTTGTCTCTTTAAAAAACAACAACAACAAAGCTAAGATCTTGGTCTCTTGGTAGATTTAGGTGCTGGGACTCTTGGGTTGATGTCTGTCTGGCAGGCTGGTTGTGAAGCTATTATTCCAAAAGCCTTTCCCTCTGAGCTCCCAGCCCTAGCAATCCCTCTTAGGTCCCCTGTTCCACACCATTTAGATGCCAGCCCACATGACCTTCCTATATTCCACTGCTACACTGGAGCTAACAAGCACAAATATGTATCAACTATCACCAAGAATTGAGAAACTGTTCTCTCAGAGCACCTCCAGAAGAAGTAAGCTAAATGCTGGATGATGCCTCCAATTCCCATCTCTAGATCTAGATCAACAAAGTTCCACTTCTATGTGTTCCATCGTTTATTGGAAATTTCCATCAGACTCATTCATCAGCGCCTTAGCATCCATTATCCAACTTGCCCCCAAGCTAACGTGTCATCCTACTATTGCCAGGTAGCTGGAATCCATTGGTCCAACCATGGGCTTTGGGGTTCAAATTCTGGTCCTGTCATCTATTAGCTGGAAGACCTGAGTTAAGTCATTTAACTGGAACTGCTTTTTCTGTGACATCGGAAGGAGTGTTTTGTAGCTCCTTCTCATGGTTGATATGAGGAACTAAAAAAATTGCATCTGTAAACCATCTAGCATTTTGCCTGACATGTAGTAAGAATGTTAAAATTAATATAGATATACAGATATACTCCCTTTCCTATGCAAACTGGTGCTCTATACCAGCTCTCCAATATCCTTCAGTGACACCATCATTTCCAGAAAAGTGGATTATCTTGGATCCATATGACAGGCTTCATTCACATTATAAATTAATAAATTCACATTCTGGTTTTAGGCATTAGTCTCTCAAGCCTGATCAATATGCTTTTGCTACTAGGACAAGGATCTCTTTCTGATTGCGCAGAAAATGAGTTTTCTGCACCCAAAAGGCTGAGGGTCAGAAAAAATTCTCCAAGTCTATGGCTGTCCCCTGAGAAAACTCCCAGGAGACAGCATGCTCATCACCCCCATGACAACTGGTCACCTCTATATCAGATACCCCTGGATTTGCCATCTCTCTTTCCATTTGGAACTGTTCTACGCTGGGCTCAGGGTTTCACATCTAGTAGGTGTTTAGGACCTATTTGTTTTGTCAGTGTGTGACTGGGTGGGTGGATGGTTGAGTGGGTCACCGGAAATTCGTACCTCTTTTTGAGGCAGAGAAGGAGCAGTGGTGGCCTAGCAACCAGGGAATCTGCCTAGCAACGAGGGTGGGAGGCAGAGGCTGCTGGAATCGTTTAGAATGGCTAACAAATAGGCAGATGTAAAAGAGACCTTTCTGGATCTTGTCAAGTTGGGGTCTCAGGCCAAAAGGAGAAAGGAGACCCACAGGGATCAGGAAAGAAGTGTGGGAGGAAGGTCTGTATTTGAAAATGTTACAAACTCAAACTGGAAAAAGCCTCATGCCTTTTCTACGTGTGCTCAAGCAGAGGGCACCCCTCCCCACTTCCACCCCGAGGAAGGTGATACCTCAGAGCAGACACATTTGAAGAGCATACCACCTTTTCTGCACTCCAATTTGCAAGGGCACAACATTTTAACATGTTCTGTGAAGTCTGGAATTTTTATCAACTCAGAAAGCTACAACCCTGTGGAAAGGTTGAAGACCTATATTCGTTTAAAATGAACCCAGAGGCAGATTAAGCGACTTTCCAATACGGTCTGTCTAGGGCAAAGGAATCATTAGGAACTCGGGACTGGTCTGACTTGAATCGTTTCTCTCTCTCCTTCCTTTCCACCCGTCACAGGACAGGGCTTGGACATCCCCTCCTGTGAACTCTCAAGACCCTCCCCTGAAGAGAGGAAAAATTGTCATCAGCCTTTGACCTGATTAATAATTAAAACTGCTGAGTTTGAACTGCCCCTAACAGTGAGGTGCTCCAAAACCCCAGAAAACTTTAACAAATAACCAGCTTGCTCAGGGGAGAGAGGAAGCTTTATTCACTAGACAAACTGACAATTAACTGCTATTCAAATCCCCCTCTAGTCCTAGCATATTGGTTCTCCTTTGAAAGTGGCTCGGCATGGGGTAGAATTTTTGGCCTTGAGTTTGGAACTACTGTGCATAAAATCAAAGCAAGGAAACCAGCAGTTGAGAGAATAGAGGCTATTTGGGGATTAGTGATTTCGGAGTTAGATTTCTAATAACTTGGTGAGTGGTGGGTTAGGAATGTCCTCCAGGAGCATCAGGCAGTCAACACTGTGGGACATGTCCTCACATTGAACTGGAAAGCAGTGAGTCACTACCCTAGAGAGCGGAAATACAAAATGGCATGAAATAACTGCAACCGCAGCACCACATGGTAATCTGCCTTTTGTAACCTCTGCAGGCTACATCGCATGCTTACAACTTGGGGTTATGTGTGAAGCCCCAAGTTTGGCTCAAAGTTTTCTCCCCAGATAGCCACAAATATGGGCACCCCCACATTAGAGAACACATTAATGGAGAACAAAGGGAGGAGAGTGGATAAGATGGGAGAGGAGAGAAGGAGGGGGCAGGCATTCAAACTGCTCATTTTCCCCTAGGAAGCATAAGGCCCAGCCACTACGGTGGGTGAGCAAAGCAAATTGGTAATGGGTGATCCAGATTGCATCGCAGAGTCTTGCCTGCTTTCCAGGCACTTACTAAACTTTATAACTCTTTTGGGGGTAAGGCACATAAACCCAGGGTTTCTCATTGACCAGTTGGGGAGAGGGAGTCTGAGCTGGCTGGTCCAGGTCTGTTGCTTTTCCACAATACTGTAGTCCATAAATATATTTTTTTAATGCATTTTTTTAAAGGAGGGCTGGAAAATTATGATATGAGCAGCAGCTGCTGTAGATTCCAGATTGCAATAGCCCAGCCTAGAAAGCACTAGAAAACTCAGTGTTTCAGAGATGGAGAAGGCATAAGACAGAGGTCCACAGATGGCTGCTTATCCTAGGCACCCTGATGTGGAGGGGGGAATTCTGTGTGGATAAGTTTACCTTTATCCTTTTTGGTTTTAATCGAAGTACAACTTGCAGACAGTAAAATGGATGGTTCCCAGTGTCTGGCTTGATGAAGGTATACTGTATCTGTATTCATGTAATCACCAGCCAGATCAAATATGAAGCATGACCCCCATTCCAGAAGATTCCCTTGTGTCTCCTCACAGTCAATATGCATCCACCTCCCAAAAGTAGCCACATTCTACCCTCTCTCTAAATAAGTTTTGCCTGTTTTTTAAGTTTCATAGAAATGGAATCACTTGGCTGGGTGCAGTGGCTCACGCCTGTAATCCTAGCACTTTGGGAGGCCGAGGCGGGCGGATCACGAGGTCAGGAGATCGAGACCATCCTGACTAACATGGTGAAACCCTATCTCTACTAAAAATAAAAAAAATAAAAAATTAGCCGGGAATGGTGACAGGCACCTGTAGTCCCATCTACTCAAGAGACTGAGGCAGGAGAATGGTGTGAACCCAAGAGGCAGAGCTTGCAGTGAGCCGAGATCGTACCACTGTACTCCAGCCTGGGCGGCAAAGTGAGACTCCATCTCAAAAAAAAAAAAGAAATGGAATCACTTAGTATATACTCTTTTGTATCTACCTACTCATGCTCAATATATCTGTGAGATTCATCTATGGTGTTGTGGGAATCAATAGTTCATCTTTTTCACTGCTGTGTGGTAATCCGTTGTAGAAATATACCACAATTTATGCATTCTACTGTTGGGACATTTGTGTTACTTCCAGTTTTTGTCTATTATGCATAAAACTGCTATGAATACTCTTGTATCTGTTTCATGGTAGATGTTAGCACTCATTTTTTTTCTTTTAGAGGTGGGGTCTCACTGTGTTGCCCAGGCTGGAGTGCAGTGGCTATTCTCCCACGTGATCATGATGCACTGCAGCCTCAAACTCCTGGCCTCAAGTCATCTTCCTGCCTCTACCTCTGAGGAGCTGGGACTACAGATGTGCACCACTGCACCTGGTTTTGTTGTTATTAGCACTCATTGCTGTTGGGTATATACCCAAGAGTGGAATTACTGGGCCACTTATTTATAAACAAAATAACCTGGACTCAGAGACAGTAGGGACCATGTCTGTCTTCTTCACTGCTGTATCTCCAGAGCTTGTTGCAAAGTAGGTACTCAGAAAATATATTTGGAATGGATAAAAGAATATTGATGAAAATGTCAACTTTTCCAAAATTAATGGACACATTTGATGCAATTCTAATTAGATAACAAAGAAGTTTTGATTTGGAGGAAAAATTAAATAAAATCATCCTAAAATTATATAGAAGGATAAATGCTTTAGAATGGCAAATAAAAATGTAAAAAAGAAACATAAAGGGTGAGACTTGTCTTCCTAGACATCAGAATGTACTACAAAACCACTGTAATTAAATCAATTTGGTATTGGCATGGGAATAGATAAATGGATCACTGGAATAAAATAGAGAATCCAGAAATAGACCAAGTATATACATGAAAATTTACTATATGACATACTTCGTGTTTCAATTCCATGAAAGAATGGATTATTTAATAAATGGCACCAAGACAACTTCCATCTGGAAGAAAATAAAATGGGACTCCTATTTTATACCACATACAAATATAAACTCCATATAGATTAAAAACAAATGTAAAAAATAAGACAATAACAATCTTGAAAATTTAGGAGGCTACATGTTCAATATGGAGGCAGGAAGGGAGGTGCTTTGTAAACCAAGACTGGAAATCCAGAAGCTATAAAAGAAAATATAGACATATTTTATTTTACCTTGTAACAATTAAAAAACACTTTTGTATGGCAAAAGATAAAACAAAGTCAGTAGACAAACAACAGATTTGGGAGAAAATATTTGTAATGTATGGGACAGATGATTTTTTAAAAATAAACAAAAAGATTTTATAAATGGACAAAAGGGATACAAATAATAGAAAAATAGGCAAAGGGCATCAACAGACACCTCACAAAAGAGCATATTTAAATGGTCAACACACATAGGGAAAGAAGCTCAAAATTATTAGTATTCAGAGATATGCAAATTAAAATATAATGAGATATTCTTTTATACCTTTTAGACTAGCAAAAATTAAAATGAGGGTAATTTCCATTGCTGACAGGGATAGAAGGAAAACAGTTTTTATACCGCTGGTAGAAATGCAAATTTCCACAACCCTCTACAATCTGGAAACATCTTTAGAAATTGAAAATATATATTCCCCTTGACCCATCAATCACACTCTTATATCCCATAGAAGAGCAAATGCCAAGAGATTATACATACGTACGTACATACACACACACACACACACACACATATTAGGATTGTTTGTACTGGCCATTCTTCTCCCCATCCCTGGGGAAAAAAAACAGAAACAAATTAAAACCCGGTAATAGGCACCGAGTGGTATGCTAGTTAAAACCAGGAAAAAGCCCTGGTTTGCAGTGTTTGCAGATTTCTATGATGTAAATATTCCCGTCATGCCTGATTTCAAGCTACCAGCCTGATGTCACTGAGTGCCAGGTTGGAAAGAAATGTGAAGAATCAGTTCCAGAAAGCCAGGAGCTCCAGCTGAGCCACACCTTGAATAAGTTATATATAGCACAGCCACACTTCTGGCTATTAAAAATAATGATGGGCCAGACATGGTGGCTCACACCTGTAATCCAAGCACCTTGGGAGGCTGACGCAGGCTGATCGCTTGAGTACAGGAGTTCAAGACCAGCCTGGGCAACATGACAAAACCCCATCTCTATTAAAAAAAATACAAAGAATTAGCCAGGCATGGTGGCATGTGCTTGTAGTCCCAGCTACTCAGGAGGCTGAGGTAGGAGGATCACCTGAACCTGGGAGGTCAAGGCCGCAGTGAGCCAAGATCTTGTCCCTCCACTCCAGCCTGGGTGACAGAGTGAGACTCCATCTCAGAAAAAAAAAGAATGAGATTGTATTGCAGAAGTTTGCTTGGTAGATTTCCAAGAGGTATTGTTGAGGGAAAAAAAAGCAAGTGGCAGAAAAGTGTATAATATGATATAATCATATTTTTGTGAAATATATATATATTGACAAAAAATCTATATATGTATGTGTGCATTATATTTGCATATGATTGTATGACTTTGAGAAGATGGGGAGGAGGAAGCCAAGGAAAAAGAGGAAGTAAAAAGGGCACATTTATGCATTATACATACGTATATAGAAGTAAGATTCTTTTTAACCAAAAAAAGAAAGAAAAATATATTGAGCCCTTGAAACATGCCCTGTTCTGTATCAGCTGCTTGGGAATATAGGAACACGTGAGACATGGTTTCATTCTTACATCTAGCTGAAAATATAAAAGCAAATGATCACAGGATTATTTACATATTTCTTTATTTGAGACAGAATCTCACTCTGTCACCCAGCCTGGAGTGCAGTGGCTCAATCTCAGCTCACTGCAACCTCTGTCTCCTGGGCTCGATTGAGCAATCCTCTCACTTCAGCCTCCAAAGTAGCTGGGACTACTGGCGTGTGCCATTATGCCCAGCTAGTTTTTGAAGCTTTAGTAGAGACGGGGTTTCTCCATGTTGGTCAGGCTGATCTCAAACTCCTGGACTCAAGTGATCCACCCGCCTCAGCTTCCCAAAATGCTGGGATTATAGGTGTGAGCCACCGCACGCAGACCACAGGGTAATTTATTATCTCCAAGTAGGTGTGAAATAAATGCCACAATGGAAGGACAAGTAAAATAATAGAAGGGCTGGGGTTTTCGTTGTTGTGGTTGTTTTTTAAATAAGCCCCAAGGGTCCTCCTCCACCCAAGCTTACTGCCAAATCTAGATCTCCTTTACCTTCTTGCAGTGGGTCCTGGGACCAGCCTGCTTTCCTCTCCTTGGGGAGGTACCTTTGCCGGCCTCCCCAGCTCCTCCTTTCTTGCTGCTCCCCAAAGACAAATACATTTTATTTTAAAGCTTTTATTGCTTTGCTGCTACTGATTTACTGCTAATCACCATGGAAACAGATGTGGAAAATATAAACAACACGATTGAGGAAGCCACACATAATCAAGAATCTTACAGGTGTAACAAGGTTTGGTTCCCCCGCCTGCCTCTTGACTCCTTTTATTTATTTTTGGTTTGTCTTTTTTTCTTTCTTTTTAATTTTTTTTTGCAGCTCTCACATCTGTGCCATCGACCCCCTTCTGAAATGGTTACTGGAAGCCCTCACTGGGTGCTACCCTCCCTTTCAATTCTCTCTCCTTTCTCTCTCCCTCTCTTCCTCCCTCCCTCCCTCTCTCCTTGGGTGGCCAACTATCCATCAAGCAAGACCCGCTCGGAGTGGCCATCAGCTTTACACTGGGGAGGGGGCCTCTCACCTGACAGGAGTTCTGTTCTCCCAGACCTCTCTTTTATTGGGTTTTCATCTCTGTATAACACACTAACAAATAGGCCAGACAGGTAATCTGTGTGTCTCCAAACCAAGGATTAACTAAAGCCCAGTAAATCCCAGTTGGCCCCCACAGCCTTTGTCTTCAGGAAGCACCAGCTCCTGATGAATTCTCCACTCAGAGAAGTCCTCTCAACCCATCTAAGTCCCCCATCACCACCTGATACCCCCTCCTCTCCAAACATTGTAGTCTCCTTGCTGCCAGCTGGCCCCTTTTTGTCCAGCTCTGTGTTCCAGTGAGCATCCTCTGCCCGGGAAAGGCTAGCTTTTTTTTTTTTTTTTTTAAGACAGAATCTCACTCTGTTGCCCAGGCTGGAGTGCACTGGAGTGCAGTGGCATGATCTCAGCTCACTACAATCTCCACCTCCCAGGTTCAAGCGATTCTCCTCCCTCAGCCTCCCGAGTAGCTGGGATTACAGAAGGCCACCACCACATACGACTAATTTTTGTATTTTTTAGCAGAGACAGGGTTTCACCATGTTGACCAGGCTAGTCTCAAACTCCTGTCGTTAAGTGATCTGCCCGCCTCAGCCTTCCCAAGTGCTGGGATTACAGGAGTGAGCCACAGCACCTGGCCAAAGCTGGCTTTTATGCTGGTACCATTGCTACCTCCCATTTAAACACAGCTTATGAAAACTCACTGTGCTCAATATCTTTAAATGACTGTATCTACATTTCATTTACTTATGTACGTATTTATTTATTTATTTTAGAAACAGAATCTCTGTCACCCAGGCTGGAGTGTAGTGGTACAATCATAGCTCACTGCAGCCTCAAACTCCTGAGTTCAAGCAATCCTCCTACCTCAGCCTTCCAAGTAACTAGGGCTATAGGGGCATGCCGTCATGCTAATTTTTTTTTTTTTTTTTTTTTTTTGGTAGAGAAGGAGGGCTTGATATGTTGCCCAGGCTGATCTCGAACTCCTGGCCTCAAGTAATCTTCCCATTTCTGCCTCCCAAAGTGCTGGGATTACAGGCACGAGCCACCATGCCCGGCCCCACATCCACATTTTATATTGACCCAGCTTGCCAGAATATTTACATAAAGCTCTGCATCACACAAGAAGACAGCCCAGAGGGCCTGTTTACATAGGAAAAAGAGCTGACGATTTATTAGAGGGTCTGAGGTAATGTCAATTCCAGGGGGTCAGCTGGAAAAGAGAAAAATAGGGGTTGGAATCTTAATAGTCAGATGAATGTCAAGCAAGCCCCATCTGACAAGGGGAACACAGGTCAGAGGTGACAGCAGAAGGACAGAGGAATCAAAGGAAACTGCAGTGAATCAAGGGTGAAGCTTCAGACTGGGCAGCAATACCTCAGTAGCCTACACCGAGGTGAGACCACACACAACCATACCACTGACGAGTGACATTCCTGGACAAGGCCTAACTGCCCACTGCCTGCACTTTATATTTTATGTTGTTTTTAACCTTCATTGTATTCCTGATTACAAAAATAACTCATACTCATTGTGAAAATGTCAAAAGTTACAGAAACATATAAGGTAGATGTTAAAATCCTGTCTTTCAGAGATATAACCACTTTTAAGTTGAGGTGCATTTATCCAGATTGCTTTCCCTGCATATATGAATATTTAATAGATATAAATATATATGTAAAGTTTACAAAATTTATTTTTATAATAAAATTAAAAATATAAATATAATATAAATAAAAATATAATATAAATTAAAAATTTATATAAAATATTTTTATAAAATCATAGCCAGACTTAGAACTTAAGCAACCCTAAGCCTAAAAATGGTTACTCTGTCCCCTGGCCCTGCACATGTATAATTCAAAATCAAAATACTAAACAAAAAAAAAAAACAAGCAAAAAGTCAAAGTTTTAATTTTTCCTTTAATATTTATTTGAGTATTTTTTAAATGTATTCTTTCAAAAAGTTGTGGGCTTTTTTATGTTTTTGTGTGTGTTTTTTTTGTTTTTGTTTTTGTTTTTTTGTCTTTTGCTTTCTTGGTGCCCCAAGCATATACCTGATTTGCAAATTAGATAATCTAACAATTCATATAGTACATATTACACATCGTCTTGCAACTTTTTTTTTCTTTCACATAAGATATATTTGGGGATCTGTCTATGTCAGTATCTAAGCATGACTGTGCCTGGCAGGTGTGTGAGCTCCCCTCCAGAGAAAAACAGAGTCTTTCAAATGCTGGTGCCTGTAGCCAAGGGTTAGGATCTTGGAGGAATTTTTAATGGCTTTAATAAATTAGTGTTACAACCACTGACTGGCAAGGAAGCTTTCTCCAGATTCAGAATTGGGTTCTGAACTGCCTTCAAAACTTTATGGAAGGAGGTGAGATATAAATGAACTCATTCATTTATTTACACGTAGTTCAACTCAGGAGCAATGAATGTTCTCTTCATAATTAGGAGGGTGTGACGTGAATCCATTGGTGAGAAAAAATAATAATATTTAGGAGTGAAGGTAAAAATCATCAAAGATTCATTAGTACAAGTTTTTCCTTTGTCTAACTCTGTTAGAGAGGGAATTTAGAATTGGACTGTGTCGTAAATTGGTTATTTAACCATTACTTAAATATAGTACTTTTGTCTCTGATTTATAATTGTATTGCACTGTAGACAGAGAGTATCATTTGTGTGCTATCCATTTGTTGACATCTCATTGAATCCTTCCATGGCTTAGAACAGTCATTCTTTCTAAATATTCTGCATGTGCATGAAAAGAGCGTATATTAATACTGCAATTTTGTCCACCATCCTGAGTAAAAGAAAAAAGCAGAAAACTAAAGCCCATATTCTTATTTGAAATTAGCATTGAGAGATATGCTTTCAAATATTGTAAATCCTGAAATTCACTTGGCTGAAACGCTCAAAGCCTTTTGCAGAAAAGAAAAATTTTTAATTATAAATGGTTTTTAAAACTTTCAAACAGAATAAAAGATTATAAAGTTGAAAGTAGTAATTCCTGCCAGGCACAGTGGCTCACGCCTGTAATCCCAGCACTTTAGGAGGCCAAGGTGGGTGGATCACCTGAGGTCAGGAGTTTGAGACCAGCCTGGCCAACATGGTGAAACCCTGTCTCTATTAAAAATACAAAAATTAGCCGGCCCTGGTGGTGCGTGCCTGTGATCCCAGCTACTCAGGAGGCTGAGGCAGGAGAGTCGCTTGAACCTGGGAGGTGGAGGTTCCAGTGAGCTGAGATCGCGCCATTGCACTCCAGCCTGGGCAATACAAGTGAAACTCCATCTCAAAAAGAAAAAAGGAAAGTAGTAATTCTTTGGTGCCTCCCTTAGTATGTCTCAATCTTAGAGAGCTGAGTGGGGTGAGGCACTAACAGTCTTGTGTTATTTCTTTCCAGACATTTTCTATGTATATACAAGAATATGTAAGAAAACATTGCATGGCTATCCTTAAAAAGAAAACCCACATACAAATGGAATTTCACAATATGCATGTTATTGTGGACTTCGCTTTTTTCACTTTCATATTTTACTAAAATATCTCAGTTATCTTTTCATGTCAGCACCTTTAGATCCTCTCCAGTCTTTTTTTTTTTTTTTTTTTTTTTGAGACAGAGTATCGCTCTTTTGACCAGGCTGGAGTGAAGTGGCAAGATCTCAGCTCACTGCAACCTCTGCCCCCCGGGTTCAAGCGATTCTCCTGCCTTGGCCTCCCGAGTAGCTGGGTTTATAGGTGCCCGCCACCATGCCCGGCTAATTTTTGTATTTTTAGTAGAGATGGGATTTTTGCCCTGTTGGCCAGGCTGGTCTCGAACTCCTGACCTCAAGTGATCCACCCACCTTGGCCTCCCAAAGTGCTGGGATTACAGGCATAAACCACCGTGCCCGGCCCTCTCCAGTCTTTTTAATGGTTGTCTGCTATTCCATGGTAAAGCTGTTCTGTAATTTATTTAATAATTCCTTTTTGATGGACACCTGACTCATTCCCAGTTTGGCTATTGCAGACAATGCTGCTACGAAACCTTTGTTCACACATGAATTTTGCTGCTGCTTGGCCCTTTCTCAAGACCTGCTACCTCCCAAGTGTACCTCACCCAAAGCTCTCTTCTTCCTTCTTTGCTGCAGACCTAGGTACTGAAACTGCTTCCTCTCCTTTAGAGGTTGCCACCCATCCTCTGGGGTCCTTTCCTCTAAGCCTGGCTTAGAAACAGCAGGTAGCTTCCTAAACTCCCTGCTGTGTTAATGCATCTGATGACCAGCACACAGACCCTGTTAGTTTTAAGTGTTTTCTGCCATCACTCCTAGAAGCAAACAAGGAATAGCAATAACAAGTGTGGGGTGGGAAAAAGCTTACAAAACTTTTACTTTTATTAGTTCTGGGCTCTGGTTTCTGTCTGCCTTACAAAATAGTAAATGAAATGCCCACTTTCTAATGTTCACCAACCACATTTCTGATTCCAACATTAGGAAAAATCATATTGATTCTTTTTTTTTTTTTCCCCATAATATACCTTCTTCCCCAGCCTGAAAATTTCTTTTTTTTTTTTTTTTTTTGAGATGGAGTCTTGTCGCCCAGGCTGGAGTACAGTGGCTCGATCTCGGCTCACTGCAACCTCCGCCTCCCAGGTTCAAGCGATTCTCCTGCCTCAGCCTTCAGAGTAGCTGGGATTACAGGCACCCGCCACCACTCCCAGCTAATTTTTGTATTTTTAGTAGAGACGGTGTTTCACCATGTTGGCCAGGCTGGTCTTGAACTCCTGACCTCAGGTGATCCATCTGCCTTGGCCTCCCAAAGTGCTGGGATTACAGGCATGAGCCACCGCACCCACCCCTGAAAATGTCTTCTTTATTTATTTATTTATTTATTTATTTATTTATTTATTTATTTTTAAGATGGAGTTTCGCTCCTGTTGCCCAGGCTGGAGTGCAGTGGCTCGATCTCAGCTCACTGCAACCTCCACCTCCTGGGTTCAAGTGATTCTCCTGCCTCAGCCTCCCAAGTAGCTGAGATTACAGGAGCCCCCCACCACACCTGGCTGATTTTTGTATTTTTAGTAGAGACTGGGTTTCACCACACTGGCCAGGCTGGTCTTGAACTCCTGACCTCAGGTGATCTGCCCGCCTCAGCCTCCCAAAGTGCTGGGATTACAGGAGAGAGCCACCTTGCCCCGCCAAATGTCTTCTATTTTAAGAGAGCACTCTATGACTCTGAGGGTCCTAGACTGGGTTCCCAATTCAACAGGTCTCAATCTCATCAGTCATGGCTGCCCCCGTGCATTTACTTAAACCAACGTATACATTTTAATCATTATGCAACATCTATAGGTAGGCTGCAACATTCTATGACTAACGAACAGTCTGAAAATGTCAGAACTTTTGAGTCCCAAAGCCAGTCCTGAGTAAGTCATGTATATAACCTCCTGGTACCCATAACATAAGGTCTGCAGAATGCATAATTTCCCAAGCCCTGTAGAGATTGGGTGGTGGGTACTGCAGAAAGAAGGGGCAGATTTCATGAGAAAACGTAATCCCAAAGCAAGTTTTGAATATGAGTGCCTCATGGGTCGGTACATCTGTGGACACCTGTTGTTTTGCCATTTGTTCTGCCGAATTGGAGACACCCAGAATCCCCTAGGCTGATCCCTTGACTTTCCACACCTGTCCACATCTGAATTTTTCGTTTGTGATCTAAGCCAGCAGCACTCTAAGGGCCTCCAGAAACTCAGACGCGACATTTCTAGGCACGCTCTACAAAACAAAAACAAAGGACATTTTCCTGCTCCTGACTACTCAGGAAAGGTTTGTTTCTGCTCTGGTCATAGGAAGAACACAAAGTGAGAATTTTGTGCTAGGAAGAGTTCAGAAAGAGAACACTATGATAAAGAACATATGAGACTCCAACATGGGAAACTAGAGATACTGGGGAAATCTTGGAACGGATGGTTTGGGTTTATCACATGTTGGGACCTCAGACTAAAGCCTGCTTCAAGAGCAAACAGAAGAGGAAAAAGACAGATTTGGTGAGTGACCTGGAGAGGACTGGGGTGGAAGTCCCACAGAGTGGCTAGCCTAGTTCCTTAAAATGCAAAGAATGTTCTCAGGTTCATCTAATGCAATGCATTTCTCTAATGTCTCCAGTTGTTTCTGGCTGGGAAGTAAGTGCCTGGGATGGAGGGGCTGGGGAAAGAAGGAAGAAGGAGGGCACTATTGACTAAGGCCCAAACCAGGACTAAGTGACAACTGGGATTACTCCTGGAACTTCAGTCGGGAATGTTCAAGAGCCACATAGGCTAGCTCTGTCCCTGCACCTCTTGCCCTAGGAATCACCTTTTGAGGAAGGGGCCTTGTGTCAAAAAATCAGAGGAAGTTGGGGCTAGGCAAGCAGACAGGCTGGGGGAACTAACTCAGTTGTAAGAGCTAGCCTCCATGGAGAACGTACCACCCCAATTTCAGTGGACAGGTGTTTTAAGATCCTCAGTCCTAATTCTAAAAAAGGCATTAAGACATCCAGGGCAAGCCAACAAGGCCTTCATGCAAGCATGCCAAGTGCCTACTATGAATAAATAAAATAGTTCTTAATAATGGGTTTAATAAATAGGGATAATTGGAATTAACCTTTATTGAGCTACTAGATATCAGACATTATTATAAGCACTTTAAGAGACAGAGTATTGCTCTGTCATCCAGGCTGGAGTGCAGCAGTACGATCATAGCTCACTGCAGCCTCCAACTCCTGGGCTCAAGTGATTCCCCTACCTCAGCTGGGACTATAGGCGCACACCACCTCACCTGGCTAATTTTTAAATTATTTTGTAAAGATGGGAGTCTCGTTTTGTTGCCCACGCTGGTCTCAAATTCTTGTCTTCAAGCGATCCTCCCACCTTGATCTCCCAATATAATCACTTGATATATGTTAACTGACTTAATACAAGCCATTTAGATGGGTACTATTACTATCTCCATTTTACAAATGAAGAATCTGAAGCACAGAGAGGCTAAGTACCTTTCTGAACTGTAGCAAAAGCTAAGATTCAAACCTAGGCAGTCTGGCTTCAGAGTCCACCACTCCTAACCACTCTGCTATACTGCCTTTTTTTTTTTTTTTTTTTTTTTTTTTGAGACAGCGTCTCACTGTCACCCAGGCTGCAGTGCGGTGGCGCAATCATTCATTCACTACAGCCTTGACCTGCTGGGCTTAAGCAATCCTCCCACCTTAGCTACCCGAGTAGCTGGAACTACTGGCACGCACTACCATGCCTGGCTTTTGTTATTTTTTGTAGAGACAAAGTCTCATTATGTTGCCCAGGCTGGTCTCAAACTCTTGAGCTCAAGTGACCCTCCTGCCTCAGCCTCCCAAAGTGCTGAGATTACAGGCATGAGCCACTGCACCCAGCCTGTACTGCCTCTTGAGATGAACAGACAGAGCCCTATCTAGTTGAAGCTTTCAATCTAGAGAGAAGACATATATACAATAAATTATTTTAATTCAAGGTCATAAATATTAGAGTCACAGTGAATATGAGAGTTCAGCCAGGAGCAACCAGGTCCCTTCAGGGATGTCAAGGAGATTTTTACTAGGAGGACAAGTAACACGACAAGGGGCTTGACAAAAGCCCGGAAGTATGAATGAGGCTGAGGTGTTCAAAGAATGGCCAGTAGCATTGTCCTGAGTGGCTCAACGTAAGATGCACGGGGAGGATCAGTATGATTTCACAGCAAAGGTACAGAGGGACTGCATCATAGATTACATAGCATGGCAAACGTTAAAATGTGTTAGGGGGTTTTGTTTGATTTTGTTGTTGTTGATGATGATGTTTTTGATTTATTTGCTTGTTGGTAATGAGTTTGGGAGTAGCATGCTCAGATTTGCTTATTAGAAAGACAGTTCATGCTGCAATGTGTAAGATGGATTGAAGAAGGGAAAAACTGAAGGACAGGAGACCAATTTGGAAGCTGTTTCAAAAGACTTTGCAAGGACCGACCAGGGCCTGTACAGGGGTGCATCAGACGAGATAGAAAGGAGTACTCAAAATATGTATTTTTAAAAAACTGTACAAACCAATAAGAAAAATATAAACAAGGCCAGGCATGGTGGCTCACGCTTGTAATCCTAGCACTTTGGGAGGCCAAGGCGGGCCGACCACAAGGTCAGGAGATCAAGACCATCCTGGCTAACATGGTGAAACCCCGTCTCTACTAAAAATACAAAAAAATTAGCTGGATGTGGTGGCATGTACCTGTAGTCCCAGCTACTCGGGAGGCTGAGGCAAGAGAATCATTTGAACCCAGGAGGCGGAGGTTGCAGTGAGCCAAAATCGTGCCACTGCACTCCAGCCTGGGCAACGGAGCAAGGCTCTGTCTCAAAAAAAAGAAAAATATAAACAATATAGTAGAAAATGAGTGAAATTTACAAATAGGCAATTAACAAAAGAAGACTCTAAATGGGCTCCCCAAAGATGTCGAAAGAGATATTCAAGCTAATAATTAAGGGAATGCAAAACAAAACAATGAGAAACCACTTTCACCCTTCAGGTTAGCAAAAACAAAAAAGGATGACGATTTCAAATATTGGAGCGGACATAAGGGAAACAGTGCTCTCATACATTTTTAGTGGGATTGTACATTAATTCAGCCATTTATGGAAAGCAATTTTGCAGTATACAATAAACTTGATAATGCAAATACCCTATGACCCAGTAATTTCCCTTCTGATTATATAACTGATAGAAATTCTTGCACATGGGCACAAAGAAACATGTACAGAGATGTCCATGACAGCATTGTTTGTAACAGACAAATAAAATGTGACATATTAACTGGCATACATAAATAAAATGTACATGTATGCATATTTTTTAAACATATACAAAATAATCTTATATATTCTGTATGATTAATATATATGTATATTAAAATGTTTAGTGGACTTTAAAATCACAATAGCGGTGGAGAAGAGAATTAACCTGGGGGTGATAGTGGAAAAAGGACCTGTAATGTTTTGCTATAAAAACAAAAAGACCAGCAAAGAAGTAACTGGATAAAATGTTAACAGTTGTGAGTTCAGAGTGGTGCATATGGGTTTGTAATATTATTATTGGTGTTTGTCTATACCTTTTACATTTCTAAAAAGAATCATATACGAGTGTGTGTGTGTAGGAGAGAAGAAAGGAAACAAGTGCTATTTAGTGTGAAAATCAATGAGACTTGGTGATGACAACAGGTAGGGTCTGAAGCTGACAGAGGGAGGGATTAGTAGGACTCCCACATTTCTGGCTTGGGTGACAGGTCAGGGGAGAGGATGAAATTATTCACTGAGATGAGAATAATGGAGGGGATAGCATCAAATTTGGGGTTTGAGGAGGGAAGATAGAGTTATGTTTCAAACACATTGAGTTTGAGAACCCAGCAACAGATGTTTCTGCTACCAAATCCCCTATCAGGCTGGCTCCCACACTGCCCACAAGGAGCAAGTAAGCGTGGGGATTTCTCAGTGGTGAGGTCCTGAGAAAGGGAGACAGAGACATGAGCAGAGGCTAGCAGAGATACCAGAGGCCATCTGGCAAGGCCTTCTCTGAAAGCATTTAACATAGCACTTTGCATAACTTTTCATCTAAAACCACTGGTCCTTTTTTTTTTTAAATGAGATACATAGACATTAAAAAGTATGGATATATATTCACATATTTCCTTGGAAAAATTATATATGCAGTTGATAAAATGTAAATTTTACAAATAAGGGAAAACCTCTCTCTCTAGAGGCAACCACTGTCATGAGCTTCTTTACCTATGAGCAAGCTGGACATTTAAAAGAGCCAATGGTCTATATCTATCAAAAATATAAAATGCACATGTCCTTTGGCCTGACAATTCTCCTTTTAATGTATCTTAGATACATACTTCCATGTTCACAAAGATGGATGTATAAAGGTATTCACTGCAGCATTATCAGTAGCAAAAGACTGAAAGGGAACTAACTAGTCCAGCAATCGGGAACTAGTTAAATAAATGCTCATTCACAGTAGAATACTAGGCTGCAGTTAGAAAATCACTTAAGGGCCGGGCGTGGAGGCTCACATCTGTAATCCTAGCACTTTGGGAGGCCATGGCAAGCAAATCACTTGAGGTCTGGAGTTCGAGACCAACCTGGCCAACATGGCAAAACTCTGTCGCTACAAAAAATACAAAAATAAGCCAGGTGTGGTGGCACGCACCCATAGTCCCAGCTACTCAGGAGACTAAGAGATGAGAATTGCTTGAACTCAAGAGGTGGAGGTTGCAGTGAGCCGAGATCGTGCCACTGCACTCCAGCCTGGGCAACAGAGGGAGACCCTATCTCAAAAAAAAAAAAAAGAAAGAAAAAAAAGAAAAGAAAATCACTTAGGGTCAGGCATGGTGCCTCATGCCTGTAATCCCAGCACTTCAGGAGGCCAAGGTGGGCCAATGGCTTGAGCCTGCGAGTTTGAGACCAGCCTGGGCAACATGGTGAAACCTTGTCTCTACAAAAAATACCAAAAATTTGCTGGGCATAGTGGCGCATGCCTGTAGTCCCAGCTACTGAGGAGGCTAAGGTGGGAGCCTGGGAGGCTGCAGTGACCACACCACTGCACACCAGCCTGGGCAACAAAGTGTGAGCCTGTCTCAAAAAAAAAAAGAAAGAAAGAAAAAGAAAAGAAAATCACTTAGGAAACACAGCATCCTTCCAGAGATAGTCTTGGCACATACATGCAAATAACTGTTCTTATTTATATGAAAAATAACTTATGTATAATAGCAACATACACTGTTCTGCAACTTAATTTTTTTTGTTTGTTTGTTTTGTTTTGAGATGGAGTCTCACTCTCACCCAGGCTGGAGTGCAGTGGCACGATCTTGGCTCACTGCAACCTCTGCCTCCTGGGTTCAAGCAATTCTCATGCCTCAGCCTCTGGAGCAGCTGGGATGTCACCACGCCTGGCTAATTTTTGTATTTTTAATAGAGACAGGGTTTCACCATGTTGGCCAGGCTGGTCTCGAACTCCTGGCCTCAAGTGATCCACCTACCTCAGCTTCCCAAAATGCTGGATTATAGGTGTGAGCCACCACACCCGGCCTGCAACTTAATTTTTTCACTTAATATATCTTAGAGATTATTCCACACCAGCTTATATTACAAGTAACAATCGCTTAACCTTATATTTATTACATGCCAGGCACTGTTCTACTTGTATACTAACTCATTTAAAAAAAAATTTTTTTTAGGCCAGGCGCAGTGGCTCACTCCTGTAATCCCAGCACTTGGAGAGGCTGAGGCAGGTGGGTCACTTGAGGTCAGGAGTTTGAGACCTGCCAGGCCAACGTAGTGAAACCCCATCTCTACTAAAAATTAAAAAATTAGCCGGGTGTGCTGGCACGTGCCTGTAATCCCAGCTACTCAGGAGGCTGAGGCGGGAGAATTGCTTGAATCTGGGAGACGGAGGCTGCAGTGAGCTGAGATGGCACCACTACACTCCAGCATGGGCGACGAGGCAAGACTCCGTCTCAAAAAAAAAAAAAAAAAAAAAAAAAAATTTAAGGTTACTCAAGTGAAGTAGTGGGAGTGGAGAAGGAACAAAGAAATCTGTAACTGGTTGTGATCAATTAGCTGTATATTAACTCACCTAAAATTCACAAAAACTTATGAGGCAGATACTACCTGTGTCATCATTCTCCATTACGTATGAGCACAGTAGCACAGAGAGGTTGGGTAACTTGCTCAAGGTCATAGACCTACTGAGTGGCAGGGCTGGAAATTGAACCCAGGAAGTAGAGCCCCAGGCCTTGCACATTTAACCACAAAATGTCCTGTGTATCTAACTCAGACTTCCTAACTGCAGCCTAATATTCTACTGTGTAGATGAGCATTTATTCAACTAGTTCCCTGTTGCTGGACTATTTAGTTCCCTTTCAGTCTTTTGCTACTGATAATGCTGCAATGAGTACCTTTACACATCCATCTTTGTGAACATAGAAGTACATATCTAAAATATGTTAGAAGGGGAATTGCTGGGTCAAAGGACAAGTTCGTTTGATATTTTTGATAGATATCGGCCATTGGTCCTTTTAAATTCCCATAGGTATTATTCATAGGTAAAGTACAGCAATTTCTTTAAGTATGAAGCCCTGAGTGACATTCTTGCCTGCTCTCTGTAACACTGCACTGGGAACCAAAAGCATTCACTATTTTCTCCTCTTTGGCCCCAAGAGACATTTGCTTTAAGAGAACATGATCTTATAGTACTATAGAAATAAACAAATGTTAGGGTATATGTCAAGACACTAGGGGCTGCATGCTTTGACTGCAGGTCTGTCATGTCTCACCCACTACTCCCCAGGTGTTGACACTGAGACGAGAGGAGGCAACCCTGGGCTTGCATTCCCATATGGAAGCTATAGCCTGGAGAGGCTGCCCCCATTTAGTGGGGAATGTGTTCTCTAGTTCTGCAGTACCACCCCTCTCCTCACTGAGGCTCAGTAGTAGGTGCCTCTTATTATCATGCCTGTGCAGACACTAGACAAAGATCATCATTTTCTAATTTGTAGGAATGTGGTGAAGATTAAATGAGTCAGTACTCATGAAGTGCTTAGAACAGTCTCTGGCCCATAATAAGGTTCAGTAAGCATTGGCCATTGTCATTGCTGTTGTTAAGAAATATTTCTTTAATCCCAAGGCTTTATAAAAGTTAGGAAAATCAACCTGATTCACTTACTTCAGTTACCTACCTAGCCCCTGTAACCATAAGTGCGAGACCACTCTTTGTACCACTTGAAGCCAGAAATCTAGAATTTTGTGTGAAATCTTTTGGTTTTTAAATGTTGCTCCGTGTCTTTAAACAACTCTTGGCCGGTACAGCAGCTCATGCCTGTAATCCCAGCACTTTGGGAAGGCGAGGATGGAGGATGGCTTGAGCCCAGGAATTCAAGATCAGCCTGGGCAACATAGCAAGACCCCATCTCTACAAAATTTTTAAAATTAGCCAGACATGGTGGCATGTGCCTGTAGTCCCAGCTACTCGAGAGGCTAAGGTGGGAGAATCACCAGAGCCCGGGAGTTTGAGACTATAATGAGCCATGATTGCACCACTGCACTCCAGCCTTGGCTGTTCAGTGCCACCAATACACACAAGTATGAAATATGAACACAGATTATAGCAATGACTTTTAAATATTTCGACCATGGCCCAAAGCAGGGGCCACAAGGAATACCTTTTACATCACTACCATATAAAATATATATACAATTGAAGAAGTAAAAATGTTGCAAAACAACACATGCCCATATGTTGTTTGCAGTGAACAGACATTCTCTATTCCATTGTCTTTTTCTTTTTTAAAAACATGGTCTGTAACCCATTACATCAATTTCAAAATCCTCTAATGAGTTGCTAATCGGGTGTGAAAAACACCTAAATATGGGATAGAATCCCTAAAACCAGTATTTCCCAAACAGTTTCTTATATTTCAGATGTACGAGTAATATCTACGCCTATCAATGCCTACCACCACCACTGGTAAACAAGATAACTCTAGAAGAAACTTGGATATATTTATATTTTTTAAACTAGTTATATATTTTTACTAATATTAGTTTTTACAGTTATCTTCCATTTTAGGAAATTGATACTAATTTTCCACTTATGGGAATGATTTAAAGTTTTCTCCTAAAATAAATGTACTTAAATTTAAAAAGCAATTTAAGGAAAAACATTAATAAATAGTACAGGAAATATTCAGACATGTTGAAAATCACAAATACGTGTCTCATGTATCTGAAGTGTGGGAAACTATCTGGCACCATTCCATCATGATAGAACAAGAAATGGACGTTCCTTCACATTAGATCTGCTTTTGCGCAGCTCTACTAATTATTCCCAGAACGTTAGGTTACATGACATGATATTATTTTACATTTGGCTTTTCCCCAGCAGCTGCTTAAACCTGGGAGGTCCTTTTTCCAAGCACTTGGGCAGTTTTGAGTTTGGCATCCTTTTGCAAAGTGATTTGTGTGGATCTTGAGATGCTGTGAACTCGCCATCCCTTCTTGAGATCATCACGTGGTCTGTCTTTCTCTGTCAGGCTTTCAAGTTAATTATTTCCTGTTTTTCTGAGTCTTATCCTTATCCCCCTTCCCAGGCCACCCTCTACCCTCACCTTCACCTCCCCCCAGCAGTTCTACAGCAAATCAGTCTTTTCCTCTTGGCTTGCCCTAGAACACCTTCCAACAAGAGCCTTGGAGTTAATTAAATGTGTGGCAATTTCAGAGCAAAAATTTATTACTGGGTACAATCAGAAATTACTTTTAGAGTTCTTTGCTTTTTGGTAACATTCTCTGTCACTTACTGACCTTTTGTTCTCAGTCCCTGCCTGCTAAGGTACTGTGTGAACCAATCTGCCCAAGCTGTTTTCTCTGTGTGACTGCTTAAGATCTCTGGCATGAGTTATACTGTCACTCCTCTCAGGAACTCCCACGTTGGGCTTGATTTTCCCAGCAAACTTGATCTGTTGTTCATGTAACATTGTTTCTGCTGCTGTCCCATTCCTTCTCATCAAGGCCAGAGCCCCCTCCTCCTGTTGTCTTTAACAAGGCAGGGTGCTAAACTGAGCTGAGCTGTACCCCCACAGAAGCTTTGTGCAAAGAAGCCACTCCATTTCTTCAATCTTTGCATCCTCATCCCATCCCCATGCCCAGAAATCTTCCCAAACTAGCCTTTTATGGTCATCCAGCCTTAATTTCTCTTTTTTTCCAAATCCCAGCTAAGTTTTGTCTTAAGTCTCTAATTGGGTTTGGTTACATTGTTCAATGTCCTTTCCCCCCAGTATCCCCACTGCCATCCTAGTTTTCTCTCCCCTATTAGCTCCTCCTAAGCACGCATCTGAACTCCTTGAATCTTTTACCTAGTGTACAGTTTCCTGGTCATCTCCTTTTAGCCCACTACAAATTAAAGTGTAAAAAACCCTTACAACAAATGTGTGTGCATGCGCACGCATGCATGGTATACACGTACACATTTAAACTAGGAGGAAGGATATAAACACAAAATAGACTGTCCAATACTATTTGGCGGTGGGAGGTGGAGAAGAGCCCTAGGCCCTAGAAGTTCCCTGGGTTCTTATTAGTATGTTGAACATATTTCACCCTACAACCCAAATCTGTACCACTTTCATACACAGTTTAAACAAAGAAGAGTCTTGATGCTTATTGAGGATTTAGATAACTACTTCCTGTTAAGAAGATATTTTTAAAATTGTGTTTTCATTAGACTCCATCTCCATTTATTGATCGAGGGATTTCTTGCCTCACTTAACTCCATAATCTGTTACTCAGATTAAGAAAATGAGAAAACTATTGTTTGGTAGTTTGAGTACAGGCTTTAAAGTGATACTTTGGAGACTGGATGATTCAAGTACTATAATCCAAGAAAAGCAACTAAATGATCATGCAGAATATGTTTTTATGCATTACTCTTTATCGATTAGGCATGCAACGAAACGAATCGGATTAAATGTTTTGTAGATGTGCTCTGTTATAGTACAGAAACTTCCTAGTGTAAAAACATCCAACAGAAAGCACTAAGAGATAGAAAATAATACATGTAAAATACAAATGTGTAAGTCATTCAACACATTTTGGGCATCTATTTTTTTTTAATGTAAAAAACAATGTTAGGTATAGTAAATTCTCAGCTATTAGGAGCAGAAAAGTACCCTCTCCCTCTATTTTGGCACTTCCCTTCTTCCGCCACCACTACCTAGTATACAGCTGTACATATGTGCTTTTGAGGTGAACGTGAAACCTGTATATTCACTGTTTACCTTCGACCCTCTACTTTGCCAGCTTTTTGTCCACTTTATTCCTTATTAATTCTTCCTCCCGGGGACTAAAGGGGAAGGGAAAAGGAGGTGAACTTGGAGTCAATCAGGCATGCTTAGTGACCAGAACAGTTCAATTTCGTTTTTTCTAAATTTTAATTAATTCATGTATTTTTGAGACAGGGTCTTGCTATGTTGCCCAGGCTAGTCTCCAACTCCTTGGGCTCAAGCTATCCACCTGCCTTGGCCTCCCAAACTGCTGGGATTATAGATGTGAGCAACTGTATCAGGCCAATAGTTCAATTTCTATACAATAAACTTGAAAGACCAATCCAAATTATTTTACATCATTTAAGATTTTTTTCCATCCAACTGATTAAATAACTGTCAATTAAAGCTTGGATATCTTGAAATTGATATTTTGGTTGTTAACAGTTATTGCAACAGTATTTGACCTGTCTCTGGAAGATTTTGTAAAGAAGTAAAATTCGCTGTAGGAATCTATCTGGGAAAGAAAGGAAACTGTAATTTGCTCAGTACTTGTTACATGAGAGAATCTGAACTGTGCAGTGTACACTGCTTCATTCTTTTATGGTTTACAATTACCTAGAAAAGTGAGTAAAATGCCCATTTTACAGATGTGGAGGCTGAGGTTCAGAGATACTCTGACGAGTCTCTCGGTTTATAAGGAAACCATGGCCAACAGCCTCCAGAGCACAAGCCCTTTACAAAGGAGGGTTGAAGATTGCAGGCAGCTTTTACTCATCTATGCTGCCCACGCTTAACATGGAAAACTGAAAGCTGACCTTCTGTTCCTTTAAAAAATCTCCAAGGAAGTCGGCTGCAGAGACTTCATGGTAACTCATGAGAAACAAAATGCTTTTGTGGATTAAAAACTGTCTTTATTCCAATGGAGTTTTTTGGGGTTTTTTTCTTCTTCTTAAAGACAAAAAAATATCTACCGCTGACACTCAGCAAGAACCCTCGTAGAATGGACAAGTCTTCGGATCGCGCTGTGCAGATCCCTCAGGAAACTGTGACAGTATTATGGCACTTTGGCCTAAGATGTTAAAAAGACGATGTAATGAACAGCTGCGGATTTCTGAGGCACAATTGTGTGACACAGGAAGCCCAAGTATTGGCCATCCTCAACGAAGGCAGCTGCCGGGCTAGGGTTTGCTCCAGCAAACCCTCACCCCTCGCCTTCAACCAGGCGGGTGTCGTCAGCTGTCCGCCAGCGGCTGCCCGCGCCTTTCCGCCCCCGCGCGACGGCCAAGGCCGAGGCGGCCCGCACCAGAGGCGCGCGCCCTCGGTGCATGTGACGGGGTGGGAGGGGGAGTTTTCTTCCTCCCCCGTCCCCAAGCCCCGCCTTCTCCAGAGAGGCTGAGGCTTCCTATTGCGCCACCACCGAAATGACCACCGTGCCAGCCAATCAAGACGTGACTCATGAAGTAAGACCCGCCCCTTACTGGTCCTCAGGTTCCTTCCCGCTCACGCCGCAGTCACTTCCGAAGAGAGAACCGCCATGAAGAGAGAAGGGGGTGCCGCCCACCTCTGCTCCGACAGCCTCCCGGAGTCCCAGCAGCAAGACGGCAACCACGCACCCAACTTCTCCAGCCACGGCTCATGCCGCCGTCGCCAGCGGCGCCGACATGACAAGGCGCTGCATGCCCGCTAGGCCAGGTTTCCCCTCATCCCCAGCCCCGGGGTCGTCGCCCCCGCGCTGCCATCTGAGACCCGGTAGTACCGCCCATGCTGCAGCGGGAAAGAGAACAGAGAGTCCTGGGGACAGGTACCGTGCAGAGGGCTTGAGAAGGGGCCGGGTCGCGGGGGCAAGGGTATGAGGGGAGGGCTGCAGACCGCCGCTCTTCCAGTTCCCGCCATTCTCCGCGAGCTCAGGCGTTGGCGTTTCGGGGCCTGGCAAACCCACCCCCCGCCCCCCGCCTCCGCGCAGGGGCTTCTGGGAGTTGGAGTTTGCTTCTCTGTAGTTGGGCAGCTGCTCTTGGTCTAGTGACCACCAGCCTGGACAGCTACGGAGAACCCGCCTTAGGTAGAAAGAAAGTGATTTTTTTCCTTTGCAAGAGTTTGACCCGGGACCCTAACTGCTTAATGCATATTTAGATCGTTTTCTGTACGTTGCCAGTTCTACTGATCCTAGTGGTTTAGTAATATAAACCTTTTCTATGTTGTGGGTGAAATTATGTAACCTGTGATGAGGGAATCCCTTCCACGAATTACTTTGTAGTCCAGCGTGCACGCTAATTCATACTTAAAAGAACTTGCAGATTTGGAATGTGACGTGTTTTCTCTTTCAGTAACTTCACGCCTCTCCAAGAGGCTAATTTTTTTGTAAAGATTTTGTGGGAGCTATGTAATGAGATGGGAAGTTTCATCTAATGACATCCTCTGACAATAAAACAAGTTTAAATTCCCTACGAACTTGGTACTGTCTTTTATTTTAAGTTAAATTGTAGTAAGTTTTAACAATATTCATGTTACTAATACTGTGGTACAGGCCCACAGTCCCTTATCTTAACTCTGAAAGCCAGAAAGCTATGAAAACCAAACGTTTTCAGTAAGTTTGGCAGCACATCTTACTTGGCAGCCAGATCTGACTAAAACTAATGTAAGGCTGTTTGTGGTCTTTATCCCATTAAGTGTGAATATTCATGTTTTGCTGAAGAAATATCAGTGGATTTGATTACAGGTTGCAGCACCAGACCCCACTGGGGACTTTCCATAATACATCCAAGTTATCCCCTTCCTAAAATCTGATAAATTCAGAATTCTAAAACACATTTGGCCTCAGAAGGTTCAGATAAGGGTTTGTGAAACTGTTATAGTTGTGTGTGTGTGGTTTTTTTTTTGTTTTTTTTTGTTTTTTTTGTTTTTTTTGTTTTTAGCCAGTCGTTAAATAAGCAGTGGACCTTTGTGTGCATATGAACTTAGAGAACCTACCTCTTGAAAGTTACATTCATGGTTATTTTACAGGTTTCTTGTATGTTTTACCCAAAACCATTTTTTCTCTTTTGGTGTATTAATCAAAAAGGAGTCAATATTTTAGGGAAAAGATACGGTGTTACATTTAGTAAAATGCATTTAGAATTAACTTGTTTGCAACAAATTAGCGGCTTCTGGGTCCCTTCCCATCTCTCCTCAATCAATAACAAGGCATCATCCTTCTCCCCTTTGCAGAACCTCCAACATTTACTCTAGTGGAGTTAATTTGCCTAGTATAATTTATGTAAACAAATGCATATATTCTTCCATAGCCCGTCACTCATATTCATCTCATAAGCACTTAGCTTTTATACCAACATCTCAAACAAGCTTGATGGACTTGATAAACCAGTAAAGATGTGCATTGCTCTTCTAATGTGACCAGTGAAGTGTACAAGAAGCTTAACCTTCAAGAAACTTGGATTGTTGGAATTTTCACTGAGCATTCCAACCTCATAGTGGATGAATGTTTAGGGAAATCAATAGTCTATAGCTTAATCTCTTTCAGTAAAATGATACATTTTAGCAAAATTTACCAGAAAGTTAATTTTTTGTTCAGCATATCATAACATCCCCTTTTTTGCAGCTGACAACTCTTAAATACAGTCAACAAATCAGAATACGAATTCTGGTAATGGGTTCCTATTTCACTTTAGCATTATTGGCAATGTCAGAACTTGATTAGTTAAACCATATAATGAAATCCAGTCTTTACGGTACAGAAATCCTTAAAAATTAATTTGGTTTTTGTTATTCTTGTTAACTTTCTTCCTTTTCTCCTTGTGTTTTTCCCAAGCAATGTGTTATTTTTGTAACTATCTTAAGGATTCTTTGGTAAAAAATTAAGAATTTGAAACTAGTTTTGACAACTCATTCTAATTTCTGCTGTTACTTAGATTAACATCTTAAAGTAATGTATAAAGAGGGTAGCATAAGTTGGGTATTTTTCTTTTCTGCCTTTGTCCAGCAAACTCCTCTTCAGCTGATTCCCTAGATCAGCCAAATCACCTATATTGCCATTCTACCATCTACTGTTCTACTCTTGTTATAAGAGTCTGTTCAAGTTTTACTCCATTTTTATAATCCCCATTATTCATTTGGCATACATCTATTGAGGTTTTTTTTAGCTTTTTATTCTAAATTTTAAAACGCAGCTGTGCTTAGATACTAAGTAATTATTTTGTATCAATGTCCGCAGAGAACAAGTAGGTTCATATGCTGATACCCAAGATGTTGCATTTTACAATGTAGCCGTGAACATTTCAGTCTTAAGAAGCACTCTGTACTAATTCCTTGGGTCTAGACACCAGTCTTACCTATTTAAGTACTATAAATAATATAAACCTCACTTGTATTTTTATAAATGAACTCCTATAGGAAGTGATACGTTATATTTTCTATTTTTTTAATGAACAGTTTAGCAAAGCATTGTTACCATTGTCAGAACTTTATTAGTTAAACCAAATAGTGAAATCCAGCCTTTATTTTATAAATCTGTTTCTCCATTTAATCTGAATTATGAAGGTTTTAATATTTGCTTATATGATGCCATATTATGCTTTTATTTTCAGGAAGCAGTCAATTATAGATTTCTTCAAACCAGCTTCAAAACAAGGTATGTACACTGTTGATGCATTTTTTGTGGGCTATTTTGGGGGTGAGGAGAGAGACAGATTCAACTTTAAAACCTACTCTAAACTGTTTTAGTAAGCGTAGTGTTCAAAATTGAAAATAAAATGAAGATGCAGTATTTTGTTTTACAAGGACAAACTGAAGTTCTAAATATCATGAAGAAAGTCTTTTTGCTGTTATGTTTTCTTACATTTAAAATATTATTCTAGTCAAAAATTTAATGTTCATAATACATACTATTTTGATTCTCTAATATGGTAATTTATAGAGCCATAGGGAGGTTATATGATGTACCAAAAGAGAGCTTTATGAAACTAAGGCTTTTAACAGATAAATCATGTCTTAATTTCTCCTATACCCCCCAATAAAGTGTGTATCATTATCCAAGTTGTTGGTCTGAAAATTTTTGTGGTGACATTAGTATAGTTTAATTTATATTTTAAACATTTAATAATTTAGATAAATATTAAATATTTTACTAACATGCAATTTGTATGTGTTTTAATTGGCTATTTAGGCAGACACATGTTGGATTCACCACAAAAATCAAACATCAAATATGGAGGAAGTAGATTGTCTATCACAGGGACAGAGCAGTTTGAAAGGAAACTATCCTCACCAAAAAAATCTAAAACCAAAAGGGTGCCACCAGAAAAGAGCCCTATTATAGAAGCTTTCATGAAAGGTGTTAAAGAGCACCATGAAGATCATGGTATACATGAGTCATGTCGGCCTTGTGTGTCACTAGCCTCCAAATATTTAGCCAAAGGAACAAATATCTATGTTCCTTCTTCGTATCACTTGCCAAAAGAGATGAAGTCACTAAAGAAAAACCATCGATCCCCAGAGAGAAGGAAGTCACTATTCATTCATGAAAATAATGAGAAGAATGATAGAGATCGAGGCAAAACCAATGCAGACTCCAAAAAGCAGACCACAGTGGCAGAAGCTGACATCTTCAAGAACAGCTCCAGAAGTCTTAGCAGCAGGAGCAGCCTGTCCAGGCACCACCCAGGAGAAAGCCCATTGGGAGCTAAATTCCAGTTGTCACTAGCTTCTTACTGCAGAGAACGAGAACTAAAGAGGTTGAGAAAGGAGCAAATGGAGCAGAGAATCAACTCCGAGAATTCTTTCTCAGAAGCAAGCAATCTTTCCTTAAAATCTTCTAGTATAGAAAGAAAATATAAACCAAGGCAGGAACAAAGGAAACAGAATGACATCATACCTGGAAAGAATAATCTGTCAAATGTGGTATGTGTAAGAATTATTGAATTAGCATTGCTACTGCTATATCATATTTAGAATACTAAATTTAAAAATATTTAAGAGTTGTTACATCACATTGATGTCTTTCCCGAAGGAAATACTTACGCACAGTTTGTGTAGAAGCTGGTTTCATTAGGTTTCCTCCAGTTGCCCTTCATCGAACTCAGTAAAGCAGTGTTTCTTATCCTTAGTTTTTTCAGACCAGGAACAAAGATCTTTTTTAGTCAGAAAAGTAGGCATTCTTTTTTTTTAAGACAAGTATAGTCTTATTTATTTATGTGTAGACAGTCTTGCTCAGTCGCTCATGCTGGAGTGCTATGGCATGGTCATGTCTCATTGCAGTCTCAAACTCCTGGGCTCAAATGATGCTCTCACCTCAGCTTCCCAAGTAGTCGAGACTCCAGGTACCTGCCACCATATTTGACTAATTTTTGTATTTTTTTGTAGAGACAGGTCTCCGTATACTGCCCAGGCTGGCCTTGAACCCCTGGCCTCAAGCGATCCTCCTGCTTCCTGCACTTTGGGAGTCCTAGGTGGAAGGATTGCTTGAGCTCAGGAGTTTGAGACCAGCCGGAGCCACATATCGAGACCTTGGCTCTACTAAAAATAAATAAATAAATAACCAGTCATGGTGGCATGTGCCTGTTGTCCTAGCTACTTAGCAGGCTAAGGTGGGAGGCTCACTTGAGCCCAGGAGATCAAGGTTGCAGTGAGCTTGATCACACCATTGCACTCCAGCCTGGGTGACAGAACGAGACCTTGTCTCAAAAATACAGTGTTCTAATATGATATTCTTGAATTATTGATATAAACGTAAATCAGCATTATGAAAACTGACTTCATTTTTATGATATTTTTACATGTTTATGATACAAATGCCCTTAATTTTTATGACAAAAACCTTAAGATCTTTAAATATTTTATTATAGACATTAGGCTTTACCTCCAAATATGGGTGCTTGCCTTATTCAATCTAGAAATCTGTGTTTAAATGTTAGGAAGAATGCTTTCACATTCTTTACTGTCCCCAACACTTAATTAATTTTATCTCATTGTGCTCATAGGAAAATGGACATCTCTCAAGAAAAAGATCCTCTTCTGATTCATGGGAACCTACTTCAGGTAGAATCAAAATTAAATTTATGGATTTCTAAATAAATTTCCATTTTAATGGCACTGCTTTTTAAAACAAATTTGTTTAAATATGCAGTTCCCTTCTTGGGGATGAATTCAATGTCTCATATTAATTGTTTGGTAAAATCATATTAAAAAAGAATAGTCCCTGAATCTAGTACTTACAATTTGGGTTGTTTTTGAGACAGGGTCTTACTCTGTCACCCAGGCTGGGATGCAGTGGCATGATCACGACTCACTGCAAGCCTTGACCTCCTGGCCTCGAATGATTCTCCCACCTCAGCTTCCTGAGTAGCTGGGACTACAGATGTGGGTGACTATGCCTGGTTAATTTCTTGTATTTTTGTAGAGACGAGGTTTTGCCATGTTGCCCAGGCTGGTCTCAAACTCCTGAGCTCAAGCGATTCTCCTGCCTCGGCCTCCCAAAGTGCTAGGATTACAGGTATTAGCCACCACACCTGACCTAGTACATATAATTTGTAATCTGTCTTGAATCTTCTCTGCCTTCTTCAGGAGTTCCTAACAGTATGTTTCTCATACTGGTATTCAGTGTTTCCTTCTGAATCCTTGGCTACATCAGGAAACATAATCTTTTTTTTTTTTTTTTTTGAGACAGTCTTGCTCTGTCGCCCAGGCTGGAGTGTAGTGGTGTGATTCAGCTCATTGCAAGCTCCGCCTCCCGGGTTCACACCATTCTCCTGCCTCAGCCTCCCAAATATCTGGGACTACAGGCGCCCACCACCCCGCCCGACTAATTTTTTGTATTTTTAGTGGAGACGGGGTTTCACCACATTAGCCAGGATGGTCTCAATCTCCTGACCTCGTGATCTGCCCACCTCGGCCTCCCAAAGTGCTGGGATTACAGGCATGAGCCACCGCACCGGGCCCCTAGGAAACATAATCTTATAATCTTGGAATTGTAGACTGAGGTGTTGGTATTATGTTGAAGATGCTTTGTATAAGGTTGAAACTGTTACCATGATAAAAAGCAGTGTTCTCTAATATTTCAAATCCAAGGATCCCTTTTTAATACTAAATTTCAAGGATATCTACATGACATTGGTTTGTACTTTTAGCATTTATTGATTGAAAAAAATATAAAATAACATCTGTTAATTCAGTACATTTTATCTTTTTTTAAAACTAGAAAATAGAAGATTAAAAAAGCAAACACTGCAGAAGTTTGCAACAAGAAATGAAAGGTCTCCACAACTAACAACAGTTAATAGTCTGGTGTATCCGATTTTTTTCCTGATGTGACTATACATTTTGAAAAACAAATTCCCACATTCAGTAAGATACATTGGACATGATAATAATAGCTGACTTTCATTGAGTACTTACTGTGTGCTATGCCATTTTATGTGCTTTTAATTCGTTTGAACCTCATAACTTTATATGGTGGTTTACTTCTAGAGATGGAAAAGCCAAAGTACAGAGAGAGAGTTCTAACTCCTCCTTCAGGTTTCATCTACTCTTTCATTTTATTTATATTTTAGAGGTGCATTGCATTTTGACCAAGAACTCTCAACTAGTAAAATCAATCTTCAGCCAAGGCTGAAACCATATTTTACCATTATAGAAGGAACTTCTAGGATACAGGAATAAATCTAAAGTTTTATGTGTTTTTTGTTTATTTAATTTTTATAATGTTGCTGATTTTATGGCCAAATTTTAGTGAATTTTGACATTATTGTAGAAGAACAGGAATTTCTCAGTGAGGAGATTGCTTCTGCACTCACTGTATTTCACATTTTTAATACTAAATACATGATCACTTTGCACCAAAGTTAGTGGAAGAACAAAATATTATTTCATATAAGGGGCTGCTGCTGGTGGTGTGGCTACCACATTATTCCTTTTCTTTTTTCTCTGACTTAAGATTTGAAAAAATCTTTTCATTTCCTGGATTTGCAAATTTCATTCATGGTGGCTAAAGTAGTTTCATTTATATAATCCCACCTAGCAAAGTTTTTGAGTACTGCTTGGAAAAGATGCTTTCTACATATTTTCAGAGGCTGACTTATGATGGTTGCCTTCACTTACATTTTTATTACTAACATTTTTGCATGTATTTCATAATCATTAATAATTATAGCATTATACTCTTAATAAATATACATTTATACTTCAATTGACTAACATCAACAGAATTTCAACATGTAAAGGACAAGGGGATATTTCAATCTAGATAGCATGAAGAATGCTTATTGTGTCTGATAGCAAAATTATTAAAAATCTAAGCCAGGCACGGTTGTTCATGCCTGTAATCCCAGCACTTTGGGAGGCCAAGGCAGATGGATCATCTGAGGTCAGGAGTTTGAGACCAGCCTGGCCAACATGGTGAAACCTCGTCTCTATTAAAATTACAAAAATTAGCTGGGCATGGTGCCCAAGCCTGTAATCCCAGCTACTCAGGAGGCCAAGGCAGGAAAATTGCTTGAACCTGGAAGGTGGAGGTTGCAGTGAGCTGAGATGGTGCCACTGCACTCCAGCCTGGGTGACAGAGCAAGACTCAATCTCAAAAAAAATAAAATAAAAATCCAGATGATATGTCTTGTTCATCTTGTTAATACACTTAATCAATTGTCATGGTAATGTACATAATCACACAATCATTAATCACATACAAGTTCAGGGATTTCAGAAGTAATGTTAGAATAGGCATTTGGCCCTTTGGTCTTCTAGAGCCCTGTCTTTTGGCTGAATTCTGAGGATTTAATCCATTGCTAGTACATTTCATAACTGATAAATAACCAATCACCTATTAATGGCCTTTGGATTTTTCCTTTTTCTTGAGATGGAGTCTCACTGTCTCCTAGGCTGGAGTGCAGTGGGGAGATTATAGCTCACTTGCAGCATTGAACTCCTGGGCTCAAGCAATCCTCCTGCCTCAGCCTCCCAAAGTGCTGGGATTATGGGCGTGAGCCACCATGCCCAGCCTCCTTTTTTTCTTTTTACAAACTCAATCTCTCTCTTATATGAATATTTTATGTATTAGTATATTTGAAATATTTGAAAAACTGTAAAACAAATATTCTCTACAGGCTGACAAAGGATACAAAAAGAATTATGAACATTTTACAATTAATCACCTGACCTGAAGAGCTTGCTAAAGGGGATCCTACCTGCAGTACCAATTCACTTTTCTCTAATTCTAGATGATGAAACTCCTTAATAAGCTGACTTATCCTAAACATCTTCCACAAACAGTGTTTGTCTCCTCCTGGATCAACCCTGGATAATGCCTGAGCAAAGCAGGAATTTCTTCTCATTTCTAGCTATATTTAAATTATCTGACTTCTCTAGAAAAATGGAACAAAACTCAAACTGGCAGCTCTGTAGCTCATTTTTTGTAATCCCATACTTAAAAGTATGATAATCAGTATCCCAAATCTTCTTTTTTGTTTAGTCATTTAATTTCTCATCCTGTGACCCCTGTCCTTTTTGTAAGACATTTAACCCCAGAAAACTGAATGGGATGGAATGATTTCCTCGGGTAATGGGAGATATCTGTAAAAGAACAGAGATAAGGGCATTTGTTAATTAGTTAATTTCATTTTTATAAATTGAATTTTTCAGATTATATATTGATCAAGCTATCCAAATAATAATTGCCTCTCAAGTTTGGTTTTGGAGGGTTTATTTTATTTTATTTACTCATTTTGACACAAGGTCTTACTCTGGTGCCCAGGCTGGAGTGCAGTGGCACAATTACAGCTCACTGTAGCCTCACAGGGCTCAAGTGGTCATCCCACCTGAGCCTCCAAGTAGGTGGGACTACAGGCACATGCCACCACACCCGGCTAATTTTTGTATTTTTTGTAGAGACTATTTCACCATGTTGCCTAGGCTGGTCTCAAACTCCTGAGCTCAAGTGATCCTCCCAAAGTGCTGGGATTACAGGCATGAGCCACTTGACATGGCCAAAAGATAAGAAATTTTCTAAGTAGAGAAGGGATTGATGGGGTTGTACTTTTTGTAGAGGCAGGGTTTCACCTGAGCTCACGAACTCCCACCTTGGCCTCCCAAAGTTGTGGTATTGCAGGCATGAGCCACTGTGCCCAGCCATTTTAGGTTTTTAAAGCAAACTCTTGGGGAGTGGAGACATCTGTCCATGTGCAGAAAATTTGATTTAGGGAAATCTGGTTTGGGGAATACTGATTGCACAAATAGTGAATTTTTTGTGGTTTTTTTTGTTTTTTTGAGGTGGTCTTGCTTTGGTACCTAGGCTGGTCTTGAACTCCTGGACTCAAGTTATCTTCCCACCTCAGCCTCCTGAGTAGCTGGGACTATATAGGCACACACCACTGCACCAGATTAAAGTAAATTTTTTTTTTTGAAACGGAGTCTTGCTCTGTTGCCCAGACTGACGTGCAATGGCGCCATCTCAGCTCAGTGCAACCTCCACCTCCCAGGTTCAAGCGATTCTCCTGTCTTGGCCTCCCGAGTAGCTGGGAGTACAGGCACGCACCACCATGCCTGGCTAATTTTTGTATTTTCAGTAGAGACAGGGTTTCACCATGTTGGCCAGGCTGGTCTCAAACTCCTGACCTCAAGTGATCTGCCCACTCCGGCCTCCCAAAATGCTGGGATTACAGGTGTGACCCACCGCACTCAGCCCACAATATGAATTTTTAAAAACTGGTTCATTCACATGTATGTGGTTATTAAAGTACTTCTGGATGGGGCTATAATAAATATAGCTTATGTTAGTTTCTTAGGGCTGCCATAACAAAGTGCCAAAACCAGGGTGGCTTAAAACAACAGAAATTATTGTTTCACAGTTCTGGAAGCTAGAAGTTTGAAATCAGGATATCAATAGGGCCATGATGTCTCTGGCAACTCTAGGGGAGAATACTTCCTTAACTCTTCTAGCTTCTGGCGTTTGCCTGCAATCTTTGGCATTTCTTGACTTACAGCTGCATCACTCCAGTCACATAGCATCTTTTCCTTGTGTATTTTCACCTTGTATTCCCTCTGTGCATGTCTGTCTTTGTCTCCAAATTTTCCCTTTTGTAAGTACACCAGTCGTACTGCTTTGGGATACAGCGTGATTTTTTTTTTTTTTAATGAGAAATTAACATTTATCGGGGTTCAAGTGTTTATCCTATATGTGTTTTAAGGTACTATACATTTAAATGTAGAAATGTTACATTTCTGCAACTAGGTAGTCCCGGGTCTAAAAGAATTTCCAAAAGTGCCTATGGAATCCTTAACTTGGTACAAATATGCAGTTTGTTTTAGGGAGTGGCATCTTTAATTCTGTTAAGGTGGTAAACTTTTCATAGCTTTGGAATTAAAATGAGCATTTGTCATTAGCTTTAAATTTGTTGGACACCAGTATTTATCCAGTTGATAAATAACATTAACTCTTTTTCTGCATTCCATATATGGTGACTAATCTCAGCCTTAATACTTAGAATTTTAAACCTTTCATTAGGGTGTTCTAGGCACTCACTGAATAAACTTTACTAAAGTTGGAAAGTATATTTTTCACTAATCTAACAAAAATTAAATTTTAGCAGGCTCTAAGCAGAATAAATTCCCTGAAAAAAGAAAAAGGAACTCTGTGGACTCAGATCTGAAAAGCACAAGAGAATCTGTGATACCAAAAGCAAGAGAGTCCTTCCTTGAGAAGCGTCCTGATGGACCACATCAGAAAGAAAAATTTATAAAACATATTGCACTGAAGACACCTGGTGATGTGTTGCGCTTAGAAGATATATCCAAGGAACCGAATGATGAAACTGATTGCTCTTCTGCAGGCTTGGCACCTTCAAATTCTGGCAGTTCTGGCCACCATTCTACCAGGAATAGTGACCAAATCCGAGTGGCAGGTACTAAGGAGACTAAGATGCAGAAACCCCACTTACCGTTATCTCAGGAAAAGTCTGCAATTAAAAAAGCTAGCAACCTTCAGAAAAATAAAACCACTAGCTCCATGACAAAGGAGAAGGAGACAAAACTACCTTTACTTTCCCATGTTCCAAGTGCTGGTTCCTCTCTAGTACCACTAAATGCTAAAAATTGTGCTCTTCCAGTTTCTAAAAAAGATAAAGAGCGTTCCTCATCTAAAGAATGTTCTGGGCATTCTACAGAATCCACCAAACACAAGGAACACAAAGCAAAGACTAATAAGGCCAATTCTAATGTATCTTCAGGGAAAATTTCTGGGGGACCTTTGTGCTCAGAATATGGCACTCCTACAAAGTCTCCCCCTGCTGCTTTGGAAGTTGTGCCATGTGTCCCAAGCCCTGCAGCACCTTCAGATAAAGCCCCTTCAGAAAGAGAGAGTTCAGGAAATTCCAATGCAGGTAGCAGTGCACTGAAAAGAAAACTAAGGGGTGATTTTGATAGTGATGAAGAAAGTTTAGGTTACAACCTAGACAGTGATGAGGAAGAGGAAACATTAAAGTCACTGGAAGAAATAATGGCTTTGAACTTCAATCAGACTCCTGCAACTACAGGAAAGCCTCCTGCTCTTTCCAAGGAGCTTAGATCTCAGTCATCAGACTATACAGTAAGTAGTTCTGTGACATTTATCTTTACTTGAAGAGGGAAAGATGATTAATTAGTGAAAGGGGTGGATTATTGGAACTTACTTTAAAATGTAGTATTTATTATAACTCATAATCGTACTGTAAATGGAATAATTCTTGTTTGGTAAATGAGTTTCCATATCTTTAGTTTTATTACTGTAAGTCAGTGGTCTCCAAACTTTTTTGATCACGCACACTTCTATTAGTAAAAACAATTTTTGAGCATGTACCCCAACATATATGTATATCTTTAGATTATATATATGTACCACTATAATACTGTGTACTTTCTAAAGCATATGCAAAAACAATTTAAAAGGAAGAAGAAGAGAAAAATAAGTATTTTCCTGTAGAAGTGACGTAGAAGTTACTATAGACTAAGTTCTACTGGAGTCTCTATAGAAGTTCCATATAAATAGAAGTTCTATTATTTTCTTCCTGCACCCCAATGGATCACCTTGCACACCCCCTGCTTTGGAGACCACATCTGTAAATGAAGGTAGAGTGTAGAAATGTTGTTGATTGTGGTGTGCAATTTTATTTATAAAGTGCTTCATTCTATCTTGGGAATAAGCTGAATTAAATTCTAAGATGTCTAAAATTTGGTGGGGAAGGTGTTAATATTCCATGGTAACACCTAAAAATTAGTAGTTTGATTCTACTAAAATAGAATTTAAAAGTAAAGACAGGGTAGCCACAGAGTCCTTGAGTGTTTGCAGTCACATCTCAAAGTTAGCAGGGTTTTATAAGTACTGCCTTTCCTAATAGGTAGTAAAATCAAATTGTCTGCAGTGCAAAATACTAGATTTAAAGCATGATGGTGAAAATTATCCTTTAAGAAAGGTGTTATCCTAGCCCAGATTATTGAAATAGAAAATAGTCTTTTGTACCCTTAATTACTTAAAACATCCCAGTTCTTCTACTAAGACATGTTGTAAAGCATTTCTAAATTTTCTTGTTTTAGGGACATGATCATCCTGGAACTTACACAAATACCTTAGAACGTCTAGTGAAGGAAATGGAAGACACACAAAGGTTCGTTAACATAAAGACTAAATTTGCTAAATTTAACATTCTGCTTGTTTGTGTGGCTTTTAATTTACCTTTTTAAAAAAATCATGAGAAATTAGCGTGCATTTTGGACTCTGTTGTCAACTGTGTTAGAATAAGATATGTTGGCCGGACGCAGTGGCTCATGCCTGTAATCACAACACTTTGGGAGACCCAGGCAAGATTACTTGAGCCCAGGAGTTCAAGGCTGCGGTGAGCCGTGATGGCGCCACTTCACTGCAGCCTGGGTGGCAGAGTGAGACCCAGTCTGAAATGAAAAAAACAGGCCAGGTGTGGTGGCTCATGCCTGTAATCCAGTACTTTAGGAGGCCAAAGCAGGTAAATCTCTTGAGCCCAGGAGTTTGAGACCAGCCTGGGCAACATGGTGAAACCCCATCTCTACAAAAAATATAAAAATTAGCCAGTCATGGTGCCACATGCCTATCGTCCCAGCTACTCAACAGGCTGAGGTTGGGAGGGTCACCTGAGCCCAAGGAGGTCAAGGTTGTAGTGAGCTGTGATTGAGCCACTGCACTCCAATCTGGGTGACAGAATAAGACCCCGTCTCAAAAAAAAAAGGGGGGGCCGGGCGCAGTGACTCACGCCTGTAATCCCAGCACTTTGAGAGGCCGAGGCAGGTGGATCACAAGGTCAGGAGATGGAGACCATCCTGGCTAACACGGTGAAACCCCATCTCTACTAAAAAATTCTTAAAAAATTAGCTGAGCGTGGTGGTGGGCACCTGTAGTCCCAGCTTCTGGGGAGGCTAAGGCAGGAGAATGGCGTGAACCCGGAAGTCAGAGGTTGCAGTGAGCCGAGATTGCGCCACTGCACTCTAGCCTGGGCAACAGAGCAAGACTCCGTCTCAAAAAAAAAAAAGGGAATAAGACGGGTTCTCTTGTTCATAGACTGGATCAAAAGATCCAGGTTTTTATAGTATACTGCACTAACTAATAATATAAATTCCCTTCTGTTTATTACAACTAGTATCTGATAGCTGAAATTCTAGATCGAAAGCATGGGTAGAATTTTTTTTTTTTTAATGGTAAATACATATAAAATTTACCATTTTAACCATTTTTACATGTACAGTTCAGTGGCATTAAGTAAATTTATATGTTATGCAACCATTATCACCATCTAGCTTCAGAACTTTTTCATCTTTCCAAACTGAAACTCCATACCCATTAAACAATAACTCCCCATTTTCCCCTTCCTCCCACCCTCAGCAACTACCCTTCTACTTTGTCTCTATGAAATTGACTTAGTTATCTCACGTAAGTGGTATTATGTTTGTCCTTTTACGACTGTCTTATTTCATTCAGGGCAGTGTCTTCAGAGTTCATTCATATTGTAGCATGTGTCAGAATTTCCATTCTTTTTAAAGCTGATTATTCCATTGTATTATGTATATAACACATTTTCTTTAGTCATCTGTCAGTGGACCTTTGGATTGCTTCCACTTTTTGGCTACTGTGAATAATGCTGCTATGAACATTTGGTATACAAATATCTCTTCAAGTCTCTCCTTTAAATTCTGTTGGGCATATACACATAAGTGGACTTACTGGATTATATGGTAATTCCATTTAATTTTTTGAGGAACCGCCACGCTGTTTTCCACAATGGCTGCACCATTGCACATTTGCACCAATAATGAATAAGGGTTCCAGTTTCTCCACATCTTTGCCAACACATTATTTTCTCTTTGTTTTTTGTTTGTTTTGATAATAGCCATCCTAATAGTAAAGTGGTATCTCCTTATTGTTTGGTTTGCCTTCCCTAATGACTAATGATGTTAACATATTTTCATGTGCTTACTGGCCATTTGTTATACAAATGGAGAAATGTCTTTTCAGATTCTTTGCCTGTTTTTAATTGGGTTGTTTGGTGGGTGGGGGGGGTTCACATGGGTAGAATTTTCTGAAATATTTCTATCAAGTTACTCTTTTGAGGAAAAAGTTTAGAATTATGATGAACACCCCACCCCCCCACACACACACACGAGAGAGAGAGAGAGATATCAAAAAGTTGAGGATCATAATGATCTTAATGAAATTTACGTGACTAATTATGGACAGGTTTTGCTAATAAGAGGGGAAAAATATATTCCTTGTTAATTCAAGGAGTGTCCTTGAACGTAGCCTGGAGAACTTCACTAACAGCTCAGCTGACTTGATTACATAGAAGTTGGTATGTGCTACATATCTCAAACTTGATAACCAAGTTGCTAACTTTAGGAATTTTTCGGATGATTAGTAGTTCAAAAGCTTCCCCCTTTCTGAATTTAATTAGAGAACTTGTCTGTATTGTAAAATTCTTTAAATATTTCATGAATTCTTGTGATCTGTGATATGAAATCTGAAGTTCTTCCTTTAAAATAAGCACTTCACAAATGAAAGACAGGAGTACTAGTTTAATCAAATGACTGACCCTTTTCTATAATGATAGAACAGTACATGTACTAGTTATTTACTCTTCAGCTGTACTTATCCACTGTTTGTGGCTGGAGTAAGAACCTTGTTTAAAATAACTTAATCTTGGAGAGGCAGTATAAGCAAGGACTCTAGAGCTAGACTCTCTGGCTGTGAATCCCACATCCTTGCATTACAAGCTCTTGCAAGTTACTTTGCTTTTCTAATGTTAGTTTCCTTATCTATAAAATGCGTTATAAACTACTACATGGGGTTGTTGTAAGGGTTAAAAGAGTTAATATATAAAGCCCTTAGTACAGTGCCTGTCACATATTAAGTGCTCGGTAAGTGTTAGGTGTTGTGATGATGATGACAGTGACTACTACTGCTGCTAGAAAGCCTAGTTATCAGGTTGTTAGGCATCTAGAAGCCAAGTGAACTTTAAAGAGTAGAGAGGATAATCAAATTAGTGATGTTTATTCTTTGCCCTTTTTCCTTTCCCATTCTGTGAGTGGTTTGGACAGATCATTCTTGAAGTTCCAGCTTTATGGAAATCCTCAAGTCTTTTATGCAATGGAACACTATTTTAATGCCACACTGGTAACTGGGTAAAAGCCTAGCACCTAAAATATATCTGTTTTCATGAAAATTGTACATCCTGATGTATTTGGGAGACATAATTTGACCTATAGTGTAACAAAATTTGTCATATACCAGGGTACTTAATAAGGGTTTTCTTTGTGCTGCTTTTAGATATAAACTAAAGACTTTTTAAAAATATTTTTAGAGTAAACTGTTATAACATTCTTTCCAATTCTCAGGCTAGATGAACTGCAGAAGCAACTACAAGAAGACATCAGGCAAGGCCGAGGCATTAAATCCCCAATCAGAATTGGAGAAGAAGACAGTACAGATGATGAGGATGGCCTCTTGGAAGAGCACAAGTATAGCATTTTTCATAATGTATTTTACCTTATTAAAGTTTTTACATTTTTTAGTTTTGTTTTTGTAAAATAAATGGGCCACTGATGGCTGTTAGTGAATAATTTATGATAGGTTTCTAATCTGTTTGTAATGGGTTTGAAAGGCAAATGTTAGGGCCAAGTTTCATCTTTTATCTTTTCTCCTGGTTGTCGTTTCTTTTCACATAGACACATTTAGTGGCTTTTGACTAACAACTACAAAAAGTGGAAGAAGCAAAGCATACTTTTCTCATGCTTGTCTTCTAATTTGGGATTAACATTGGTTTAAAAAATAGTTTTCTTTGCACCCAGCTTTTAAATAAACAAAACTATATGTAGTGTAACAATTTGGTATTGATTGACTTTTTTTATGTTTCAGGGAATTTCTAAAGAAATTTTCAGTTACAATTGATGCTATTCCTGATCATCATCCAGGTGAAGAAATATTTAATTTCCTCAATTCTGGAAAAATTTTCAATCAGTATACCTTGGATTTAAGAGACTCTGGTTTTATTGGACAAAGTGCTGTAGAAAAACTTATTCTTAAGTAAGTATAAAAATAGACATTTTACTTTTATATGTATAAAAAATTACTCTAAAACACTTCTGACTCAATCTTCTAAAAGGTTAATTTCTATTATGACCTATTAAGTTTCCTAATCCTCTTATTACTATTGATCTTTATGTTTTCTTCTTTAATTATAGGAAGCAGTGTAGGATAGTTGTTTGACACATCGCATGCCTTTATTAATTATGATTAAGATCAGTATATAATTACAGTGACTGTCAAAATAATAGTGGTTTAAACAAGAAGTATATTTGAAAGAAGTATAAAAGTAGGAAGTCCAGGGCTGGAGTGCCAGTTTTACCATATAATCTTTCTTCTCCACCATTCTTAGCACCTAGCTTCGGGTGCTATTCTAGCTCCAGCCTTTAGTTCAAATTCCCAGAAATTCCACACAGCATTCCCACACACTAAGTTGGTTGAATAGAACTTAGTCAGTATGACCACACTTGGCCACAAGGGAAGCCAGAAAGTGATGTTTATTTCAGGCAGCCAGTGTTCGCAGCTACAGATCAGGGTTCAGTTACCAAGAAGAAAGGCAAAAATAGATGCTAGGATGTGCAACTAGTAATCTCCAGCACAATGCCCAAACTGATCTAATTTCTCTCAGTGCATGATATCTCAGCTCTAGAGAGATCACATCAGTTCTGCTGCCAGTTTTTTAAAGTACTTCCCCAGTCTGAGACTTGATAGGCTCTTTCTCAACACTACCAGCAAATGTAGCTTTGTCCACCAGTTAAATGTGGAGCCTAGCCAACAGATTGGATCAGCTTTAGGCCATCAATTAAATTTATTTTATGAGTAACTCATCCATATTGGTATAGAGTCCACCTCTGTGGACTGAAGACGATTTGCTTGCTCATTTCTCTGATTATGTCAGATGTGTTGGTGGTGATAGTAGAAGTATTTTGCCATGAAGTTAATAGCCATGTTGATTTTACTTTATTTTTTCAGATCGGGAAAAACAGATCAGATTTTTTTGACAACACAAGGTTTCCTTACGTCTGCTTATCACTATGTCCAGTGTCCTGTCCCTGTGTTAAAGTGGCTGTTTCGGGTAAGAGGAATGTTTGGAGGGTTGTAGTTGCCTCCTACTATATTTCTAAGTCAAAAGCTTTTAAACATAATTTTATTTGCACATTACTGCAGAAAAAATTAATGTAGCACATCCATGATGTCAGTGGCTTAGAATGTGGCAAAAAGAGTCAATATAAAGACACTATAAAGGAAGGGATAATGTAGATAGTTGTACAGGACTGTCAGTGTTAGTTGTGCCTGAACCCTTCACCACAGTGATAAATCACTATTATAGTTAGTTTTAGAAGGGATCTTCTAATGCTTACATACCTAAATTTCTTTTTAACTTTTTTTCATGTTTATGGTGGTACCTATATACATTTTCAGAATTTTAATTGTATACTAATATTTCCCCATTCGTATATATGGTTTTTTTTTTGATGCAAATCCAACCAAGTGTTTCTTTTCCCCATTCATATTTAATGCTTAAATCCACTTAAATAATTATCTTAAATTTAAGATATGATAATTCCAGAAAGTTAACTCAATTGGTAACTTTTAAAATATCAGTGGTATCATTGATGGTATGTATAGAGTCCTGGTGTTACTCTAGATACTTTGGACCTTCATGCAGATCAATGTAGAAGTTTCTTACTCTTGACATTTGTATCAGCCAGGAGTGGTGGCTCATGCCTGTAATCCCAGCACTTTGGGAGGCCGAGGCAGGTGGATCACGAGGTCAGGAGCTGGAGATCAGCCTAGCCAACATGGTGAAACCCTGTCTGTACTAAAAATACAAAAATTAGCCAGGTGTGGTGGTGGGCGCCTGTAATCCCAGCTACTCAGGAGGCTGAAGCAGGAGAATTGCTTGAACCCAGGAGATGGAGTTACAGTGAGCCAAGATTGCTCCATTGCACTCCAGCCTGGGGGAAACTCTGTCTCCAAAAAAAAAAAAAAAAAAAAAAAGACATTTATATGGGAGAGCATGGATGGGGCTTTTTCCAGTATAAAAGCTTCTGTATCAGCAAGTACTATAGGAACTACCCAGTTAGATTGGAATTATGCTTCTTTCAAAGACGAGAACGATTATGAATGACAAGTTATTCTTGGCAGTGGCTCATGCCTGTAATTCTAGCACTTTGGGATACCAAGGCAGGAGGATTACTTGAGACCAGGAGTTTGAGACCAGCCTGGGCAACATAGTAAGACCACATCTGTTTAAAAAAAAAAAAAAAAAGTTATTCTCAGGTTACTGAGTGTTCCACTTTAATAAAATCCTAAATGTGTGAAAAATATACATTCAAGAAAAAGGAATCGTAGTATAAAAGAGTCCTTTATAATATGTGAGTGTTGGCCCCAGAAATCCTATAACAAAAAGGAAAAAAGTATCAATGGTATCAGAGAACTACAGCTATTATATATAAAGTGAAAAATGGGAAAAACATGGAGTTTCTACTCTGGGTTTTATGATAGCATTTCAAGAAATCTCGTATTTGGTGAGAACTGGAGAGATATTCCAGTACAGCCTTTCGTTCATTGTTTTATATAGTTGGCATTTTGAGTGCCAGCTGTGCCAGGCACTGGAGAGAACAGCAATGAAAAAATCAGTGTCTCTGATCTCATGAAGCCCACATGCTAATATAGAGGAGACAAACAATAAACAAGTGTGTATGTGTGTGTGTGTGCGCTCACACGCACACATTTGTAAGTGTATTATGTCAGATGATAAGTGCTATGAAGAAAACGTAGGGTAAGGTAGATACAGAGAGTACCAGGGTGAGAGAGAAAGTTTGCTTTGTTAAAGTGTAAAGTAGTTGAAGGTCTTGCTGTTAAGGTAAGATCCAAGTAAAGGAGTAGCTTGTCAATGTCACTCCCAAAGTGTTCCCTCACTGCCTCCACCGAAAATACGTGAACACATGCTCCAGATAAGGTCTGTCTTACCAGCAGTTTTCAGTGAGACTCTTGCCCATCTGAAGAAACCTACAAATTTCTACTTATTACAGTTCGAAACTAATCATGCCACTGTACTCCAGCCTGGGCAACAGAGAAAGACCCCATCTCAAAACAAACAAACAAAAAACTTCATTTACTGTTATGCCAGGGCTTCATTGTTCTCTAATTGTATATATCATTTCTTAAACCTCCAAGTAAGACTTTGCATTTATCTATGTTAATTTGCCTCTTATTGATGTGAGCCCATAGTTATAGCCATTCAAACCCTAATTATGACATACAAGCATACCTTCATTTAAGCAGTTTTTTAATAAATTTCATATTTATTTTCTGACAACCAGACTAATCATTCATTAAACACTTTCTCTGTGTAAGACACTTTGTCTCATTTCTCCTTTTTTGATTCCAAGTCCATTTTCATCGTGGGAGGCTTTACCAACTTGTAAGCAGGTTTTAGAAATTATGTCAATTCATTTTAATGCTATACTCCTAACTAGTATTTTGTAAGTTTAATGTTAAAATGTAATTAAAATCCTTGCATTTTTGTGATTTTATCATGAGTGTCTAAATGTAGTAGACTGGAAAAAGGTTAGTACTTTTTTTTTTTTTTAACAATTTTCAAAAGGAATTCAGGTTTGATTGTGAAAAGTTCAAGTAAAATGGAAAGGAGATTAAAATTTATTTGTTTATTTGTTTGTTTATTTTTGAGAGAGAGTCTCACTTGGTCACCCAGGCTGGAGTGCAGTGGCGTGACCTCTGCTCACTGCAACCTCCACCTCCTAGGTTCAAGCAATTCTCCTGCTCAGCCTCTCAAGTAGCTGGGATTACAGGCCTGTGCCACCATACCTGGCTAATTTTTCTATTTTTAGTAGAGACGGGGTTTTACCATGTTGGCCAGGCTGGCCTCGAACTCCTGGTCTTAAGTGATCCACCCACCTTGGCCTCCCAAAGTTCTGGGACTACAGGCGTGAGCCACCGCACCCAGCCTAAAATATTTTTAAAAAGAAGTTTCTGTCAGAATCTGTTTGAGTGAACAGTTTAAATTTTTTAAATTAAAATAAGAAGGCTGAACTCCCAAGTCCTAATTTCTGGAGCTGTTACATTTTGGTCAGTGTTTTCTAGAGTATTCTCTGCATTCAAAAATTGCCATGTAACTTAACATAAACAGAACATGTGAATGTGTCTTATAACTTGTTTATTTCAGATAGCAGTAAATTATTGAGCATTTCATCTCAGAGTGTTGATACATTATCCTTTTCAGTAGCTTCATAGTATTCCTTTGTTAAGCTATACCATGATTTATTTAACCCAGTCTCAACTGATGGACATTAGATTGCTGTATATACTCCTTTACACATTTACTTAATTATCTGAAATCACTGTATTTCCCACCCTGGAATTTTTCACCCACCGCGAAAAGATTGTTAGAAACCTTGTCCTATGTGTAACATGTCTGTGAATGGTGTTGCCTCCTAGTGGCAGAGCTTAACAGCACAAACATCATAGCAGAAGTTTTTTTCCACATAGATTGTGTTCAAAATGACACAAGCCATATGACTGATTGAAAGTAGAGTTCAGGTTACTCCTCCTTACATTTTTATTTTATTTTATTTTATCTTATTTTATTTTATTTATTTTGAGACAGAATCTCTTGGTCTCTCAGGCTGGAGTGCAGTGGCGCGATCTCGGCTCACTGCACCCTCCACATCCCGGATTCAAGCGATTCTCCTGCCTCAGCCTCTAAAGTAGCTGGGATTACAGGCACCCACCACCGCGCCTGGCTAATTTTTTTTTTTTTGTATTTTTATTAGAGATGGGGTTTCACCATGATGGCCAGGCTGCTCTCGAACTCCTGACCTCAAGTGATCTGCCTGCCTCGGCCTCCCAAAGTGCTGGGATTACAGGTGTGAGCCACTGTGCCCGGCAACCGTTTACATTTTAAATTTAAATGTATTATAATCTATGGCTTCTAAGCAAATGAAAAAGATAATAGAAATACAATGTGTGTTCCTCTACAAATCCACTATAAAATTACTTTGTTAAATGATTTTTAAAAATTTTTTTTAAACTTGAGATTTTTGTTCCCAAAAAATTGTCTTGTAAAAAATTATGTCAGGCCGGGCGTGATGGCTCATGCCTGTAATCCCAGCACTTTGGAAGGCCAAGGCAGGTGGATCACGAGGTCAGGAGTTTGAGACCACCCTAGCCAACATAGTGAAACCCAGTCTCTACTAAAAATACAAAAAATTATCCGGGCGTGGTGGTGGATGCCTGTAATCCCAGCTACTTGGGAGGCTGAGGCAGGAGAATCGCTTGAACCTGGGAGGCAGAGGTCGCAGTGAGCCAAGATCACACCACTGCACTCCAGCCTGGGTGACAGTGCAAGACTGTCTCAAAAAAAAAAAAAAGAAAACAAAAGTTACATTGGAGGTTAGGTGGTGCAGTGGCTCAAGCCTATAATCCCAGCACTTTGGGAGGCTGAGATGGGTGGATCACTTCAGGCCAGAAGTTCAAGACCAGCCTGATTAACATGGAGAAACCCCGTCTCTACTAAAAATACAAAAATTAGCTAGCCTAATGGTGGCGCAGGCCTATAGGCCCAACTACTTGGGAGGATGAGGCACAAGAATCGCTTGAACCTGGGAGGCAGAGGTTGCAGTCAGCCAAGGTTGCACCACTGCACTCCAGCCTGGGCAACAGAGTGAGACTCTGTCTCAAAAAGGTATATTATTTGTCTCTAAATTCCTGTGTGTAAAAAGGCATTACAGGCATATTATTTGCATCTAAATTCCTGTATGTACAAAGACTAACTAGATGAAAGTATAAAATAATAACTTGGCATAAATATTACCAATTAGATTAGTTGTTTTGGATTTTTGGGGTTTGTTTGTTTTTTTTTTTTTTTTTTTTTGGAGACAGGGTCTTGCTCTGTCACCCAGGCTGGAGTGCAGTGATGCGATCACCGCTCACTGCATCCTCAACCTCCCAGGTTCAAGTAATCCTCCCCCCTCAGCCCCCCAAGTAGCTGGGACTATAGGCATGCCCCACCACACCCGGCTAATTTTTAAAAATTTTTTGTAGAGGCAGGATCTTGCCGTGTTGCTCAGGCCAGTCTTGAACTCCTGGGCTCAAATGATCCTCCCACTGCAGCCTCCCAAAGTGCTGAGATTACAGGTGTGAGACACTGCACCTGGCCCTAGTTTAAAAGTTTTAACCAAATTGCACTCACCTGAGGCATAAGACTGCTTTCTTCTTTTCTAGTATTCTTATGAATACTAGAAAATCGATAATACTAGGGTATTATCAATATTCTAGATCGTTGCCAATTTTGAAGTCAATCAGTGAGATCTTTTTTTGTTTTGTTTTGTTTTGTTTTGAGACGGAGTCTTGCTTAGTTGCCCAGGCTGGGGTGCAGTGGCACGATCTTGGCTCACTGCAAGCTCCACCTACCGAGTTCACGCCATTCTCCTGCCTCAGCCTCCCGAGTAGCTGGGACTACAGGCCCCGGCCACCACGCCTGGCTAATTCTTTTTGTATTTTTAGTAGAGACAGGGTTTCACCATGTTAGCCAGGATGGTCTCCATCTCCTGACCTCGTGATTCGCCTGCCTCGGCCTCCCAAAGTGCTGGGATTACAGGCGTGAGCCACCGCGTCCAGCCAATCAGTGGTATCTTACAGTTTTTATTATATCTCTTTGATCTAGTGATATTGAGCATCTTTGAAAAACTATGTTGTTATATTATTTTGTATATTTGTATCTTATTAATTTGTGGTTTGATTTTTGCCTGCAGCCTTTTCCTTTGTGGTTTTTTGGTTTCATGTCATGCTGTATACTAAAAAGACATGTTTTGATAGTTTCAAATGTTATATTTGTCTAATTATAAATGAAAGTTGTAAAAAAAAAAAAAAAGCAGCATGTTAGAATGTAAAGAGCTCTGACTTTAGAATTAAATTCCACCTTCTCCACGTATCATATATATTAGTTGGGTAGAATATTTAATCTCTCTGAACCTATTTGCTCATATGTGTAATGAGTACTACTTCATAAGGTTATCATTAGTATTAAATGGACATAAAATGCCTTTATTTTTATTTTATTGTATTGTATTTTATTTTTATTTTTGTGGTACAATCATGGCTCACTGCAACCTCCACCTCCTGGTCTCAACCAATCCTCCACTACAGGTGTGTGCCTCCACACCTGGCTAATTTTTGTATTTTTTGTAGAGATGGGGTTTTGCCGTCTTGCACAGGCTGGTCTCAAACTCCTAAGCTCAAGGTATCCGCCCGCCTTAGCCTCACAAAGTGCTAGGATTACAGGCATGAACTGCTGCGCCTGGCCCACATAAAACAACTTTATATGTGCCTAGCAAATAATGAATGTTTGTGTTTTCTTTCTTCTTAATATCCTGTCATTTCTCTGCTTTTGACAGATGATGTCAGTTCATACAGACTGTATTGTGTCAGTGCAGATTTTAAGTACATTGATGGAAATAACAATTAGAAATGGTAAGTATATCCACTTATTAAGATTTACTGTGTGTATTACTGGTTGCTATTTACATGGTATCTTTCATATTGCTAAATGTTAGTATATTTGGAAATATACAATACAAAATTATTTTTCTAATCAAAAGTCATTTTTTTTTTTTTTTTTTTTTTTTTGAGACAGAATCTTGCTGTCGCCTGGGCTGAAGTGCAGTGACATAATCTCAGCTCACTGCAACTTGCACCTCCCCGGTTCAAGCAATTCTCATGCCTCAGCCTCCCAAGTAGCTGGGCCTACAGGCACACACCACTACACCCGGCTAATTGTTTTGTATTTTAGTAGAGACAGGGTTTCACCATGCTGCCCAGGCTGATCTGGAACTCCTGAGCTTGGGCAATTTACCCGCCTTGGCCTCCCACAGTGCTAGGATTACAGGCATGAGCCACCTCACCCGACCTCAAAAGTCTTTAATAATGAAATGGAACTTCAGTTAAACAATGAGTATCTGAATTTTCTTACTTGCATTGAGAAAAAGAATATAAGATCTTGCAAGTGGAAACCCTCACTTACTATTTACCAAATCATGGCTTACTTTGCTTGATAAGTGGAAATGGTTCCAAACTTACTTAGCCAATTAAGTTTAATTGGCTTATTGGTAAGCAACAGTATTATACTGATAATACAGTAAGGCATATTGAAAGCATCCACTGTAAAAGTGTAACATTTGCTTTCTCATCTTTGAGAGCCCTTATAATAAAACAAGCATAGTGGTTTACCTGTTTCATCTGTCCTGGGGATTGGGACTATAAAGGCAATGAAGATGATAAAAACTCTTCCTGTGTTATTGATAGTTGGGATTTTACCAGTGGTATTTCCAGCCATTTTAAAACGTGTTACTTCCTTCTGAGTTACACCCTTTTATCCATCACTCTCAGATATTTTCTTTATGTCATTTTCTTATTTTATTTAGGAATCTGTAATTCCTATGATCATCCTATAACTGTATTGTTAGCATAAAATTGTTAGCATAAAATTAGCTATGCTAATTTTATGTATTGTTAGCATAAAATTAGCAGCTGTCGTTTCTGTAAAACCATTGTAATTATTCATGTTTCACCTGCAGACTGTCACCTTGCAAATGTGGGTTTATAGACCACAGATTTAGAATGAAATGTTTTCTTCTGTTAATTAGATACCTTCAGTGACTCACCAGTTTGGCCCTGGATCCCATCATTGTCTGATGTAGCAGCTGTGTTTTTAAATATGGGGATTGATTTTAGATCTTTGTTTCCCCTGGAGAATCTTCAGCCAGACTTTAACGAAGACTATCTAATGTAAGTTTTCTCATCATAATTAACTCCAAAAATATCATTTCGTACAACTTACATATAATTATAGCTAAAGTTTAATATTTATTTCTGATTTTTAAAAAGATCTCTCAAAGTTGAGATCAATCTTGAATTAGATACATTCTTAACATCTTTCTTAATCTAAAAGCCATCATCATGTTTAGCAGGCAAATAATAGAAATATTCTCATAAAAGTTCTGTTTTCTTTTTTAAAAGACTTTCCATTGTCATTTAACATTGTTTTGGTGGAAGTATTGGCCAAAGTAATTAGACAAGAGAAAAAAACAAGAGATACAAAAATTGGAAAGGAGTTGCTGAAAGATTATTTGTAGATGCGAGTTAATCTAGACATAGAAGCCTAAGACTCAGGTGAAAAACTATGACAAATAACTAAGAAAATTTGGTGTGGGTGTCTGGGTATAAAATTAATAAAGAGAAATCAATAACCTTCAAATATCTGAAGTGTAACTAGTTAAAAGATACACTAGGCTGGGTGTGGTGGCTTATACCTGTAATCCCAACACTTGGGGAGGCCAACGCAGGAGAATCACTTGAGGCCGGGAATTGGAAGTTGCAGTGAGCTCACCACAGTACTGCAGCCTGGGTGACAGAGTGAGACCTTGTCTTTAAAAAAAAAAAAAAAGGTGGGGGCCAGGCACGGTGGTTCACGCCTGTAATCCCAGCACTTTGGGAGGCCAAGGCAGGCAGATCACTTGAGGTCAGGAGTTCGAGACCAGCCTGACCAACATGGTGAAACCCTGTCTCTACTAAAAATACAAAAAAGTTAGCCAGGTGCAGTGGCACACACCTGTGGTCCCAGCTACTTGGGAGCCTGAGGCAGGAGAATCACTTGAACCCGGGTGGCGGAGGTTACGGTGAGTCAAGATCACACCACTGCACTCCAGCCTGGGTGACAGAGTGAGACTCCATCTAAAAAAAAAAAAAAAAAAAAGGAAACTGGTTACAGACAAAGTATTAATTTCAAGTCAGTAAGAAAAAGATCAATACCTATTAGAAAAATGGGCAGAAGAAATGAATAGACTGATCACAGAAAAGGAAGTAAAAACAGAAAGGTAAAGGAAATAAAAGAGGAAAAAGTTGAATATATTCACTTAAACATTATGAAAATTCTCTTTCCACTCCATATAGGATCCTTGGTTACTCAGATGTAATCTGTATCTGAAAATATTTTGGATAGCAGCATTTCAGCTAGAGACTATGTTTCATCACTTTAAATAGGAAAAATAGTTTACCCAGCCCATCCAAAAATCCCAACTATTTCCCCTAAATATTACAAGAATGTTCTTAAACACTTATATTTTAAAAGTTACCACATATTTCTGCATAATATAAACATTTAACATACCTCCTACTTTATTATTTAACATTTAGTGAACTCAGTAGTGTGTGGTAATTTTATATGTTGTATACAACAATTTGAATTTTTCTTAATTTACTGTAGTGAGCATGTACAGTAGTGGAAATAAACAGTGATGGTGGCTATAGTCACTATTGTTGTATACTGGTGAGTAAAGGTGGGCACAAGCTTAACACAAGTGATCTGGTGAAGGAATGAGTGCTGTGTAACAAATGCCTGTTTAAACAACATGAGCATGAGTCTGGAAATTTGTGTGTGTGTGTGTGTGTGTGTGTTTGAGACAGGGTCTTGCTTTGTTGCGCAGGCTGGAGTGCAGTGACACAATCTCAGCTCACAGCAACTTCTGCCTCCCAGCCTCAAGTGATCTTCCCACCTCAGCCTCCCGAGTAGCTGAGACCACAGGTACTCACCACCACGCCCAGCTGATATTTTTTTATTTTTTGTGGAGACAGGGTTTTGCCATGTTGCCCAGGCTGGTCTCGAACTCCTGAGCTCAGGCGATCCGCTGGCCTCAGCTTCCCAAACTGCTGGGATTACAAGCGTGAGTCACTGTGCCTGGCTTGAACTTGTTAAGATGCAACCCCACTCACTGTTCTCTTTCTTTTCTTCTCTTCCTTCCCCTCCTTCCCTCCCTTCCCTCCCTTCCCCCGCTTCCCCTCCTTCCCCCCCTTCTCCCCCTTCCCCTGCCCCTGCCCCTCCCCCTGCCCCTGCCGCTTCCCCTTCTCCTTCCTTCCTTCCATGAGATGAGGTCTTGGTCTGTCACTGAGGCTGGAGTACAGTGGCACGGTTATGGGTCACTGCAGCCTCGAACTCCTGAGTTCAAGTGGCCCTCCTGCCTCAGCTTCCTGAGTACCCTGAGACTACAGACACACACCACCACGCCTGACCGATGTTTTTAAATTTTTTTATAGAGAGTGGATCTGGCTATGTTGCCCAGGCTGGTCTCAAAATCCTGGGCTCAAGCAATCCTCACACCTTGGCCTCCCAAAGTGCTGGGATTATAGGCATGAGCCACTGCACCTGGCTATCACTGTTCTTTTTTTAACCAGGACTCACAGCTTACCCATTTTTGCTGGTGTGTATATGCATATTCATCATGGCAAGTTCTCTATACAAATAGTAGATGTAGAGTAAAAATGTTTGCAGATTGTCAGAGTAAATATTTAGATAGAGAAAATTCAGATATTAAGGGATACTAGTACAATTCTTTTCTTGACCATTATTCTGCTAGATACATAGACTTAAAATTTAAGTCTAAATACATTCTAACCTCCTTCAATTCTGTGTCTCTTCAGTTCTCACATCCCTATGTTCCTTTTCCTCCACCTATGTCATATCTATTCGTTCCTTTTCATTTCCTGAGTCAGTCTAATTCAGAGTCTCTTTTCATGCCTAGCCTGGCAAAAAATCTTTCCTCCAGGGCCTTTCCACCTGCAAAGTATTATTTTCACTGTTGCAGGAACTCACTCTCTACTATTCTCAAACCTTTATACCCTGTATTTAAGACTTTACGATTTTACCCTGACCTGTTTTCTGTTTTGTTGTTGGCTTTCTAATCAAATTGATCTGCCTGCTGTCCCTCCACACCATAATGACTAGCCCTTATGTAGTGTTTGCTGTGTGCCAGACTCTGTTCTAAGGACTTCACATAGTACCTCACTTAGTAGTTACTACAAATACTAGTAAGATTTTCATTTCCATTTTACAAGTAAGGTAGGCACGGAGTGGTTAAGCAACTTGCCCAAGGTTATACAACTAGGAAGGGGCGCAAAGAAGTACTAAGCAGCTATTTTAAAAAATAAGTTCTTCACATGTAGCTGTGGAAATATCTCTAAGATACATTGCTAAGTGAGAAAAGGAAGGTGTAAAGGTATATAATATACTAACATTTGTATTAAAGGTGGAGAGGGAGTGATAAAGGGTAAAAACATGTTTCCTCTACATTTACAACACTTCTGGCATCAAATGTATAGGTTTTCTACACGTTGTCATTTCTCCAGTTCCCTGTGGACACCAACTAGATGTCCTACAGTTTAATGCAATTCTAGTTCTAATTACCCAGAGTTAGCACAGAGCCCACAGGTTAAGGACTCAATCCCACAAGACTGCCACCACTTCATATGGAATCACAGGTCTGGGCTTCCTTTTCTTCTAAACAACTAGCTATAAATCAGGAGTTCCTACAGTTCTCTTCCCCTTTATGTTCAATAATATGCTAGAATGGCTCACAGAACTCAGGAAAGCAGTTTATTTACTATTATTGGTTTGCTGTAAAGGGTACAATTCAAGAACAGCCAAATGGAAGAGATACATTGTGCAAGATATGGGGATGGGAGTGCATGTTACTTCCCTGGCCTCTCCAGGTACTCTACCTTCCCATCATTTTTTTTTTCTGTCTTCCTTAATAGAGAAGACAGAGTTTTGCCTTTTTTTTTTTTTTTTTTTTTTTTTTAAGACGAAGTCTTGCTGTCACCCAAGCTGGAGTGCAGTGGCACGATCTCGGCTCACTGCAACCTCCACCTCCCAGGTTCAAGCAATTCTCCTGCCTCAGCCTCCCGAGTAGCTGGGATTACAGGCGCCTGCTACCATGCCAGCCTAATTTTTCTATTTTTAGCAGAGATGGGGTTTCACTGTGTTGGCCAGGCTGGTCTCGAACTCCTGACCTCGGGTGATCTGCCTGCCTCAGCCTCCCAAAGTGCTGGGATTACAGGTGTGAGCCACCATGCCCAGCCAAATTTTGCCGTATTGCCCAGGCTAGTCTTGATCTCCTGGGCTCAGGCTATCCGCCTGTCTCAGGGGATTCAGGTGTGAGCCACCCCACTCCACCCACCCTCTCATCATCTTGATGCCTTAGCCAATCCACAAGCTCTCTGAACTTTAGGGTATTTATGGAGGGCCCATTACACGGGGCTGGTTGATTAAAGCATTAGCCATTTTAATCTTTAACCCCTCTGGGTGGGACTGAAAGTTTCAGCCTTCTAGTCACATGGTTGATAACTCTGGCAACCAGCCCCCATCCTCCAGGAGTCACAATATTATTAGCATAAATTTAGGTATGGTTGAAAAGGGCTTATTATAAATAACAAAAGAGGCTCCTTCTACCTCATCAGACATTCCAGAGGTTTTAGGAGCTCTGTGCCAGGAAGTGGGGACAAAGGTCAAATATATTTCTTCTTATACCACAGTGGGACATATATTTATATTTGTTTGTTTATACATAAAATGCCAACGGAAGGAAGGGCTAAAACTTGTAGCAATTATCTTAGGGAGGAAACGAGTGGTTATAAAGAACGGAGCTAGGAGGGCAGTTTATCACAGCATACTGTACCTTAATGTATTTTGATTTTTTAAAACCATATAAAAGTATTATTTTTTCAAAAAATTAAAAATGTTATCTGTCTTTTGAAAGCTAAGTTCATGCATCTCCTCTTTCATGAATCTTCACTGATAACCTCTGATAACTAGAATTAGAGTGCTTTGAATTGTTTCTGTATATTGCTATAGCAGTTTCTTTAGGCCATTTATGAGTCTTTTACCTATTACGAATTCTTTTTAGTCAGAGCCATCTTCTACATAGCTAACACCAAGAGCAATGAGGATAGTACCATATAAAAAGTAGCTTGTTCAAGAGAAAACTGATGCATAATGATAGAAATCATATTAGTGTTTGCCTTGAGTCAGGGATAGCAGATTGACTTGGATTTGGCATAAAGAGACTTTTGAGGGGAATGGAAATGTTCTACTTCTTGATTTGGGTGGTGGTTACATTAGTATATATGATTATCAAAACTTAAAATGGGTACATTCCTTTTGTTGTATGTAAATTATACCTCGATAAAACATAGTTTTTAAAAAGTAGCCCAGAATTTCTTAAAGTGAGTAATATATTTTGTGCCTAACTTCACATTGCTTTACTCACTTCTCAATAGTTCTGAAACACAGACAACATCAAGGGGGAAAGAAAGTGAAGATTCATCTTATAAGCCAATTTTTTCAACACTTCCTGAAACCAACATTTTAAATGTGGTTAAGGTAGGAAAAAACTTGTGTGTGTCTTCTGCTTAGAGCTAGAACCATTTAGTCTGTGGTTAATGGTTTTTAAAAAAAAAAAAAACTCAGCCGGGCACAGTGGCTCACGCCTGTAATCCCAGCACTTTGGGAGGCCAAGGCGGGCAGATCACGAGGTCAAGAAATCGAGACCATCCTGGCTAACACGGTGAAAACCCGTCTCTACTAAAAATACAAAAAATTAGCCAGGCATGGTGGTGGGCGCCTGTAGTCCCAGCTACTCAGGAGGCTGAGGCTGGAGAATGGTGTGAACCCAGGAGGCAGAGCTTGCAGTGAGCCGGGATCATGCCACTGCACTCTAGCCTGGGCAACAGAGCAAGACTCTGTCTCAAAAAAAAAAAACTCTCTAGTTTCTTAACAGGTGATTTCCAGTCTCTGAAATTTCTTAGCAATAATCTTTGTAGTAAAAATTGTTTTTGCTGTTTTTATTTTGTTTTAATATTAGTGATGAACAAAACTTTAAGTCAGTTACATCATTAAATAGTTTTGAAACCAATAGTTTTTTATAAGTAGGATGTATGAAGAAAAAAGACTTACAATATAACTTAGTGATCAAGAGTTAATGGCAGAGGCCGGGCGCGGTGGCTCATGCCTGTAATCCCAGCACTTTGGGAGGCCAAGGCGGGTGGATCACCTGAGGTCAGGAGCTCGAGACCAGCTTGGCCAACATGGTGAAACCCCACCTCTACTAAAAATACAAAAAAAAAAAATTAGCCAGGCGTGGTGGCAGGCGCCTGTTATCCCAGCTACTGGGGAGGCTGAGGCAGGAGAATCACTTGAACCCGGGAGGTGGAGGTTGCAGTGACCCGAGATCATACCACTGTACTCCAGCCTGGGCAACAGAGTGAGACTCCATCTCAAAAAAAAGAAGATAAAAAAAAAGAGTTAATGACAGTGTGAAACATTTTTAGTTGCTGAATTGAATCAATGATACAGAACTATTAAGAAAATCTCAAAATTGGAAAATGGAGAAGAAAATGCCACTTAATTTAACTATTAACATTGAGTAGTTCTTGCCTTCTTCTCTCTAGACATCTGATGTTTGTTTTCTTTATAGTTCTTTTTTGCATCTTTTGTCAAAAAGAGTTTATAATTAAAACTCTAAAAGTAAAATATACCTCCTAAAATATTTTTGTCTGTGCATTTATGTTAAAACAGTTTCTAGGCTTGTGTACATCTATACATCCAGAAGGTTACCAGGATCGTGAAATAATGTTGCTGATTTTAATGTTATTTAAAATGAGTTTGGAAAAACAGCTGAAACAGATTCCTTTAGTAGACTTTCAAAGCCTCCTGATAAACCTGATGAAAAACATCAGAGATTGGAACACAAAGGTAATGTTACTTAAAACTTTATTATTCATTTTTTATATAGCATTACAATTTGACTCATAGTGCATATGGAATTAATACTGTTTGAAAACTCAAGATCTTTGGCAGATTAAAAATGAGCTGAGGAAGGGAATGTTTGCTGGAGCTGTATTATTTAAATTCATGATAATTGAATTTTTTCTAAAACTTCAGCTCTTTATCCAACAAAAATGTGTTTATTGGGGATTTCCTATGGACTAAGCATTAATGTAGGTGCTAGAGATTGAGCTGTGAAAGAGACAAAGCGTTTGCCTTCATAGGGCTTTTGTCCTAGTCAAAGGGTTAGATAAACAAGTAAATGTTGATTATATTATCATGTCAGGTAGTAGTTAAGTACTACAAATGAAAATAAAGCAGGACATGAGTACAGCAAGACCGGATGCTATGTTATTTCATATAAGGCTGGCAGGGAAAGGCCTTTCCAAAATAACCTTGGAGCAAAGACCTAAATGAAATGATGGAGTGAGTCATACCTACAACCAGAATTTGAGTTGAACTTCTGCAACCATATGGAGGATGAACATGTATAATTTTTGTTAGGCCTTTTTAAAAATTATATTTTTCAGTCTTTTTTGGTGGAAAAATTAAAATATGCAAAAGTAGGGCAAAGAGTATAATAAATTCCTAAGTATCACTTTGCTTCAATAATTGAGACATAATCTTGCCTAATGTAAAACCGGCCCTATATTTCCTTTCCCTGCTCATCAGATTATTTTGAAGCAACTGTTAGGCTTTTTTAAAAATTGATACACAATGGTAATACATATTTTGGGGGTGTTAGGCCTTTTTTTTTTTTTTTTTTAGACAGCATCTCCTGTCACCCAGGCAGGAGTGCAGTGGCGCAGTCTTGTCTCAGTGCAACCTCTGCCTCCCGGATTCAGGCGATTCTCATTCCTCAGCCTCCCAAGTAGATGAGACTATAGATACATGCCACTCCGCCCAGCTAATTTCTGTGTATTTAGTAGAGACAGGGTTTTACCATTTTGGCCAGGCTGGTCTCAAACTCCTGGCCTCAAGTGATTCACCTCCCTCAGCCTCCCAAAGTGCTGGGATTACAGGCTTGAGCCACCACACCAGGCCAGGTGTTAGGGTTTTAAAAATACTGGAATAGGATCCCTAAAGTGCAAGAAATCCCAAATCAGGAACATATATGGTCTTGTACAACTCTTATACATGTTTGTATTTAGATCAGTTTATCTTTCCAAGAAGGAATGTTTAAATATAGATGGAGATATGATGTAGTACAAAACGTGAAAGCCAAGTGAAATTCTGCTAAATGTATCTGTTCAGTCCATTTAAGATAGTATAAGTAAAACTGAATCTGTGTATTGTGTACATTTTAGCAGATTCTAGACTCCATGCTATTTCTAAAAATGTGTGCTCTATTTTGTACTAGTGCTTCCATTATGTCAAGAAGGGATGTAGATGATCTGTTGGGTGTTTGATTCTACTGTTCTGTTTGAAAAGAAATCTTACTTGTTCTTTTTTTTCAGGTGCCTGAACTCTGTCTGGGCATAAATGAACTCTCCAGTCATCCCCACAACCTTCTGTGGTTGGTACAGCTAGTCCCTAATTGGACGTCACGTGGAAGGTATTGAAAAGTGAGAATTAAACATTAAGAAATTTTATAATTTTACGTTAATGAAATGCCTTGAGTTCTTTATTTCCATTCATCATTCTTTGAATGTTAGATCAGATATGTTTATTTCATATTCAGTTGCGAGAAAAGGCATTGATAGCCTGATTCTGCCTTATTCTAATTCTTAACTCAGGTCATTATGTAATTTTTTTTTTTTTTTTTTGAGACAGAGTCTCACTCTGTCACCCAAGCTGAATATTTTTTTATTTTTAATTTTAGCTTATGTGTTACCTTAATACAGATGACATATTCCACAAAAATAAATGAATTAGCTTTTTTTTTGCTTTAGTAAAAATAAATTTCATCAGTAAAAAAATAGGTTTTCTGTCAGTAAATCATCAGGGCCAAAGATAAGGCCGTTAAATGATTTATTGAGCTTCAGATAACTCAAGTTTTATGTACAAATATTTTACATGAAAATTTTACTGTTCTATAACAGCTTATATGTTCCTGTACAGACTTCTTTTGAAACATTGCCTGTATTTCCAATTAGAACTAGAGCTCCTTTTGGCTCATTCATTTGCTTTTCAAGCAGTATTAATTAAAATACATTCTAAATACTTTTAACTTCTAATTCTAGGCAACTGAGACAGTGCCTCAGTCTAGTGATTATTTCAAAGCTTTTGGATGAGAAACACGAAGATGTTCCTAATGCCAGTAATCTGCAGGTATAAATAAATACATTTTTATTTTTAATAAATGGGAGAGGTAATGAGAGGTGTAAGGAAAATTGATGAACCCTAAGTCAAAGGTCCTGGGGTCAGAGCTCAGCTCTCAAGCTTGATACTGTTCATGTAATCTCTAGCACACTTAACTAACAAGATCCAGTTTTTTCATCTGTGAAATGGAGATAGTATTGCACCCTCCACCACTTAGGATGGTTATGGACAATCAGATGTGAATTAATGTATAAAGAAACTACTGGGAAAATCATAATGTGCAATTATATGAATATGATTTCACTTATTGAATTAGTTCAGCTTTTCCAAGTTAGCAATTTTATCGCAAGATTAGAAATTGCAAAAGCATTGTACATTGATTACATCTTTAACCTGTTTTAAAATGAGTCTTTTTAGATCATAGAGCTTAAACGTAGTTGCCCTCTAGTACTTGTTCAGTAAGAATATATCATGTATATATGAGAGTGTGGATAAACATGTCCAGCTGTTGCCGGGTACTGGTGGCACACACCTATCGTCCCAGCTACTTGGGGGGCTGAGGCCAGAGGATCCTTTGAATCTAGGAGTTCAAGTCCAACCTAAGCAACATAGGGAGACCCTGTCTTTAATATATATATATATGAATTTTTTTAATTTAAAAAATGTCCAATGGAAGTCCTATTCTGAGAAATTCTGAAGGCTTTTTATAAATTTTGATAGCACTAATGGGGCTGCCCTTGGTTGGATTTGAAAACTCACCATAGGACAGGCACAGTGGCTCACGCCTGTAATCCCAGCACTTTAGGAGGCCAGGGCAGGCGGATCACGAGGTCAGGAGATCGAGACCATCCTAGCCAACACGGTGAAACCCCGTCTCTACTAAAAAAAATACAAAAAAATTACCCAGGCATGGTGGCGGACACCTGTAGCCCCAGCTACTCGGGAGGCTGAGGCAGGAGAATGACATGAACCTGGCAGGCAGAGCTTGCAGTGAGCTGAGATCACGCCACTGCACTCCAGCCTGGGCAACAGAGCGAGACTCTGTCTCAAAAAAAAGCACCGTAGAACCTAATCTGGATGTCCCTTTGTTCTTGTTTGAATTGCAGTTTGGTACAAGGTGTGCCACCAGGTCCTAGGAATTAAAACAAACAAAGATTTAGATTAGAGACTCTGCCCTTGAAAACATAATCTAATGGTTGAAACAAAATTAACCAACTCTTGTGGGTTAGTGTGGTAAGAACAGTAATTGAAGCATGCACAAGATGCTGTGGGATGGAGAGACTGATGGGCACAGCTGGTTTCTGCTTTAGTAGAGTTGAGGTAGATTTGATTCCAGATATATGGGGATCGTACTGGAGCTACCAGGGTAATTAGCAGATAGTTCTCATTCCTTTCAATGATATTTACTGCCTTCAAAAGAGATCCGGGGTAGGATTTCTACCATTTCTCCTAACTTTTGTTGTTCTGTTACTTTTTCCTTTTTTGCCCATGTAAAATAGAATAATTAGCTGAATAATTACATGAATAATTAACCCTCAGACTCACTAACTGATATTCAAGTTACAATCTAGTTGTGATTTTTACCACAACTTCTTGTAGTTCTTCTCAGAATTCAATGACTTCTAACCACAGAGTCAACTTTGTTGACTTTCAAATAATTTAACAGAGAAAGCATTCCCTGTGGCCTCTATTATAATATCGTTTGGTCTCCTAAGCATTTATCCTAAGTTACAAGTACTAAATCTTTAACTTAAAATCCCCTTTTTTTTGAGAGAGAGATGTAGTATCGCTCTGTCGCCCAGGCTGGAGTGCAGTCGCACAATCTCGGCTCACTGCAACCTCCACCCCACATATTCAAGTGATTCTCGTGCCACAGCCTCCCGAGTAGCTGGGACTACAGGCATGTGCCACCATGCCCAGCTAATTTTTGTATTTTTAGTAGAGACGGGGTTTCTCCACGTTGGCCAGGCTGGTCTTGAACTTCTAACCTCAGGTGATTCACCTCCCTCGGCCTCTGAAAGTGTTGGGATTACAGGTGTGAGCCACCGTGCCCAACCACTTAAAATCCCTTTTTAAGCAATTCAGGGGTTTTACATAAAGGGAAAATGGATATTGTTCAAGTGTAAAGAAAGCTATAATAAAAGGACAAAATGAAAGAGCACACACTGGAAAAAATAGCCTAAGAAAGAACAGCTATTATTTAGCTTTGTTCAATGTCTCCTCTTTCTTTTGATAGGTATCAGTCCTACATCGCTATCTTGTGCAGATGAAGCCTTCTGATTTGTTAAAGAAAATGGTCTTGAAGAAAAAGGCCGAACAACCAGATGGCATTATTGATGACAGTCTTCATTTAGAACTTGAAAAGCAGGTATCCAGTGCTAGAAGGTCTCAAAGAGTACATAGAAGCATAACTGTTATCAGCTTCCTAACCATAGACTGATAATGTAGGCATTTCTGGATTTGGACACTAGGTACATTCTAGCAAACATAATTTTAAAGCGAATGATATTTTTAATTTATCACTGTCATGAAATTCTTCCATAAATTTGAGAGTTGAAAATTTAGGTAAAAGGATGATTGTTGGTAATTTGCTCCCAAGAGTATTTTTTGTAGCCCTTTATTAGGGCAGTCGTGAGGTCATGAATCATGGTAAAAAGAATGCACTTGAGTTAGAAATGAGAAAGCCTAGTTTAGATGCTTGGCTTTTACTTACTGACCAGCTGGGTTAACTTGAACATATCCTTTATCCTTCCTGGGCAACTTTCCTAATGTGTAAATTGGAATGACATCTATGCTAGCTAATTCATAGGTGTTAATTTTATTCATTTCTCTAACAGGCATATTACCTGACCTACATTCTTCTTCATTTAGTCGGTGAAGTTAGTTGTTCTCATTCTTTTTCTTCTGGACAACGGGTAGGTAGTGTTTAGTGTTGTTGCTGCTGTTTTTAAATAGGTGTTACTGATGATGGAATGAGTGAGCATGCTTTATGTAGGAGAAAACTATATAAAGTTTTCTTAATATAAAAGCTAATTGATTTTGCTATAAGAATTCCCATGTATACCAGAAAGAGGGGCATGATAGTGGTCTTGTAACTATATCGTATTGAAAAGAATTGTTGGCCGGGCGCCGTGGCTCACGCCTGTAATCCCAGCACTTTGGGAGGCCAAGGCGGGGGGATCACTTGAGGTCAGGAGTTCAAGACCAGCCTGGCCAACATGGTGAAACCCCGTCTCTACTAAAAATACAAAAAAATTAGCCAGGCGTTTGGCAGTTGCCTGTAATCCCAGCTGTTCGGGAGGCTGAGGCAGGAGAATCGCTTGAACCCGGGAGGTGGAGGTTGCAGTGAGCCGAGATTGTGCCACTGCACTCCAGCCTGGGCAACAAGAGTGAAACTCCATCTCAAAAAAAAAAGAAAAGAAAAGAATTGTCAGTAAATGTTAGTTCTGTTTGTTGGAGTGGAACTTAACCATTATACTTTGGCAGTAGTATAATATATTCATAAGATACCAACATCACCAGATATCAAATGGGCTGGTGGTGTGCTGGACCCATATTGACTCCAGGAGAAATGGCAGTCAGGTGGCAGCAGGCTACACAGGAGAACTGCTACTATCTGTAGAGACCATGCAGTTTACATAGCATTTTCACTTAGCACCCTTTACCTAGCAACCTCCATGTAACCGAGAACAAAGGGCCTGCATCCCGTATGGCCTTACAAGGGATGAGCCGGGGGTTCAGATGTCCTTCATAGATAAGGAGTGAAACTCCATGTTGGCCACTCCCAGATTCTTTGGCTTGGGACTCCAATTACACATTCTTCTTAGACCATAGGTTCATTTTCAGAGTATGCTTAAGTTATTGCTGTCAGCTGCATCTGCCATACAGCCAGCTTTTAGCTCGTTTCTTCCCATTCTTTGCCATTCCCCTTTTGTTCCTTTAGAAATAACATTTGCCTTCAAAATTAAACTGATGGTAAGGCAGGCTACTTTAGAAATGCATTTCTAATATTCAGATTTTCATTTTGAATTACTCTATTCTTCCCATACTCCTGGGGAAAGATCTTGCTTAATTCCTTTTATTTCATATCTTAACTATTCCAATTCCTGTTTTAAAACTTAGGCCGGACATGCCTGGCATGGTGGCTCACCCCTGTAATCCCAGCACTTTGGGAGGGTGCGGTGGGTGGATCAGTTGAGGTCAGAAGTTCAAGACCAGCCTGGCCAACATGGTGAAACCCCGTCTCTACAAAAATACAAAAAGTTAGCCAGGCGTATTGGTGCATGCATGTAATCCCAGCTACTCGGGAGGCTGAGACAGGAGAATCGCTTGAACCCAGGATGGGGGAGGTTGCAGTGAGGCAAGATCGTGCCATTGCACTCCAGCCTGGGCGACAGAGCAAGACTTCATCTCAGAAAAAAAAAAACCTTGGGCTGGACGTGGTGGCTCATGCCTGTAATCCCAGCACTTTGGGAGGCCAAGGCGGGCGGATCACTTGAGGTCAGAAGTTCGAGACCAGCCTGGCCAACATGATGAAACCCTGTCTCTACTAAAAATACAAAAAAAAATTAGTTGCGCATGGTGGCAGACACCTGCAATCCCAGCTACTCTGGAGGCTGAGGCAGGAGAACTGCCTGAACCCAGGAGGTGGAGGTTGCAGTGAGCTGAGATCACACCACTATACTCCAGCCTGGGCAACAGACAGAGACTCCACCTCAAAAAAAAGAAAAAAAATACATAGTATCTCCTAGACATGATAGAAAAGACACAAGACTAGTTCTTATGTTTTTATATATGCTATTGTGTATAAAACTGTGTTTGCGGTTGGGCACAGTGGCTCACGCATGTAATGCCAGCACTTTGGGAGGCTGAGGTGGGTGGATCACCTGAGATCAGGAGTTCGAGACCAGCCTGACCAATATGGTGAAACCTTGTCTCTACTAAAAATACAAAAATTAGCCGGGCGTGGTGGTGGGCACCTGTAATCCCAGCTACTGGGGAGCCCGAGGCAGGAGAATTGCTTGAACCCAGGAGGCGAAGGTTGCAGTGAGCTGAGATCACGCCATTGCACTCCAGCCTGGGCAACAGGAGCAAAACTCTGTCTCAAAAACAAAAAGTGTTTGCTCTTCTGATTAGAAGCTAATATAGTCATCTGTCTGTAATGTTCTTACATGGTTTTTATATTTTATACATTTTTTTTTTTTCGAGACAGAGTCTTGCTCTGTCACCCAGGCTAGAGTGCACTAGCACAATCTTGGCTCACTGCAACCTCTGCCTCCCAGGTTCAAGCAATTCTCCTGCCTCAGCCTTTGGCCCAAGTAGCTGGGATCAGAGGTGCCTGCCACCACACCCGGCTAATTTTTGTATTTTTAGTAGAGACGGGGTTTTGCCATGTTGATCATGTTGCTCTCGAACTCCTGACCTTGTGATCCGCCCACCTCAGCCTCCCAAAGTGCTAGGATTACAGGCGTGATCCACCATGCCGGCTATAAATTACTTTTTATGATTAAAAAAATCAGTGACTGGGCATGGTGGCTCATGCCTGTAATCCCAGCACTTTGGGAGGCTGAGTCAGGAGGATCACTTGAGCCCAGGAGTTCAAGAGCAGCCTGGGCAATGCCATCTCTATTTAAAAAAAAAAAAAAAAAATTAGTGATTATTGTAAAACTTATATAAAGTAAAAACTGAAAGACTCCTACAATCCAGTGCCCTCCTGTAAATTTCTTCACAATTTACTAATATATTACATATAATATACTAACAATTATTTTAACAAAAATTGAATCATAGTATCATTTGCAACTTCCTTTTTTTCTCTTTAAAAAAAAATTTTTTTTTTTTTTTTTTTTTGAGACAGTCTTGCTCTGTCACCCAGGCTGAAGTGCAGTGGCACGATCTCAGCTCACTGCAACCTCCGTCTCCTGGGTTCAAGCGATTCTCCTGCCTCAGCCTCCCGAGTAGCTGGGACTACAGGCATGTGCCACGATGCTGGCCAATTTTTGTATTTTTAGTAGAGACGGGGTTTCATCATGTTGGCCAGGCTAGTCTCGAACGCCTGACCTCAAGTGATCCACCCACCTCAGCCTCCCAAATTGCTGGTATTACAGGCGTGAGCCACTGTGCCCGGCCTCCTCTTTAAGACATTAGCACTTGGCTGGGCGCAGTGGCTCACAACTGTAATACCAGCACTTTGGGAGGCCGAGGCATGCAGATCGCTTGAGCCCAGGAGTTCAAGACCAGCCTAGGCAACATAGCAGAATGCCGTCTTTACAAAAAAAAAAATTAACCGGGCCTGGTGACGCATGCCTGTAGTCCCAGCTACTTGGGAGGCTGAGGCAGGAGGAACACCTGAGCCTGAGGAGGTCGAGGCTGCCATGCACTGTGGTCATGCCACTGCCCTCCAGCCTGGGTGACAGAGTGAGACCCTGTCTCAAAAAAAATACAAAAAATCAAATATTTGTACTTTTGTCTAATAACTATAGTATTTTGAAACCTTTATTGATAAACAGTATGTTTTTTATGATTACACATAGTGTTAATATGAACATGCTTATTCATGTATCTTTGCCCACTTCTGGAAGCATAGCTATAAGGTAAATTCCTAGAAGTAGAATTGTTAGATCAAAGTTTATAAATATTTCAAATTTTAATTATTTTAAATAGCTATTATCACATTTTCATCCCAGAAAGTGTTCATTTACGTTCTCACCAAGTATGTGTGAAAGAACTGCTTAGGTCTATACATTTCTAAAATTTAAGATGCATAATTTTTCAAAGAATTAAGTATGAACCTCTATTAATGAAAGGTTGTCTTGTTCCTATAGAAAAAAAAAAATAGGGCCAGGTGTGGTGGCTCATGCCTGTAATCCAGCACTTGGAGAAGCAGAGACAGGAGGATTGCTTGAGCCTAGGAGTTTAAAACCAGCTTAGGCAACATAGCAAGATGCTGTCTCTACAAAAATTCAAAAACAAAAACTAGCTAAGTGTAGTGGCACGTACCTGTAGTCCCAGCTACCCAGAAGACTGAGATGGGAAGATTACTTGAGCCTATGAGTTCAAAGCTGCAGTGAGCTATGATCCCACCATTGCACTCCAGCCTGGATAACAGGGCAGGACTCTTATTTCTTTTTTTTTTTTTTTTTTTTGAGATGAAGCCTCACTCTGTTGCCCGGGCTGGAGTGTAGTGGCACAGTCTCAGCTCACTGCAAGCTCTGCCTCCCGGGTTCACGCCATTCTCCTGCCCCAGCCTCCCGAGTAGCTGGGACTATAGGTACCTGCCACCACGCCTGGCTAATTTTTTTTGTTATTTTTAGTAGAGACGGGTTTTCACCATGTTAGTGAGGATGGTCTTGATCTCCTGACCTCGTGATCTGCCCGCCTTGGCCTCCCAAAGTGTTGGAATTACAGGCATGAGCCACCACGCCCAGCCGACCCTATCTCTTAAAAAAAAAAAAAAAAAAAAAAAGTCGCGAACTGATTTTGCTATAAAAATTCCCATATATACCAGAAAGAGGGGCGTGATAGTGGTCTTGTAATCATGTCATATTGAAAAGATTATTTGTCAACAAATGTTAGCTCTGTTTGTTGGAGTGGAACTTAACCATTATACCTTGGCAACAGTATAATACATTCATAAGATACCAACATCACCAAATATCAAATGGGCCAGTATTGTGCTGGCAAGTCGCAGTGGCTCATGCTTGTAATCTCAACATATTGGGAGTCTGAAGTGGGAGGATCACTTGAAGCCAGGCATTTGACACTAGCCTTGGCAACAAAGTGAGACCCTGTCTCCACAAAAAAATTTAAAAATTAAAAAAAAATTGGCTGGGCGCGGTGGCTCACACCTGTAATCCCAGCACTTTGGGAGGCTGAGGCAGGTGGATCACCTGAGGTCAAGAGTTTGAGACTAGCCTGGCCAACGTGGCAAAACCTGTCTCTACTAAAAATTTTTAAAATTAGCTGGGCGTGGTGGTGCACACTTGTAATCCCAGCTACTCGGGAGTCTGAGGCAGAGAATCGCCTGAACCTGGGAGCCAGAGGTTGCAGTGAGCTGCGATCGCACCACTGCACTTCAACCTGGGTGACAGAGCAAGACTCTGTCTCAAAAAAAAAAAAAAAAAAAGAACTGGGCATGGTGATACATGCCTGTAATCATAGCTAATCAGGAGGCTGAGACTGGAGGAGCACTTGAGCTGGGGAGTTCAAGGGTGCAGTGGGCTATAATTGTGCCACTGCACTCCAGCCTGGCACCAGAGCCAGACCCCATTTCTTTAAAAATTTTTTTTCATTTTTTTTTTTTTAAAGGCTAGCTGTTATCTGAATATTTTGTTAGAGAGTATGTTAAAGGAAGGACTCTTTAAATTTCTGAGTACTATATTACCCAGTTAGAGCTCTGGGGTTAATTTTCATTAATGCGAGTTAATGCATAGCAAAACAACTTTTGTTAGAGTGTGTATTTTTTAAACTAGTAATCTTATTGTCATGGAAGCAGCTTTCACTGATACAACTACTGTTATGTTGGATAGTTAACATCAGTCATTGCTAACAGGAATAATAGATTTTTAAATGATTTAGTTGTTCTAGCTGCATAATTTCTTCTTTGTTAATTTGTAATGCTTCAGAATTGTTTTCATCCCTTGCATTTGTTTTGCACAGAAACACTTTGTGCTACTCTGTGGGGCTTTGGAAAAGCATGTTAAATGTGATATTAGGGAAGATGCAAGACTTTTTTACAGAACTAAGGTAAGTGTGTTTTTTCTTTTTTTCTTAATCTTGGTTACGTTAATATTTAAGGATAGACGCATACAGGCCTATATTCAGAAAAAGAACATATAAGGCTAGGCATGGTGGCTCATGCCTGTAATCCCAATACTTTGGGAGGCTGAGACAGGAGGATTGCTTGAAGCCAGAAGTTCAAGACCAGCCTAGGCAACATAGCAAGACTCCATCTCTACAAAAATTTTGAAAAATAGCCAGGCATGGTGTCATGCACCTGTAGTTCTGGCTACTTGGGAGGCTGAGGCAGGAGGATCACTGGAGCCTAGGAGTTTGAGGTTGCAGTGAGCTATGAACACACATGGCACTCCAGCCTGGGAGATAGAGTAGGACTTTGTCTCAAAAAAAAAAAGAAACATGTAAGATTAGAAATAGGACTTTCTCTTTTAATAACAGAAATCAGCTCCTTCTAAATTAGTGTAGCTAAATTAAAAGTGAAAGGAAAAAAAATCTCAAAGCAACTTTACTTCCTGTTCTGAAACTCCTGACACCCAAGGAGAAAAATACTTCTAGTACTAATGATACATATTTTTCCCCATTACACAAATTAAAACCTTCGTGCTTAAGTTACCATCAAGGATTGAAGCATTATTTAAATAAATATGTAAGTTATGAAACAGTGGCTTTGAAATTTTATGATGGTTGAAAACTTGTTTTATTCATAGAGTACAAATAGATTAGCTGTTATTCTTTGAACGTTTCATTGAAGAATATGTTAAAGGAAGGAGCCTTCAAATCTTTTTTTTTTTTTTTGAAACGGAGTTTCACTCTTGTTGCCTAGGCTGAAGTGCAGTGACACAAATTCGACTCACTGCAACCCCTGCCTTCCAGGTTCAAGCAGTTCTCCTGCCTCATCCTCCCAAGTAACTGGGATTACAGGCGCCCGCTACCATGCCCAGCAAATTTTTTTTTTTTTTGTATTTTTAGTAGAGACGGGGTTTCACCATGTTGTCCAGGCTAGTCTCGAACTCCTGACCTCGTGATCCGCCTGCCTCGGCATCCCAAAGAGCTGGGATTAGAGGTGTGAGCCACCATACCCGGCCAGGAGTTTTCAAATCTTTGGGTCGTACAACACCTAGTCTGAGCTCTAGGGTAGAAATGATTTCAGCACTAAGCTTGCTAAGCTTTTTTTCTTAAAGGTTTTATATACTCAAAGACAGTAGAAAAACCAAATATATGAGTATGGAGTAGGAAAGTAATGTTAGTATTAATAGAATGATTTGACAGTTTTTCCTGAAACATAAAATCAGACACTTTTAAAATACTTTTTTCTAAATACAAAAATGAGCCAGGTGTGGTGGTGCGTGCCTGTAGTCCCAGCTACTCAGGAGGCTGAGGAAGAGAATCCCTTGAACCCAGGAGGCAGAGCTTGCAGTGAGCTGAGATCTCGACACTGCACTCCAGCCTGGGTGACAGAGCAAGACTCTGTCTCAAAAAATAATAATAATAAATAAAACAAAATAAAATAAAAATACTTTTTTCTAAAGATTTTTTAATTCCAAGATTATCTTTTAGCTTTGGTAATGTAATACAATGCTGATTCTTTTTGCCTCTTGTCTTTGGATAGTCATTGAATGTGAAGCCTCAGCTTTGTGACTTAATATCTTACATTAATTAGCTTCAAAGGTTAGTCATTTGAACAATGCCCATTCGGATTTAGTATATGTATTTATTTTAGTACATTTAAGTTAAATACAAAAATAAGCCACTAATGAAGTTGTTATCAGATTTCTGATTTTCAAATACATGTAGGAGATAGCTCTTTCCCCAAGAGTAGAACTCTAGTTTCAGAAGCACATTCTTTTGAGCACTCATTGAACAGAATTGCTGGCCTGTAGAACTTGGTAGTGGCTACTACTGACAGACATGCTAAAAGGGGACCACCCAAGTTTTATGTTTCTTAAAGACAAGGGCTTGGCACAGATTGTTGCCAGTGCTTCTCTTACTTAAAGTGGAAAGCGACACAGTGGTCTGTGGAAATTGCTTCAAGGGATGGTCCTGCTGAAATAGGTGAGTTGCCTGCCTCTCCAAAAGCCTCTGTTATAGAAAAGTTGGTGATTGTTTTGGAGAAATTTAATTTGCTGAACTGTAGATGAAGAAAAAGCCATAGATTGTAATTTACTTTATAAATTTAAAGCTGCTATAAAATTCCTGACTTGTTTAAAACATTTTTCTCAAGCAGTTATGTTCAATAGCTAATTGAGAATCTCTAGAGTGATAGTTTGATTTTTGTGTTAAAGTTTCAGTTTTGCACAGACACTTGCTAAACCTCCAAATGTAGGAAAATACTAGGTATTTAAAGGGGATTCATAGTACTTGGGCACAAACACGGAGAGGAGTAACAGTGAATTTTGGATCTTCTAATAATGTGGAGACGGACAAATAAACGTTTTTTTAATGGCCTTGATCCTTTCAAAGGGAAGCTGGGAAGGGAAGGCACGGAACAGCCAAAGCCTTGGGCCCTGTTGACACAAACCACCCTTCAGCTTCTCTATCTGGTTGTTCAAAAGCCAGCAAGTTAAAGTTAAGTTCCTTTGAAGGCAGAGAATGTGTTTTTGGGGATGATCTTTAATAACAGGAAAATTAAATCATAAGCATTCAATAGTTTAGATTATGATGATAAAGGAAAGTCTTATTAATTACTATGATTTGAAATCTCCTTCAAAAGATGAGTAGTTTATTTTCTCTTTGTTGACAGAAATCAAATTGACTTGTTGAGTGTGGGCCTGTTGCAGCTGTCAGATATTTTGTGTAGTGTTAAGCTGATTGTAGGTGAGGATGTTTTAATCTGATCCCTTTTCCTGTTTTTGATATTTTTAAGGTGAAAGACTTGGTCGCCAGGATACATGGAAAATGGCAGGAAATAATCCAGAACTGTCGGCCTACTCAGGTGTCATTTTGTTATACAATTTCATTTATTCTTAATAGTTTTGCTGAATGGCACTCTTCATACTGTTTGAAATAAAATAGAGTATAACAGTGCACTGCTTCTAGTTATCTTAAGATAAACTGAAAACGCCAGTATAATACATGGTTTGTAATTTTTTTAGTTTTTGTTTGCTTTATATTCATTAATTTATTTCCAGAAGTGGTTGAGCCCATTTAAAAATATTACATTACATCAAATGGAGGTTATTCAATTAAGAGCATTTTTAAGACAGATCTATTGAGATAGAATTCACATACCATAGATTTTACCCACTTAATGTATACAGTGGTTTTTGTTACATTGACAGAGTGAATAACATCGCCACAGTCTAATTTTAGAACATTTTCATCACCCCAAAAAGAAATCCCATACCTGTTAGCAGTCATTCATTCCCCTTTCCTCTACTACCTTGGTTCCCCTCCTGACTCCTCCCAAATCCTAGGCAAACACTAATCTACTTTCTGTCCCTATAGATTTCCCTATTCTGGACATCGGTAAATGAGATATACTATGTAATCTTTTGTAATTGGCTGCTTTCAGTTAATATAATGATAAGTGAATCCATGTTATAGCATGTACGTTCCTTCTATTGCCAAATAATTTTCCACTGTATGGATGTGTCACATTTATTTATCTACTTATTAGACATTTGTATTGTTTTCACATTCTGGCTATTACAAATAATATTTCCATGAACATTTGTATGCAAGTTTTTATGTGAATATGTGTTCTCAAATGAAACATTTGAAAAGGAAGTCAAATTGCCGGGCCATATGGTAATTCTATGTTAAGTGTTTTAAGAAACTACCAGACTGTTTTCCAAAGTGACTGCATCATTTTATATTCCCACCAGAATGTCTGAGGTTTCTGATTTCTCCATATTCTCACCAACACTCGTTTTTACTAAAGCCATAGTAGGGAGTAGGGAAGTAGAATCTCATTGTGGTTTTAGTTTGCATTTCCCTAATGATTAATGGTGTTAAACATCTTCTCATATGCCTATTGGTCATTTGTATAGCTTTTTTGCAGAAATGTCTATTCAGATCCTTTGCCCATTTTTTTCATCCCATACTTCATTTCAAAAAGCCTATTTTTGACTATAGTTATTTGTCTTTTTACTGTTGAGTTGTATGTTCTGGATACAAATCCCTTATTAGAGATATAATTTGTAAATATTTTCTTCCATTCTGTGTGTTGCCTTTCCTTTATTTTTATTTATTATGTATATATTTTTGACACTTTTTTTTTATGTTATATCTAAGGAGTCTTTGCCTAACTAAGAGGGACATTTTTTTTAACACCTGCTAGTAAGTGTGCTAGCCTGCTTGTTTACAGAGTAACTGGCATAGGATTGTCTAAAATGACGCTTCTCAAATTTTAATGTACATAGGAATCAACTAGAAACTTGGTGAAATATGGATTCTGACTCATAGGTCTGGAGTGAGAACTGAGATATTCTGTACTTCTTTTTTTTTTTTAATTTTTGAGATGGAGTCTTACTCTGTCGCCCAGACTGGAGTGCAGTGTTGCCAATCTTGGCTCACTACGAGCTCCGCCTTCCGGGTTCACGCCATTCTCCTGTCTCAGCCTCCTCAGTAGCTGGGATTACAGGCGCCCGCCAGCACACCCGGCTAATTTTTTTGTATTTTTTAGTAGAGACAGGGTTTCACCGTGTTAGCCAGGATGGTCTCGATCTCCTGACCTCGTGATCCGCCCACCTCGGCCTCCCAGAGTGCTGGGATTACAGGCATGAGCCACCGCGCCCGGCTGATATTCTGTACTTCTAACAAGTTATCAGATTGATGCCAATGCTGCTGCTTCAGGGACTAAACTTTGAGTAGCCAGGGCCTAGAAGTTGCTTATATTTTATATCAAAATAATAGGAACACTGAATATTAAGTAGATAAAGCAATCTCTCTATTTTAATTAAGTCTTTGAGAAATCTTATATTTATGTTTTGTTGTTTTTGTATTTGTTTCTAACCTTAATAGATTCTCTTTTAATGTTGGTCATGTACTGATGTGGTATTAAAACAGAAAATAATTTAATAGCAAAACTATACTAATCAGCTTAACATTATTTAATCTGCTTAACTAAGTCCCTCCATGTGTGCAGTGATGAGAAAAACATCTTGCACTTATTTTATACTGTTTTTTATTGTTTGACTACTGAATGTGAAATTTGAATCTGATTACCATACATTTTCAGAGAAGTCAATATAAAGATTTTATTACTTGTCTTATCAAAGCCCATTGTCTGATGATTAGTAGTTTTATAAGGATTAATTCATAATGTGATTAAATTTTGCTTTACCCTCTTTTTTCTCCTTCCCTTTTTTAGGGGCAGCTTCATGACTTCTGGGTACCAGATTCTTAATAGGAGTTGCAGCAGCAAAAATATGAACCAAGAGAAATTCAATAAGAGCCTTTCCTAGAGAAGTAGAAAGGATTATTACAGAATCCAATGAATGCCAAGAAAATGTACAGCAAGTGTGCCACTTGAATATCTAGTATGAAGCTGGTAATGAAGAAATTGCCATTTCTGAAGCAGATATGAAATATGATCTGCTTAATTGTTAAGGCAACTGACCTTTCAAAAGTGCAGAGTCTTATTAAAAGAGGGGAGGGGTAGAAGCAGAATAATAGTCACATGTCTAACCTGCCCCAGTTAACTCCTCTTGTTAAATTATAAGCCAGTTATCTTTTTTAGATAGTATTTTTGTCCCTTGAATAATCACAGGAAATATATAAGAAAAGAGCTTGGACTAACTTGAGAAGTTGGACATGGAAAGCAAGACCAAGTTCCAGTTGGGTTTAATTTTCCCTCTTGGATATTTTCGGACACAAAGGGAATGCTTAAAACTGAGTTTAGTAATAAAAAGCATAAATCTCTTCTGTAACTTTTATAAACCACAGGGAGGTTTCAATCCATGCATTTTCCTTCATTACTCATGATTATAAATCTGTTTTTAAAATACATTTAAACAAACAGTTGAGAAACAAAAGTTTGGTATGTTGTCAGATCCCCTTAAGAGGAAGAGGTTAAGCTGTAAAGTAGTGGCCCTGTTTTGATGCCAGAACATTCATATGCTGTTTGTTCTGGATTTCTTTTAAATGCATGTATTTTAAATACTGGTTAAATCTTAGAGTCTTGGCTATATCTTAGAATTCTGGCTCTTGGTAACCATATTACAGAAGTCTATATTGTAAAAGCCTAAAGATCTGGACAAGTTTCCAGCAACCTTGTTTCCATGAGTATATAATTTTGGCAGACACCTGAATTCTTTGGGACACTGTGTCTGTGTGTGTGTGTGTGTGTGTGTGTGTGTGTGTGTGTGTGTGTGTGTGTGTGTTTGTGTGCGCTTGTATCTTGAAGTTGTTGCACTTCAAAACCACAGCTGCTTTAAATTCTTAAACACTGGAAAGCCATCCTTTGGTTTAAATGGTAGAGGGTTAGTGGAAGTGCACATGTTGGTTTTAGCCCGGGGGTAGTAACAAACTCTTACTAGCCAACTAGAAAATTATTTTGTTGACTAGATGTCCCTTTTAGGAGGGTTTGTTTCCTGAAAGAATGCCAACTTTTTTTGTTGTTCTTTCAGTATTGGCTTGAGTGACCTGTTCTCCTGAGTGCTCTAGTGTCTCCAGTTGTGGGGGGAAAGATGATGGAGGGGAATGGAAACTGGACTTGATGTTTGCGGTTTGAGAGGCAAGAAAATAAAATAACTTTCTACCTCTAAATTGAGGCTTAGGAATAAAAAGCATTTTGTCTTAAATTTATCATTTAAAATAGCATCAGTAACTTTTGAGCTCATGTCAATCAAGCATTGGCAGTCAGATTTTATAGGGAAGACTAAGTAAATCCAGTTTCCAAGAACCTAAACTGATTGAGGTTCCAAGAGTCAGACCAATAAAAGTTTTATTCTGTGTTGTTTACTGGTAAGAATATTATTATCTTGATACTACCTCTCAAGGGTATTGTTACAAAATGCCACTTATGGTTAAAGAGATAGATACAAAGAGTTCTGTTTGACAGAAGCTTGAAACTCTGGCATCTATCTGCCCAGTGATGGGGGCTTTCATTCTGTAATTTAATCTTTTGTAGATACATTATTTGTGTGTAATTTTATACGTGTTCATATTTTTCTCATTTTGCATTGTGTAAAGTGTACAAAATCTCAAAGTATAAAATACTGCTTATATTGCTTGTAATTTACAGTGTGTAAATATTTTCTAATTGTGTACATTGATGGGGGGGACAAGTGGGTTATTCAGGTTTTTTTTTTTAATGACCCTTTTGTATTGCAGTTTCAACAGATAACTGCCCATCAAATTTAAAACCACTTTGATACATTTTTATTTAACAGTTCCAATAAGAAAAAAATCTCTATTTTTAATTATATTTCTCCTTTAGAAAAAAATACTTCATGGTCCCTTTAAAATAAATGGTCAGACCTCAGTTTAGGCCCTTGTATTTATGACTCTGGTAGAGGTCTTCAGACTCCAGGTCATAGTCCAGTCAGTATTTGCATTTGGGTTCTCATGAAAATTTTGTGACTCTCTTTTAGCACAAGTAGCCCATGATTTTTCTTCCAAATCAAGTATTTTACTTCTCCCTTGAGTCCTCATGCTTTGTCTCCCTCCTGCTGCTATTGCCCAGTGAATGGGATGGTAGAGAGGGAGAAATGTTCATTGCACAGAGAATGTCAGGCCACTTTGGGGACTTGGCAAATAAAGCTTGCACTGAGTGGTGGTGTGTTTGGCAATATTACTGTGCCAAAAATCACCTTGTCTAATTTTATGGATATGTATGGCAAACTTATTACCCTTCTTGCAAGCTGCACATTAAGGTACTTGTAAGTGTTTATGCTTTTGTGTGTAACTGTTTGCCTTTTCTAACTGCTTTTCTTGTTACTGAAAATATAATTCTACTAGTTTTATCACATTAAGAGGCTCTCCATGCACAAAATGCATTGATATAGCCGTAAAGTAACAGCATTTGTACACTTTCTATCTCCTGATGGCAGTGGTGCCTTTGTCACCTTTCGGAAGGTTTGCATTTTGTTTCTGCTTTCAAGCGCAAATAGTAGCTTGCTTTCAACTTCACAAAAATCTCCTCAAATGTAAAAGATACAAAATGGCGTGTTATCGATTCCAGGCTTAGTTGGGAGTATTTGCATTTTTATTTTTATCAAAACAAATATAATTGGTGGGGACTGGCCAGTAATAATGTGTGGCGTCTTTAAGCCAAGGGTAATTTTTAAATTAAAAATGAAAATTTTAAGAGGTAGCCCATTAAACAAGCTACTGAGTTGGAGAATTAGGGGCTGACTGTGGTGGTTTGTCGCTAAGGAGGCAACAGTAGGGTCCAGGCAGCTGGGCATGTAGAGCAGTTAGCATGATCCATGGTTATTCCTTACTCATGAACAGTGTTGGCGCACCTCATTATCTGTGCATTTGTTTTTCCTGGGCAGTCCTGTCAGCCAGTTAATCCACCAGCTCTTAGGCAGTAAATACAGATTTTTTTTCTTTCCTTTTATTTTTTTAAAGATTTTATACTACATCTTGTTAAAGTCCTATGAATATGTGTGTGTGTGCTATTAAAACTGCTTTTTCTCAGTTTGAACATGTGTTTGGTAATATTTGTTTGGGAGTTGGGGAGGCTAAGTTATCTGGAATGCCCTGTTCCCTCAGCCCACCCCAGTCCCCTGGCTTTTAAACATTTCTTCTTGCTTTGGATTGTCCAGTTTTTTAGCTTGATGTCTCATGTTTCTGGAAAACATAAAGCCACCATTGTACACAGTTCACTTTTATATAACCCGGTTAATTGCTGTATACTTTGCAATCAAGAATTCAGTAATCTCATTCTTACCTCATTCACTATGTTCATTCCACCATTCATTCTAACAACTGAGTCTCAACTACATACTAGACACTCTTTTTAGGATTCAGTAAGGATTTGATGGTGAACAACATAGAGATCTCATGAATCTTACCTCCTGGTATCCAGGTTAAAATACTTTCTGTTCTTGGGCAAAGAGAATTAGAAACAAATACCCTTAACCTGACTCCCTTGTTCTTGAGCCCAGGACCAAGAAAGAAGAAGCTGTACAATGCAGAAGCAGGGCTTGAGATCACCTCCAACCTGCCAAGCAGATACAGTTCTGGGTATGCCAACTTGGGAGGCAGAGGTTGAAACCTCATAGGAGAAACTTTGGAGCTCATAGAAGGCCTAGGCATTGTCAGAGGCCTTGAGTTCCAAAACCATGCCAGTATTTCTCCCTTCTGACAGGCTGGCTAAAAAGAGACTAAATGGGAGCATTTTTCTCTGACAGTGGGGCGGAAGGATGAGGGGATGACAGCCCAGGAAGAAGCAGAGACATTGCCTTAAGTACTTACTAGAGGGCAGGCAGCACAGCCTTATGCAAGTTAAGGGCCTTGACCTTGCCCCAAGGCCTGACCTCAGATCCCAGATACATCACACTAGCCTTTTGATCTTTGCCAAATTACTTAAACTCACTGTTTCCTCATCTGTTAAAAGGGATAATAATGGTGTCCACCTCAGGGTTTGTGAGGACTAAGCGAGCTAATGCATGAAAAGTGCCTAGTACAGTGCCTGGCATATAGCAAGAACTCAGCAAATGCTTGCTGCTCTAACGAGGCTTTTCTCTGATGACAGATTTGATCTTAAGCAGACACCTCAGGGTGTACTGACATCTGAGCAAACCCTATCTCCAAAAATTATAGTTGTGATATACCTAATGCTAAATGAGTTAATGGGTGCAGCACACCAGCATGGCACATGTATACATATGTAACTAACCTGCACATTGTGCACATGTACCCTAAAACTTAAAGTATAATAATAATTTTAAAAAAAAAATTATAGTTGTAAGTGTGCCCTATTTCTTTGGATACCGGGAGCTCCAGAGGCTTCTCTGTCCAGCTATCTCTGCTGATTTTTTTTTATTAAAATTTTCACTTTTTAAAAGCCAGCATGCTAAAGCTGAGAAATTGGTGATGGGTGGTGGTTTTCCAGCATTTGTGGAAATGCCCTGACACTCCCTTTCCCTTACTAACCATTCCCTAGGCTGGAGTCAAGAGAGGGCAAACCAGAAGGCCCAGCTTTGGGTCTGACTCCAAGACGACTGGCTGGGAGGAAAACTTAACAGGCAAAACAGGCTTCTGAGGCACAGTGGAATAGTGAGACTTCTGCATCGTTGCACTGGTGACAGCCCCTACAGAAGAAGCACCTCAGCTGTATATATGGCCAAAATAAAGATCACACCACCCAAAGGGAAAGTGCTGGGCAAACCAGAGATGGAGATGGCAAAGCAGGAACAGAAATGCTGCCACATTGAACAGGAAGCAGGACAACTTGACTAGGCCAGAGTTCTCTTGCTTCAGGAAACCTGCTCAAGTTTCAGGAATTCATACCCACCCCTTTCACCTAGGATCCCTGCTACAGTAAGTAACTCTTCTGTGCAAAGTGGAGCTAAACTCTGGTGTGTAAGTGGCTGACAATCACTGCTGAAGATGGCCAGCACTACCCTCAGCCACTTCCTTACAGCAAAGTTGGGGAAAATAGACTAGCAAAAACAAAACTCATACTTTTCTGCGTGTGTGAAGTTCTCCAGAAGGTTTCCAAATGGAATCCTCTCACAGCCACCCTGTGAAGCAGCCAGGGTAGTGACCTTATGGATGAGTGACAGCCTGTTCAAAGAATGACCTGCCTGTGTCCCAGGATGCAGATTTATGGCTGGGTTAGGGTTAATTTCTTTATTTGATTTCCAGTTTTCTTTCCCACTGTCAGTATTCCCCCGTTCTTATTTTATCAGCTGGATTTGCAGAGAGACATACTGTCAATCAAAAGGGCTTCCTATGGACAGCTCCATTAATTGCTTTTACATCTGATATTAGGTTTAGAGATTTCACTGGGAGGATAGCAGAAGGAAATGGATTGTGGTCTGGTATCAAAAGTACTGAAGTAACTGCCCAGTGATCATTGAAATCACACATTTTGCTCATTTAACAATGTCTGAGTTTGCCATCAGCACTTCAGAGGAGCAAAGCTTGGCTCATAAAGTGAAGTTGAGTAATACTGAGCCTACCACACTGGCCTACTCGCCACCTCCAGAGGTATCTGAAGTCAGCACTGCAGGTTCTGTGAACATTAGGGAAGCTGTGCCTCTTAGCCCCCTGGGCCCCTACAGTTTAATTGCTCTCCTATCTGCTACTGAGGGACCAGCAGTCTTCCTACCCTGCCTCCACTGTTACCACCAACCCACTTTTTGATAAGGGCTGCAGATTTATCTTTCTTAGCCCTGCCTTGACTGGTCTTCCCAGCTCAGACGTTCTTAATCAGTTCATCATCTCTTTCAGGATTTTCTTCTGTGGTCTTTTTCAAACTACTAGCTGACTTTTCCCTTTTATTTCCCACTAGGAACCCCCCCCCCCCATTTCATCAAATCAAACTCACTGCCCTCTTTCATGCCCCTTCCTTAGTTCCCCAACACAAGCCTGTGCATAAGCTCGAACACTTCTACCTTTGCCATTGGTATTTCCCCTTCTGGCTTACCCTGCTTCCTCCTTCTCGGACTTTTCCAGTCTTGATTGTCCTCTCTGTAAACACAAGAATGAGTTTCAAGGCAAGTTACTTAATGTCTTAGAGCCTGTTTCCCCATCCATAAAATGGGGCTATAAATTCCTCAGGATGGGATGAGGGTACAAATAAAAAATGAAGCAGGATATTCTTTGTAAAAGTGTGTGTACATTTTTTATTGTGTTTCTCCCCAGCTACCTTCCCTCTCCCCGCCACACACATCCTATTTGCAGAGTGTTGGGGGAGGTGGAACTGTGATGTGGGCCCTGCTGTCTAGCAGTCTGCAGTCACACACAGCCATCCAAACTACGAGATTGTATATGATTCAGTGCCAAACTGTGAGCTTTGGGGAATCCAGAAAGAAGGATGAAGCCTTTCCCAAGTTTCCTTTGATTAAATGTGCCACTTGAATCCTGTTCTGACTCCTAGGCACATGCAAGAGTCAATCACATATATTCCTGTGGCCTTTATCATTTTGGTCCATCTCTTGAGCCCACATGAATACTGTCATGGATGGAGGAGGAAGGACCAGGCTGGGTCAGGGCCTGAATGCAGGTTTTGTTTGGACTGTAGGGGCTACGTTCACTTTAATAGGCTGTGACCTATTAAAGGAGGCAGGACCCAAGTTTGCACAGAAGGACCATCCTAGTTGAGTTAAAGGAGTTGGGGAGTTGATTGTGAGGGGTTTCCTAGATTGCTGCTGGGTAAGGTGATTGAATCTGGGAAGGATAGGGTACTTGATTGCCTAGAAGGGTGCACTCTAAGTTCTGGATAAGAATGGTGCCCAGGATGAGCTGGAGGGGAAGGCAAGTGTTTGAATGACCCAGTCCCTGAGGTGAGCCTAGGTTAGGGTTAAGATTTGGTGAGTGAACAGGTGCAAATGCTTGTGGCTTATTTATCCAGAAAAAGCATTTTCTGTGTGCCTTTCAGGCCAAGCTTTTACTTCATCCCCTTCAGGCCTGACCCCATCTCCCCCACGCATAGCTCAAGCTGAACAGCCCCTGAAGCTGGGAATCAAGCCCCTGCCTTGTGTTCAGAGCTTCCCCAACGTCCAGTCTCCACCTAGGGTGGCCTTCCCTTCACACCCTAGGCCGAGAGCAGAAGCGGGTGGCAGGAGCACAGGGAGTGAGGTCCAGGTTAGAGGACAGGCCAGAAGGCCCTCCGAGAGGGTCCCCCAACCCCGCAACGCCAGGACAGGTTTGCATGGGTCCCCAGTAGTAGGCAAGTCGAGGGGGTCCTAGGGTTACAGCGGAGGAGAGGACGGGCTATAAGCATGCGGAGGGTGCACGGGTTGGCGAGGCCACCACCAGGGGGCGATTTCAGGGCCGCAGCGCCTAGAGGTGGGAGGTCACCCGATGGCCGAAGGCTGTGTGTGAGCCTCGCCCTCAAACCGCTTCTGTTGTGCTAGAGTAGGGGGCGCAAAGAAGAGAGCGGCGACCTTCCCCTCACCCCACCCAGTCGGCCCCGCCTTTCAGGACCCCGCCCCACCCCCGGCTCCGCCTCCACCCCCCGCCCCGCCTCCAGCCGCGGCCCCTTCCTCTCGCAGCTGGTGCTGTGGGGCCGCGGAGCCGCGCGTGGCTGTCTCTATGGCCCCGGATCCGAGCGCAAAGGTGAGCAAGGCGAGGAGTGCGGGCGGCGCCCTGGCGTGAGCCGGGGGCTGCGGGCCGGGGGTCGGGCAAGGCCTCCTCCACGTCCATTCTACCCTCCAAGCTGGGCCAGGCCTTTCTCACCGCCAAGTCCCCTGGTCCTGCATGAAGGCTCTAGAGGGGCGCAAGCCAGGCCTCGGGCTGCGCGGGGTGCAGACCGGCCACCGCGGAGTCGGGGACCAGCGCGGGGAGGGGGCCGCGTGGCGAACAGTGTTCCCCAGGATCTGGGTCACGTCTCCCGGCGTCCGGCGGGATCGAAGGAGAGCTTGTCCTCGAGCTGCAGCAGTAGAGACTGAGGTTAGACCTGACGAAGGGAGAGGACCGCGGACTGTCCAGGATGTTGGAGGGAGGGGGTGCCGGGGGAGGGGCTCTCTCAAGCCAGGAGAGACCGCCATCCTACTAGGCAGAGGGAAATACCGCCTACACTAGGCAGGTGGACATCTGGGATGAAGGTCGAGAGCCTGCTGATCCTCCATTGATCCTGTTTGAAGGGTCTCTCCTCCCCAATTCCCTCCACCCCAAGACCTAATAGAGGAAAGGTGATCAGAGTTCAGGGGGCTGGCCCTGGGGAAGAACCCGAACTGTGGAACTTGGGGTGGAGTGTGGGGCGTGGACTGGAGACCTTAAACCCGTACTTCGCCACTGAAGGGAGGGGTGGTATGCTCCGCCCCGCCCACTTAGCCCCGCCCCCTCCCAACAGGTTAAGTGGGGGCTGAGAGCTCCAGCCCGTCTCCCACCTCTAGAACTGCAATATACATCGGGGTGGAGGAGTACTAAGTTATGCGTTCCATTCCATCTTTGCTAAAGCTAGGGGCCTCCTCCTGCCTGGGTTAGTTTCCCATTCCCTCCCTTGTAGAGCAGCCTTGACCCATGCACCCATCCCATCTGCCTATCCAAGGTCAGAAGCCTCCCCCATCATCACACACACACAACCCCCTCACCTCCCCCCCCCCACACACACACACACACACTTGAAATTAGGCCTTAGAATTGGGACTTTCAGGAACGGAGGCAGGGTTCTGCTCTGCATCTCACCCCAGTGGACACTAGCAGCCTCCAAGCCTATGGCGAAAACTGGACCCCTGTATGCATGTGTGCTTGTCTCTGCATGGATGCAGTTGTGTGTTCAAGAACTCTGTGTGAACACACATGTACTTGACCCTTCTGTGAACATGATTGCCTGGCCCACTATATCAATGGGTTTGTGTGCATGTCCTTACACATACATGTATGTATAGGACCCTCCTGTTGAATAGGTGCACAGTCCTTGACAGAAACCCACATGTATGGGTTTATCTCTCCTCAACCTCCGAGGCTGTGTGACCTGCTGAATGGATGGGCATGTAAATTCAACTTTACATGTGAATATGTATGATTACCTGTGGCTGTGGCCCTCTGTATGAGCATATGTGTGCACAAAACTCCCTGTGAGTATATGTGTGAATGACCCCTGTGAATCCACGTGTTCACAGGCCTCCTTGTGAACATGTGTGTGTGTGTGTGTGCACCCATGTGCATGTACATCACCTTCCTAATAGTCACCCATGTGACTCTTAAACTATAAGTGTGACATGCACCACACTGAGTGGCTCCTCTAACCTGGGGCATGTTCCTCCTAGCCATAGTGCTCCCCACACACATGCCTTTTGCACTGAGCAAATAGGAGGTCCCAAAGGTAAACAGGTGTGCCTCCACAGGGAGGGGTGGGGCATGGCCAGCTTGCTTGAAGCTTCCTGCTGTCCCAGCTCCCAAACAGGGAGCCTATGCCCTTTCAGGGTCAGGGAATCCTCTTCTCTCCCTTTCATATTTGACTCTCCCCCTCAGGGCTCTGCCCCTGCAGTGCTGACCTTTACCTCTTGAATAATTGCTCCTGTTATCCCTCTGGCCAGTTCCTGATTCCTCCCCTCTTTCCAAGGCCAGATAGTTAATATTTGACCTGGGAGAGGAGGCATCAGTGGCACCCTCTGGCCCTGCCTGTGAGTGGCTGATGAGATGGAATGTATTAGGTCTCTCCACACCTCACCCAGCCCAGGAACTCTTCAAACTCTTCCTTCAAAAGGAACCCCTTGGTGATTAGGAGGCCTGTTACAGGGGTTGGGAGAGGCCCGCCACCCACCCCCATCCCATCCCCAACTGGTTGGCTTGAGGGAGGGTCCAAGATGTGTCGGGAGGGGCCAAGGGCTCAGGGATCCCATCATTTACCTTCTTCGTGTTGCTTATATGTCTCAGCTGGCCTTGCACACTACAGCCTCCTGCACAGACATTATACCTGTGCAACCAGGGGGACCCTAGGTACCCACCCCAATGCCTGTGAATGCCTACTTGCAGGTAGGGACACGTGTGGATGCCTAGCCAGAGGGTACAGTACAGACTGGCGTGGGCAGAGATGTGCACCCCCTTGGAGAGGAATACCAAGAAGTTATAATTAAAGAGAAATTCCAGAGGGAGTTCTCAGGCCAGGGAAAAGAAAAAACAAAGGGAAAGCAGGACAAAATAAACAAAGGCCCATTAAACCTCTCTGGTCAGGCCTTCCTGCATAAGGCACCCCCGCAGGCAGCAGGGGCAGCTGCTGACCGAGTTGCATCTCATTGTTGGGAGAAGCAGGCATTCTCTCTGAGAACCCCAGCTCCTTTGACTTGAGGGCCTAGCGGAGCTTCTGACTTGACCAGAAGAGGGTCATGACCTTGGGTTTCGGGTTGTGGGCATCTAGGGTCTTGTAAGGAAGGTAAGTTCCCCTCCAGCCTCCTGCATCAGAGCAAAGGGATAGACAGAATGATTGTGAGTCGATCCTGGCGTGGGCGTTCTGTGGATGCTGGGCCTCCTTCTTTCAGTGCCCCCTGAAGTCTGGGTAACGTCATCCATCTTCCACCCACATACAGATCAAAGGGCTTTTTTTCCTCCCTGTTTTTTCTTCAGAAAACGGACCTCAGAAAACCAGGACTAGCTCTACTGTCGGGGGCAGGGTGACCCCATCAGTAACCTACAACCCCTCTAGAACTTCACAACTCTCTCTCACCATGGAGTTTGCATTTGATGCAGAAAGGCATGTGATCCCTCCCTCCTTCTGACCTCTTAGCTGGGATTCCATGGCCACACAACCCTGTGACTCCATGTCCCCCCGATTCCAGGACCCCCCATGGCCCCATGATTCCTTGACTCCTGTGACCTTATGACCCCTGACCTTCCAAGTGACTTCCTTGGACTTTGACCCCTGTGACTGTGCTTCGCATTCCCCGCCCCCACAACCTGTGACTCTGGCTCCCTTTGGGGGTCTTGTTAGTCTGGGCCTCCCCAGGAAGATGTGGGGGAGGCTCTGGCCCCTCCTCCTCAGCATCCTCACAGCAACTGCAGTCCCGGGACCCTCACTGCGGAGACCGTCTAGAGAACTAGATGCCACCCCTCGGATGACCATACCCTATGAAGGTTAGACCCTCAACCTCAAAGGGCAGCGGGAGCCAGGGCTGGGGGTGGGGAGGCACCCCAGAACTAGGCTCACTGTTCCTGCTCTCCCTAGAGCTCTCTGGGACCCGGCACTTCAAGGGCCAAGCCCAGAACTACTCAACACTGCTGCTGGAAGAGGCCTCAGCAAGGCTGCTGGTGGGAGCCCGAGGTGCCCTGTTCTCTCTCAGTGCCAACGACATAGGAGATGGGGCTCACAAAGAGGTCAGTCCCTGGAATCTGGACCACCCAGAAGGTCTCCATCCTTATCCAGCTCCCTGGGACCTCAACTTCCCTAAAACCCTGCCAGCCTTCCATAGCCCCCTGGTCAGACAGCACTGCCCTTCCCAGCCCAGGTGTCCCTTGCATTCAATGTTCCTCCTGAAATTGATCCTCACCCCAATTTCCCCAACTCTGTGGGGTCCTATTGCCTGGTCCTATGAGTAATAGGTATTGGGGTCAATGCATCAGCCTTTTCCTTTTGCCTCCACTAGATCCACTGGGAAGCCTCCCCAGAGATGCAAAGCAAATGTCATCAAAAAGGGAAAAACAACCAGGTATGTGGTCTGCCCTGTCCCCAGCTCCTTTCCTCTTCTTCCTCAATCAGGGATGCCAGGATTGTTGGGGACACAGATGGGTAGGTACAGACCTGCCAGTCAATCTCAGCAACCACAGTAAACATTGTAAGTATTGCCAGAGTGGCAAGCCACGGGCACAGCATTTTTTTTTTCTTTTTTTGAGGTCGGGTCTCACTCTGTCATCCAGGTTAGAGTACAGTGACATGATCATAGCTCACTGTGGCCTTAAACTCCTGGGCTCAGGGGATCCGTCCACTTCAGCCTCCTGAGTAGCTAGGACCACGGGCACATGCCACGCCCAGCTAAGTGTTTTATTTTTTGTAGAGACAGGGTCTTGCTATGCTGCCCAGGCTGGTCTTGAACTCCTGGCCTCAAGCAGTCCTCCTACCTTGGCCTCCCAAAGTGCTAGGATTACAGATGTAAGCCATTGCCCCCGGCATCTGGGCACAGTACTTCTAATTCAAACATCTGGTGGCCTACTAGTTTGTCCCGCAGTGGCATCTTCATCTCCTCTGGGATCCCAAATAATCAAAATAACAATAAGTAGGCTGTGGGTAGGAGGACAGCTTGAGTCCAGGAGTTCAGGACCCGCCTTGGCAACACAGCGAGATCTGTCTACAAAAAAAATACAAAAATTAGCCAAGTATGCTGGCGTGCACCTGTAGTCCCAGCTACTTGGGAGGCTGAGTGGGAGTATCACTTGGGCCTGGGAGGTTGAGGCTGCGTGAGCTATAATTAAGCCACTACATTCCAGCCTGGACGACAGAGCAAAACCCTGTCTCAAAAAAACAAACCAACAAAAAACAGTAAGTAACCTCTACAGATGCTTACTTACAATGGGTTACTTCCCAATAAAACCATCATAATAAATTGAACCATTGTTAAGTCAGCAACCATCTATAGCAAGTGATGATTTAGCTATTATCTCAGTTAATTCTAAGATAACCCTATGAAATAGTATTATCCTGCATTTTGCAGGTGAGAAAAATGAGTCTTTGGTCAAGGAATAGGTCAAATACCCAGTATTCCATGGACAGGCATTAATGAAGCATCAGCCCTTTCCAGCTAAAGAATAGGGTGTCTCCAGGGGTCCCGTGTCTGGCTAGGTAATGGCTCCATCTGGAGAGCTTTTACAAAATAAACAGCCCTGGGCTGGGCATGGTGGGTCACACTTGTAATCTCAACACTTTGGGAGGCCAAGGCAGGAGGATCACTTGAGCCCAGGAGTTCGAGGCCAGCCTGGACAATATAATGAGACTCCATCTCTAATAAAAAATAAAAAATAAAAAAATTCCCAAGGTCCACTGGGGCAAGGTGGGCCAGGGGTGGTGTTCGGACAGCTGCGTTTAAAAAGCCATCCCCAAGAGCTTCCATCAAAGGCTGCCTCTTGGTGCAGCACGGGTAGAAAACGGGGCTGGGGAGGCAGATGGAACCAGGTCATGGAAGGCCACAGATGCCCAGCTGGGAGTTTGGGTTTTATTCTGTGACAGTGAACACCCTCACAATTTGATACTTTAGAGGCTCTAACTTTCATGTATCACCCAGGTATATTATAAATGCAGGTGCTAAACTTAGTAGGTCTGGGGAAGGGCCCAAGAGTCTGCAATTCTAACAAGCTCCCAAGTGAAGTTGATGCTGCTGGTCCCCAGACCACACTTTGGATAGCAAGGCTTTATAGAACAGTTCCCAAAGCATGTTCTGAGGAACATTAATTTTCAAAGGAGGGGTTTAAATGTCAAATGAGTTTGGGAAACACTACATGCCCAGTCCCACAATGCACAGCAACATCCTTCAGGCTCTAGGATGTAACCCCAGTAAAGATAGGTTTCACCTGTGGTTTCCAAAGTTCTTTGACCAGAGAATTCCTCCCTACCTCCCTTTAAAAAATGTAAACATCCGCTGGGCGCGGTGGCTCAGGCCTGTAATCCCAGCACTTTGGGAGGCCGAGGTGGGTGGATCATGAGGTCAAGAGATCAAGACCAGCCTGGCCAACATGGTGAAACCCTGTCTCTACTAAAAATACAAAAATTAGCCCGGCATGGTGACACACACCTGTAGTCCCAGCTACTCGGGAGGCTGAGGCAGGAGAATCTCTTGAACCCGGGAAGCGGAGGTTGCAGTGAGCTGAGATCACGCACTGCACTCCAGCCTAGTGGCAGAGCAAGACTCCGTCTCAAAAAAAATAAAATAAAATAAATAAATAAATAAACATCTTGGGGAAACATCACTTTAGGAATATTTATCTGGCCCCAGGCACTGGATGGATGAAAATAGGGTGAGTCTGGAGGCAGGAAAGGCAGTGAGGAGGCTGGGGGCATCATTTGGGTCAGAGGAAGGGGCCTGAGCAGGCTTATGGAGAGGAGGGACAGATGCTAGTGGCTTGTACCAGGTGAGGGAGCAGGAGGAGACACAAAGAGGCCTGTATGGATTTAAACCCTGGGTAACAGGCAAGAGGAGGAATCATTAACATGGCAAAGGAGTCAAGAGGCTGGCAGCTGAGGGCATTTGACAGGCAGAGAAGACCAGTGTGGCTGGAGTAGGGCGAGTGAGGCCAGAGGAATGGGCAGAGTCCCATCACACAGGGCTAGGAGCATGTGGGACTCTATATTCAGGTCACTGATGAGCCGATACAGTGATGTGATCCACTTGACTTTTTTTTTTCAGACATGGTCTCACTCTGTTGCCCAGGCTGGAGTGCAGTGGTTCACTGCAGCCTCGACCTCCTGGGCTCAAACAATTCTCTTGCCTAAGCCTCCCAAGTAGCTAGGACTACAGGTGCATGCCACCACATAGAGATGAGGTCTTGCTATGTTGTCCAGGCTTGTCTTGGACTCCTGGGCTCCAGTGATCCTCCCACCTCAGCCTCCCAAAATGCTGGGATTACAGGTGTGAGCTACCACACCTGGCTAGGTTTACATTTTTAGAATATCCCTTGGAAAGTGGTTAGAGAGTAGCAAAAGTGTGTTGTTTGGTAAAATATCTCTGGAAGGAAACTTCAGACAATAGTAACAGCAGTCCTCTTTGCAGGCAAGCTGGGAGACAGGGATAAATGGGAGACTCCCTGTTTATAACATACCCCTTTGTACTTTCTAAGTTTTATACTATGTACATGTATTCATCATTGACTGAATAAATAGCCTTTATAAAGTCATTTTTATAAAAGAGAAGGTTGGGAGGAGCTATCAGGTAGCAACTGCAGATGTCTAAGGAAGAGGTCATGGTGGTCATTTGGACTGGGTGCTGGTGATGAAGTCAAAGTGGACCAAGTCAAGAGACATTTAGGACAATGAATTAATTGTGGAGAGGGACTGAATGTGGGGGTGAGGAAGTAGGAAGCAGCAAGGATGATTCCTGGCTTCTAGGTTGAGTCGTAGGATGGATGAAATGAGGTGGGAAAGACTGGATAAACAGGTTTAGGAAAGATGTAGGTTATGGAGGAGGGGATGAACTTGGCTTCTGACAAGGTGAGTTTGAAGCATCCCTGGGATATTGGATGGAGAGCGAGCTGGCATCTAGGGATAGATTTGGTTGTATCACCCCAGCGGAGAGGGCAGGAGTTCCAAGAATAGAAAGTTGCTGAGAAGGAGCTGGATGGGAGAGGAGAAGCACCTCAAGATGGTGGAATCCCTGGGAGCTCTTGAACCAGAGGTGGAGGGAACTGCAAGAGACACAGGAGATACTGGCAGAGTGGTGTCAGGTAATCTGAGGGACAGAGGAGAGAAATAGGGTCGTGGAACTGGGAGGCCAAGGACAGTGAGTTCAGGAAATATTCTGGAGCAGTGAGAAGGGTCACAGGTATCTTGGAAAGAACCGTTTGTCCTGTGGGTGGGGGCAAGAGCCAAACTACAAAGCTAGACTAATGGAGGAGGCCTCTAGTCAGGCAGGGGGCTCACAGCCCTCTCCACCTCATCCCACAGACGGAGTGCTTTAACCATGTGCGGTTCCTGCAGCGGCTCAATTCCACCCATCTCTATGCATGTGGGACTCACGCCTTCCAGCCCCTCTGTGCAGCCATTGTGAGTATATCTGTGTTGTGCCAGATCTCTGTTGACTTCATTAGGGATGGGATCATGTTCGAGATGCCAAAGAAGAGACTCAGAGCCAGTGAAGGAGACGGATGGTTTATTAAGGGGACTTCCATACAGGGCAGTCCAGTGGTGGCGGGCTGCACTGGAGAACCATTCCTCTTTGTAAAAAGCATGCAGTTTTTATAGCATTTTCACTTAGCGTCCTCCCCCTAATCACCTCCACCTGGCAAACTTCATTTAACCCCAAACAAAGGGCCTTGATCCCCTGGATGGCATGTGTTCCACAGGATGGGCTAGGGGCTCAGATGTTCTTCATAGATAAGGAGTGAATCTCTGGGTTGGCCACTTGCAGATCTGGAACTCCAAACATACATTGTTTTTAGGCCATAAGGTCATTCTCAGGGGATGCTTAAGTTATTGCTGTCAGGTGCATCTGCCATACAACCTGCCCCTATCCCTGATTGCTGATCCCTGACCCCAGACTGATCTGACTTTGAGCCACTGTCCCTGCCTGTCCTCTGAACCACTTACTGCTGGTTCCTTGTTCCCTAGGATGCTGAGGGCTTCACCTTGCCAACCAGCTTCGAGGAGGGGAAGGAGAAGTGTCCTTATGACCCAGCCCGTGGCTTCACAGGCCTCATCATTGGTGAGCAGGCCCTCTTCCCTATCACAGGCATGGTGTTTTTAGGATGTGGATCTCATCTCTAGGACCTGCCACCATGTATATGTCATGTGCCCTGTTGTATATGACATGTCTGTCATGCCTGGAATGTCCCCACGCCAGATGGAGGCCTCTACACAGCCACTAGGTATGAATTCCGGAGCATTCCCGACATCCGCCGGAGCCGCCACCCACACTCCCTGAGAACTGAGGAGACACCAATGCATTGGCTCAATGGTTAGGAGGATGAGGCACAGGATGATGGGGGGTAGGGGACTATTTCATTTTTACTCCCTTGGCCAGCTGACTACCCCACCCCCAAATCCCCAGGTGAGCCTGTCCATTCCATTCCTGTGTGTTGTCACGTGAGGGGTCAGCCTCAGAGTGGGGGAAAGGGATCCCCAGCCTGTCTCAAAAGCCTCTCAAACTGCCTGACCCACAGATGCTGAGTTTGTGTTCTCCGTCCTCGTGCGGGAGAGCAAGGCCAGTGCAGTGGGTGATGATGACAAGGTGTACTACTTCTTCACGGAGCGTGCCACTGAGGAGGGCTCTGGCAGCTTCACTCAGAGCCGCAGCAGTCACCGTGTGGCCCGTGTGGCTCGTGTCTGCAAGGTGGATTGGGCTGATGCTGAGGCACGGGTATAGAGGCTGGACCTCTGACCCTGGCCCCTTATCCCGTGCCTCTACCTCCCCAGGGAGACCTGGGAGGGAAGAAGATCCTGCAGAAGAAGTGGACTTCCTTCCTGAAAGCCCGTCTCATCTGCCACATTCCACTGTATGAGACACTGCGTGGGGTCTGCAGCCTGGATGCTGAAACCTCAAGCCGTACACACTTCTATGCAGCCTTCACGCTGAGCACACAGTGGTCAGTGCAGGGACAATGGGGAGGCAAGAAACTGCAGACAGCATAGGGGCTGGAGCAGAGGTCAATGAGGATGAGATAGGATCCACTGTGGGGAGGTCTGGCTGCAAAGTGAGAATTTTTTTTTTTTTAAGAGGGAGTCTTGCTCTGTTGCCAGGCTGGAGTGCAGTGGCGTGATCTCGGCTCACTGCAATCTCCGCCTCCCGGGTTCAAGTGATTCTCCTGCCTCGGCCTTCTGAGTAGCTGGGACTATAGGCGTGCGCCACCACGCCTGGCTAATTTTTGTATTTTTAATAGAGATGGGGTTTCACTGTGTTGCTCGGGATGGTCTCGATCTCTTGACCTCGTGATCTGCTCGCCTCGGCCTCTCAAAGTGCTGGCAAAGTGAGAATTTTAAGCACATCAAGCTAGGCTAGAGCCAGAAAATGAATGCAGTGGTCCACTGACTCACAGGAGAGGCCCTGTGGGACTATAGCTGGGGCTGGCCAGGGTAACAGTGAGCTTCAGGCTGAGCACGAGTTGGGGGGCAGGCTTGACTCCGTGTAACTCACCCCCCTTGCCCTATGTCCCATTCCTAGGAAGACCCTGGAGGCCTCAGCCATCTGCCGCTATGACCTGGCAGAGATCCAGGCTGTCTTTGCAGGACCCTATATGGAATACCAGGATGGTTCCCGGCGCTGGGGTCGCTATGAGGGTGGGGTGCCTGAGCCCCGGCCTGGCTCGGTGAGTGCCCACGCCTGGGGCCAGTGCTGAGTAGACAGAGCCCAGGGAAGGGTCAGAGGGTCTGGCCTTGTGGAGAGGGCAGGCAGGTGGTGGAGTCCCGAGGTTCACCACCTCCGTCCCCCACCCCAGTGTATCACAGATTCATTGCGCAGCCAAGGCTACAATTCATCCCAAGACTTGCCATCCCCGGTCCTGGACTTTGTAAAGTTGCACCCACTGATGGCTCGGCCCGTTGTGCCCACACGTGGACGGCCCCTGCTGCTCAAGCGCAACGTACGCTACACACACCTTACGGGGACACCTGTCACCACACCTGCTGGACCCACCTATGACCTCCTCTTTCTGGGCACAGGTGCTTCTGATCCCAGTGCCTGATCCCTGTTGGCCCTGATATCACCAATGCTTCTGAATCCATTAATTCCTGCCATGACTAGTGTGGAGTTCCCAATGTCCTGAGGGTCCACTGCTCCTGGCTGAGTCCTTGTTCTCGACCTCAGGACTCCTGAGCTGTTCGTATTAGGCCTCTTGCAGGGTGCTGAGAGTAGATCCCATAGTTGGGGTCTAACTCTCTGCTCTTTCCATGCCAGCTGACGGCTGGATCCACAAGGCCGTAGTCCTGGGCCCTGGGATGCACATTATTGAAGAGACACAAGTGTTCAGGGAGCCCCAGTCTGTGGAAAATCTAGTCATCTCTCTATTGCAGGTAGCCCCTCTCTGTGACCCTTAATATAGCCTTGCTGAAATAGGAGGAGGGAGTGGGGAGGTTGGGCAGAGGCTGTGTATCTGTATGAGTGGGGGCGTTGCCGACCAACTGTCCTATCTGGCTCCCAGCACAGCCTCTATGTGGGGGCTCCTAGCGGAGTCATCCAGCTACCACTCTCCAGCTGCTCCCGCTACCGATCCTGCTATGACTGCATCTTGGCCCGAGACCCCTACTGTGGCTGGGACCCTGACACCCATGCCTGCGCGGCAGCCACCACCATAGCCAACAGGTCCCAGGGAAGCAGGTGGGAAGTGGTGGGGGGTGAGAGTCACATGTGGCCTGAGTGCAGGAGGAAGGCCTGACAGTTACTGGGGTAGTGCAGGGGCTAGTTATTGGTAACAGACCTATCTACCCTTTCACTGGGAAACTGAAACCCAGTTCCCCTTGTTCATAAAACCTGATCTTCTGTCCCAGGACAGCACTGATACAGGACATAGAGAGAGGAAATCGAGGCTGTGAGAGCAGCAGGGATACAGGTAAGTCACTCATATGAGTGTGGGTCTAGCTACGCAGACTGTCCTCTTTGCCATTTACTGCCATGTGTACGTATATGTTTGTATCTGAGTGGCTGTGGCTGTGTGCATTTGGTAAGGATGACTCAAACACAGAGCCTGGCACAGAGTAAGCGCTCAACAAACATTTACTGCCCAAATGAATTATAAACTAGGAAACATATTCAAGATGTGAAGGGTCTTTTCACTTCTGGAGCTTATAGCCAAATAGTGGATGACAAGGGTTCAGGACGGTAATGGGTATTTCCCCAAGGAAGATCGGATGACTGAACTGATATCTGAAGAAAGAACAAAAGTTAATCATCATAGCTAAGATGTATTAAGTATTTACTGTGTGCCAGGCACTGATCTAAATACTTCTATGCATGATGTCATCTATTGTCACAGCATTCTTATGAGAAAGGTGCCATTGTTATTATCCCCATGAGGGACCTCTCTGAGGCCCAGGGAGTGTAAGTAAATTACTCAAATTTATTCAGCTATTAAGAAACTGGACCAGAATTCAAAGCTGGCTGAGTACAGTGGCTCACGCCTATAATCCCAGCACTTCAGGAGGCTGAGGTAAGTGGATTGCTTGAGCTCAGGAATTGGAGACCAGCCTGGGCAACATGGCAAAACCCCGTCTCTACAAAAAATACAAAAATTAGCCAGGTGTGATGGCACATGTCTGTAATCCCAGCTACTTGGAAAGCTGAGGTGGGAGGATCACTTGAGCCTGGGAGGCAGAGGTTGCAGTGAGCCAAGATCACACCATTGCACTCCAGCCTGGGTAACAGGGTGAGACCTCATCTCATCTAAACAAAAAAAAAGAAAGAAAAAAGAATTCAAACCTGACCTCAAGCAGTCTGACTTGACTTTGTGCTTCTGGTCACTATACTATGCTATCGCCCACAAGTTAGCCAGGCAAGCAGAGGACATGGGGTAATGGGGTGACATGCAAGCAGAGGGAGCAGCAGGCAGAGGGAGACTGGCACATTTGAGTGACAGGAGAATAGGCTGGACAAGTGGGCAAAGACCATGTTGAAGATTTTGGTCTTTATCCGAAAAGCAATAGGAAACCTCTGAAGTTTTAGGCTGGAGAGTGGCAAGATCAGATTTGTGTTTTTAAAATACCTCTCATGGAGAATGGATTACATGGGACCAGAGTGGGCCAGGAGTCATGGAAGGAGAGAAATCAACAGGTCTAAGATAGATGCCAGAAACAGAATCTTAGTGACAGTTAGATACAAACATGAAGAAGGGCCAGGCACGGTGGCTCATGCCTATAATCCAGCACTTTGGGAGGCCAAGGCGGGTGGATCACTTGAGGTCAGGAGTTCGAGACAAGCCTGGCCAACATGGTGAAACCCTGTCTCTACTAAAAATACAAAAACTAGCTGGGCATGGTGGCACATGCCTGTAATCCCAGCTACTCAGGAGCCAGAGGCAAGAGAATCGCATGAACCAGGGAGGCGGAAGTTGCAGTGAGCTGAGATCACGTCACTGCACTCCAGCCTAGGCGACAGAATGAGACTCCATCTCAAAAAAACAAAATAAAACAAAAAGGTGAGCAAGAAAGAGAAGGGAGACTCCCAGGTTTCTGACTTAAGCAACTGTGTGGCTGGTGGTGCCATTCATAGTGGTGGCAATTCAAGGAAAGGACTTGGTGTAGTTTGGGAGAAAAGCTTTGGCCTTTGAGGTGTCCAAGAGACCTCATGTGGAGATGCCCAGCACATGGTAGATATCTAAGTCTGGCACTCAGGAGAGAAGTCTGAGGTAGAGATTAGGAGTTACTGGCAGACGGCAGAAATTGAAACCACAGGAGAGGATGAGAGCATGGAGAGAGAATGGAAAAGGGCCCAAGGCACTGCCTGCTTCCTGGGAAGGGCCAACGTGAACCTTCTGTGGAAGCATGAGCACAGAGCCTGGGTCAGCTGTCACTGTGATTCTGGGTTCTGTGCTTGGTGCCAGGGACTTGGCAGTGAACAGTCTGGCTTGCCATCTTTAATCCCTTCATGGGATGGGCTGGTACTGACCTCTCCCCCAAACCCCACAGGGCCACCACCACCACTGAAGACCCGCTCTGTGCTCCGGGGTGATGATGTCCTCCTGCCCTGTGACCAGTCATCCAACCTGGCCCGGGCCTTGTGGCTACTCAATGGGAGCATGGGCCTGAGCGATGGGCAGGGTGGCTACCGTGTGGGCGTGGACGGGCTGCTGGTTACAGATGCACAGCCTGCGCACAGTGGCAACTATGGCTGTTATGCCGAGGAAAATGGCCTCCGCACCCTGCTGGCCTCCTATAGCCTCACGGTCCGGCCAGCCACTCCTGCCCCAGCTCCAAAAGCCCCTGCCACACCTGGGGCACAGCTGGCACCTGATGTGAGACTGCTCTATGTGCTAGCCATTGCCGCACTTGGTGGCCTCTGCCTCATCCTGGCCTCCTCCCTCCTCTATGTGGCCTGTCTGCGGGAAGGCAGACGAGGGCGCCGACGGAAATACTCACTGGGTCGGGCCAGCCGGGCAGGAGGATCTGCGGTGCAACTGCAGACAGTCTCAGGCCAGTGTCCTGGAGAGGAAGATGAAGGTGATGATGAGGGGGCTGGGGGCCTGGAGGGCAGCTGTCTCCAGATCATCCCTGGGGAGGGAGCCCCAGCCCCACCACCCCCACCGCCCCCACCGCCACCGGCTGAGCTGACCAATGGCCTGGTGGCACTGCCCAGCCGGCTGCGAAGGATGAATGGCAATAGCTATATGCTTCTGAGGCAGAGCAACAATGGAGTACCAGCAGGGCCCTGCTCCTTCGCCGAGGAACTCAGCCGCATCCTGGAAAAAAGGAAGCACACGCAGCTCGTGGAGCAGCTAGATGAGAGCTCTGTCTGAGCCCAGCCTCCCAGAACAAATGCTCTTCCAAGCCAGCCTGTCTGTCCCAGGCTGGGCCACTGCCTCCCTAACACAGCCACCCTACCTTCATTACCCCCACTCCATACCCTTCTCCCAACTTTTTGATGTCCTTGTAGGGCTGGCCAGTCAGGCCCAGCCAAAGCCCCCTCCTCAGTCTCCACAGACCCACATGTGAGCAGCCCAGGCCCATCGGTGCTCCTCAGAGGTAGGTGCTCCCTCAGGATCAGGTGCCCTGCAGACTCAGAGCCAGTTCCTATCCCCTAACCTAAACACTTATAGGTGAGGACTCCATCCTCCTGTTCCATTCATCGGCCCAAACCCTTTCTCTTTCTCCCAGGCAGGGCTCTGCAGGTCCATATGGGCTCAATGTCACCACCCTCTGCATGGCCCTGTGTGCTGGATGGTCCTGAAACCAGACAAGACCTCTGCCAGCCACCTAAGCCCTGCGTACATTCACATGCACATGTGGAAGAATGTTTATTGGCCGGGCTGCAGTGCCCCCACCCTCACCCTCTCCTGGTGCATTCTTGTTTCATCCCTGCTTCTGGACTTGGGGTACCCTCCCAATTGCCACATCCTATCTGGTCCTCTTCCCCAGCCCCATGTGGTGACCTCTTTGTCAAGAGCTTGGGAACGAGCCAGCCTGGGGAGGTAAGACTGCATCACTCCCCTCCTCTCCCTTCCTGTGTGGCCCTTGTGTATCAGCCTCCCTACTCTCCTTGGTCATTCTCAAGAGTATCAGAGACAGAGCTCCAGGCACGTCCCATCCCCATGCACATGTGGTAACACACACCTGTATCACACATGCGCTTACATTTCCACTCACATGCACCTCTGAGCCTCCCCTTGCTGTCTTGGACCTGTCTGTTGGGTTTGGTCCGTGGACATTTCAGAGGGAGATCCCCCTCCCATTTAGCTGTCCTCACAGGCCCTTCCCTAGGATGGATGACCAACACTGCACTCAATGAGCCAGTCTCTCTTTTGGGGGAATCAAGCATTTGCTTCCTCTATAGACTACAGCAGGGAAAGGGAGAAGAAATCTGATGTCTCAACTGGCACATGAAGCCCGTTCTTGGAACTATGCAAAGGGCAGAGGCTGGGAGTTTGGACGCTTAGCTCCTACCCCTGTCCTACCTCACCGGGGCACTTTCAGGGTCCAGGGGCCTCTGAAGTCTCTAGGCCTATATGGGACAATCAATAACGACTGAGCTCCCCCATTCCCCTCGGGTGAGGATGACTGTTATTTTTGTAGCTGAGAACGTGGAATCCCACGGGTTTTTACTGCCCTTCACCCAACCTCTTCCACCTCCACCCCACAATGAATGTATTTATTGTGAGAATGGCTACACTTCTTTAGGAATGTCCCCACTTACCACCAGGTGGGTGGAACAGGCATGTGACAGAGTGGGGAGCCTGGGTTCAGCTCCTCCCCCTGCCGTTGGTTAATAAACACCCTCTTTCCCCACAGCTATGACTAGTCTGCTTCATCTAGATGGGCCCACCCCTGATCACCAGGGGACAGGCTCCTGAGCCTATACAGAAGGTGATGTCTGCCTCCAAGATTGGCTCTGCTCCCCAATACAACTATTTGCAGAGGAAATTGGGATTCTCCGCTTCCATCCTGACTCCTTGGCAGGCACACAGGCCTCTTTAGTAAGGTTCACACTATTCATTGATCATGGTGGTAGGGCATGACAAGAAAATGACAACAGTTCAAGAATTCTTACAGGGGTTTCTAGATTTTTATTTCCTGGCTCTCATTTCCCCACCATCCCTTTTTTAAACTAAGATTAGAAAATACTCAATACCAGCCTTCCTGCCCTTCCCCAAGGTTCTCAGCACTCCCCACCAGCTGGCTCAAGGGACATGGATTTTATTTCTGCACAAAGAGGGACGTAGGGGGAAGGAGATGTATAGCTAAGACCGAGAGAAAGCTTGTTAGCCAGGGCTTGGTCTGGGAATCACTCCCCTCTCCCTTTCAGGGGTCAGGCCTAGATTAATCACTTGGCCTTTGATACTAACCACCTGACAGTTGTTATATGTTCTGCGTCTAGTTTTAAAATAATGAAAACTGAGGCTTGTGCTTAACATATGCACACATTTTGAAGACAGACCTGAAATGTGACCTTGGACAAGTTTATTAACCTCAGTTTTATAAATCTTTATTCACACAGATATAAAGTGCCTAGCCCATCACAGCAGAGCTCTCCATAGCTCAGTGGTTGTACCAATAAGACATCAGGGATTCTTCAGAAGCCAGCCTTCAGACCTCTCACTGTGTTTTGAGATCATTATCAATTTGGATTTAAAAAACAAGGGCCCTGTAAAACCCTTGAAGTCTTCCTTATCTCAGGTTTTAGGGATGCCACTTGCATAAAAATGAGTGGTTCACAAGGTCACTGCCCCTAGAAGCAGGCACTGGAAAGAAACAGGCAGCTCTTCATTATCCCAAGCAGAACCTCTGTCAACTTGCCCACTGATGGTTCCATTTGCCTGGGCTTGGAATCCCAAAGGGGAAGAACCACCTTTACTGGAGAAACAGTCCAAAGCCTGGGGCTGGAGTTGGTGGGGCACCTCTTCACTGTGCTTGCACCTGGGCTGGGGCAGGATCCTGAACCTCTCGGGGGCGTAGCCCGCTGAACGTGGTCGGCTTGTTGGTGAAGGGGTGCCACTGGCCCTGGATGCTAGGGTTGTCGGTGTGGAAGGGCTTGCGGATGCGGATCACGTCCAAGCCCGACTGGTCGGCCAGCTTCTGCACCAGCGTCGAGATCTCCTCGACCGACTTGCAGTGGATGCTCTCCTCGCGCACAGCCCCGTTAACTGGCAGAAGAGGGGTGAGAGTGGGTGAGAGCGGGCGGAGGCTGGCCGGTGCGACCAGGCGAGAAGGAGGCTAGCGGGTCGAGCCCCTGATCCCGCCCTCCAGCCCGAGCCCGGCCCCACTCACGGTATTCGGCCACTACTCTGGGCACGCAGCACGGACGCGAGTTTACATATATTACGACCCCTGGGTTCCGTCGGGCGAAGTCGATCACCTCCCGCTCCATGAAATCCCTAAGCGACCCAGGAGAGTGAGCAGTATGACCCCTGACTGGGGGCGACCTACCCGGGGAGTCGTTGCCACCTCCACCCCAACCCCGATCCGCACCTGCGCACTTCCCTTGGCTCACCTGGCGCCGCGAGACGAGGCGCCGTCGCGGCTGACGCTGAAGCTCAGACGCTGCAGCTGCTGCACGTAGCGACCCAGTCCGTTGTGGAGAACACTGGCCAAAAAGCGGCTCGCAGTCCCGCGCGCCGTCATAGCTACAGCTTGGAGGCCGCGGAGCCTAAGCAGCAAGGAGAGGGGGGCGGGACTAAATCTTGAGGCTTCCGGTTCCGGGACGACCGCTCCCGGAGTTTTGCTTCCGAGGTCAAGGCGAGTACCATGTGCGGGAGACTCAAATTGCGGGCGAAGTGGGAGAGACAAAAGTGGTAACCTGGGGCTGGGGGCCGGCGCGGCGGAGCTCGGAGTAGTAGAGCGGAGTGAAGACACGGGGGAGGATAGAGACTGGCATTCCTTTGGGCCCGGGGATTGGCGGGAGTCGTGCTGGGTGCTCTCGCCGTGTTGAGCTCCCAGTGAGGGGAAGGAGAAGCGGAAGAGGGTCTCTAGTCGGGGCCTAGGGCAAAGGGACTACAAAAAGGATGCAGATGACTATAGAAATGAGGACGACGAGGAGATGCTGTGGAGGGGCAGTAGAAGTGAGAAGATGATGCAAAGAAACTGTATCAGTGAGGAACTGTACGGAGGGTCATAGAGGTGAGGTGGTGGAGAGAAACTGTAACGGACCATAGAGGTGGGGGAGCCATTGTAGAAGGACGTGGACGTGAAAGGGTCGTGTAGATGGGCGTATGTGTGAAGCAGCAACGTAGAGGGGCTGAAGAGGAGAAATTCATGGAGAGAAAGAATGCACCTAGAGTGAGCTCTGCAGAGTGCTGCGTGGGGTATCCCTAGAGTTTGGTCTAGTGAAGGCATGCTAACCAGGCACCTAAGGCATTTCAAGTAGTGACTTCCTACATTTGGCTAGGAATGTGGGTCCTCCTCCGAGGTGGGTACCCCCTGCGTATCTTGTTACCCCTGCGTGGGGAGTGGATGGGTCGGAGGGGCCTGCCCCGAAACTTGGCCCCAGGCCCTCCTCGCAGACGTTACAGGAAGGAGACTCTCCAAGCCTTGGATATGCCAGTGTTGCCTGTAACTGCAACCGAAATCCGCCAGTATTTGCGGGGGCATGGGATCCCCTTCCAGGATGGTCACAGTTGCCTGCGGGCACTGAGCCCCTTTGCAGAGTCTTCACAGCTCAAAGGCCAGACTGGTGTTACCACTTCCTTCAGCCTCTTCATTGACAAGACCACAGGCCGCTTTCTCTGCATGACCAGCCTAGCAGACGGGAGCTGGGAAGACTTCCAGGCCAGCGTGGAGGGGCAAGGGGATGGGGCCAGGGAGGGGCTGCTTCTTAGTAAGGCTCCAGAATTTGAGGACAGCGAGGAGGTCCGGAGGATCTGGAACCGAGCAATACCTCTCTGGGAGCTGCCTGATCAGGAGGAGGTTCAGCTGGCTGATACAATGTTTGGCCTTACCAAGGTTACAGATGACACACTCAAGCGTTTCAGTGTGCGATATCTGCGACCTGCTCGCAGTCTTGTCTTCCCTTGGTTCTCCCCTGGGGGCTCAGGATTACGAGGCCTGAAGCTACTAGAAGCTAAATGCCAGGGGAATGGAGTGAGCTACGAGGAAACCACTATTCCCCGACCTAGTGCCTACCACAATCTGTTTGGATTACCACTGATTAGTCGTCGAGATGCTGAGGTGGTACTGACGAGTCGTGAGCTTGACAGCCTGGCCTTGAACCAGTCCACAGGGCTGCCTACCCTTACTCTACCCCGAGGAACGACCTGCTTACCCCCTGCCTTACTCCCTTACCTGGAACAGTTCCGGCGGATTGTATTCTGGTTGGGAGATGACCTTCGGTCCTGGGAAGCCGCCAAGTTGTTTGCACGAAAACTGAACCCCAAACGATGCTTCTTGGTGCGACCAGGAGACCAGCATCCCCGTCCCCTGGAGGCCCTGAATGGAGGCTTCAATCTTTCTCGTATTCTTCGTACCGCCCTGCCTGCCTGGCACAAGTCCATCGTATCTTTCCGGCAGCTTCGGGAGGAGGTGCTAGGAGAACTGTCAAATGTGGAGCAAGCAGCTGGCGTCCGCTGGAGCCGCTTTCCAGACCTCAATCGTATCTTGAAGGGACATCGAAAGGGCGAGCTGACGGTCTTCACAGGTAACCCTTTGAGAAATCACTACTTAGAGTAAAGGGGCAGAAGATCAGGTGACAAAAGCAAGTGGGTTTGGGCCATGACAATGTTGAAAAAGTTTGCCCCTTCCCCCCAATTTTAAAGCCCTGACCTATGTCTTGGTTTCAAGGGTAGGACTTCCTCCTCACCCAGGTCTGTTCCACCCCACTGCAGGGCCAACAGGCAGTGGAAAGACAACATTCATCAGTGAGTATGCCCTGGATTTGTGTTCCCAGGGGGTGAACACACTGTGGGGTAGCTTCGAGATCAGTAATGTGAGACTAGCCCGGGTCATGCTGACACAGTTTGCCGAGGGGCGGCTGGAAGATCAGCTGGACAAATATGATCACTGGGCTGACCGCTTTGAGGACCTGCCCCTCTATTTCATGACTTTCCATGGACAGCAGAGCATCAGGTGAGACTCCCAGATTCCAGCCACCTTGCTTTCCCAGACATATCCCACCACTCAGGAACCTTTGGTTCCTTTTCCAGCTCCAGTAGGAACTCCCCCATCTCCTTAGGTTTGGAGTTTTTCAGAGAATGAGAGGGCAGGGCTGGGCACAGTGGCTCATGCCTGTAATCCCAGCGCTTTGGGAGGCTGAGGTGGGAGGATCACTTGAGCCCAGGAATTTGAGACCAACCTGGGCAATATAGGGAGACCCCCCTCTCTATAAAAAAATTTTTTAAAATTAGGCTGGGCATGGTGATGGCATATGCCTGTGGTCCCAGCCACTCAGGAAGCTAAAGTAAGAGGATCGTTTGAGCCCAGTAGGTTGGGGCTGCAGTGAGCTGTGATCACACCACTGCACTCCAGCCTGGGCTACAGAGCAAGACCCTGTCTCAAATAATAATACTAATAGAAGGGCAGAGGAGGAGGCAGCCAAGAGAGTTTTCAGGATGCTAGTTCTTCTGCCTAGGGTGGTCTAGAGACAACTTGTCAAATTCCTTGCCTTTCCTCTTCCCAGGACTGTAATAGATACAATGCAACATGCAATCTACGTCTATGACATTTGTCATGTGGTCATCGACAACCTGCAGTTCATGATGGGTCACGAGCAGCTGTCCACAGACAGGTGACGGTGACATCTTCTCTTGTCTAGCTTGAGCCCGCTTGGACATACAACACACACTTCTCAGGCAGCTGGCCTCTAGGCACACATGCTGTGCTCTCTTATTTTCTGAGATGTATGCAGGCACGTACCACCCCCATGTGTATCATATGGAGGTGTGGGGTATGGCAGCAGGATGTATGGACAGGGATCTGAGTGTGAGTCCTTGGGTAGAGGGAGGTAGAGTGGGTTGTGGTAGTTTGTGGGGAGATGTGAATGAATCAAGAGTATGTATATGTTCTCGTCCTTCTGTGTCTAATAAGCTCTTTGTGTTGTTGGGATGGGGGCAGGATTGCAGCTCAAGACTACATCATCGGGGTCTTTCGGAAGTTTGCAACAGACAATAACTGCCATGTGACGCTGGTCATTCACCCCCGGAAAGAGGATGATGACAAGGAACTGCAGACAGCGTCCATTTTTGGCTCAGCCAAAGTGAGTGGCCTTTAGGAGCTCAAGCTTTGGAAAATAGAGTGGGTAGGTGTGACCAGGGACAGCCCTCATTCAGCCTTAATCATCGTGACTGTCCATCCGAACAGGCAGGAGGCAATGCCTCTGGAGCCATGACATGAGGAATATATGCGCTGGAAATACAAAGGCTGATAGTTGGTTCTTATGCTCTCCTTGCCCTCCAGGAGCTCACATCCTCTCCTGGGGAAACAGTAAGACAGTGATTGCAATTCAGTATGATAAGAGCTATGATAGGCAGCACAAGTATTTGGAGAGCAAAGAGAAAAGATGTCTGAGTCAGCCCGGGACATCTGGGAGACTTCCCAGAGGAGGTGACAACAAAGGTTGGGTTGAGGTTTGATAGACAATGGGTATTAGACAATCAGATAAATGTGAGGGCCTTCTGGGCATCAGGACCAGCCCAATCCTGGAGCTTCTAGTGATACACTGAATGCCTATTACATACGAGGCCTGGGCTGGGCATAGGGAATTCAGAGCAAGGAGCACAAATCATGTGCCATGATGGAACAAACATGGAGCTGGGAAAGAGAGTAATGCAGAAGTGGAAAAATGGCAGGGTACAGTGGATCACGCCTGTAATCTCAACACTTTGGGAGGCTGAGGCAGGAGGATCGCTGGGGCTCAGGAGTTTGGCAATCTGAGCAATGTAGTGAGACCCTGTCTCTACAAAAATATTTGAAAATTGGCCGGGCGTGGTGGCTCACGCTTGTAATCCCAGCACTTTGGGAGGCCAAGGCGGGTGGATCACGAGGTCAGGAGATCGAGACTATCTTGCTAACATGGTGAAACCCTGTCTCTACTAAAAATACAAAAAAAAAAATTAGCCGGGCGTGGTGGCAGGCACCTGTAGTCCCAGCTACTTGGGAGGCTGAGGCAGACTGGCTTGAACCTGGGAGGCGGTGCTTGCAGTGAGCAGAGATCATGCCACTGCACTCCATCCTGAGTGACAGAGTGAGACTCCGACTCAAAAAAAAAATATATATATATATACACATATATATATATATATGTATATATTTAAAAATTAGCTGGGCATGGTAGCATGCACCTGTGGTCCCAGCTACTCAGGAGGCTGAGATGGGAGGATTGCTTGAGCCTGGGAGGTTGAGGCTGCAGTGAGCTGTGCTCACACCACCGCACTCCACTCCAACCTGGACAGCAGAGTGAGACCCTGTCTTTTTTTTTTTGAGGCAGAGTCTCACTTTGTCGCCCAGGCTGGAGTGCAGTGGCACGATCTCAGCTCGCTGCAAGCTCCACCTCCCGGGTTCAAGCGATTCTCCTGCCTCAGCCTCCCAAGTAGCTGGGACTACAGGCATGTGCCACCACACCCGGCTAATTTTTTGTACTTTTTTAGTAGAGATGGACTTTCACCGTGTTAGCCAGGATGGTCTCGATCTCCTGACCTCATGATCCGTCCGCCTCGGCCTCCCAAAGTGCTGGGATTACAGGCATGAGCCACCGTGCCCAGCTGAGACCCTGTCTTTTTTTTTTTTTTTTTTTTTAAAAAAAAAAGGTCTCTTTCATGAGATGTGACATTTAGACTGAGACCTAAAAGAGAAGAAGCTGAGGTTGAGTGGGGTGGCCCGCTGTGGAGAAGGAGAGGGAACAGCACAGGCAGCGTCTGAAACAGTAGCAAGCTTGTCAGGGAACTGAAAGATTTGAGTGGCCCCAGCATCGTGGTCAGTAGTTCAAAGAGCTTTGGTCATGGGGGGAAGTACTTTTCCCTCTCCCATTCTATTTTTTTTTTTTCTTTCTTTCTTTTTTGAGACGGGGTCTTGCTCTGTTGCCCAGGCTGGAGTGCAGTGGCACGATCTTGGCTCACTGCAACCTCCGCCTCCCAGATTCAAGCGATTCTCCTGCCTCAGCCTCCCAAGAAGCTGGGACTATAGGTGCATGCCACCACGCCCGGCTAATTTTTTGTATTTTTAGTAGAGATGGGGTTTCACCGTGTTAGCCAGGATGGTCTTGATTTCCTGACATCGTGATCCACTCGACTCGGCCTCCCAAAGTTCTGGGATTACAGGCGTGAGCCACTGTACCCAGCCCCTCTCCCCATTCTTATCACTCCTCCCTGCCCTGTCAGCCTTCCTTTCTGCTTTGCTCATGTCCTCTTACTCCTGCTTTCCTCCTTCTGCCCCCTGTTCCCCAGGCAAGCCAGGAAGCAGACAATGTTCTGATCCTGCAGGACAGGAAGCTGGTAACCGGGCCAGGGAAACGGTATCTGCAGGTGTCCAAGAACCGCTTTGATGGAGATGTAGGTGTCTTCCCGCTTGAGTTCAACAAGAACTCCCTCACCTTCTCCATTCCACCAAAGAACAAGGCCCGGCTCAAGAAGATCAAGGATGACACTGGACCAGTGGCCAAAAAGCCCTCTTCTGGCAAAAAGGGGGCTACGACACAGAACTCTGAGATTTGCTCAGGCCAGGCCCCCACTCCCGACCAGCCAGACACCTCCAAGCGTTCAAAGTGAAGGCCGTGCAGAGCTGGTCACTGAAATGAGCCTGATAGGACAGCCTTGAGCATAAAACTCTGCAAGGTCTCCTCTATCTTGTGGTCCTGAGCTGTGTGCCCTTCTCAGTCTGAGGGGCCTAACCTAGAGCAGGTTTCCATAGTGAGAAAATTCAATGTAGCAGACTACTGAGAAACTACTGTGTTGCTCAGGCTTTGTTTGAGGTCCTGTATATACAGCACTGAAAAGAGAGATAAAGTCCCTGCCCGCATGCATTCTGGTGGAAGAGACAAGCAAGCAAGGAACAAATTAGCAGAAAACCTAGTTTTAGTGAAAAATACTGTAAAGAAAATAGAAATGCGACAGAGTGCTGGCAGGCTAGTGTAGATAAGTGGTCTGAAAAGGTGTCTCTGAGCCGAGGGCATGTGAGCTGGGGCCTAAACATCTAGAAGGAGAGAGCCATGTGAACATCCGGAGAAGGGGACCCAGGCAGAGAGAAAAGGAAATCCAAGCCCTGAGGTAGGAATGAGCAGGTCAGATTCAAGGCAGTGAGGTCAGGCCGCATGAACCTGGAGGGGAATCGGGGACTTCATGCGAAACTCCAGCCTAGGCTTTCAAAGTCAAAGGTGATACAGAGTACGAAGCCCCTCTGCTCCCCACTTTGTAGAGCCTGGCATGAGGTGGCATGTACTAGGTGCTTAGCCCTGCAATATCAGGGCCTCACTGGTGGGAGCTGCCTCGGGCTGGGTTGCTTGGTCATAGAGTCATGGAAGGAAGCTGTCAGCCCGGAGTGCCTGCCACCTAGACACTGATGCCATTGTGTGCTGCCTCAGGACGGCTGGAGTTAGGACATTTTATAGAGCCTTTTCCAATTTTACTAAAAAATTTTTCCATTGCCTTTGTTTCTGTGCTTTTTCTTATTCATCCACCAGGTGTCTCCCCAGTCCGTAGCTGAATTTCCCTTTCGGGATTGGGAAAGGACGGGTCCCCTCCCACTGCTTGCAGCCTTTGAGCGGTGGGCTTCCAAGGAAGCAGGGACATTAAAGGGCCTTCACACCCCACCTCCCATTTACATCTCTTCTTGGCCTAGGGAAGACAAGATGATCTGTCCTCATACCTAACTTCCCTGAGGATCTCGAGTGATTCCTGGCACAGGTACTCATCACTGGGCCACACGAGCCCAGTGCCCTGCCTCACTGGCCATTCCTCTGTGATGTGAGCCACTCACCTCTCAAGTGGACTTAGACTCAACATATTCTGTCCACCCCCCTTCCATCTCCCTCCTATACCCTCTCTGTGTTTCTCATATGTTCATGTGTGCCGGAACTCCTGGGGACTTGTGAAAAATGCAGAACCTAGGCCCCATTCTCCCCCCATCCTCCACCATGTACATTTCTCATTCTGGATTTGAGGAGGGGTACAGTAATCCTCATTTTTAACAAGCCATGGAGGAGACTGTAAAATGGGTGATCCAGAGGGACTGTCAGAAGTATTCCTAAATGATGACACCTTCTCATCTCTTGTCCTCTGATATCCAAAAGTCCCAGTTTCCCTTTGGATTTGCCTGAAAGAGTCGTGAGAATGCAATATGTTCTGAGGGGGCTGGGGAGAATCCTTCTGTAAGGGTTGGGGGAAGGTTTCCTGCTCCGTTTGGAAGCAGGGCTGCCTTGTCAGGCTCTTCCTTTCAACCTATGAAGGGGCTTCTGGGGCCGGTGGAGGGGTCTGTGGTCTCTGGAGTGTGAGAACTCTGGTCACAAATGTCTCCTGAAACATCCGGAGCAAAGCTGCTGGAAAGCTGCTCTCTGTGAGGAAGAACCTGGGGGGGTGGGGAGAGCTCCTCCAGGGCCTCCCTTCTTGGGGTCTCTCCCAGACTGGCTGGAGCCAGGCCTCCCTAATCCCCCAGTAATCATTCCCAGCCGTTGGCTGGTCTAGGCCTCATCCAGAGTCTGTAACACTGAACGGCAGCCATGCCTTCCAGAGGCACAATACCATATCAGTCATACCTGTAAGGATGTGGGTTCCACATTCCTGTCTCCCTAGAATGCCTGGTGGGTTCTCAGGAGATCTTTTAGGGGTTTCCAGTAGGGGACCTTTGTGAGGTCTCTGTGAACTGGGGATAGAGGGATAGATACAGACTTGGCTGGTTGTCTTGCCCCACCCTTCTAGCAGATACCCCCACACAGCACAAACCAGAATGATGATGGGGAGGGGAAGCTAATACTCCCCCCAGCCCTACCCCCTGCACAAACACATTCTACTCCATACCTGCCTTAAATACCCCATATCATGATTCCACCCAGTCTGTTCAGATCCCTGGATTCTAGAAAGCAGTGGGGGGTCCCTAGGGCCTGTGCAGATTCCCTGGGATAGGACTGGTCTGCCTACACCCAACTGGATGTTAAGAATCTCCCTGACTCACAGGTTCGGTGGATTGGGAAGAAAAAATATATTAAAAAATTTCCCTGAGATCTCAGGAAAGGCCTGGCTAAGCCAGGTCCAGTTGGATCTACAGCCTTGTCCTCTAATTGATAGTGTATGTCACACTTGGCTATGAGGGGACAGCTTTGGTCCTCTGGCAGCTTCCTCTCTGCTGTGGATGGGTTTAAGAAGAAACAACTCGGCCGGGTGGGGTGGCTTACGCCTGTAATCCCAGCACTTTTGGAGGCCGAGGCGGGTGGATTACGAGGTCAGGAGTTTGAGACCAGCCTGGCCAATATGGTGAAACCCCGTCTCTACTAAAAATACAAAAATTAGCCACGCGTGGTGGCGCGCGCCTCTAGTCCCAGCTGCTCTGGAGGCTGAGGCAGGAGAGTCGCTTGAACCTGGGAAGCGGAAGTTGCAATGAGCCAAGATCGTGCCGCTGCATTCTGGGCGACAGAGCGAGACTCCGTCTCAAAAAACAACTCACCGAGGTCTCCTGTAGCCCATATGGCCCAGATACCTGTAGACCTCCCTACATGCTGCCTTGAGTGCCATGGCGGGAGGGAGCCCTGGGGCCTCCCTGCAATACAGGTCAACTTCCTGTTTGTGCCTGTGGGTGGGACTTGATGAGTCTTAGAGAAGCCCAGCCATGCCCCGTGGGGGTCAGAACCCGCAGGCCTGCTCACCTGGGCAGATACCTACTCTAGGGAGGGGCTGTGCTGGTTCTGCCTGGGCAGCCCCACGCTGAGGTGTGTGCGTGGTAGGGGTAGGTGGCAGCTGCTCTGGTGAAACTTGAGCCTTCTTTGTCTCCTTCCCAGGGGATGTCCCCGTATTTGGGGATTGGGCCAAGAGTGGACTGGGTTGGGCTCCCATCAGAGCAGGCAGGGTGGCAGAGTCAAGCTCTATAGGCAGCTTAGTTTAAGGCAGCCAGGTAGCCGAATTCTTGGTCACGTGATGCTCGCCCCCTTCCCCAGGTCAAAAACCAAATCCAGTAAGCTGTGAAGTCAGAGGCCAGAGGGGCAGCCTCGGCCACCGTCGAGTCACTCTTGGGCTGGGCACTGGGTCGGCTGCTGGTGGAGTGCGGGGCAGACCACTCCCCTCCCTGGGTGGGGGGCGCGGCCTGAGCCGCCCCGCCCCGCCCCGCTCCACCAGGTCGGGCCAGGCGGGCGCCGGGAGCTGGGAGCCGGGAGCCCAGAGTTCGAAACCTAGAGTTCGGAGCGGGCTAGGGAGCCGGCGTTGTCGCGGCGAGGAGGTGGGCGCGCTGGAGCAGGAGCGGGGCCGGAGCTGGAGCCGAGGCGCAGGTGGCGCTGGGTGAGTGGTGGGGTGGCGGAGGTGCAGGAACTCCCGCCTCCCTCACATCCCCGCTCCTGAACCAACTTTCCGCTTCCAGGGAAGCTAGGGGTTGGGGTGAGGAGGGGGGTCCGCACTTGGTGGGGCGCCCGCGAAGACTCCGAACAGGGAAGCGACACGAAAACGCACGCCGACGGGCCCCACACACGCGTGCACAGACCCACGCCCGCACTTGGGACACGCGAACACACATGCACTCGGAAAGGACGCGCCCAGTTGGCCACCCTTGCACTCCCAGGGACAGCGCCAGCCGGCCCGCGCGGACCCACAGCGGGCAGGGCACTCTGCGGTCGCATATTGGGTGCGGGAAAGGGGCAGCCCCGTGACTGCCGACGGGGGCGGGCCGGGTGGGACGCACCCGGAGGTTCCTGCTTCCTGGCCTCCCGCAGGTGAAGACCAAGACGTAAACAGGCGCCAAGCACGTGACAGCTCCGCAGACCAGTGGCCTGTGCCCCCAACCCCACCACGGGGCGGAAACCCCACCCTAGTCCAGGGCGCGTTTGCTTGGTCCCAGGCCGGACGGCGTTCCATTCTCCGCCTGGAGCGGGGATAAGCCCTCTCCCGGGAACCGCAGCACAGCGCCCCCTGGAGCCGGGGCGGAGCAGGAGTGCCTGGCTGCTGGGCAGGGCTGGGGTTAACTCGGGCTCCTGGACGTCCTTCTCTCCAGCACATTCTTGATGTCTGCATCCCTGAAGGTTTCAGAGACAGGCCCTTGATGGCAGTGGACAGCTGCCCCCGCCTGTTACCGCCAGCCCAGAGAGCAGCTGCCTGAGCGCCTGCTGGTCCCCTTCCTACCCTCACCTCCACTCCTTGCGGGAGTCGGAGTGTCCTCCCCCCAGAAAATGCATGAGTGTAAACGCTCCCTCAATACCAGAGTGGGCCTACCCCCTAGAAAAAGGAGGACGAGCCCCTCCCCCCAGGGAATGAGGGAGTGGGCAGTAGCCCGATGCCTCCTTCTCGCCCCACCCCCTACCCCTACACACACGCTGAGCCCAGCTGCCGCCTGAGCTGGGCAGGCTGCCAGAAAGAGGAGGAGGCTCTCGGTGCCCCAGGAGGCAGGGATCAGGGCAAGGCCAGAGGAGGGGGCTCTGCTGGGGAGAGGGGCTCAGTCTGTTCTTGTGAGGCTGAGGGTCTGGGGTGAGTCAGGGTGGCTGGGCTGTGTTTCCCTTTCCAGGGAAAAAGAAAGAAAAACAATCCTGTCCATGGAGCTAAAAATAGAGCTGAGGGCCGGCCAGGGCTGTGGCCTGGAAGGGGGGGATGCTCCTTCCTGGGGCCCGGGCGAGCTCTGGCAGGCCTTGGCCCTGCGGGGGAGGGGGTGGTTAGGGGAGAAAGGCTGTCTTTGCCCAGGGATGCAGGCATCAGCTGACCTGACCGGGTCACCGAGACCCCTAGGGGAAAGGCTGTGCGGTAGAGTATTTGTGAAGCACGGCGTGTAAGAAGTTGTCTGTGTGAGTGACTGTGAATAGAGGCTGTCAATGCGTGAAAGATGGTTAGGAGACTAAGTGCATTTGAGACTGTGACTGGGTGCGAAGGACTGCGGATTGTTGTGGAAGCCTGTGCCCTACAGGCCTGTGACACCGTGTCTGTGTGTGAGTTGGACTGGAAGATTATGGAAAGAAGGAACGCGGACCCACGTGACGGCTGAGACTGCTTGTGGCTGCGTGGTGAGGCTGCATGTGGGAAAGGTCGTGTGGGTGTTAGGGAGACTGTATTGTGTGCGAGAAAGTGAGAATACTTGCGACCCTGAGGAAGTGGAATGTTGTCTGCTGGTGTAGGTTTGGGCTGTAGGCTTGCAGCGGTTCGTCCCAGTGATTGTTGGGGAGCCAGGGGCCGCTCCTCTCCGAGGAATGACCTCTCTCTTAGCAAGTGATCCCGAGGGGAGGCTGGGGAGCACGGGGTCGCGCCAGAGGCAGGCCTGGGTTCGCGGGGAAAAAGGGCACCGTGCCGGGGAGTGGGGCAGGGCCCGCGTGTGGGGGGCGGCTGGGTGTGTTCTCCGAGCCGGCCGCCAGGTGGCGTCGCCTCCGCGAAGCCCAGGTTGCCGCCTCCAACCCGCCGCGGGGCAGGCGCGGATCCAGCCTCGGCCTCCTACTCGGGCTAGGGCGCGGGGTCCCGGCACCGGAGAGTGGGGAACGGCCGGCCATCGGCCTCTCGCTTGGGACTCTGAGGCTGAGAGCGTGTCAGGGAAGCTTCGCCTGGAGAAGCGGAGGGGGAGGGGCGGCCGCCGCCGCCCCGTGGCCCTTTGTGCTGGAACAATGACCAGCTGCCGCTGGCCCCGGGGCCCCGGCTGGGGTGGAGGGTGACCACCGCCGCCGCCGCCGCGTCGAGCCGAACCGAGCCCCCAGACACGCAGTCACAGGGCGTAGGAGGGAGGGCTCCCGACTGCAGCCGAGCAGCCCCTACGTGCGCCCCGGCGGATTCGCGTGACGCGGGTGCCTGCGCGTGTCCGCGCCCCGGGGCGGAGACGCCCCTCGGACCCTCCCCTGCGCGGCGCCTCCCACTCGCACCGGGCGGGGGCTGGCCAGGGCCGGGGGCGCCGCGGAGGCGGAGGCGGGGCTGGGCCGGGCAGCTCCGAGTGGCGGCGCGCGGGCCGGGGCCGGGGCCGGAGCCGGGGCCGGGCGGCGCGCCTGTGGAGCGCTGGGGGCGGCCTGGGGCTGAGCATGGAGCAGCGCGGCGGAGGTGAGGGGGGGCCGGGTCTGGGAGGCGGCCTGGGGAGCCCCCAACTTATGCGCGGTGGAATCCAGCGGGGAGACGGCGTTACCCAGTCGCCCCCACTTTCTGGAAGGGGGACTGGACTCTGGAGAATGGGTTAGGGGCTCCTGGCTTCCCGCCGCGGAATGGGAACTCATGATCGCAGACTTGACCCCGCTTGACTGGTCCTTGGAGTTTGGGTGGGAGGGAGACTTTCCCCAACTCTTCAGATCCGTCGCCGGCCCTGAAGCAGCTCCAGCCCTCTGCTCTCCTCAGCCCACTAAAAGGGGGGTGCTCCTGGGCCAGAGTGATTGCTCAGGGAGTGCTGGGGAGAATGAGGGGTTCCCATCTCCCACAGCCACAAACGCATTTCTCAAAATGGAGCCTCCATTTGCCCCTCCTTCTCTTTCGGGCTCCAAGAGCGGGAGCCGGCCTGGCTGGGCCTGGCTTTCCAGACTCCTGGCTCCCTGGGTGTGTGGCTCTCAGGGCCCGGCTCTGTGGCACTTTGGACTTACAGGCCCTCAGCTTCGTGGGGTTGGGGGGCCCTGGCTCACTGGGTCCCGCTGGCTGTCCCCTTGTCGGCCTGACCCTCGGGCCTTTCCGAGTCTTTGTCTCTTTTGGGTCCCTGTCTTTCCCTGAGCCTGTCTCCTTCAATTTTCACTTTCTCCGTGCTCGCTGAAGTGGGGAAATGCAACAGAGGTGCCAGCCCCCTTGGCCCCCTAAGAAGTCTCTTCCCCACTGTTCACTCCACACCCTGGAGTGGACCCAGAGAGGGGAGGGGAGGGGGTTCTCTATCTGCTCTGCTGGGGGCTGGGGTGTGTGGGGTGGTCTGAGCCCCAGCCCTACAGAGGGGCCTGTGGTCGCTCCCTGCGCCCCTCCCCCAGCTCCCCGCAGCTCCTGCCCCAGCGTGGACACCTCTTCCTGGTTCGCAGTGTCTTTTGACTTGGGTGGGAAGGAGGGCGGTGGATTTAATGGAGCGCATGCGAGAAAGAAGGGGAACAGATCAGGCAAAGGAGTTAGATAATGTCCCACCTCTCCCCACTGGCCAAAGAGAGAAGGAAACAGGCTCCCCTCCCCAACGGGCCCTCAAGCCACCCAGGCTCCCACCACTCTCATACCTGCGTGCCCACGTTCACAGGCTCCCCTGCACACTCTGGTGTACTCACCTTCCTAGTCACACACAAACATAGGAGCTCACACATAAACTCACGAACTTACTGACAAATCTGTCCAGGCACCGTCTCTCCCACACACCACAAATTCACTTGTTAGATCCGCATTTATAACTTTCACAGGCTTTCTAATGACCCCTGACCCACATACTCTTGTAAGATATACACATGTGAATTCACACATGAACTCATATGTATGTGAATGAACTGATATATCAAACATGCATAGACTCACGTGATGTTTTCACACACATTTTCATACACACGTGTTCATTTTCATGCTCCTGTGCATGTAGTCACACAACAAATAACTAAATGCACACACTCCTACTCCCAGTGCAATTCTCTGTCCACTTCTTGGCCCCGCTCTGCATGATGACTTCAGCAGATGCCTAAGTCCTGGTCATCAGCGGCCTCGGGACTGGGACTAGGGAGGGGGTTCCGGGTGGAGGCTTGCAGCTGCTTCCAGGAAGGAGCAGGGCCTGGGGAGGTGGAGCCCTCTTGCCTGGGCTCAGTGAAAGTGAGGTTTTGGAGCAGCCTCCAGAGGTGAAGGCGGGGCATCTACCTTCCTCCGCTCAGGGTTAGTTTGGGGACCTTCTGAAGCTGTAGGGTTTCAGAGAGGTTGGCAGTGGGGCAGAGCCTGTGGAGGCTGCTTCAGGCCTCACCAATTGGGTTTGCAGAGGCTAGGAGTTGTCATGGAAACTGGTATGAGCCTGCATCCACCTCTGGGAGGCAGGAGACCCCAAAGGACACCTGTGGACTCCCTAAGAGCCGCGGGTTTCTTATTTAGCCAGATCGACAGAGAGGCAGTTTAGCCACCTCTCTGTCTGAGAGAAACTGAGGCCCAGCAGGGGGAGGCAGGGCACTGCCTGGCCTTGGCTCTTTGTTCCCTAATTACCATCTGAGGTGCTGATTGCACCCCTGAGGTACCTCTGCCCAAACTACCCTGTAATGAGGCCACCTGACTGAGAGGACCAGGGACCTGTGCTTCAAGCTGGTAGAAAGGGCCCCTCCCTCACCTGAGTCCTGGCCTCTGTGGGGATTGCAGGATTGGGCTTGGGCCTGGGTCTTTGCTGCCAGGTGGCCCTGCGGTAATCATCCAGGCCTCCCATGCCTCTCAGCATCTCTGCTGAGTGAATTCACTCCTCAGCCCTGTTCAGACCAGCATTGGGCAGTGTGGTCTGGGGCCCAGGGGGAATTGAGGTTCATTCCAGCGCTTGAAGGGGGAGTCTTGGTGGGGATCAGGGCTTGTTACTGATGTCAAGGAGGTGTTTGGTCAGGATTAGTGGGTCAGGAGGGGTCTCAAGGTGGAGGGACTCTAACACCACTGCCCTGCTTACAGGTCACCTGCGAGGCCGCTGGCCAGGCCTGAGCCTCTGCCACCATGGCCATTGTGCAGACTCTGCCAGTGCCACTGGAGCCTGCTCCTGAAGCTGCCACTGCCCCACAAGCTCCAGCCATGGGTAGTGTGAGCAGCCTTATCTCAGGCCGGCCCTGTCCCGGGGGGCCAGCTCCTTCCCGCCACCACGGCCCTCCTGGGCCCACCTTCTTCCGCCAGCAGGATGGCCTGCTGCGGGGTGGCTATGAGGCACAGGAGCCGCTGTGCCCAGCTGTGCCCCCTAGGAAGGCTGTCCCTGTCACCAGCTTCACCTACATCAATGAGGACTTCCGGACAGAGTCACCCCCCAGCCCAAGCAGTGATGTCGAGGATGCCCGAGAGCAGCGGGCACACAATGCCCACCTCCGCGGCCCACCACCAAAGCTCATCCCTGTCTCTGGAAAGCTGGAGAAGGTGAGGACCGGCTCTTCCTTGTGGGCCTGGGTAGAACAGGAGTCCTCCCTTGGGAAACTGGAATTTAGAAGCTTATATAGAGGAAAGAGTGTGGGCTCCAAATTCACCAGACCTGGGTCCTAATCCCAGCTCTCTCTCATTCTGGATGTGTGACCTCAGGGAAGTCACTTCACCTGAGCCTCAGTTTCTAGAACTGAGATGAAGGTCAAATAATGTATAGCATAGTGCCTAGCATGTAGCATGTATGCAGTAAGTGCTAGTTGCTTACGTTCTGGTTATTCTGCACCAGTTATACGTTTGACTTTGGACAAGGCCTTTAACCTTGCTGAGCTTCCATTTCCTCATCTGTAATATGGGGATAGTGATCATATTTAGATAATGGAGATAAACCTTTCAAATTGCTTGACACAAAGCTGACACTGGTGGCCACCTCCACCAGTAGCCGCAATTGTTATGAATATATGGGCATTGGGGACCCCAGATGGGAGGGCAGGGAGTGTCATAAGGGCTCTGCAAGATTGGGCAGCTCATCTCCAGTGTCACATGGCACCTCATTTCAGAACATGGAGAAGATCCTGATCCGCCCAACAGCCTTCAAGCCAGTGCTGCCCAAACCTCGAGGGGCTCCGTCCCTGCCTAGCTTCATGGGTCCTCGGGCCACCGGGCTGTCTGGGAGCCAGGGCAGCCTGACGCAGCTGTTTGGGGGCCCTGCCTCCTCCTCCTCTTCTTCCTCCTCCTCTTCAGCTGCTGACAAACCCCTGGCATTTAGTGGCTGGGCCAGTGGCTGCCCATCAGGGACGCTATCCGACTCTGGCCGAAACTCACTGTCCAGCCTGCCCACCTACAGCACCGGAGGTGCCGAGCCAACCACCAGCTCCCCAGGCGGGCACCTGCCTTCCCATGGCTCTGGGCGAGGGGCACTGCCTGGGCCAGCCCGAGGGGTCCCTACTGGGCCCTCCCACTCAGACAGTGGCCGGTCCTCCTCCAGCAAGAGCACAGGCTCCCTGGGGGGCCGTGTGGCTGGGGGGTTTTTGGGCAGTGGTACCCGGGCCTCCCCTGACAGCAGCTCCTGTGGGGAGCGCTCACCACCACCCCCGCCTCCACCTCCTTCGGACGAGGCCCTGCTGCACTGTGTCCTGGAAGGAAAGCTCCGAGACCGGGAGGCAGAGCTTCAGCAGCTGCGGGACAGTCTGGACGAGAATGAGGCTACCATGTGCCAGGTGTGGTCAGAGGCAATGATGGGGAAGGGGCATGGCAGGACATCCCAAGGCCCTGGGAATGCAAGCAGCATTTCCATTTTGGCAGGGAAGGGTGGTTGGGTAGTTGTAGTTGTGACACCCCTGCCCTCCCCACCAGTTGTCTGGTGTAATTTGTGGAGTAGCCAGGTGTGGTGGCTCACATCTGTAATCCCAGCACTTTGGGAGGCCGAGGTGGGCGGATTGCTTGAGCTCGGGAGTTTGGGACCAACCTGGGTAACATGGGGAAACCCCATTTCTAGTAAAAATAAATTAGCTTAGTGTGGTGGCATTTACCTGTAGTCCCAGTTACTTGGGAGGCTGAGGTGGGTGGATCACTTAAGTCCAGGAGGAGGAGGTTACAGTGGACTGACATTCCACCATTGCACTCCAGCCTGGGCGACAGAGCAAGACTCTATCTCAAAACAAAAAACAAAACTTGTGGGGTGGAAAGGAGTCAGAGTGCATGGATTCAAACCTCCTACTGCCAGATACTAGTTTTTGGGCTTGAGCAAGTTGCTTAACTTTACTCAGCATTTATTTCTTCATCTATAATAGGGATATTTCTAGCTTCATAGAATTATTATGAGGATTAAATAAGGCAAAAGGTATAAAGTGATTAGACTAATGCCTGGTACCTAGGAAGTGCTATGTAGATGCTTGCCTTTTTTTTTGTTTTGTTTTTATTTATTTATTTTTAGTAGAGACGGGGTTTCCATCATGTTGGCCAAGCTGGTCGTGAACCCTTGGCCTCAAGTGATTCACCCGCCTCGGCCTCCCAAAGTGCTGGGATTACAGGCGTGAGCCACTGCACCCGGCCAAGTGCTTGCTTTTTTTATTTTTTGAGACAAGGTCTCATTCTGTCACCCAGGCTAGAGAGCAGTGGTGCGATTTCAGCTCCCTGTAGCCTCAACCCCCTGGGCTCAAGCAGTCCTCTCACCCCAGCCTCCCAAGTAGCTGAGACTACAGGCGCACGCCACCACACCAAGCTAATTTTTGTTCTTTGGAGAGGCAGGGTTTTGCTGTGTTGCCTAGGCTGGTCTCGAACTCCGGAGCTTAAGTGATCCACCCACCTCGGCTTCCCAAAGTGCTTGGATTACAGGCGTGAGCCACCGAGCCTGCTCTGCTTGATCTTGTGTTTGTTTCTATGATCATCATAAAAGCAGTTAGTATTGTTGTTGCAATTACTATTGTTGTTTAATGGAATCCACCCTTCCTGAGCCCTCGGAAGTGGGCTGCCAGAGCAGACACTGAGTGGGGAGTTGGGAAAACTGCCCAGGAGCCAGGTCTCTCTTCTCGCCTGCAGGCATACGAGGAGCGGCAGCGGCACTGGCAGCGAGAGCGTGAGGCCCTGCGAGAGGACTGTGCAGCCCAGGCACAGCGGGCCCAGCGGGCCCAACAGCTGCTGCAGCTGCAGGTGTTCCAGCTGCAGCAGGAGAAGCGGCAGTTGCAGGACGACTTCGCACAGCTGCTGCAGGAGCGCGAACAGCTGGAGCGGCGCTGCGCCACCTTGGAGCGGGAGCAGCGGGAGCTCGGGCCGAGGCTTGAGGAGACCAAGTGGGAGGTGGGCCAGACCAGGAGAGGCAGGGAGCAGGGTCACACAGAGAGAAACCCTGGAAAAAGGGGCCCAGCCCCACCCTCCCTCAGCCTGCCACCCCCAGAGGTCCTCCCCTTCCTCACCTCTGTGAGATGAGGTTCCCCTCTGTCCCTTTCTGGGAGGGGGGTCTCCTTGTTGGCCTTGTCTAGTGGCACGTAGCCATGCTTCCAGCCAGTAGTAAGAATGTGGTGCTTGTGGTGTGGAGGCACTATTCTAAGCATGTTACATGGAACAGATCATTTCATCCTTATAACAACACTGAGGGGGCTACCATTAGTCTCCCCATTTTAGAGATGAGTAAACTGAGGCCCAGAAAGGCTGAAGCCCCAAATCTGAACCCAGGCAGTCTGGCTCCAATATCTGAGCTCTTAACCAAGTCACTGTAGTACCTCTCCAGCAGGCACCTGGGCACTGCCCTCCATTGTCCCCACTCCTGCAGCACTTGCCAGGACCCAGTCACCAGTCCCCAGTCCCCAGGGCTTGGTGGTACTTCCACAGTGTCTTGTGATGCTTTGAAGACACCAGCTTTGAAGCAAAAAGATCTAGGTCTGCTTTCCACTTAAGCCACATCTTAACTGTATGACCTTGGACATGTCACTAGACTTGCCTTAGTGTCTCCATCTGTAAAATGGGGAAAAAGATGGACTCTTCTCTCCCAAATGCCCAGCATGATGCGCAAGGCCTGTCCCCCCAGGAGAACCTGTCTCACCATCCTTCCCCACTGCCTCCCACCCCCAGGTGTGCCAGAAATCGGGCGAGATCTCCCTGCTGAAGCAGCAGCTGAAGGAGTCTCAGGCAGAGCTGGTGCAGAAGGGCAGCGAGCTGGTGGCCCTGCGGGTGGCGCTGCGGGAGGCCCGTGCTACGCTGCGGGTCAGTGAGGGCCGTGCGCGGGGTCTACAGGAGGCCGCCCGAGCTCGGGAGCTGGAGCTGGAAGCCTGTTCCCAGGAGCTGCAGCGACACCGCCAGGAAGCTGAGCAGCTGCGGGAGAAAGCTGGGCAGTTGGATGCTGAGGCGGCCGGACTCCGGGAGCCCCCTGTGCCACCTGCCGCCGCTGACCCCTTCCTCCTGGCAGAGAGTGATGAGGCCAAAGTGCAGCGGGCAGCAGCCGGGGTTGGGGGCAGCTTGCGGGCCCAGGTGGAGCGGTTGCGGGTGGAGCTGCAGCGGGAGCGGCGGCGAGGTGAGGAGCAGCGGGACAGCTTTCAGGGGGAGCGGCTGGCCTGGCAGGCAGAGAAGGAGCAGGTGATCCGCTACCAGAAGCAGCTGCAGCACAACTACATCCAGATGTACCGGCGCAACCGGCAGCTAGAGCAGGAGCTGCAGCAGCTCAGCCTGGAGCTGGAGGCCCGGGAGCTCGCTGACCTGGGCCTGGCCGAGCAGGCGCCCTGCATCTGCCTGGAGGAGATCACTGCTACTGAGATCTAGGGCCCTTGGCACCCAGCTCTGTAGGGAGCTCTGCCAGAGGGGCAGCAGCTGCAGATCCACTTAGGCCCTAGGGTCCACGGATGACCCCAAAGGCTGAGGGCCCCAAAGCCACTTGTCTCCTAGGATCCAGGCCTCTGGGTTTCTGCCAAGAACTCGGGGTGGCCCTATGACTTGGAGGAGCAAGATCAGACCACTCAAAGGTCCCCGTGTTCACTGTTACCCAGAGGCTCCTGTTACTACCCACTTCATTCTCCACTGCTGCCAGTGCCACTGCCAACCCTGTTCACAGGCGCTTCCAGCCCACTCCAGCCAGGGGAGCTGGGAAGAAGAAGGGGCTCCCTCCTCTCCACATTCCCGCCGACCCCAAAGCCAGAGAAAGCCAGATGGCACCAACTGCTCCGGATGTGCCTGCCCCCACCCTGCCCACATTGGGGGACAGGGCCGGGCCTGGGCTCGGTTCCCAGGTTTGAGCTCTGCAGCCTCCCTCCTGGAGTGAGGGGGCTGAAGTCAGACCAAAGGAAGAACTCAGAAATGTCTTGTTTATTTGTGTTTGTGACCAAGCAGCCTCTCCCTTCACCCAGGTTTATGGCCTCGTTTTCACTTGTATATTTTTCACACTGTAAATTTCTTGTACAAACACAAAGAAAAAATTAAAAAAAAATTTTTTTTGTTTAAAAATAATGTGAATGTGCTGGATAAAGAGTACGGGAACTTGTTTGACTCACACCCGCGCCCCCCCCCCCATTTGCTGGCTATTCTCCTCCCCCTCATAGAGCTCTCTTGGGGAGAAAAGGTGATGGAGGAAGGACAAATCCAGTAGAATGTCTGAGGTCTTAGTGGACCCCAACATTAAATGATCTCTCAGGATTTCAGGGACTAGAAAAGCCTTTCATCCTTTTCCTTGCACAGAATGCTGCTTGGGGTTGAGGAATGGATGCATTGACCCCTTCAGGGCCCTGTCCGAGAGTCTGTGTCCCTGGAGGCTTGGGCGACTCATAAGGGGCAGCGTGTGAGAAAGTGCCCACCAATCCCAAGCTCCAGACCTTGGCTTTCTCACCCCCTTTCCTGGCTTGGGAGGTGGGGGAACAGTGAGTGCAGGTGACACAGGCTGCCCACTAGCACCTTGTCCTTGGACACTAAGGCGGAGCCTTAATGACAGCTGAGGAGGGAAGAAAGTGGAAAGATGTGAGCCACCAGTGTGGCACTGGGAGGAGGCAGGGTGGGCAGGAGCTGGAGAGTCCTGAAGAAGTTGGTAGGAGAGGTCCTGGGGATAACAGGATGCTGGAGTCAGTGGGAGAATCTGAGGTTAGGGGAACGGTCATGGGATGCGTGGGGAGGGTGCGAGCTTAGAATCAGGAGTCTGGAGGGCTGGGGAGGGGGCTGGGCTGGGAGTTGGCTGGAGGAGCCTGGCGTCAGTGGGAGGAGTCTGGGGATTGGTGGGAGGTTCTGGAAGCCAGTGGGCAGGAACTGGAGCAGCATCAAGGGGTTGGTGGGCAGCAGGAAGGCCCCCATCAGTAAGGGCTGATGAGTCAGAGGGTGAGGGCCGTGGGCTGGGCCCGGGGACCCTGACCACAAGCTCCATGGGCTCCCGGGCCTTGTTTCGATAAGCCCGACGGATGGTGTCTACTGCACGCTGGTGGGTCACCTGCTCCAGACTCTCTCCGTCCACTGCCACAAGCTCAAAGCCAGCCTAGGATGGGGTGAGACAGTCACATCCCTCCCTCCTCATGTCACCCTGCATCAGCCCCCAACCTGAAGGCAGCATCTTCTCACCTCCACCCATGAGGACACTCCTCCCCCGTCTGGGTGGAGGGGATGGACAATGAGACTTTTGTGCCTGTGGTCGTTGGGGGCAGGGTGGGGCACAGACAAGGGCTCTTTGTCCCTTGGGGCTCAGGCTCAGGCTAGCATGAGGGGACAGAGTTTTCCCTGGGCCTGCTCATCCTGCTCACCTGAACCCCCTCACCCCAAGCCTCCTCCCACAACCTGGGCTAAACATGTCTGGCTGGAAGCTGAGCATGGCCAGCCCCACCTCCTGCCCGGTTTCAGCTGTGGGCTGAGAGGGTGGGCCAGGGCATGCTTCACCCACCTGCAGGGCCCCACTGAGGAAAGCGGCCCCCCCAGGGAAGATCTTCTCTATCTTCACCATGGGCTGCACCTTGGACTCAATGCCCCCAGAAATGCTGATGCCTAGTGACGGGGAGAAACACCGTGTGAGAGTGCAGCCAGACCCCAAAATGCAAACTCCCTGGAGAAACCTAGAATCCCATCCCCAAATCCAAGGCCCCAACTTCTACCACATCCCTACATTCTGTTACTACTCAAACCTCAACTCATTTCAAAATCCTCCAGATCCCAGCCGCTCAAATCTAGACCCACCCAACTGCACCCTGATACCCCAAATTCCCTTTTATTTATTTATTTATTTAAGACAGAGTCTTTTTTTTTGAGATGGAGTTTCACTCGTTGCCCAGGCTGGAGTGCAATGGTGTGATCTCGGCTCACCGCAAACTCCGCCTCCCGGGTTCAAGCGATTCTCCTGCCTCACCCTCCCTAGTAGCTGGGATTACAGGCATGTGCCAACATGCCAGGCTAATTTTGTATTTTTAGTAGAGACAGGGTTTCTCCATGTTGGTCAGGCTGGTCTTGAACTCCTGACCTCAGGTGATCCGCCCTCCTCCGCCTCCTGAAGTGCTGGGATTACAGGCGTGAGCCACCGCGCCCGGCCGAGACAGAGTCTTACTCTGTCGCCCAGGCTGGAGTGCAGTGGCGCAATCTCAGTTGGGCTCACGGCAACCTCCGCCTCCTGGGTTCAAGTGATTCTCCTGCTCAGCCTTCTGAGTAGCTGGGATTACGGGCGCCCACCACCACACATGGCTAATTCTTTTGTATTTTTAGTGGAAACGGGGTTTCACCATGTAGCCCAGGCTAGTCTTGACCTCCTGACCTCAAGTGATCCGCCTGCCTCGGTCTCCCAAAGTGCTGGGATTATAGGTGTGAGCTGCCGCGCCTGGCCCAATACTCCAGATTCTTTTCCTAGGCCCAGGCTTCCTAGTGTCCCCTGCCGGGCCCAGTCCCACGTGGACTCACCTAAGGACTGCTTCATCTTGGACAGTGTCACTGTCTTCAGCTCGCCACTGGGGGTCTTCATGGCTGCCTCCTCGGCCGTCCCCCCAGTTCCATTCTCTGAGGACCCTTGCTTGGCCCCCATCTTGGCTGCCTCCCCATCCAGAGGTCGTGGCAGAGGGGGTCTGGCCTTCTGAGGCTTGTGGTAGCGCCCATTGGCCATGCTGGGGGCAGGGATAGGCACCGGGGATGGGGAGCGTCTACCCGGAGACTTGCCTTGACCCCGGCTGCTGCGGCTGCGGCTCTGAGCCCGGCCCCGGATCTGGCTCTGCGGAGGGTGCTCTCTGCTCAGGGGTTCTGTCAGCAGCCAGTTAGGCCGCGGGGGCCTGCGAGCCACGTGGGGTAGCTGGGGAGGGGGTGTGCAGGCACTTCGGAGGGGGGTGAAGGCATCTACTGGCACGTCTTGGAGAGGGGGGATCCCTTTATGAGGGTGGCGAGGGGCAGAGGCACTCGGGGAGACCTTGAGGGCCCCCAGCCGCTCCCTCAGCTCCTCATCTTCCTCCTCCGGGAAACCGTTCACCGGCAGCAGGTAGAAGCCTCCGCGGCTGTCTGGGGAAGAGCGCCAAAGTCAGCTGCCCGCTCCTCCCCTCCCAGCCTGGACCACCTCTCCAGGACCCAGGCCTTGCTTTGGTTTGTGTGGGGCCTGTGAGAGCCAGGCCCGAGTTTGTTCAGGCACCACTGCAGTGCGGCCCACCCACCGGGGAGGCAGACAAACATGTTCTATTAGAATCGCTTATTTATTTATTTATTTATTTATGATGGAATCTCACTCTGTTCCCCAGGCGCGGTGGCGCGATTTTGGCTCACTGCAACCTCCACCTCCCAGGTTCAAGCGGGTCTCCTGCCTCAGCCTCCCAGAGTAGCTGGGATTACAGGCGTGCACCAACAAGCCCAGGTCATTTTTGTATTTTTAGTAGAGACAGGGTTTCGCCTTGTTGGCCAGGTTGGTCTCTACTCCTGACCTCAAGCGATCCACCCGTCTCAGCCTTCCAAAGTGCTGGGATTACAGGCGTGAGCCACCGCGCCCGGCCTAGAATTGCATTTTAATGCTTCCTGCTGGAATCGTTACAGTTCTATTTTAATGTGTCTAAGAAAAAATACGACTAGCACACCAAACGTAATTTCTCAGAGGTTACTGCATAGAATGAGACTAGATTTTAAAAGTGAGTGGCTTTCAAACCAACTATTAAGTAATAGTACAGGTGGTGACCAGCAGATGTGATAAAATGGCTCTGGTTACAAGAGCTTTCCTTCAGGGAACCACAATGTGCCTGGAAGCCACAACTGCCCCCAGTGGGGAAAGAAGTAGAAGGCCCGTCCTCCTTTCCCTAATCTCCCCAGGGCTGTGCCCCTCCCTGGGCTCTGGGACTCTGACTGACCAGGCACGGGGGTGATAAGGTGACGCTTGGGCGGCGTGTCCTGCCGGGCTGGTCTCAAAGCAGGAGGCCGGACTGGTTGGAGAGATGAACAGGTCAGTGGCAAGGCACCCCGCCAGGCTCCCGGATGGATGCAGCTCAAGGGGCTCTGCAATCTCTGCAGCCCTCTCCACCACGGGGTCCCATCCCCACCCCCAGCAGGGCTCAGGACCCAGAAGCCCCGCCCCCCACTGCTGACCTGCCCTGCTCTTGAGGGCCTCGAAAGCCTCCAGCTCCACAGGCATCACCATGCTGTCGAAGCGGCCCAGGTCTGTGGGGGCCACCACACTCCTGGGAGAGGGCGAGAGACAGCAGGGGTGGGAGGGGCAGGCAGGATTTCAGTTCTGGAGGTGCCAGGATGCCCTTCAGCCCTCGGGAGGTTGGGGGTGGTACCAGGGAACCCCTTCCTGCCCTCAAGCCCTCTCTGCAACCTCCTCCCACCTGATGTCCCGCAGCAGCAGCAGCTTCTCGGGCCTGTCAAGGATGGCCAGCAGGGGCCTCACCAGGTCCTCTATGCCTCCCTCGTGCACATACTGCAGATAGAGGCAGCACAGGTCAGACAGCAGTGGGGACTTCCAGAGCTGAGTGAGGGGGACACCAGGGCATGCAGGTGTTTCTTCTACGCATGTAGGGACCTATCCAGCCCTGCATGCCTTGGGAAAGGTTCACTCCACCCCCAGCTGCCACAGGGTGGTCTGATCTTGGTGACGGGGTGGAAGCCTGCAGTAATAACAGACCTGCAATAAATGGCAACAGCATCGGTAACAGCTTTGGGACAGACACTTTTCCAAGCCTTTTACATACCGTCTCTCAGCAACCACCCTGAGAAATGGTATTAATTATTCCCGTTTTACAGATGCGGAAACTGAGGCTCAGAGAGGACTTCACTCAAAGCCACACAGATAAGGAAGTGTGAAGAGGGATTGGAACCCGGGAAGTCTAACTCTTGCCTGCTGTGATGCCGGAAAAGGATGTGCAGGGAGTGGACTCTCCTCCCCACCCCCACATCCCAGGCAGAAGGAAGGAATTTGAGCCAAACTCTAGGCTGTGTGCCCGGCTGTCCCAGCATGTGTCTGCACACAGACCTACAAATTAGGCTTTGTTCGGGGCTGGAATAGGAGCCTTGGGGAAGGGCTGGCTCTGCAGACAGCCTCTCCAATCAGTTCCCTTGGAGGGGGGCAGGGTGGAGCCCCTTCTGCCTGGCACTGCCCGGATGCCACCAGCCACACCCCACTGACTCTGAAGACCTGAACACTGGGAGCCATCCCATTTGGACAGCACACCGCCCCCTTGTGGCAAGAGGGAGACTGAGTCAGGGACATGCACGCATAGAACACTTTCTATGGGCACAGGCACAGAGACAGAGCATGCCCTGGTGGTCAGAGTGAGTCATTCATAAATATCTGGAAATAAATACAATACAAACGATGTGTGTGGCCCCAAACCACACACAGTTACAGCGACTCACACATACACATATCAATAATACATTCCCTTTTGTCTGGAGAGACACACGTGGTGCAGAACCAGCCTCATATGTGCATATGCTTTAAGTCTGTGGACTTGGATTCGGTACCCACTAAGTGCCAGGCCCTGTACTGGGCAGCGGGGGCACAATGATCCTGTCTCAGATCTTCAGGAACTGGGTCTAGTGGGAGCGAGGGGAAGATGAGTCACATACCCCAGTGAACTACAAACCATGGGCAATGGGGCACAGGGAGTCTCAGAGGAAGGTGGAAAGATCCCAGTGGGCTTCATGGAAGTGGTGGTATTTTGACTGATTCTTAGAAGATAGATGTAGGGAACAGCACAAAAGTTGGGAAGAAAGTGTTGCAAAGGTGGTGTGGAAAAATGAGCAGATAGTGGTTTAAACGTGGCTATGGGGTCCATGAAGAGCCTTCCTGCAGGGCTGCTGCACAGGTTGTGACTGTGTGAGTAGCGTCTCTGAAGTTGTGCAGGTTGTAACCTGTATAAACCTATGCGGCGGCCGTGGGAAAGTGGAGGTTGGTGGGTTAGGGAGTTGAATCTGGGAGGACCTCGAATGTGAGAGCCAAAGACAATGGGTCACCTCTGCCAAAGACAGTGGGTCACCAGGTGGCTTGGGGAGTATACAGCGATCAGACCGGGGTTTCTTTTCTTTCTTTCTCTTTTTTTTTTTTTTTTTTTTTTGAGACGGATTTTCGCTCTTGTTCTCAGGTTGGAGTGCAATGGCACGATCTTGGCTCACTGCAACCTCCACCTCCAGAGTTCAAGCGATTCTCCTGCCTCAGCCTGCCGAGTAGCTGGGATTACAGGTGCCCACCACCATGCCCAGCTATTTTTTTTTTTTTTTTTTTTTTGTATTTTCAGTAGAGATGGGGGTTTCACCATGTTGGACACGCTGGTCTCAAACTCCTGACTTCAGGTGATCCGCTCACCTCGGCCTCCCAAAGTGCTGGGATTACAGGCATGAGCCACCGCGCCTGGCCAACCAGAGAGGGGTTTCTGATTCCTGGTCTGGCAGCTGTAGAGAGATGGCTCACATAGGGAGAGAGGGGAAGCCTGGGGTTCAGGGCTACATGCCCCAGTCACTAGGAGAACTTTACTCATCACTCCAGCCAGGGCTTCATCGCAGAGTTTCTGACCTCTTGGTGTGGGGGGCTTGGGTCAGGTTTGGGTGGTGGTTGAGCTCGGCAGGTGGTATGGGAGCACAGTGGGAGGTTTGGGCAGAGGAGAAGGGAGGGATGAGGGAAAAGGAGCTGCCAAAGAGACAGACCCAGAGCCCCACCTCGTGGCCAAGCCTGCACTGCAGGCCTACTGGAGGCTGGTACACGCCGCCCTACTTAGCGCTGGGAGCTGAGGGTGACATTTTCTGAGTTTAGCCCAAAGCCCCTTAGCTTCCCCCAGCACACACCCCCATCTGCAGCTCTGCTGCAAACCGGGCGTTGGTAACAGGATGCATAAATGACCATGTCTCAGTCTCCAGATGACAATGCATGGACACACACACACACTAGCCAGACACGTGCTTGCTCACATGCACACACACACACACACACACAATCATGCAGTCATATCAATACAAACCAGGTACCCCACAGACACGCCAGTGCACACACCACACAGACATACAACACAGCCCCACTTTGAGTAAGGTGAAGGGTGAGGGAATCCACAAACAATTTTTCAAGACCCCCTAGCTCGCCCTCACACACAGTGTGCAGACTCCTCACAGAGCCCAGTGTACACACACAGGCCTTCCTGAGACAGGGACAGGAGAGGACCTGCCAGTCCTGGAGTGAGTGAGCTGTGCCCCACAGCCTCCCCAACAGGTGGGCCCGAGACTCCTTCGAATCTGACTCTCTCCCCACCCTGGGGCCCTCTGGTTCTTTTTGAAGTGGAAGGGAACAGAGAACAACAGTTTAGGTGTTGGGGGAGGCAAAGGATTACTTACTTGGGCAACAGGGGAGAGGACCTGGCATGAAGCCAGGCTTGCTGGCTGACCCAGGAGCAGAGGGTGGCATGCAGTGAAGGATGGAGGCTCGGAGAGGGCAGAGGCAGGTGACTGCAGGGACTCACTTTCTCCACTTGGCACCTGTCCACTCCTTCTCTTCTCAGCTTAAATATCGCCTCCTCTAGGAGGGCCTCCCAGCCCACACCATCTAATGTGTGTCTCCTGGGTTACCCTCTCATGTTCTTTTTCTTCACAGCTCTTCATGTGACTCATCACCATGGGCGTTTAGGTTCTAGTGATTTTCTAGCTCTTCTTCCTGTGAGCTGGCAGATGTGTGTGTGTGTGTGTGTGTGTGCGTGTGTGTGTGAGACAGGGGTGACTTCTGATTTTACTGACCACTAGCCTCCTGGCATCAAGCCCAGACACTGGTCAGTGGACAGTCGCCTGAATGAATGATGGGCTGGGTGACTGAAGGACCGTGTGCCAGGGCTGTGGATGGGATGAAGGCTTACCCGGGAGCAGTGGCGGGTGACAGCCAGCACCTCGTCATCAGTCAGCAGCCTCTGGGCCAGGTCCTGAATGAGGGGCCGCCGGCTCTCCCAGGCCTGAACCTGCTCATCCACATTAGGCAGCTGGCTGGAGGGACTCCCAGACCTGGCAGACAGCAGGGCCCGGCCTCTCTCCCGGTCTGCAGGGCAGGAGCCATCGGGGAGGGGAGAGGGGCTTCCCTCAGCAGGGCTGGGCCCCAGAACTGGCCAGCTGAGAGCCCAGGTACCTGGGGCAGAATCCTAGCCTAGCCTATATGCTCCCCACCATGGTTGCCCACAGCAACCTGCCCACCAATGCAGCACAAACCCCAGCCCTCAGCCCCAACACGGACCCCTATACCAGTCTGTTTCTTAATGGGATCTTAGCCCAGTGCCCTCAGGGCCCCCTGAACATGCACTGTCATAGTAGTCTGTTCCCCAGTGCATCCCCAGCACAGGCTCCCTCATCACCCCCAAATATATCTTTGGGAGTCCCAACACAAGCTCCTAAAATGCACCCCAATATCTGTCTGCCACCCTATCTTTCCTAGTCAGCTTAGTCCAATTCTTTTAGCTGCCCCCAATACGTACCATTCTACTTGCCTGATCCCCCATGCTTGACCCTGACTGAGTTTAGTCCAGAGCCACTCAGCTGGCCCCCAGCATGCACCCTCATCTGCCGCTCTGCTGTAAACTAGGCCTTGGTAAAGGGATGCATGAATTACCGCGTCTCAGTCTCCAGGTGACAAACTTCTGCACCGGGCCCATGCCCCCTGCTATGAAGAAGAAAGAGGCTCAGCTGCAGGCCTTGGCCTCCAGTCTGAAAATGGGGTTCAGGAGGGCTCAGGACAAGCTGGAATGGAAAATTCAGACTGGAAGTAGGTGGGACAGGGAGGCAAGAGGCCTGGCCCTGAGAGGCTTGAAGGCAATGCTCAGGCTATGGACTTCCTTCATAGGCAATGGGGAGTCAGGATGGTTTTGGATCAAGAGAGGGTGCAGTCTGAGCACTGCTTATGCAAATTCACTTGGAAGCAAATGTATGGAGGGAAGAACCTCAGGGACAGAGCTTGGAGAAGTACCTACCTTCAGGGAACAGAGGGAAAAAGAGGAGCCTTGGAAGGAGCTAGAGGAGTGGCCAGAGAGGTGGGAGGAGAACAGGCAGAGGGCAGGGCCTTGGGAACTGTGGGAAGAGAGATGCGCCGATGGAGAGGGGCCAGGCAGCTGTAATTGGAAGGGATTCTCTCTCCCATGGTACAATCACCTTGAGACCCCAGAACATCCCACCCCAGGGCGAAGCAGGGTCCAGCTCCTCATCCTCTGGTTGTTTTGTTGATCTGACATCTACCCCCCTCTTCTGAAAACAGCACCCTGATTTTCCCCTGGGGACCCACCCCACTCTGTTCTTAGCCCGTGTACTCCAGGGTGGGTACATGACCCAGGCTGGCCAACAAAAGCACTTTCTCTCCCACATCACAGCGATTTATTCTGCATGGCACAGGATCTCAGCCGGGCCAGGGAGAGCCTACCCTGGGACTTCAGCTGGAACTATTTAAGGAGAAGCACTTTCCCCTGGGGTTGCTATGCAATAGAGGCCATCTTACCCCCAGGTGGGCAAAGCCCCACAATAGCGAAGTCAACTCATGGGAGAGATGGAGGGGGACAGATGTCTGATGATGTTGCTCAGATGTTTAGACCCAGCTTAAATCAGCAGCTGAGCCAAGACGTGCTTTATTTTTCTTTTACTTTTTTTTTTTCTTTAGAGACGGGGTCTTGCTATGTTGCCCAGGCTGGTCTTAAACTCCTGGGCTGAAGTGATCTTGCTGCTTCAGCTTCCAGAGTAGTTGGAATTGGCCAGGTGTAGTAGATCACGCCTGTAATCCTAGCACTTTGGGAGGCTGAGGCGGGTAGATAGCTTGAGTCCAGGAGTTTGAGACTAGCCTGGGCAACATGGTGAAACCCCCATCTCTACAAAAAGATACAAAAAAATTAGCTGAGCATGCTGATGCACACGTGTCATGCCAGCACTTTGGGAGGCTGAGGTGGAAGGATCTCTTGAGCGTGGGAGGCGGAGGTCGCAGTGAGCTGATATGGTGCCATTACACTCCAGCCTGGACAACAAGAGCAAAACTCCATCTCAAAAAAAAAAAAAAAAAAAAAAAAAGAAAGAAAGAAAGAAAAAGAAAGAAAGAAAGGAAAGAAAGAGAAAGAAAAGAAAGAAAAAGAAATAGGTATTATTACCCCCATTTTACTCATGAGGAAACTGAGGCTCTCAGGGGTTGAATAGGGACTCAGCTGGTAAGAGGCGGTGTGGGATCTCAACTCAGAACTGCTGAATGCCGAAGCTGGTGGACTTGACCTTGTCTTCCTGTTTGATCAGCCCACTACTTACCTTTCTCCATGTCCAGGCGAGGGCAAGTTTTGGCCAGGCTCCCGCTGTCCGGTGTCCAGGCCTCTCTGCGCCCGTCCCGTGCTAGCCTCCCCTGCCTCCCTCCCTTGAAGAAGAGGTTCATCAGCGTCTTGGAGCGCTGCAGGGCACCCTTCTCCCCAGTGGACCCCGACTTCTCCTTCTTCCGCTGCTTCTTCTCCTCTGCAGACAGAGGGAGCAACCGGGGGAGCTGGAGGGGTGGGCAGAAGGAAAGGACGAGGGGCAGGGGTGTGGGGAGGGACAGAGAGAAGGGAGAGGAGAGGGCAGACAGGATCTGCAGCTATGCCAGGGTTGGAGTGCGGTTCCTCTTCCGACTTTCTGACCCTTTTCCCCACCGCACAGCTGTGGCTATGTATGGAATCTCCCTTGAGACCCAGTTAGAGAAGCGCACACATGCGTGTGTGTGTGTGAGCGACTGTGTGTGTAAATAGGCCTGGGAGCTCCAGGATCCAGGGGCTGGGGTTAGGGCTGGTTCGGGGAACAGGGGCTGAGACTAAGGGTGAATGTGGGGTCCAGGACTAATTTAAAGTGGAGCCCGCAGCAGGGTCTGAGCAGCCTGGAGCTTGGGTTGAGCAGGGGCTGCGTCAAGGCCTGGGGCAAAGGGAGGTTTGAGCCCAGGACAGGGTGTGAGACAGGTTTTGGACCAGTGGCTGTGGAGGGAGCAGCAGCCACCCATCCCCCACGTACCCCACAAGGTCAGGTAGCTCTGGGAGCGCGTGATGGGGGGCCGGGGTCGGCTGAGGGCCAGCAGCAAAGCCGTCTTGGGAGACTCAGAGATCGCAGAGTCAAGGCGGCGACCGGGCTGGGGGCCGTCCGAGCGGATGGTGGTGTCCCTGAGGATGACTGTGGGCCGCACGCTGCACCAGGTCTCCACCCGGCCTCCCGCATCAGGCTCCGTCTGCATGGCTGTGTCCGCCCGCCCCCAGCCTGGGCCGCGGCTGCCGGGCTCCTCCGGCCCCAGGCAGATGTCCATGCGGTCCGAGGGCAGGGAGTCCGAGCTGTAGGGGGCGCTGGAGGCGCACGAAAAGACGCTGGAGCTGCTCTCAGAGGCCGGGGACAGCTGCTGCAGCACCCCGTTGCTCACTGCAGGGAGTAGGGAAGCCAGGGATCAGCGGGCTTGCTTCAGAGCCCTGCCCGGCTTGCAGACCACCCTTGGGCTTAGGGGTGGAGGAGGCAAGGTCAGGCAGCAGCCTGGGTTAGAACCGCAGTGGTGAGGAACCCGCTGCTCCGAAATGCTGCCACTGACCTAAGGCATGTCACTTCTCGAATCACGCACTGGGACTCCAGACCCTAGGAGAGCCTGCATTTTATCCGCAGATTCTCAGAGGGGAGCCCAGAAATAGCTCTGGACTGTATGAAGGGTCTTGGTTCCTGTCCTTTTCTGCTTCCGCTTCCGCTTCTGCCGCCGCCTCCTCCTCCTCCTCCTCCTCCTCCTCCTCCTCCTCCTCCTCCTCCTCCTCCTCCTCCTCCTCCTCCTCCCCCCCTCCCTTCTTTCTTCTTCTTCTTTTTTTTCTTTGAGACAGTCTCATTCTATGGCCCTGACTGGAGTGCAGTGATGTGATCTCGGTTCACTGCAACCTCTACTTCCCGAGTTCAAGCGATTCTTGTGCCTCAGCTTCCCGAGTAGCTGGTATTACAGGTGTGCACCACCACACCCAGCTAATTTTTGTATTTTTAGTAGAGACAGGGTTTCATCATATTGGCCAGGCTGGTCTCGAACACCTGACCTCAGGTGATCCACCCACCTCAGCTTCCCAAAGTTTTGGGATTATAGGCATAAGCCACCGTGCCAGGCTTTTTTTTTTTTTTTTTTTGAGACAGTCTCTCACTGTGTCACCCAGGCTGGAGTGCAGTGGCACAATCACAGCTCCACAGCTCACCACAGCCTCAAACTCCTGGGCTCAGGCAATCTTCCCACCTCAGCCTCCCAAGTAGCACAGACCACAGGCCCTCACCACCACTCCAGTTAATTTTTAAATTATTATTATTATTATTATTTTGAGATGGAGTTTCACTCTTATTGCCCAGGCTGGAGTGCAATGGCACGATCTCTGCTCACTGCAACCTCCGCCTCCTGGGTTCAAGCAATTCTCCTGCCTCAGCCTCCCGAGTAGCTGGGATTACAGGCATGGGCCACCACGCCTGGCTAATTTTGTATTTTTGGTAAAGATTGGGTTTCTCCATGTTGGTCAGGCTGGTCTCGAACTCCCAACCTCAGGTGATCCGCCCACCTCAGCCTCCCAAAGTGCTGGGATTACAGGCGTGAGCCACCGCGGCTGGCTTAAATTATTATTTGTAGAGACGAGGTCTACCTATATGGCCCAGACTGGTCTTGAACTCCTATGCTCAAGCGATCCTCCCACCTCAGCCTCCCAAAATGCTGGGATTACAGGTGTTAGCCACCGAGCCTGGCCCTTTTCTTCTTCAGAGATCTGGGCCCCACCCTCAGGCCTCAGCCCTTTCCCCCCAACCTTGGAGATCTGAGCCACTTACGTCGGTCCAGCCAGCAGTACTCAGAAACCATCTCCTTGTAGGCAGGATACCGGCCAGTCTCCTGGGGAGGGGATAGTGGGCATAGGAGGGAAAGGGGAGCAGTGAGGAGGGAGAGCGAGAATGGGGTGGGGGTGACAGGATGGGAGTAAACTTTCAACTTCATTTCTGTCCTCCAAATTCATCATGCTCTGGCCACACAGGCCACCTTCTTTCTGAACATGCCAAGTTCCTTTGTACCTCAGGGCTTTTGCACCTGCTGTTCACTCTGCCTGGAGGCCGCCCTGACCCCGAGATACAGGGGCCTTCCTGAATTGTTCCATTCCATCTCTGTTAATTTCCTTAGAGCATTTGTCACTATCTGCAAGCATCTAGTTTATTGGTCTGTCTCCCTCCAGTAGCAGAGAACTTATCTGTCCTGTTCACTGTTGTAGCCCCAGTACCTGGCACAGTGGCCGGCACATAGCGGGTGCTCAAAAATATTGTTGAATGAATGAGGGGCAGAGTGGGAATGAGGAGAGATGTTTGGGATAATCTGAGAGGAAGGCAAAGGAAAAATGGGATGGGGGAGAGGTAGAAATGGGCGGGGGAGGGCGGCAGAGGAGGCACCCAATGAAGCCTTCACCCCAAGTGAAGGCTTGGGGAAGCAGAAGGGTAGAACAGGGGCCAGGGCTGGGCACCAGGGGAGAGTGAGGTGGCATCCTCCAGGAGCCGGAATGAGAAGACCTGATCCTCAGACAAGTGTGAGACCCACATGAATAATGAATCCAGCTGCCTCCCGTGAAATCCAACCTCTGGCCCCAGCCCAGCCCTCCTAGCTGTATGCCCTGGGGATGCCCATCCCAGGTCCTGTCCAAGCCACAGCCACCACCCCTCCCTTCTGGGCAAGACATTTGTTCCTTTCAACCCTAGGCCTCCACCCTTCATAAGAAAGGGGCACCACTCTACCACTGTGGGGAGCAGGATTGGAACCACGCCCAGCCACTGACCAGCTGAGTAAGTGACCTGTTCGTGAGTTGCTGTGCCTCTCTAAACCTGTTTCTTCTTCTTCAAAACAGGGATGAGAACAATGCCTGTCTACCTTCTAGTGGCTGTGGGAACGTCGTAAATTGCAGAGCATAATTAAGAACTCGGGTGGTCTGGGAAGCCCCTCCTCTAGCCTCACCTCTCCCTACCCCCACAGTTCTGCCCACCTTGATGGTCAGCATGATGTGCGTTTGGCCCTTCAGCACCTCCACGGCCTGGCTGTGGCTGATGTCGTCAAACCTGACACCGTTGGCCGCCAGGACCTGGTCCCCCACCTTGATGCCATTCTCCTCGGCCAGCCCACCATGGTCCACTCTGAGGCCAGACAGGCATCAGTCTGATAGGCCCCTGGCCTGCCCTCCATCACCCCACTCCAGACCCCCTTCTCTTGGACACAAGACTGCACTAGTCAAGCTCCTTGACCCACCTACTGGGGCCTCCCGCCCCTTCCCAGGCCCTCACTGAGACAGGTGGTTGGCCAGGCCTCACTTGCTGACCATCCCCACATCCCAGCCTAGGCCCCACTCCAGGCCCCATTCTCAGTTCTACCCCAAGACACTTCCTGCCTCAGCCCTCACTTGGACACATAGATGCCCAGGCCAAACTCCTTGCCCCCACGGATGTTGAAGCCCAGGCAGAAGTCGTCGGAGGTTGTGTATAGGTGGACGATGCGCCGGATGCCATCTTCTGAGCTGGTGTCGGAGGGTGTTGAACTGCACTTCTCCACTACCAGGCGCCGATTCACCACATCTACCCTGGACAACAGCAGGGGGCCCTCAGGTGGGGTCCTCCATCCGCTGCCACCCACCACCCTCCCAGCAGCTCTGACAACTGCAGGGAAAGTAGGGGTTGCCTTTGGGGGACTCCCCAGGCCTAAGACCTGCAGTGGGGCATAGGTTCACTAGCTCGGAAACCAGCCTAATTGCCTCTTTTTATTGAGCAGCTGCAATGTGCCAGGACCATTCCTTTTTTTTTTTTTTTTTTTTTTTTGAGACAGGGTCTTGCTCTGTCCACCCGGGCTGGAGTGCAGTGGTGTGGTCATGGCTCACTGCGGCCTCAACCTCCTGGGCTCAAGCAGTCCTTCCACCTCAGCCTCTTGAATGGCTGGGACTACAGGCACATGCCCACCATGCCCAGTTTTTTTTTTTGTTTTTTTTTTTTTTGAGATGGAGTTTCACTTCTGTTGCCCAGGCTAGAGTGCAATGGTATGATCTCGGCTCACTGCAACCTCCGCCTCCCAGGTTCAAGCAATTCTCCTGCCTCAGCCTCTCGAGTAGCTGGGATTACAGGCATGCTCCACCATGCTTGGTTAATTTTTTATTTTTAGTGGAGACAGGGTTTCTTCATGTTGGTCAGGCTGGTCTTGAACTCCCAACCTCAGGTGATCCGCCTGCCTTAGCCTCCCAAAGTGCTGGGATTACAGGCTTGATCCACCGTGCCCAGCGTTTTTTGTTTTTTTTTTTTTTTTTTTAGAGAAGGGGTCTTGCTATGTTGCCCAGGCTAGGCCCCATTTCTAATCCTTACAGCACCCCTGTAGAGAAGTGGCGTTTTGCCTCTGGGTTTCACAGCAGGAGCAGCAGCAATGTGGCAACAGAACCACTGGGATCTGGGAGAGCAGAGCTATTGGAGGAGGGCAGGGGAAAGATGCAGCCTCTCCTTATTTTGAGGTCAGGCCTTTGGATCCCCTGCGTTTCCTGTGCCAGCGAGCAGGAGGAGTAGAAGCCTCTCCTGCCAGTGGGTTTTGGGTGGTGGTAGGGCTGGGGTGGGCTGGGTCAAGGCCAGGGCTAGGATGAGGGAGTTGCTGCTCACCACGTGGTCTTCTCCTTGGAGAACTTGATGCCCGGCACACGGCCCATGCGCCGCACCATCATGTGCAGGCGGCTGCTGCCAGTCAGCACCTTCACGGCGCTACCCATGGTGGTGCTCTCCAGGCTCAGCCCATTCACCTCCGTGATCTTGTCCCCCACGCACAGGCCAGCCCGCTCTGCATCACAGGATGGGAGTGACTGGCATGGGTCCCCAGGGTGGGGCTGAGCCTCCCCCATCAGATGGAGCTCCCTGGGGTCAAACTGAGCTCCTCAATCAGAGTGAGGATTGTCAGAGCAGGGGCTGAGTGTTCCCAGTGCCTAAGGATCTGTCCCTTAAACCATTCTTCCCTGAGGGTTGGCCCTGTCTCCCCATCAATCAGGCCCTCCAGAGCTGGGGACTCTTCCGTCTGTCCCTGACAGCAGCATCCCCTGCCATTCACTGAGATTGGAGTCACATCCTAAGCCTGGACTTCGGCCTGGGGGTTCCGCTTACCTGCACTGCTGCCTTCCTCCACTTTGCTGACGAAGATGCCCAGGCCATGCTCTGAGCCCCCGCGCACGCTGAAGCCCAGCCTCCCTGCTGGACTCTTCTCCACCCGGACTGAATGGATGATGTCACTTTCATCACTGTTGGCTGTGAGGACAGGGATTTAGAGATGCCCCCATGTTCACTGTGGGCACAGAGGGCCCGTGGGTTCCCCAACTTGGGGCCTGTAAAGGCTAGGTTGCTGGGCACAGTCACACAGGCACGTAGGGGCCTAAATGCAGTGGGGCAGGTCAGCCCATTTCTAAGGCCCCTCTGGGTGATTTTTATGTTATTTTTTAAAGAAACAGGGTCTTGCTCTGTCATCCAGGCTGGAGTGCAGTGGTGTGATCATGGCTCACTGCAGCCACAAACTCCTGGGCTCAAGTAACCCTCCTGCCTCAGCCTTCCAAGTAGCTAGGACTACAGGCACACACCACTGTGCCTGGATTAATTTTAAATTTTTTTGTAGAGGCAGGGTCTCACTTTGTTGCCCAGACTGGCCTCAAATCCCTGGCCTCAAGCAATTCTCCCACCTTGACTTTCCAAAGTGCTGGGATTACAGGTGTGAGCCACATATCCTGCCCTCTCTGAGTGATTTTGAGACCATGGGCCAGGACGGTGTGAAAGAAGGTGAGATCAGAGGGACAGGACTCTACACTAAAGACACCATTCTCTAGCCAGGTGTAGTGGTGTATGCCTGTGGTCTCAGCTACACGGAAGGCTGAGGCAGGAGCCCAGGAGGTCGAGGCTGCAGTGACCTGTGTTCACACCACTGCACTCCAGCCTGGGTGACAGAGTGAGACCCTGTCTCGAAAAAAAAAAAAGAAAGAAAAAGAAAAAAAAAGATACTGTTCTCCTTCCTTCCTAATATGTGTGCGTGTGTGTGTGTGTGTGTGTGTGTGTGTATCAGTGCTTTCTGAGCTTCACATGCTCATGGGCCTGGGGTAAGCCAAATTAATAAACAATTCTGATACTCCGAGGGTCAGATGGACAGAGAAGAAGTTTCAGGATTGTGTTCTACGGGGGATGGTTGAGGGTGTCTGTCTTCATCAGCTTGCAGCATAAATTAGTATATTAGCTCTATCTTCAAATGCTTGTAGAGCTACCCTGTGGAAGGCATTAGATGTTTTCATCTGTGTAAACAGAACCTGCCTGCAGTACTCTTGCTCACACAGTGGAATTAGACAGAGGCAGATTTTGTAAGGAAAAACTTTCTAAAACATTCAGCTGTTGGAAATAGAATGAGTTTTCTTTCTTTTTTTTTCCCCGAGACAAAGTCTTGCTCTGTCGCCGAGGCTAGAGTGCAGTGATGCAATCTCGGTTCACTGCAACCTCGGCCTCCTAGGTTTAAGTGATTCTCCTGCCTCAGCCTCCCAGGTAGCTGGGATTACAGGTGTGTGCCACCACACCCGGCTAATTTTTGTATTTTTAGTAGAGATGGGGTTTCACCATATTGGCCAGGCTGGTCTTGAACTCATGACCTTGTGATCCACCTGCCTTGGCCTCCCAAAGCGTTGGGATTACAGGAGTGAGCCATCACCCTGGCCTTGAAATGGAAGGGATTTTATTTATTTATTTATTTATTTATTTATTTGAGACAGAGTCTCGCTCTGTCACCCAGGCTGGACTGCAGTGGTGTGATCTTGGCTCACTGCAAGCTCCACCTCCCAGGTTCATGCCATTCTCCTGCCTCAGCCTCCCGAGTAGCTGGGACTACAGGCGCCCGCCACCACGCCCAGCTAATTTTTTTTATTTTTAGTAGAGATGGAGTTTCACCGTGTTGGCCAGGATTGTTTTGATCTCCTGACCTTGTGATCCGCCCGCCTTGGCCTCCCAAAGTGCTGGGATTACAGGCGTGAGCCACCACACCCGGCCAATGGAAGGGATTTTCTAAGACAGATAGTAAGCTTCCCATCTTTGGAGGCATGCAAGCTGGGACCCAGCAAATCTCTATCTGGGATGTTATGGAATCCCTGAGGGCCCTTCCATCTGTTAGACTCTGTGATTCTGGAAGTCAGCGTTCTAGGAACTACCTGGCTACACAGGGAAAGAAACCCTAAACCACACCACACTGCAATATGTATGTGCCCAAGGCGGCCCTCTCCATCACGCTGGGGAAAGTAGGTGGGGAAGGGGGTTCCTAAAGGTTGAACCTGTCGGGGAAGGATTTTTTTTTTTTTTTTTTTTTTTGAGACTGAATCTCGCTTCTTCTCCCAGGCTGGAGTGCAATGGCTCAATATTGGCTCACTGCAACCTCCGCCTCCTGGGTTTAAGCGATTCTTCTGCCTCAGCCTCCCCAGTAGCTGGGATTACTGGCATGTGCCACCAGGCCGGGCTAATTTTTGTACTTTTAGTAGAAACAGGGTTTCACCATGTTGGCCAGGCTGGTCTCGAACTCCTAACCTCGAGTGATCCACCTGCCTCGGCCTCCCAACGTGCTGGGATTACAGGCATGAGCCACCACGCCCAGGCCAGGTAAGGTTTCTGTAAGGACTCTGATGGGTGGGATTTTGATGTATGGGGGGTAAGCGGGGGGCACTGATGAGGGGGAAGGAGCCAGGGAGGCTCAACTGTGGGCCCTTGAGGAGGCCTTCCAGTTGCAGAAAAGCAAGAAGGCTGGAGGGGTAAGTTGGGTCCCAGGTGAGAAACTGAGATTTCTTCATAGGTAAGGGTTACTCTAGAGGTGTTTGACAGGGAGAAATCACACACACACACACACACACACACTTCAATTTGATCTAAGAGAAGTCAGGTTACAGGGCACGGCCAGGGCAGCTCAGAAAGAAATCCCCAAGGGCAGCCTGTGGGGAGGGGTGGTGCAGGACAGATGTGGGGGCCCAGGGCTTTCCCAGCTGATTAGATTACACAGATCTCAGGACACTTTCAGCCTTAGCCAAGGAGCCTTTTGCTCCCTTGCTACCAACCGTATCTCCTCAGGGCCTCACTGGGGCCTCCCTCGGGCCCTAGGTCAGGGGATGTGAAATCTGAGGTTTTCCAGGAGCCTGGGCCCAGCAAGGATTGAATCTTCTCTACCTCCACTGCCCCAGCCTCTCCCCCAAGTGCTCCACTGCAGCCCCGGGACTATCCTTGCTTCCACTCTTGCCCCCTTTGGCTATTCTCTATACAGTACCCAGAGTCAGCTTTTACATTAGATCATGTCTTTTCCCTGATTAAAAACTTCAACATCTGTTCCTGCTTCTAGAACTCCAGTCTCCTCACCATGCCCTATAAGGCCCTGCCTGGGCTTTCCTCTGTCCACCCCTCCACCCTCCCCTCCACCCTCCCCTCCCTCACTGAGCTCCGGCCACCCTGATCTTCCTGTTCCTCGTGGAGGCCAAGCCCTTCCAGTGTCCCCTCTGCCTGCAGTGCTCCTGCCCAGGCCTTTAGAAGGTCAGTTCCTCTTCCTCATTCTCCTCCTGGCTCAGACACCACTTTCTCGGAGAAGGCTTCCTGGAGTGTCCTACCCCTCCTCCCAGTGAGTCCCTCTTGTAGGGCTTCTCAAAGCGTGATGCTGGATCAGCAGCGTCAGTGTCATCTGAGAACTTGCTAAAAATGGGAATTCTTTCGCTTTACCACAGACTCACTGGACCAGAAGCTCTGGGACTGAGCCCTGCATTGTATCCCTGAACGAGCCTTCCCGGCAATTCTGAGGCATCTGAGGTTTGAGAAGCACCATTCTATCATATCATCAGATGATCACCTTCTGACTCTTCCCATCCTTTGTCGTCATTCACTTATTTGTGTTATTTATCTGTCTCTTTTCACTAGACTGTAAGTTCAATCATGGTAGGGACTTCATAATTCTCTTCTAGTATATCTCCAATATGTTGGACAGCGCTTGGTATTTGATAAGTATTTTTTTGAATAAGTGAAAGAATAAATGGATGGATGGATGGGCAAAGTAGGAAAGTGAGGAGAAATGCATTAAGGGTAATGCTTTCCTGGATTAAAGGTAATGCATTTTCTCTGGGACCAGTTGAATTTAAGGAGCTGGTGAGATCTCATGGGGCTGATGTAGGTGGCAATGTCCCTCTTCCCACCGTGTATTCCTTATCAGTTACTTTACTCCCCGGAAGTGATCTAAATAATAACATGGGGCAGGGTTTCAGGCTGCGGTGACTTGGGAGATATCTGTGCTCAGGCAGAGGGGCGAATTCTGAGCTCAGAGGGTCCCAGCCCAGTCAGAGGAGAAGCCAAGTGGTCAGAGCAACTCCTCAGTCCCTCACTGCTAGGAGATGCTGCTTCCTTGGCTGCACAGTGGCACTAGCATGAGGCAGAGGGAGAAAGCAATCATGAAACCCCTGGAAGAGGATCTTTAGAAGGACGATATAGGCCAGGCATGGTGGCTCATGCCTATAATCCCAGCACTTTGGGAGGCTGAGGCCAGAAGATCACTTGAGCCTAGGAGTTCAAGACCAGCCTGGGCAACATGGTGAAACTGTATCTACAAAAAATAAAATAAAATAAAATCAGCCGGGCTTGGTGTTGCATGCCTATAGTTCTGGCTACTTAGGAGGCTGAGGCTGGAGGATCACTTGAGCCCAGAAGTTTGAGGCTGCAGTGAGCTATGATCACACCACTGCACTTCAGCTTGGGTGGGCGACAGAGCAAGACCCTTACCCTCTTAAAAAAAAAAAAAGACGTTATAAACAGCCCTTGCATCATACATGGGTAAAGGGAAGGGGAGAGAGAGAGAAAGAGAGAGAAAGACAAAGAGTGTATCAGAGGGAGTATAGGTTAGTTCTTTTAATAGAATGGGACTAATAAAGACAGTTATGCGGTGCCTGCTTCCTTTTTCCCCAATGTCTCCTGACTTCTCTGGGGACTTCTGCTCCCTCACCAGAATGACCGTGGTGACCCTCAGCAGTGCCCTCTGCTCACCAGATGGTGAAGCATAGACTGGTGTATGACAGGGGTGAGCATGCCAGGCCACTGGTGGAGGAAAGCCCGCTCCCTGAGCAACATGCCCACCCCTGCTCCGGTGGCCTAGGGAGGGGAACAGAGATGCCCTGCTGGGTCAGAGGGGGAGGAGCAGGGCCTGAACAGTCCAGTCTGGGATCCAGCCAGGGGAGCTCTGCTGGCTAAGAAAGAGGAGAGGAGCTGGAGATATTCATCTGGTCCTGCCCACAGAAAGCCCAGACTCAGGGGGCCTGGCTCCGCACCTGGCATTCTAGGTCCTGTCTTGCTCACTAGCTCTTAGTCACCTCACATCTGTCACTGCAGCCAGGCTGGCTCCTAAGTGCCCACCTACCATGCTCCATGCTTCTCACTTCCAGCCTTTGTTGGTGATAGCTCACCCCTGCCACCAGCTGTTCTTATTGCTCTGTCCTGCTATACTGTAGATTTCTGGAAGGTGAAGAGGGAGCCTGATTTCTCTCTAGGTCCCTTGCAACACCTCCCCAGGGCTGGTATAGAATTGGTGCTCCATGAAGCAGCATTAAGCAACTGCATAAGCTTAGGTCTCCCCTTCCCTGATGGAGCTCCCTCTCCACCCTCAACCCTCCTCTTCTGAACATTTGCTGTGCTGCCTTCATTCCCTTCCTTCAGCACAGAAGCCCTGAATTCTGTCTACCCGCTTGGGCACTGACTCCTCGCAGCCCAGCACAGAGCTTCTCACACAATGGACTGGTTGATGGAGGATGTCCTTCTTTATCCTGCCCCATCCCCCAGAAGTACACACAATGGATCTGGAGAAGGGCAGAGCCCATGGGAGAAAGAGGCCAGTTCAATCCCCTGCCTTGCCCACCTGGGGCTAGCATACCATGTGCATGCCTGTCCCTGCTGCCGTGGCCTTCTCTCCCTCCTCTGACCCTTCTACGACCCTGGACCCCTGCAGGATTGGCCTGGAGGAGAGGCCAAGAGCAGGCGAGGAAGAGTGTATGGGTTCCCAGGTGGCCTGCCACCTCCCTGTGACTCCCATCTCTTGAATTCCCCCAATCACACTGGCTCTGCCTCCTCCTGCTGAGTTCCCACTGTCCCCTACCCCCACCCTCCCCAACCCAGGCCAGTGGCTGGGTCCCGCCCCCACCTTCGATGGGAGAGTTGATGAGGATGACGCGTCCCATGGGCGATGAGGCTCGGATTCCGCGGGGGGGCACGTTCGGCAGCCGTTGCTGCTTCCTCAGCAGGTATCGCGTTGCGGTGGAGCCTGAGTCGCTGCCTAGGTGGCCTCGGGAGGAGAGGGAGCTCAGAGAGCCGGAGCTTAGGTCTCCTAGGCCCAGTGGGTCGAAGCCCACTGCGAAACCCTGCGCCATGGCGGCTGGGCTAGGGCGGCACCCTACAGGTCCAGAAGGAATCTGCTAGCTCTGGAGAGGCCAGCCCTGCGTGCTTCGAGTTCCATGAGCCTCTGTGCGGGGCTGGGGTCTCAGTAATGTGAAGGCCTTCCCTTGCGATGCCTCTCAGAAGTGTGAGCTCCAGGCCTGGGCAGGGAGAGCAGGGATGAAGGAGGGGTGTTAATGTTTCCCCTGCTGCCCCCCCAAAACATCCACCCCTCCCCGCTAGTTTAAGCATCCTGCCCGCCCATGCCTTAGGCCCCCCCTCCTGTCTCACCCTAGGCCAGAGAACTGCCCCGTCCAGGCACCATCGTGGACTCTCGCTGACTTTATACAAGGCAGGTGGGAACCTTTCACCCCTCATTCCTGCTCGGGGCTGAGTCATCTATTCCCGTCCCCAGTCCTCAGTAGAGGTTGAGAGTGGAGTTGGGATTACTGCGGGCCCTGGGGCTTAGAGAGGTGTGAGACAAAAGAGAGGTCAGGACAGCTCATGGCATCACCTCTCTCATGCATATGCGGGCATGGGGGTGGCCCGGGGTAGGGCGGGGGCAGCGTGGGGCGGGCTGGGCCTCGAGGATAGGGCTTCAGGACCTTGGATAGCTGAGGCCCAGGAAGCCCCCCAGACACCCGCGGGCTCGAGGCTGCGGCTCCGGGTCTAAAGAGGCTGCATGAACCTCTCCCAAGCTTTCGGGGAGGATCTGCTGGAGAGGGGTCCCACGACATCCCGCGCAAAACCCAGGGCCAGTTCCCTCAGAGAAGCTCTGGGACCTAGAATGAAGCACCCCAATATCAACTCGGCCCTCCAAGCCCCCCACCCCTTTGTGCCTGGTCCCCCTCACCTGGTCGCTGGTGTGGCACCGCCAGCCTTGTCAAACCACCCGCAGGCGAGAGCTACTGCTGCAGCCGGCAAACCCCACCCACGCTCCGCGGAGGCTGCGGGAATTGGGCTGGTCTGCACCGCCCCGGGCTCCCATTGGCTGGTAGGGCCGCCAGTCATCCTATTCCGGCACCTCCCTTGGGCGCCCGGGACAGCCGAGCATTACCTGGTCCCGGGCAGCGGAGTTCTTTACCCACCCCAGTTCTGGTTCTGACGCCCTAGCTCATTCCGCAAATTTAGGGCTTGGGTCTCGGCTTGTTCCCCTCCCGCTCGAACCACCTCTTCTCTGAGCGGAGCCAGCTACCGGGGCTCCTGGAATTGCCACCCCTCCGTGGGCACCCTTGAGGCCTCCGCGGGGGGACGTCACGGGGCAGAGCGGGACGTGAGCCTGAGTTTGCTGCAGGCGTGCTCTGTGTGGTGGCTGGGTGAGCTGTGAGTATGTGCGTGGCGGAGGGGGCGCCTTCTTCACTTGCATCCTCCTCTTCTGTCGAAAGGTGTCTCTGGCTACCCAGTTCTGGAATGGTCGCAGGGTGGGGCAGCTGGTCCCAGGACGGGAAGAATCCTAAGAATCCTTCTGATGCACTTGCTCGGATGCAGACCGCGAGGTTCCTGGGGTCGTCTGCCCCTCCACATCCCAGGGGTGGGGCTACGGTCTGGGGTGCAGGGCTAGGGGTTGGGAGCGTAAGGAGACCAGGGACACAATGGAGCTAGGGGTTACAGAGGCGGAGCAGGGAGAGGGTTGGGGACATAGAAGGGGCACTGGCACGACAGGAACGGGGCTGTGAAGCGATGCGAATGCCGCGCTGCTACAAGGGGAGCTTGTGGACACTGGGGTAGGAGCCCAGGGGGGCAAGCAAGCCAGAGGCCGTTGCCAAGGCAGCCATCAAGTAAACAAGCCAGGCGGTAACCCGAGTCCCTCCTGGCGCGCCAGCAGAGGACCGCCCCTCCACACCGCCCACCTGCGCCCAGGGCTTTCTCTCTGGGCACCTAGACCGCTTGCTGCAGGGCTGGGGGTCTGCCGAGGCCCGCCAGGGGACAGTAAACAAAGGGAGCAGCGCCCGCGGCTCCAGCCCCTCCTCCCTCTGGCTGCGGAGGGGGCCAGAACTGATCCCCGAGGTGGGATTGGCTCTGGGAAGCAGCTTAGGGCCTGGTCCCGGTGGCCCAGGCTGGGGGCATCGCCTCGAATGACACCCACCGCCCCCAGGTTCTGCCAATCCCCGTGCCCACTGGGTGGGCGCGGCTGGGAAGCTCCTGCCCCTCCCTGCTGGTCGGCGTCACGCGTGACGTCCCGCGTGATGGCTGGGAGGGCCCGGCGGCGACAGCGGAGGCAGAGAGGAAGGCGGTTCTGAGAGCTTCAGAGAGCTCTGGAAAGAGTAAGTGCTCGCTCTCCCTGGCGGGCGGAGTTCGGGAATGGGGGTCAGAGAAGGAAGCCTGCCTTGAAACTGTCTGTCCTGGTGCAGTCAGTGTCTTCGGCTCTATGGAGGTCCAAGTTCACAGGGCACAAGGGAGGTTGGAGGGAGGAATGTCAGGGTGGGGCTGTGTGTAGTCACACATTCAAGTGTCTGCAGATGGGCACAGTGTGCGCCTGTAAAGGTGTTTGACCGCCGGTGTATACAGGACACCTCCACCCTGTCTGTATGTCTGGGCAGGGTGTGCATAATAGTGTCTTTGTGTGTGGGTATGTGAGTGTGAGGGGAGGGCGTCTCTGCCTCTGTGGAGGAAGTGTGGCTGGAGAGGATTAGTCATTCTGTAGGATTCTGCCCAACTCAGCCAGATGGCTGCACCAGGCTTTCCTCTCTGTGCTGGGTGGAGGGAGCAGCCACTGAATCCTGCTCTTATCCGGAGGCAGGTGGCCCAGAGAGAGGTGGATGAGTGTCTGTGCCAGCCCTGCCTGGCCAGGGATCAGGGAGAGCCTGGGGTCATTCAGTGTGAGTTGGAGAAAACGGGTCTGTAGAGGGGACTTGTGCGTGCCCACATGCACACACATGGCTGACATCAGACTCCCCTGATTGAGATCTGGAACAGATAAGCCCTGGGTGGCCAGTAAGGCCTTGCTCTCCTCCAATCAGGGACTGGAGTGTGGGATGTCTTGTGCCATTTTCCAAAACAGCCTTGGGGGTTTGTATCCAGGTCTCAGGGCAGCTGGGGCCTAAAGCTCACCTGAGCATGGGTGTGTAATATATATATTATATATTCTTGTGCATCTGCAGCACACGTGGCTGGGATGTTTGTTGCTGCTTATGTGTCAACCACATACATGTAAATCCTCACTCATGAAAATCTGTACCAGGATAGAGCACAAGGAGATCTGTTTTCTTCTTTTCTGGTCTTCCCCTCCCCCTCCTCCAGTGGCTGCAGGTCCTTGGGCTGGGACATTGCCCAGGAAACAGCTCCGCCCCACACCCTTGCTTACCTATCTAGTCACCTTGAGCTCTTGAAGGGACTGATGATAAGCTCAGGGGCCAGGGCAGGGGCACCAAAGATTTCCCCTCGCTGGAGCCCTTGGAGCCTTGGACTCCCGCTCTGACCCTTGTCTCTGTCCTACAGAAAATGGGTGAATTGCCTTTAGACATCAACATCCAGGAACCTCGCTGGGACCAAAGTACTTTCCTGGGAAGAGCCCGGCACTTTTTCACTGTTACTGATCCTCGAAATCTGCTGCTGTCCGGGGCACAGCTAGAAGCTTCTCGGAACATCGTGCAGAACTACAGGTGACCACCCCCCAATCTGACCCTGTGTGCCAGGATCTCATTTTCTGCGATTAATATAATATGTTTTGTACCTGCCTCCTCAAGCTTGACAGTGACCCTGTCCCTCAATCATCTCACTCTCTAGCCCCCTCTGTTGGCATCACAGAGCTTTAACCCAAAGGATTTTAGGGCATTTGGGTTGAGAAGATGGCATTGATATTTATGGGAGGGGCTGCTCTATGCATCACAAACCTCTACAGGGACCTATCCCATTGCGGGGTCACCCTCTGCAAGGATAGAGGTGCTCAAAGTGGAGTCCCAGGAAGATAGGAGGGAATTCCCCTTATCTTTGGGAGGAAAAACTCTTGCAATGCTCGCAGCCATTTTTGACCCACTGGAAACCACCATCACCCATGACCCAGCATTTTGGCAGAAACAGAAGGGTACCCCTCTTTGTGTGGCTATAAGGGAAATAGAAATAGGAGCCTCCACTTCTGGGAAACTTTGGCCCTCTCCCAAAGACAAGGAGCTTCCTTATGCTGAGACTAGGGGCTGAAGTTCCTGGTTCTCTGTCCAGAGTTACCCTGAGCTGGGCAGGTGGGGCCTGTGAGGGCAGATCTGCCCCCTGGCATAGCCTGTCTGCTCCTTGCCAACTTCTGCAGGGCCGGCGTGGTGACCCCAGGGATCACCGAGGACCAGCTGTGGAGGGCCAAGTATGTGTATGACTCCGCCTTCCATCCGGACACAGGGGAGAAGGTGGTCCTGATTGGCCGCATGTCAGCCCAGGTGCCCATGAACATGACCATCACCGGCTGCATGCTCACATTCTACAGGCAGGTCTTGTCCCACGTCCCCTTCTTCAGTGCCCTAAGCTAGAGCACGGCTTGACTAGGTGCTTCTTGTCTGGGCCAATTGGGTGAGTGAAAGATTGTGTTAGAATCGCTTCCATTCCTCAGAATTCAGCCTCACGAGGTCTCTCACCCCAGAAACAGTAGGTGTGTTTGTATAAATGGGGGTGGGGGTACATAGGGGTTACCAGAGCAGGTTCTAGGGCCATCAACTGGGCCCCTTCTTAGGCTTGGGGAATAACCTTTGGTTTCATTACAGGGGTCTAAAGATGAGGGCCACTGTAGACGGGGCAGAAGTGAGTGTCTTTGTTCCCTCAGGAAGACCCCAACCGTGGTGTTCTGGCAGTGGGTGAATCAGTCCTTCAATGCCATTGTTAACTACTCCAACCGCAGTGGTGACACTCCCATCACCGTGAGGTGAGAGCCAGCCCCCAGCAGCAGCTGCACTGTCCCATCTGACCCTCTCCTCCCAGCCTGCAGTGCCCTCTCCTTTCTCTCCGGTTCCCTGTGGTCCATGCAGCCAGTGCTCAGTGCCCTCTCCTCAGCCTGCCCCACCCTGACTTACCCTGCCTAACTGAAGGCATGAGGTCCTCTTATGTATGCTGTGGGGGACCCACCTCTCTTCACAGGGTGCAATTGGGGCTTCCAGACAAGTTTATGCTGGAGATGGAGGGAGGGCTTCCTCTGCAAGGAGCTTCCCCTTTTACGCCTCATGTATTGAGGACTTGGCATATCCCTAAAGGAAAGGGCCACCTGCTGGACTTGTCACCTCTCCCCATAACCTGGCTTTTCCACCCACAGGCAGCTGGGGACAGCCTATGTGAGTGCCACTACTGGAGCTGTGGCCACGGCCCTGGGACTCAAATCCCTCACCAAGGTAAAGGCCCCTCACTCCCCTGACCCCCCATTCATCCTCTATCTGCCTCCTTCTTCCTCATCACGCCTCCAGTCCTGACCTATATGCCCCCTATATCTCCCCAGAGTCCCTCACCACCCCATGGCCCTCAGGGCCGCTGAACAACACCCTTCCTCCCCAGCACCTGCCCCCCTTGGTCGGCAGATTTGTGCCCTTTGCAGCAGTGGCAGCTGCCAACTGCATCAACATCCCCCTGATGAGGCAGAGGTGAGTGACCCCGGCTCCTGGCACGTGCATGCCCGGAATGTAGCACACTGTCCAGCCATGCAGACCACCTCAGAATGGGGACATCCCTCTCCCTCCCCAGACATGAGCTGCTGGGCCCTGACTCAGTCTGACCCTGGGATCCTCAGGTGGGAGAACCAGCCTTTGAGCCTGGGGTGTGTGAGGGGACCCTGAGGAGCCACTGCTCATTCGGGCATTGCAGGTGGGATCCAGGGCCTGTGATCTGACCCCAACCCCAATCCCTTGCAGAGAGCTGCAGGTGGGCATCCCGGTGGCTGATGAGGCAGGTCAGAGGCTTGGCTACTCGGTGACTGCAGCCAAGCAGGGAATCTTCCAGGTGGTGATTTCAAGAATCTGCATGGCGATTCCTGCCATGGGTAAGGCGAGAGTGGCTGGGTGGGGCACAACAGACTCTGAGAGAAGCAGGTGCAGGTCTCAGGGACTTTGGAGGACTCTGGGGAGAGAGGGAGGAGCTTTGAGGGGGGTCGCCCTTCACAGTTCCTGACTTCAACTCCACTACTAACGCTCTCCTTCTTGGCCCTGCTCTCCCCACAGCCATCCCCCCACTGATCATGGACACTCTGGAGAAGAAAGACTTCCTGAAGGTAGGCGACTCTACCTCTCCTGTCCTGGAATGGGCAATGGCTGGGAGAAGAAGTGACCAGGCCCCAACCCTCTCTCTAGCCTCGCCTGAGTCTCTAAGACTTGCCAGCCCTTCTCCTGACCCCTGTACCGCCTCCTCCACCTTCATTCATTCAGCAAGAATGAACTGGGCTGGGGTGAAGGAACCCTGCGGGGGCAGGACGAGAGGACAAGGGAAGGAAACCAACTTCATCAGTGTTACTCCAGAGCCTTCTGATACACACAGAAGGGGACTGTCATAGTCACGCTTGATCTCATGCTCATTCTTTTACCCCCAGTGCCTCCATACTGAGAGGTACACATGGGTGAACACGCACACACAGACATGAACAGGACACGAAAGCAAAGCACAGGAACAAGCTCTGGCTCATTCACGGAATCATTTATTCACAAATGTATTGAGTGCCATGCACCAGGCATGTTTTAGGGCTGAGGAGACAGCACTGAACAAGATGGTTATGGTTATGGCCCCTGTCCTCATGAAGTTTATAGTCTGATGCAGAAACCAATAAACAAGGAGGCAACCAATAAATACATTCTTAGAAAGTGTAATCTGTGCTTTGTAGGAAAGCAGTGGGGGTAGTGTAACTGAGATTCATGGGGGAGAGCTGATAGGATGGTCAGAGAAGGGGTCTTTAAAGCCCCAAAGGATGAGGAGAGAGCCAAAGAATGCAGAGAAGAGTGTTTGGGGTACAGAAAACAGTCAGTGCAAGGGCACTGCAGCAGGAGAGGCTTGCACATTTGAGGAACAGGTTGGTGGTCCCTGTGGCCAGAGCAAATTGAGAAGAGTGCCGAGGAAGAGATGTGCTTGGAAAGGGTCAGATTCATGCCACTGGGATGGGAAGAGGTAAGTGGAGGTTCACAGGAGGTTTCCTGAAGAAATCAGCTCCTTGGCCAGGGAGTGCCATGGCAATCAATTCTGAGAGGTGAGAGGTCATGGGATGTCAGGGAGGGTGATCAGCAGACAGGCCTGGCTGGAGTGGAAGGGTGCGATCTGGAGGTCCCAGCCCTGTCATCGCCTTGGGAGAAAGAAAAGGGCCACAGGTCTAAGGGCTCCAAGGCAAGGCTGATGGGATAGAGCTATGGTGGGTGAAATGGGGTGACAGGGAGGCAGGGGACACAAGCCGTTCCATTGTCTTTCTGTCTCTCCACAGCGCCGCCCCTGGCTGGGGGCACCCCTGCAGGTGGGACTGGTGGGCTTCTGGTAAGTGTGCAAGGAGTTTGCTGGGGTGTGTGGGAGTGCCTTGTCCATGGTGGATGTGGGTGGGTATGGATTGTCTTTAAGATGTTTATAGACATCATCCATTCATACATGCAGTGGGTGTGTGTTTGGAACACCTATAGGGTCTACTTTGTGTGTTAGGGGGTGGTCCCTGTCCTTGAAGGTCAAGAGCTTAGTGAGGGGGTTCTAGTCTTCATCTATAAGAGGAAACCATGGAAATGTACCTTTTGGTGCCATCCAGAAGATTCATGCCCATTTAATTCCTGATTCTGCCACTTACTGGCTGTGGGGCTCTCTTTCCTCAGAACCTGATGTCCAGGTTGGGTTTACTATTCCTAAAAGGTCCTTTCAGCTTTTATCAATCTCCACCCCTAGGGCCTATATCCAAGGATGGGGTGGGGTGCAGGGAGGGAACACCCTAAGGCCAAAGCTTTACAAACCTTTCCAACACTCATCTCCCCCAGCCTGGTATTTGCGACCCCCCTGTGCTGTGCCCTATTCCCCCAGAAGAGGTAAGTGCTGTCCCTGGGCTGGGTGGGGGACTCTGGATTGGACTCTGCATCTCTGGACCAGCTAACCTAGGGTCTTCCAGTGTGTTCAGGAGGAGGCCTGGCAGGCACTCCACTGATTCTGGGAGTGGGGGAATGACAGTGAGCCAGTCCTTCTGGCAGTAGAAAGAGAGGATTCTTCAGCCTGGGAGGAGGTGGGATGGCAATCCCTGGGCCTGAGTGGGGTTGGATTCAGGGGACGTTAACTGACCTGTGCTGTTCTATTGCAGCTCCATACACGTGAGCAAGCTGGAACCAGAGCTGAGAGCTCAGATCCATGAGCAAAACCCCAGCATTGAAGTGGTCTACTACAACAAAGGGCTTTGAGGAGGGTCAGCCTCTGTCCCCTCCCTCACTTCCTTGGGCTGCTGCTTTAGTGGAGTCATGTCACCCCTGCCACTTGCCTATTTGCCTAGCACTAGGCAGGGGCCTTGGTGGGCAGATGGCCATTGAGGGTAGCAACCTATTAGGGTAGGGGAAGTACACCCATAAGGCTTTTCCTCCCTTCTCTGGTTTCAAAGATCAGAGCACACAACCCCTCCCTCCTGTGCTTGAGTGTCCATGCATATACATACATGATACACATGTGTATGTGTACATTGGGTCCTGAAAGCTAGGAGCAGGCATGCTAGCCTAGTATGTTCTGACATCTGGCTTCCCTTCTCAGCCTCATGTCCACCTGCCTGCCAGCCAGGCTACAGGTGGGACTTCTTTCTCTAAACTGTTATACTAGCCAAGTTATTTTTGATGGCACCTCATCCCTTCTAGACATAGGAGGAGCCCCAGGATCTCAGGAGAGAGACTTATAGACACTAGTAGGACAAAGTGGGCTGAATCCTTCAGGATTCTGATACCTAGCTCCCCAAGCTGACTGGGCTGGCAGAGGAGAACATGTTGGGATAAGGGAGGCAGGGGACTTATGCATCCCTCAGTGCCATCCCTTGTATCCTGGAATAGCTTCATTTCCCCTCCTCCTCTCTACCAGACAAAGGAGTGCCTGTGTCCTATACTGCCCTCGCTATCTCCCCCACCACCCTACTCGGTAGCGTGGGCATCTTCAGGCACAGCCTTGGGAGTTCCTGGTGTGCTCTGACATCATGACCTGAAATCTAAATCCTCCAATCCCAACTCCCTTTCCCAAACAAAAAGCCACAGAGGCAGAGCAAGCATTCCCCTTTAAGAGCTTCCACTGCACCCCCTCCCAAGGGACACAGCTGTAGGAGTGGTGCTTAAACTTCACAGGTATCAGAGAGGGTGTAACTAGGACATCCTCAAGGGCAGCTAGGCCCCGAATGTACAATGTTGAGACAGGGAATTTTGTGTTCCATTGACTTTTTTTTTTTTTTAATGGAGTTTCACTATTTTGCCCAGGCTGGAGTGCAATGGTGCGATCTTGGCTCACTGCAACCTCTGCCTCCTGGGTTCAAGTGACTCTGTTGCCTCAGTCTCCCGAGTAGCTGGGATTACAGGTGCGTGCTACCACATCTCGCTAGTTTTATATTTTTAGCAGAGATGGGGTTTCACCATGTTGGCCAGGCTAGTCTCGAACTCCTGACCTCAGGTGATCCACCTGCCTTGGCCTCCCAAAGCGCTGGGATTACAGGCATGAGCCACCGCGCCCAGCCTGTTCCACTGACATTTCTTAGACATTCAGCAAAACCCCCACCTTAACCTCTTTTCTTTCTTGAGGGTTGGTCCTGTCCCCACCTCTACCCTCCCACCCCCTGGAAGAGGAACGGCCCGGGCATCAATGGCTAGTCCAAATAAAATATGGGCTTGGGGATGGAATGGGTGGTGGTAAGTTCACAGAGCGTAGTTAGATCCCAACTCCCATGACCTCTGGCTTCAGCGGTGGGTGGGGCAGGGCAGACGAAAGGGCTTCTTCAGTGGGAACCTCTGAGAGCATTTTCCTGTTCCCCCCATCAACCGCCCCCAGTGATAACATCTATGAAGCCAGCCATTACTCAATAAACTGCAAACTTGTCTACTTCTTGGTCTTCACTTGATTCCATGTCCTGAGGGCCCAGAAAGAGTCCCCTGCCTGCAGCCTTCCGTCTCTCCCTGCACTCTCCCCAAGTCCAGGTCTTGTCTCATTCCTCCCCTTGTGTAGGGAGCCTCATCCCCCAGCAGAGGGAGCTCTGAGATTAGAAAATCAGTCATCCCTCTGGCACCCCAAGTATGTACTAAGATTGAGGGGGAATGTAGATGCTTTCACCTTCTTTTTTCTTTTCCTTTTCCTTTTTTCTTTTCTTTTCTTTCTTTCTGTTTTTTTTAAATTTTTTATTTATTTATTTTTTTGAGACAGGGTTTCACTCTATCGCCCAGGCTGGAGTGCGGTGGCACGATCACAGATCACAGCTCACTGCAGCCTCGACCTCACCAGTTCAATTGATCTGCCTGCCTCAGCCTACCAAGTAGCTGAGACTACAGGCACGTGCCACCGCACCCAGCTAATTTTCTGTATTTTTTTATAGAAATGGTTTTTGCCATGTTGCCCAGGCTGCTCTCCAATTCCTGGGCTCAAGCCATCCACCTGCCTTGGCCTCCCAAAGTGCTGAGATTACAGGCGTGAGCCACCGTGCCCGACCTAGATAACCAGTTTTAATTTCATCCTGTCCTGTCAATCACCAAGCCCACTGGACTCCTTAGTCAACTCTTAAAGCTCTTTCTGCAGTTACACTTTTGGCCTTTGGCAATCCCCTTGAAAAGAGGCCTTGTATTGCCAAAAACTGCAATCACTTTTGCACAAACCTAATACTTTTACTGGAAAATCTATGTAACATAACCCCGTCTGGGGAGTGAGGTACAGAAATCTCTACAAAAGAAAACCCTTAAGAACATTTTATAACAGAATTATCTGTGCTCCACAGATAACACTAAACCATGTCAGAGAAAAGATTGGCCAGGGCACTAGTGGGCTTCTCTATCATCTTTCCTTCCTAATTCCACACCAGTTTCTCAAACACATCAAAAGAGTTAGCTATAGGGCACATCACAGGCTCTCTAGGAACAAACCTTAGCCAATTATACCTTCCAAACTGCCTCTGTATACTTGGAAATTTCCTCAGAAGTCAGCATTTGGGCTGAGGGGCAGCACATTTTTCACTAGAAAGTGCTCTGCCCCATTCTTGGGTGGGCCTCCTGTCTTCCTCCCAGACCTCAGACTTTAGGAATTTTCTCTGGAAGCCTGAATTGGTGTCCTTGGCCTTCCCTCCCATCTTCTTCCCCTTGCCTGGCCTCATTTGCTCCAGCGCCCCCATCCTGCCTATTATGAAGACCGGAAAGACCACAACCTTCCCTCTCTGCCTGCCCATGTTTTAAGTTTAGCCTGGCCATAGGGAGGTGGTCAAGTAGGGATATCCTGCTCCTTTCCAGGATCACCGGAACCAATGACACCGGCTTCCTAAGGACAGGTAATCAGGGCCAGCTTCAACTCTGGCACTGTGGGGCTATGCCAGACTCTGGCCTAGTCCTGCTGGGTCTGATGCCCTACAGGTCAGAGCCAAGCCCTATTTCCTCCCAGTGAAGCTTGTCCATTTCAAGCCCCGCCCCCGGGCCCTCGCGGTCAAAGGTAAGCCACCACCCTCTGGGAACAGTCAGAAGCAGAGTCCCGCCCCTGCGGTGGTCCCTGTCAGTCAAAGCTAGGCTCGGCTCCGCCTCCTTCCCGTTTCCAGAGCAACGGCTTTAGTGCCTCAGGCCCCGATTCTCGCTCACCTTCCGGGTCGGAGCCTGGAAGCTACGTCTCAGATCCGCTTTCCCGCTGACCTCGATGCTGCGCCGTTAAATCCACCAAGTCCCCCTCCCTCCTTTCCAATTTCGAAACCCACAAATTCCCTAGCGCCAGCCCTTTGACTTCCTGCCCAGAAATCCGCGAGGTTTTCGAGGAATCACGCGAGGACTCTCCTCCTGAATACCAAGCCCAGATTTTTTTTCAGCTGCCTCTGAGGCTGTTGGCTCTTTCTTCGGCGCCGTCCTCCTCCTTTCCTTCTCTCCACCCTTGCGCCTAACTGTCCAGGAAACGTTTGCTGAACTCTTAATTGTGGCTCTGTGGCCGGCGCTGGGTAGAAATAGGCGGTTGGGTGAACAGGGAAGCTACCCTCTCACCTGCAGGGACACCGCGCGTGCCCGAAAGGCATGAAGGACAACCGTTTGCTAGGAATTGTGGAGGAATCTTGATTCAGCTGTATTATCTCCAAAAGGGGAGTTTCCTAAGATGCTCCCTTCTCTCTTCTTTTATACACATCTTTTCCCTCATTGGGGCTCTCGTAGGCTCCAGTCCCAGCTCAGGCTGCCAGACAAAGGCAGCCTCAGCTCCAGGCCACAGCCTCCCATAGCTTCCTCTTTCCTGTCTTCTTAGACCAGCAATGTTTGCAACTAAATAACGACCTGGAGAAGGCAGGAGAAACCTTGCATAGCTTGGACTACACACACAACCCCACATCCAACACATCCAGTAGGAAAATAACCCCATGCCTTTAATAAAGAAACGAGAAACTCCTTCAGGCTGAAGTGCTTGCTTATGGGGCAAGAGTTTGCTATGTTAACCTATAAATTAACCAGCTATGTTATTTTCCTTCCGACCTCTCCCCTCCTCTATCACCAGCAAGTCCTCATCAATTGACAATTTTTATTTCCCAAAAGGAACACTTTGGTTTGGGTTTTGAGATTATTTTGTTGAAACCAACAGAAAATAATTGTGGCTAGCTTCAGTAAATAGGGGGAGATATTGGAAGGATTCTGCTATAGTTTTCATACCCAGAGATGGAGGTGAACAATAGGGCTGGAAAGGACAAAGCCAACTCTGGGGGTGTCAGCAGCTGGAGTTTATGGGCATGGCAATCCCCTTGAAAAGAGACCTTGTATTGCCAAAAACCGCAATCACTTTTGCACCAACCTAATACTTTTACTGGAAAATCTATGTAACATAACCCCATCTGGGGAGTGAGGTACAGAAATCTCTGCAAAACAAAACCCTTAAGAACATGTTATAACAGAATTATCTCTGCTTTCTCCAAGTTTCAAAAACTGGAGCAGCTTAGATCAGTTGTGTACCCCTAGGAGGTGGCCAGGGGTCAGGGTCAACAGGCAAGGACATTGGACATTCAGGTTTACCTCTGACGTTGAGGCTGTAACCAAAGAAGGGCAATTGCTGTGAACTGGGAATCACCCTGATTGGTATTTACTACAACATGTACTACTGGCCTTATACAGATGTTTCTTTCCAGTTTAAATGAAAGCCCCACTGAAGGCAGGCACCATATCTTCACTTTAAAATTGTAGTAAAAAACACATAACATGAAATGTACCATCTTAGCCATTTTTAAGTGTACAATAATGTTAACTATATTCACATTGTTGGCTGGGCGTGGTGGCTCACGCCTGTCATCCTAGCACTTTGGGAGGCCAAGGCAGGAGGATCCCTTGAGCCCAGGAGTTTGAGACCAGCCTGGGCAATATAGGGAGACCCTGTCTCAAAAAAAAATTTATATATATATATATATATGTATATACACACACACACATATATATATTTTCACATTGTTGTGAAACAGGCTCCAGAACTTTCTCTTGCAAATCTGAAACTATATACCCGTTAAACACCAATTCATATATTTACTTTTAAATGCCCACAGCATCTACAATAGTGCCTGATCCACAGTAGGTACTCAATTCTTATTTGCTGAATAAATGAATGAGGAATCCAAATGTGCCCTAAATCCCACCCATATATTGATCTCAGGTAAGGTCACAAACACAGTGGTTCTCAATCTGTTTTATACCTCAACATGTGACACCTTCAAAACAAATAATGGCTCACAGCTTTAGTGATTTTCAGCCTGGGGGATGGGAAAGGATGTCCTCCCAGGGAGTCATATCAGAATCTTGGGGATAGCATGGCTTGAAAAATCCCCTGAGGAAGTGAAGCTTGCCCCCTAGTTGTTATAGTCAGCAAGATGAAGGAAGAGCTCAGCTCCTCCCTCCCTCTTCTCTTGTCTCTCCAGGGGTTTCCAATGCAGAGAATGGGGTGTTGGAGAGAGTGTCTCATGTGTAATCAGAGCCACTCTCTCCAAGTCTGTTATCTGTTTCCCTGCACAAGCCAATGCCTATTTCCTTTGGCAGTTCCCTGTGGGGCTGACCTACCCTTCACATCTGCAGCTTCTTGGGGCTGGCACCAAGCTGCTATCACTTCAGGCAGGATGGAAGGGAGACAACTTCACCGCACTGTTGTCCAGTTCCTAGAGAGTGGTCCCACAGCTGTGTTGCTTGGCCTTAGTGATATAGGATTTCATTTTCATGACCTTCTTTCCAAGGCACCAAGGCACAGTGGGGTGGGATGGTGATGCTGGTCAGTGACGGTGTCAGGTAAAACATCACCCTGCACTCTACCTGGCAGCATTACTTTCTAAATTCTTAAGTCTTCTGAGTCTGGTTCACCCTGCTGGATTTGTTCATCACTGCTGATGATCCTTTCTTTCTCTGTCTCTTTTTTTTTTTTTTTTTTTTGAGATGGAGTCTAACTCTTATTGCCCAGGCTGGAGTGCAACGGCGTGATCTTGGCTCACCGCAACCTCTGCCTCCCAGGTTCAAGCGATTCTCCTGCCTCCGCCTCCTGAGTAGCTGGGATTACAGGTGCATGCCACCACGTCCGGCTAATTTTTATTTTTAGTAGAGAAAGGGTTTCTCTATGTTGGTCAGGCTGGTCTCAAACTCCCAACCTCAGGTGATCCGCCCGCCTCGGCCTCCCAAAGTGCTGAGATTACAGGCGTGAGCCACCGTGCCCAGCATCACTGGGCTTTTGATGGTTGCTGTAATACAAAACTACACAAAAGTCAATGTGGAACAGGAAATGAGAATGACAGTGTCCAAGGTGATTCCAAGTCCTGAGAAGTTACGTAGAACCCAACAGGCACATGCATCCCATTAGTAAGTAATTGCGGTTAATAATGAAATAAAAATATTATTTTTTTCTTCCAATTTATGTGTATTAGTTTTTCAGACAGCTACAAAGTTGTTAGGATGTCAATACTTAAGTACTTAAAGAAAACTGTTAGCGTATCCCTCTCCACCCCCCACCCCTCCCCCTCACTCCTCTCCCTCTCCTTTTTTTTTTTTTTTTTTTTTTTTTTTTTGATGGAGTTTAGCTCTGTCGCCCAGGCTGGAGTGCAGTGGTGCAACCTCAGCTCACTGCAACCTCCACCTCCCAGGCTCAAGTGATTCTCCTGCCTCAGCTTCCCAAGTACCTGGAACCACAGGCACCCACCAGCATGCCTGGCTAATTTTTGTATTTTTAGTAGAAAAAAAAATTTTTATTTTTAGGGTTTCACCATGTTGGCCTGGCTGGTCTTGAACTCCTGGCCCCAAGTGATCTACCCGCCTTGGCCTCCCAAAGTGCTGGGATTACAGGCATGAGCCACCATGCCTGGCTGTTAGCTATTTCTTTTGACTTAAGGTGCTGTGAAAAAAATTACTGAAAAACTAAGGGTTCTATGGATGTAGAAAGTTTGAGAACTTCTGTCCTAAATAAATGAAGGAAGAAAGGAAGGAATACAGGCCGAGCATGGTGGCTCACACTTGTAATCCCAACACTTTTGGAGGCCAAGGTGGGAGGATGGTTTGAACCCAGGAGTTCAAGACCAGCCTGGGGAACATATCAAGACCCCATCTCTAAAAAAAAAAATTTTTTTTTTTAACTAGCTGGGTGTGGTGGCATGTGTCTGTAATCGTAGTTACTCAGGAGGCCGAGGCAGGAGAATCACTTGAACCCAGGAGTTCGAGGTTACAGTGAGCTATGATTATGTCATTGTACTCCAGCCTGGACAAGAGAGTGAGAGCCTGTCAAAAGAAAGAAAAAGGAAAGAAATAGAGAGAGAAAGAAAAAGAAAGAGAAAGAAAGGAGAGAAAGAGAAAGAAAAGAAAACAAAGGAATATCACTGGGCTGCATTTGCATCTCAGACCTGCCCTCTAAACCCACCAGGTACTGTGCCTTTGCAGGAAATTTTCACTTATTGGTGGGAAGTTCTAACCTTATTTCAGCAGTTCAAGGTTGTTCACAATGTGATCAGAGGGTGTTAGGGAACCCATCGGGACTGGGCATGGTGGTCCAGGCAGGGAAGGCAGAGCTTCACTGGCCAGGCCAGGCCAAGCCATCTCAGAAGGTCAGAGGCAGAGGAGGGAATGGAGGCTGAGGAACGAGGGGTCTCTCTTTGTGGCTATGCTCTGTATCTCCCGCCGAGCGGCACCAGGTAGGCCGAGTCTCTTTCCCCAAACTCGACCCCCAAGGACCTGCTCCAAGCTGTGACTACCGGAAGCTACCGTGGGTCTGCTGGACGGGAAGGATGTGCTATCTCTCCCCGCCACTGGAGACCTCGGGGCCTTCAAGCCCCTCATCCAGGAGAAGGAGGGGGGTGGGCACCGCTGGGGCTCCACGCAGGTCCACACCCCTCCCTCTTTCCTGCCGGCATCCTCAGGTGACTGGCAGGCGCCGTCCGGGCTCAAAGACCGCAGAGCCCGCGGGTCCCCAGCTCATACATTAAATATGTGGAGGCGTTGGGACTGCGTGCCACAAACATGAAGACAAATTTTTAATCCCGAGCAAGAACATGCTGGGAGATGGGGGGCGCAGGAGAAAAATGAATTAGGTTTTTATTATGTGTTTTATTATGCTGTAATTGAACAGGATTAGGTGAGAATACAATATATTTCTGATGCGGCTGGAGGCGGGAGAGGGCGGGAGAGGGCGGGAGAGGGCGGGAGAGGGCGGGAGAGAAGCTGACAGCGAACGAGAGACAGCCAAACCCGCAGAGAAGCCCGGTCTCCGGGAGGCAGCGGGTCCCAGCGGAGGGCCATGGAGTGGCGCCAACGCGGCTGGGTGGGACCACTTCTTCTTTCCCAGCAGTCTGGGCCAGGATGGGGGCGAGGGTGGTGGTGACTGCATGGAGTGGACGGGGTTAGGGACAGGTCCCGCTAGCTTATGCTGGAGGAGGCGACGGGCTTGGGAGTTGGAGGGCTGGGGAGCTTGAAAACCCGCCTCAGAGGGGAAACTGAGTCACAGAGAAGGAAAGGGAGCGGCTGTAAAAAGACAGGATGCTCTTGATCACTGGGGTCCGGAGGTCCCGAAATTCTCACTTGACACTAACATCCCCCTGCACACGTGAGGCACAGGCTTTGCAGGTCAGCAAACATTTTGGAGCACCCACTTTGTGTCTGGTCCTCGCTTATTGCTGGACGACCCGGGTTCTCGGACAACCCCCCCCGCCCCGCTTCCCACCTCAATCCCGCCCAACTCCTGTCACCTTAGAAAAGATCCATATCTAGGCAGGCCTAACTCAGCATCCTACCCCAGCACTGCGCCTTCAGAAGGCCCCCTCAGGTAAAGGGCGCCCAGGTGAGCTCCCCCACTCCACACACCCAAAGCTGCGCTGTCGGGGCGGACGAACCTACCTCTCACCCCTGGAACCGCCTCCCTCCCCCAGCTTCCCTCTCCGTCCGCCCCAGCCCGTGCAGCTTCATTAAGGGCCTCCGCCAGCTCCGCGGCTCACCTGCTGCAGCGCCCCTCGAGCTCCGCCAGGGACTGGCTCCTGGCGGTGATGAAGAGGCCCATTAACCACTTCTACCTTTAGGGCGAACTGGGCCGCACTCCCCGCCTCCCAAACAGGACATTAGAAACCGTCAACCAAGATTAATAGTTGCCCGGCTCCGGGGCAGGGAGATGAGCCCAGATACTGCGGCGGCGGCGCTCGCTTCGCGCGAGCCAACCCGGGGCGGGCTGGGCGCACCACCTGCCGCTGCTGTCCCTCCACTCCGCCTTCCTTTCTGCTCCCCCTACCACTAGCCCGCGCACCTGAGGCTCTCAGGTGAGTCCAGCAATGTGATTGCGAGCGTCAGTGTTCTCTGCTGCGTCGCCGACCTGGGAGCGCTCGAAGGCAAGTCTTGACACTTCGGGGAAGAAGGGCTCGCCCTCTCCAGGGGACTCCTCCAGCTTTCTTGCTGCCTCGATTTAAGGACTTCCAACCTTATATGATGGCCGACTATCGCTTTTTCGGACAGGCTTCCTTGGCCCCCGCCCTCCCTCAACTCAGTTCTCTTATTCTCTCTCCGTGCGCCCCGTCATACTTTTCAGCATACCTACCATATTTATGCTTTTGCCTTTATTTGTGCGGCAATTATCGGGCGATTATATCATTGATGTCTGTCTCCCTCACTGGACTGTGGGTCCCAGGGGAAAGACACCGTAGTTTTGCTCACCAGAGGCTCCGATGTGCATTCAGTAATTGCGTGTTGAATGAATGAGTGGGCAACAGTCTTGTCCCCTGTGTGTTTATTGGAATATCTGCTTCCTGTGCAAGCCTCCTGGCTGCTTAAACTTCCTCACAGCACCTACACATTTTCTCCTGACTCCTATTGTAATTGTAACACTGATTTCCATGATGTCAGTTCAGCGTCTTCTCCCCCTTGGGACCATGAGCTCCTGAGGCAGGTGGAGCAGAGCACACAGCCGCATCCCCAGTGCCTGCCAGCAGGGAACTAGGCACTTGGACTGGAGCCTTGGGGCTCTTCTGGCCCCATTCTTTTGAGGACTCTGTGGCCTGGAGAGGCAGAGTGACTTGCAGGAGGTCACAAAGCCAGTTAGAAGCAAAGCCAGGATGAAAACTTTCCTTTTCGACACTGATTTTTCTACAAAGATCACACCATCAGGGACCCCAAGGAAGCCCCTTCTGACTTCTGAAGTTGCTGGGCTTTGGGGAGCCTGTGGGGTTGTGCTAGGAATCTCTTCCTTTGGCGATGATGGTGACCCAGAACTCAACCTCTCCTGGGAGGTAAGGAGTTCGGGGCCCAGGGGTGCCCTGTACTGTGTGTCAACAGGGGCAAATTCTTTCAATTACGTCTCAACTCCGGTTTCTCTTCCTTGGATGTAAAACCACAGAAGTCCTCTTTCTCCAATCTTGGAGAGAGGTGAACTGTCGCTGGTTTTCCTCTCTCCCCACCATCAGAAGAAATTTGGGCCGGGCTCGGTGGCTTACGCCTGTAATCCCAGAACTTTGGGAGGCTGAAGCGGGAGGATCATCTGAGGTCAGGAGTTCGAGACCATCCTGGCCAACATGGTGAAACCCCGTCTGTACTAAAAATACAAAAATTAGCTGGGTGTTGTGGCAGGCACATGCCTGTGATCCTAGTTACTCGAAAGGCTGAGGCAGGAGAACCGCTTGAACCCGGGAGGCGGAGGTTGCCGTGAGCCGAGATCGTGCCATTGCACTCTAGCCTGGGCAACAGAGCAGGGCTCCGTCTCAAAAAAAAAGAAAGAAAGAAAGAAAGAAAGAAATTTGGGACCAGAAACTGAAGAAATAAAGGGAACTAAAGAGAAAGTGTTAAGAGAGACAGTAGGGGCCTGAGTTCTTCCTCCAGCTCATCACACCCCTGGTGTCACCTCTCTAGAACCCACTTACTCTATGGGGGAGGGGTGGAATGGGTTTGGGGATGGGGGCAAGATCGATACATCACTGGGTTTTGATGACCGCAGGCTTTCACCTTGCAGATAATGGGGTGAGCGGCGGTAAACTCTCCCCGACTGAGCGGGCTCCCCCGGCCTTAATGAGATAATCAATACTTGTTCTCGGCTTAATTTCCATCTAATTGCGGTTTAACGACGCCGGATAATGGGCCGCCTCCTGTGAGGAGGGAGCTGGCTGGGAATCCGACCCGCCTCGGACTCCCGCCTTTCCTCCCCCGGGCAGGGTGCCCTAGCGCAGGTGGGAAGGGGGCGCACCGCGTTCTCTGCGTAGAGGGAGCTCCCTGCGTCCGCCAGCCTGCCCCGCGCCGCCACCTGCCTGCAGCGCTCTCGGCCCCCACCGGGGGGCGCTTCAGGCTTTGGTTGCAGGATCCTGGCCAAGGCTCCGTTTCAGGTTCGGGCCACCCCCAACCTTGTGGGCTGTGGAACCACGCGCCTCTGGACAAGCCCTTTCCTCTTCTCACGTCCCACCTCGATGCACTGCCCCGGGCGGGGGCCCCAAGACCTTAGGTAAGTTGCTGTGTTTCTGCACCTAAGGAGGACTCCATTTTTCCCCCTGTAAGGTTGCTGGGCTGTTTCCTGTAAAGGAACCTGGCTGGTCACCACAGACCACTCAGGCAAGGAGAGGGGAACAAGAATGAGGAGGACTAGGCCCGGGGGCTCAGAGAGCCTCCTGATTCCCACTAACCTCACTCCCCTGCTCCAACCACCGAGTCAGGTTCCTGCCAACGCCAGCAGCTCAGTCATCAGCGCTTGCTTCTCTCACTTCCCACCTGCCTGTCTCAGCAGGAGGAACACCTGGATGTTCTCCCCAAGGACTCTCAGACATCCTGGCCTCCTCTCTCCTCCCCCCACCTCATTTTTCTTGTCTTCTCTTGAGGCCAACCCTGAAGCATTTTGGCCTCAGGTGCCCAGATGCTGTGACCTGCGATTTCCCCATCATCTCACACCTGGGCACACACTCACCTGCATTTCCACAGCTTGGCCCCTGAATATGGGATATTTACATTTATAAAACACTTGCTGCTGTTCTGGCTCCAGCTGCAATGAAGTTAGGCTGGCAAAGATACTCTAATAGTGGCAGGATAGTGTGATGTTAGAATCATGCCTTGGACCTAGGCAGCCCCAGGTTCAAGTCTTAGCTCTGTTGCTTACTGGCCAGTGACACTGGGCAAACTTTCCTACAGGTCTGAAACTCAGCTTTCTCTTCTAATAATCCTACCCTACACAGTTTTGTAAGTCTGAAACAAGTTAACATATGTAAGTTGTTTGCCATAGGGCCTGGCGCACTGATAAATGATAGCTATTGTTGTTGTTGTTGTTGTTATCTCATTATAATTATTTTGACAAAGGGTCTCGCTCTGTCACCCAGGCTGGAGTGTAGTGGCACCATCATAGCTCACTGCGGCCTCAACTCCTGGGCTCAAGTGATCATCCTCCAGCCTCAGCCTCCCTAGTAGCTGGGACTACAGGTATGTGCCACCACACCCGGCTAATTTTTTACTTTTTGTATAGATGGGGGTTTCACTATGTTTCCAAGGCTGATCTTGAACTCTTGGGCTCAAGAGATCCTCCCATCTCAGCCTCCCAAAGTGCTGAGATTACAAGCATGAGCCACCATGCCTGGCCTGTTGTTACTACTGCATGTTAGAGCTGAAGGAACCATCTAGTTCAAGGAACATGAACTCAAAGGCTATGTCAGGAATCTTAAATGAGGGAAGCACACTAGGTTGGGATTGTGTTGAGCTGGAGAGGGCTAGTCCTATTTAAAACGGCAGCCAGTACTCACCTTCAATTGTTGCTGGGTAGACCAGATTCCCCACTGTTTGTTGTTTGTTTTCAAAACAATCTGGCAGCATCAGCAGTTTGGATATCATCTCTGGCTTTTCTTACCTTACCCCTCCCACCTCTCTATCCTAGCACTAGGAGCAGCTGGCGGTTCTCCTCAAAGCCTCTCTGAACATCATGGCCTGACAATTCTGGCCCCAAATTCTGGACTTTTATATAAAATATCTCAATGTTTGAGTAAAAACTTAAAAACACCATGCCAAATATGACATGCCTGAAGTCCAAATTCACCCTCGTTTCTCAGAAGAAACCTTGGTTCAGATGGGTCTCAGCTGCTGGCAAAGCTGAGACTGAAAGCCTCGATTCTAAGTCAAAATAAAAACTTCTGGGAGCCCCTTCCTAGGCTGTGGGCCTCTAGCTGCCACCTACCATAGATGCTGCCCGTCACAGGCAGTGCCTAGTGGCTGGGCTATTGTTTGCATTTGGCAGCTCCAGAAGCATAAGACCTGGGTCACAGCAGCTTTGTCTCTTGTGATGCAGCCACACTTTCAAAAATGTTAGGCCAGGCCAGGCACAGTGACTCATGCCTGTAATCCTAGCGCTTTGGGAGGCCGAGGCGGGCAGATTGCCTGAGCTTAGGAGTTTGAGACCAACCTGGGCAACATGGTGAAACCCTGTCTCTACTAAAATACAAAAAATTAGCCGGGCATGGTGGTGCACACCTGTAGTCCCAACTACTCAGGAGGCTGAGGCATGAGATTTGCTTAAACCTGGGAGGTGGAGGTTGCAGTGAGCCAAGATGGTGCCACTGCACTCCAGCCTGGGTGACAAAGTGAAACTCCGTCTCTAAACAAAACAAAAATGTTAGGCCAGGTGTGGTGGCATGCGCTGGTAATCCCAGCACTTTGGGAGGCTGAGGTGGGAGGATTGCTTGAGCCCAGGAGTTTGAGTTCAGCCTGGGCAACATAGCAAGACTTCGTTTCTACAAATAATTTTTAAAAATTGGCTGGGTGTACTGACAGGCGGCTGTGATCCCAGCTACTTGGGAGGCTGAGGCACGAGGACTGCTTGAGCCCAGAAGGTCAAAGCTGCAGTGAGCTGCGATTGCACCACTGCATTCCAGTCTGGGAGATGGAGAAAGACCCTTTCTCAAAAAAAAAAAAAAAAAAAAAAAAAAAAGTTGTTGAGGTGAGTGTGACAGCAAGTCAAAAATTCCCAGGACCCAGGGGATCTTAACCCCCAATTTAGAGCCCCAAAATTCTACACACTTCTTTATTTCATCGACTTCTATATAATTCTACTCAACAGATTTCCCATCTGTATCCCCCACACTGGGGGACAGATCCAGCAGGTTTGTTGGGAAGTTCTCCTGATTGCCACTTTTTTGTTTTTGGAGACAGGGTCTTGCTTTGTCACCCAGGCTGGAGTGCAGTGGCACAATCGTGGCTCACTGCAGCCTTGAACTCCTGGGCTCAAGCGATCCTCCCACCTCAGCCTCCCAAGTAGCTGTGACTATAGGTGCAGGCCACCATGCTAAGCTATTTGGGGAGGGGGGTAGAGGCAGGGTATCCTTATGTTCCCAAGGCACCTGGCCTCAAGTGATCCTCTTGCCTTGGCCTCCCAAAGCACTAGGATTACAGGCATGAGCCACTGCTCCTGGTCCTGTGATTGCCACATTTTGCTGCCTCTCTTCTTGTACCTTACCCTTGGGGAAAATGATAGAAAAGGCACAAAAAATTCTGGATTTTGGCAGGCTGAGTATGTTGACATGTAATGCTTATGAACTTTTATATATGCACAGCATTCTATGAATCATATTCTGATGCTCTGCTGGGACCTGAGATTCTCCATGTGGTTTGGTTGCTTAAAAGCCAAGTAGTTCCTAGCTAATTAGTCCTTTTTATTTCCCATCAGCCCTGAGAAAGCCCCCACTGTTTCTTGCTTGGAGTTCTGAGCATACACTTGTCAGGTTCTTCCTTAGTTTCAGTGAACTGTTCAGCTGAGGGGAGTCCCAACACTCCACAGAAGCCAACACTAGACTCTCTTATTTCTCAAGAGCAAAGGTTGAAAGTGGGATATCCAGGCCGGGTGCACTGGCTCATGCTTGTAATCCCAGCACTTTGGAAGGCTGAGGCAGGCAGATCACCTAAGGTCAGGAGTTCCAGACCAGCCTGGCCAACATGGTGAAACCCCATCTCTACCAAAAATACAAAAAAATTAGCCAGGTATGGTGGCAAGTGCCTGTAATCCCAGCTACTCAAGAGGCTGAGGCAGGAGAATCGCTCAAACCTGGGAGGCAGAGCTTGCAGTGAGCCGAGATCGCGCCATTGCACTCCAGCCTGGGTGACAGAGAGAGACACTGTCTCAAAAACAGAAGAAGAAGAAAAAAGTGGGATATCCAGTGCTTTGGGAGACCAGGAGTTTAAGATCAGCTTGGGCAACAGAGCCAGACCCTGTCTCTACCAAAAAAAATTATCCAGGTGTGGTGGCATGCACCTGTAGTCCCAGCTACTTGGGAGGCTGAGGCAGGATTGCTTAAGGTCAGAAGTTCAAGGCTGCAGTGAGCTATGATCATGCCACTGCACTCCAGCCATGGCCACAGAAAAAGATTCTATCTCTTAAAAAAAGAAAGGAAATAAAGTGGGATGTGAGCAAAGATATTGTCACAATGTGGTTTTGGGGTCTAAGATCTCCCCCTGGTCCCTATGGTCTTGATGGGGCACTCAGGAAGATGGCCTCCTCCCTTTACAGGGGTTGCCTTAATTTTGATTTCCCAAAAAGCAGATCCCGAGGCAAGGATTTTGGTACAAGTAGTTTATTTGGGAGTTTATCCCAGAAAACACAGTGAGGGGGAAGGGAAGTCAGAGAGAGGAGGAAAACCAAATAAAGGATGCATTAATGAGCAGGTTACCACTGAGGACAACTGTGACTCAGTCTCTCTAAGCCTTCTGCAAAACTGTGAAGAACACACCTCAAAATTATCCCACTGAAGGGTAAGGAACAGGATTATCTGTCCTCCGGTGTTTTTTCTCACCGGATGTGGCTTGCTCCTGAGTTGTTACCTCCACGGCATTTCCAGCCTGCCCTGCATGTCAGCCGAGCTCACTCTAGGGGCTAAAGAACACCCTCAGACAGACAGACCCACCGGGTCATAAAGGAACTATCTGCAGGTAACCTTTGGTGTGAGCCAAGGGTATATGAGAGAAGCACTGACTGCATCTGCTATGGGGTTTGTGGTCCAGGGTGGCGGCTCCTGGGCCACGTGAATTATTGTTGAGCACATCACCTAAACAGAGTCAATAAAAGGTTTCCCTGAGGTGTGATACACTGATACATTTTTCTGGGCGTCCTAAGTATGATGCAGCCGGGAGCTGCTTATGGACTTCTTCCCTGGCTGTGGAAGAAAATACTAGAAGTAGATGTAGATGAATCCATGGAGTGATGTTCAGGAGAGAGGTTTGGGCCAGAAATAGAAATCTGGAAGTCTGGCAGAAGGAACGAGGATGCTGTAGGGGTGTCAGCAGAAAGTTATCTCATTGGCCTCACCTACAGAAAACTGTCTTCAAGTAAAATTGGATGTAAGGGCAGAAACTTATCTTTCCTTCTGAGTGTGTCATAATGCAAAGTGAACTTCAACCAGTGACCCTGGGACTCTACCCATGTGCACAGCTCCCCCAACAGGTAGATGAACAGTGTGCAAATGTGTGAGAGTGGGTTTTTGTTGTTTTTATAGAGACAGGGTCTTGCTATTTCACTCAGGCTGGACTTGAATTCCTGGACTCAAGTGATCCTCCTGCCTCAGCCTCCTGAGTAGCTGGGACTATAGGCATGTGTCACCACACCCAGCTGTGTGTGCTTAGCTACAATAACTAGCTGCCTTTCCCATCACTGACTTTTGATATAATAATTTTAAAAGCTACTCATATATTAAATGACATTGTGTTTAGTACTACAGAGTCTACTAGCTTTTCCCTTGGCATCAGTTTTACCCTGTCATACCCCTGAAGACCCATTTACTCACCTCATGGTCACACAACTCTACACATGCAATAAAATTTCAATTATACACACACACGTAACATCAAACCAGTGACATCCAAATAAGGTCCATTGTTTAGCTAATAGTACTGTATAAATTTCAATTTCCTGGTTTTGATAATTATATCATGGTTATATAAGATATTATGTTATCACCAGGGTAGGCTAGGTGACAGGTACATGGGAACTTTCTTTGCTATTTTCACAACTTCTATCCAAGTCTAAAATTCAAAATAAAAGGTTTTTAAAAAAATATCCAAGAGGAAATACTTGCAGAACTGGCCATTTAAAAATTTTAGGCTCTAAAACTTTTACCTAATGGTTAAAATTTAAAAGAACAACAACAATACCAACTCTTGGCAAGGATGTGGCATAATGAAAACTCATAAACTGCTGAAGACTATATAAATTCATACATCACACTGGAAAAAATGTATGGTAATATCTACTAATGTTGATAATCCCAGCATTTTGGGAGGCTGAGATGGGAGGATTGTTTAAGCCCAGGAGTTTGGGACTAGCCCAGACAGAGCGAGACCCTGTGAGAAAGAAAAGAAAGAAAGAAAAGAAAAAAGAAAGAAAGAAAAGAAGGAAAGAAAGAAGAAAGAAAAAAGAAAGAAAAGGAAAGAAAGAAAAGGAAGGAGAGAAGGAAGGAAAGGAAGGAAGGAAAAGAAAATCTACTAATGTTGAATATGCATATCACATGAAGCAGTAATTCCAATCCTAGGCATGGGGAAAAGAAAATCTACTAATGTTGAATATGCATATCATATGAAGCAGTAATTCCAATCCTAGGCATGTCCCAATTTGTATAAATGTCAAAACCAGGTAAACTTAAAGTATAGAGTTAAAGGTGGTTATTGGCCAGGCACAGTGGTTCACATCTATAATCCCAGCAATTTGGGAGGATGAGGTGGGAGGACTGCTTGAGGTCAGGAGTTCCACACCAGCCTGGATAACATAGTAAGACCTTGTCTCTGCAAAAATAAAAATAAAAAAATTAGCCAGGTGTGGTGGTGTGCCTGTAGTCCCAGCTACTTGGGAGGCTGATGTGGAAGGATCCTTTGAACCCAGGAGTTTGAGACTGCAACAAACCATGATCACGCCACTGCACTCTAGCCTGGGCAACAGAGAAAGACCACATCTCAACAAAAACAAACAAACAAACCAAAAAACAAACAAAAAAAAGGTTATCTAGGGAGAAGAGGAGGGAAAATTATTGGGGAGGGGGCATGATGGGGGCTTCTGAGGGTGTTGGCAATGTTCTGTTTCTTGACCTGGATGATCACATGAGTGTTCATTTAGTAATAATTAATTTAACCATATATCTACTTTGTGCACTTTTCTGCTTGTCTGTTATACTTCATAATGAAATTAAGTTAAAAACAAAATGAGAACAAGAAATGTAGAAAGGGCCAGGCATGGTGGCTCACGCCTGTAATCCCAGCACTTTGCGAGGCCGAGGTGGGTGGATCACTTAGGGTCAGTTTGAGACCAGCCTGACCAATGTGGTGAAACACTGTCTCTACTAAACATACAAAATTAGCCTAGCGTGGTGGTGCACGCCTATAATCCCAGCTACACGGAAGGCTGAGGCAGGAGAATTGCTTGAACGTGGAAAGTGGAGGTTGCAGTGAGCCGAGATTGTGCCATTGCACTCCAGCCTGGGCAACAACAGTGAAACTCTGTCTCAAAAAAAAAAAAAAAAAAAGAAAGAAAGAAATAGAAATGTAGAAACAATGTACATGTAGAATGATTTAAGCATCTTTTCTAAGTTTATCAATATAACATTTGGCCAAGTCATCAGGCTGGATGGAGCTATAGTCACCATTTCAAGGGTCAATGGGATACTGACGGTGGGTGTTGGGGGGACGGATTGCCTTTTGAGACATACGAAGGTAGACTGAGGCCTGATTCCTTCTAGATGTCCTGAAGCTTATTCAACTTGCCTTAATGCCTAGGTATTCCAGAGAGCCAGTTCCTGGCTATTCCAGTCTTCATTTTGTAACATTACTTGTAGCTGAATTACGTTTTCCTTTTTCTTTTCTTGTTTTTTTTGAGATGGAGTTTTGCTCTGTCACCTAGGTTGGCGTGGTGGCGCGATCTCGGCTCACTGCAACCTCCGCCTCCTGGGTTCAAGCGATTCTACTGTCTCAGCCTCCCAAGTAGCTGGGATTATACGCATGTGCCACCATACCCAGCTAATTTTTGTATGTTTAACAGAGATGGGGTTTCGCCATGTTGGCCAGGCTGGTCTCGAACTCCTGACCTCAGGTGATCCACCCACCTTGGTCTCCCAAAGGGCTGGGATTACAGGCATGAACCACTGTGCCCAGCCAATCTTTTTACCTGGCTGTCCCAGCTTTGCTACATTTATCTTGACATTCTAATTTACCTATAAAAATAGCCTCTACTAGGAAGCCAAGGTGAGCAGATCACTTAAGGTCAGGAGTTCAAGACCAGCCTGGCCAACATGGCAAAACCCTGTCTCTACTTTAAAAAAAAAAAAAAAAAAAAAAAAATTAGTCAGGTGGCTACTCAGGAGGCTGAGGCAGGAGGATCGCTTGAACCTGGGAGGCTGAGGTTGCAGTGAGCTGAGATTGCGCCACTGTACTCCAGCCTGGCCTCTAGACTCTGTCTCAAAAAAAAAAAAGGAAAAATAACTTATAAAATAAAGGAGTAGTGAGTATTACACTCAACCATTAGCCTCATTCCAAATTCTCTTAGGATGTTTATTGATGATATAGATGATAAATACACATACAGTTGTGATCAGTATCCATATACTTCTTCTTTTCTCTTAACCTTATTTTTCCATACATACTTTTCACTTTGTTTCCTACACACATTATTTTGAGTTTACCTATTTGTCAGAGTTGGTAGCTACAAAGTATTCCATTTTAATTATCTATGTTGAGCTTCTTTTTTTTTTATTACTCAACCAATTCTAATATTCACAGGAAGCACAATTTCTCCATATCTGTCTCTAATAGGTCAGTATGGACCATTTATTTCACTCCTGCTTCTTCCTCAAAGTTGCAACTCTACTATTTTCACCAGCTGTATCAAAACAGGGTTTGTGAAGTGACAGGTTAAAATATGTGGATCCTTTGAAGTAATTTCTTTTTTTTACCAAATTAAACAATGACTCTGTATGCCTTGTTTCATCTTTTGTTGTTTATCTGTATAGGGCCCTTTTCACCTTTTATTTTTAAAATTCTATTTTTTATTTTTTTTTTTGAGAGGGGGTCTTGCTCTGTCACCCAGGCTGGAGTGCAGTGGCGTGATATGGGCTCACTGCAACCTCTGCCTCCCAGATTCATGCGATTCTCCTGCCTCAGCCTCCTGAGTAGCTGGGATTACAGGCGTGCACCACCACGCCGGGCTAATTTTTGTATTTTTAGTAGAGACGTGGCTTCACCATATTGGCCAGGCTGGTCTCAAGCTCCTGACCTCAGGTGATCCGCCCGCCTCCACCTCCCAAAGTGCTGGGATTAAGAGGTGTGAGCCACCACGCCTGGCCCTAAAATTCTATTTTTAAAGAGACATGGTCTCTCGAACCCTTGAGCTCAAGGGATCCTATTGCCTCAGCCTCCCAAGTAGCTGGGACTACAGGCGTGCACCACCACACTCCAGCTCATCATTGTGTCATTATATTTCAGTTATTTCATGTGTCAGTGACTGAAAGTGAACGTATGATAATCTTGTGAACACAGGGCTTCACAGTGGAAAGAAAACTATATTCTATACCTCATTCCTTCTTCAATACAAGCATCTGCAAGAAAAGGGGAAAAGAGGCGGGACCATCTATTACTCAACAAATTTCAACTTCACCCTGCCCATCTGGATCTAGTCTCCCTCATTAAATGCAAAGGATGCTGCCACGTGGCTCCTCTCCCTAGCAGTATTCACATCATCTAGGCTAGAGAATCCCTTCCCTTTGGCCCGTTTTGCACAAAACCGAGTAAACGTTTTCAAAGTATAAATACGCAAAATCATTTTCTATCTCTTTACTATGTATGATGCCCATAGGTGTTACTGAATATTTTGGAGCCTTGATGGACAAAGTATGGGATGTCGAGGATCGGGGAATGTATCTAAACTTTCAAGTTGTGTCCTATTCAAAAAACTCCCTTCTAAAAGTATTTTTACGGTATGTAGGGTTTTACTGGAACAAAATCTCTACTTAATAACAGGGGATCCCCTTTTATTATCTTTGTACCTACCTGGATGCACGGTTCCAGCATGTTCTCGTCACGAACCACAAGCCCACCAGAGGGCGCTGGTTCCCCGTCTACCTACTGTTCTCCATCAGCGACTCAGAAAATCCAGGTTAAACACTCAGGCAGTCTTTCACATTTAATCCACAAATATTTACCGAGAATTTGACGTGCCACCAGGCGCGGGGCTAGGTTCACAAGATACAGTAGTGAGTTAGGCACGATTCCTACTACCAGAAGCTTAGAGCATAGGGAAGACTAAAAGTAAGCCACCGGCTACAATAGTAGGATAAGAGGAGAGTTTCTAGGTCCGTGGAGTTAGTTGTTGAATATCGGCTCCAGGCCTTAGAAGCCGGCAGCAATCCACTAAAAGATCCCGGACTTGTTTCTGCTCTGTATCCGGGGCAAGGAGCTCCGTCCCCAAGGTGTTTTGTTAGAGCCAGAGACCTCTCCTTGGGTGACTCCATTCGTCAGCCCCACAAGTCCCCGTCTCTGGCCTTTTTCAAGGTCTCCGGCAGCTCTCTGACAGTTCCCCTTCTGCCTCAGGTCGACACTTACTCCAAGGACCAGGAATTACTCACAACTATCCGCCAGAGCTTGCTCCGCCCTTTCTTTTTCCTGTTTAAAATCCGCGGGCTCTTAACTGTTCTCGGTTCCTAGATTTCCTGTTATGATTCTCGCGACAGTTGGAGCCTCGCGTGAAGTTCCCTTCTCGTCCCTATTTCGAATTTGAGACCGGGAGAGAGTGTCTGCCCTTGCCCACCGCCTCAGAACCCCTCTGGCCAGGGATGGCGCCTACGTGGCTCGGAAGCCCCTGAATGAATGGGCTTGGCCCAACTCAGGGGCGCTCTCCGATGGGAGAGTCCCGGCTGGATTCCGGGGCTCCAGTGCGCATGCGGAGTCGATCCCGCGCAGGCGGGCGGGGACCGCAGCCGGGCCTTGTGGGCGGAGCCTGACTAAGTGCCGCCCCCTCGCCGACTGCAGATTGTTATTTCTGCCCCCCACCCCCGCCCATCCCCCCGCGAGCTGGACTGCGCCGAGGCTTCTGTGAGCCGCTTGGGGCCGGCCGGGGCGGGGCCTGCCCGACCCGGGTTTGGCTGGCGGGCCCCTAGGAATGCTCTCCTCCCCGCCCCCGTCCCAAAGTGCCACGGTGGCGGTGGTGGTGGCCGCGAGGCCGAGTGTCTCCGGCCCTGCCAGCCTCGCAACCGTAACCTGTAATCCCGATCCGAGGGACGCCCGCCGGGGAGGCGCCAGCCCGCCTCTCCCTGCGGCCGCTGGAAGGCTCCGACCTCGAATCACCCGGCTCACCCGCGGGTCGCTGCACCTGCCGGATGTGGGGAGGAAGGAGGCCAGATGAGAGAAGGCGGATGTAGGCGCCCAGTCTGTCCGCGCCTCGGTGGGGCAGCTGGGTGGGCAAGCCTGCGGTCGCTCCCGGGAACCAGCCCTGGGCTGCGGGGAGACGAAGGTGGTTGGTTCTGCCCTCCAGGAGCGCCCCGACATAGACGTAAAATGACTTGGCACCAGAGCTCCTGCCGCCTCCGCCTTATGCAGCTGCCCTCGCCGACGCCAGGGACTGTAAAGTCAGATGGGACAGGGCCTAGCCGTTCAGCCAACACTTTGAGCTTCCCAGCCAAACTCCTACCCCCACTCCCCTCCTCCAGTCCTCACCCCTTTCCTCTCTCCCAGCCTCTGTGTCTGGTTACGGCTCCTCTGCTCGCATTGTGACTTTGGGCCAGGCTGGGGGAAATGACCCGGGAGGGTCCCATGCGACTACATAAAATTGGCAGCCTCAGAACTAGTGGGAAGGCGGGTGCGCGAAGTCGAGGGGCGGAGAGAGGGGGGCGGAGGAGCTGCTTTCTGAATCCAAGTCCGTGGGCTCTCGCAGAAGTCCTCAGGACGGAGCAGAGGCGGCTGGCGGGCCCGGCTGACTGCGCCTCTGCTTTCTTTCCATAACCTTTTCTTTCGGACTCGAATCACGGCTGCTGCGAAGGGTCTAGTTCCGGACACTAGGTGAGCACTCTGTGCCCCAGGCCATAAGCGAGGGGGCATCAGCTCCCCCACTTCCCACCCCCCATTAACAGCTTCTTACTTCTGGAGCCGCCCATTCTCTTTGGGCAAGGATGCTCAGTGGCCAGGGATCGGAGTCGGATGGTGCACGGAAGTGGTGCTGGTGGTGGGTGTGCGTGCGCCTGAGCCTTAACACCCTTTCCTCACCTCTCTTCACTCCCAGCCCCCCCAAGAACAGCCCAACTGATTGCTAACTGCCATAACTGGATAATCCCTAGAGGATCACTAGGCTGTGTGTTGGAGGAGTCTACTTGGTAGCAGGGGAGGGGGCGATGCTAGTGTCATGCTTTGGTACAAGAAGCAGTGAGGTTGGTCTTTCGGCACAGGCCCTGTTTCTGACCTCCTGACCTGGCTTCCCTTCCTGGCAGGGTTCCCGAACGCGCTGATGCCCCGAGTGCTCGCAGGGCTTCCCGCTAACCATGCCGCCGCCGCCCGCAGCTGCCTTGGCGCTGCCTGTGCTCCTGCTACTGCTGGTGGTGCTGACGCCGCCCCCGACCGGCGCAAGGCCATCCCCAGGCCCAGATTACCTGCGGCGCGGCTGGCTGCGGCTGCTAGCGGAGGGCGAGGGCTGCGCTCCCTGCCGGCCAGAAGAGTGCGCCGCGCCGCGGGGCTGCCTGGCGGGCTGGGTGCGCGACGCGTGCGGCTGCTGCTGGGAATGCGCCAACCTCGAGGGCCAGCTCTGCGACCTGGACCCCAGTGCTCACTTCTACGGGCACTGCGGCGAGCAGCTTGAGTGCCGGCTGGACACAGGCGGCGACCTGAGCCGCGGAGAGGTGCCGGAACCTCTGTGTGCCTGTCGCTCGCAGAGCCCGCTCTGCGGGTCCGACGGTCACACCTACGCCCAGATCTGCCGTCTGCAGGAGGCGGCCCGCGCTCGGCCTGATGCCAACCTCACTGTGGCACACCCGGGGCCCTGCGAATCGGGTACGCACGGCCCGGGGCCCCCACCCCAGCACTTAGGTTTCCTAGAGGCACTGCTCCCCGACCCCTGACAGCATTGGTCTCTGGCCAGCAGAGCAAAAAAGATAAGGCCATAGAGGCCTCGAGTCCAGTATGAAACCCTGCTCTCGCTACTGGTCCATAGAAGCTGCCACCTTAAGGTGGGGGTGGGGGGTGGAGTGGAGTGGGGGTCCCGGGCTTCTTCAGCAAGCTGCATGCGCTGAACCACGTGAAAGCTCCAGAGCTGGCTGGCAGTGAGAGACAGGTCCTCTGAGGGCGCAGGCACATAGCCTATGGTTTGCTCAGAGACCCCCTGACTTTTCCCAGACCAGTGGAGTCCAGGCAGCAAGACGGGTTCCTGTGAGATGCAATCACATTTCATTCTTAGAGCAGTCTTTTCACCCAGTCTCCCCACCTCTCTTCTTTCTCCTGCGTTTAGGGATTAGTGAAGGGGAGCGGGAAGCTCAGCTAGTTCTCTATCCCTGGGGACTGGGGGCCATTCAGGCCTCTAGCTTTCCTTGGTAGCTTTAGTAACTTTCACTTCCTGAGCCCCGGCTCTGCGTCTGGCTTGGCTGGGGCAGCCAGAAAACAAACACCCCGCGGGGGTCCCAACAATTTCCTCCACTCCTGCAGGCTTCCTGCCTGTCGCACAAGTCCAGCTTCAGGTTCTTCGCCTTGCCGCAGGACTCCCCCAGAGGGTACTGCGGAGGGAACGGCTGCTTTTCCGCCTTTGGGAACTGGGCCTGTTTAGAAAAGGAGAAGGGAGATCTGGAAGGTTTTGGTTACAGGCACTGCAGGAAAGGCTGGGGAGGGTGAAATGAGGACAGGGGAACAGTTAGGGACAGAGTGGCTGCCAAGCTACAAAGTAGATGTGTGTGCTTGTGTGTGCATTGGGTCTGCATGAGGTTGTGTGTGCACATGTGCATGTATACCTATCTCCACGTCTGCTTGGTACCCTTGTGTGTACCAGCATCCACATCTGTGTGTACCTGTGTGTGTCATGGTGTGTTTATGGATGTGTATTTACCTCAGCATATATTGTGTTCTGCCACAAGCATGTCCACAAAAATTTGTGTATCATGTTTTTGCCAGACTGGATGGCTTTTCTGGGCCATGCTATTCTCAGACCTCCCACCTTCACCCCCAGGGCCCCAGATCGTGTCACATCCATATGACACTTGGAATGTGACAGGGCAGGATGTGATCTTTGGCTGTGAGGTGTTTGCCTACCCCATGGCCTCCATCGAGTGGAGGAAGGATGGCTTGGACATCCAGCTGCCAGGGGATGACCCCCACATCTCCGTGCAGGTAGACTGGTGGGAGAGGCTTCCCTCAGGCAGCCCAGGGCCCTCCAGAAGGACCCTGCTGATTTCTTGCCTGGCTCCAGTTTAGGGGTGGACCCCAGAGGTTTGAGGTGACTGGCTGGCTGCAGATCCAGGCTGTGCGTCCCAGTGATGAGGGCACTTACCGCTGCCTTGCCCGCAATGCCCTGGGTCAAGTGGAGGCCCCTGCTAGCTTGACAGTGCTCACACCTGGTAAGGGGATTCCTGAGCTCTGGGGGTTGGGAGGATGGTGCTGGATTCCAGCTGTGAATGTGTAAGAAACAGTCCATGTGTCTGCATACACAAGCATAGCCTTCCGCAGACTGGGCTATGTGGGCACTGACAGCCCCTTTCTCCTGTTCTCTCTCCTTTGCCCATGTGTGTTTGCAGACCAGCTGAACTCTACAGGTATCCCCCAGCTGCGATCACTAAACCTGGTTCCTGAGGAGGAGGCTGAGAGTGAAGAGAGTGACGATTACTACTAGGTCCAGAGCTCTGGCCCATGGGGGTGGGTGAGCGGCTATAGTGTTCATCCCTGCTCTTGAAAAGACCTGGAACAGGGAGCAGGGTCCCTTCACGGACTGCTTTCATGCTGTCAGTAGGGATGATCATGGGAGGCCTATTTGACTCCAAGGTAGCAGTGTGGTAGGGGAAAGACAAAAGCTGGAGGAGGGTGGGGAGAGAGGCTGAGACCAGGACCGGTGGGGTACAAAGGGGCCCATGCAGGAGATGCCCTGGCCAGTAGGACCTCCAACAGGTTGTTTCCCAGGCTGGGGTGGGGGCCGGAGCAGACACAGAGGTGCAGGCACCAGGATTCTCCACTTCTTCCAGCCCTGCTGGGCCACGCTTCTAACTGCCTTTCCTCCCAGGCCCTGGTCCTTGCTATTTCCTGCTCCCCAACGTTTATCTAGCTTGTATGCCCTTTCCCCAAACTCATCTTCCAGAACTTTTCCCTCTCTCCTAAGCCCCAGTTGCACCTACTAACTGCAGTCCCCTTTGCTGTCTGCCATCTTTTGTACAAGAGAGAGCACAGCGGAGCATGACTTAGTTCAGTGCAGAGAGATGGGTGAGGCCAGCTCCAGATCTTATACCACTCTGTATTGGACAAAGCCTAGCACAGGGCTAGGCACCAATAAAGATTTCTAATGATGCACAGACAGATGCACAGACAGTTTATGCAGATGTGCACATGAAAACTGAATATCCCTGGGAGGCCTCCCACACTAACAGAACTCTGGCTTCCAGAAGCTGCATGGCCTGCTCTCTAAGCACATGCCTGCCAGACGTACGGAGAGAAGGTTTGAACTTGGGCCTATCCTGCCTTTGAGGGAGGGAGGCTGGAGCCATCTGGCTGGAAGGAAGTTATCTTCCCAGTCTGCCCTCCATTGGGGCTGGTATACATTACCTGCTTCTTTGCTCATCTTATTCCAAACCCTTCCCCACGCCAGAATGGGGAACAGGGCTATGTGGGTAGGCCCCCAAAATGAAAGCATAAACTGGATAGAGGAGGGTAGAAGTTTGGTCACCTGTGTGGTCCATACCCTTCCCCAGCTCCCATACGAATCTACCCATTTCCTGCAGAAGCCAGAGCCATGGTAAGCCTGTTTCCTATCTGCCCCAATTGTGACCTGTCCTCTCTGGCTTGGGGTCCCCAAATCTCTTTCCTCATTCTGCTTACCTAGCCCAGGGACACTGGTGAGACTCAATGTTTATTTAATGATTGAAGGAGAGAATGAAAGTATAAGTCAGCGAGGCCCAGGCGCTGTGTGTGGATGGCGACAGCCTCCTACACGCCAGGGCTCCACCCGGATCCTGGCGCCACTGCGGGAGGGCCTGCCCTTGGCTCAGCGTCAGAGTTTGTCCTCTGGGGCCCAACGCAGGGAGCCTGGCCACATGGAAGGGGCGTGGTCCGGAACTCCAACACCAGGTCCTGCTTGGCCGCCCCTCCCGCGGCTACGCGCTACTCCATCTACTGCTGGTTTGCCCGGGGTCCTTAAGCCAGCGACAGTGTTTATTGCCGAACCCAGGCTGGAGCCGGGCGGCCCCAGGAGCCGCGCACAACAGCGCAAGCGGGTTGGATACCGGGAGCCGATTCCAGGGCGCCCACAGAAGCAGAATCAGAGGGGTAGGCGGGGGTGGGGCGTGCTGTTCGGCGCTGTGGCCAAAATCCGCCCGGCGCTGAAAGAGGGGACGTGGGTGTGAGTCCCAGCATCAGCCAGGGAATCCGCCCCTGGCTTGTTTTTCGCCCAGCTGGGCTCCAAGGCGCCCTCTGCGGGCCCATAGCTCCTACCGCGTCCACCTGCAGAGCAGAGGCTCCTCACCAAAAGCCCCACCCCACCGGAGAGGGTCACGCAGGTCCTGGGAAATCCGTACTCCTTGATCGCGTTAGCCGACTTTGTAGGTGTTCAGGAGCAGCCTCCTAGCAGCCTCAGTTTTCCCCTCCGCCGCCCTGCTGGTTCAAGCCCCACAGCCTGGAATGGGAGAACTGTTGTCCACCGCCCCCTCCCTCCCCGCACCCCGCCTCTGCTGCAGCGGACCCGCTTTAATAACGTCGCTGGAAAGTGACACGCGATTTATTATTAAAGTAATGCGGGCGCGGGGACGGGAAAGGTTTAATAAACGTGCTGAGATGCTGAGGATTTTTCACCGCAAATAAATGAGAGCGCGGGCGGCGTTTTAATAAATAATTTCCCGCTGCTCCCAGGGGAGGGCAGGGGAGGGGGAGGGAGGAGGAGGGGGAGGCTGAGCCGCTGCCAGAACTCCCGGTTTCGCCTCCCCACGGGCTTCCAAGCCATCCTCGCGTTTTGTGTCCTAGGTTGCTCACACCCGAGATGTGAGGTTCCAGGAGCGCCGACCCAGAGTTGCCAGGCCTGAAGGCGGCAGAGGCTCAGTCGCACCCTACATCTCCCACCTCAAGATTTTAAGTATAGTCCGCTTGAAATCCCTGGAATGCGCTTTCTTCTGGCTCCTACCCGGAGATCCGGAGTCCGGACAAACCCGGGCAGGAAGGGTCCGTCGGACCAGCTCCTCCCAAGCCGAGGCTTCCAGGTCTCGGCCGGGTTCTTCTCCCTGCTTTTAGCTGAGCCGGGCTGAGCGTGTCTCTCTCCTCCATCTAGAGCAGGGTGTGAAGAGGAAGCCAGAGGGGGCTGTCTGAAAATGACCCTGACTCCCTCCTCGGGCTGTCGTGAGGAAGAGGGCCGCTTCGCCTGGCTGCTCGTCATCGCGAAGGCTCCAAAGAAGGGTTGCGCAGCCGTGCTGGTATAACCGAGGGTGTCCTGGCGAAGCCCAGCCCCTGGCGCCCTGGTGACCGGGGAGTCGATGTGCGGACTGGAAAGAACTGGAGCACGAAGCTGGAGAGCGCCCCTCAAAGGGAAGCCTGGAAGCCCGACAGATGAACCCGACTCAGAGAGGGCCAAGACTGCAGACCTTGGGGACCGAGGACACGCTCACCACGCTGGTGGAGGCTGGGGGGAGGGCGCGGGCGGTGGCGTGCGGGGAAGCGCCTGGGAACACCTGGCTCTGCAAGTTTTGTGCCTTAGCGGAAAGAGGCGACATCTCTGGCAACTTGGGAGTACAGGAAGTACCGAAGGAGTGCCATCTGGTGGATCATTCTGGTAGTGACACTCAGACCTGGGCCAGGGGCCTTGAGACAATTTACTTGACTGGAAAAATCTGAGTAAAAAAAAGATGCTTCAATTTGTATTCATTTAATGTATATGAATGTGCACATGTATGTGTAGCATATATTAGTATGACATCTATATGTAAAATATATCTATAGTTATGTGTGCATTGTATGTATACATCTAATTGCATATATATGTATGTGGATATATTATACATGTAGTTTTTTTTGAGCTGGAATCTGACTCTGTCGCCCAGCCTGGATTGCAGTTGTGCTATCTCAGTTCACTGCAGCAGGGTTCAAGTGATTCTCCTGCCTCAGCATCCCAAGTAGCTGAGATTACAGGCATACACCACCATGCCCAGCTAATTTTTTTGTAGTTTTAGTATAGATGAGATTTCACCATATTGGCCAGGCTGGTCTCGAACTCCTGATCTCCAGTGATCTGCCCGCCTTGGCCTCCCAAAGTGCTGGGATTACAGGCATGAGCCACCACGCCTGGCCTACATGTAGGTTTTGTATGTATGTATGTGTGTGCAAAAGTCCTCAACCCTGGGGAAAAAAAGAGGCCCTGAAGAAAGGGGAAAAAGGCAGTGAAGGGACAGAAACCCTGGTAGTCCAGCAAGGGAGGGTGAGAAGGAAGGGGAGAGGTATGAGTATTACCATAGACCAAGGGTTGGGGTGGCACCTGGAGACTCCTGGACTTGACTGCATCTGGATGTATTGTTATATGTATATGTATAGACATTTATTTTCAAGTATATATTCCATTATGTATCATTCTTTCTTTCTTTCTTTTTTTTTTTTTTAGAGACAGAATCTTGCTCTGTCACCCAGGCTGGAATACAGTAGCACTTTCATAGCTCACTGCAGCCCCAGACTCCTGGGCTCAAGTGATCCTCCTGCCTCAGTCTCTTGAGTAGCTGGGAATTACAGGCATGAGCCATGATGCCTGGCTGTGTCATATTCTTTCTACAAATACTTGTTATGTACCAGCACTGGGGCTACATCATGGGAAAAAAATTGCCTGTAACCCAAGCACTTGGGAGGCTGAGGTAGGAGGATTGCTTGAGCCCAGGAGTTCGAGACCAGCCTGAGTAACATAGTGAAGGCCTGTCTCTACAAAAAAAATTTTTTTAAATTTGTTGGGTGGGATGGCACACACCTGTAATCCTAGCTACTCTGGCAACTAAGGAAGGTGGATTGCCTGAGCCAGGAGTTCAAGGCTGCCAGTGAGCTATGATTGTACCACTCCAGCCTGGGTGACAGAGCCTTAACAGAAAATTGTTCCTGCCCTCATGGAACTTGGATTCCAGTCTAAGATGTGTATGTATACTTACATTAGTTATGTATGTTTATATTTCCAGGATTATGCGCACATGCACATATAATACTGTCTAATATATGTATATGCGAGGAGTAGATAGGCCTAAACTCTGGTAGGCCTGGAGATTCCCTGGTTTTTTACTCACAATCACTGGTCCTGTCACCTGGAGCTCTATTCTGAGCATGAAGGCAGCTGAGGGCAGAGGGAAAGAAGCTAGAGACATAGGCCTGTTGCCTCCTAGGATGCATTGTGGTTATTTCCTCAGCCTTCTGAATGACTGAATTCTTTCTAAACCGGGAACAGCTGTGTAAGTCTACGCGTGGCAAGGAACTGTTAGTGCACATCAAGTCTTGCCTCTGCTCAGTGCTGGGGAAGGGTGGGAGCGGGGTCTGGGAGGCTGGGGTAAGAGGCTAGGTTCTGAGGGCAGTGATGAGGCAGTTAGAGACCAGGAGGGATCAGTTCTGGGAGGCAGTGAGCTCTGGGAGTCACTTGCGGATAATGAAGGGCGGTTTGAGGACACTTGGGGAGGGATGGGGTGGTGGGATAGAGAAGGGGGCAGAAGTGAGTAATGAGGTTGGGATTGGGGATGGAGTTGGGGTGGGGACAAGGCAGAGATAGAGGCTCTGGCAGCAAGGATACACCTGTCTGGGGGTGGAGCCTGGAAGCCATCTTGAGGGAGTCATCCCTCCCTCCCCACCCCCACCTCCCTTCCCCATGCTGGCCCCCAGTTTAGCCCTCTCTCTGCTGAAGCTGGCTCCCAGATGTGCGCGGACAGAGGAGAGCTAAGGCTCCAGGGCCTGGCCTGGCTTAGGTGACTCACTTAAGTGGTGGGCGAGGTGGGGCAGGGCGCACAATAGCAGCATCCCATGAAGCCTTGTCCCAGCCACCTGGGTCATCACCTACCTGGCTGCCATTACCAGCTTCCAGTTTGGGCTCAGCCCAAGGGGTTCAAACAAGGGTGGGGCATAGACCTGGAAAAGGTCATAGAACATCCACCTACCCCACCAACACACACATTTCTAGAGGACTGAAGTGGGGAGGTGCTTCTGAATCATTTCTTCCTTTCCCTGCTTTTGCTAGATGCTTTCCAGATGCAGTCAAGTCTGGGAGCCGCCAGGTACCACCCCAACCCTTGGTCTATGGTAATTCTCATACCTCTCCCCTTCCTTCTCACCCTCCCTTGCTGGACTACCAGAGTTTCTGCCCCTTCACTGCCTTTTTCCCCTTTTTTCAGGGCCTCTTTTTTTCCCCAGGGTTGAGGCCTTAGATCCCTGGGCTGTGTCCTCGCTGGTTAGGGAGTGGGGTGCGGGTGGGATGTGCTAAAAACGCAAGCTAGTTCCTGGCCTAGATTTATTTTTCTGATTGATTTATTTTTCCAGGCAGGGTCTTGCTATGTTGCCCAGACTGGACTTGAGGTCCTGGGCTCAAGAGACCCTTCTGCCTCAGCCTCCCGAGTAGTTGGGACTATAGGCGCATGCCGCTGTGCCTGGCCTGGATTTGGTTTTGACATTTACTCTGCCATTTGGGCAACTAAAGGCTCTCTGGACAGTGTGGACAGTTATGAAAGTCCAGTTGTGGTGACAAGAGTTACCCCACAATCAAATCTCATCCCATCCTCTTGGTGGGGAGCACCTTGAAGTACTCAGTATCTTCACTGAAATGAGGGCTGGAGTCCCCTGGAAGAAAAGACAGGGTCTCTATGAGAAGTGGTGACAGCTTGAGGGAAGTAATGGAGTCTCCCAGGATAAGGGTTGAGGACTCTAGGGACAATTGCTTCCTGCTACCCCCACCCCGAGAGCTGGAGTAGGGCTGGAGAAGGCCTCACAGTTCTCCTGGGCCTAACTCCTTGGTGTCAGAGGGGTTAAGTTCTGGGGGCAGTACTGGGGGGTTTCTGGGGGGAGTAATCTCTGAAAAGTAATGGTGGGTCTTTGCATAGGAGGTTTTGCAGTATGGGATTGAGTCTCAGTTCTGCTTTTTTTTTTCTTTTTTTTTTTTAAGTCAGGGTGTCGCTTTGTCGCCCAGACTAAAGTGGCACAATTATGGCTCACTGCACCCTTGAACTCCTGAGCTGGAGCAATCAATCCTCCTGCCTCAGCTTCTTGAGTAGCTGGGAGTACAGTCATGCACCACCCACACAGCCAGTTCTGCTTTTTAAGTGCGTACATTGGGTAGGTTTCTTAACCTTCCTTCTTCTGTGTCCTCTTTTGCAATATAGTGATAAAATTTACTCCATAGGGGTTGTGACAAGGATTAGAGATCTTATAAGCAATGTGTCTGTAACAAAATAGGTGCTCAATAAACGTCAGTTTTACTATGCATTACTATTTTGGGGTAGATGATCTGCACGGAGATGGGGGTAGGGTGCCCAGTGCAGAGCTTCCTGCTGAAGTGGGTGTGTTGGAGAATGGGGTGGTTGCAGTCTTGGCATCTGCCTGGAGGAGGCCTTAGGAATTGGGCCTTAGGAAAAGGGGAAAGGCTGAGGCAGGATAGAGGTGGGCAGGGACTGGGCTTCCAGAGAGCTCAGCAGTCTTCACCCCCACACCTAGCCCTCCTCAGGGAGCCCTTGTCAGAACCCAGGGCTCTACCTCTGGGCTTGTGAGGAGGGGCATCCCCCAAAGTCACCTTCATCCATCTCTTTTATCTGGGCTGATGAAGGGCTAGAGCTCCAATGGGGCCTCTGATGGGGAACAGATACAGACCAGGCGGAAGCAGCCGGAACTGTGCTGGGCTGGAGCTGAGGACTGGGCCAGGGGGTCAGTGAAGACAGATAAAGCTCAGAGCAGCTGGAGGCTCAAGGGACCTGGGGCGGGGGAGCAGCAGGGGCTGAGGGCCGGCTGTGTCCTGGGAGGAGGCAAGGCCGGAAGCTTCTGATGGGGACCAGTGTCCATCAAGGACTTCAGATGACCAGACAAAGCCTTTAATGACTCTTTGGGAGGAGGGAAATAGGGACAGAGCTGCCTCCCCCAGACATGGGTGCAGGAAGGCCAAGGTGCCTGCTGAGAGTGAGGGTTGGTCCTGGGGGAAGTCGAAACTTAGAACAAGAGGAACCCTCCAGGCACAGGGCTGAGGCAGCGGTTCTGGGGCTGCCTTACCTTTAAGGCAGAGAGAGATGGGAAAAGGATTGGGAAGCGATTCTGTGATTTTAGTTCCTGTTTTAATTAACTTTGAAGGGCTTGGGGCCTCCCTGAACGCCAGGGAGGGGAGCAGAGCAGACATTTATTTTCCTCTTTTCCCTTTTAAAGACAATTTTATTAAATCACTTTGTTTTCATTCTGGCTTGAACATGGGGCGTTTAAATGGAAAAGTAATTATTTCACCTCGTTTGCTTATGGAGAGAGGGGAGTCAGGAAAGGGAGGGATGCCAGTGAGAGGAAGAGGCTGCAGTTGTGCACACACAACCATGCTCACACTTACACCATAATCCACATCCACACATCTCTCACACTAGCACGTGTGTACAGTCCCAAATGCAGACACTTCAGTACTTGCACGCACACATCCACATTCTCCTGACACACACTCCTTCACCACAGCCACACTTACAGACAGAAGCACTCTCTCTCATGCACACTCACAGCACATTGTGCTCACAGTACAGGCACCGTCACAGTACCCTTAAACACCTTCCAAGCACCCGTGGGTGTGTATGCACACACCCATTCACACACGTGCATGCACGCACACACACAACCCCAATGTAGGCCAGTACTTCCAAGCCTATTGCATTACATCATCAGAAGTACACACAGTTTCAGACATACAATTACACAGATGCTCATTCTCAAATACACAGGCACACCCTGACAAGCAGCCTTGGGGACAGACATGTGAGGGGGACATTGTCATGGAGAAGGTGAAAGAGTGGTGGAAAGCTCCCTCTTACTGGGGTTCCTGAGCCCCCAAATCGACCTAGGCTACTCCATGAGCTCCTTTCTCTGTTCCTGTAAAGTTCTCTGAATGATTGCTTGTGACCTTGATTCTGTAGCCTCTGGGACAGTCACTCCCCGCAACCTAGCCCCCCCACCTCAGATCACTGGAGCAAGGCAAGAGGCCCCACAGGTTTTCTGGGTTCAGCCGGCCCTCATCAGGACCCAGGTTCTAACTCCGGCTTCCCCGACTCCCGCCGCCCCTCCCTGCTGTGTGAACCAGCGTTGGAGGGGTTAAAATTTCCGTAGCGCGCCCCCCTCCACCCCCACCCCTGGCTGGTACAAGGAGGGCTGGTTTGCACCGTACCTGTACTTTGTCTTCATCTGTCATCCCTTCTGACAGTCAGATACATCTTGTGGGGGGGGGGGGCGTGGGGGGTGAGGGAGCAATAATTAACCTCTCCTGCCTCATCCCCCAAATGCCATTGCCTCAGCAGCAGTTGCATCGGGGACTGCAGAGGAGAAGGAGGGAAGGGGAGGAGATGGAGATGGAGATGGGGAGAGGGGAGAGAGGAGAAAGCGGGACGCTTCCAGAGCCACGAGAGGGAGCAGAGAGGAAAGGCCCTGACATTTTACTGCTCTGTCAACCTCTTTTCCGCACCCTTCTTTCCACCCCTCTTCCTGGGGGAGCTGTGGGCAGGTGGGAGAGGCGATTAGAGCGATAGGAGAAGCCTGCCGTACTCACCACCATTCCCTCATAGCAGAGACTCCTGGCAGGGGTTGGGGGCAGAGCGTGGCGGGGAAGACAATCTTCATATATGAGCTCTGCAAGGGGACCCGCAGAACTTACAGCATGCTAGGCAGGGGTAGAGGGGGTGGCGCCCCGTGCTGGCATTTCATGTTGCTGTCAAATGAACAGAATTTGTGTTAAGAACCAATTTTTCTTCCAATCATGAAGGGGAAGATGTCTTGGGTCATTCCTGGAGCAGTCAAATGATTCCAATGCCAAGGAGCTGTGGCTCAAAGGGGACTTCAGATTTGGGCTGGGAAACAGAGGACACTCGAAAAAGTCAAGCAAGCCGCTAGGCAGTGGCTGGAACCAGAGCTTGGGTAAGGGGAAGACCAATTTGTCTTGGGCTGGGTCCTTGGATGAGGCAGCCGGGGGAGGGGAATAAGGATCTGTAAGAAACACCAAGCCAAGGAGAACTCCATCAGGAGAGAATCAGCGGTGATGGAAAGGAGAGGGGTTGCTGTCACCGCTGGGGCTGGTGGGGACACAGAGAGACAGGGCCCGGCCTGTCCCCTGGGCAGCCTGAAGGCCAGGAGATTCTAGATTTTCCCACCACTTTAAGAAGTTGTTAGTCAAATCTATCATCTTTAAGGTTTTTTTGTTTGTTTTTGTTTTTGTTTTTTTGAGACAGAGTCTCTCTCTGTAGCCCAGGCTGGAGTGCAGTGGCGCCATCTCGGCTCAGTGCAACCTCTGCCTCCCAGGTTCAAGTGATTCTCGTGCCTCAGCCTCCCGAGTAGCTGGGATTACAGGCATGCGCCATCATACCCAGCTAATTTTTGTAATTTTAGTAGAGACATGTTGGCCAGGCTGGTCTCAAACTCCCAACCTCACGTGATCCACCTGCCTCAACCTCACAAAGTGCTGGGATTACAGGCATGCACCACTGCGCCCAGCCTCATCTTTTAAGATTTAATTTTAATTTAATTTAATTTAATTTAATTTTTTTGAGACAAGGTCTCTGTCTCCTAGGCTGGTATGCAGTGGTGTGATTATAGCTCACAGCAGCCTTGAACTTCTGGGCTGCAGGGATCCTCCTGCCTCAGCCTCCGGAGTAGCTGGGGCTACAGGTACATGACACCAAGCCCCAGCTATTTATTTATTTTTTTGATTTTTAATTTTTTTTTTGTAGAGATGGGCAACACCTTGTTGCCTGGGCATCTGTCATCTTTATAGTGTCCGAGATATAGGACCTTTTCTCTAAGGTCTCTAAGAGAGTTGTGAACACAGTATTGTCCGTGAGTCAGAATTCCCGGGTTTTAACCCTAGTTCTACCACTAGCTAACTGTGTGATGGAAGATAAGTTACTTAACCTCTCTCGACCTCAGCTTTCTCACTTATAAATTGGGGAGGGGGCTGCTGATGAGACAAACTCTATAGACAATGCTGGTACTGATATCTATAATCTTCTACGACCTGGTTAGGGCCAGCTGTGCCCTCCTCCAGCCCATACACATTCTGAACCCCTCCCTCCACTAGCAGCATACACACGGACCAAAAGGTGCTCTCTCTCTCTCACACACACACACACACACACGTGTGCACACTGTCTCCTTGCCCCATGTGCTGTGTACATCCCTGGACTCCCAATCATCTATAAAATTTGCTATGTTTAGGAAGAAGGCAGGGGCTAGGGCACCCTAATAGAAAAGCTGACTCTATGCATTTCTGTTAAAAGAAGAGCCTAGCAGAGCTGGGAGGTGGAGCACCAAGATAGGAAGTGAGCACTGGAAAGGGCTTCCCAATGGGGAGAAGAGGCACTGGCAGGGGGAAGAGAGCCAGCCTTATTGAGGTGGAGACAGAGGAAAAGAAGCCGACTTAGCTGCAGGGGACCTGCTGCTGAGAGTGAAGAGTGAAACGTGCTGACAGCCTTGTCAGGAAGTCACCTCAATGCATCCCACACCCCTGACTGTCAGGTTCCATCTCCCCAGGGGAGGAGCTCTTGTGAGTCAAGCTGCTCTCTGTCCATCCCCGCCACCCCCCACAATACACACACACAGCCCTGCTCCCTGAGATGGAATTAATTTCTGGCTATTATTTTTTTCACCTGGAGAAGTATTGGGAGTTTTGACAGCATTAGGGAAGATGAGAGAAGTAGGAAAAAGTCAGGACTACCTAGGGTGGGGCCACCTAGGCTGGGGCTGGGTCACCCTAGGTGGTGCCTAGGATCGAGCTGATCTTCTGGGTTGATGTGGCAGTTAACGTAGAGCTGGGCTTTTCTCTAACAGCTCGGAGTCTGGAACAGCTGTGGGTCACCGAGGACACGTCATGGCCCTGGAACAAAGCTGGGATCTTGTATAGCTCTGTTCTCCTGAAGGGAAGGGTTGGAGTTTGGAGAGACTGATGAGGGCAGCCTTACGTGTGAGGTGGAGATTCTATCTCCCTAGCCTTGGGAGACAGAAGTGATTTCCACCCTCTTTGGCCACCCTCTAGGGTTTCTTTTCTGGCCTTGTCTCCTTGCTCCTAGCTTCCCATCTGTGGGAATAGGTCTCAAGTTTCAGCCCCAGTCTCTGGTTTCACCCACTCCTAGGGCTTCACCCATCCCCTTAATAACTCCTTAGTCTGTGTTTAAAAAATCCTTTTTTTTTTTTTTGGTCCTTTACTTTAAAAATGTAGTCTATGAACATACACTTATAAAAATTTCCATTTTGGCCAGGTGTGGTGGCTCACGCCTGTGATTCTAGCAGTTTGGGAGGCTGAGGCAGGTAGATCACTCAACCTTAGAAGTTGGAGACCTGCCTGGGCAACACAGCAAGACCCCATCTCTACAAAAAATACAAAAATCAGCCAGGCGTGGTGGTGCACACCTGTGGTCCCAGCTACTCAGGGGGCAGAAGTGGAAGGATCATTCAAGCCCAGGAGTTGGAGGCTGAGTGAGCCATGATCATGCCACTGCACTCCAGCCTGGGCAACAGACTGAGACCCTATCTCAAGAAAAAAAATTCGATGTCAAACTTCTGTATTGTGTAAAGAAGTAAAAGCCTTTCTCTTTCCCTGTAATTCTATTCCCTTTTCCATAAGCAACTACTGTTAACAAGTCAGTGTGTATTCTTCTAGGTCTCTTACATAGTCACCGTATAGACACACACAAAAATAGGGTTTAAAACAATTATTGTATATTTATCGTGTCATACTATTATTTTGCAATTTGCCTTTTTCACTTAAAAATACCAGAGATGGGCCAGGCACGGTGGCTCACACCTGTAATCCCAGCAATTTGGGAGGCCGAGGCAGGCGGATCATGAGGTCAGGAGATCGAGACCATCCTGGCTAACATGGTGAAACCTTGTCTCTACTAAAAAAAAATACAAAAATTAGCCGGGTGTGGTGGCGGGTGCCTGTAGTCCCAGCTACTCGGGAGGCTGAGGCAGGAGAATGGCATGAACCTGGGAGGTGGAGCTTGCAGTGAGCCAAGATCGCGCCACTGCACCCCAGCCTGGGTGACAGAGTGAGACTCCGTCTCAAAAACAAAACAAAACAAAAAAACCAGAGATATTTTCTAGGTCATATATGGATTTACCTCAATATATGTGGGTATATTTCACATGACACTCCAGAATAGATTGAACCGATTCTTTATTCACAGACCTTTAGGTTATTTCCAAGTGATGCCACAATGATCCTGCTTTAATATATGTCATTTTTTGGTACAAGAATGAATATTTCCTGAGATTAACATTTCTAGAAGTGGCATCTGTGAGTCAAAAAATATGCACTAGGTCGGGTGCAGTGGCTCACGCCTGTAATCCCAGGACTTTGGGAGGCCAAGGCAGGTGGATCACCTGAAGTCAGGGGTTCGAGACCAGCCTGACCAATATGGTGAAACCCTGTCTCTACTAAAAATACAAAAATTAGCTGGGCTTGGTGGTGCATGCCTGTAATCCCAGCTACTCAGGAGGCTGAGTCAGGAGAATTGCTTGAACCTGGGAGGCAGAGGTTGCAGTGAGCCCAGATTGCACCACTGCACTCCAGCCTGGGCAACAGAGCGAGACTCTGTCTCAAAAAAAAAAAAAAAAAAAAAAAAAAAGCACTATATCTAACCCTGACTGTCCTTCAAGTTTGAAACACACATTGCCAAGCAAGCACCCATGGATGCTTGGAAGACAGTGGCCTGCTGGTTATTGCAAGGTGAATGTCTCTAAGTGCTTCAAACTTGACAAGTCCAATGCCAAGGGCATTGTTCCCTCTTTTCCCATCCTGCTACTCTGCCTCCCAGCCTCCTTGCTTTGGTCAGCATCATTCCTATACATGCTTTTGCCCAAACATCATACTTTGAGTCATCTTTGACTGAGGCATCTGTGTGTTCAGATTTGTCCAGAGTTGTCCACAGTTCCTGTCTATTGTCTTGGTGAAATCATTGCTAGAACTCCATTTATGCTCAAAACTGTTCTAGATTGCATGATAAATTATGTGGCCACACTATCTCTCTTCATCTGATTCCTGTTCAATTCATCACAAAGTCCCAGCAGTTCTTTTTCCACTCTTCCCTCTGTTCCTTTACCTCTGCATAGCTCAGGATCCCATCATCAGGCCTGAATGACAACAGGCTCTTAACTAGCCTCCCCACTCTGCATCTCTCTTTCCTCCAACCCATCCTTCCACTCCACTCCCAGTCTTGTCTTTTTAGGCCACTTACTTTTATCATATAATTCTTTGGCTCCCCATTGCCTACAGAATTGAGACCATTCAAGATCTGTCATAATGCCATGGCTCATCAGAGCAGACATCACCCATCCCCATAAAGTCAGAAATCTGCAGCACCTTATATGGAGCAAGGGCAATAATCAGGCACTAGAAAAACTTCGCTCCATGCCGCTCAAATCTGCATGAGGTGGCCTGGCATAAGAAAGGCAAATTAACAAGAGAAAAGACCCTTTGTGATCTGAATGAAGCCCAGAAGGTGGCTTGGTGTCTCTTTGAATTCAGATCTGGGGCTAGCCATAGAGAGACCCCCTTGGGCAACATTCCTTCTAGCTCATTCTTTCTCTCCCTGCCCACTTGCTTTGCTGCTTGCACAATAATTCCAAGCACAGTTTCTTGTTCCAGAGCTGGAGTCTCTAGGGACACCTTTTTTTTTTTTTTCTTTTTTTTTGGTTGAGACAGAGTCTCACTCTGTGTCCCAGGCTGGAGTGCAGTGGCGCGATCTCACCTTACTGCAACCTCCGCCTCCTGAGTTCAAGGGATTCTCCTGCCTCAGCCTCCTGAGTAGCTGGGATTACAGGTGTGTGCCATGATGCCCGGCTAATTTTGTATTTTTAGTAGAGATGGAGTTTCACCATGTTGGCCAGACTGGTCTCAAACTCCTGACCTCAGGTGATCTGCCTGCCTTGGCCTTCCAAAGTGCTGGGATTAGAGGCGTGAGCCACTGAGCCCAGCCTGTAGGGACATCTTTTTGTTCTGCATAGTTTCTGATTGGCTCTTAACCAGCTGGTGTCTGCCTCCTGTACTCCATGCCAACTCCGAGGAATGCCATATATGATCAAAGATCAAAGGACACCCAATCCTTGAGTGAGTAGGAGAGTGGAAACACAGAGCCATATAGTATGATAAGAATTGACCCTCAAGCCACACCCTGAGGGGACTACCCTAGGGAACCTACAGGGAGGGCCTGGTCAGAGCTCCCTATCCCTCCCCACCATGTTAACCCCCACCCTCCTGAGTCTTTAGAATAAGCTTCTGGAGCTCTTCACCAAACCTAAGGGCACCTGCAGCCTCCCCACTCCCTTCCCTGGCATCCCTTCCCTTCACTCAGATGTTGCCAAATGGATGGTGAGCTTGGATAGGTCCTGGTGGTGGAACTCCAAACAGGGAGGGAGGCATCCTGGCCCCCTGCCAGCATTCTGTCCATAGTAATTTGGCAGGGAAATGCCAGCTGCATATATCTGCACATCTGTTTATGCCTCTGGCTTGTTATTTATTCTCTGCCTTTCATGGGCAGCAGAGCCAGAGCATACCTCAACTCTTCCCAAGTCAGATTAACTGGGAAAGAAGGCTGGGACATTCAGTCACTACAATTGCTGATGCTCATTGAAGGGTTTGCCTTCTTCAGCAGCTGCTGCCACTTTTCATAGAGACACAGAGGAGAAGAGGGGGGGAAGGGAGGGAAAGGGATAAGGATGGAAGGAGAGGTGAAGAGAGGGGAGGGCTGTAGTGTTAGAGCCATAGTTGTGCTGAGAGTACTCAAATCAGGTGGGCTGATTCTGAGCTCCACTGGAGAAGGGGAGTTGGCCAGTCTGTCAGAAACAATCACCCTGACCTTCCTTCCTGCTAACCACCAGATTTCGGCGTGTGTGTTCTTGTATGGCCTGGGTAAGAGTCAGTCGTGCGAATAAGGCTTTTAACAGGTTTGGTGGGATAGGCTTCTTGGGGAGCTTAAATAACTTTTCTTTTTTTGAGACAAGGTCTCACTCTGTCACCCAGGATGGAGTGCAGTGGCACGATCATGGCTCACTTCAGCCCCGACTTCCCAGGCTCAGGTGATCCACCCACCTCAGCCTCCTGAGTAGCTGAGACCACCAGCACACACCATCATGCCCAGCTAATTTTTTGTAGAGATGGGGTTTCACCATGTTGCCCAGGCTGGTCTCTCCCTCCTGGGATCAAGCGATCCACCCGTCTCGGCCTCCCAAAGTGCTGGGATTACAGACGTGAACCACTGTGCCCAGCCTAAATAACTTTTCTTAAGGGATTCCTGGGGTGAAGTACCTGGTGGTGAAGAATCAGAAACCAGGCTCTGTCCCTGGGATTAAGGACAAGGAATGAGAAGGAAGAGGGAAGAATAAGAGGAAGGGAACAAGAAGGAAAAGGAAAAGGTGTGTTGAAGAATAAGGAATGTTTAGCAGGGAAGAAGAGGGAAAAGCGGAGGGACCTGGAAGTTTGGTGATCCTGGAAATAGTGGGGGTGCTGTCCTTGGTCCTGACTGACAAAGGGCCCACGAAGAGCCCAGACGGAGTGCCTACCCCAAACTCCCTGCAATTTCCCATGAAGGTGACCAGATGATTTTGGAGGAAGAACAAAGAGCTAAAACTGCATCTGATGGGAACTGAATCCACAGGCCTGATTTCGCTCTCACACCTTCTCCTTCTCCTACCTTTCCCCAAAGCACCTCCCTGTTTAATAAATGTTCCTTGCAAGAGGTAGACAGTTGTGGGCTCAGAGGAGATCTGGGCAGGACTCCTGGGGAAGGGTGCAGGTACCTTCCTGCCCCTGTGCCCTGAAGACCCCTGGCCTAAGTCCCTCCTCATGAGATAAGTTGGCTGGAAAGTGGAGGTGCCCTAAGGTGGGAGTACTGGCTTGATCAGATTAAAAGCAACCAGATCCTGCCAAAAGCCTGGATTGACATTTTGCTTCCACTTTCTCTCCCGTTCCTTTGCAGAACTTGAATACCAACACCATTTTTCCCTCCTTTAAAAAATTTTATGTAACAAGCTGTTCACAGGCAGGCCTTGCACAGATGGGGGTTTAATCAGCTACAGTCTAAGCACACAAGCATTCCAGCCTAATTCAATTCCTGTCAGTTCATTAGGGGAAATATTCATCACCCAGAGATTACAGCAGGGCCAAAACTCTGAATGGATTCTAAAGAGCTGTCAGTGGAGTAGCAACTGCACCAGCCTATGCAGGGGGCCATATTGTGTGGAGGGTATCTGGCAGCCCTGGCCATGCTCTGAGACCCCTGATCCTACCAGGCTTCTTCACAGGGACTCTGTTTTGAGAATCACTGTTTGCAGACCTCAAGGCAAGGCACTGAGGGGGAAGATAAGAGAGAAATACAACTGCATTTGGGAGTCCCTATTTAAAGGGGACATGGAGGCTCCTCCTTTTAGGGAGCCTCTAGTCCAATGGGGAAGACATGGCTTCCACCCTCTGGAGTGCTCTCTGAGCTCTCTGAAGACTGCTGACTTATAAATGATTAGATTTTTTTTTTTTTGAGATAGAGTCTTTGCCCAGACCGGAGTGCAGTGGTGCAACCTCTGCTCACTGCAACCTCCACCTCCTGGGTTCAAGAGATTCTTCTGCCTCAGCCTCCTAAGTAGCTGGCATTACAGGCACCTACCACTATGCCCGGCAACTTTTTGTATTTTTAGTAGAGATGTGGTTTCACCATGTTGGCCAGGCTGGTCTTGAACTCCTGACCTCAAGTGATCCACCCACCTCGGCCTCCCAAAGTGCTGGGATTACAGGTGTGAGCCACCATGCCCGGCTAATTAGACTTTTTTGTCCTAAAATCTCTAGCAAGAAATTACCTCCTCACAAAGGCACAGGTGGGAGTATGACTCCCACCAGTTCCTGCAGTTAAATTGGAGCAGGAGCTGGAAATAGAAGGCAGGGCACAGACTCAAGACCATGGGATGCCATACTGTTCTTGTGCCATGGGATCTCTTCCAGGTTGGATTTTCCCAAATAGATGAGACCCTCATTAATATCAAGTGACCTTAACCATCTGGTATGGAGAGGCTTGAGTATTTCCCTGTGTGTAGTTTCTGCCCACATCCCTATATGAAGCGTAGGAAGCTTGTTTGTTGATCACCTCTGGCTTTCCCAGGGCTACCCTCTGCCTCCCATTTTTCTCTTGTCCTCCCTGGTGGTGGTGCGGAAGTCTTGCCTTGGGTGGTTCACTAATCCTAGAGTGTCTGAACCAAAGGCAAGGCACTCACAGGGCTAGACTTTGGCCTCAAAGCCCATAGTGCTTCCTGCCATCCCCTGTTTCTAGGCTTCAGTCCTAGACATGTCCTCTGGACTGAGGAGAACTGGTCACCTGTGAGGTCTATTTCCTCTGCCTAGGTCTTCTGCCCTTTTGCTCACCTGGGCCGAGACAGAGGATGGGAGAGAAGAAACACGGAGCATGTGGCCTACCCTCAGATGTGGGTGAGGGAGAGCTTCCTGCAGCTGAGACCCAAAAGATAACTGTGAGGTACCAATTGAGGGGCTGGGGAGGATTTTTGCCCTCACTGAGCCCCTGTGCTCCCTAGACTTCTTTCCCAGACTCCTGAAACCCATTCTTGGCTCAGAGTCCTTCAGTCAGTCTCCATGAGCCCTCCCACTCTACCCACAGCCTGCCCAGCATCCGGCTTCCTAGGGAGTCCCTCAGCTCTGAGACTACATCAGGACAATATTCCACGGGGATTCAGTTGGAAGACTTCTGACCTGGAGGGTGGGGTCTGGCTGTTTCTCAAAGGGAGCGACTAAAGCCTAGAAAGCACAAGGCTCTGCCACTCTCAGGCCCATCTCCTTAGGAAGGAATCAGGGACAGCAATAAGAACCCAGAACAAAGGGCCAGGAGCCTGATAGAGGGGACAAGATCCAGGTCAGAAACAAAAACTCAGCTGAGCCACAGTGATGCTTGAGAGTTATGAGAGGGCTGGGGAGATCCACAAGCACCTTTTCATTGGGCACAGGTATAACCTACCTTGAACTTGGGACCTGGAGCCAGGTCCTGACACTGAATGGGCAGTTATAATATAATTGGGAGCCTGGCTAGAAACCTTGTTTTCCCACTTACTAGCCAGGGAATCTTTGGTGAGCCAGTTTTTTTGTTTTGTTTTGTTTTGCTTTTTTATTTTATTTTATTTTATTGAGATGGAGTCTCCCTCTGTCATCCAGGCTGGAGTGCAGTGGCGTGATCTCGGCTCATTGCAACCTCCGCCTCCTGGGTTCAAGTGATTCTCCTGCCTCAGCCTTGCAAGTAGCTGGGACTACAGGCATGCGCCACCACACCTGGCTAATTTTTGTATTTTTAGTAGAGACAGAGTTTCACCGTGTTGGCCAGGCTGGTCTCGAACTCTTGAACTCAAGCTATCTGCCTGCCTCAGCCTCCGAAAGTGCTGGAACTACAGGCGTGAGCCACATGCCCGTCCTATTTTGTTTTTTAGACAGAGAGTCTTGCTCTGTCACCCAGGCTGGAGTGCAGTGGTGTAATCATAGCTCACTGCAGCCTCGAACTTCTGGGCTCAAGTGATCCTCCCATCTCAGCCTCCCAGGTAGTTAGGACTTCGGACATGTGTCACCACACCCGGCTCATTAAAAAAAATTTGGGGGAGCCAAACATGTTAGCTCATGCCTGTATTCCCAGTGCTTTGTTAGGCAGAGGTGGGAAGACTGCTTGAAGTCAGGAGTTTGAGACTATCCTGGACAACATAGCAAGACCCCATTTCTACCAAAAAATAAAAAATAAAAATTAGCTTGCTGCAGTGGCATGCACCTCTGTGCACCTGCAGTGGTGCACAGTGGTGCACACCTCTCAGCTACTCAAGAGGCTGAGGTGGGAGGATTGCTTAAGCCTGAGAGTTTGAGGCTACAGTGAGCTGTGATTACACCACTGCACTCCAGCCTGGGTGACAGAGCAAGACCCTGTCTCTAAAAATAATAAAATAAATTTTATTAAATACATACCAAATTTTATTTCAAGGAACTGGTTGATACAATTGTGTGGGTTGGCTAAGTAAGTCTGATATCTGTAGGGCAAGCAGTCAGGAAGGAAAGATCAGGAACAAGCTGGAACTCCCTGGGCGCTAGCAAAGCTGCTGTCCACAAGCAGTCGGGATGGGAGAACCTAGCAAAGGGAGAACAATTCTACACCCAGCTGCTGTTTGGAGCATCCTTCAACAGGGAGAGCCCTGACCCTTTACAGGCTCATCTGACTGGGTCAGGCCCATGGAGGATAACCTCCCTCATTTAAAGCCAACTGATTAGGGACTTTGATTACATCCTCAGAGCCCCTTTACAGCAGGACCTAGATTAGTGTTTATCGAGTACCTGGGAGAAGGTATGTGGAAGCTGCAAAATGCCTGCTTTTTTTTGGGAGGCCGAGGAGGGCAGATCACATGAGGCCAGGAGTTTGAGACCAGCCTGATCAACATGGAAAAACCTTGTCTCTACTAAAAATACAAAAATTAACCAGGTGTGGTAGTGCACATCTGTAATCTCAGCTACTCGGAAGGCTGAGGCAGGAGAATTGCTTGAACCTGGGAGGTGGAGGTTGCAGTGAGCTGAGATCAAGCCACTGCACTCCAGCCTGGGTGAACCTATCTGACAGGATTCTAGCCATTGAGAAGCTGGGGCACCTCTTCCTTAGCAAAGGGAGGCTAAGGAGATCCCATCCTGAGTTTCCCGTGGTCAGAAGTAAGTGTGTCTCTATGGGACTCCTGGGGCTTGTGGACATGGTGTAGGATGGGGAGAACCTCAGGATTAACCAGCACTCTTGGGGGTCCCCTGCTCTGGCTTTTTGGGGCCACCGGAGCCAGAGCTACAGTGGCAGTTGATGGGAATAGCCCTCAGTGACCAGTGGGGCTTCAGCAGGTAATTATCCGGCAAAAGCTGGGAACTGACAGGGTAATTATTAGCTTCTAATTGCAGGGCAAACTCAGGCCGGGATCCTTCTCTCCAAAGCAGAGGGCATTACTATTTGCATAGCAATTAATTACTTTGGGAGCTACGGAATTTAATTACCCACTAGGCCACAGGAGCCAATAATTAAATTACTCTCAGAAACAGGGTATTTATTTCCCAGTTAGTCTGAGCAGGTAGCTCTTACTTTGGGGGGGTGTGCCTGGGTGATGACCCCTAAACCGATGGTTGGTCCTTGGCCTGAGTGCCCAGCAGGGAGTGCCCGCACCGTGATGCGGACGGACACCCAAGCATACACAGATACAGGCCCTTGTAGGGCATGCAGACACATGATACCATGTGCTAGCCATGACTCATGGACTGGCGCTTGGATGTACAGTAACTCATTGTAAGTGGGGCAAACACACCCAGCGAGAATTACACACACAGTGAGGAACGGGCAAAGAGGCCAAAGAGGGAATTTTGGCTCTATCATTTTGCCACTATTGTTTTGCCTAACTTGTATCAAAATGTATTTGTGGTACTATGTACTTTGGTCAACAGGCTGTGGTTCTGAGCCCATATGGAATCCATCTTCATCCCTGATGCCTCTCAAAATGGGGTTTGGGTTGGGAGGGCCTCAGGACACAGTAGGGGCTAGGGAGGGGCTGGCATTGTCTATTTTGAACATCACTTGATTTTTTTGTTTTTTGAGAGGGAGTCTCACTTTGTTGCCCAGGCTGGAGTGCAGTTGTGCAATCTTGGCTCACTGCAACTTCCATCTCCCTAATTGAAGCAATTCTCATGCCTCAGCTTCCCCAGTAGCTAGGATTACAGGCACCCACCCACCACACCCAGCTAATTTTTTTTGTTTTTGGTAGAGACAGGGTTTCACTATGTTGGCCAGGCTGGTCTCGAACTCCTGACCTCAAGTGATCTTCCCGCCTTGGCCTCCCAACATGCTGGGATTACAGGCATGAGCCACCATGCCTGGCCACATAACTTGGTTTTTAAGAATCCTGAAAGTTTAATGTTTCTGCATCAAAATGGCCATGCCAAAATGTCATATATGCCTGAGAGACAGGAGCTGACAGAAGACCCTGAGGTCTGGAGGAATCTAGAGACTTCCAAATAGAAAGCAGCCCCTTGAAACAGAAGCAGAGCTGTGTTGGGTCCAGCCCTTACTCTCCCTCTTCACCGAAAACAGGGTCCTGGAGGGAGGCATGAAGGGATGGGGTGTGTCTGGGTTAGCTTGCCCAGTGCCAGGACCTCCAGTCCCAAAGGAGAAAGCCCAGAGCTGGGCGGTGTCTGCCAGGTCAGCTCTCCCCGAAGTCCACTCCTCGCCTTCCTTGTCATTGCTTCCCATTGGCTGCCTGGGGGCAGTGGTCGGAGGTAACTGAGGCAATGTGGTTTTCACCTCTATCTACTTAGAGAGTGTGGGAAGTCCCTGGCCCTGGAGCTGGGGATTCTAGTGTTAGAGGCAGCCTTGCTGCTTGGTGGGTTGCCCATTCCTCTGGGCTAGTGGGCCCAGGTCTTTGTGCACTGCTCCCAATAAGGAAGGGCAGAAGAATGGGGCCCGCTTCCCTTGTTCTCCACTCCCTTCATCCTGAAGGGTCTCAGGCAGGTCAAGTGGGCACTGGTTATTCTGTGGTTATCTTCCTTTTCCCCAGGTGACTATGGAACCCCTGGCATGTGCAGGTCCAGAGCCAGGCCACCGCACAGCCCCACTGCCCCATCCCAACTGATGTCAGCTCCCAGCCCCTGACCCCTTGGAATTCCCCTCCAAAGCCTAGAGCTGAGTCCCTGCCGCCACCCTTCCAGCTTGGCCTTGGGCCCTTCCCAGGTGGGATCCTGTAGATGCTTCTAATGAAGTTCTCTCTGACTCCGTTTGGGGCATCCACCACCCGAGGAAAGGAGCGGCGGCCGCCCCAGCCCAGGCTGCTGACAGCAGCAATCCATCTCCATCACAGTAATGGCGTCCCCATTAATCGGCCATAAACTAATAAAGCAAGCACTTTCCGCCCCTCACCCCCCCGCCCCAACTTCATTAAGTCTTTAGTACATTAATATGTCTTACTTAGTGTCAGCCAAGCCTCTTTCTCTGTTTGGGGTGGAGCATGCTGGGGTGGGCACCTCGCCCAGTGGGTGGGGGCACACGACCCCTCTCCTGGTCTGCGTAGGGGGCTGCTGACTCAGGGCAACCCACTCCCCCTCTCCCTCCTTCCTCTCCACCCACTGTCCCCTTGAGGGCCTTGAAAGGCTGCAGACAAGAGGAAGAGCGAGAGGAACAGGAAACTGTGGAGCAGGAGAGAGGAGGAAATGGGAAAGGAAAAGGAAGGAGGAAGACGGGATGAGCTGGGGAGGAAGGGGGGAAGCTGGGAGGAAGGGGGAGACGGAATGGGGGAGGAGCTGTGCACCTCCAAATTAAATTTGTGATTCAGGCATCAGATGGGCCGACAGCCAGAGATTAATTCAACTGATCGAGTTATAAAGAGCGGGAGGCCTGGGTAATCAATCTTGCAGCTGTCAGGCCGACAGGCAGGAGTATTAACCTGGCGAGACGGCACGTACCCAGGACTTTTTCATTTCATTCACCCCAACCATGTCCCTGACCACCTCTGGTCTGTCTCTCCAAGTAATAATAATTACGGCTGTTAACGATGACAGAGACAGGATGAGGGGATGGGCTCCTGTGGCAGGGCTTCCTCTCCTGGAGCTCCCACCCACTGCTCTGTCTGACCACTCCCAGAAGGTAGAGCAAGGACCAGCTCATGGCGCTCTTTGAGAGGTAGGGAAATCGAGGCAGGAATTCCAAAAAGACCTTCAGACAGGCCAAAGGTGGGGCTGGAAAGGTACTTTGGGATAAAGGACAGTATCCTAGATCCCTCTCACCTCTCGGGAAACGAATTGTCCCTAAGTCAGCCAGCTTGGCCCCAACATGTTCAGCTGTGGCCAGGGAAGCTGGAATCAGGAAGGTGAGACGGATCCCCTCCTCTGGGCTATTTTGCCTCAGCCACAAACCTGAGCTCTGTGTGGCTTGGGTGGAGGTCCCATCCTGGGCACAGACTCCTGGGCTGCGGCTGCTGTTCTTCCTGGGCAGCCTTCTCTCCTTCTTCTCTCTCCTCCCGCCTGACAGTGTCAGTCCACACCTAGGGGGGTGGGGGTCTCCCTGCAAAGACTTGTGGAAACACCAACCTTTGAGTAGAGAAGGGGTGGGGACGGGGGCGCCGCCTTGAAGTTGGCACCTCTCTCAGCTCTGGCTAATTTTCACATCCTTCAAATTCTGATATCTCTTTCTCCCTCCTTGCTCCAGGGAAAGGAAGGGAGAGGACAAGAGAGGGAGAGACAGGTAAATAGGTAAGAAGATGTGCTGGGGCACCTTTAGGGTCTGCTGGGAGTGAGCCAGGGCCTCGTCAGTCCTCTGAAATCGTTATGCTAGGGTGAGCTGCTGGTAGTGGGGGCCTTGGAGGGCTGATGTGAACTGTGAGTTCGTTCTTCCATGCTCAGTGAGAACCAGGCACAGGGTTCTTTGAAGGGGCTATGGCCCCTGTGATGCCCTCACAGTGTTCCCTATTGTCATTGTCATTATTGCCAATCACGGACCACCCCATCGCTACAGACAGCAATACTGTAACAGTGACTCATGCCAGAGACTGGCTAAAGGTTTTCTATACATTACTACTTTAATGTTCACAAAGAGCCCTATGAAGCAAGTTCTGTGTTCAGCCCCATTTTACAGATGAAAACCTGAGGTTCAAAGAGGTTGGAAGACTCACTCAAACTCTCACAGCCAGGAAACAGCAGAGCCAATACTGGGCCCCTAGCCAGAGCCTCAGCTCAGCATGGGCTAACTTTCTCCCAAGGCCCCCAAATCTCACTGTCTCCTCTGACCCCTGCCTCCACCAAGGTTCCTCAGTGTTCTCCGTAAGCAGATTCTGGATTTCTCCAGCTGAGGTGACCTGGGCGCCAGATCCTTCTGGGTTTGAGAAAGGTGGGGAGGGTGATGCTTCTGTTTGTTTAGAGGGTGGGGCGGGGGACCTGGTGTCAGAGAACACTCATCCAGGGCAAAGGGAAGAGTGGAGGCCCTACTCGGGGGGGCTCCCCAGTGCTCTGCCCTCAAGTAACCCCAGGGAGTAGGCTCTGCCCCCTCCCCAGGCCCCATGGCCTCTTGGGAAAGGAGAGAGTGCTGACTTGCCCATGCCCCCCGCCTTCCCCAGGGATAGAGCAATTGGAGGGGTGCCATGCTGGGTGTGTGTTGGGGTGGGAGTGGATCCTGACTTAGAAGGGCCTAGAGGAAAAGCTCTCCCTGTCACCTCCTGACCCTAGCTGGGACTAGGCTGGAGGGGGACTGGGGACATGGGCCTGTCTGAGGCGCCAGGCGCTGGAGGCTGGAGCTAGGCCAGCCCCTCTCCCAGGCTCCCTAGGACCCATTTCAAGTGGTTGCTTCCAGGATGACGAAGCCCTGGGGAGGGGGAGCAGGAATAAGGAGCCTGTTTGCAAGCAAAGGTTCAAGGGTGTCCTTTCCTGAGCTCCCACCCCCTTGCTCAGGGCAGCCACCGATTCTGCCCTGTCAGTCATAATATTTCTTCCTTATCTGAGACCAAAGCCGATGGAGGGACCCAAGTCCCTGGAGGTTTGGTGTGTGCCCCTTCTGTCCCATCTTGAGGTGGTTCTTGTGCTTGAGTGGGGATGGAGACCCCTAGCACAAGGAACCAGAATCCTCAAGTCTTAAGGTTTTGATCAGTGGGGTGACTGGAAGAGTTAACGTATCGTGGCTCCTCTCTGCTCCTGCCTGGTCCCGTTCCATGGAGCCTTCTCATTCCTACAAGATCCTGCATCAGGGGCCTCTTGCAGCATTAGAGATGGGGTTGTTCTCTGGTTTCTAGTCCTCTCAACCCATCAAGGTGGATGTGGATTCAGATCCGAGGGCTGTCTTGTCATGATCACCACAATTGTCCCTCGCACCTTCTCTGTGCTTTAATTCTCCGTCTGTAGGTAATGGAGAGAATGCTGTCTGTGATCTCTGCCTCCTCTGCCTTATGATGGGGCAAGGTGGGTTGCTGGGGAAAAAGAGGAGAGATCTTTTCAGGCAAATCACATAGAACACTTGTTTCTAAACCTGTTGATCCTTCCGTGCCTCAGTTTCTGTGTCTGTAAATTGGGAGAAATCACACCTACTTCCTTGAGTTGTTGTGATGCCCAAGTGAGATGGCAGAGGGGGCCTAGCTCTGTGTCTGGCACATTGTGCTGCTGAATAAATATTTGAAACAATCAGCCAGAGCGGGGAAGTGCCTGGGGTGTGGTGAGGGTGTGGGTTTCAGGGAAGAGGCTCTCCTTCCTCGCCCTCAGTCTTCTTATCCTCAGTCTTCTCGCCTCCCAGCTCTCTGATCTCTCACTGTGACAAGTCCAGGCAGAGGCCCTCAACATGAACACCCCAGCTCTGAAGATTGCTTGGACGAGGCTGGAGAACGCTGGCGCGCTAGATAGGGTTGTGTTTGAGGGATGTCTATCTCCACATCCTTGATTTGAGACAGGGGCTATTTGGACATCAGCCAGGCTTTGTGTATATGTGAGTGTGTGTGTCTGTGTGTGCACATGTGTGCATGTGTGTGGATGTGTGTGGGGGTGAGTGGGCTCAATGGCTGGCACCAAAATACTTGCTGATTAATCTTTGTCTTCCGAGCACCCAGCCCTAGTCCCCGGGAAGCTCCGGGGCCTGAGCTGGTGTCCAGTGGGCCTGAGGGGGGCAGAATCAGGCCCAGGAAGATGGATTTCCCTGTCCCCTCAGGCCCCACCCGGCAGGGAAGCAGGGAAGACTGCTTCATTTTGTTTAATGGGATACTGGGGGGGACAGTAGTCATGGGGCATTAACTGCTAATTGGGTCCATAATAAAGTTAATAAAGCTCTTATGGTCTTTGCCATTAAGTGTAATTAAGGTGGTGCTCTGTGGCGAGGATGGGGGTGTTGGCGGGGAACGGGTAGTGGGCTCTCACTGGCAGGAGCAGGTGATGGGGAAGCTGGCAACCATGCCAAGGCCAGGAGCTGCACTGGCTTCTGGAGCCACCCACCCCTGGCTGGGCTCCCAAGCAGCTCCTCTGGGGATTGGAGGTGGTGAGGTGGACAGGAAGGGAAAGGGTTTACTCTGTGCTGTTCATAGAAGTCCAGGGGGAAAATCATTAACTTCAACCCCAATGCCCACACCCTTGAAGAGGCTCAGAACATGGAAGAAATGTCATCTTCAAGGAGAGATGGTAAGGACAATCTCTGAGCTTTAGGGCATGGCTTGGCTTGTGTGTGCTGAATGACTGGGGACGTTGCATAACCACTCTCAGCCTCGGTTTCACCTTCTGTAACATGAGGATAAAAACAGCATGGTTAGGAGGGTTCCAGAGCTATGTAGTGGGAGACAGCTAGGTGAGTGACTGTTGTGCTGTTATTCTTTTTGTGAGCTCTTGTTTGTTTTGTAATAATTCAAGAATGTTTGATGAAGCCTTCTTGTATATACAGAAGCACAGAGTGACCCTCTCATCCCTCTGTCATCGATGCGGTTGTTATTTTTCCAGAGTTTTGGGGATATATTTATATAATATATGTGTACATGCAGAAACACATAGTTTTCTTTCCTTTTTTTTCTTTTTTCTTTTTCTTTTTTTCTTTCTTTCTTTCTTTTTTTTTTTTTTTTTTTTTTTTTTTTTTTGAGACAGGGTATCACTCCATCACCTAGGGTGAAGTGCAGTGGCGTGATTATGGCTTACAGCAGTCTCAAATTCCAGGGCTCAGGCAATCTTCCCACCTTAGCCTCCCGAGTAGATGGGACCACACGTGTGTATCACCAAAACCAGCTAACTTTTACATTTTTTTTAGAGATGGGGATCTCTCCCTATGTTGCCCAGGATGGTGTGAAACTCCCAGGCTCAAGCAAGCCTTCTGCCTTGGGCTCCCAAAGTGCTGGGATTACAGGTGTGAGCCACTGCGCCCAGCCTACATTGTTTTCTTGGATGGCTGTATGATATTCCATCATATAGCTAAGTTTTAATCATGTTGCTTGTGCCCCAGATGGAAACCTAGACTGTTTCTAGTCTTTAGCTCTTACAGTACTGCAAAAATACCTTGATATATTTCTCTGAGCACAAGTGCAGGACATATATAGACAAATTCCTCGAAATGGAATTGTTGGGTCAACTGACATGTTCATTGAACATTTTTGATAGATATTGCCAGACTGCACATGAAGATGATTGCACCGTCTACCCCCAGTGTCAAACCGGCGAGGGGCTGCCTCCCAGGTGCTCAGCTCAGCCACCTCAGTTGCGCTCAGACATACTCCTGGGCAGCTCTGGGGATCTGGGAGTCCCAAGGAGAGCACGCAGGACAGGGAGCGCAGCTTCCCCTGGGAGGGGTGGGACAGGAGGGACAGGAGCCAGCCCTCCCCTCTAAGCCTGAGAAAGCCACTAGGTAAACTCGGTTGTCAGAAGGGAGGGAGAGTTTCAGTCAGGGTCAGGGGTTAATGCGATGGAGCTACTGGGACACTCTGTGCAAACAAAACAAGTTAGGGGAGGGGAGGGGCCGGCCCTCTGGCCACAGGGAGGGAGATGGGCCAGTCAGCCTGCACTTGGCTCTTCCCTGGGTAGCTGCCATCGTGGGCACAGGTTCTGGGCTGTTGAGGACCTTGTGGCCAGGCTGCTGGGCTCTAAGGCCAAGAGGGCAGCATTTTCCTGAAGGCCGCCCCAGCCCAGAGCTGGCACGGTAGGCCTGCTGAGCTGCCCTGCCCACCTCCAGGGCCCCTCCACAGGTAATCCCCCTGGAGCCCTGTCTGGGAGGCTTTGGGCGGTATTAGAGGTGAGCCGGGTGGCGGGCCCTGGAGCCAGGCCCAGCTTTTAGAGCATTCCTGAGCATTAGGCTCCCTGTCCCAGCCCCAGCCTTGCCTTCACCCCATGGAGCCCCTGGGGCTTCTCTGCCTCAGCTGCTGCTGGCCTAATTACAGGTGTCCATGTCAGGGTCAGCAGTGGAGTTAATTCGGGGCTTGTCTTGGGGTGGCCGGGGCTCATTAATGGAGTCCCAAAGAGCCTAGGGATGAGCCAGGCAAACAGGGGATTAGGGGCTGAGGAAGACTGCTGTGGGGGAAGGCTGGCTAGGCAGGGCTGTGAGCTGGGCCCCGGGGAGGGGGTCAGCTTCAAGCCTGTGTGTTCACCCACCCACCCACACAGGCGCTCACGAGACCCAGCAGTGCTCAGACACGCAGACACACACAGCCACGGGCCAGACACTCTCCAGAGACACATATGGACTCTCATACACAGGCTCACACACACAGACACACACCATTGGACTTAGAACTGCTCCCTGAGAAGCCTTGAGGTGTGCAAGAGGGGTGGGGGAGATGAACCAGAGATTTCCCTCTTCAGCCAGAAACTCTGGCCTGCCCCTGCCAGCCCCCTCCTGTGCCCTCTCGCACCCTGGCCAGGGCATTGAGCTTCCCTTCTCCCTTTCCTTCAGCATCTCCTCCCACCGTGGACTGGAATTCCGAAGCACTGGTCTGTGGGTAGAACGACAGAGCCGGCTCCCAGCCAGCATGCAGGGAGGCGGGGGTGGTTCCTCCACACCCCTCAGTCCAGCCTGGCCTAGAGGGTCCCTGAGCCCAGCTGTCAGCCCACCTCCCCCACACCAACCCTGTGCCTCATGACAGCCCTGGGGTTCTGTGGGGAGGCAGAGCCACACTGCACAGAGGTCACCAAAGAGAAGGAGGAGGAGGAAGACAAGAAAGGAGCTGACAGGAGCCAGGGTTGGGGCGGGGGCTGGGCAGGGGGAAATCGCTTAACCCCGAAGCCGCCACTAGTCTTTGGAGCCCCTGCATTGACGGGCGCCAGCTGGAGCTGGCTGAGGACAAGGGGCCCAAGTGTGGGAATCCAGGGAGGAGGCCTCCCCGGGCTTCCTGGGTCAGCTGGGAGGAGAGACCCCGGAGCCTTCTTCTCCAGCCCGCCCTCCTGCCGCCATCCCTCCCTAGAGTGTGGAGACAGGCCCCGGCTCCCTGGCTCTGTTGCCAGTGGGGGAATTTTTCTAGCAGACCTCACCCCCACCCCAGGCTGGCTGGCTGATGTTCCTGCACTCCTAGCAGCGTGGCCATGGTAGCCCAGGGCAGGCAGGGGATTCAGAAACCCAACCCTTGACTCTGGAAGAGTCAGGTTTTCCCAAGGATACCTCCTTCCACCTGTGCCCACTTACCAAGGCACCTCCTTGACTAGTATTTAGAAGTGACCCCAGGGATAAAGTGACTCCCATTACAGAAACAGCCACTGCTCCATCCCACTAACTTTACCTGCTCATCAGTAAAGGTGCCCACGGGCCAGACTGCCACCTGTCATCACCTCACTCTTGGTCCTAGGCATCAAGCCTTCCCTTCCGGGCTCCCATTGTCCCCCATGCCATCCCAGGACCCCACACACACTCCAGGCCCATAATTGAATATAAAGGCCCAGAAGCTAGTGCAAACAGTGGCATTAATCACCAGCAACCTGGCAGCCTCCTGCCATAGATCTTTTCCACACGTAGAATAGCTCATGTTAATCACTGCCACTGATTTATTGTCTTCTCCGCCTTGTACATCAATTATTCACTATGTCTGGGCTGTGAAGGAACCCTGTAATGAGGGCTTCCATCCTCCCATCTCCAAGGTGGATCCTCAGACCTCCGGGTCCACCTAGTTGTGTTCACTGGTGGGTCAAGGCATGGAGCCACAGGCATGGGATTGAGGAGATGATAGGGAGTGGGGACCCCCATGCAAGAATATCTGTCCCCCCAGGAGCACATATAGGAGCTCTTCAGCTCCAGGAAACAGGGCTGCGGCCTCGCCTCTCCAGCTCTGGACAGGAGAGACAGGGCAGAATGGGGCACGGGAGGCTGTTGGGTGGCTCCAGGGCTTCCTAAGGCTCCGGGAGAGTAAAGCCTTCCAGCCTTTACTTGGAAGTTCCTGCTCACCACCTGAGAGATTCTCCCGCCAATCAAGGCCAACTCTTGGGAGTTCCCCATCACCGGAAGCAGGATGTGGGCGTGTCCACGGGGGCAGAAGACCTGCCTCTTCCAGCTCCCTGTCCTACCCTGGGGTCTGTGCTGCTCTCTGGCCACACCTCTGAGATGGCCTCAGCCTCAGGAAAAGGTGGTGGCAGTAGTTACAGCAATGGCCACCAGATGGCAGCCCTGATACCCAGGACAGTAGCTCAGGGAGGTGGGAGGCTGCATTTGGGTAAGGAAACGCCTTTGGAAAGGTGGGAATCTGCCAGCGGAGGGTGATGGGGAGTGGGTGGAGAGGGGGTCTTGCTGACAGGGAGAGCCCTTAGCCTCAGGGGGACCAAAGTGCAGGACCCACTTCACACATCAAACCACTCATGGTGACATCCTCAAATGGGATGGTCTCAGGAGAGGAAATTAGGGCCCAGGTGTATGTGGGCAAGTGGGACACCAGAGGGTGTGGGTGCCGCCAGATGGACTTCCCTGGCCCTGGCCCAACACCCCTGAAGCCTGCCTTTCAGGCTGTCCTTCCGAGGCTCTGATCCATTGCATCCCAACCCCTCTCTCTTGGCTGGGGCACTCTCAGAGGCAGCCAAGACAGGAGCTACTGTGTACTGTGGTCAGCTGGGGGCCAGCAAGCCCCGCCCTCATGATCTGTCTCACTGCACACATGCAGCACTGTGAGTTGCTTAGACCCAGTCCATCAAGAATCCCTGTACCCACACAGGCCCACTGTCTCCTCCCACTCCTGTATGTAGAGTGGAGAGGTGCTCAGAGATACAAATGGGTCCTAAGATACAGGAGACTTGTGGCTGCAACACTGGGCTTGCCAGAGGGCCCCTCCAGCCCGACGTCTCCAAGCCCCTCACCCCTCCACACCCCCTCCCCACACAGCTTACATCACCTACTGAGGCAGGGCGGAGCCTGCACTGGGATGGTGTAGAGGATGCAGAGTACTGCCTTGTCACCCAGCCAGTGAGCTGCTTTCCAGCAAAGATGCGGGGCTCTGGTCCTTTAAATACCTTGAGCCTAGAGGGCAAGGCTGGCAGAACAAGGCTCTGAAGGCCTCCTTTTGCCCCAGCTGCCTAGATGGGAGTCCTAGGAAAACATCTGGAACTCTGTGTCTCCTTGGCATTTCTTGCCTAGGCGTCCTTGCTGTAAATCCCACCGCTAAGCTCTCTGGAGATATCCGCTGGGATTCTGGAATGCCCCTCCTGGACCCCAACAGGTCCTCTGGGTTCTGATGGGAACTCCCAACCCCAGGCAGGGCCCTATCTCCTGAAGGCAAGGTCAAGACATTCCCATCAATGAAGACCAGTGTTTCCCCAAGTGCAAGTCCTGTGCCTACTTCAGACCTACTGAGCTGGAAACTGTGGGGAAGGGGTCCAGATAACTGAATTGTTACCAAGCTTCCTAAAGCCTGAGAATCTCTGTACGAGACACTTCCTTAGAGCAACGCTCATGCCCTCGTTAGACCAGCTTCCTGAGGGCAGCCCCAGACCAGGATGGGTGAGTTGTGGGGTTTTTCTAGTTGGCCTCCAAGTATTGACTTCCCTGCCACCACCGCCCTGGAAGTGGGCACACCGTTGGCCTCCTCACTGTCCTCCTGCCTGGTCCCCTTCCCTTCCCACCAGCCCTCTGGCCCTTCCCAACCAGCTTGCCTGGCTTCCTGGACCTGCTGTCTTCATGTCTGTCTTCACATCTGTTCCAAGGCTGCCCCAGCCCCGCTTGTTTATCCTTCAGGGGGTCCAAGTGGGTGTTTCAACTTCAATTATGCTCTGACCACAGCCACCACAGATACCAAAACAAATGTCCTGGGCGTCAGAGGTGGTGGAGGCTCAGACAGGCTGGTGCCAGGGGGCCTGATAAAGGGGGGCCTGCTTGGGCTTGGAGGTGATGAGAGCTGCTCCTAGTGATAGGGCCCTGGGGAGCAGGGGCTCGTGGGTAACTGGCCTCCTTAGGTAGGCCCAGGCCACAGAGGGGACAGTGTCTTGGTCTTAGTACCTCTGTCTCCATCTCCCAGCTTCTCTGCAGTCTCATCTAACAGAAGCCTTTTTTTTTTTTTTTTTCTTCAGTGGGGATGTGTCTTGTAAAAGCCTTGCTTCTCCCCAGCTGCTGGCTAAGTCTGGCCTCACCTCCAGAGGACAAAGATCTTGACTCCTCATCCCAGGCCGGCCTATTGAGATCTTTTTAAATCCCCTCTCAGACCTTGTGGTCAGTGTCTGAGGATGGTAGTAGAAGTCAGGGATCCTGGACCCAGCTCTGTTGGATTGTCCCTGTGACTTGGAGTGTGGTCTTTGCACCCGCTGTACTTTGGTTTCCCCTCTCTAGGTCAATGAGCAGAACACATTTCCCAGTCTGATTGCTCACAAGGGAGAAAAATTCAAACCTTCCAGGCTCCCTGGAGTCCCTGGAGAATACAATGAGGTGTCTCAGGGAGCAATGGGAAGCAGGACATGGTGCCTGCTAATGAGTGGGCCCTGATTTCCGTCTGGAGCTTCAGAGGATGGAATGCCAGGCATCCATGACTAGAGAGAGGCCCCAGCTCCCATTGATCTCTGTGGCAGCAACCAGGAGACCCAGCAGAGGCCATGCTCAGCAGCCCCTCCAGCTGTGCTTCTCCTTAGTGGGAAGGAGCCCTCTTACTCACTGTGCCCTCTCTGAATTCTCACCCAGTACCTGCTTTTGCCCCTACCCTTGCCTTCTGCTTTTCCCAAATGGCCACCTCAGCTTATCTGCCCATTGGCTTATCTCTGCAATAATCACATCTGGGAACACCTTTAATAATAATGATAACAGGGCCAGGCACGATGGCTCACACCTATAACCCCAGCACTTTGGGAGGCCGAGGCAGGTGGATCACTTGAGTCCAGGAGTTCGAGACCAGCTTGGTCAACATGGTGAAACCCCATCTCTACTAAAAATACAAACATTAGCCAGGCATGGTGGCAGGCACCTGTAATCCCAGCTACTCGGGAGGCTGAAGCAGGAGAATCGCTTGAACCCGAGAGGCAGAGGTTGCAGTAAGCTGAGATGGTGCCACTGCATTCTAGCCTGAGTGACAGAGCAAGACTCCATCTCAAAAAATGAAATAAAATAAAAATAATGACAATAGGGCCAGGGGCGGTGACTCACACCTGTAATCCCAGCACTTCAGGAGGCTGAGGGGGGAGGATCACTTGAGCCCAGGCGGTTGAAGCTACAGTGAGCTATGATTGTGTCATGGCACTCCAGCCTGGAAATCAGAATGAGACCTTGTCTCTAATTATATATATACACGTATATATATATGTATATATACGTGTATATATGTATATATATATATAATGATAATAGCAAGGAAAACAAAAAACAGCTCCTATTTATTAAACACTTCCCATGTGATGTGCCAGATGCTTTTGCGATTTGATCTTTCTCTCTGTCCTACAAGGCAGACGGATATAACAGCCCCACTTTATAGATGAGAGAGCTGAGAGGTTAAGTAAATTTTCCAAAGCTGCACCACTAGAAAGTGGCAGAACTGGATTCAAACCCAATTAGTTCTCACTTCTGAGCCCAAGGTTTTTGCTCCAGGCTTCGGATGTGCCATAGAGAGCGGGGTTTACTTTGTGTTGGCTCCAACAGCCCCTTGAAAGCTCAGGGTCATGGCTTCTGTAGGGGGCTCTCTCTGTTTAGTACTCAGGGTTGAAGAGACCCTTGGGCCACTCAGGGGGACCCAGAGTCCTGCTGGAGACCCAGGGAAGCTGTCTCAGTCCCAAATGAACCTGGTCATGTGTCAGCTCCCTGTCCACACGGCTGAGGGCAAACTTTCTCAGAGCTCAGCTCTGGCTCTGCTGCAGGATGTGAGTTGGGGGGGCTCTGGTTCTCTGAGCTCTCAAGGAGGGTCTGGATGAGGGTGGGGTTTCTATTCTGGTCTCTGTTCTGGTTCCTCTTACTCATTCAACCCTGGCTGCTGTCCAAACACAGGCAGCCTCTGCCCTGGGACTGGAGCCACAATGTGGCAGGTGGAGGGATGGGAGGTGGACTATTGGAGCCAGACAGCTGCTTCCCATCCCCGCCATGCACATGCACACACACAGTGAGGAAGGGGCAGGGCATATGAGCTCTGGAAGGAGGGAGGGCCACCAGGGGCTCATTAAGGTGAGTATGGACACATTTGTGTCTTTGTGAGTGTGCACGCTGGAGATTGGGAGTGTGCTCATCTGTGGCTGTGTGTGGGTGTGTGCCCGTGAGGTGGGGTCCAGGCTGAGTATCAGAGTGTGAATATGTGGGTCTTTGAAAGAATGAGTACGACAGAGCAGTGCACTAGTGTGACCACGTGGGGTGTGACTGCTTACAAGTGTATGATTGTGTGAGCGCACAAACACACGTGGGAAAGGCAGTTGCTGTCTCTTAGAGGAAAAATCCCAGAACTCCAACGGCCAACATCTGCTCTGCTGTTGACCAGCTCTGTGGCTTTGAGCACGTGACTTCTCTGAGTCTACATGTCGCTACCTGAAAATGGGGAGGAAACTGTCTCACAGGGTAATCATGAGGACGAGGTGCAGGTGTGGGTGGAGCACTTTGTCATCTGTCAAATGTAGGTCCCTGGGAAGATCAATAAGCAATCTCCATCCTCTGCCTCTCTCCCCCACTTGCACCCCCACAACATGCTCAGGCCCCAGCCAAGTGCCAAGCTGGGGTGGGTGGTGTCCCAGAGCCGGAGGCTACATGGCCAGAGGTCCAGGCTCAGGAGGACTGGTTAGGGATGGTGAGAGTGAGCAGGTGTGGTGCCACATCTGTCTACTCCAGCTTCACATGTTTGACCCAAGGCTGCCCCACCAGCACCAGCCCAACAGCACTCATTATTCTCCTCTGGATCTGAGGGGATTCTCCTCCATCTCACCCCAGGCCAGCATGCTGTGGCTTCTGCTGCCTCCTCCCTCTGGGGAGGTAAAGGCCCCCCCATTAGGAGGCTCTCACTTCAGGTTCCCCTTCTGACCTTCTGAAGGCCATTCCCCACTAAGATCCCAGGGTCTTCAGCCCTGTTTCACTTCCATTCCCAGCCTCCCCTGAGCTTCTCAAATGATTCTGGGGCACCTAGTCCATGCACTTACATTTGGAAATCATCTACTTAGCACAGTGGTTCTCAACCGTGGCTGCACATCAGACAGGAATCACCCGGGGAAGACTTGAAAGATCCTGATGCTGAGGCTGCCCCCAGACCAGAATCTCTGGGTTGGTACTCAGGCATTATTATAGGTTTAGGCAGGGAATGGTGGATCATGCCTGTAATCCCAACACTTTGGGAGGCCAAGGCAGGAGGACTACTTGAGGCCAGGAGTTCGAGACCAGCCTGGGCAACATGGCAAGACCGCCTCTCTACCCAAAAAAGAAAAAAAGAAAAAAAAATAGTTGGGTGTGGTGGTGCACACCAGCAGTCCTAGCTACTTGGGAGGCTGAGGCAGGAGATTACTTGAGGCCAAGAGTTCGAGGCTACCGTTAGCTGTAATCACACCACTGCACTCCAGATAATCTCTAAAAAAGAAAATAAAGTGGCAAAATAAAATAAATATAGGTTTAAAGCGCTCCCAGGTGATTCTAATGTGCAGCCAAGCTTGAGAACCACTGCTAATGTTTCCCAAGCATCATTGCTGAGAAGAATCACTTGGGATGCTTCAAGTATTGAAGCGTATTCAAGTATTGAAGTGTATTGTGTTAAATACACAGCTTCCCAGTTTCCCTCTCCTGGAAATTCTCATTTGGTGAGTCTAAGATAGGGCCCTGTAATTTGCATTTTTAATAAATACCACAGATGATTCTAATTATTAGGGTATTTTGGAGCTACTAGCCTAGAGCTGTGTTTCTCAAACTTTAATGCGCATCCAAATCACCAGGGGATCTTGTTAAAATGCAGATTCTGGTTGACTGGTTCTGGGGTGAGAGCCCGAGGAGTTATAGAAGTTCTGGCCAATCACAGCATAAATTAAGAGATGGTGAATAATGAGACAAGACCAGAGAAGAAGGCAGGGACCTTATAAACTGTGACAAGGAGCTCAAACTTGATCCCATGGCAATGAGGAGCCACCAGAGGGTTTTAAACAGAGGGAAAGCTTGTTCAGATACATATTTTAGAAAGATATATTATTGTGGCCATGTGGGAGATGATGGATCATGCATCAGAGGATCAGACATCAGCCAGGAGGCTGTTGCCACATTCCGGGTGAAAGATGATGGCCTGGGCTAATGAGGTGGGAGCAGGAGGAGAGAAGTTAATAGTCTTGTGGAAGACTCAGTGATCAGTTGGGTGGAGGCTGAGGGGGAAGATGAGGGAGGCTCCAGAGTAAACCCTGAGCTGGCTACTGACTTGGCAACTGGTGAAGAGGCGTGCCCATCCTGGTTGGCTCTGAAGCTTCCTTCCACCTCTACTGACTCTGTGATCTGATAATTGTTTGGCTTAGCTTCTTGTGGGACCAGGGTGGGAGAGAGGCTACAGGAAGCTGCCTGAAATGCGTTATGGAACTGGTGCCTTGGAGAGCCCCTCTCCTTGACTTTGAGTGACTCTGGAGGCTCCCTGTCAGCAGTTGCCAAGGCTTAGAGGCTGCTTTGGGGATTCGGTCTTCTGAAAACCTTGGCTTTCCATTTTATTCCTCTCTGGCTCCCTTCCAGAGAAGGAAGCCCAGATGAAGAGAAATCTGCATCCAAATGGCACCCTTGCTCTTGGATCCCATCTGGTGACTCTCCTTGTGAACCCTAAGTGCCCCCTAAAGACCTCCCCCAGGCCATTTCTCCTGACATCTCTGCTTGGCACACTAGCCTCATCCTGCCCTTGACCACAGCCCCCTCTGCACATTGAGCTCTGTCTACCCACTCCAAGGACACTTGGCTTGTCCTCCTGTTTGGGGACCTTATTTCTCCCTTTTGGCAGCTAAATGCTGGTCAGCATCCCCTAACCCAGTAACAGCTTTGCAGTTCCCAGGCTGCTCTGTCACATGTCTCTCTGGTACAGCTCTTTCTATGGTGCAAGTGTGCAGTAAGACTGAGATTCAAGTCACACTCACTAGGCTGGGAGGGCCATTCTGTAATCAATTGCCATCATCTTGAGCATCTGGTGAGAGCTAATAGTATGTTGGGCACCAAACTAAGGACTTTATATGTATTATCTCAGTGTATGTTCACATCTCCAAGAGATAGATTCTTCTATTATTATTATTATTATTTTTATTTATTTATTTATTTATTTATTTATTTATTTATTGAGACAGAGTCTCACTCTGTTGCCCAGGCTGGAGTGCAGTGGCGCGATCTCAGCTCACCTGCAACCTCCGCCTCCCAGGCTCAAGCCATTCTCCTGCTCAGCCTCCTGAGAAGCTGGGATTACAGGCACACTCCACTACCGCCTGGCTAATTTTTGCATTTTTAATAGAGATGGGGTTTCGTTATGTTGGCCAGGATGATCTCAAACTCCTGACCTCAAATGGTCCACCTGCCCCAGCCTCCCAAAGTGCTGGGATTACAGGTGTGAGCCATCATGCCTGGCCAGGTTCTCCTATTCTTATTTTACAGATGAAGAAATAGGCAAAGATGTTAAATAACTTGCCCAAGGTCACTCAGCTAGGAATTGGGACTGGAGCCTGGTGCATCTTCACCACTGAGCCGCACTGCCTGTCGTAGTCCTCATCACCAACCAAGGCTCAGTTAAGTCCTCTGCCTAGGATCAACCTCACTGGATTTTTTCCCAGAGAAAATGTCAGGCCAGGGCTAAGGCTCATACCCAGAAAGCTGAGGGAGGGAGCAGATGGTAACCCCAGGGGGATTTTGCCGCAGTGGAGTTAGGGATCGGAGGTCAAAAGGACTGCAGTTGAGTCTTGCTCTGCCTCTTGTTATCTGAGTGAACGTGGCCAAGTCTGACCTCTCTGAATTTCAGTTTCCTCATCTGTGACATGGGGATGGCAGCAGAAGCTACCTCTCAGAGGTTTATGAGGAACAAATGAGGAAATGTGCAAGGCAGGATTGTATCAACTGCAGAGAGCTGCCTGATGTAAGTGACTGTTAGTGCCAGCAGTCACTCAATATTTATCATGAATTACTAGGACCGAATCCAGGTGCTGTGAGTACAGCCATGAGCCCCTGGGCCTGGACTTGTCCCTAAGATGACAAATTGCAAGTCAAACAAGAATACAGTCACCTTGCCACTCTCCGCCTTCCATGGGCCTTTTGTGATCTTTCTGAAGCTATGACTTGGGCCCTGGCCATCTTTCCTTACCTGTGTAAACTGAAGGTCTCTAGCCCTCTAACAGTCTAGACAGCCCCCAATTTTAACATTCCAGGGGTGGAATGGAAGGCAGGTCCTTGTGACATTTGCTAAAGCAGAATTGCTGCCAAAAAGGGGCCTCTTTCTTCACGCAATGAATAAAAATCTTAGTGCCTCGTGTTTGTGTATGTCAAGTCTCACTGCTGAAACTTTTGTTAATTCATTTATTCAAATGAACCATATTTATTTAAATTTATTTTAAATTTCAAAAGTAAACTAAAAATGCATTCTTGTTGTAAGAAATACAGATGAAATAATCCTTCCAATTCCAGAATCATCTGCAGAGGTCACTGCTGTGGTCAATTCACTGTGTATCCTTCTAGATCATTTCCTACGCATTTACCTACATGTATATATTATTCAAAGAGAAACATACGATTTTTTTGGTGGGTTTTTACCTTTGTACCTGAGTATTTTTGTTTTTCTGCAATTTGCTTTTCCAGTGAGCAGTGGCTCACGCTTCTAATCCCAGCACTTTGGGAGGCTGACGCAGGCGTATCATGGGGTCTGGAGTTTGAGACCAGCCTGGCCAACACAGTGAAACATCGTCTCTACTAAAAATACAAAAGTTAGCTAGGTATGGTAGCGGGTGCCTGTAATCCTAGCTACTTGGGAGGCTGAGGCAGGAGAATCACTTTAACCTGGGAGGTGGAGGTTGCAGTGAGCCGAGATCATGCCACTGCGCTCCAGCCTGGGTGACAGAGCTAGACTCCATCTCAAAAAAAATGTATCTATCTATCTATCTATATGGCTTGGAATGAAAATATGGCATGCACACTTTCCCATATCAGAACATGGAGGTCTACCTCATTATTTTTAATTGCTTCACCTTAAGTATTCCATAGATGGGGGTGCCACTGTTTATTCACCCATTCCCACTGGTGGACTGTTAGGTTGCTTCTGATTTTTCATTGTTGTAAATTTGCTTAGTGAACTCTCTGGTATGTGGTTCTGTGGGCAGACATGGCTATTTTGTTAGGATAATGGATATCTAGAAATAGAGTTGGTCAAATGAAGATGGGTATTGTTAATTTTAATAGAAACTGCCAAAATACCTATCAAGAAGACCGAACCAATTCAGGGCACTTCTAAGAGAGGATGAGAAGACCAACTTACGTACACACTCTCTCCCATGCTGGATACTGTCAGTAGGTTGAATTTTTGCTAATCTAATGGATGAAGCTAAAACAAATCTTATGTTTATTTTAATCTGTAGTTCTCAAATTATGATTGCATTTCTCTCATGTTGAGCATATTTTCCTAAGTTCATTGGACATTGTATTTTTATTTCTGTAAGTCGCCTGTTCATATACTTTGCCCATTTTATTTTTATTTTTACCTTTGGAGACAAAGTCTCGCTCTGTCACACATGCTAGAATGCAGTGGGTGATCCGGGCTCACTGCAACCTCTGCCTCCCAAGTTCAAGAGCTTCTCCTGCCTCAGCCTCCCGAGTAGCTTGGGTTAAAGGTGACTGCCACCAGGCCTGGCTAATTTTTGTATTTTTAGTAGAGACAGGGTTTCGCCATGTTGGCCAGGCTGGTCTTAAACTCCTGACCTCAGGTGATCCACCTGCCTCAGCTTCCCAAAGTGCTGGGATTTCAGGGGTGAGCCACCATGCCCAGCTGCCTATTTTAAAAACTGGGGTTTCAAAAATATTTTTCTTATTAATGTGTTGGAAATTCTTAATTCTAGTTATTAATATGTGTTGTATTTTGGCTGAGTGCAGTGTCTCACACTTGCAATCCTAGTACTTTGGGAGGCCGAGGAAGGAGGATTGCTTGAGGCCAGGAGTTTGAGACCAGCCTGGGCAACATGCAAGACTCCCATCTTTACAGAATATAAAATAAACAATTTAGCCAAGCATGGTGGCATGTGTGCCTGTAGTCCCAGCTACTCTGGAGACTGAGGTGGGAGGATCGCTTGAGCCCAGGAGTTTGAGGCTGCAGTGAGCTATGATCTTGCCACTGCCCTCCAGCCTGGGTGACAGACCAAACACACACACACACACACACACACACACACACACAATTTTATTTTAATTTAATTTCTTTTTCTTTAGAGATGGTGTCTCCTCCTCTTGCCCAGACTGGAGTACAGTGGCATGATCAGGGTTCACTGCAGCCTTGACCTCCTGGGCTCAAGCAATCCTCCCATGTCACCCTTCGAGTAGCTGGGACTACAGGCACACCACAATGCCCAGCTTACTTGTTGTATTTTAGTTGCTTGTCTTTCAATGTCCTTTACCATCTTCTATTATACAGCAGTTTCAAATTTAGATGTAAATATTTTGTCAATATTTTCCTTTATGGCTTTTGTAGTTACTCTCTTATTTTAAATTGCTGTCTCTAGCCTGAAATTATTTAATTTTAACCCACATTTTATCTTAACATTTTTAGAGTCAACTCTTAATTTCCTCTCCAATCTACATTGTGAATAGTGTGAGATAGAAATAACCCTTTCATGAAGTTTGGAGGGCTTCCCCGCCACTGTGGGTATCTGGACTATAAGTCTGACTTACTAATATCAAAGCATACCATTAGTGTTTTCATAATTTAGAAGCAAGAGGATGTGAGGCAACAGTGGGCATCAGGTGAGGTGAAGGAAGGATGCAGCGGAGTGGGAGTGATGGGAGGGGACCCCTCACAGGGCTCAGCTGACTGGAGATATGAAAATGGCTCCCTGCAAAGAGAATAGCAGGTGGCCCCTACGGATCCTGGGGGGCCATCTACCCGTGCCCTGGTGTACAAAACATCTTTCCAGTACACCCTGTGTCATCATATAAATGATCTGTTTCCTTAGCAAGCAACCTCTTCCCAACTACAATGTCAGTTGGAGGGCCAGGCACGGTGGCTCACGCCTGTAATCCCAGCACTTTGGGAGGCTGAGGTGGGCAGATCACCTGAGGCCAGGAGTTCGAGACCAGCCTAGCCAATATGGTGAAACTCCATCTCTACTAAAAATACAAAAAAATTAGATGGGTGTGGTGGCGCGCGCCTGTAGTCCCAGCTACTCAAGAGGCTGAGGCAGGAGAATCACTTGAACGCAGGAAGTGGAGGTTGCAGTGAGCCGAGATCATGCCATTGCACTCCAGCCTATGCAACAAGAGTGAAACTCCATCTCAAAAATAAAACAAAATAAATAAAATAAAATAAAACAAAATGTCAGCTGGGGGACAGGGACTGTGTCCTCCTCATTTTTGTCTCCCTTGCACCAACGCAGAGCCAGCACCCCTGGGTGAATACACATACACCTTCCCGTGCCGGGCACATGCCCACACTTCCATATTCTCAGGCTGGTGTGTGTGTGTGGGGTGTCTCTGGGTGAGCACGTGCATGACAAGTGTTGAGACTGCACATCGACATAGCCCACGTGCTTGTATCTCAGTGTGGCCATATGCATGCAGCTAGCACACCTGTGCTTGTGGGCATGGGAATACACATGTGTCTGCCTTTCTTCCCTTGACAGTTTTCTGCCCTCTACTTCCTTGGGTCAGAAACAGCAGGAACTTTTTCTGTTGGCAGGAGGAATATTTATTAATGGGGACAAAGTGAGGATACTGCAATCCTTGTAGTTTCTCCTGGGAAAGCCTCATTCTTTCTGAGGCCTCTGCCCGCCTTCTTTGCTCTCTTCTCCCCTCCTTTTTCTATTTCACATCTCTTTCCTTCCCCTCTTCGGGAGGAAGCTCATCTGAGCTCAGCCTTTGCTGACAAGGCCATCTGGGCCCATTAGTTGCCTCCTAATGAGTGACTGCCTTCTCGGCCCCTTCCCCCACAGCAACTGGGAGGGAGGGATCAATTAGCTGCTGCTGTAAACACACACACACAAACACACACACACCCTTACACGTGTATTTATGCTTCCACATATATGTACACATCACATAGTATATATGATCATAAATACACTCATAGCAAATACACATACATCCTCTCTTCTTGACCAGTAATATCTCCTAGGGGTCTCTACTCTGCTCCTTGCTCTGTTCACCAAGAAGAACACCCATGGCCAACCCCACACTCCCCAGCTCAAACCCAGATTCCCATGATTCGAAATGAAGTTCAACTCTCATGTTTTACAGGCGGCCAAATTGAAGCTCAGAGTAGGGAGGTGACTTGTCCAAAATCCCTCAGTCAGTTAGAAGCCAAGCTGAGCTTATGCTCAGTCCTATGTCCTCTGATGCCCAGTGCAGTGCTACTGCATCCGAGAGAGAAACGGGGTGTCCCACGCAGGCCCACCCTGATCACGACAGAGCTGTGGGGCTTCGAAGGTAGCACGTCTAGGTTAAGGTGTGCAGGCATGATCCTTAAGGTGATGGGGACTGGGGAGGCTCTGCCATGAACCAAGGAAGGAGAGGGTGGGCTTTCAGGGAGGCCTGCCTTGTCCCCTGGGTTGGCCTGGCCTGGAAATTGTGGAGAGAGGGGTCCAATCTCAGTCTCCCTCTGGCTTCTGCAAGTCTCACCATGGCTGTCTCTCCTTCCACCAAGTACTGACCTCAGGAATCCCTGATTCCTGGCAAGCTCCCTCTTGGCCAGATAGGAAGGGGGCACCTCACTGAGTACCCTGTTCCAAAGAGTGTCCTCTGGGGGAAGATAGGTTCCATCCTGGCCTTGGCCCTGGCCTGTTCTTCAGATTCCACACTAGGACGGGAGGTATGAGGACTAGGTCCAGGCCTGAGGCACGCAGGACCCAGCAAAGTCCTGCATGACCAGCCTAGGCCACCTGGGTCAGAATGCCGTGGCACCACTGTGGCCAGCCACTTGGAGACATTTGTAACAAATACACATAAATCCTCAGGAGCTGGGGTTATGGCTGAGTCTTAGCAATTTATGTCTCCTAAGGTCCCAGCCCTGCCAGCACCCAGGCCCTGAATGGAAGAGCTGAGGACAGGTCTGAACAGCCTTTGGGGAAACTTACCCAGGAGGGGTCACAGCAGGGGCAGGGGCTTCCAGAGCTCCCTTTCACTCCAGAAGCTGGAAATGATACTCTCCTTGCCCCAGCTCAGTCCCTTTCCCAGAGGCGGATGTTGTGGGAGGGCTGCAGTTCTCATCTACAGGCCCCTCTTCTCTCTGGGAGCCCCAGACCCCACCTCCTCTTCCTATCCTGAGTCCCTGGCTGGGAGGTACTGTGGAGACCAAGGCCTGTCACCTGCCACTCTCCGTAGCCCTCAAGGCCGCAGTGAAGCCTGCCGGGGGCTCGAGGGAGCATCCTGGGAGCCCATCCCTTGGCTGATCTGGGTCTCAGTCAAGTCCCCAGGCCTGCTCGCTGGCCTTCCCCTCAGCAGGGCTTAGCTCAGCAAGTCCTCCCTTAGATTAAGTTTCCAAAGGGAATGTCCTTTTCCAGCACAGCCCTCGCCCTACCCTGAAAGGCTCAGAGTAGCAGAGTCTTGGCTCTGGGGGTGTTGAGCCATCAGGTGCCAACAGGGGATGGAGGAGGCAATGGGCCCTGGGGCAAGGGCAGTGGGGGACACGGGCTCCAGGTCGGGAAGACTTGGGCTAAAATCCTAACTTCCACTTAGTACCTGAGTGGCCTTGGAGAGCTATGCCACTTTTTTCCTAGAGAGCTTGTTAAAATGCAGTACCGGGCCGGGCGCGGTGGCTCATGCCTGTAATCCCAGCACTTTGGGGGTCGAGGCTGGCGGATCACCTGAGGTCAGGAGTTCAAGACCAGCCTGGCCAACATGGCGAAACCCTGTCTCTACTAAAAGTACAAAAATTAGCCGGGTGTGGTGGCACATGCCTGTAATCCCAGCTACTCGGGAGGCTGAGGCAGGAGAATCGCTTGAACCCTGGAGGCGGAGGTTGCAGTGAGCCGAGATCACACCACTGTACTCCAGCCTGTGGATGGAGCGAGACTCCATCTCAAAAAAAAAAGTAAAAATAAAACGCAGTACCCCACTCTTGAGTTTTTTTTTTTTTTTTTTTTTTTTTTTTTGAGATGGAGTCTTGCTCTGTCACCCAGGCTGGAATGCAGTGGCACGATCCCGGCTCACTGCAACCTCCGCCCCCTGATTTCAAGCAAGTCTCTGCCTCAGCCTCCCGAGTAGCTGGGATTACCGGTGCCTACCACCACGCCCGGCTAATTTTTGTATTTTTTAGTGGAGAGGGGGTTTCACCATCTTGGCCGGGCTGGTCTTGAACTCCTGACCTCATGATCCACCTGCCTCAGGCTCCCAAAGTGCTGGAATTACAGGCATAAGCCACCGTGCCCGGCCAGAGATTTCTTAATATGTAAAATGAGGAGAACAAGGGCTTCTCCACAAAGACTTCCTAGCAAGGATGGGAAGCCATGTATAATCTCTATTACTGTTTACTTACGTGTGCATTGACAATTTTTGGAAGGGCATACCTCCAGAAATGGGAATAACAGGAGGAAGGAGGGAGCCTTTTACTTTTCACTTTATTCCCTTTTGTCCTGTTTTAATTTTACTATGAAGCATGCTTTATTTTTATTTAAAGAAAAGAAGGGAAAGAAAAGAAAAGATGAACCGCTCCCAGCCAAATAGCTGAGCCCCAGTTGAGTCAGTAAACGTAGTCTTAATTGTTATCTGTTAAATAGTTAACAACCCATCCTTCACTGGGCATTGTTTCTGGGTGTGAAAGTGATTTGTAAATAAATTGCTGTATAAATGTTAGTTACGATGAACAACTAGGTAATGATGTATTTCTATGCACAATTATGTATGTGAGGTGGCCTGTCCTAAATATGAGTGGGTGTGTATATCCTTCAGGGGAATTATGCAAATGTTGTAAAGCGGTGGTGAAGAGCACTCTCTCAGTAGCCATGCTGCCTGGGTTTGAATCCTGAATTCAGTATCTACTGGAGATACGATCTTGGGCAAGTTACTTAGCCTCTTTGTGTCTCAGTCATTCTGTCTTTAATATGGGGACAATGAGGTCAGGTGTCTCACACCTGTAATCCTAGCACTTTGGGAGGCTGAGGCAGGAGGATAGCTTGAGCTCAGGAGTTTGAGACCAGCCTGGACAAGATAGTGAGACCCCATCTCTACAGAACAAAAATAAATAAATAAATAAAAACAATGGGGATAATTAGCCAGGCATGGTGGAGCACCACTGCACTCCAGCCTCGGTGACAGAGCAAGCTGCCCGCCTCTCTAAAATAAAAAATAAAAATAAAAAAATCAAATGGGGGTAATACCTACTCCATAGGATTGCTGTGAAGGTTAAAGTGAACTAAGTCATGTAAAACTCTTAGAACATCCCCCAGCACATGGTAAGTGTTCAACACATGTTTTTTATTTTGTGTATCTACGTGAGCATGTTAATGTTTCCCATCCCTTTAACAGGAGGAGCAGGTGGCTAGGCACGGTGGTTCACGCCTGTAACCCCAGTACTTTGGGAGGCCAAGTGGGGAGGATCACTTGAGGCCAGAAGTTAATAATAATAATAATAATAATAATAATAATAATGTCTGACCCTTCCCCCATTAGAGGGGCTTTGTGGCTCTGTCCATCCTTTTGGTCTGTTTGTAGACACTTAACTTTGGTAACTGCGAGCATCTGGAGTGCTTGAGGAAGCTGGGCTTGCTCAGAGCCAGGGCCCCATCCTAACACGGAGCCCTGGGAGGGGAGGAGCGACACACATCTAGCTTGCATCCCTCCATTGATGCTTCCAGGACACTCCTGGGGGTGGCAATGTACCCATTGTGCCCCTGGGTCACTCAGATAAAATATCAGCTGAGCCAGGAGGGAACCACTGAGGGTGGGGGTGGAGAAAAGTAGGTCACTCTCAGAGTCCATCCAAGAGCCAGGGGCAGGGAGGGGCAAGGCGGGGGCGGGAGCAGTTTATAAGGGAGGCTCTGCAAGCTCAGGTCAGAGAGAGGTGTCATTCCAGCAGCAGTGGCAAGCTTAATTCCCCATCCTCTTCTGCAGGGTCAGCCTGCCCTCCCACCCACCCCACTCCCAGCTCTTGCTGCTTCTGATGCTGCTGGGAGGGCTGTTCCAGTGCATCCCACCTCTGGAGGCACCTCTGGGAGATGCTGGGCTGCCAGGCAGGTCGAACAAGTTTGAGATAAGGTGGGAGGGATCCTGATTTGGGGGAGGGACCTGGGCCTGGAATGGAGCCGGGTTCCTCAGGCGCCCGGGCAGGTGGCAGCCTGAGGAGGAGTGCAAATGTGCTCAGAGCCAGAGCCCAGCCTGGAGGGAGATGGGGGAGCTAAGACAGTCTGACCTCCACCCCTGGGCTGCACAGTCCCGTTCCCAGTGTAGGCCCTATGTCCCAGAGACCTGCAGAGGTCAGAGATTCTGAATGCAAATCTGGGAGGTAGGGTCAGGCAAGGGCTTGTGAGACTCACGGGATAACGTAATTTAAAATGGGACCTACCACTCTACCCCCTCCATGGAGCATGAGCGCATGTCGGCTTGTGTGTATTCATCACACAAGCACACACTGTCACACACATCACCCACAGGCACGTGTACACAATCATGAATACATAGATACTCGCAGGCACAGACACCACACGGGGATGGTGCTGGAGCCCAGAGTGCTCTCTCTCGCTTTCCAGGTTCAGAAATCAGATCCTGGGAGTTTAAATAGTGTGACCAAGGGCCACCTTTGGAGGGTCCCCAAAGAGAGGCTCTCTTCAGGCTTTTCTCTCCTAAGAAGCCACTCTTTTTTTTTTTTTTTTAATTTTAGAGCAAACAGCAGCCAGAAGCCACTCTTCCCTAATACCCCGCAGTCACACCCTCCCTCCGTATGTCTTTTGTTCCTCTGTGGAGTGGCTGGCCTTCCAGTACTGCCACATTTGTGTGCACACCTGAGGTCTGACCCCTTCCAGACTCCAACTTGGGGGCTCCTGGAGGGCTAACTCCTCCCTGATCAGGGTTTTTCCCCCAGGGACACTGCTTTATTATTATTATTGTTATTATTATTATTATTATTATTATTTTATTTATTTATTTTGAGACAGAGTCTCGCTCTGTCACCCAGGCTGGAGTGCAGTGGCGCGATCTCGGTTCACTGCAAGCTCCGCCTCCCGGGTTCACGCCATTCTCCCCCCTCAGCCTCCCGAGTTGCTGGGACTACAGGCTCCCACCACCACACCTGGCTAATTTTTTTGTATTTTTAGTAGAGACAGGGTTTCACCATGTTAGCCATGATGGTCTCGATTTCCTGACATCGTGATCAGCCCGCCTCGGCCTCCCAAAGTGCTGGGATTACAGGCGTGAGCCACCGCGCCTGGCCGGAACACTGCTTTAGAAGTGGGTCAATGAGTTCCAGTGAGGAGGCCAAGAAAGCTGAGGTGGAGGTGGGCAGGAGGGCTGCGGCAGTGAGGAGAGCCTTGGTTTGGGCAGGTGTCTCACATTGAGGCTGGCCACCCAGATCCACATGCCTCCTGCACAGAGACACCTCACGTGGAGGGGTGTGAGGAGCAGAGAGGAGGAAGAGCACCGGGCAAGTTGGCGAGATGAGCCATATGGAAACATGTAGGGGAAAGTGCAGGCAACAGTATTTCTATTCTATTTTGGGAGTAAATGGATATATGTAATACTTGTCCCCAGATACTCATGCTTATACACACACAGGTTCTCACACACATGAAAACATTCTTAAAGCAGACACACCATACGGACCTGGGATTTCACCCACAGATGCCCACTCTCATCCCGCACCCTCAGCCCCCACACCGCCCTGCTTCTCACACACACGTGCTCACTCTCACATGCCGGCCAGCTCCCAGCTTCTCCGGCTCAGGCTCTGAACAGACGGAAGAATGTGATAAAATCGACAGCTGAAAACTGTCCTGAGAGCAAAGCTGTACTTTGTTGAGAAACCTGAGCCCTTATTGGAGGAATACAAGTGTTTGTATCTGGGGGCTCGGGGAGAGGGGAGGTGGTGGGGTGGTCCCCCAGGGCGCCTGTGGCCACTGGGCTGTTTCCATCATAAAAAAAATGATGAAAGGAGCCGGGCAGTGAGAGCATGACTGTGAGTAAATAAAGCTGCCACCTTTGACCCTGGGAGGCCAGAGCTCATCCCAAAACGAATGCTCATTAGGGAGGGGGTGCTCAGGCCCAGCCCAAGTTCTCCAGCACCGGAGGCCCAAGGCCAGACTCCCAAGGGGGAGGGGATATGAGAACCCCTGTGTGAGGCTAGGGGACACGTAGAGGGAGCAGGGGGTGGAGAAAGGAACAGGGGATGTGGGAGGGGGTTGGGGACATTAGGGAGAGGATGATGGTCATGGGGGAGGGATGAGGACAGGTAGGAGAGCTCTGACTTCTGGCTCCCCCTCCCTGTACTCCTCTCTCTGCAGCGTCTACAGGTCTCTTCCGCTCTTGGGCTCTGAAACAAGCATACATCTCCCTTCTCCTGCTGTAGGCTCGGTTTGCTTATTTTTCTGATCATCAGGAACTACAGGCAAACAGGGGTTAGCAAAAATAACAAACACAGGGCAAACTACAAAGTCACTAGGAATCCCAGAAAGGTTGAGAAGTGGTTGATTCTGGCTTTGATTCAGAAATAAAAGTATTGGCCAGGCATGGTGGCTCATGCCTATAATCCTAGCACTTTGAGAGGCCAAGGCAGTTGGCCTGCTTGAGCTCAGGAGTTCGAGACCAGCCTGGGCAATGTGGCAAATTGAAGAAAGAAAAAGGAAGGAAGGAAAGAAGGAAGGAAGGAAGAAAGAAAGGGAGGGAGGGAGGGGAGGGAGAGAGGGAAAGAAGGAAGGAAGGAAGGGGAGGGAGGGAAGTAAGGAAAGAAAGAGAGGGAGAGAAGGAAGGAAGGAAGGAGAGGGAGGGAAGGAAGAAGAGAGAAAGAGAGAAAGAGAAAAAGAAAGAAAGAAGAAAGAAAGAAAAGAAGGAAGAAAGAAAGAAAAGAAAGGAAACAAAAGAAAAGAAAGAACTGCCAAACGCACATCCTATAGGTCTGGTCTGTCCCAAACTCCTTTCCTACAGATCTGTTCAGCTCAGCACCAGACAGTCCTGGCCTGGAGCAAAGCTCAATAAAGTTGGCTGCATAGATAAATAAGTGGGTACAGAGATAAATGCATAGGTGGATGAATGAAAGAAGGGTCTTGGTCATCAACCCCGACTCTGTCTGGGTTCAAACTTCAAGCACTTATGTGGGGCTGGCCTCTCGGTGGGGCCAGGCAGGATCCTCTTCCCCTTCTCTGCAGCTGACCTCTGGGCCCCCCTCCCCCCAGGGCTGACATTCACTTTATTCTGTAGTCACCTTGGCTCTTACAGGCTCACCTGGTCCAGTCTCAAGAGAAGAAAGCACTTTGCAATGTGGCTCTGAAAGACCCCTGCCCTGCATGTCTCTTCATCCTCTGTGGACCCAGCAGCCGCTCCCTTTGTTCCTCTGAGAGACTACTATGTGGCCACTAAGTAGGTCCTGGAAAGTCCTATTTTGGCTAATTTTAATGAGTGATATAATAATAAAATGTAGCAATAAACCGAGTTTTCACCAAAAAGACAAGAAGACTCCCAGGTTTTTATATCAGGACATAGAGGCAACAGTGACAAGAAACAGATCACTATACTTCCCACCCCTGCCACCCCATCTGTCCCTGACTTAGAAGGAGGAATAGAAAAAGGAAGTTCAAGAAAAGCATCCCTATTTTTCTGTAAGGGTGAGGTTGCTGGAGGAAGTCCAGCACAAGGACACTCCAGGCAGAACAGAGTTAGCAGGAGGCCAGTCCTTGGCTGGGGGGGCTGTCTCTGTCCCGTAAGACATGCCTGCAGCCACATGCCCAGAACTTGGCCTTTCTTTATGCCCCAGACATAATGCTTATTTTTCCTGAATCCCTGAGAGTGACCTGGCTGGGTCTTTGTCCCTGGGGGAAATAGGGAAGCTGAACCCCCAAGTGGGGAGGAGGAATCCAAGGTAGCTGACCCCTGTGTGTTCCCACTGGATGCTTGGTCTGCACCAATGGCCCCCTCCTGGCCAAATTTCTCTTGCTGCATCAGATGAAGGAGAAAACCAGGTGGGTTCAGCTTCAAAAACCAGCCAAAGACCTAGGAGACAGAGGCATCACAGAAGTCAATCACCATTTTCTGCCTCCCCTGTTAGAGTTTCCTCAACTCAACTCCAGCCTGAATCGTCGCCAACTTTTCCTAAGTTACTCTGGGACAGACACTATTCTGTGGGCTTTACATGAATTTAACCCTCACAGGAGCTCTATGAAGAGGTGCTGTAATTATCCCCAATTCCAGATGAGAAAACTGAAGTCTAGAAAGGTCAAGTTACTGGTCCAAGGTCACCCAGTTATTATTATGATGATGATATTATTATCATTATTATTATTATTATTGAGATGGAGTCTCGCTCTGTCGTGAGGCTGGAGTGCAGTGGCGCGATCTCAGCTCCCCGCAACCTCCGCCTCCCGGGTTCAAGCAATTCTCCTGCCTCAGCCTCCCGAGTAGCTAGGACTACAGGCACCTGCCATCACGCCCAGCTAATTTTTTTTTATTTTTAGTAGAGATGGGGTTTCACCATGTTGGCCAGGATGGTCTCAATCTCTTGACCTCGTGATCCTCCTGCCTCGGCCTCCCAAAGCGCTAGGATTACAGGCGTGAGTCATGGTGCCCGGCCCAGTTTTTATTTTTTTATTTTTTTATTTTTATTTTATTTTATTTTTTGAGACAGAGCCTTGCTGTGTCGCCCAGTCTGGAGTGCAGTGGTGCAATCTCGGCTCACTGCAACCTCCGCCTCCTGGGTTCAAGCAATTCTCCTGCCTTAGCCTCTGGAGTAGCTGGGATTACAGGCACACACCACCACACCTGGCTAATTTTTGTATTTTTAGTAGAGACTTGTTGGCCAGGCTGGTCTCAAACTCCTGACCTCAGGTGATCTGCCTGCTTCAGCCTCCCAAAGTTCTAGGATTACAGGCGTGAGCTACCGCTCCCGGCCTTGCCTGGTTTTTAAGTGGAGGATTGGAATTGGCACCCCAGCCATCTGGCTTCTAGGTGGCTGGCAGGTATCTGAGTCTGGTTTGGGGACAGGAAAGCACAGGCTCAGGATCAGATTGGAAGATGAGTGAGTATCCCCAGCTAGCTGCCCTGGAGCTCTGCTGCCAGGACCCGCATTGGACCCACAGCAGGTAGAGGCGCAGCCCTTTCACAAGCAGCACCAAGGTCTCCTCTGTGCTGACAGAAAGGTGCAAACACATCCCTCTCCCTTCCCCATTTTACTGAACTCTTACCTTCTCAGCAACAAAAAACTTCATCAACATTAAACACCACCATGATGTATGTTTACATCACTCATAATGCTTCATTTCTTGATCTTTATGAAGGTTAAAACCAGCGGTGGCTCACACCTGTAATCCCAGCACTTTGGGAGTCTGAGGCAGGAGGATTGCTTGAGCTCAGGAGTTTGAGATCAGCCTGTGCAACATGGTGAAACCCTGTCTCTACAAAAAATACAAAAATTAGCCAGGCATGGTGGTGTGCACCTGTAGTCCCAGTTGCTTGAGAGGCTGAGGTGGGAGAATCACCTGAGCCTGGAAGTTTGAGGCTGACGTGAGCTGCGATCACACTACTCCACTCCAACCTGAGCAAGAGTGAGACACACACACAAAAGCTAAAACCTGTGCTTTTTCTGAGTTTAGCCCGTAAAAATATATCATCTTCTTCAAATTTTTAAAAATTTAACTTTGCATTGTTTGTTGTTGTTTTGTTATTGTTTTGAGATAAGTTCTGACTCTATCACCCAGGATGGAGGGCAGCGACGCCACCTCGGCTCATTGCAACCTCCACCTCCCAGGCTCAAGCCATCCTCCTACCTTGGCCTCCTGAGTAACTGAGACTACAGGCATGGCACCGCCACACACAGCTAATTTTTGCATTTTTTGTAGAGACGGGGTTTCGCCATGTTGCCCAGGCTGGTCTCAAACTCGTGAGCTCAAGCGATCTGCCCACCTCAGCCTCCCAAAGTGCTGGGATTACAGGCGTGAGCCACTGCACCCAGCATGCATTGTTGGTTTTTAAATTTTTTAAAAAATTAAGACAGGGTCTCGTTCTGTCACCCAGGCTGGAGTGCAACGGCACAATCACAACTCCTGGGCTCAAGCAATCCTCCCACCTTAGCCTCCTGAGTAGCTGGGACTACAGGCATGCGACACCATGCCTGTTTGCCTATTGTTTTTGTTTTGTTTTGTTTTGTTTGTTTTCTGTACACAGACAGGGTTTCGCCATGTTGCCCAGGCTGGTCTTGGACTCCTGGGCTCAAGCGATCTGCCCACCTTGGACTCTCAAAGTGCTGGGATTACAGGTGTGAGAACTCCCCAATTCCCTGCCTAGCCTATTTTTATTTTTATATGATATAAAATAAATTTATTTTTAAATGGTAAAGCTTTTCTCAACACAATTTGTTGGTAATGTTCTTTTCCCCATTTTCTAACACCTATATTAAATTCTTAGGTGTGATTATGTTTATTTCTAGGCTCTATTCTGTCCCATTGATTTAAGTGCCAATTTTGATGCCTACACTACATTGTTTCCATTTAATTATCCTGTAACAAAATGTTTTAACATCTGGCCAAACTTGCTCTTCTTTAGAAAATTATTTGACAGGTTCACCTATTTACTCTTTCATGTGAAATGTAGAATCTTTTTATTTTTCTGAGTTCCAAGAAAATGAGTTTTTGTTTAGTAGGGCATCAAGTCTATGAATTGCCTTGGGGAATACTGATATTTTATAATGCATGGCATTTTCACCTAGAATGTGGCACATCGCACCATTTTCCTGTGTTGTGTTTAGCAGTTGTTGATGGGCTGTGTGCTATTCCTTTGTGCCGATGTCCCCTAGCTGACTTAACCACTTCCCCAGTGTTGGGTATTTGGATTGTTTCCAAGGTGGAACTATTATGAATAGCGCTGCTATAAACATCTTTGTACAAATTGCTTTTTCATTTCCTTGGGATATGGTTCCAAAAGTGGGATTATCTGATCAAAGAATATGAACAGTACAGTGTTGTTGCCTAACCCAGGGAGGATGGAACCAATTTGCAGCAACATATGAAGAAATAGATACTTTTCCCTCACAAACCCTCAAGCAGCATGAAGACTTAAAAGGGTAACTTGTTCCTAAGAGAAAAAAACCACAGCTACCTGAGGACAAAAGGGGGAGTTTGAGAGCACAGGGTTCTTTTTTTTTTTTTTTCTGAGACAAGAGTCTCTCTGTTGCCCAGGCTAGAGTGCAGTGGCACGATCTCTGCTCACTGCAACCTCCGCCTCCCAGATTCAAGGGATTCTCGTGCCTCAGCCTCCCATGTAGCTGGGAGTACAGGCATGTGCCACCACACCTGGCTAATTTTTGTATTTTTAGTAGAGATGGGATTCGCCTTGTTGGCCAGGCTGGTCTTGAACTCCTGGCCTCAAGTGATCCACCCGCCTCAGCCTCCCAAAATGCTGGGATTATAGGCGCGAGCTACTGCGCCCAGCCGGGAGCACAGAGTTCTAAGGAGCACGAATCTCACAGCCAGAGGCAGGTTACCCACCTCTCTCCCCACCTGTGGCAGCCCTGCTGCCCCAGACCTTCTCAGAACCCAGTTCCTTGTCAGCGTGGGAACCTGGTTTATTCTTATTTATTTAGCATACATTTTTATACTATTATATTATGTGATGGGTACTAGTCAAAGCACTTTACAAATACTAACTCTCTGACTTCTCATAATAAGCTCACGAAGTGGATCATAATTACTATTATTCCATTTTACTGATGAGGAAACTGAGTCAGAGAAATTTTGTTTTCTATTTCTTTTTTTTTTTTTTTTTGATACGGATTCTTGCTTTGTTGCCCAGGCTGGAGTGCAGTGGAGCATGATCTCGGCTCACTGCAACCTCCACCTCCCAAGTTCAAGCGATTGTCCTGTCTCAGCCTCCCAAGTAGCTGGGACTACAGGCACATGCCACCACGCCTCGCTAATTTTTGTATTTTTAGTAGGGACGGAGTTTTACTATGTTGGCCAGGCTGGCATCAGACTCCTGACCTCAGCCTCCAAAAGTGCTGGGATTACAGGCGTGAGCCACCATTCCCAGCCGACTCAGAGAAATTTTCTGTGGGTCACACAGCTAGTAGGATTCAAGCGGGAGCAGTCTGACATGAAATTGTTAAACATGTGCACCACTCCCTTGACCAGGAAAAGGCACTTCAGCTTGTAGTTGCCCTTCTTTTTGTGGGTCCTGCCTTTGTCTCAGCAGCCCCAATCCTAACGAAGACCCTAAGTCTTCCTGTCCTGGGTTTCAGATCTTCTTACACTCGCCTTCTAGTTACCTCTCTCTCTTATACAGCCACCATCTGTGGGATCCTGCCAAGTGCCAGGCATTGGGTTAAGCACTTTTACATCTTTTGATTTATTTTAACTTTCACCACAATCATATGGGATAGGTAGCATATCTCCATTTTATAGGGGAGGAAACAGCAGATCAGAGAGGTTAAGTGTGTTGCCCAAGACCACACAGCTAGTGAAGTGGCAGAGGAAGAATTTGAACCCAGTTGGCCAGATATCAATGCCTTTGGTTTTTCCATTATACTTGGCTCCAATCTGGCTCGACTCTGACTCCCTGAAGCCCCACTGTTTACCCTAGTCCATTCCTCTGCCCTGATTGGTTTTCTTGAAGTACACAAAGGTGGAAACAAACTCTTTGGTGTAGCTCAGCTGTTCCTCCTAACCATGGTCAGGCTTTATCAGGCATGGCCAGGCCATGATCAGGCCTGGCTTTATGAGGCACCAAGTGGCCATGCCTTCTGCTTTTTGGAACTGACAGCCACTCCCTGAGAGAGGCCCAAATAGCTCCTTCTTTTTTTGAGATGGAGTCTCACTCTGTCACCCAGGCTGGAGGTGCAGTGGCGTGATCTCGGCTCACTGCAAGCTCAGCCTGTCTGGTTCAAGCCATTCTCCTGCCTCAGCCTCCCCAGCAGCTGGGACTATAGGCGCCCGCCACCACGCCAGGCTAATTTTTTGTATTTTTAGTAGAGACGGGGTTTCACCGTGTTAGCCAGGATGGCCTCGATCTCCTGAGCTTGTGATCCGCCCACCTCGGCCTCCCAAAGTGCTGGGATTACAGGCATGAGCCACTGTGCCCGGCCCTTCCTTTCTTTTTTCGAAGTCCACACTCCACTGGAGCCTGCCCACTAGGTTCCTACTTCCTGTTTTAAGCTCTTCAGTTGGCTTACAGAGTGCAGATGATGGGCAGGTTCTGATTCCAATGAATAGGCCACGCCCCTCAGCACAGATTTTTGCTCTTCCTACTTCTCCAGGTCCTCCGGGATGACCCATAGCCCAGGTACCTTCTGGGGAGTGGTTTTTACCAATACTGTCATACAATTGCACAAGGCCCAGATAGGTTGAACACATTATAATATGTACACAGATTTCCCATCAAGGATAAGAGAAGCCACTTTTCTCAACCCTGGCAAACTCCAGGATATTCCATGGCAGCATCACCTTTGGAAACAATGCTTGGATGTTGATTGGTTGTGTATTTATGTGTGTGTGTTCTTTTGTGTGGACATGCACACATGTGTGGTTGTATGCATCTCTGAGTGCATGCTTTTCAGTGGGGGATAGTACAGATGCATGTCTGCATAACTGGACCCATGACTTCAGTGATGGTCAATGTGTTATGCTTAGGAGTTTGCATGCACATTTTTGAGAGTGAAGAGTCTGTATGTACCTCTGAGTGTGTGTGTGTGTGTTTGTCTATACATCATGTACAAGTCATGTGAAAGGCCTGGTTAGGAAGGTTTCCCATACCCAAAGCACTTAGAAAAGACTCGGGAGGGACACTGGCTAGGAGAGGTGGGGTAAAGAGAAGGTCTAATCCTTCATAAATAAGCAGAGGGATGTTGTGGTCAGTCAGAAATGTCCCCAGGCAGATTCAGGCAGGTTTTCAGTATTTAGCAAAGTCACTTGTAGCCCAGGGCAAGAATGGTGGGTGGGAGTTGGGGGTAAGTGTGTGCTGGCCAGATTAGGTCTAGCCCCAGTTTTAAGGGGCAAGGGATAGAAGAATATAGTAAAGCATTCACTGTTCCCCCATCCAACAGGCTCTGGGCCCCATCCTGTCCCCTATGGCCTTTCAAAGGCCGGACAATTATACCTTGATGGAGAGGTGGTGGCTGCTGGAAAGGGGCTCCAGGAGGCCCACAAAGAGGCCTTGCTCGTGCCCCTCACTCTTCTGCTTGCTCCAAAATCAGAGAGGCCTCCTTCCAGAAGCTGCTTAAAGGTTTCGCTGACTTCAGAAGCAAGGAGGAGGAGGGAAGAAAGAGAGGAGGCCTCTGAGGTGGGGAAACTTTTGCTGAGATTGCAGGCTCCCCAGCCCCTCCCTGGTTCCTCATTACTGAGTCCTTGGGCATGAAATGTCTTTTTATTTGAAGGCCGAGAAGAACCAGGGGTTGTGTTAATGACCAGCAAGCAGCAGGGCAAGAAGTAGGCAGGGGGCTGGCTCTCTTGACCTTGAAATCCTGTCTGCACTTTTCTGCTGTGCAGATCCCCTATTTTCCCAGATCTCTGTCACCTTAGCCCTGCCCTCTTAATGGGACCCTAAAGAAGACTCAAGAAGAGGGGTTAGGGAGGCAAGAAAGGCACACAGTGTCTGAGGAACTCATCAACTGAGTCTGGAAAATTGAGCAGGGCTGAACCAGAAGGGATGATATACATCTTACATAAATTTCAGTGCAGTCACAAGAGAGAAAGAAAAACAGAGATAGCCCAATAAATTAGGAAACATTTACACTGTTTCGGCTTGATGAATTGGAAGACAGAATCCACTATACCTCTCATAAGCAAGAAAAGCAAGAGTTACAGCAGTTAATTGATCTGTTTACAAACATACTATAAAAGCAATGTGACTACAACTCTGTGTCCTGTGACTAGACCCATGTCTTTGTGACTCCAAATCTATGATCCAAAAAAGGATTGTTTTGTTGTGTTTTTTGAGACAGAGTCTGTATCTGTCACCCAGGTTGGAGTGCAGTGGCACAATCATGGCTCACTGCAGCCTAGAGCTCCTGGGCTCAAGGGTCCTCCCACCTCAGCCTCTCGAGTAGCTGGGACTACAGGCATGTGCCATCATGCCTAGCTACTTTTTTATTTTTATAAAGATGGGGTCTTGCTATGTTGCCCAGGCTACTCTTAAATTCCTAGATTCAAGCGATCCTCCTATCTTGGCCTCCCAAAGTGCTGAGATTACAGATGTGTACCACTGTGCCTGGCCAAACACGGTAGTTTTAAAAAATTGTGTGCTCTTGGTCACTTGAGGAGGGACTCATGAACTGTGCTCTGAGAATGTGCAGGGAGGCGGAACTTTGATTTCGTTTTTGAAGTAGGAGTAGAAATTTTCTTTCCTTTTGGCGGGGCTGGGCATAGGGAAAGGGGTTGTCAGAGCTTTGCACCCAAGGAATGACTGGGGAAGGTGTGAGCGTTTCTATCAGTTGGTACAACAGGGCTAAGGGCAGCCAGCGACTGGGGCAAGGTACTACAGATGAAACGAAAGTAAGTGCAGCGCCTTGAATGGAGGGGGAAGGGATTTGGATCCCCACCGCCAAGGCAATGCGAAGCCTTGAGCAATTTCTGAGTGGGGGAAGAACATGGCTTGTTCGCCCTTTAGGGGAGAAAACTTGGGCCCCTTCCAGCAGTGTGGATTCGGAAGAGAGGGGCTTAGCACCAGCCGGGACTAAACTGCTGCAGAAATAGAGGATAAATGGAGGTGAGGGTGCCGATGAGGCTCCCGGCTTCGGTGAGGCTGCCTCCGGAGAAGGGGCGCAGGGGGAACTCCTGGCCAAGAGACCTGGAAAGGCTGGGAACCCAGCACCCCTGAGAAAGGGCGCAGGCCGCGGCCCCCAGCGTGAGGCGGCCACGCTTCGCTTCGGCAGTTCTTACAGAGTGCGCGGCCCCGAAGCCGCAGGCTCTGCGTTCTGAGCCTCGTACCTCATTGAGAGGTTATTAATAGGGAGTTTGTCTGGTGTCAGAGCGCAGACATAAACTGCATTAGCATTACCCCATAATCTTATTTTGTAAACGCTCATGCCATTCCGTCTCCTGTAATTGCATTGGGAAGATGCAATATTTATGAAAGGGGAGAGAGGAATGTCACTGTTCATCTCGGTGCTGCAGTAAAAGTCCCAGGAAATACGGTGCTGGCCGCCCAGGCCTGGCGGTGGGCCTGCGAGAATACCCAGCGTTGGTGCCGCGCGCCCTCTGGGTGTCCCGCTGGCTGCCACCAGCCCGGAGCTCCCTCCTCAACCTACCTCACTGAGCCTTGGGCAGCAGTGGAGGATGTGCCTGCAGGGGCAGCAACCACGTCTCCCCGTGGTGTTACCCCTCCCAGGTGGTGGTCCCTGGCGAATGGGGCACAAAGATCTGAGATGCACTGAGTCCTTCTGGTGGGTGGGAGGCTCAGGCTTCGCCTAGCTCCCACCCTTAATCGGGGTTTTCTTTTGCCAGGAGGCAAACCTACTCCAGAGCTGAGTGGGGTGGGGCTAAGGGTGGCAGTGGAGGTGAGGAAGTGGGTGATTCGGTCAAGTAGGGGCAGGGGGGCAGTAGAGGGCAGCAGCAGGTGGGAGGCACCCCACCATGGGTCCTGGCTGGGGCTGTGTTGGCCACTGGGATGATCCTGAAAATCCAGTGCAGCCAGGGATTCCTAGGATGGTTTCCCTCTTCCACTGCCCTAAGAGCCCCTAACTGGATCCCTAGGGCACCTCACATGTACACTCAGTCCAGAACCAGGTCTCCGGCTTCGCAGTGGAGAAGGCAAAGTTGCCCGTGGGACTCAGGGGCATGCCCCGTGCCCACTCCACCTGAACATTCTGGTCTGCACCAATCTTGGGTGGAGCTCAACAGCCAGGGAAGTCTCACTGGTGTCCAGACCACCTCTGAGTGGGTATCTGCTGGTGACAAGCTGAGACTCTGGTCTGCCCCCAGGCATTTGCCGTTCAGGGACAGACACACAAAGTCTCTGCCCTAGGAGCCGCAGGCCACCTAGGTCAGAGGAGTTATTTCCCAGCCACATATCGGAGGCTTCCTGTGTGTTGTGGAGGGGCTGGGGGGATCTGTGAGCTTAACCTCAAAAGGGCTACAAGTATCGGAACAGTCCAGATATCAAGGATGTCAGGAGGGGAAGAGCTGAACAGAAACTGCTGGTGCTTCATCCCAGGAAGGCGGAGCCCATGGCGGGTAGGGGAGAATGGGAAAAGTGAGGTGCCAGGAGCCCCACAGTAAATTGCCGGTGGTCGGGTCTAGGGGTGAGGTGGCTGCAGAAATCTGGGTCGACAGGAGGGCAGGTGCCAGGCAGCGACTTTATGTGGGCCCTAGGGCAGTGCCGGGACTCAGGCCCAGCTCCCTGGTTTTGGGGCTACTGTGGCCCCCAGAGATGGGAGCTTGGTCTCCTTACAAATCCCATCCATGCGTCACTACAAACAGCTCTAATAATTCCTGCCCTGCAGTACCTGTGCACTTTACCATATCCACACCCCCCAGCATCCCACCCCACTGGCAGGGGCTGACAGCTCTGGTGCTCTTGCAGTCTCGGGCACATGGCCGCACACCCAGACCCACTCGCTCATCTTAGGCTCATACCACACTCAGGAAGGCCCCTAACTGGTCTAATTCCCAGCAGTGGCCTTCCCCGCACCCGCCCCTCTCCCCTCCCCGCTCTAGCTTCCCGATTTTGGTGGGGAAGGGGCACCGGAAAGCAGGGCAGCTGAGAAGGACCGGGCGGAGGAGAGCCACGGCCCCTCCCGGTGTCAGCTCCCTTGCCGCCGTCCCATTAATCACAGTGCCGCAGTCCAATTGGGGATCCCGGGCGCCCAGGGCCGCCCGCATCCCCCGGGACAATGGGATTATTTCCGGGGGGAGAGGCCGCCTGGGGCCGGGGCTCAGGCGGAGACGCTTCCTTCCCTCAATCCGTCCCTCGGCACCCAAGAAGCGCCTGCGGCGGCCGGAGACGAGTGGCAGAGCGGACGCGGGTGGCGCGCGGGTGGCAGGGCCTGGCCGACCTAATTCAATTAGCTGGGCCGCCGCCGCCTCCGTGCGACTCCGGGCCCGCCGGGACTCCAGCTCTGGGCAGCTGCTCTTTGTGCGCGAAGACCATGCATATGGATGCGGTTCCTCCCCCTTCGGCGCTCACCCCACCCACACCCACTTCTGGCACCTGCGGCTTGCCCCGCCCCCCCACTCCTTCCCCGTGAGGGAAGGCGACCGTGGCCTCCCCAGGAAAGTTGGGAAACTGTGGTTGCTTTTGAGCTCCCTGTGGCCGTCTTCAGAGCATGTGTGAGAGGGGAGGGGGTGTTTTCGTTTTGTGTTTTGTTTTTTTGTTTTGTGTTATCTGAGCAGGAAGGTCTGTGTGGAAGTGAGCGTGCCTGTAAGTCTGTAGGAGTGTGGTTGGGTGTGTCTGTGTGTACCTGTGCACCAGCAACCCTAGGGCTGTGTGCACGGAGGGAGAGGGTTTCGTTTGGTTCTGGATCTGTGCTGCAGAGACTGAGTGGGATGGGTGTGTTTGTGGGCATCTGCACATGGGTGCATGAAGGAGGCTTTGTGAGCACGTGTGGGGACTGCACACCGAGGAGTGTCTCCGTGTTCGTGTGCAAGGTGAGTGGGCGTCTGTGCATCTGCGTGTAGAGTGTTGCCTCTGTGCCAAGCCTGTGTCTGGAAGTCTTCGGGAGTTGGGTATTTCTGTGTGTCACCATTGGTGTATACGCTGTGCTTCAGTGTGTAGTCAGGACACCATGGGGAACATGTTAACCTCCCCGCCCCAACTACCACCGGCCAGCAGATGGGTCTCCCCAGCTGAGGCCATTTTCTCCACCGCTCCCCATCCCGCCTTGCTTTTCTGGTGGAGGAGGAGCTTGGCAAGTTAATATCAAACCTGAACTCCATCCACCAGGCTCGGGTGGAGACAGAGGCCTGGGTAGCCAGGCTCTCTCATCTTGAGGAGGTGTCCCAGTCAGTTTTCCACTCCCAGCACAGTCCAGCCCTGGCTCAGCAGGAGCCCGCAGCTTCCAATGTGCAAACAGTCCTAAGCACCCCCTGAAATAACTAGACCTGCCTGTGTCAAGGTGACTCTAGCACCTAGGAGGGACTGCATGACCCCCACCTCCACCTCTTCAGCCACAGTTCAGGACTGGGTCCCCTGGGAGGCTGGGTTTCCTGCGCTTGGGCATCTCTACCCACCCTTACTCTGAGGCCAAATCTGCACCCCCAGCAGAGGCAAGGAATTGAGATGAGAAATCTGGGTAGAGCTGGCCACTGCAGGGCCGTCACCCTCCCAGCTGGAAAGCTTGCCTCATTCCTCTGTTTTACTGCGCACAGGCAGAGTGAGGGATCCGCACACCTGTAGAGGTCCTTTCTGCAGACTGCAAAGGGAGCTTGCCAACCCCAGGAGGGAATAGGATGGTTCTTAGAAGGCAGCGGGGCCCTCAGAGGCCTGGTCCCACAGCAGGCTGGTGCTCTCTTGGCTTCTTCTCCGTCCCCCACACCTCAGTGCAGGGCTTGGCTTCTGGACCCAGCACGGACCCACCTGGCCAGCAGAGTGGAGCCAAGGGAGACACGAAGGATGGGAGAGGTTGGGGCTGGTCCACAGCCCTGGGTCCTAGGCTCAGCTGCCCTACTGATGGTACCCACTGATGGGACTCTGAACTCCGTGCCCAGGGAGCCCTTTGAGAGCTGTCTGGGGAAAGCAGGGCCCTGGGGGTCTGTCCTTCCCTGAGCCTTCTCTTAGCTTACTCCCTACCTGCCCCTTTCCAGGTTTCTGGCATCCTTGGAGATGACTCAGGATGGGAGATTCCCTAATCAAGGCCACCATGGTCAAGATAGTGCTGGATGGATGGTGGAATCCGAGGGTCTCTGGGCCTCTCTTGGGAGGGAATTAGTCAGAGAGAGGCCTGAAGCCTTAGCTCAATGCCCAGGGGTAATGAGGCCAACAGCTTCCTTTAGGGTCAGAAGCCAAGCAGGGAGGAGTGACAGTGAAGGGAAGGGATCCCTACAGAAGCACCCTATTTCTGAAGCATCCACCTGCTGGGCTCTGATTGAGAGGAATGGGCAGGGGAGGAGAAGAAAATTCCCTACCCCTACACAAGGTGACAGCTAAGTGTGGCCTACAGCAGGGACATGTCTGTTTCCTGTCTGTCTGTCCTCTATCCATTCAGGGTCTCTCCACTGATGGGAAAATGTGTGCCTGTCCATTGGTGTTGGAGAGGTCCTCCATATCTTATGTAAGAATTGGGTAGGGGGACAGGGGGCTGGCCTTGGAACAACCCCTGCAACCCGAGGACTCATTGAGCTGAGGCACTTGACCTACTCACTCCCCCTACCTCCTCAGTCTAGGCTCCTAGAGACCCTTCTCCCCAGCCCAGGGCTCCTGGAGTTAGAGTGCCCTTTACTGGGTCTCTAAGTCCCTAAGTCACCAGGTGATCCTGCCTCTCCCACAGCAGGGAAAGTTTTCTGCCCCTTTTCTGAGACAAATGGGAAGGTAGAGGGAACACCTTTGGTACTAGGAATGCAGACCCCATTGGCCCCGCCATGGATCGCGTCATGTTACACATCCCCTTACATATTTTTCAGGCCCCTTTCCCTACTATATATCCATTGGGTATACCCTGTGTCCCCCTCCCCACGACCACAGGTCCATACACAGCCACTTCTCTGACAATTCCATTGGAATAAAAGACACCCCTCCCGTGGAACACACCATCTGCAGCACGCAGTCGTAGCAGAGGGATGCCCTCATCCCATCACAGGCACTCACTACAGAGGAACAGTTGTAAACACATACTCATCCTGTTGCAGAAAACACATTCACTTGCATTCTCACTGACACATACATCTTCACATGACAAAATCCAGTTGTGTAAAATACCCAGACTCCCTTCCTTTCCTCCAACACTCTTACCAACATGCATTTTGCTTGCAGTTGTATCCCAACAGCCTAACACAGTGCCTGATACATACTAGACGCTCTATAATCATTCATTGAATAAATTGTTAAAATTATTTCTTAAAGACATGCCCAGGACATCTGCACAGCCCTCTCCACCCTGACTGTCACATACACTTTCCCATCCAGCTTTCCCCTCGTGGATGCACGGTCCCACAAACACAAAGTAATTAAGTTTCCACACATACCCGTAAGCTAAAGGACAACCCCTGGCCCGGGGGTCTCTTTCAGAGCGGGGAGGAGGAGGAGATCGTGTGGGATCCAAAGGGGCCTCCCCCTGGGCTGAGCCCATCCTTTCCTCCTCCGCCAGCCCTGGCCCCGGCTCCAGCTGCTCTTCTTTTAATTGGAGACATTTTTTTATTCTGCAGGCCAGGGGGAGCCGGTGCTTGGGGGGAGGGGTGTTACCAGGTGGCCTCAGAACCAGAGAGAAGGATCTGCAACTCACCTAGGTTCCTGCAAGATAGTCCTGTGAGGCAAGAGCCAAGTTTAGGCTTAAGGAAGCAGCTTGTAGTGAGTGGAGTCAGGAAAGCAGTGTTTGCATCTGGTCTGCCCCTTTCCAGCTTTCAGTGCCTTGGTTTTCTCATCTGTAAAATGGGGATAGCAAAAACCACATCACAGGATTAAAGATGAGTGGAGAGATCATTCTTCCGATTGAAGATGGCTCACACACGGCAGTTGCTCTGTGAGTCCTGCTTTCTTCCCCTCCCTCCTCGTTCCTGTCAGGGCTGTTTTGCAAGGCATGCAAAAGCATGGTGGAAACACAGAAGCTGCAGCGAATATAAAGTTGTGTGAGTCTCCTCTCCTGTTTCAGAAAACTTCCCAACCTTGTAACAGCGTGCTCAGGTAACACTGCTCCCTGGAGAAGGGGCGGGTGCCGGAGCCCAGCAAATCCTGACCCTCCGGTCTCATCTTTCTAGGTAATGAAGGGACAGAGAGGGTGGTAGTCTTGGCCCTCAGTAAATACCCTATTGGAAGACAAAGGCTGGGATTAAGCTGACTCACACAACCCCAGCACCTCATTGTGGGTAAAAGTTCGGAGTATCCCCAATTGGGATAAAAGTTGACTCTGATAAACAAAAAAGGTAGGAGGGGAAAAAGGAAGAAATCTGTCAAGGAAGCGGCTGTGATAGCAGGGGAAAGTCAGTATATCCCTGGGCGCTGGATTTTAATGAGAAGAGCTTGACAGTCTTAGTGGGCCATGTACAAGGGAGTGGTGACTCTGCCAACCTTAAACTGGGCCAGGAAGGGTAAAGTCTCCTCCCAGGTACCCTGGACAACTGGTGCCAGATCTGAGGAGTTCAAGAGGTAGATGAGGCAAATGCCAAAAGGGTTGGAAGGCCATCTGAGCTGGAGATGTGCACCTGGAAAGATAGGTGGTTTTTATTTTATTTTATTTTATTTTATTTAGTTTTGTAAATTTTACCTTCAACCAACTCACATCAAAAGATAGGGTTTTAACTGCAGCAGATAAAACTGTGGTGAGACTAAAAGGAGTGAGGCCACTAGGACCCAGCCTCAAAAAAAGCTGCAGTACCCTTCCCCATAGTTTTCAGCCTCAAACAAGGAAAATAGCTCAGATTTTGAGATTCCAGATCAATCTTCTCTGTCTATGGAACTTGGAGCAAGTTTGTTCTCTTTACTGAGTCTCAGTTTTCATTTTCTTTTTAGAGATGGGGCATTGCTATTTTGCCCAGGCTAGAGGTGCAATTATAGCACATCTCAGGCTGGAATTCCCGGCCCCAAGTGATCCTTTAGCCTCACCCTGCAGAGCTGCTAGAACTACAGGCACAGGCCACTGCACCCAGCAATTTTTTTCTTTTTAAAAATGAGATATAATTCATATACTATAATATTCAGCCCCTTTAAAATGTATAATTCGGTGGGTTTTAATATTTTTAAAAGTTATGTAACCATCACCACTATCTCATTCCAGAATGTTTTCATCACTCCAAAAGGAATTCTGTATCCATTAGCAGTCAATTTCCACTCCCTGCTGCCCCCAGGCCCTGGAAACCACTAATCTACTCTCTGCCTCTGTGGATTTGCCTGTTTTGGATATTTCATAAAAGTGGAATCATACAATATGTGGCCTTTATGCTTGGCTTCTTTCACTTAGCAGAATAGCCTCCTAGGTTCATCCATGTTATAGCATGAACCAGCATTTCCCTTCTTTTCCTTTTTATGGCAAATAACATTCCATGTGTGGATATACCAAATTTTGTTTATCTATTCATCAGTTGATGGACATCTGAGTTGTTTCCCCTTTTGGGCTATCATGAATAATACTGCCATGAACATTCATTCAATTCTCTCAATTATAAAAAATTGGGACATTTCTATTAACTTGCCAGGGTTGCTGTAAATCTTAAATGAGATAAGCATGATGTGGTACCTGGCACAAAACTGTCTTCCAATAAATAATTTATTTCTACTTTAGTTCCCTCGAGATAAGAGGCAGGAAGAGATTCATTCGGGTTCAGACAACTTCCAAAGTAAGTTATGGAACTCCCTGGGAAGGGGTAGAGTACCTGGATTGGGTTAAGTGGGAAGAAGAGAACTGGCGAGGGAGCGGAGCCCTCTCATGTTTCTGCTTAGTGTTTTTTTGTTTGTTTGTTTGTTTTTTGATATGGAGTCTTGCACTGTTGCCCAGGCTGGAGTGCAGTGGCGCGATCTCGGCTCACTGCAAGCTCTGCCTCCTGGGTTCACGCCATTCTCCTGCCTCAGCCTCCTGAATAGCTGGGACTACAGGTGCCCACCACCACGCCTGGCTAATTATTTGTACTTTTGGTAGAGATGGGGTTTCACCGTGTTAGCCAGGATGGTTTCGATCTCCTGACCTTGTGATCTGCCCACCTCGGCCTCCCAAAGTGCTGGGATTACAGGTGTGAGCCACCGTGCCGGGCCTTCTCCTTAGTGTTTACAAACAACTACCAATTTGACATTTGGCTTTGTCTTGAGTGGGCCTTTGTCCACCTGGCTAGAGCTCAGACAAGGTTTTCCCCACAGATACGAACTTCCAACCAGCACGTAGGTTTCCAGGCTAACCCACAAAAGCAAGTTGAGTCTAGCTCCTCCATATTGATCCACACCAATCATAGCTATTCTGAAATGTGCTTTCCTCACATCTGTAAAATAGGGAGAATACTCATCTCAAAGGATTGGTGTAGAGTTTATATTGTTCTCCATAATACTTACTAACATCTGTCTTGTTGTATTTGCTTCTTTGCTTATTGTCTGACCACCTCTATAGAATGTAAGCTTCATGAGGTCAGGACCTTTGTTTTGTTCACTGCTATGTCCCCCGTGCCTAGAACAGTGCCTGACACATAGTGAGTACAGTACTCAATAAATATTATTGAATAAAGAGATACATTCATTTGTTATTCACCCAAGATGAACATATTTTGTTGTTTGGGGCTGTATTCTTCAGGAGAGAACAGAAATGAATAAGCCACTCTCCGCCTCCAAGAAGATCTCTTCAAGTGGAGGTGACAGACGTGCCCAAAGCAAATAGATTGCAATAAGACTTGATGAGGAGAGAATGTGAGTCTTCACATCCTAGCATCCTTCCAGATAGAGACAGGGCCTACCCAAAAGTCTAATCTGAAACTGAACTGAAATAGAACAGAAAGAGATCCCAAGTGATGGAACCTGTGCCTTTCCCAAAGCTTGGCTTCTAAAAGGTAGCAAACATTTTCTACTGGAGAGGGGAAAGACAGGAGGAAGAAAAAGGGAATTTCCTCCTTTTCTCTTGGGCTCTCAGCCAGACAGCCACTGGCAAAACGTTGGAAAGGCCTAAATTTGTCCTGGATGCACTTCCCTGATCCTAGTCCCACCAATCCCAGCCCCCACGGCCTTAAGCCCCTATGGCTCTCTCCCAAGATTCCAAAAGTAAGAAAAGAACACACACCACAGTCCAAAGGCTTCTTGCCTGAAATAGCCAACCCTGGGGTAATTGTCAGGTGGAATGCAATCTGGTTGAATCCATTCAAACACTGTAGGAATTGCCTCTTTCAAACCCTGTAGGATTTTACTTCTTGAGGCATCTGTTTATTTAAAACGAAAGGGGTATGTTGAGGCATGGGCACCCTGGCAGCAGACCCCAAACCAACCCTCTTGACTTGCGCCTGCCTTTCAGGAAATGTTCCCTTCCTGAATTTCTCTAAGAAGGCTGAGTTGGGGGGTGGTTGCTGATTTTTATAACATATAGTCAGTTGTTCATAGGCTTGTGTTTTAAAGAAGGGCAAGCCTGAACTCACCGTCCTGCCTCAGGGCCTGGGCTCCATACCTGAGGAGTAGACAGTCTTCTACTTTCTAAAAAGCTGGACTTGAAGTTTGGAGTAAATCTCCTGGTTGAGTGACAGGTGTTTCCCAGCTGAGCCCTTGGGGAGATTCTCCAGTTGGGCAGGGACATCCCTTCCTCAGACGCCTTGTGGGCTGGACTCCTTTGGCTCAGTTCAAAGTGAGGGGATGGCTCCCAGCAGGCCAGGAAGACAGTTGACTTCACCCTCCTTGGGTTTGTCTGTCTGTCCGTCTCTGGGAATGGTCGCTTCCTGTTTTGCCTTTTCCTTTTAAGCCTCTCCTTGTTCCCCTCTTCTCTCTCTTCATGAACTACTCCGAGTCTTGGTCTCCGTCCCTCTATCTCTGGCTCCTGCATCTGTCTCGGCTTCTGGCCTTCCTCTCCCCCTCCCCTCCCCTCCCTCGCGCTGTCATTCACCCCGCTCCTCTCCGCGCACAGCCAATGGAGAGACCCGGCCGAAACCGCGAAGCTCTCTTGCACCGGGCTTTTTCGCCTGGTGATTGATGTCCCAGAGTCAACAGCGAGCGAGCAGCCGGAGCGGGGAAGCAGAAGCCAGAGAGGGGAAGAATACGGCGCCCCCTCTCTCCCTCCCCTCCCCCTTCTACTTTAGCCTTTCTGCGCACTTCGCTTCCAAGTCTCTGCGCAGCCAGGAGCCGCTGTTGCCTCCCAGCCCCTGCTAGCTGCCCCCGGAGCCGAGCGCAGCGAGCGCCGCCGCCCAGGCCCCCCCGTGGGGCCAGGGCCAGCATGGAGCACCTGGGTCCGCACCATCTCCACCCGGGTCACGCAGAGCCCATCAGCTTCGGCATCGACCAGATCCTCAACAGCCCAGACCAGGGTGGCTGCATGGGGCCCGCCTCGCGCCTCCAGGACGGAGAATACGGCCTTGGCTGCTTGGTCGGAGGCGCCTACACTTACGGCGGCGGGGGCTCCGCGGCTGGGGCGGCGGCTGGAGGTGCGGTGGCCTATGGTACTGGAGGTCCGGGCGGCCCCGGAGGCCCCGGAGGCCCCGGAGGACCGGCAGGCGGCGGCGGCGCCTGCAGCATGGGTCCTCTGACCGGCTCCTACAACGTGAACATGGCCTTGGCGGGCGGCCCCGGTCCTGGCGGCGGCGGCGGCAGCAGCGGCGGTGCCGGGGCACTCAGCGCTGCGGGAGTGATCCGGGTGCCGGCACACAGGCCGCTCGCCGGAGCCGTGGCCCACCCCCAGCCCCTGGCCACCGGCTTGCCCACCGTGCCCTCTGTGCCTGCCATGCCGGGCGTCAACAACCTCACTGGCCTCACCTTCCCCTGGATGGAGAGTAACCGCAGATACACAAAGGACAGGTTCACAGGTGAGTCCGGCCCGCGGGCTCCCCGCCTGGCCGCGGCCCGGGCTCCGTGCTACCCCTGCCCCGCCGGGTGGCTCCCCAAAGCCGATTCTGCGCGCCAGGTCCCCCAGCTCTTCTTGGTGCTTCCCCCAAGTTGAGCCGCCCGCCCGATTCTATATCGCAGACTCGCCATGCTTGAAGAGTTCTCTCAGCCTGGACCTCTCTCTGTCTCCCGAAGGACCCCTGCTCAGAGAAGCTCTCCCTGGTCCCCTCTCGGGATCCACGGGCCGGGTCAAGCAGAGAGAAGGAGGCCATAGATTCAGGACCACCTTCTGCAGCTACTCTGGGCCTGGGAATCTTAGAGAAAGGGGTGCAACGTGAACAGTTTCTTCCGTCCTGGCTGCTGTTCTAGGACCCAGGAAGCGAGCCCCAGGATCAGACACAAGAAGAGAACAGGTTCCCCCTCCTCCAGTCCCTTACACACATGCACTTCGCGCTCCTAGCTCCGGTGCCCGTGGTGCTGCGGGGCCAGTGGGGGCTCTGAGCCCCGGTAAATCAGCAGAACAAGTGGCCCCTTTTTTTTTTTTTTGCCGGAGAGCAGGCTTCATCTGGGAGGATGGCAGCGGGGCATAGCCGCCCAGGACAGCTAGCTTTTCATTTTCGTTCTCTCCCGGCTGGGTGTCCTACCCCGGGCCCAGCCCTGTTATCTTGGGCACGAATAATGCACCGGCAGGCTGGTGATCGGTGGCGGGAAGACTACTCCCGGGACATTAGGTACTAGGTGGTGGCCGCTGCCGCCTTCTCTGCTGCCTGCTCCTGCCTTCCTCTGCTGGCCCTGGCTCCCTGTGCTCCCGTTTCCTCTCTGGGCACTCAACTTTCCCTCTGGCGTGGATCCCTTCCCCCGTTCTCACTTCCTGCTCCCCTTAGGGTTCCCTGGATCCTAGACCACGATCCTCCCTGCTGGGAAGCAGCTGGGAAGCAGCCACAAATTGAGCCCAGGTTAGCCAGCCGATCTTAGAGAGAGGAGGCAGGAGGCACTGGCTGCTGCTGGCAGAGATGGGGCCTCCTGGAGATCCCCCGGTTCAAGGGCCCAACAGTGGAAGGGGGGTTTACATAACTACTTGGGAGAAGCTGCTGAGAGCTAGATACTGGGCCAGGAGATTCCAAGACACCCCTGGCTCCCTGCTTCTGTTCCAGGCAGCAGCACAGCCAGGGAAACTGCTCCTGCAGCTTCTTACCAGACTCTGGGGCCACGGCAGAAGTGGTGTGGAGGCTGGTGTCCAGAGGAAGAACAGTTGCTTGGGTCTAGGCCTCAGGAAGGACCCTCCCTAGAGGGGTCCCAGTGCCCTCAACCTAAGTTTTCTCTGGCCTGGGGCAGCAGGGCCTGGTGCCCATCCCATTCCCCACCCAGGCCAGGCCAGTCTTGAAGGGCCCTGCTGGAACCCCAGCCGGGAGTCCACTAATCCTGGGCCTCTGGTGAAAGGTACTCGGTTTAGGGCCTACCTTGGGGCCCTAATACTGTGTCAGGCATGAAGGAGGTTTCAGCGAGTGTATGGCTGTGGCCTTGTGTTGCTCTGTGTCCTGTGTGCTTGTCCCGTGCCTGTGCTTGTCTGGTTCTGTTTGGGTGTATAGATCTGTGAGTTTGCCCCCGTTGTACGTTGTGTTGGTGTGTGCTGCTGTGAATGGAGGCTCCGGTCGGGTTCCAGAGCCAGGCTCGGCCTCTTACTCTGAGCCTGAAGGCCTGGGACTGACTGAGGGGAGGGGAGCGTGACCCTTAGCTCGCCTTAGACTACCCCTGGAGGAGGGGCGGCAGGGAGGTGGTTGGGCTCGCGGGAGCCCGGGGCTAGGGAGACCTCCGTGGTAGCGGCGACAGCGGCGTCGGACTGGCGGGCAGGAGGAGGCCGTTTCCCGCCGTGGGCCTGGCGCTGCGGGCTAACGGGAGGATCTCGGCCCTGCTCGTGGGGGTTCAGCTGCTGCGCTAGCTGACTCGCGGGGTGTTGGGCCTGGGACGCTTCCTGACGCTCTGCTGCTTGCCTCTGCCGTCTGTCTGTCTCCCGCTCCAGTGGCCCTCTCACCCTTCACTGTAACACGCCGTATAGGTCACCCCTATCAGAACCGGACGCCCCCCAAGAAGAAGAAGCCGCGCACGTCCTTCACACGCCTGCAGATCTGCGAGCTGGAGAAGCGCTTCCACCGCCAGAAGTACCTGGCCTCGGCCGAGCGCGCCGCCCTGGCCAAGGCGCTCAAAATGACCGACGCGCAGGTCAAAACCTGGTTCCAGAACCGGCGGACAAAGTGGAGGTGAGCAAGCGGGGCGGGCCGGCAGCCGGCGAGCGGCGCGGTCTCAGGCAGCTCTCGATTCATTGACCTCTCGTGGGGCGCACACACTTCCTCCGCTCGCGGTTTCTGATCCTTTCGGAGGAGCGAGCTCCCGCTAGGCTTGCGGGGAGCTGGAAGCAACGGAGGCCGATAGCTGGGATGGGGCTGAAGAGCCCTGGCTCTGTTTTACCGGAGGCTTCAGGGCTTTCTGGTTGGCACACTCTCTGCCGGTGTAGACGCGGCAGGTCTATTCCGCCGCTTGGGCAAACAGGCGGGTTAGTGCACTCCACGCAGTCCAGGCTCCAGGGATCTGTGAGTCCTGGGGAGCCTTTTGTTTGCGCAAACTCTTGCTTATGGAATCCTGCTCTGTCCCGGAGACTGGATGCAGAACAGCCCAAACCTTGTTGCAGCGCTCCAGCCGGGCTCCCGGCAGAGGGTCTGTGGCCCCAGACCGCGGCCCTGCTGACGGTCTCCTCCCCAGACACCCGCCCTTTGCGCAGCCGGTCCCTACCCTGGAAGGAGAAAATCAATCCGCGCCGGCTGCGGCGGGATTTCGCGGGTCCCACTGAAAGGGGAATCAATTAGGAGCAGATGGGTGTGTGTGAGAAAGAGAATTTTCCTTCTCCTATTGCCACAACTCTAGTTACTACGCAATGGGTTTTTTGTTTTGTTTTGTTTTTTCACATTTACGCTCACGGACGTGAAGCGTCCCCAACACTTCCAAGCAGCCTCCGTCTCCGCGCGCACTGACGCTTTCTCCGGCTGTACCCTCTGGCACGCTGCACCCTCCCGCACATCTGGCCCTCGCCCGCCGGAGTTTCTCCCCTAGCTCAGGCCCCGTGGGGTAGCGCGGGAGAGTCTGGGCGAAGTTGGCGGCGCCGAGACGGGCGGGCCTTGGGGCAGGAGGAAGGAATTGGAGTTTCCTCTTTTTCTGAACGAAAGGGAGGAATCTGCCTGGGATTCCGCCTACGGGGCCACAAAAGAAGCCATGGCCCCACGATTCTACCGCACCCCACAACATTCCTGACGCTGGGGAAGGAGTGGGGGAATGAGGCCTCACACCTTGGAACGCTAAAGAGGGAGCCAGGGCTAGTTCGGGGGTTGGGGGGGACTCCGGTTTCCAAGGCCTACTGAGGGCTGCAGGCCTAGGGGAGGAGAGGCGGCCTGGCAGGCCTCCCAGAGAGAGGGGCACAGAGAAAGAAAGAGGCAGGCAAAGACAGAAACTGAAACACAACCAGTTTCAGAGGTGGGGAGGGATAGGGACCCCGCTCAAGGAAAAAAAAGGAGAAAAACAGGCAGCCTGCAGAAGTCTTATTTATGTATAATAAAGAAAAAGCAATGGATGACTGAAACCACCATTTTCTTTTCAAACAAATTCCTTTAATTCAGAGAGAACCAAGTGGGTGGTGGGGAGGAGAGAAAAACGAGAGATAAGACACAAAGCATAAAAGAGAAATACTCAGGCCGTTTGAAATGCAGGGGACAAGGGAAAGACGAAAGATACACAGAGTCAAGAAAAGGCGGCCCAGAGCAGGTCAGCAGCCGCTGCTGGAAGAGGCCCTTGCAGGCTTCGCACGGCTTCATCGATCGCCTACAAATTGCTTCTGAAGGCCCCGGGGACTCCCATTAGGTCTGTCCACCTTAGAGACAGACGTTTGATCTCAGTTGACAGGGTGGAGGGGCGGCAGTAAATGGAATAAGTGAGTCATCGCCTCCCTGAACTGCCTCAGAGGAAGCCAGTGGGTCCAGCAGGAGCCCCGGCAGGGCACAGGGCTCCACACAGAAGGCCCAAGGCCTAGAAGACATTCTCAGAGAGAGGGAGGAAAGAGACATCCCGCAGAGCAGATCATAGCCGCTGGTCCTTGCCTCTCTGCCCTGGACTTGTGGGTAGGGTGAGGGCCCTCCGGCTTGGAATGGCACCTGGTCTCCCTCAGGGCCGGGGGGGGGGGGGGGGGAGCGGGAAGGCGAGATGCCATCCTACCCCGGCTGCCCCTTGTGAGGCCTCCGGGGTGTGGGCGCTGCGCGTGGATGCAGAGTCCCAGCTGTTTGGGCCTCGCAGACTTTCCCACCGCTCCTTCTCTGGGATACCTTGGCTCCATCCGCTTTGGGGTTTCCAGTCTTTGTTGGAGTCAGGACTCTCAAAAGAAGGGAACGCGTTATAGGGGCCCAAACTGGATTTGGGGACTGCAAAGGTGAGCAGCGCTCGTTCAGTTTATCTCCTGGGAACGCACCAGGAGTTGGGCACACGCGGGAGCCGAGTCGGTGCTCCTGGCAGGTAACGGCTTGTTCCCGGTGCAGACGGCAGACTGCGGAGGAACGGGAGGCCGAGAGGCAGCAAGCGAACCGCATCCTCCTGCAGTTGCAGCAGGAGGCCTTCCAGAAGAGCCTGGCACAGCCGCTGCCCGCTGACCCTCTGTGCGTGCACAACTCGTCGCTCTTCGCCCTGCAGAATCTGCAGCCGTGGTCTGACGACTCGACCAAAATCACTAGCGTCACGTCGGTGGCGTCGGCCTGCGAGTGAGCCTGCCCATTCTGCCCTGTGGGACCCCAGGCCCACTCAGGGGTCACTGAGGCCTGAGACCCAGGACTCCTCCCCACCCTCCTGGCCTCAGACTGCACCCAGGAGGGGAACACTGCCCTCGCACGGCCCCGAAGGGCCCCCACATTTGTGCCGATACTGTTCTCTCTTCGGTGGAAGAGCTCAAGGGACAAGGACACGCGCCCCCCTCCCAGACGTGTCCCGCACCTGTCTGAACTGTCAAGAAATCTGTTTTGGTTTATTTCATTTTATTTTAATCTTTAACGTGGGATTCAGAGAGAGGCAAGGGAGGTAGGGGAGGAGGAGCTTCTGGGGTCCCCAGGGCTGTCATCTGAATTTGCCCTGGGAAACCCCTTCTCTGTGACCCACTTCTCATCACACACATGGAAACCCATAGGCCCACACACAGGTGGTGTCACTGTCCCTCCTGGTGTCACCCCAGAGCCACACATGGGCATCTATGGCAGAGTGTCATCCAGACACAGGGTCACAGTGTTTACACTTTGGACCTCACGATCAGGCACAGGTCAGGGGTGACACAGACTCATCCTGAACAGCATGGTACTCCCTCCAGCACAAACACAAGGTCATGGCCACACTGTGACACACTACACCATACATAACAGCCAACAGCCACAACAGCCTCACTTGGTCTGCCAGGCCCCCACCACACATCCCAGCCCAACCCAGGTATGCACAGACAGGTTTTCACATAAATGCAGCCCATTTCTCCAGAACCCATTTGAGGGGTGGGGGGTGTTAAGTTATGCACTTATAAGGTGTTTTCTGTGTAACCATTTTATAAAGTGCTTGTGTAATTTATGTGAAAAAAAAAAATAAAAGCCTCCGGATCCGGAGTCAGGGCTGCCTGCTCCTTGCGGACCCTAGCGTTCTTCAGCTGCTTGGGTTTGGTGTGAGCTGATGCTTCGGGGGCAGCGCTTGGTACCTGAACTTGAGAGACATGTTGCGGGGCAGGACCCTAAGACTCTGGAGAGAGGAAAGGAGGAGGACAGATGGAGAGAAGGCAGAGTTGAGGAGAGCAGGGAGAGCCAGGCTCTCCTGGGATTACCAGTGCCTGAGAGGATGTGGATTTCTTTGGATGTGAGAGTCGTGTGTGTGTGTGTGTGTGTGTGTGTGTGGTGTGTTTGTGATAATGTGAGCGATCAGCAATGCGAGCAAATAGTGAATATTTATAATGGTATTTAAGTGTATAATTGTGTTTGAAATTCTTGCGTGTAAATGCTTGTTTCTGCTTAAGTTGCAAATCGAAACTATCGTTGTATGCACGGGCTTGTAGTGGTGTGTGTGTAACTGTATGCGAATGAGACTGTTTCTTTTTGGGTAATTGTGTAATCAACCATTGTTTGTGATTATGTATGAATCGTGTTGATGTTTGGGAGAATATGTATTAGTTTCTCTTTGTAAATCTATTTTTCTGTGAAATGTGTGACTGCTACTGAAGTGGATCATCTTGAATTTTATGGGTGTAATTGTGTGTGAGATGTAATCATGTGTGAGCTGTGCATTTTCCCTGTATTTACTTGTGTGTGACAGAATGTAATTGGGGGAGTAAAGGTAGTGGGGAGTGTGGATCATTGTGGGAGACCATCACTGCAAGTGGGTGGGTGCGGTTCTGTATGAGTGTGTGTAATTGTGCGCTGATGGTGTATGTGTTGGTGGGAGTCTGTTGTGCGATACACAGATACACTGTGGCGGAGCCAACATCTGCTGAAGTTCTGGGGCTCTAGACGCTTACCCAGCAAGCTGCAGAGACTGGGGCACATAGAGTCAGAAATTAGGGCCAGGATCCTCTCTGGTGCTGTAAGTGGAACCTACCAGTTCCCAGCACTAGCCTGGCCTAGGAGAGATCTAAAGAATTGACTTTCTGGGAACCTCCAGGGAGCCCCCAGACCACCCTTGCAAGACCTGCGGCCACAGTACACATGCACACAGGTATAACAGCCAGTCCCCAGCCTATTCGAATTATCCTAGACGAGACTGACTTGGGTCTGCTTTTCTGGAAGAAGCTGGGTGGTGGAGGGTGTACAGAACTCATCACCCTAGGGGTAAGTTGAAATGGAGGGGTAAGAGGCTCTTTCTCTGGAATGGGAGAGTGAGAGAACTTTTCGCTGGAAAGCGGAAGTCCATGGTGTGGGGGCCACTGGAAGCTCTGCAGAAGTGTTTGCGGGAGTCTGAGGGTGGGGAGCCACCGTAACCGTCAGAGCCACTGTCCCCCAACCCTGCCCCTGCCCGGCGGCCATGGGGGCTGTGACACAGGTCGTGAGCACAGCAACTTCCCACCCCAGCAAGCCCATGGGGAAGTTCGGCTGAGTGGAGGGTGGGCTTGGTCATCCACCCCCTCATCTGGGGTCGCCTGGGATATCCGCATGAGAGGGGGCTTCTGTCACTCACTTTTTGTGTAGACATGAAGAAAAGAGAAAAAGAGGGGAGGGTTCAGGGTCCGAAGACAGCAGCCAGCCTTTCCGCCCCATCCCCACAGGCCCGTGGAGTGCTCGGGTTGGGCCCTGACGAGCTGTGTGGGGCGTAGTGAGAAGGTTCTGGCGACAGCGCCGGGTCTGCTGCAGGTCTCCCGCATTTACCGGCTGTGGCACCCAGCGCCAGGCCGCGCAAAATCCAGAAGTAGCCTCCAGAACCTCAGAAGTCGTCTCCCTCTACCTGGGCAGGTCTGCTGTCCCCTCTGCTCCCGCAGGACTGGAGCCACCGAGCTCGCGCCTTCTTCTCGGGGTGCGGTTTCTCTCCTCTTTTGGACTCAAGATCAATGCTTCCCAGCCGGCGCAGATCACACAGCAGGACCCCAGGGGAGACAGTGGCCTTCTTCCCGCCTCCCAATTCCCCAAGACCGCCTCTAGAGGTTGCTGTGTCCGGAGAATTCCGAGCATTTTCTGGACACAGATTGCCTAACAGAGGAACGGGGGGTTGGGTGGGGAGCGGCTGGCCGGCCCAAACACAGCAGCCCCAAGCTGGCTCCCAAGCCTGGGCTCTCCACCCCCTCTCCCATCCCCTCTTGAGCAAAGTTAGGCCCAACACCCCTGTCCCCCAAAACACCTCCTACCCTCCCTCACCCCCACCCCCCATCTTCAGGAACATGGACAGGGCTCACACTCACTAACCGTGGAGAGCACATGCAGGCCGGAGCCCTCAGCCCGGCAGCTCTCGGACACTGCCCAGCTCGACGTGGACTCGTGCAGAAGCGGACATTCCGCAGGTCGGTACAATCCCAGCGCTGGGGCCTGGGGCCCCCAGGGCGGGCAGCTTTTGAGCTTCCCGGATACCACTCGCCTGCTCCCGGAGCTGTTCGGCCGCCGGCGGCCCGGGTCATGCACTTTCAGTGGGGCCCGGCTGACGCTCCCGCCCTTGGGCTAGGCCTCCTGGGGATGCCAGACTCCTGGGGACTCTGGGACCCGCGGCACGGCGGGACACGCAGGACTCCCGCCTCTCCGCCCGGAATTCGTTGAGACCGAATCTCAGCGGATCCCGCGTCCGCCGAGCGCCGCGGCCAGGGAGAAAGGCGGGGGTGGCGGCTGGACCCGCAAACTCCGTCCCAAGTGGGGTAGAGGCTGGAGGGGAGGGGGGCTGCGAGGGTCACAGTCAAGGCCAACTACTCACAACAGAAAGCTCGAAACTCTCCCTCTACCTCCCCTGCCGGAAATGACCCGTCTCTGTTCAAAAATAGAAAAAGAACGATCGGAATAATTGTGTGTAGAGGTGCCGGGAGAGAAGGGGAATTAACAAACCTGCCTGCGCAGAAAGGTCCGCTTCCTTCTTTGGCTTGAGAACCGACGGCAATCACCAAATTCCTGCGGCCAGCGAGCCCTACCGCTCAGATCTGGCCCTGTGGCTGAGTGGGTGGCGGCCTGAGGGGCCCCAGGAACCCAGGCAGGGATGGGGTCCTAGAGGCCCTGTACAGTGCGGTGGGTGGCACACAGAGAATCTGGCTCAACCTGTTAACTATAATAGCGGCTTTGTGTGGCCGCATCTGTGCTTGGGGGCTGTGTGGCACCTCCTGAGCACTGACTGCCCTGTCGTGGCTCCACTACCAGGCAGTTGTGGGGTTTGCCCTGGGCACAGGACTCAGATGGGTGCCCTGCTTGTGGGGCGAGTGACTCGCAGGTGGGCAAGGTAGGCTTCAGGTGCTTGAGACAACTAAGCAAGGACCTCTAGCCAGATGAAGCAGCTGGGACTCAGCAGCTAGGCTGCAGGGCAACTGGGAGGCTGCGGCCCTGGGGCTACCCTGAGGGCCCTTCAGCTCAGGTGCCAGAGGAGACCTCCTCCCTCATGCTTTACTCCTTCTGCCGCCTTCATGCCCACTTTCACACGTATGTGTCACTCCCGCACAGCCCCGCAGTCCTGCTCCCTACCACGGCCCCCAGACCCTCCAGATCAGCTCAGAGTTTGAAGTCCCACAGCCAGGCTGTTGCCAAGCAACTGGCAGGAGCTGCCACCACGTTTGCTGCGTGGCTCAAAAGGGCCCATCCAATGCCTTCTGCCCCCATTCAGCCCTGGCCTGGTTGGCCCAGGGAGGCCCCTCCCACCCTGGAACCCTCACCTGGATTTCTTATCCTGGAGAATCTGTTAGGAACAGGCTGAGCAGAGGCTGGAGTCAGGTCAGGTTTTCCAAGGAGCTCAGAGCAGACTCCAAATACTGTGCGTGGTAGGGGTGAGGGGTGGCAGGTTGAGGTGTGAGGAAGGGTTGGGTGAGTTCCAGGGAGTGATGGGGTACCTACATTGTGTTGAGGGGTGGGTACAATTAACATGCCCCCACTCACAGCCTGCATTGCTGGGTACAACCTCACATACCTCCTTCAACTATGCAACAATCAGGGTGTGCAATGTTACACGAAGGGAGCTACAGGTGTGCTGTGCCAGGCACACACACAGCCTGCACTGCTGGTGCAAGCTCACACCCGACCAGGCCAGCTCCTGTAGGTGGTTACCCCTGGACACCCCTCCTCTCCTTCCCTCCTCCCCCAGCCCCTATAGAGGAGGATCTAACTCCATTTCCAGCTGGCCTGGGGGTGGGGGTTTTCTTAGGAGCTGGCTTCAGGTTCCAGCCCTGCAGCTCGGGTGGTAACGGAACCCCATGTGCTGGAGGCTGAGCTTGGGGATAGCAGCGACCACCGTAGATACTGGCTGAGGACTCTAGCAAGGCCCAGAAGGTCCAGCGGCCGCCACTGCCTGCCCAAAGCCTGGGGAAATCTGGCCTCCTTGTGTGTGAGAAGATTGTGAGGGGTGCGAGGGCCCCCTGCCACTGTGTGCCTCCTTGGGGAAAGGCTTTGGTGGGAGCTACTCCTGCCCCTCCTGTTTTCTGCCCTACGGACACAGAGCCCAAATTTCTTTGGTTGCTGCAAGAGGAGCCAAAAGACCCAAAAGCTGGAGGCCGCGGCCGTGATTCAGCAGCCACCCAGAAGTGGGAGCTGGACCTGGGACTTGGTCACGGAAACCCAGAACGAGTGAGTTCTGGGCGCCCTCTAGGGGCCGCGCGTGGCAAGGCGCTTCGGGCCGAGGCTCTGGGAGCTTGTATTCTCCGTGGCACCCTCGGAAATGTAGCGGCGGCTGTTACTGACTAGGTTGGAAAATACGAATGATAATCACACTAGCAAGCAATGTTATGGAGCATATGCTGGTGCCAGGCACTGCACTTTGCTTTAAGAGTACTAATTCATGCCTAGCAACTACCTTATGAGGTAGTGGCATTTTTATCCCTACTTTATACATAAGGAAAATTGAAGTTTAAAGAGATTAAGCAGGGGCCGGGCGCGGTGGCTCACGCCTGTAATCTCAGCAGTTTGGGAGGCCGAGGCGGGCGGATCACTTGAGGCCAGGAGTTCGTGATCAGCCTGGCCAACATGGTGAAACGCCGTTTCTACTGAAAATACAAAAATTAGCCGGGCTTGGCGGCGGGCTCCTGTAATCTCAGGTACTCCAGAGGCTGAGGCAGGAGAATAGCCTGAACAGGGGAGGCGGAGGTTAAAGCAGCTTGCCTGAGAGCCCGTGGCTGGTAAACAGTGAGGCCAACATTCCAACCGTGAGGTCTAACTCTAGAGCCAGGGTCTTTGAGAGGGATGGCCGAGTCCCGGAGTGTCATGGAATTAGTGAGAATTGGAGATGACACCCTACCAGACTCCTGTCAGATTTGGCTTTATGGAGGGAGCTCTTAGTCTAGAGGTGGGCTGGGTGCTTGCCCTCTAGAGCTATGGGAAAATCGCCTTCAGTCCCATCCAGTCTACTGGAATCTTCCTCCCTGTGAGGCGCCTGGCTTCCAGGCCCCACTCTGCCAGGCTTCTGAGGCCACCCCCTCTTCCCCTGCACTGACTGCAAGCGCACACTCTAGGTCTTCCCAGCAGGGCTTGGAGCCTTGTGGGATTTGAAGGGGGTTCCATGCACTTTCACCTCTTCCCCTCCCTCCTCTGGGTCAAGAAATTGGGAGGACTGAAACTGACAGAAAGTTAAAAATAGAAGCCAATGAATCACACTTTATTAGACAAAGGAACAGAACCAGAAAGGAAAATCCTTCCTCTCCTTGTCCATCTGCTCTGTGGATTGGAGGATGGGGGAGTGAGCTGAGGTGGGTAGGAGGGTGAGACTTGAAGGTCAGGGAGTTACCAGAGGTTTTCTTGGTGACCTCTTAGTAAGATTCAATCAAACTATAAAAAGAAAGAGCATGGCAGGCCAGGTGTGGTGGCTCACACTTAGAATCCCAGCACTTCGGGAGGCCAAGGTGGGAGGATCACTTGAGCCCAGGAGTTCGAGACCAGCCTGGGCAACATGACAAGAACCCCCGGCTATATATTTAGGCCAGGCATGGTGGCACACGGCTGTAGTCCTAGCTACTCCAAAGGCTGAGGTGGGAGGATCGGCTGAGCCTGGGAGGTCAAGGCTGTAATGAACTGTGATAGTGACATTACACTCCAGCCTGGGTGACAGAGTAAGACCTTGTCAGAAAGAAAGAAGAAAGAAAGAAAGAAAGGAAGAATGGAAGAAAGGAAGAAAGAAAGAAAGAAAGAAAGAAAGAAAGAAAGAAAGAAAGAAAGAAAGAAAGAAAGAACCGAGCAGGCAAGCTTGGCCTTGCCTCCTTCCCTCACCTTCTCCACGATGATACAGGAGGTGGGGGTAGAGGAACATCCCTGGAAGGCCCTTTTGTGTACTATATAAGGTGTATTCATTTATATACAAATAGCCCCTGCCAGTGTCTCAAACTTTTGTGTGTGCAAAAATCACCCAAGGATCTTGTTAAAATGTGGATTCTCATTCATTAGATCTTGATGGGGCCTGATGAGATGAATCTTGATGAGATTGCACATTTAGAATAATCTTTTGGTAATGTTGACACTGCTTCAGGCATCAAGGTCTTAAACCACTTCCCCACATCTAAGATCTAATCCTAGGGTTTTAAAGTTGCCTGCCAAATATGACTTGTAATCTTGTTTTATTTGCTTAAGAGCATTTTTCCATTTTATTTAAAGAAATGAAAAATAGGGACACAAATAATATCCCCTTCTGATAGGCTATTTTGGCTTTTCTTTTTCCCAGAGCATTGATGTTTTAGAATGCACTGCCCACACGCCACAGGCCTCACCAATCCCAGTGTTTTATGTCCTGCTATTTTCCGTGTTCCTGGCACTGCTCTTCTGATGCCAGGTCCCCTCTCCTTCTGCACTTGCCCTCTTCCAAAAACCCTCTTTCAGGCCCAAGCAGCTGTTGAAGTGTCTTTGAAGATCAGCCTAAGTGCTAAGCCTGGCTTTTCTGCTGTCCAGCCTCGAGTTGAGTTCATTAAGTTTTAGGATCTTGCAATTTCCTTGCCCATATTACAGGACCAACCTGTAATTAACCTAGATTAAGGGGATTAAGGAGATAACTCAGGTAAAAGCACTTGGCTCTTCACAGACGCTCCAGGAATGGCATAGAGCACCCCAAGGTGTTGTGGCCTGGGTTTTCCACCCTTGGGACTTGCTGGGACCCTCAGGGTGAGTCCTACAAATCTCAGGGGCTCTACCCTCCACACCTCATTCCCAGACCCTCAATTTCTGGAGGGAAGTTGAGGGGCAGCTTTTCCTTACCTTTGGCCTAGGGAATCTCAGGATCACATGCAATCACCCTGTTCCCAGGTGGCCACACCTGATTGCACAGACTGGGGAGGCCTGTCCAACAGGTTCATAGGAAAATGCATAGGGGTTTCATGGTCCCTCACCATTCACTTGCTGTCAGAGAAAACCGGCCCCCACACATTGGCACACCTGTTCGCAAGCCCAGCCATGAAAGCTCACAGACACACAGTTGTATTCTTGTACCCATTTTGGGAATCAGAGGCTTCACATCTGCAGGCTTTGACTTCTCTCCCTTTCCCATCTCAAGCCAGAAATTGGGTGCAGCGCAGCGGTGGTATGGTTATTGTGATTATTGTCCTGAGGCGAATTCTGCAGAGGAGTGGGCAAAAGAATATGGAGGGACCAATTTATTAACCCCATAGAAGCCCCAAGGTTTCCAGTGCCTGTGGGACTCCGTTCAGCCTGGACTCTGCAAGACTGGCTTCTCTCCCTCCATATAAAGTCGAGCAGAGGGGTGGGAGTGTCTGAGTGGGAGATGGGCTGAAGAAACAGATCTTTGGAAGGCCTGGAGTCTTTGGTTGCACTAAATGAGCAGAACCTTCAGTTCCAGGGAGGGGCCCCTAGCCATCCCTGAGCCTTCCGCCCTGGGGTGGGTTCTACTGTCCCCTCCACACAGCAGCCCGATGTCCTGGCTTGTCTTGGGGTGTCACCTCCAGAAGAAGCCAAGCACAAACGTTCACAGGGATCCACTGAGCTCCTGAGTTGCCAAGGGACACCTGCATGAAGGAGCCAGGCCATGCGCTGGAGACAGCCCGTAAGTGAGAAAAACTCACTTCCCTCCAGCCTCACTGTGCCCAGGCCGCCCTGTGCCCTGCAGCAAGCTGGTGGGGGGCGGGGGGAGGGCTTGTTAGTAAATGACCCAGAAGCGCCCCACCCCACACCCCACCACAAGGACTTGTCCGGGCCGGACTAGATGCCAAGATGTAATTCACCAGATTTGTGAAAAGACAAGAAATCTGCTCTCATTTTGAAGCCCAGCCCCGCCATCATCCAGGAGGCCGAATACAAACCTCTTCCGGAGGGCAGGGACATCTTGCACCGTCGCCCTCCAAATCTGGCCCTCTAGGGTGTAGAAGAGCGCACGCAGCAGGGGTGCAGGGAAAAACACACAGCCCGTAGCTATCTGCTTGGCTCTGACCAGTCCCCAGACTCGAGCCTCCAGTCAGCTCGGACTCCAGACTAGGGCTCCGCGGGGGGTGGTGCGACTCTAACCCCACGGTCGCCACAGCAGCTGGAGAATTCGGCCAAACCTGACTCGTTCTCCAGGGGCTAGGGCTCCGCCAGACCGTGTGGACAAGGAACCCGCCCCGCTGCGCTCTCCTGGACTGCGGAGGCGGCCTGAGAGGTGGTGTCATCCCCGTCCCCGGCAGAGAAGGGCTGTCTCTTCATTCCTGCGCTTCAGGCCCACACGTCTCAGGCGGGTTGAGCCTCGATGATGTCTGCCGTTGGGTTCGCTTGTGGACCATCCCTTCCTGGGACCCCAGACCCGGGCCAGGGCCTCCAGGACGCCTGGATCTTGCACCCCTTGCTTTTCCCGACGGGCTCCCGGAGTCTCATTTCTAGAATGAGGTGGGGGACCTCGTGACTGTGCGGAGGCCGCCCCAGGGCTCCGAGGGCACCGCACAGGGCACCAGGCCCTTCCCAGCTCAACCCGGGCCTGTCGCGGCAGTGAATTGGCGCCTGCCGGTTGCGCGGCAGAGACTGGCGAGCAGCGCTGGGCTGGAGCCGACCCGGCAACGCGCGGCGCCCGGATCCGGAGCTGCCAGCAGCAGAAGGGCAGGCGCTAGGAAAGCGTGAAAGGGCTGGGTCCTTTGGGTCAGGATTTGCCCTGCGACCGGAGGATGGGGCGCACGGTTCCAAGGCGCGGACTTCGAAGGCGAGAACCTGGAAGGAGAAACACACATTTCCCCTGCCATCCCCCTTGAGTTCTCTTGCCCAGCCAGCCCGCAGCCTCCCTGAAGGATCGGGGCAAGGGCAAGGCCACGAGAGCTCAGGTGCTGTTAATTTCCGTTGAGGAGAAGCACCCTGGGGTCCCTGTCACTTGGAAATTCCCTGTGGCAGTGCTGTGAGCTTCATCACAGTAGGCCCTGCAACTTCCTCTGCACATCTTTGGAATCTCCAGGAGTTGGGGGGCGGGGCGAGGGGCTAACCCAGCCCTGGCTCCTCCTCCCCAGGGAGGCGAAACTTCTCTACTTCTCTGACTTTGTGGTCCTTGGAGGCAGGGTAGGGGTTCAGGGCACTGATTCCTTTGGATTTCTGGGCGACAGGTCTGGCAAGTCAATAAACACCCCTGTTGTCCTGACAAACGGGTCTTCTTGGTGATCAGAGTCCATAAAATGGGCCTGTAGGAAACAGTGTCCCTTCCAACCAATACGGAGCCAGAAGCCCCTCTCCTCTGTATAAGGTTCAGAGAGTGCTTCTCCATTCTGGACTGCAGAGAATACTCTCCTCCCTTGAGTCTTTGATTTTCTGCAGTGCCTCAGTGTGTGGAGTCTGAGTCCAGCTAACCCGAGAAGAAAAATGAACTGATTCCAGGGATATTCAGTAATTTCCAGGATCAACAGGAAGGCTGAGGAATTAAGGAACATCAGTTTCAGGAAACACAGGAATGCTTCGTTAAGGCACTGCTGCTAGCACCACAATGGCTAGACTCTGGCATGAACATCACTGAGAGTAATTTCCCAACTTTTCCTCCATTTTCACTTCACTCCCTCAAGATTAAAAACTCATGGAGTATCATTTGACCATACTAAGAGTAGGACATGTGTCCAGGCACTAGTTGTCAGAGATGGGAGGGAAAAGCATAGTCCCTTAGACTTCCATACTAAAAGCTAAAACTGTTCCACCAATATTTACCCTGTTTGAGGACAGTCTCCCCATCAGGAAGTGTTCAGAAGCTAGGTTAAAAAAGGGTGGGGGGACCCACTCAAGGGGACCCACACCTTTGACTGCCCAATATCCACATACGCCTTTCTTCCTAAATTTACAGATTTTCCTCCACAAAATGCTCCCACCTAACATTATGTTACTGTCACTCATGGCAGAAAATATATTCAACTTTCCTGACAATCCAAAGCCTCATAGCTCTAAGTCCACTGTCTTTGTTTTCTTCCTTCTCTAGTTCTGTTGGAAACTGGTCTCAATATTCTGCAACTTGTGGATTAGACTAAATTGTAAAGCTAATAATCATCACACATAATAATATAATTGTGGCCAGGCATGGTGGCTCATGCTTGTAATCCCAGAACTTTGGGAGGCCGAGGCGGGCAGATCTTTTGAGGACAGGAGTTTGAGACCAGCCTGGCCAACATGGTGAAACCCTGTCTCTACTAAAAATACAAAAAAAAAATTAGCCAAATGTGGTGGCAGTCGCCTGTAATCCCAGCTACTCGGGAGGCTGAGGCAGAAGACTTGCTTGAACCCAGGAGGCGGAGGTTGCAGTGAGCCGAGATCACACCATTGCAATCCAGCCTGGGCAACAAGAGTGAAACTCTGTCTCAAAAAAAAAATTGTAATAATAATAATAATAATAATACAATTACAAGGGAATAAGAACTGGAAGAAAATGCATGAAGTTAAAATATAGACTATCTAATATGACAACAGGTCAGGACATAAAAGCCATTGTCTTTTTTTTGCATATTTGGTATTCATGACATCCCTCCTCCCTTTTCCATTCTGTTTCTTTTGCCTTGAGGCAGCACCTGGGCTGGTTTGGGTTCTTTATCCTGGAGAGAGCCAAGCCTTTGTTCCTGAGGGATCTGAGCCCTTGATGGTCCTGCCTGGAAAGGGCTGTTGTGGTCTTCCATTAACTTTTACCCTGGACATAACAGCACTACAAGGGACCCCAAGGGAGTCCTGTGATTCCATGAATACTCCTTTTTGCCCCATTGTATAGGAGAAAATTCTACTTGAACTTGCTATCACTCTAGCCAATTCCATAATCTCCCTTAACCTTGCTCATCCATTGACAAGAGCAACCAGAAGTGACCAGGTAAGGATTTCTGCTCCCATTTCAGAAACATTGTTTCTCTTGGTGGGAACTTTCTTCCCTTGGGGACTCTAATATAGCAGAAACAAGAGTCACAGAAAGTGAGGGTGTCACTGGGGACTTGTAGAAGGTATTGCCCTCTCTTTTTGGGGTCATACAATCAGGCTATGGGGGAAATAGCAGCAAATATTAAGTACTAGCTCATAGCATATGTTTCATCCTGAAGTACTGCACCACATTACTGTAAAGTACAAACCAGGCTGTTCTAATAACACAGAATACAGTGGCTCAAACCAGATATAAATTATTTTTTCTCTCGCGTCCAGGAAAGACAGATAGCTCTGCTCTGTGAAGGCATCGGGAGGCCCAGGCTAGTGAGGAAGCTTTGCCATTCTCCACAGCCACCTTCCAAACCTGTGTCAATCCTTGACAGAAGGAAGGAAAGGGGCAGCAACTCCAAGGCAAGCTCTTTAAGAAGATGACCGCAAAGTTGTACATATTTCACTTACATTCCTTTGAGAAGAGCTAGCAGCAAGGGAGGCTGGGAAATGTAGGCTCTAGGTGAATCTAGTGGATATTAGCCTGTTGTTAAAACTGCAAAATGTATTCTTGTCATTAGCAATGTTGTGTGGAAAACTAGACAATTATAAGGCCTTGGATGAATGTATTAGCCGAAACTTGATGCTCAGAAAAAGCATATACAAGCCTACCACCAGATACCTCATTGGTACCCCTGGAGTTATGGTATAGAGGCACCAGTGAGGTATCTGGTGTAAGTTTCTACATGGTAGGGGCCTTGAAGCTGATCCCAGTTGCTGGCAAATTGGTTAATTTTGCAGTAAGGTTAGACTTGGGAGATGTTGAGTTTATGCATAGCTTTCCTTCTTCTTGATCTTGGGCCCGTTTGTTTAGGAGCACATTGAGCAGGACTTGCAGTGCCTGGGAAGGAGACTGACTGAGATCCAGAGTGGGTTATCTTGTCCACTTGATTTTGAGAAACGATTTATTTATTTATTTTTTGAGATGAGGTCTCACTCTGTCACCTAGGCTGGAGTGCAGAGGCGTGATCATGGCTCACTGCAGCCTCAACCTCCTGGGCTCAAGCAATCCTCCCACCTCAGCCTCCCGAGTAGCTGGGACTACAGTTGCACACCACCACACCTGCCTTTTTTTTTTTTTTGGTAGAGAAAAAGTTTGCCATGTTGCCCCAACTCCTGGGCTCAAGTGATCTGCCCACCTGGGCCTCCCAAAGTGCTAGGATTACAAGCCTGAGCCACTGTGCCTGGCTGAAAAACCTTTTAAATCAGATATTTTTGGTGATCATTTTCGTAAAACACAAATATTTTTACACTCTATGTCCATCCCAAAAGATTATTCTTTATACTTTTTCCCATCACGTCCTTTACCCAGACCTGTGGCCTACAGTGAACAGTCTATTAAAGCACTTTTTAGGGGTTCTGTTATTGCCTTGACTGAAGTATTTTTCAAGTTTTGAGAAGGAGACATCTTCTGGGATCCTTTCCAGAGACATCGTGGCTGGGTGAAGTGGCCCATGATAAATCCTCTCCAGTGTTCTTGTCTTCAGAAATTTTCAACCAGGCATGGTGGCTCATGCCTGTAATCCCAGCACTTTGGGAAGTTGAGGTGGGTGGATCACAAGGTCAGGAGTTCAAGACCAGCCTGGCCAACGTGGTGAAACCCTGTCTCTACTAAAAATACAAAAATCTGCCTGGCATGGTGGCACATATCTCTAATCCCATCTACTCTGGAGGCTGAGGCAGGAGAATTGCTTGAACCCAGGAGGCGGAGGTTGCAGTGAGCCGAGATCGCGCCACCGCACTCCAGCCTGGGGGACAAGACTCCGTCTCTGAAAAAAAAAAAAAAGAAAACTTTTCAGGTTCCTTTCAGGGTATACTGTTTCTGACATTGTAACTTTAGATCAGGCTGATTTTAATGGTGTAAGAGCACTTATCAAAGACTCTGAAGTTGGTGTTTTAGTTTGAGCAGCTGGGAGTCCAGATTTCTTTCATTTATCTGCTCCTTCAAACAGAACCACCTCCAGATGCTAGAACCAACCTTAGACTCTTTGGCAGGTGCTCCTACATACGAAATTCAATGAAAATTAAAATTTGCTGCCTTCCTTGTTCCTGTTTTAAAGCCCTGAATTGTTTCGACATGTGGGACTTTTCTTCTCAGGCTTGCTTTTCCAGTTGGCATGCTGGCATTTGGTAAGTGTGAAGAACATGTTGGGTTAGAGGGTGGGGCATGAGGATAAATGATGTCCCCTTGCAAGGGCGCTCCAGAAAAAGTCACAGCCTTATCAGACAAGCGAAGAGCATTGTCTGACATGGGGAGAAGTTGCATAAGCTTGTAAGGGAAGCTCAGTGAGAGTGGGGGTCTGAGTTAGTCTGAATCTTCTGGACAACCTTTATATATCCCCAGCCCAATTCTCAAGGTCCTGCTTTTTTCTAATCCATGTTCTAGTTTGATAGGACTGTGATTTGTCTAACGTTTAGTCCAAGAGCCATTAGGGTCAGATTCAAGATTGGTTTTCATTTACGTCAGCCCTGATGCTACAAGAGATAAGGTCTAGTTTCAGCCATGATTGAAAGTCCATGGGTTTAATTCATTACTTTGAGCTAATTTAGAGTTTGAGCTTGTTATCCAATTTCTATAAGCTGTCCTATAGCATTAGAAGCAGCACTCTAATCCAAGATGGTCTCCCAAAGCCTGGTCCTCAGCGGATATGTCATTTTATTTTACCTATTTATTTATTTAGAGACAAAGTCTAGCTCTCTCAACCAGCCTGGGGTGCAGTGGAGTGCAGTAGCATGATCACAGCTCAGTAAATCCTTGAACTCCTGGGCTCAAGGGCTCCTCCTACCTCAGCCTCGTGTCTGTAGCCTGGGACTACAGGCATGCGCCACTACACCCAGCTAATTTTTTAGAAAACTTTACCTGTAGAAACAGAGTCTCACCATCTTACCCAGGCTGGTCTCAGACTCCTGGACTCAGACTCCTGCCTCAGCCTCCCGGGATGCTGGGATTAAAGGCACCCAGCCAGGTTTTCATCCTATGGAATAAGCTACCAAATTCCCATTCTTGAATCCCAGTAGACCTACAGCCCTAACTAAGCCAAATAACCAATTCCAATTTTCCCCATTTCTCTGATAATCTTTCACCTGGTATCGTTTTTCTGGTATAATATTTATGCCAGTTAGAATTCTTGTCAGTAAGCACAAAAAGTATTAATCTTGGCTTACCTAAAGATAAAAGAGTAAAGGGAGTTTTGGGGAAAGATTTTAAGTAGCTCATAGAATCTAAACGCCAAAGAATCACTGTGCAGAACTGGGAAGGCAGCAAATACAGCCAAGGTCAAATCACAAGAACGTCCTGGCTAGGACTCTCCGCTGGTGTCTCTGCCACTGAGCACTCAGTGTTGCTGGCACTGTGATCCCAACCCCATTGCCCCCATGTTGAATAATATTTTTGGCTATCCCTATGTTTTTGAGTCATCCTGGGCAGGAGCACGCATTGACTCAACTTGGGTCATGCGTCCATAAGCTGCTGCTGATGGGGTGGAGAGAGGAAACCCTGGGTCTTTTCCTTCTGTGGTGGGCGATGAGTTTCTGCCTCCCTCCAAGACACACAGAAGGGAGATTCTTCCTGGATGGTAAGGGTGTTTAGATGTGGCGTGGCCACACACACACACACACACACACACACACAGCTGTTCACTACAGTTGGAGACTTCCTGGCTTTCCTTTCTTTCTCCATACAGCCTAGAACCCCTCACTTGTCCTTTCATCCAACTCATGCCCCAATAGACCCCAGGTGGAGCCACATCATCACCTCACATTTTCTCTTGGTCAAGTCACAGAGCACTGCTGGAGAAATTTACACAGCTGCAGGACAGGTAAACCCATGGGGTCCAGCTTTTGTTGAACCTCACCAGGGCTTAGAGACCCTTTTATGTCAAATATCATAATATTAACTCTAAAAACCAAGAACCTTTTTGTACATGGCTAAAATTCAGAATAGTAACTTAATAGCATCTAGTATCCAGCCCACCTTCAAACCTGTTCTCCACATCTTGTGAAAGAGATCTTTTGGTAAGTCAAATATAATTATATCACTTCATTCATTAAATTATTATAATATATAAATATTGCCGGACTCAGTGGCTCACACCTATAATCCCAGCTCTTTGGGAGGCCAAAGCGGGCGGATCACTTGAGGTCAGGAGTTCAAGATCAGCCTGGCCAACATGGTGAAACCCTGTATCTACTAAAAAAAAAAAAAAAGAAAAACACAAAAATATAGCTGGGCCTGGTGGTGGGTGCCTGTAATTCCAGCTACCTGGGAGGCTGAGGCAGGAGTATCGCTTCACCAGGAGGTGAAGTTTGCAGTGAACCGAGATTGCGCCACTGCACTCCAGCATGGGCAACAGAGCAAGACTCCATCTCAAAAAAAATTATTATAATATATAAATACTGTAAAATATGCAAATGCAAACACTACAAAGTGGTTTGGAGTCAAAACAGGAATCATCCTTTTTCCCCTCTCCCTTTTATTCCCCCCTCTTCTTTCTGGTCCAGGCTGCCTCCCAAGAAGTGCCAATTGTTTTTTTGTTTGTTTGTTTGTTTGTGGTTTTTTTGACATGGAGTCTGGCTCTGTCGCCCAGGCTGGAGTGCAGTGGCATGATCTCGGCTCACTGCCGCCTTTGCCTCCTGGGTTCTAAGCGATTCTCCTGCCTTAGCCTCCTGCACAGCTGGGATTACAGGTGCCCACTACCACGCCTGGCTAATTTTGTATTTTTAGTAGAGACGGGGTTTCACCATGTTGACCAGGCTGGTCTCAAATTCCTGACCTCAGGTGATCCACCCGCCTAAGCCTCCCAAATTGTTGGGATTACAGGTGTGAGCCACCGCGCCCGGCTCCGGTTGTTAATTTCATGCATTTTTTTCCCAGTCATCTCCCAGACATTCACATGCATGTACATATGTAGGTATAACCTTAACACAGAATACAAAGGGATCACCCCATACACAGTTTCATGAGACCTGTGCCTTTCATTTGATGACCTATCTTGCATGTCTTTCCATGTGAGTAAAGATAAAAATCCTTTGGTGGCCCCTGTCTTCCTCTCTCACCTCGAGTTCTGTGTCTACCCAAGTGCACTGTACCCTCTCATAACTCCTTGGCCATGTACATGTCATTTCCTCTGTGTGGAATATCTTCTCTTTTATGGGACCCATGAATTCTTACTCATCCTCTGTAAAACCTTTCCTGTGCTTGGGGCCAAATTAGGCTTTCTTCCCAGCTCCCAAAATGCCCATTCCTCTCATCATACTTATCATGGAGTTGTTAGTTAGTTAGTTTCAAGAGACAGGGTCTCATTTTATTGCCCAGGCTGAAGTGCAGTGATGCGATCATAGCTTACTGCAGCCTTGAACTCCCGGGCTCAAGCGATCCTCCTGCCTCAGCCTCCTGAGTAGCTGGGCCTACAGGCACACACCACCACACCCAGCTAATTAAAAAAATGTTTTTGTAGAGACAGGATCTTGCAATGTTGCCCAGGCTGGTTTTGAATTCTTGGCCTCAAGTGACCCTTCTGCCTCAGCCTCTCAAAGTGGGAAGGATCACAGGTATGAGCCAGCCACCACACCTGGCCTCGTCATGGAGTTTTTGTGTGTGTGTGTGTGTGTGTTTTTTGTTGTTGAGAGGGAGTCTCACTCTGTCCCCCAGGCTGGAGTGCAGTGATGCGATCATGGCTCACTGCAAGCTCCGCCTCCCGGGTTCACACCATTCTCCTGCCTCAGCCTCTCGAGTAGCTGGTACTACAGGCGCCTGCCACCACGCCCGGCTAATTCGTCATGGAGTTTTATGAGTGCTCTTTTTTTTTTTTTTTCCTGTTTGCCATTGAAATATGAATGCTTATTTACTTGTCTTCTTCTCCCACTAAACTTCAAGCTTCTGGAGGCCACCCGCTGAGTTATAACCAGCTTTGTCCCAGCGTCTACCTCAGGGCAAAGTCAGAGTGGTTCTTAATCAATGATTTTTGTGGTGGCTCATGCCTGTAATCTCATCATTTCAGGAGGCTGAGGTGGGAGGATCACTTGAGCTCAGGAGTTCAAGCCCAGCCTGGGCCATGTAGCGAGATTCCCGTCTCTACAAAAAAAATTTTTTTAAATAGCCAAGCATGGTGGCACATGCCTGTAGTCCCAACTACTTGGGAGGCTGAGGTAGGAGGATCATTTGAGCTCAGGAGGTCAAGGCTGCAATGAGCTGTGACCACACCACTGCACTCCAGCCTGGGTGACAGAGTAAGATCCTGTCTCTCAAATAATAATAAATAAATAAATAAATTGTTGTTACTGGGCTCCTTCTACCATCCACAGAGATCAAGGTCATCTTGAGGGGTTAGAAATGTAGGGACATAGCCCCTCCTCACATTATCCGGTCATCAGGACACCAGGAGACAAGACTTGGAAAAAACCTGAAGTCTGAGATTCTCCAAAGCTGATTGACATTAAGGGAGATCCTCTGAGCTAAAATGAGCCAAGACTCTCTCCACTGGGACCTGTCGGATGAGGAAAGGAATGTTGGTAAGTACAGTGAGGGACATGGATAATAATGACCCCAAGCCCACCAGCCTGGCCTTGGCATTTCAGGGGCAGGCAGTGAGAATTACTGAACACTAGTTTTACCTGGAAAACAAGGTCACATTAAAAAAATTATATCTAGAGAGAGAGTTTTGTTTTTTTTTTCCAACTGCTCCCTGCAGAGCAAGGCTACCCTATAGGCAGTGTGCCCAGAGTTGCCACAAGGTCATATTTGGCCAAAACAGATAAGACACCTCTACAGTAGATGGGGTAGGGAAGCTCCTTCCTCTTGAGACAGTCAGGCTGGGGCTGGGGAAGATGGGGGTGGTGGTGGGTGTGGCTAGCTGGGCTGAGTTTATGGAATTCTGGAAAGGAGGATAGATAGAACCTCCACTATTGCTTGGAATGTGCAGGAAATACCGTGAATTGGTCCACTCAGCATTCATCCAAGCTTCTTCTAGTGTGCATTCCTGTACTGCAGGGGCTAGAAAGCTAAAAATCACATTCCCTAGTCTTCCTTGCAGCTAGAGTGCCAGATGTGACTTTTAGGTTGCACTCATAAACGTATTTATGCAAGGCTTAGATTCAGAGCTCAGTTAACTGGGGAGAGGAGTAGAGCACGAAGCATCATTTAATACATGGTAATATACGCCTTCCTGTCTAGCTAGATGGTCTCTGTTGCCTTCACTGAAACCCTCACTGATACACGGGGTAGCTCCTTAGCCACCTCCTCCTCCTTTCATGGGGTATTTTCCAGGTTTGTCTGCAGTGGCTTCTTTTTGCTGCTCTTGAGTGTGGAAGTTCCCTCCTCTATGGGGAGAGCTCTGGGAAGCCTCAATTTGGTTTTTGTCTGGCTCAGCCACCCTCACGACTCCTACATCTGTGTTCACCTTCATTCCTGCCATGTTGCATCCAAGCCGTGGACATCTGGTCACTGAGACTTCCTTGACTGAGGGATGCCCTGTCCTTGCAAGTCTGGGTCCACGTGGGGAGTTGTGACGGAAGTACTGTATTTTTGCTAAGTTCTTTTTTTTGGTAGAGATGGGGTCTTGCTACGTTGCCCAGGCTGCTCTTAAACTCCTGGCCTCAAGGGATCCTCTTACCTCTGCCTCCCAAAGTGATGGGATTACAGGTATGAGCCACCACACCCAGTCCTATTTTTGCTAAGTTCTGAGAGTCAGTATGGTGGGTGGAAGTCAGGCCGACTTCACTCAGCTGGCCTGGGTCCACTCCTAACTCTTCTGCCTAGTGACTGTCTGGCCTTGGACAAGTGACTTGCCTTTCTGTGCCTCAGTTTCCTCATCAGTAAAATAGTGACCATAAATAATAATAATAATATAATGATAGAATTATATAAATATGTAATAATAATAAAACGGTGCAGGTTGCTGTAAAAGTTGGTATTGCATGTAGGTTCCCGCTACCAGGGTAGCCACAGACTTCAATGGGTCTGGTGAGGGAATTTCTCAGAATTTTCCCCAGTTTCTGTTCCTGGGGTCTGACCGGAGGATCCCCAGGCCTCCCAAGTAGTGAATTATCCTCCTTACCCCCTCATTTCTACACTCTCAGATTTTCCTTGTCTGGAATATTTTAAGCAAACTGATGCTTTGACAAATACTTCCTGAATGCCTACTATGTGCCAGGCATTGTACTGAGTACCAAGGATGCAATTCAAATTAATAAAATCAAGCTTTTGTCCACCTGCCAGCCACCATATTAAACGAAGATGCTGGAAGGGTTTCATGGATTTGGACTGTATGATGGTATAACCGAAAAGAGTTATATGACATGAATAAAACTCATTTTGGGGAATCCTTGGGGAGATACCTTAACGAGACAGGAAGTCATCCTCCAGAGTGACCCAAACTGACATACGACAGGTCTGCATGTCCACCCATGGGGCATGTTATGTCTCACCTACAGAGGGGCAGTAGATAGAGAAAGCAACAGTGGCTTAAAATGCAAATCCCAAACCAAAAGTTGTAAGGGAAGCTGCTCTGTTTTGCAGGTGCTCATTTGCTATCTAGCAGCTTTTCAAGGGCACTTCTATGTGTGGAGCTCCAGCGTGAGTGACACCAGGATTAGGATTCTCCTAAGCAACTGGGGAAGGCCACTAGTGATGAATAAGATTTGGTCTTCCAAGAATTTGGGAAAGGAACGTCCTTCCATTATCTCCTGCTGCATAGCAAATCACTCTAAAAGTCAGCAGCTTAAAACAACAAACATTTATTTTCTCACAGTGTCTGTGAGTCAGGAATCTGGTGGCCACCTAGCTGGGTGTCTCTGCCTCCAGATCTCTCAAGGATATGATCAAGGTTTCAACTGGGACTGCAGTTTCATCTAAGGCTTGACTAAGGAAGCATCTACTTCCAAGTTCATTTACATGGTTGCTAGCAGGATTCAGTTTCTCAGTTTCTCACTGGCCATTAGCTGGTGGCCTCACCCAGTTCCTTGCATGTGAATCTCCCCATAGGGCAGCTCACAACATGGCAAGTGCTTCAGAGCACGTACTCAAGAGAGGCTGAGAACACAAGCAAGATAGAAGTCTGTCTTTCAATCACCTAATCTCCAAAGTCACATCTTATCACTTCTGCCATTCATTCGCAGCAAGTCTCTGGGTACAGCCCACGCTCGAGTGGAGGAGATTTCACAAGGGCTTGGGAATTCCACAGCAACCAGGGGTCACGGGGGGTCATCTCAGAGACTGCCTACCACACCCTTCACCTATGGGAGCCTCAGCAGCAGGGGTAACTCCTTCCTTTCCCCATCTCCACCCCCACTTTCTCCCCTAGGACTCTGCCCAGGCAAGCCACAGCCTGGCTGCCTTTCCCAAGTGAGGATCCAGGACAGCCTCAGAAGCACATTAGTTTCAGAAGACAGCGACCCAGAACTCAGGAGCCCCACCTCATGGAATGCATAGATGTATTGGGTCTGGCCATTGTCCTTGGCTAACAGACATGCTAGGTATGGAGGAGAACCTGGGGCCAGACTGGAGCCTGGGGACATTTCTGTCTTAGTGAGGAAGGAGACAGGACTCAACTCTGGAGGCAGGGCTTGGACAATGGACCAAATTGAGGACTAGCTAAAACAGGGTCAGGGCAGAAGCATCTTTCCATAAGACACACCCACCAGTGTTGCCATGGCAACACCCAGAAGTTACCACCTCTTTCTGTAGCAACGACCCAGTGACCCAGAAGTTAACATTCTTTTTCTAGAAATTTCTGCAGAACTCACCACTTAATTTGCATATAGTTAAAAGTGGGGACAAATATGGCTGCAGAGCTGCCTCTGAGCTGCCACTCTGGGCACACTGCCTATGGGGTAGCCGTGGTCTGCAAGGGGCAGCACCTCTCCTGCTGCTGTACATTGCCATCTCAATAACAGTTGCTGTCTAATGCTATCTAACACTACCGGCTCACCTTTGAATTCTTTGCTCTGCAAAGCCAAGAACCCTCCCAGGTTAAGCCCCAAGTTTGGGGTTCACATGACTTGCATCACTGGGGCTGCTCAGTGGGACAAGGCCACAACAGACCATAAATCCAACTCACAGTCTTTCCCAAATGGGCAGAGGCTGCAGGGTTGGCCCTCCTGAAGGGTTGGCCCTGCCCCACTTGGCTGGGTTTAAGCCCCCCTTGCCTTGGTACTGGTAGGAGCATCACTGTCTTAGTTGCAAAGAGGAGGGTGTCTGGGAACTTCCAGAGGCCTGTGGAGCTGGAAAACACTAACAGAATGGTCTTGGTAATTTTCTCTGGAGGTAGCCTCATCACATTTTGGTGGACCCATTTCTCCATCTGTATTCCTCCCTTCATTTTTGTTTTTGTTTTTCAGATTCTCATTTCTCTGACTCCTCTTGATTTTACACTCTAAAGCTGAGGGCACAGTGTACCCCCCAAATTGGGCCTCCACTCTCTAGTCAGGGATGGTGGGATTTGGGTGGACTTTTCACCTCTGCTTTTAGGATCTTAGGTAAAGCGGGGGTCTTGAGGCCAGCAGAGGCAGGAAACCTGGGCCTTTCCCACACTGCACCCACAGAGATCCACAGAATACACCCCCACCCCATGATGCACCCATTCCTAGCGTCTCTGAATGGGCCTTCCAGAAGCTACCCAAGAGGACGCTGACAGGACAGAAGATGGCCGCACAGAGAAAGAGATGGGGAGGGCACAGGGCAGTATGAAGAAGAGCGTGGTCTACGTGAGTCCCAGCACCCATCCGGGAGCTTGAAGAAGGTCAGAGCTCTTCCCTGGGCCCACTCTCCATCTCTGCCAAGTGCACACTCCTGCAGGGAGGGGCTGTGCTATTCATCTCTGTGTCCTCAAAGCCTGCATCTACGAATGGGCAAAAAAATGAGCAAACCAACAAGGTTTAGCGCATACGAGGCTTTGGTCCAGATACACATGCGTGTATGTCAAAGGACCTGTGTAAAAACATATTCATTTGGAGCATTCGTTGTAAAGATTAGAAACAACTTAATATTTGTAAAGATATTTGCCAAGATTGGAAACAATTTAAATGTCTATGAGTAGAGGACTGGGAAAATTCATGAGGGTAAATCCATCAGTGTGATTGTGTGCAGCCATGAGAAGGATGAGTACACACTGATGTGAACAAACTCTGAGATATTGTTGATGTGCTGGCAATGTGGCTTATGCCTGTGTTGATGCTCCCAACACTTTGGGAGGCCGAGGCGGGAGGATCGCTTGAGCCCAGGAGTTCAAGACCAGCCTGGGCAACTTGGTAAACCACTGTCTCTATAAAAAATACAAAAACTAAACGGGCATGGTGGTGCACACCTGTAATCCCAGCCACTCGGGAGGTTGAAGTGGGAGGATCACCTGAGCCTGGGGGTTGTCAAGGCTGAAGTGAGCTTTGATTGTGCCTCTGCACTCCTGCCTGGGCAACAGAGTGAGGCTCTGTCTCGAAAAAAAAGAATGAGATGCAGAACAGGGTGTGTTAGTATGTTGGTGGGGGGAGAATATGTGTGTCTGTTTGTATAGAATATCTCTGGAGGGACACCCAAGAAAATGACAGCATTTTCTCCAGGGAGGAAAATAGGGTGCCTAAGAGATGGGGTGGAAGGAAGGCTTACTCATTACTGTTTTGAATGGCTTGAATTTTGAATTGCATAAATATATTATTTATTCAAAAAAGCTTAAGAGCACACATTTGGAACTGCAGACTTGAACTGCCATCCCAGCTCTGCCACATTCGTCTTCCTCTGTAATGATGACTGCTGGACATCTTCCCAATGCCCTGAGAGGATGCAGAAGGTGCTTCTGTAGCACTTGGGCAGCTGGAGTTTTGCTGGTACTGCTGCCATCTCCACCAGATGATGAATGGGGAGAAACCTCTGGCTGGGAGAGGCCAAGGTCACTTATTAAAACCTCACAGAAGGTAACACACTGAGAGATAGACAGTGTGACCCCTGACCCCACTGATGTTGGCCCCAAGTCAGCCAGCCGGTTTACACACCCTCTCAGGGTTCACTTGCTGGGTGATGTTATCCAATGGACCCTCTTTCCTGACTTCAGTGACCACACCCAAGACCTGCAGGGACTCCAGACAGATATGTCATAAAATTCACCACACAGTTAGGGCACAGAATTTCCCCAAGTTTCCACTCTCTCTATATCTTACCAGTAAGGGAAGGGCAGAAATATGAAGGAATATAACCTGTAGTCATTTGGTATTTTCCAAGGGAAACTGCTTGTGATTGTGAGGTTAATGGTCTTTGAGACATTCTCTCTTAAGTGAGTATGGCCTTGGGCAATGCATGCTCCAGGCTACTCATTTAGGTGCCCCTGTAACCAAGCTCTGCATGCAGGAATGCTCTCATTCATCATTTATTCATTTGACAAACATTCATTCAGCCCCTTCTCTCTGCTAGGTATGTAAAGGAGAGCCAAGCTGCCTGAAGAAACGAGGGTCCACAGGTGAAGACAGACAATTAAATAAACTCATCAGACTAAACTGCAACACGTGCTGGAGAGACAGCCAACCTTTAGAAGTGCAAAGCACTTGACCCAGGGGCTGGGGTCAGCGGGACGTCTGGGAGGAAGTAAGCTAGCTTCAGCTAGCACCTAACGGTGGAGAGTGGAAGGCAAGCGCCGGTGAAAAGGAGCTGTTGAGAAGGTGGGATGTAAATGGCTTAGCCAGGGCCCAACACATTGTGTGTGCTCCATCGGTTCCCAGTGTTCAGAGGAAGGAATTCCCCCAGATGCCCGAGTTCAGGGCTGCTATCACCCTGAATGGCCACAAGGGGGAGCTCGTGCCCTGTAATTGTGTGTTCCAGTGCCTGTGCCGTGTGCCCCAAGGTACCAGTTGTTTCCACTAGAGATTGGTTACTTGCATCTTACAAAGTTGTTAGGAAGCGTCTCCCGGACATTTGCAGCCCCTGCTAAGCGTAGTGTGTGCCAAAGCCTAAGTGGCTCTGATAGCCTTGTCCTAATGTTTTCTCGTAAAGCCCAGGATGCTTTCCTCTAAATTCTCGGGAATAGAGCCAATTCCCTCAAGTAGCCACCAATCATGTCCTTTTGATCCTTCCTGGTTCTTCCCATTCCTTCTGGGCATCCACAGGGCCCATCCCCTAGAGCAGCACCAATGGGGATGGAGCACTGGCTACTGACACGTCTGGACCCTCCAGGCCAGAAAGGCTTCATTTCTCTGCACTTGCTAACCCCCAGCCAAGCCCCAGTCCTTTCCAAGATGGGATAAAGGGGCATTCTCCCTCAAATGTCTTTCCCGAGTTAGGAATGTGCTCTTGTCATTTTGAACCCCATGATCTCTGCCCCAGTGGCTTCCAGAAAGGAGTTGATGGCCACATGCTTTGGAGTGACACAGACCTGTTGTCCCGTCCTCACTCTGTTGTTGACCTTGGGTAAGCCACATAACCTCCATGGTTGTCATCCATAAAACAAAGATTGAAAGAAGATCTACCACCTTACTTGATGGGATGGTTGAAAGGACCAGATGTCCCAGGGAAAAAAAAAAAAAGAATACTCACAAACCACCTTATTCCTTTCCTCCCGTCACCCATGGAAGATCTTTCAGTGCATAATGAGGCTGACATACAGGTAACTCCGAAAAGGAGAGGGAGCTGTTTCCTGACAGATGGCTTCAAGCCAAAGAGATAAACCTGGGTTCAGGCAGGGCTGGCAGGAAGTCAGGCACTCCCTTGCTAACTCTCTCCCTAGAGGAGTTTGGCTGAGGTTGAGAACTGACAAGGTCAGAAAAGGGACAGGGGAGAGATTTCCAGTGGGGAAGCACAGACATTGGAGGGCTTCTCCAGTCATTTACTGGGTCACCATCTGCCCCTTCAAGGAAGCAGGATCAAGACCTCCCCTGTGCCCAGCTCCGTGCATGGCACATAGAGGGCAGCCTCCTGGGCGAATAGTGACCAGGGCCTTCATCTTCTTGGCATGGGTTCCATCAGGAACACGTTACAACCAACTGATGATTTATCCACCTTTTGAAGGGGACAGAGGCCATCCCAAAGGTGCCCTATATGAACTGCAGTTTGCTCCTCAGTGAAAATTATTTCACTGATTTGCAAGCTGTGCATGGTGGCACACACCTGTAGTCTCAGCTACTAGGGAGGCTGAGGCGGGACGATCACTTGAGCCCAGAAGATCAAGTCCAACATGGGCAACATGGTAAGATCCCTTCTCAAAAATAAAAAATAAGTTAAAAATTTTTTAAAATGAATATTTTCATTATTAGACAGGTCAAGAAACAACATCAAAGTTGTAGTGAGCTATGATCATGCTACTGCACTGCAGCCTGGGTGACAGAGTGAGACCCTGTTTAAAAAGAGAGAGAGAGGAAGGAAAGAAGGGAGGGAGGGAGGAAGGAAGGAAGGGAGTGAGGGAGGGAGGGAGGGAGGGAGGGAAAACATTATCTGCACCCCAGGATCTCCCTGTATATCCCTTCCCCATCAGCCCCTCCTTTCTCCCTAGATACAATTATGATCTTCACTTACGGTGAAGTTTTCCTTGTTTTTCTTTATAGTTTTACTCTTTGCAGAAGCATTCGTTTTGAATATAGTGTGTATGTTTTCAAAATTCCTATAAGAGGAATTATACTACATATATTCTTTTATGACTTCCTCTTTTCCTTTGACATTGTGGGATGATTTTATTTTTTTTATTGTGGAAAATTAGACACCACATAAGCTTACCATATGAACCTTTTTTCTCCCAGCTTTACTGAGGAATAATTGACAAATAAAAATTGTATATATTTAAGGTGTACAACTTGAAGTTTTTATATATGTATATGTCAACTGAAGAATGAAGAGGTTCAGACATTTGGAAAGGAGTGCTTTATTTCTCACAGAGGGTTGCAGCCTGCCAGCTGCTCTGACAGGCTGAGAAGTGTAGCCTCCGACCAGAAGCCAGAAACAGGCACTTCAAGGGTCAAGGATGGGAAGAATAAGACAAGAATTTATGTTGAGTAGGGTGGCCAAATATACATATTCAATAAGCTCTGGGAGGAGTCATGAATATTTATGAAAAGAGAAACACGTGCTTGTGCAATTGAGCTTCATGGATCCCATGTTCCAAAAAAATGGCATGATCCCAGGGTGGAGTTTCAGCTCTCTGATGTCAAAAGATGAAGCAGAGGACATGAAAACCCTCACTGTGTTTCCTCCACAGACTGGCCAGAACCACTCTGTGGTCAGTGGTCGCTGACTAGGAAGGGATATTGGTTGGTTATTGTGTCAGACCACAGAAAGTGAGGGGCAGCGTCAGGCAGTTAGTTGATATCAGCTGGCGGAGTCTTCCAAACAGGCTGGTTTCTGTTTAACCCTTAAGGAAGAAAACCTAATGGTGATTAGTCAGGGAAGGGGTGTAACGAAGTGTATCTGACCTCCCCTCCCTTCATGAAAAGGAACTCAGTTTTTAAGCTTTCTCTGGGGTCCCCTTGGCCAAGAGGGGGTTGGCCAAGAAGAGGTCTGCAGGATTTCATTTTTATTTCTCATATACATTGTAAAATCATCACCACAATCAAGTTTATTAACATATCTATCACCTCACATAGTTATCATGTGTGAGTGATGAGATACTTAAGATCTAGCCTCTTAGCACATTTCAAGTATACAATACAGTATTGTTAAGAATAGTCACATTGCTGTCATTAGTTCTCCAGAACTTATTCATCTTGCAAAACTCAAACTTTGTATCCCTTGACCAACATTTTCCCATTTCCCCCACCCCCAGCCCCTTGTAACCACCATTCTACTCTACTGCCATGAATTTGCCATGAATTTGACTATTTTAAATTCCACATGTAGGTGAGATCATAGCATATTTTTCTTTCTGTGCTTGAATTATTTCATTAGCATAATGTCCCCCAGGTTCATCCATGTTGTCACAAATGACGGGCTCTCCTTCTGGTTTAAAGTTGAATAACATTCATGTATATATATATATGAATATATATACGAATATATATGATATATATGAATATATATGATATATATGAATATATATGAATATATATGAATATATATGATATATATGAATATATATGAATATATATGAATATATATGATATATATGAATATATATGAATATATATGAATATATATGATATATATGAATATATATGAATATATATGAATATATATGATATATATGAATATATATATGAATATATATGAATATATGTATATATATGAATATAGATATGAATATATATATGAATACAGATATGAATACATATATGAATATATATGAATATATATGAATATATATGAATACATATGAATATATATGAATATATATGAATACATATATGAATATATATATGAATATATACATAAAATTTTTAAAAATCCCATATGAACCATTTTTAGTTGTACAATTTGGTAGCATTAAGTATATTTGCAATGTTATGCAATCATCACTACTATCCATTTCCAGAACTTTTACATTATCCCAAACAGAAACTGTACCCATTAAACAATAATTCCCCATTCTCCCCTCCCCCAACTCCTAGTAAGTTCCATTCTACTTTCTGTCATTATGAATTTGCCTATTCTAGGTACCTCATAAAAGCGGGACCATGCAATGTTTGTCTTTTTGTGTCTTTGTGAAGTGTTTATGTCACTTAATACAATATTATCAAGGTTCATCCATGGTGTAGCACGTGTCAGAATTTCCTTCCTTTTTTTGGGGGGCGGGGATGGAGTCTCACTTTGTCACCAAGGTTGGAGTGCAATAGCACTATCTTGGCTCGCTGCAACCTCCACCTCCAGAGTTCAAGCTCCTGCCTCAGCCTCCTGAGTAGCTGGGATTACAGGTGTCCATCACCATGCCCGGCTAATTTTTGTATTTTTAGTAGAGATGGGGTTTCACCATGTTAGCCAGGCTGCTTTTGAACTCCTGACCTCAAGTGATCTGCCCGCCTTGGCCTCCCAAAGTGCTGGGATTACAGGCATGAGCCACCACGCCCAGTCATAATTTCCTTCCTTTTTCAGGCTGAATATATTCCATTGTACGTGTATAACATTTTGTTTGTCCATTCATCTGTTGATGGACATTTGAGCTGTTTCCACCCTTCGGCTATTGTGAATAATGCTGCTACGAACATTGGAGTACACACATCTATTTGAGTAACTGCTTTCAGTTCTTTTGGATATTTATCCAGAAGTGAAATTGCTGGATCTAATGGTAATTCTATGTTTAACTTTTTGAGGAACTGCCTAACTTTTCAAAGTAGCTGCACCATTTTACATTCCCACCAGCAATGCTTTCTCTACATCCTTGCCAATACTTACTTTCTGTTTTGTTTTGTTTTAAATATAGTAGCCATCTTAGTTGGTCCAAGGGTTATGGGTTATTATTAAGCTGATTAACATTGTTTCCCCCCCATAACCAAGCTTGTCTAGCTTAAAAAAAAAAAAAGTAAATATAGTAGTCATCCTAATAAGTGTGAAGTTGTCAACATTGTGTTTTAATATTCTCCTATGTTGTGTGTAGTTGCCATTCATTTCTTTTCATTAATTGTGTAATATTCCATTGAATATACTATGTTTATTCATTTTATTATTGATGAACATTTGGGTCATTTCCAGTTTGGGGTTCAGAGTCCTAATACACACAAGCACTTGCTTCTCTAGGATATGTAATGAGGAGAATTGCAGGTCATGGAGTGAATATCTTCAGATCCTTTAGCTGATGCCAAATTATTTTCCAAAGCAATAAATGAGAGTTCCCATTGCTTCATATCCTTGCCAACACTTGATGTTGTCATACTTTTTATTACATGAGTATAATATTAATCATGTTGGGTTTTTTAGTACTAGCCAAACTGGTGGGTGTGTCGTGACATCTCATTATGGCTTTATTTTGCACTTTCCAGTTTATTTTTTGATTGAGTAGCTTTTCATTGCTTAATGGCCCTGGAATTCCTGAGGCTAGCTCTATGTCTGGCCTTTGAGATCACATGAGCCAATCAGTTCTCACTTTCATTTAAGCCAGTCTGAGTTGGATTTCTGTCTCTTGCAACAGAAAGAATTCTGAATATACAAAGATTCTGGACTGGGTGCACCAGAAGATGAAGCCAGAAGTTATTTCACCCTTGAAGCTGGTAATCCTCTCCAGGAAGAACGGGGATGTTCTCAATGGGCCGGAAGGTTGAGTGCTGCTAGGTCAGGCTCAGGCTGTAAGAGTGGCCTCTACCCGAGAACGTGTTGCTGTTGGGGATGCTGCCCTCACACTGCAGAAGGCAACACCCAGATACCCTCTTGCCAGGATCCCTGCAGCCAGATCCTTCTCCTGATGCCACCAGGACTGGATGGGTCCTTAGTCCTGAATTGAACTGTGGGTGAGTGGGTAGAGACAGGGGAGATGTGAGACACCTCGTCTTCCTTTTGCTACACACATCTTATTGGCTGCAAGTGTGAAATGGCTTTTGATACATTTATTTGTTCGTTGGTTTGCTTTTTGGAGACAGGGTCTCTCAGTGTTGCCCAGGCTTGGAGTGCAATGGCAATTATAGCTCACTGCAACCTTGAACTCCTGGGCTCAAACGATCCTCCAGCCTCAGTCTCCCAAGTAGCTGGAACTAAATGTGCATGCCAATGCACTGGGCTAATTGTTTTATTTTTTGTAGAGATGGGGTCTTGCTTTGTTGGCCAGGCTGGTCTCGAACTCCTGAACTCAAATGATCCTCCTGCCTCGGCCTCCCAAGGGGAGATTACAGACGTGAGCCACCACACCCAGCCAGGTGTGAGTCTTTTCCTGCTAGCTGCCTTGGAAGCTAAGAGGTCTGGTAGCTTTTGTATGTGGTGTCTGTTTTGGCTGGGCTCATATAAGACCTTCCCTACTATGTGACCCAGCAATCCCATTACTGGGTATATAACCAAAGGAATATAAATCATTCTATTATAAAGATGCATGCACACATATGCTTATTGCAGCACTATTCACAATAGCAAAGACATGGAATCAACCCAAATACCCATCAATGATAGACTGGATAAAGAAAATGTGGTACATATACACCATGGAATACTATGCAGCCATAAAAAGGAATGAGATCATGTCTCTTCGAGGGTCATAGATGAAGCTGGAAGCCATCATCCTCAGCAAACTAACATGGGATCAGAAAACCAAACGCTGCATGTTCTCACTCATAAGTGGGAGCTGAACAATGAAAACACATGGACACGGGGAGGGGAACAACACATACTGGGGCTTGTTGGGGGGTGGGAGGAGGGAGAGTATAAGGATAAATAGCTAATGCATGCGGGGCTTAATACCTAGGTGATGGGTTGACAGGTGCAGCAAACCACCATGGCACACGTTTACCTATGTAACAAACCTGCACGTTCTGCACGTGTATCCCACAACTTAAAATAAAATAAAGCTAAAAAAAAAAAACAACCCTTCCCTTGCTTTCTGGCATGTGTATTCTCCTTCCCTGTACCTCCATCATTGCTCATATTCCCCCTTTCCTCCATAGACACCTACTATCCTGTATTCGGCATATGTCTTTGGGTGTGCAGTTGTGTTCCACATCATGATGGTTCAGTCAACAACAGATCACATATACAGTGGAAGTCTCATAAGATTATTATCTATGTTTAGATATATTTAGATACACAAATAGTAACCACTGTGTTACCATTGCCTACAGCATTTGGCACAGTCACACACTGTACATGTTTGTAGCCTAGGTGCCATAGGATAAACCATATAGCCTAGGTGTGTAGGAGGCTATGCCCTCTAGGTTTCTGTGGGTATACTCTATGATGCTTGCGCAATGACAAAATCACCTAATGATGCATTTCTCAAAATGTATCCCTGTCACCAAGTGATGCAGGATTGTATATGTATCTTTGAAAAATATAATGTGTATTGTATGTGGAGGCATTTTAGATCTCTTTCTATTCCTTACTTTTTCAATACTTTTTAAGATTTACCCGTATTAATATGGATACATCAAATCCATTGTTTCTAAACTGCTGCCTATTTACTCCACAGCATAAATCTAGCACGTTTTGCTTATCCATTGTGATGATGAATACTTATGACGCCTCTAATTCTCTGCTGTGGCTAACAGCACTGCAGTGAAGGAACATCATACATGTCCCCTCATGGACCTCAGTTTGTGTTGCTCTGAGCTTTATGACTAGGAGGAGCCATGGGTATCCACATATTTAATTTCACACTTGGGATACTCCCCAGTCTACACTCCTACCAGTGTGTATGAGGTTTCCCATTTCCCATGCCCTTGCCAACACTTATTATTACCTCACCTTAGAACCTGTGCCAATCTTATGAATTCAGAATGCTATTGTACAGCTTAAATTCGACATTTTTTCTTTCTTTACTTTTCTTTCTTTTTTTTTTTTTTTTTTTTTTTGAGATGGAGCTTCACTCTTGTTGCCCAGGCTGGAGTGCAGTGGCACAATCTCGGCTCATTGCAACCTCCACCTCCCTGCTCCAAGCGATTCTCCTGCCTCAGCCTCCTGAGTAGCTGGGATTATAGGCGTGTGCCACCACACCCAGTCAAATTCAACACTTTCTGATTATAAGTGAGCCTGAGCATCACTTCACGTGTTAGTCTTTTTTTCTCTTCAGTAAATTGTTGGTTCATTTCCTTTCCACATTTTTCTCTTAAGTTCTCTGTCTTTTTGTTGTTGATTTGCTGGAGTGTCCTGTATATTCTAGCTATCAGTCCCTTGTCAGTTTTGGACACTGCAAAAATCTTCTCCCTATCTGTATCTATTATCTGTTAAATACATATAGTTTCCTTCAGGAATAAAATCCTTAAGTTTGATGCAGTCGAATCCATCCATTTTTAAAAATCTTATATTCGTACTTTTTTTTTTGAGACAGAGTCTTGCTCTGTCACCCAGGCTGGAGTGTAGTGGCAAGATCATAGCTCCCTGCAACCTCCGCCTCCTGGGTTCAAGTGATTCTCGTGCCTCAGCCTCCGGAATAGCTGGGATTACAGATGTGCATCACCACGCCCAGCTGAGTTTTTTTTGTTTTTTTTCTGTATTTTTTGTAGAGACGGGGCCTCACTATATTGCCCAGGTTGATCTTGAATTCCTGGGCTCAAGCAATCCTCCTGCCTTGGCCTCCTGAGTCACTGGGATTACAGGCGTGAGCCACCGCACCAGGTCCTATCACTATGGTAACTTTACATTTATCTGGATTCCTTTTTTTTTTTTTTAGACGGAGTCTCGGTCTGTCATCCAGGCTGGAGTGCAGTGGCAAGATTGTGGCTCGCTGCAACCTCCACCTCCTGGGTTCAAATGATTCTCCTGTCTCAGCCTCCCAAGTAGCTGGGATTACAGGCGTGCACCAACACTCGCAGCTAATTTTTTTGTATTTTTAGTAGAGACAGGGTTTCACCATATTGGCCAGGCTGGTCTCGAACTCCTGACCTCAGGTGATCCACCCGCCTTGGCCTCCCAAAGTGCTGGGATTACAGGCGTGAGCCACCGTGCCTGGACTATATTATTTTTTATTACTTTTTTTTAGTATATCCTTATCTCTGGAAGGGTATGTCCTCTCTCTTATACTTCCTTATCTTTTTAAAACTTATTTATTTATGAACACTTATTCTTCAATTTACATTTTAGAATAAGTTTGCTGAATTCCCAAAAAAAATCTTCTGCAATTTGGTTGAAATTTAATCAAATTTATTTATTTAGGAAGAATTGTTAACTTTACAATGTTAAGTTATCCCATCCGTGTCTGTTTGTTCAAGTCTTCCTTTAAGTCATTAAGAGATTAAAATTTTTTTCTGCATAAAGGATCTATGCATTCTTTTCTAAATCAGCTCCTAGATACTTTACATTTTCTGTTGTTTTCATGGAAGTATGCTTTTTAAAAATTAATTAATTATTATTATTATTACTTTTTTTTTTTTGAGGCAGGGTCCAGACTGGAGTGCAGTGGTGGGATCACGGCTCACCACAACCTCCTCCTCCCAGCTCAGGCTCAAGTGATCCTCCCACCTCAACCTCCTGAGTAGCTAGGACTACAGGCGTGCACCACCACACAGGCTAATTTTTTGTATTTTTGGTAGAGGTCGGGTTTTGCCATGTTGGTCAGGCTGGTCTCGAACTCTTGAGCTCAAGTGATCCTCCTTTCTTGGCCTCCCAAAGTGCTGAGATTACATGTGTGAGCCCCCAGGCCCGCCTCATGGAGGTATATTATTTATAGCTGACGAACACTGGGGTAAGAACCATTGTCAAATTTGTAAGTTGACAATCTTGCTGAATTTGCTTCTTAGTTTTAATTTTCCCCCAGATATTTATTTTGAAAACCTTCAGAAAAATTGAAAGAATAATACAATAAACACCTGTTTTGCTTCCACCTATATTCAACACTTTAACATTTTGCCACATTCTCCCTCCTGCCTATATACCCACATTCATATATAAAGTAAGTTTAAGCCGTGCACAGTGGCTCATGCCTGTAATCCCAGCACTTTGGGAGGCGGAGGCGGATGGATCACTTGAGCTCAGGGGTTCAAGACCAGCTTTGGCAATATAGCAAAACCCCATCTGTACTGAAAAAAAAAAAATACAAAAATTAGCCGGGCGTGGTGGCACGCGCCTGTAGTCCCAGCTACTTGGAGGGCTGAGGCAGGAGGATTGCTCAAACCTGGGAGGTCAAGGCTGCAGTGAGTCAAGATGGAGCCACTACTCTCCAGCCTGGGCAACAGAGCAAGACCCTGTCTCAAAAATAAATAGTTTATACTCATGACCATTTACCCCTAAATATGTCACTATGCACCTCTTAGAAATAAGGAACTTCTACATAGCCACAATGCCATTATTACATCGAAGAAAATTCACCATGATTCCATAATATTATCTAGTCTGTTTTCTGTTTTCTCTGGTTCTACCAAACATTCTTTTACAGCTTTTTTTTTTTTTTTTTTTTTTTTCTGAGACAGAGTCTCTCTCTGTCTCCAGGCTGGAGTGCAGTGGCTCAATCTCAGCTCACTGCAACCTCTGTCTCCTGGGTTCAAGCAATTCTCCTGCTCAGCCTCCCAAGTAGCTGAGACTACAGGCTCATGCTACCACGCCCAGCTATTTTTTGTATCTTTAGTAGAGATGGGCTTTCACCATATTGGCCAGGATGGTCTCAAACTCTTGACCTCGTGATCCACCCGCCTCGGCCTCCCAAAGTGCTGGGATTACAGGCATGAACCACTATGCCTGGCCCCCTTTTCTTTTTTAAGAGACTGAGTGTCACTCTGTCACCCAGGTTGGAGTGCAGTGGTGTAACCATAGCTCACTGCAGCCTTAAACCTCAAACTCTCATCCTCCGGCCCAACTTGATTAAAAAAAAAAAAAAATCCAAGGCTGGGTGTGGTGGCTCATGCTGATAATCCCAGCATTTTGGGAGGCCAAGGCAGGTGGATCACCTGAGGTCAGGAGTTCGAGTCCAGCTGGGCCAACATGGTGAAACCCCGTCTCTACTAAAAATACAACAATTAGCTGGGTATGGTGGCACACTCCTATAGTCCCTTCTACTCAGGAGGCTGAGGCAGGAGAATCGCTTGAACCTGGGAGGCAGAGGTTGCAGTGAGCCGAGATGGCACCACTGCACTCCAGCCTGGGCAACAGAGCGAGACTCTGTCTCAAAAAAAAAACCCAGTCAAAGTTCATGCATTGCATTTGATTGTTAGGACTCTTCACTCTCTTTCAACAGTCCCCATGTGAAATTGTTGTGCGTTTTTTTTTTTTAACAATGATTTTTTGAAGAGATCAGGTCAGGTCTTTATCCCACAGTTTGGATTTGTGTGATTGTTTCCTTATAATGACATTTCATTTGTTTTATCTTCTGTATATCCTGTAGTAGAAACCAGCAATTTCTAATATAAAGGCTTGATTAAATTCAGGTGCCACATTTTTGACACAAATGCTTCATAAGTGATGTTGTGGACTTCATGCTGCATCACATCAGGATGCTTATATTCCCTGATTATTCATTATTAGCCATGCTAAATTTGATTGCTTGGTTTCAGCAGTGACTGCCTTATAGAATTTCTTTTGCAATTTCTCTCCTGTTCAATTTTCCTTTGCAATTAACAAGTAATTTATGGAATGATACTTTGGCACCATATGAGTGTCCATTCCCCAGCAACCTTTCACCTAACGTTTTGGACATCCATTGATGATCCTTGCCTGAACTAGTTATTACATTAGTGGTTGTCAAATGGTGACTTTGTATGTAATTGAATAGCTTGTTAATGCTGTTGATTTTTTTTTTTTTTTTTTTTTTTTGCAACAGAGTCTCAATTCTGTCACCCAGGCTGGAGTGCAGTGGTGCAATCTTGACTCACTGCAATCTCCGCCTCCCGAGTTCAAGCGATTCTCTGCCTCAGCCTCCCGAGTAGCTGAGATTACAGGCGCCCACCAGCATGCCCGGCTAATTTTTGTACAGACGGGGTTTCACCATTTTGGTCAGGCTAGTCTTGAACTCCTGACTTCGTGATCCACCCACCTCGGCCTCCCAAAGTGCTGGGATTACAGATGTGAGCCATCGCGCCGGCCCCAATACTGGTGAATTTTTAAAATGTAGATGATTATCTTCTGAAAATAATGAATATCTGTTTCATCTCATCCTTCTTATGCCACTTATTTATTTTTCTTGTTTTATTGTATTGGCCATGGCCTCCAGTACTGTGTTAAACAGGAGTAAGATATTTGACATCTATTGTCTCATTCCTGTTCTTAAAGGGAATGTTTCTGATTTTCCCTTGTAAATGTAGTGTTTGCTACTTGTTTTTGGCAAATAGCCTTTGTCAACTTAAGGAAGGTCTCTTCTATTTTTTGTTTTCTTGAGTTTTTGTCATAGATATATGTTAAACTTTATAACGTAAACCTAAACATTGTATTTTTCTGCATCTACTGAGATAATCATGTTTTTCCCCCTTTAGTTCATTAAGAAGATGGATTACATTGAGAGATTTTCTGATGTTAAACCAGTCATGCATTTCTGGTATAAACTCTATTTGATCATTATAAATAGATAGACAGATAGATAGATGATAGATAGATAGATAGATAGATAGATACATAGATACATAGACACATAGATACATAGATACATAGATACATAGATACATAGATACATAGATACGTAGATAGGCAGATTCAGGGAGTACATGTGTACATGGGCGGGTTTTTTACAAGGATATATTGCATGGTGCTGTGGTTTGGGCTTTTATTGATCCTATTACCCAGATAGTAAACATAGTATCCAATAGGAAGTTTTTTAGCCCTTGCCTCCCTCTTCCCTCTCCCTTTTTGAGTCCCCAGTGTCTACTGTTCCATCTTTTTGTCCATGCGTATCCAGGGGTTAGGTCCCACTTATAAGTGAGAACATGCAATATTTGGTTTTCTGTGCCTGCATTAATTCACTTAGTATAATGGCCTCTAGCTGCATCCACCTTGCTGCAAAAAACATAATTTGATTCTTTTATATGATCATGATATATTTTTAAACGCAATATTGGATTTGGTTTGCACTTACATATAGTTTTTGTATCTGTGTTTATAAGTAAAATGAGTCTGTCTTTTCTTTATCTTATACTACTCTTATCAGTTTTAGAATCAAGGTTATACTCGCATCGTAAAATTAGTTGAGTAATGTTTTTCCTTTTTTGTTGTTGTTGTCACCTCTGTTATTTAGCGTGTATCTACTTACACATGGGTCTTTTTCCAGGCTCTTTATTCTGTCCCACTAGATTATTTACATCTCTAATCTAATACCACAGTGTATTAATTGGTTTTACTATTTTCATAATCTTTATTGTGATTGTACTTGTTTCCCCTACTTTGTTATTTATTTGGTTTACTTGCTTTTTTCTTAGTTTATTGGCATGTTCTTTTTTCTTGATCAGTCTTTCAGACATTCCATATCTTGTCAATCTGTTTCAAAGAAGCAGGTACTGGTTTTATTAGCCTTTTATATTTTTTGTTGTAGTTTTCAATTTGATTGATTTTCTCTTATCTTTATTATTTTCCTCATTTGTGTATGTTTCTGCTGCTTTTTTGGCTTCTTGCATTAAATACTCAACTCATTTGTTACTATTTCTTATATTTTCTGATAAGTATACTTGAAGCTTAAATTTTTCTCTAAGTCCCGTTTTGTTTTGTTTGTTCGTTTGTTTTTTGAGACAGCATCTCGTTGTGTCACACAAGCTGGAATGCAGTGGCGTCATCTCGGCTTGCTGAAACCTCTGCCTCCCAGGTTCAAGCGATTCTCCTGCCTCAGCCTCCCAAGTGGCTGGAATTACAGGTGCCCACCACCACATCCAGCTAATTTTTAGTAAAGACGGGGTTTCACTGTGTTGGCCAGGCTGGTCTTGAACTCCTGGCCTCAAGTGATCCACCCACCTTGGCCTCGCAAAGTGTTGGGATTACAGGCATGAGCCACCGTGCCAAACCCTTAAAATCTTTTTGATCTGACATGAAAGCTGCAACAATGGCTTTTTGTGGTTAATATTTTGGTTTATCTTTTTTTTTTTTTGTCTATTTGCAACCTTTCTGTATCCCCTTTTAAAATAATACTATATTTTAATTCAATACATTGTTTTTAATGTAAGAGATTATTTTTTCTTTTTATTTATAAATTTAACCCATTTACACTTATTTCATTTGCTGTTATAGTCAGTCTCCTATCAACCATCTTATTTCCTATTTTCAATATCTAATTTTTCCCTTTATTCTTCTTTCATACTTTTATTGCATAAATAGAATTTTCTTTTGTTGGTTTGAAAATTATATTTTATTTTTATTGTGCTGGGTGTCACTCCTAGCTTATTATAACCATGTTTATGTATATTTATTCTTGTCAATTTTGAGCTTATTGATAGCTATACCTTTCTAACCAAAAAAGCAAGTGCTCACCTCCCACTGGACTTCAGTCCACTCACTTCCACACACACAATTCTATCATGTTGTTTCATCTAGAATTTCAATGCTAATGATGAATATAGGGGTTTTTTTAGACTTACTTATACTACCATATATATTTCTAAGTACTTTAGTCACCCTTCATTCCCATATCTTGTAGTGTCCTCTGAGATTTAATTCTCTTCTTGCTAATGAACTTCCTCCAAAAGTGTTTTTCTTTCTTTCTTTCTTTCTTTTTTTTTTTTTTTTGAGATGGAGTCTCCCTCTGTTACCCAGGCTGGAGTGCATTGGCTTACTGCGGCCTCCGCCTCCTAGGTTCAAGTGATTTTTGTGCCTCAGCCTCCTGAGTAGCTGGGATCACAGGCGCACAGCACCACACCTGTATTTATAGTAGAGACAGGGTTTCACTGTGTTGGCCAGGCTGCTCTTGAACTCCTGGCCTCAAGTGATCCACCCACTTCAGCCTCCCAAAGTGCTGGGATTACAGGCGTAAGCCACCACGCCCAGCCCAAAAATGTTTTTCAAAGAGGGTCTTTAGGTAGTAAATCTTCTGAGAACTTGAAAGCCTGAGAACATCTTTCTTTCTAGTTTTGTACCAGAATTATAGTTTAGCTGGATATAAAAATTCTAGTTCTAAAGTTCTTTTTCTTGTATCAGGCATTGCTATTGAGAAAACTGATAGCAGTATTATACTTGTTCCTAGTGAGTGGCATATGGGGATTTCCTTTTATGTTTGTTTTCTTGCTTGTATGTCTTAATTCTTGAGAAGCTTTTAGAATTTTTGTCTCTCTTAAATTTTTCTTTAATGTGTTAAGTATTTTTCCAAATCTATCTTGTTGATATTCTGTCTGAAATCTTACAGTTTTCTCTAATTCTGAAAAATTTTAGGATTCTTGGGAATTCTTTTATTCATTATTTTTAAAAGCATTTCCTTCCAGATTTTTCATCCCTCTTCTCTTCTGGAACTCCCATTTTAACTATATATCTTCCATATTTAATAACTTTAGCCTTATATCTTTCATCTTCTTATCTCTTCCTGATAATTTCTAGGAGAGTTTGCCATCCTTATTTTCTAGTTTATGAATTCATTCTTAGTCTGAATCTATTTCACTATTTAACTTATATTGCCTTCTTTCTTTCAGCTATTATATTTTTTACACTTGTTAACTTTTTTTTTTTTTTGAGACAGGGTCTTGCTCTTTCGCCCAGGCTGGAGTGCAGTGGTGCTATCTCGGCTCACTGCAAGCTCCGCCTCCCAGGTTCACACCATTCTCCTGCCTCAGCCTACCGAGTAGCTGGGACTACAGGCGCCCGCCACCGCGTCCAGCTAATTTTTTGTATTTTTAGTAGAGATTGGGTTTCATCGTGTTAGCCAGGATGGTCTCGATCTCCTGACCTCGTGATCCACCCACCTCAGCCTCCCAAAGTGCTGGGATGACAGGTGTGAGCCATCGCGCCCAGCCAACTTTTTTATACAGTCTCATCCTATTTCAAATTTACAATATACTTTAGCCAGGCATGGTGGCACCTGCCTGTAGTCCCAGGTACTTGAGGCTGATGCAAGAGGATCCTTTAAGCCCAGGAGTTTGAGGCTTCAGTGAGCTATGATTGTGCCACTGCATTCCTGCCTGCATGACAGAGAGAAACCCTTTCTGTATAAAAAAAAATTAGATAATAATTTTTAAAAATGTGTAACATTCTCCATTATTTGCTAGAAGACTTTTATTTTGATTATTTTGTTTTATTTACTTATTTATTTTTCAGAGATGGGGGCTTGGTCTGTCACTCAGGCTGGAGTGCAGTGGTGCAATCTGGGCTTACTGCAGCCTCAACTTCTCAGGCTCAAGCGATCCTCCCACCTCAGCCCCAGGTGGCTAGGACTATAGGGGTGTGCCACCACACCCCGATAATTTTTTTTTAAATTTTTTTGTAGTGACAGGTTTTCACCATGTTGCCCAGGCAGGTCTCAAACTCCTTAGCTCAGGCAATCTGCCCGCCTTGGCATCCCAAAGTGCTGGGATTACAGGTGTGAGCCACTGTGCCCAGCCTATAAGGATTATTTTAAATTCTTGTTCTCACTGGTCCATTAATTCCGCTTCCTCTCATATAGGTTCTTCATTTTCGGGGTTCTCTTTTAAAAGGATTACATTATTTGGATGTATTATTTTTCTTTCTGAGCTCATATTACTCTGGATGTGTCATTCTCTTGGCTGGTGATATGTATCTGGGGAGAGAGTTACTATCTGGGTCTAATTCTGCCACACCCTCAACCTCCTCTCCTATCCCTTTCCTCCCAGTTAACTTAAGCAGAAGAGGATGTGCCTTTGGATGAACCTGTTGGGTCTCACTCCAGGTTCTGCTGCTCCTGAAATACCACTCCCCAAGTCTGACTCCTCCCTCTGTAGGCCCAAAGTGGAGGAATTAGCAGGAGGAGGGAACGTCAAGTGGTGAACTACAGGGTCTGGGTCCTCGTGGTGGTTTTGTATTGTGTCACCTTGGTTAAGTTGGGACTACTTTTCCCAGAATACCCTTCCTTGTATGTCTAGGTTGGAGGTGGCCTAAGGAAATTTGCTCAAGATTTGGAAGTTAGAAGTAAAGCAAGTCTGAAGGTTTTATGCTTCTGAAGGTTGTCATGGCTACAGGCAGTGAGAGAGCGATGCAAAGCTTCCAGAGTTCCAATTGTTTTTGTTTGTTTGTTTGTTTGTTTTGAGACAGGGTTTTATTTTACTCTGTTGCCCAGGCTGGGGTGCAGGGGCATGAACATGGCTCACTGCACCTTTGACCTTCTGGGCTCAAGCGATCCTCCTGCCTCAGCCTTCTGTTTAGCTGGGACCACAGGGGGGCACCAAAACACCTGGCTAATTTTTTTGTTTTTATTTTGGTAGAGACGAGGTCTCACTTTGTTGCCTATGCTGTTCTCAAACTTCTCGGCTCAAGTGATCCTCCCACTTTGGCCTCCCAAAGTGCTGGGTTACAGGCATAAGCCACGGCACCTGGCCTCTACTTCGTTCTTACTCTTCTTCCTGACTCCGTGATCAGCTCTTTTTCCTCATTGACATCTCTTATTACCAGCAGAGGCCCACCACTAGACACCAGGTGAGAACTCACAGAAGTAGAATCTATGAAGAAGCAACAATCTTCTGTTGACTTTTTACAGTAGCTCCCTTTCTGTCTTCCACTACAGGAAGCAAGATAAACTTATCTTCCTCATTTTCCAGCAAGCTCCAGCTTGTCTCCCCTCCACCCCCAACCAGTGCTTTCCGAGGGCTGATAAGTGATTTTCCCACCATCCTACACCTCCCTTTGTGACCTTTACTTCTCCATCTCCTCCAACAATTGTGTAAAAGCTCATTCCTATAATAATCATTCATTCTGTGATATTTGCAGTGGTTCTAGTTCCCTGGTTGAGCCCTGGTAGATACAGTTCCTGAGAACTTCATGGAGCAGTTTCTGCACCAAACCTGCCTCTACCTCTGGACCTCTACGTGAGAAAGAGAAGTACATCTCTCTCTTGGGTAATCCACTGTTATTTTGGACTGCCTTCCTGGAGCCAGGCCGCCATTGGTCTTGAAACCCTATCCTCCTCTAGACCATCATGGGAGACAGAAAGAACTTCTACCTTATCTGACACATTGCATTTTTTAGTTTCTAACAGGAACTTGCCTTACAGCTTAAATAAATCCCACTTCCTCTACTTGACTTTTTACTTGGCTGTATTTTACTTACCCTTTGGTTTTTCCTGACGTCTAGATAAGTCTGATCCTTTTATTGTGCCAGCAGTCTCCCAATACCCTTCGCAGAACACCCATCACTTAGGAAATATTTGCTCCATGACTGTCTCCCCTACTAGACTAGACCCTGACTCTTTTTTCCTTGTTGTTGTTTTTGTTTTTTTGAGATATAGTTTCACTCTGTCACCCAAGCTGGAGTGCAGTGGCACAATCTTGGCTCACTGCAACCTCCACCTCTCAGGTTCAAGCGATTCTTGTGCCTCAGCCTCCCGAGTAGCTGGGATTACAGGCACGTGCCACCACGCCCAGCTATTTTTTGTATTTTTAGTACAGATGGGGTTTTCCTATGTGGGCCAGGCTGGTCTTGAACTCCTAACCTCAGGCGATCCTCCTGCCTTAGCTCCCAAAGTGCTGGAATTACAGGTGTGAACCACTGTGCCCAGCAACCCTGACTCGTTTGTTGTTGTTGTTGTTGTGGTGTTTTGTTTTGTTGGTTTTTTTTATTTTTTATTTTTTTGAGACGGAATCTCACTCTTTCTCCCAGGCTGGTGTGCAGTGGCACAATCTTGGCTCACTGCAGCCTCTGCCTCCCGGGTTCAAGCGATTCTCCTGCCTCAGCCTCCCGAGTAGCTGGGATTGCAGGTATGTGCTACCACACCCAGCTAATTTTTGTATTTTTGGTAGAGATGGCATTTTACCACGTTGACCAGTATGGTCTTGAACATCTGACCTCAGTGGATCTGCCCGCTTTGGCCTCCCAAAGTGCTGGGATTACAGGTGTAAGCCACCGCACCCGGCCCCAACCCTGACTCTTATTCCTGTTCTCCTCCCAGCCCATAACACAGAACTGACACACAGCAATTCATTGAATGAATGAACCTTTTTTAAGGTAGCTACAGAGAAGATAAACCTTTTGGTGGGTTTGGCTGAGATTGGTCTGTACAGCAGCTCTCAATTCCTTGGGCAGGGCCTGGCTTGTCCATGTCTTATGCTCTTTCATTCTAAAGCCTTGAGCTACTTTCTAAACATTGGGTGCCTCATAGCCAGTTACTGCATGTTAAGAGTATATGGTATGTGTGCTCCAGACATCAAGTCCACCAGACCCACCCTGCTATGTGTGACATGTGGAACACAGCATTGGGACATACCCAACCTTTGCTATCTTCTCCAAGAACTGCCTACCAAACGCTTTCCTGCCCAGGCTGGAGTGCAGTGGCATGATCTCGGCTCACTGCAACCTCTGCCTTCCAGTTTCAAGTGATTCTCCTGCCTCAGCCTCCTGAAAAGTGGGCCCAGCCTGGGGTCACCACTATCCTGTGGAATACTTATATGAGTATTAGGAAAAAGTGTACTTTCTCAGCATACTTTATTGCCATCTGCTAAAATGGTTTCATTATGAATACAGGTATTTACAGTGTCTCTCATGTGAATGGGACCCTTGGAATTATCCACTGCACAGCCTGCATAACCAAATGTGGATACTGCCCTGCCAGCCTCCCATTAGCCTTATTAGCATCATGTGACCTTGCCTTCCTTGGAAGCCAGGCTGATTGGACCAACAGTGGAGATCCCACTCAAGCTGGCCAGTCAGATTGGTTCTCCCAGGAATTTGAAGTTGGGATAAGCAACTCCAGCTTGTCATCATTGCACTGGGAGAAAATGTTGAATAGTGGCTATTGCAAGCAACAGAAACCAATATTAATGTAAATGGATAACTTAAGCAAAATGGAATGTATTGGAAGTAGTCTCTGAAAGCCAGAGAACCAGGGGGCCAGAAAGGAGGAGGAGCAATGAAACAGCCTCACACCAGAATAGTCAGAATAGTCTGGTCAGGCCCCCACTGCTGGGTGAATGACCTCCATCCATTTCTCCCTCTCCTGTGTCTTTCCTGTAGGACTCATAGTCTTGGGCAAGAGCATCTGACCAGTCAAACTTCACCCAGGTGCCCAAACCTGGATATATGGCGATGGTGAGAGGAGTCCACCTGTATTTTTCTCCCTTAACTCAAAAATTGTTTTTCCATTTATAAAAATATTTAGAACACATAAAACTAGACAACGTAAGCTAGGCGTGGCGGCTCATGCCTGTAATCCCAGCACTTTGGGAGGCTGAGACTGGTGGATCACCTGAGGTCAGGAGTTCAAGACCAGTCTGGCCAACATGGTGAAACCCCATCTCTACTAAAAATACAAAAATTAGCCAGGCATGGTGGCGTGTGCCTGTAATCCCAGCTACTCAGGATGCTGAGGCAGGGGAGTCGCTTGAATCTGGGAGGCAGAGGTTGCAGCGAGCCGACATCGTGCTCCCCATGCCAAGATCATGCTGCTGCACCCCAGCCTGGGCATTAGAGCAAGATCTTGTCTCTCTTTTTTTTTTTTTTTTAGATAGAGTTTTGCTCTTTCGCCCAGGCTGGAGTGCAGTGGCATGATCTCGGCTCACTGCAACATCCACCTTCCAGTTTCAAGTGATTCTCCTGCCTCAGCCTCCTGAGGAGGCTGGAAGGCAGTTTGACAGTTTCTTTCAAAAGTAGACATACTCTTACCATATAATTCAGCAATTGTACTCCTTGGGTTTTTTTTTTTTTTTTTTTTTTTTTTTTTTTTTTTGTAGAGCACTCTGCCTGCTGAAGATGCAGATGCTTATTTACTTATTTAACAGTTTTTTTTTTTTTGAGATGGAGTCTCACTGTGTCACCCATGCTGGAGTACAGTGGCACAATCTCGGCTCGCTGCAACCTCCGCCTCCTGGGTTCAAGCGATTCTCCTGCCTCAGCCTCCCAAGTAGGTGGGATTACAGGCACATGCCATCATATCTGGCTAATTTTTGTCTTTTTAGTAGAGACGAGGTTTTGCCATGTTGGCCAGGCTGGTCTTGAACTCCTGATCTCAGGTGATCCACCTGCCTTGGCCTTCCAAAGTGCTGGGATTACAGGCATGAACCACCACACCCGGCCTGTTTAACAGACTTTTAAAGAGTAATTTTAGGTTCTCAGCAAAACTGAGCAGAAAGTATAGAGTTCCCTCACATTCCTGTCCCCTCCAGCATTCCCACTATCAACATTCAGTACCATGGTGGTACATTTGTTACAGCGAATGAATCTACATTAGCACACCATTATCACTGAAAGTCAAGAATTTTCATCAAGGTCACTCGGCATTGTACATTCTATGGATTTGGACAAATGTGTAATGACAGGTATCCATCATTATAGTATCATGCAGAATATTTTCACTGGCTTAAACATCCTCTGTGGTCTATTCATCCCTTCAACCCTCCTAATCCTTAGTGACCACTGATCTTTTTACTGGCTTCATGGTCTTGCCTTTTCTAAAATGTCATATGGTTGGAACCATATAGTACGCAGTCCTTTCAGATCAGCTTCTCTCATTTAGTGATATGAATATAAGTTTCCTTCATGTCTTTTCATGTATTGATAGTGTGTTTCTTTTTGTTGCCAAATAATAGTCCATTGTCTGGATGTTTATTTACCTATTCACCTACTGAAAAACATCTTCATTACTTCCAAGTTTTGGCAATTATGAATAAAGCTGTTATAAACATCCATGTGTAGATTTTTTGTATGGACATAAATTTTCAACTCATTTGGGTAAATACCAAGGAGTACAGCTGCTGCATTGAATAGTAAGAGTATGTTTAATTTTGCAAGAAACTGCCAAACTGTCTTCCAAAGTAGCTGAACAATTTTGCATTCCCACTAGCAATGAATGAGAGTTCCTGTTGCTCCATATCCTTGCCAGCATTTGGTATTATCAAAAAGAGAACCTTTCTCCTTTCTCCATGTGAGATGGCCTCTGTCAAATTCTTTCCTCTAAAGCAGCTTCTATGGCTAGATGTGGTGGCTCATATCTGTTATCCCAGCACTTTGGGAGGCCGAGGCGGGTGGATCACTTGAGGCCAGGAGTTCAAGGTCAGCCTGGCCAATATGGCAAAACCCCATCTCTACTAAAAATACAAAAGATTAGCTGGGCATGCAGGTGCATGCCTGTAATCCCAGCTACTCAGGAGGCTGAGGCAGGAGAATAGCTTGAAGCCAGGAGGTGGAGGTTGCAGTGAGCCCTCACCCTGCCACTGCACTCCAGCCTGAATGACAGAGTGAGACTGTCTCAAAAAATAAAATAAAATAAAATAAAGTAACTTCTGCATAAATTTTTTGCATTTATGTAAGCAAAATGTGTGGGGGAATTATGATAGACCTTCATAGAGTCATTGTACTCTATCTTTGTTGCCTCATATTCATTTAAATATTCCTGGTTTTCTTCATCAGTGACAACTCCCCACATTCCACCAATAATCTTGCCAATTTCCATCAATTTCAGGTCCGTATTGGAAGCTTTGACTCTGGCCCAGACATTTCTGCTGTACCTCATGTAGGGTAAGAGTGGCTTGTCTTTGAGGGTTTTGGAATAGTAATACCAGAGGATGCCATGACCCAGGCTGTTGGTGTAGGGGTTCCCTCCCAGCCTGTAGCTGTAGGTGAGATGCCTGTGTGGAGTGCGTCCCACAAACAGTGGTGTGCTGGGCACTTGTGCTGCAGGAGCTGGGGGAGTGGGGAGTAGGGCACAAGATGGTCTTTTTCACATTTTGAAAAATTAAGTTTTCATTTCCTTAAGAATAAATCTGATTAGGGAGGTTGGAGGATCACTTGAGCCCAGGAGTTTGAGATAAGCCTGGGCAACATGGTGAAACTCCATCTCTACAAAAAATACAAAAATTAGCTGAGCATGGTAGTGAGACAGGATTCTTTCCCTTGACCTTGACCCCCTTCATGGGCAGGAACTGGAGTGGCTCGTTTCACTCAGCCTGCAGTCTGTGGATGGCTAAGTGTTAACAGCTCAGTGAAGGGTCTGGGTGACAGCCTCCTGCACCTGCCCTTTTTGACAGCCAAGTTCTTGCTTGGTGTCCGGGAAGAATCAGGTCACATGAATTGTGTGAAAGATGATGAATGCAGAAGGCTTTATTGAGCAGTGGAAGTGGCTCCTGATAGAAGGGGAGCTGGAAAAGAAGAAGGTGATCTTTCCCTGAAGCCGCACTGTCTGAAGTTAGCTGAGTCTATCTGTAGTCTCCGATGCTCAGTTGTTTGCTCCTCTGCTTGCCACTCGGCCACTTATATCCCCGAGGCTCAGCAGCTTGCATCCCCAACAACGTGCATCAGCCACTTGTGTTGCTCTTTTCTTCTGCCAGCTGGTCTGGTTTTTATGGGCACAGGATAGGGGCATAGCAGGCCAAAAAGGCAATCATTTGGGTGGAAAAGCGGGGTCAGCTGTTTTCACTTAGGGCCGAGGTTTGAGGCTTGAGGGTGCGGTTTAGGTGGGAGCCCAGCTGTTCTGTATCAGTAGCACACTTGTAGTCCCAGTTATTCAGGAGGCTAAGGTGGGAGGATCACCTGGGCCCAGGAGGTCAAGGCTACAGTGAGCCATGATCACACCACTGCACTCCAGCCTGGGTGACAGAGCAAGACTCTGTCAAAAAAAGCAAAAAAAGATAAAATCTTAAATACCATGGAAAGGAAGAGCATCCACAGCTCCAGCTTTGATCCCAGCCCTCTGGTTCTGTAGAGGGAGGAAAATGCCTGGATTTACCATCCCACACAGGTCACATCCGGTGTGAGAGGGTCAGGTCTCCCTGTATTAATATATTGTCTTATTTTCTGTGTTCTTGATACTCTGGCATCTGAGGCCTAGCTGAATGGAGATGGACTGCCACTACTCAGCCTAGCTGATTCTCAGAGATAGCCAGGGACTCACCTCGCTGGGGAGTGTGCCTTTCATATGCAAATTAACCAATCCAGAGCCCATACTGTTCACCACCTCTTCTGTATGACTCTTAACAATCAATCAGGCAAAATAGTCATTCCCGGGCCAGGTAGCAGGCAACTGTCAGAGGCATTTGAACCAGAGAAACTCCATCTTGAATGGGGGCTGAGTGAAATAAGGCTGAGGCCTCCTGGGCTACATTCCCAGTAGGATTCTTAGTCACAGGATGAGATAGGAGGTTGGCACAAAATACAGGTCACAAACACCTTGCTGATAAAACAGCATGCAGTAAAGAAGCCAGCCACATCCCACCAAAACCAAGATGGCCATGATAGTGACCTCTGGACATCCTCACTGCCCATTATATGCTAATTATAATGCATTAGCTTGCTAAAAAACATTCCCACCAGCACCATGACTGTTTACAAATGCCATAGCAACGTCAGGAAGTTCTCCTATATGGTCTAAAAAGGAGAAGAAACCTCAGTTCTGGGAGTTGTCCACCCCTTTCCTGGAAAATTCATGAATAATCCACCCCTTGTTTAGCATATAATCAAGAAATAACCATAAAAATAGCCAATGAGCAGCCCATGCTGCTGTTCTGCCTATGGAGTGGCTGTCATGCACGTCCTTGTAAAGAGACCACCAAGAGGCTTTGTGTGAGCAATAAGGCTGTTTATTTCACTTGGGTGCAAGTGGGCTGAGTCCAAAAAGAGAATCAGTAAAGGGTGGTGGGATTATCATTAGTTCTTATAGGTTTGGGATAGGTGGTGAAGTTAGGAGCAATTTTTTGTGGGCAGGGGTTGGATCTTACAAAGTACATTCTCAAGGGCAGGGAGAATATTACAAAGTACCTTCTTAAGGGTGAGGAGGGTGTATCCTACAAAGTACATTCACAAGGGCAGGGGAATATCACAAAGTACATTATCCTAGGGGTGGGGAAGGTGTATTGTCACAAAGTTAATTGATTAGTTAGGGTGGGGCAGGAACAAATCACAATGGTGGAATGTCATCAGTTAAGGCAGGAACTGGCTATTTTCACTTCTTTTGTGGATCTTCAGTTGCTTCAGGCCATCTGGATGTATATGTGCAGGTCACAGGGGATATGATGGCTTAGCTTGGGCTCAGAGGCCTGACATTCCTGTCTTCTTATATTAATAAGAAAAACAAAACAAAATAGTGGTGAAGTGTTGAGGCAGCAAAAATTTTGGGGGTGGTATGGAGAGATAATGGGCGACGTTTCTCAGGGCTGCTTTGAGGGGATTAGGGGCGGTGTGGGAACCTACAGTGGGAAAGATTACACTGAAGAAAGATTTTGGGGTAAGGGGTGATATTGTGTGGTTGTCAGAAGGAGCATTTGTTCTATAGAATTATTGGCGATGGCCTGGATGCAGTTTTGTATGAATTGAGAAACTAAACAGAAGACACAAGGTCTGAATAAAAGAAGGAGAAAAATAGGTATTAAAGGACTAAGAATTGGGAGTACCCAGGGCATCCAATTACAGAGTGTCCAAGAGGGTTTAGCATAATTATTTGCTTGGTTGGCAAGTTTTTGGGCTCTGTCCTAGAGTTTTTTTTATGTTGTCATATACCAGGCCAGATTGATTTAGGTGAAAACAACACTCTTCATTTAAAAACATAGAGTCCTCCTTTTTTTTTTTTTTTTTAGCAGTGAGTAAGTCGAGGCCTTGGTGGTTTTGGAGGAAAGAGAAATGCAAAGCCAGCAATTGTTTGTTAAAAAAGGATTAGAAACGGCTTGCAGAGAGTGAGTGAGACTGACAGTGTTGTGGAGATAGCTGGGGAGAGGTAGAGATTGGCATAAGAACAGGAAGGAGAATAAGAGTGAGTATAAAAGTAAAGAATAAGACTTTATCAGGGTGAAAGTATTGGAGGGTGCCCTGCCAGCAAAGATCATCTACCCACTCCAAGAGGGAGTTAAAATGGCAGTTTGGGGATAGTACCAGAAGATATCCATTATGATGGTTTGGAGAAAAAGTGTAAACCGGCAGTGTAAACAGGGACAGGGCATTTATGAGTAGTTGAGAATGGCGAACAGGAGTATGACTAGACAGAAGATAGTAGGGATGACAAGTTTTTGGGGCACAGTCCAAGTATTGGGGGTGACTGTGTAAAGCCCTGTTGCAAAAAGTAGGGTAAGGACGAATAGACCTAATAGAATGAAGGGATGTATTAGGCTGATAAGGGTTATTACTGTTCTTCAGAAATGCGAGTGAGCTTAAGGGAAGTAGGGGAGAGAACTTGCGACTTCCAGGAGGAAGAGAAGAGATCAGGCTGGCTGTCCGATGGACACAGCTTTATTCTGGATCAGTGAACCTAATGGGGAGGGTCCTGCAGGCAGACGGCAGTTGGGGTACTATAGATGACTAAGTAGGATCCAGTCCATCAAGCTTGTAGAGTTTGAGGGGTCAGATTCTTAACAAGAACTGATCGTCCAGCCAGGGTGTCTTTATATGGCTGGGAATCTGGAGTAAGCAAGAGAAGATTAGCAGCCTGGTGAATTTCCTGTCTGGCCTGCTGAAGGACAGGAAAATAGTCACCTAGAGGGCTGGTGTCTGGGATGAGGTTGGGGCCGGCAAGAAGGTGCATCCATATAAAAGTTCAAATGGACTATACCCTGTAGCATCTGGAGGACAGGCTCTAATTCTGAGAAGGGCAAGAGTTAAAAGTACTGTCCAGTCCTTTTTAAGTTGGAGGCTGAGCTTGGTGAGGTGTGTCTTTAAAAGACCATTAGTCCATTCTACCTTTCCTGAAGATTGAGGATGGTAAAGGGTATTAAGGTTCCACTGAATACCAAGAGCCTGAGAAACTGCTTGGGTGATTTGACTATAAAGGCCAGTCTGTTATCAGACTGTATAGAGGTGGGAAGGCCAAACCAAGGAATTATGTCTGACAGAAGGGAAGAAATGACGGTGGTGGTCTTCTCAGACCCTGTGAAGTGAAAGTGTCTACCCATCCAGTGAAAGTGTCTACTCAGACCAAGAGGTATTTTAGTTTCCTGACTCAAAGCAGATGAGTAAAGTCAATTTGCCAGTCCTGGGCAGGGGCAAATCCCCGAGCTTGATGTGTAGGGAAGGGAGGGGGCCTGAACAATCCCTGAGGAGTAGTAGAATAGCAGATGGAACACTGAGAAGTGATTTCCTTGAGGATAGATGTCCACGATGGAAAGAAAATGAGAGGTTCTAAGAGACAGGCTAGCGGTTTGTAACCTACATGCAAGAGGTTATGAAATGACGACAGATTAGAATGGGCCTGTGAGGCTAGAAGGAGATATTTTCCTTGGTCCAAGAACCATTTGCCTTGTGTGGGAAGAGATTGATAGGTGGAAGTTTCAGTGGGAGAGTAGGTGGGAGTGACCAATGAGAAGGAGAAAAACTGGCCATGAGGGACAGAAGTTGGAACGCTAGCTGCTTCTTTAGCTACCTTATCAGCATAAGCATTGCCCTGAGAGATGGGATCTGATGCCTTTTGATGGCCCTTGCAGTGAATGACTCCAGCTTCCTTTGGAAGTAAAGCGGCCTTGAGAAGAGTTTTTATTAAAGAGGCATTAATGATGGAGGACCCTTGCATAGTGAGGAAACCTCTTTCAGCCCATATAACAGCATGGTGGTGCAGGATATGGAAGGCATATTTAGAGTCAATATAAATATTGATGCATATTCCCTTTGCAAGAGTGAGGGCCCGAGTTAAGGCAATGAGTTCAGCTTGCTGAGAGGTAGTAGAGGAGGGCAGAGAGGTAGCCTCAATGGTAGATGTGGAAGATACTATAGCATAGCCTGCCTTTGCTGGTGACTGGCAATCAGACCTGGTGGAACTGCCATCAATAAACCAAGTGTGATCAGGGTGATGAACAGGAAAGAATGAAATATGGGGAAATGGAGTGAATGTCAGGTGGATCAGAGAGATACAGTCATGGGGGTAAGATGTGGTATCTGGAATAATGTGGGGGCCAGCCTAAAACAGTAAGGTCAAGTTGTTTGGACAGAAAGGCTACAGGGTGCGGTCCTGGCTCTTGTGTAAGAATTCCAATTGCACAGCCGTGCACTTCAGCTGTGTGTAATGAAAAAGGGTTGGGATGAGTTAGGGAGAGCTAGTATGGGAGCAGCTTCTAGGGCTGTTTTTAAGGAATGGAAAGAGGAGTGGGGAAAGAATTCAGGATCTATGGGGTCAGCTAGGTTTCCTTTTGTGAGTTTATATAATGGTTTAGTCAGATGGCAAAACCAGGTATCCAAAGGCGAAAGTATCCAACCATGACCAGGAAGGAAAGGAGTTGTTGTTTTGTAGAAGGGGTTGGGGTTTGAGAGACCAGCCAGACATGATTGGCAGGGAGAGCACGCATGTTTTCATGAAGAATTATGCTGAGGTAGGTAACGGATGGGGAAGAAATTTGAGCTTTGGAGGGGGATAACTGATGTCCTTTGGAGAATAAGTGTTGAAGGAGCAGGAGGGTATCTTGTTGAGAAGACTCAAAGGAGGGACTACAGAGTAGAAAGTCATCAATGTATTGAATAAGGTGGGAAGCAGAGACGTGGAAAGAAAGTAAATCGTGAGAAAGGGCTTGGCTGAAGTAATGAGGGCTGTCCCAGAAGCCTTGTGGCAGTACAGCCCAGGTAAGTTGCTGGGACTGATGGGTGTCAGGGTCAGTCCAGGTAAAAGCAAAGAGGGGCTGGGACAAGGGGTGCAGGGTAATCATGAAAAAAGAGTCTTTAAGATCAAGAATGGAATAGTGAGTTGTGGAGGGAGGTATTGAGGACAAAAGAGTGTACGGGTTGGGCACCACAGGGTGGATAGGCAAAACAATTTGGTTAATAAGGTGCAGATCCTGAACCAACCTGTAAGACTTGTCCGGTTTTTGGACAGGTAAGATGGGGGAATTGTAAGGAGAGTTTGTAGGCTTTAGTAGCCCATTCTGTAGCAGGCGAGTGATAACAGGCTCCAATCCCCTTAAAGCCTGTTGTGGGATGGGATACTGGTGTTGAGCAGGGTAAGGGTGATTAGGTTTTAATGGGATAGTAATGGGCATGTGATCAGTTGCCAGGACGGGAGTAGAGGTGTCCCCATACCTGTGGGTTAAGGTGGCAGGATACAAGAGGAAGACATGAAGGAGGCTTTGGGTTGTGAAGAAGGGCAGCAATGAGATGTGGCTGTAGTCCAGGAATAGTCAGGGAAGCAGATAATTTGGTTAAGATGTCTCAGCCTAATAAGGGAACTGGGCAGGTGGGGATAACTACAAAGGAGTGCTTAAAAGAATGTTGTCTGGCCAGGTGCGGTGGCTCACACCTGTAATCCCAACACTTTGGGAGGCTGAGGCGGTTGGATCACGAGGTCAGGAGATGGAGACCATCCTGGCTAACACGGTGAAACCCCGTCTCTACTAAAAATAAAATAAAAAAAAAAATAGTCAGACATGGTGGTGGGCACCTGTAGTCCCAGCTACTCGGGTGGCTGAGGCAGGAGAATGGCATGAATGCAGGAGGCGGAGCTTGCAGTGAGTCAAGACCCCACCACTGCACTCCAGCCTGGGCAACAGAGTGAAACTCTGTCTCAAAAAAAAAAAAAAGAATGTTATCTAAGTTGGCACTAGAGTTGGAGAGTTTCAAGAGGTTTAGCAGCCTGGCCGTCAATACCCACAATAGTTATGGAAGCAAGGAAATAGGCCCTTGAAAAGAAGGTAATGTGGAGTGGGTAGCCTCCATGTTGATTAAGAAGGGGATGGACTTACCTTCCACTGTAAGAGTTATCCAAAGCGTCTGTGATGGTCCAGGAGGCTTCTGAGGCAATCGGGCAGTGTCAGTCTTCAGCTGCTAAGCTGAGAAGATCTGGGAAGGAGTCAGTCACAGAGCCTTGGGCCAGAGTTCCAGGGGCTCAGGGAGTGGCTGCTGGGTGAGTTGGACAGTCCGATATCCAGTGGGGTCCCACACAGATGGAACATGGCTTAGGAGGAATCCCAGGCTGTGGGCATTCCTTGGCCCAGTGGCCAGATTTCTGGCACTTGAAGCAAGATCCTGGGGGATGCGGTCCTGGAGGAACGCCTGGCCACTGCGGCTTAGGTGTTTTGAAGTTCTTGTGTGTTGGAGATGTGGCTGGGGCTTCTCTTACAGCAGAGGGAAGTAATTGCAACTCAGAAATATGTTGCTGCTTGGTTGCCTCTTCCCTATTATTGCACACCTTGAAGGTGAGGTTAATTAAGTCCTGTTGTGGGGTTTGAGGGCCAGAATCTAATTTTTGGAGCTTTTTCTAACGTCGGGAGCAGATTGGGTAACAAAATGCATATTGAGAATGAGATGGCCTTCTGGAGGAGGGTAGAGGTCAGATGGGTTCATAGAAAAGGAGGATTCAAAGGACTCAGAGCTTGTGGTGGAGACTAAAGGAACAGACAGGAGAGAAAGAAGAAAGATTTGGGATGAGTTGCATTGGGAGCAGAGACTAGAGAGGGACCAATGTGTAAAAGAATGCCTGGATGTCAGGTACCTCAGATCATTTGCCCATTTTTCGACAAAAATTATGTATATCTTATAGGATGGAGAAATTGAAAGTGCCATTTTCTGGCTATTTAGAACAATTGTCAAGTTTGTATTGGGGCCAAGCAGTGTTATATAAGAAAATAAGATGCTTAGGTTTTAGGTCAAGCAAGAGTTGAAGAGGTTTTAAGTTTTTTAGAACACAAACTAAGGGAGAAGAAGCAGGAATGGAGGGCAGAACGTTGCCCATAGTAAAAAGGTAAGTTTAGAGAAAAGAGAAGGTAGAGACATGGAGGACGGAGGTGGTACTTGCCACCCAGGGGAGGTGGTACGTGCCACCAAGGTGAAGGATCAAGGCAGGCATCCCCACGGTGATCAGACACCTCTGGAATGTGAGTGAATAATCAGGTAGGCGTGCCCACAGTGATTAAACACTGAGTCCCTGACTGGTGCCAGAGTTTTGAGTTCACAGATAAAACACATCTCTACCAGAAAGGGAAAGGAACTGAAATTAAGGAAGAGAGAGATTGAAGCATGGAGGCACAGCAAGAGAGGTTGGAGAAGAGAGTGAAAAGACTGCTTACCCGATTTGAAATTGGTGAGATATTCCTTGGGCTGGTCTGAGGACCTGAGGTCATAGGTGGATCTCCTCATGGAGTGAGGGTGAAGACAGTGGACCGGTCTCCTGAAGGAGTCCTCCTGTCCTGGATCTTCGGCACCAAATGTCACGTATGTCCATGTGAAGAGACCACCAACAGGCTTTGTGTGAGCAACAAGGCTGTTTGTTTCACTTGGGTGCAAACAGGCTGAGTCCAAAAAGAGAGTCAGCAAAGGATGGTGAGATTATCGTTAGTTCTTATAGGATTGAGATAGGTGGTGGAGTTAGGAGCAATTTTTTGTGGGCATGGAGTATTTACAAAGTACATTCTCAAGAGCGGGGAGAATATTACAAAGTACCTTCTTAAGGGCAGGGGAGGATATTACAAAGTACCTTCTCAAGGGTGGGGAGGGTGTATCATACAAAGTAATTCACAAGGGCAGGAGAATATCACAAAGTACCTTATCACAAGGGTGGGGAGGGTGTATTGTCACAAGGTCAATTGATCAGTTAGGGTGAGGCAGGAACAAATCACAATGGTGGAATGTCACCAGTTAAGGCAGGAACTGGCTATTTTCACTTCTTTTGTGGATCTTCAGTTGCTTCAGGCCATCTGGATGTATACATGCAGGTCACAGGGGATATGATGGTAAGCTTGGGCTCAGAGGCCTGACAGTGGCCATTCTTTCATTTAAGTAAAGGTTATTTTTTTTTTAATTCTTTTTTTTTTGAGATGGAGTCTCATTCTGTCACCCAGATTAGAGTGCAGTGGCACAATCTTGGCTCATTTCAACCACTGCCTCCCAGGTTCAAGTGATTCTCCTGCCTCAGCCTCCCAAGTTTTAGCTGGGATTACAGACACGTGCCACCACACCTGGCTAATTCTGTTTTTTTTTTGTTTTCAGTAGAGACAGTGTCTCACTATGTTAGCCAGGCTGGTCTTGAACTCCTGGTGTCAAGTGATCTGTCTGCCTTGGCCTCCCAAAGTGCTGGGATTACAGGTGTGAGCCACTGTGCCCAGCCAAGTAAAGGTTACTTGCTTAATAAACTTGCTTTCACTTTACTCTATGGACTCGCCCTTGCTTGAGATCCAAGAACCCTCTTTTGGGGTCTAGATGGGGACCCCTTTCTGGTAACACAACTAGAGACATCCTCCGTAGCCCAGAACCCACCAGAATTATTCAAACTAGCCAATCCTAAATTTAAATCTGCTCACCCTGACTTGCCTTGCCTTTCTCATGGAAACCACAAGAAAAACTCCTGCCTGTTCTTTGCGCTTCCTCCTGCCTCCAGACTGACCTGTGTGCTTCCCCACAGGGCCCTGCATGGCATGCTATGACCCTCCTCTTGGGAACTGTGCCTAACAAATTATATTTTCTTTTTTTTTTTCTTTTTGAGACAGAATATTGCTATGTTGCCCAGATTGGAGTGCAGTGGCATGATCTCAGCTCACTGCAACTTCCGCCTCCCAGGTTCAAGTGATTCTCCTGCCTCAGCTTCCTGAGTAGCTGGGATTACAGGCACGCACCACCACGTCCAGCTAATTTTTGTATTTTTAATAGATATGGGATTTCACCATGTTGGCCAGGCTGGTCTTGAACTCCTGACTTCATGATCTGCCCACCCCGGCCTCCCAAAGTACTGGGATTACAGGCATGAGTCACTGTGCCCCGCACAAATTATCTTTTCAACAGCAATCATCTCCTGATCTGTGAGCCTCACTATACCTGAATAAAAACAGAATCCCAGGTACAGTTAACAATAGTCTTCCATCGGAAATTGGGTGCTGTTAGGAAGGGATATAGATGCTGAGTCACTTCAAAATGACAACTATCTACTGCACAATGCAGACAGAAGCAAATGAAGCCAGTCAGGAGTATGGGGGTAGGGTAGACAGGAGAATGGCAGACAACTGGGAAAGCTTGAAAGAGAGTTAAGGAGAGTAACTCCAGTTTATCACTGTCAAGCTCCTAGATCTAGGCCCTTAGAAGGTCCACTTCTAACTCTGCAACTTCAAGACTGTGACAAGACCCTGTTTCCTTCCAGGAAGCACCCCGCTTTTTGTTAAGTAAGTCTAAGTTTTTGCTCCTTGCAGCCCATGATTCCTCCTTATAACAGGGAATTTTGCACCCATATAGATGCACCTCAAACTATACGAACGCCTTTATCCAGCCTGTGGCCCAGTGGTTATCTGTCCAGGCACCTCCTGCCTTCCCCCTTCCTTCTCCTTCCCCAGCCTGACCACCTCTGGGCTTAGGATCCCAAGCCAGTGCCTTCCTAGCCCAGATGCTCCCTTCTTTTCTGGTCCAGCTACCTCCCACCTCACCTTCCTTGACCTCAGGTGGGGTTTCCCTTCTGCAGAGCAGGGATGGAGGCAGGGGTCCTCCCAGCAGAGAAGCCCTGCGTTCCTCCTCTCTTGCCTGAGCAGCCCCACCCCCAAGGCTGGCAGAGGCTGGCCCTGCAGCTCCTGATCGTCTCCCTCTGGCCTGACTGCCTTACCTATTTAGCCTAAATCCCAGCCCCTCCTTTTAGGAACTGTCATCATGTTTAATCCTGCCTGGGGGAGACGCCCTCCACCTTCCTAAATGGAAGGTATTCCATTACATGCTAAAGTGCAGTTTAAGTAGCTGTAAGGAAGTGTGACAGAAAGTCTGTCAGAGTGGGGCTGGACTTGCCAAAACTTGGTGTGATGTGGGGACTCTGTCAACGTGCTCCTAGGGAAACCTGAGCTGAGCTGAGGCTGGGGCTGGCAGGATGTTCAAGGTAAGAGGCAGGAAGTGGTGTGGGGGAGGGGCAGACAAAGCACTGGACCCCTGGGTGGCCTGAGAAGAAGGACTCCCAGTGGGTGGGGGCCGGGGACTTCCTCGTCATTGTGCTGCCAGACAAAGGCAGATGGGCCACCAGGACACCCAGACTGCATTAGAGTGGCCAGGTCGGGCCCAACTCTTGTTGGAACAGGAATGGGGGTAGAAGGTGGGTAGGGAGGAGGAGGTTGGACAGGATTTCCTCCAACAAGTGTTTCAGCCTGAGGCCAAAGGCATCCGGACCTGGAGAGGAAAGGCTCTCCCTCCAGAGGAGAGAAGTTGGTGGTTCCTGGAGGAGAAAACCGGTGCCTTGGCAGCTGGAGGGCCCAGGCCTGGCCACCAACAATATTGAACAGCATGAACTGTGCCCGAAGACGGCCAATGGAGCAAATACTGGCAATGGCCCAGCCAGAGTCCATAGACCTTTCCTGGCCCCTTCTTGGTGCCCCTCTCTCTCACATGCCCTGGTTTAATCTACACATGCCCAATCTTTATTCTTTTTCTTTCTTTCTTTTTTTTTTTTTTGAGACGGAGTCTTGCTCTGTCGCCAAGGTTGGAGTGCAGTGGCGCGATCTCGGCTCACTGCAACCTCCGCCTCAGGGGTTCAAGTGATTCTCCTGCCTCAGCCTCCCGAGTAGCTGAGATTACAGGCATCCGCCACCACACCCAGCTAATTTTTGTATTTTTAATAGAGATTGGGTTTCACCAGGTTGGCCATGCTGGTCTCGAACTCCTGACCTCAGGTGATCCACCCGCCTCGGCCTCCCAAAGTGCTGGGATTACAGGCGTGAGCCACCGCACTCGGCGATGCCCAATCTTTAGATGAAACCTCCTCTCTGTCTGGCCCAGGGCCAGGTGGTCACAGAGTCAAGGCTCAGTCTGCATTATTTCCTTGGCCTCTCCCCCCGGCATCTTCTGCACGTCACTCTGCCCTCCCCGATCCCTCCAGGTGAGCCCAGGACCTGCTACACTGTACCAGCCTCACCCAAGCCACCCTCCAGCCAGGACGCGGTCTTTCCTGACTCAGCAGGCTGAGGCACCTGAGGCTTTCATTTTAATTATGAACCACTTCAAAGCCTTTCTGGAAGCAGGTGAGAGACAAAGTGTAAACAAGTGAATGAGTGAGTCATCTGGCCCTCCCAGCCTGGATATTCCTGTCATCCATCCTGCCTCTCTCTCACTCACAGTCTCTGCAATAACCAACCTGGGTTCTCTCCTAATGTGGGGATTGTCCTGGAGCCCAGGCCTTCGAAGGCTCTTCTGCCCGCCAACATCACCTACCTCATCTTTCTCTTCAGCACATCCCCAACACTGTCTAAGCGGTAACTCACCTGAGCAAAGCACTTGACACAGATTCATTCATTTACTCCTCACAACAACCTGATGAGGTAGGTACTATTATGTCCATTTTACAGGTGGCAAAAACAAGGCCTAGAGAGGTGAAGTAACTTATCTGTCTAAGGTTACACAGGTTGGTAGTGGGCCCAAGGTTCAAATTCCAGCAGTCAGGCTGGGCACGGTGGCTCATCCCTGTAATCCTAGCACTTTGGGAAGCTGGGGCGGGTGGATTACCTGAGGCCAGGATTTCAAGACCAGCCTGACCAATATGGCAAAACCTCATCTCTACTAAAAATACAAAAATTAGTCAGGCATGGTGGCAGGTGCTGCGGTCCCAGCTACTTGGGAGGCTGAGACAGGAGAATTGCTTGAACCCAGGAGGCAGAGGTTGCAGTGAGCTGAGATTGTGCCACTGCACTCTACCCTGGACGACAGAGCAAGACTCCATCTCAAAAAAAAAAAAAAAATTCCAGCAGTCTGTTTCCAGAATCACTCCCCTGCCCCCACTTCCCCTCCCCTCCCCCTCTCTTCCCATTTCTTTTCTTTTCTTGAGACAGGGTCTTGCTCTGTTGCCCAGGCTGGAGTGCAGTGGCCCATTCACAGCTCACTGCAGCCTTGACCTCTTGGGCTCAAGCAAGCCTCCCACCTCAGCCTCCCACCCAAGTAGCTAGAACTACAAGCATGCACTACCATGCCCAGCTAACTTTAAAATTTTTTTTTTTTTTTGTAGAATGAGGTCTCACCATGTTGCCCAGGCTGGTCCAAACTCCTGGGCTTAAGCAGTCCTCCCACCTTGGTTTCCCAAAGTGGTGGGATTACAAGGCAGGAGCCACTGCTTCCAGCCTGGGTCAGTGCTTTTAAAAACATTTGTATTTATTTCTATCATTACAGAGATGGGGTCTCACTATGTTACCCAGGCAGGTCTTAAGCTCCTGGGCTCAAGTGATCCACCTGCTTTGACCTCCCAAAGTACTGGGATTACAGGTGTGAACCACCCCGCCTGGCCAAGAGTCCGTACTTTTTTGTGTGTGTGTGACAGAGTCTCACTCTGTCACCCAGGTTGGAGTACAGTGGCGCGATCTTGGCTGACTGAAACCTCTGCCACCCAGGTTCAAGTGATTCTCCTGCCTCAGCCTCCCGAGTAGCTGGGAGTACAGGCGTGTGCAACAATGCCCGACTAATTTTTGTATTTTCAGTAGAGATGGGGTTTCACCATGTTGGCCAGGCTGGTCTCAAACTCCTGACCTCAGGTGATCTGCCCGCCTCGGCCTCCCAAAGTGCTGGGATTATAGGCATGAGCCACCGTGCCCGGCCACAATTCCACCTTTCTAACTGGCTCCTAGGTGCTGTTGATACTGCCGGTCCCAGCAAAAGTCCATACTTTCAAGCACTACCTATACGCCCTCCCTCTCTCCTCTTTTTCCCTTATAGAATTCTCAACTATACACACACATACACTCACACACCTGTGCAAACTGCATTCTCAGGATCTCTTCCAAGTGCAGTTGCCCTGTAGCTCTGAGTTCTGGCTCTGCTCCAATCATGCACACTTCTTATTTGCTTGACAAAGCTCAACCCATAACAAGCACATACTCTCCCTATACTCCCTCTTCTCCAAGGTCAGGAGAAGAGAGAGCCTCTCAGCTCTGGGGGTGTGTGTGTGTGTGTGTGTGTGTGTTGGGGGAGAGGGCAGGATAATCGAGGTGACTTCTTGGTGAGACTTCTGCTCTGGATATCAGTTTTTGGAAGATTCATGGCGGGGACTAGAGGGAAGGCTGGAGGATGGGGAGTTGCAAAGCTGACCCTGCAGCCCATTTCTCTCAGTCCAACTGTGACCAGAGCCTCAGCCTCACATTTAGGGAGGGGAGCAAGGGGCGGAGTGTGCAGTGGGGGAGATGTTGGTGGGTGAACATCTCATCACATCCCAGGTCCCATAGCTGGAGAGTAACCGCGGCAGCACGCTCTTGAGTCAGACAGGCCTGAGTCTGAATCTCACTACTTTGTGGCCTTGGGCAAGTTCTTGACCTTTCTGAGCCTTAGTGACTTAAAGTGGAAAGTGAGATAATAGCAGCTAATTCTAGTTGTTGAGTCAACTCCATTTTGCAACCACTACAGTAGTGATTGATTCTGAAAAGAATCATCAATGGATGCTAAAACTATTGGGCAAAAATTTGCTGGGGAAAGGACAGCAAAGTATTTTTCCACAGAGTACTGATTAACTTCAAAGGGGAAAAACAATAACCTTTACAATGGATAGATCTGGCAGGAACCATGTTACCCAAGTGATCAAAGGGAGCATCACCAATAATGGGGCAAACCGACATCCTGTGCTTCCCCATTGATGCGCCGAGAAGGACACAGCATTGCTCATGCGGCATCCTTGTCAAAAATGCGTAAACGGAATCTAATCATGAGAAAACTGCCAGACAGCCAAACTCTTCAGAAATGTCAATATAATGAAAGGCAACAAAGATTGAGAATAACTTTACCAGGTTAAAGAAAACTAAAGAGATATGACAACTGACTGCAACACAGAATCCTGGACCAGACCCTGGATCTGGTCAAAAGAAAAATGCTTTAAATGACAGTATTGGGACAAAGGGTAAAATTTGAATGTGGATCATGTAATAGATGAATAATGTATTGTATCAATGATATGTCCTTGACTTGGTAATTGTTCTGAGGAAATGTAAGAGAATATATTTATTATTTATTTATTTTTTTTTTTTTTTGAGACCAAGTCTTGTTCTGTCACCCAGGCTGGAATGCAATGGCGCAATCTCAGCTCACTGCAACCTCCGCCTCCCAGGTTCAAGTGATTCTCTTGCCTCAGCCTCCTGAGTAGCTGGGATTACAGGCACCCACCATCACATGCCCAGCTAATTTTTGTATTTTTAGTAGAGATGGGGTTTTACCATGTTGGCCAGGCTGGTCTTGAACTCCTGACCTTAGGTGATCCACTCGCCTTGGCCTCCCAAAGTGTTGGGATTACAGGCTTGAGCCACCGAGCCCGGCCTGAGAATGTATTTATTCTTAAGAGATATGTGCTGGCCAGGTGTGGTGGCTTATGCCTTGAAATCCCAACACTTAGGGAGGTTGAGGCGGGAGGAGGTTGAGCCCAGGAAGTCAAGACTCAGGAGTTGGAGACCAGCCTGGACAGCAAAGTAAGACCTCGTATCCACAAAATAAAAAATTAAAAAATTAGCTGGGTGTGATAGCATGTGCCTGTGGTCTCAGCTATACAGCAGGCTAAGGCAGGAGGATCACTTGAGCCCAGCAAGTCAAGGCTGCAGTGAGCCGTGATTGCACCACTGCACTCCAGCCTGGATGACAGAGCAAGACCCTCAAAAAACAAACAAACAAACAAACAAAACTTAAATATATGGTAAAGAGTATTCACAGATAAAGCGTTATGATGTCTGAAACTTAAACTTATATTCAAATGATGGCTCATACACAAAAACTAAAATAATTACATCTATGCATGAAATGCATGTGTTTTTATAAAGAAGAGAGAATAAAACGTAGTAAAATATTCATTATCAGTGAAAAGGTATTTGAGAGTTTATTATACTATTCTTTTAGCTTTTCAGTGGGTTAAATTTTTTTCAAAATAAGAAGGTTGTTAAAAGGGAGTTCCTGAATTCACACAAGTGGTACGTCCATCCTGGCACTTACTAGACCTTAACTGAGGCCAGTTTCCACCTCTGCAGGACTGTAGGTCCCGGGGGCAGTACACCCCAGGCTGCCCAGTGAGACAGGGGTCAAGTTCCTTCCCCATCCTAGGCCTCTACTGAAATCTCCAAGCTTCAGCCTCCTTTGTAGCCACTCTCGGAATTTCCCAGCCAGAGCTGAGAGGTGGGGAATAGGAAGGGATGGTGGGGGAAAGGAAAACAGTCCTTCCTCTTTCCTCACTCCCAAGAATGGGATCTTTGAGGAGTCCGGACAGATTTGTCCAATGTATCAGGTGATTTGTGCTGAGGGATTCTGCGGACAGAAGAGGTACTGATTGAGAAGCAGGAATGCCCCGCTTTACTCTCCTGCCTTTTGGCGATGGCTGCGCCTCTGAGCCCAGGAGGGTGTTCTACCCAGAGCCATGGAGGCATCACTCAGCCCTGGGAAAGCCAGCCTGAGTGTCAACATTCTGGCAGAGAGAAGTGCTAGATGCTTATTTGAAGATGTCTGAACAGACTTGTTTGAGAGACAGCTGGAGTTGTGAAGTAATCCTGGCGTCTCCCCATGTCTCGGTTTTGAAGGCAGGCTTTGCCTGCAGGCCTCTGACCTCTAACATCCTTCTATTCTTGTTAGCAATTGACAAAACTTTGCTTAAGACTTGGGGATGACAGAAGTCAACACAGAGAGGGGCTCATCATTGCTACTAGAAGGGCTAGTAAGACCCTCCCTCCGTGGGGCAGAAGCCAGCTCAGTTTGGGATCCTCCAGGCCAAATGCCTGGGCTGGTAATGCCGTAGCGGGTACACACCATTTCAACTCCATACAGTGACCTCTTCTGGCTCCAGTGGCCCGTGGGAGCCAAGGCCTCCAGCCCCAGTGGGCAGTGCCAACCCATGACGGGGGAGTGGCAGGCTCTGGCTCAGAGTCCTGCTTTGGGAATCCTCCCCCAGAGTGGAAGCAGGCTCCGGAGCCCATCGGCTGAGGCCAGGAAGAATGAGTCCTAGCAGGACACTGAAGTTCCAGGGAGAACAAGAACATAAAGGAGGCCAAAGGGCTGTCAGCAGAATGATTCAGGTGTGCAAAGCCAGGCCTGGGAGTAAGAGCTGATCAGGACCACAGAACAGGAGCGTCCAGAGCCATTAACTGCCACCTTCCTCACCTGGCTTCCCTGATAGTTTCTCTGCCATAGCCCCAGCCCCTGACAGGGGTGTCACACTACAGACCAAGCACAGAGGCCAGGACCCTCCCGACCAGCTCTGTTCTTTGAGAAAGTCCCCCCACCACAACGTGGGCACAGAGGGGCTGCTGATCATGGTATCCTTGCACCCCTGGCTCAGGGAAGATCAGCCCAGGGAGGGGCGCCCGACTCAGACTGGTTGATCAGCTCCTTAACTGGGATTTTACATACAGGCCATAGGAGACAGAGGGTCTTTCTTGACCCTAAAGTCACTAGTTGAGGTGACAGAATCCTCAAGTTGTCAGTCTTCCCATGTCCCACATGAAGGTCCAACATGAGGAAATGAGGCCAGAACAGAGAAAGGAGCCGAGCCCCAGTGACACTGTTGGTGTTCTGGACCCCGTTGTTCCAGAAGCCCTCCCTGCGCTGTTCGTATCACTTATGGGAGCTGAGCCATTTCTGCATTTCCCCTTGGGCTACTTTGAGTTAAACTTCTGTCTCTTCTTTAAAGGCCGGGGGGAGGGCACTGATTAATGTGCTGTGTGAGCCTCCTTCTCCTCCAGTCACGGTCGGTGTGAGCAGGAGTGGATACTTGACCCAAAGGGGAACCAAAACATAGGGCAGAATCAACCTCTCTCTCTCTACCTCCTCCCCTCTTTATTATTATTATTATTATTATTATTATTTAGATGGATTCTTGCTCTGTCACCCAGGCTGGAGTGCAGTGGCGTGATCTCAGCTCACTGCAACCTCCACCTCCTGGGTTCAAGCGATTTTCTTCCCTCAGCCTCCCGAGTAGCTGGGATTACAGGTGCCTGCCACCACGCCTGGCTAGTTTTCGTATTTTTAGTAGAGATGGGATTTCACCGTGTTGGACAGGATGGTCTCGAACTCCTGACCTCAGGTGATCTGCCCATCTCAGCCTCCCAAAGTGCTAGGATTACAGGCATGAGCCACCACGCCCGGCCTCCCCCTCATATTTAAACTGAGAGGTAGGGATTACAGTCTGATGGCTGGAACTGAAGGTTGTATAGATTCAGGACTAGGACAGCGGTTTGGTTGGGGACTCACTGATGGAAAAAAAGAAGAAAGCTAGCCTGCTGAGAGAGATAGGAGAGAAGAGAACCATATGAGCAAATTGAGAGAGAGAGAGAGAGAGAATTTTCCTAATTCCTGAGCCCCAGTGTGCTTCCTGCCCTTCTTTCTGTGACATTCTCTGAACCCGTATAATATACCCTGTCTTAGGCTTTTCTGGAGGTATAACTGATAGAAACCCACCCAGGCTAACTTACGCAAAAAGAGTAGTCTATTTTTTTTTTTTTTTTTTGAGACTGAGTTTAGCTCTTGTCGCCCAGAGTGGGGTGCAGTGGCACAATCTCGGCTCACTGCAACCTCCGCTTCCCAGTTCAAGAGATTCTCCTGCCTCAGCCTCCCAAGTAGCTGGGATTACAGGCACCTGCTGCCACATCTGGCTAATTTTTATATTTTTAGTAGAGACGGGGTTTCACCGTGTTGTCCAGGCTGGTCTTGAACTCCTGACCTTAGGTGATCCGCCCGCCTCAGCCTCTCAAAGTGCTGGGATTACAGGCATGAGCCACCGCACCCGGCTTTAAAAGGGTAGTCCTTATAAGGATGGCAGGTGTCTCCTGGAACCCTGGGACAGGTGGCACACCTGGGTCTCAGGATGAGCTAAAAGCCAGGCAGCCCTTCTCTAAATGGGCCTATGGTCTCAAGTATCTTATTTGAGACCAATTTCCTTCAATTCTCCATGTGCATGAGGCTAAACATGGCTGTCAATAGCCCCAGATTATGCAAGTTCAAGTGGCCACAGAGATGTCCTGCTCACTCTCTAGCCCTTGTCCAAATGCCCAGGAGAAAGACTCTGGCAGGCCGTCTGGGTCACTACCTACCTGCTCCAACTAGCCAGGTCTGGTGGAGCGGGGGTCCCATTGTCTGCTACAGCCCACCTCCAGGGAAGGGTCAAAGAGAAGTCCTCAAAAAAGACATATAAACGGCAAACAGGCGTATGAAAAGGTATTCAGTCACTGATCATCAGAGAAATGCAAATCAAAACTATAACGAGATATCATCTCGCCCCAGTGAAAATGGCCTTTATCCAAAAGACAGGCAATAACAAACGCTGATGAGGATGTGGAGAAAAGGGAACGCTTGTATGCTGTTGGTTAGAATGTAAAGTAATACAACTACTATGGAGAACAGTTTGGAAGTTCCTCAAAAAATTAAAAATAGAGCTACTATATGATACAGCAATCCCACTGCTGGGTATATACCCAAAAGAAAGAAAATCAGCTTATCAAAGAGACATCTGCACTACCATGTTTATTGCAGCACTATTCACAATAGCCAGGATTTGGAAACAACCTAAGTGTCCATCAACAGACAAATAGATAAAGAAAATGTGGTACTTATACACAGCGGAGTACTAGTCAGCCATAAAAAAAAGAATGAGATCCTGTCGGCTAGGTGCGGTGGCTCACGCCTGTAATCCTAGCATTTTGGGAGGTTGAGTTGGGCGGATCACTTGAGGTCAGGAGTTTGAGACTGGCCTGGTCAATATGGTGAAACCCTGTCTCTACTGAAAATACAAAAATTAGCCAGACATGGTCACAAGCACTTGTAATCCCAGCTACTTGGGAGGCTGAGGCAGGAGTACCACTTGAACCTGGGAGGTGGAGATTGCAGTGAGCTGAGATCATGACACTGCAATTCAGCTTGAATGACAGAGCAACACTCCATCTCAAAAAAAAAAAAAAAAGATCCTGTCATTTGCAACAACATGGATGGAACTGGTGATCATTATGTTAGGTGAAATAAGCCAGGCACAGAAAGACAAACTTCTGGCCAGGCGTGGTGGCTCACACCTGTATTCCTAGAACTTCAGGAGGCCAAGGCGGGCAGATCACTTGAGGACAGAAGTTCAAGACCAGCCTGGCCAACATGGTGAAACCCTGTCTCTATTAAAAATACAAAAAATTAACCGGGCTTGGTGGTGCGTGCCTATAGTCCCAGCTACTTGGGAGGCTGAGGCAGGAAAATCACTTGAACCTGAGAGGCAGAGGTTACAGTGAGCCGATATCATGCCACTGCACTCCAGCCTAGGCAACAGAGTGAGACTCCATCTCAAAAAAAAAAAAAGAAGACAAACTTCTCATATTCTCACTTATTTGTGGGAGCTAAAAATTAAAACATGGAGACAGACAGTGGAGCAATAGTCACCAGAGGCTGGGAAGAGTAGTGGTTGGAGGGGGCAGGAAATGATTAATGGGTACAAAAACAAATTAGTTATAATAGAAAGAATGAATAAGACCTAGTATTTGATAGCACAACAGAGTGACTACAGTCAACAATAATTTATTATACACTTAAAAAACTAAAAGAATATAAGTGGATTATTTATAAGACAAAGAAAAGATAAATGCTTGAGGTGATGGATACCCCATTTACCCTAATGTAATTATTACCCATTGTATGCCTGTGTCAAAATACCTCATGTACCCTGTAAATATATACACCTACTAGGTACCCACAAAAATTGAAAATAAAAATCTTTTTCTAAAAAGAGGAATCCTCTGCAGCTGTTATATCAAGCTACTTTGGGTAGGATCCCATTCCTTGCCACTGAACAGAGCTGACTAAAGCAATTTCCGGTAGCTTTGGGGTACCTGTTGCCCCTCTTTCTGTTGGAATTGTGTACCTCAAGAGTATCTCCAGCTGGATAGAAGGGCCAATTCTTCTCAGAGGCCAAGAACATTCTTCCACGCTGTATCCCCTGCAAACAACTAGAATTCACGGTGATGCCAACCAACTGTCCCTCTCTTCACCCACCTCCTGCCACCATTCCTGAGAGAGAATTGGCCAGTGTCACAGTATCTGACCCACCATGCATTCTGTGGAGGGTGGCAAAGAATCCTACAGAAAGTTCCAAGGGCCGACTCCTATCTGACATGTGTATGACGTTGATCGCAACTTATCCTTTCAGGGAAGACAAATACCAATATTTCACCAGGTCTGGAAAATCCTGGAACCCTGCACACTTGACACTGAAGGCAGAATTCTGGAAGTTGAACATAGTGCTACAGATTTCACTAGGACTGGAAGGCCATGCTGCAGAGGTGGGCAGGTCAGTGAGAGTCTTAGGCACCTCTTCACCTTCTGCACTTAGGACTCAAAAGACATGGAGTCCACCCAGAGGCCAGAGTTTTTTTCTTGATCATCACGTCTGCTTGGCAGAGCCCCTGTGGAATCTCTCTAAGTTCTCATTCTTCCTCATTTGGCAACAGGCATCCCTAGATCTGGGGTGGGGACAGGGGCTGCCTCACAGAGCACAGGCAGCTTGAAGGCTCAAAGTGGGAAAGACGGGATGTTTCCCATTCAATGTTGCTATGCTAAAATGAAAGGATGTCTGGCTTGTGTTAAAGCAGAAGCACATATATATACTACCTGTATGGAACACGTGATAGAGTTTGGGTGTTTGTCCCTTTCAAATCTCATGTTTAAATGTAATCCCCAGGCCGGGCATGGTGGCTCATGCCTGTAATCCCAGCACTTTGGGAGGCCGACGCGGGCAGATCACTTGAGCTCAGGAGTTCAAGACCAGCCTGGCCAACATGGTGAAATCCCGTCTACTAAAAATACAAAAATTAGCCAGGCATGGTGGCTTTCATGCGCGTCCATGTGAAGAGACCACCAAACAGGCTTTGCGTGAGCAATAAAGCTTTTAATCACCTGGGTGCAGGCGGGCTGAGTCTGAAAAGAGAATCAGGGAAGGGAGATGGGGTGGGGCCGTTTTATAAGATTTGGGTAGGTAAAGGAAAATTACAGTCAAAGGGGGTTTGTTCTCTCACAGGCAGGAGTGGGGGTCGCAAGGCGCTCGGTGGGGGAGTTTTTGAGCCAGGATGAGCCAGGAAAAGGACTTTCACAAGGTAATGTCATCACTTAAGGCAAGGACCGGCCATTTTCACTTCTTTCGTGGTGGAATGTCATCAGTTAAGGTGGGGCAGGGCATATTCACTTCTTTTGTGATTCTTCAGTTACTTCAGGCCATCTGGGCATATATGTGCAAGTCACAGGGGATGCGATGGCTTGGCTTGGGCTCAGAGGCCTAACAGTGGCACACGCCTGTAGTCTCAGCTACTTGGGAGGCTGAGGCAGGAGAATTGCTTGAGCCCGGGAGGCAGAGGTTGCAGTGAGCCAAGACTGTGCCACTGCACTTTAGCCTGCGTGACAGAGCTAGACCCCATCTCAAAAAGTAAATGAATAAAAGTAAGTAAGTAAATGTAATCCCCAGTGTTGGAGGTGGGGCCTGGTGAGAGGTGTTTGGGTCATGGGGACGGATCCTTCATGAATAGCTTGATGCTGTCCTCACAGTAATGAGTGAGTTCTCACTCTGAGTTCACGTGAGATCTGGTTGTTGAAAAGGGTATGGTGGCCAGGCATGGTGGCTCACGTTTTTAATCCCAGCACTTTGGGAGGCCAAGGCAGGAGGATGACTTGAGCCTAGGAGTTTGAGACCAGCCTGGGCAACATGGCAAGACTCTGTCTCTATAAAAAATGAAAAAATTACTGGTCATGGTGGTGTTAGCCTGTGGTCCCAGCTACTCAGGAGGCTGATGGGGGAGGATCACTTGAGTCTGGAAGGTGGAGGTTGCAGTGAGGTATGACTGTGCCACTGTACTTCAGCCTGGGGACAGCCCTGTCTCAGAAAAAAAAGGGAGGGGTGTGGCACCCACTCCGTCCCCCGCTGACTTTCTCACCATGTGATAGGCCAGTCTCCCGTTCTCCTTCTGCCATGATTAGAAGCTTCCTGAGGCCTCACCAGAAGCTGAGCAGATATTGGTGCCATGCTTCTTGCACAGCCTGCAGAACCATGAACAATTAAATGTCTTTTCTTTATAAGTTACCCAGCCTCAGATATTTCTTTATATCAATATAAGAACAGACTAACACAAAGGGATAATTCAGAATTTAAAACGAATACAAAAAAAATACAAACAGTAAGCCTTCTTCATACCTGCGTAGTATCTCCCTCACACATTCAGCACAGCCCTGTTCCCCAGCACTTCCTGGGCTCAAATCCTCCTCCCACCTCAGCCTCCCAGGTAGCTGGGACTACAGGTGTGTGCCATCATGCCAAGCTTATTTTTTATTTTTTGTAGAGAAGAGGTCTCACCATGTTGCCCAGTATGGTCTCCAACTCTTGGGCTCAAGTCATCCTCCCACCTCTGCCTCACGAAGTGCTGGGATTGCAGGTGTGAGCTGCTACACCTGGTTCCCCATCACTCTAATCTAACACTAATGTTCTCCTTCAACTTGAGTAAAATACAATTTCCTGAATCATCCTGAGTGATCTCCAGTTGTCCTCACTGCTCATTACATGCTAATTATAATGCATTAGCATCCTAAAAGACACTCCCACCAGCACCATGACAGTTTACAAATGCCATGGCAATGTCTGGAAGTTACCCTATATGGTCTAAAAAGGAGAGGAACCCTCAGGTCCAGCAATTGCCCATCCCTTTCCAGGAAGACTCATGAATAATCCACCCCTTGTTTAGCATATAATCAAGAAATAACCATAAAAAACAGAAGCCCCCATCCTGGCTAACGTGGTGAAACCCCATCTTTACTAAAAATACAAAAAATTAGACGGGTGTGGTGGCAGGCGCCTGTAGTCCCAGCTACTCGGGAGGCTGAGGCAGAAGAATGGCTGAACCCGGGAGGCGGAGCTTGCAGTGAGCCGAGATCGCGCCACTGCACTCCAGCCTGGGCGACAGAGCGAGACTTGTCTCAAAAAAAAAGAAATAAAAAAAAAAAAACAGAAGCCCTCAGGGCTGCTCTGCCTATGGAGTAACCATCCTCTTATTCTTTTACTTTCCTAATAAACTTGCTTTCACTTTCTGGATTCACCTCAAATTCTTTCTTGTGCAAGATCCAAAAACCCTCTCTTGGGGTCTGGATAGGGACCCTTTTCGGGTAACATAACCATGAGAAAACCACAGAAAAATCCAGATTGAGGGACGTTCTACAGAATTCCTGACCTGTACTCCTCTAAACTGTTAAGGGAATAAAAAACAGGGAAAGCCTGAGAAACTGTGACAGACACAGACTAAGATGATGTGATGACCAAATGTAATGTGGCATCCTGGATAGAATCCTGAAACAGAAAAGGGATGTTAGTGGAAAAACATCCTTTAGAGAAAGGATGTTAGTGAAATCTGATTAAATAAAGTGGCAAGTTTAGTTAGTAGCAATGTACTGATGTTGTTTGCTTGTTGTGACAAATGTACTATGGTGACATAGATGTTAACAACAGAGGCTCCTGAGTGAGGCTACATGACAGCTCTCTGTACTATCTGCAACTTTGCTATAAGCTTTAAACTATTCTAAAAGAAAAGGGTTACTTAAAATAAAAAGGGAGGTCAGGTGCGGTGGTTCACGCCTGTAATCCCAACACTTTGGGAGGCGAGGCGGGTGGATCACTTGAGCTCAGGAGTTCGAGACCAGCATGGCCAACATGGCAAAACCCTATCTCTACTAAAAATACAAAAATTAGCTGGGCGTGGTAGTCCCAGCTACTTGGGAGGCTGAGGCAGGAGAATCGCTTGAACCCAGGAGGAGGGGGTTGCAGTGAGATGGCGCCACTGCATTCCAGCCTAGGCGACAGAGCAAGACCCTGTCTCAAAATAAATAAATAAATAAAAAGGTAAAAAAATAAAATAAAATGAAAAGGTAAGGCAGGGGCATGGGGGAGGGCGGAGGATCTGGCTTTGGTTTGGAAGGGGAAGGAAAGTTGGGAAGGCAGAAGCCCCAGCGGATCTTTTTCTTTTTCTTTCTTTCTTTTTTTTTTTTAAGATAGAGTTTCCCTCTTGTTGCCCAGGCTGGAGCACAATGGTGCGATCTCGGCTCCCTGCAACCTCCGCCTCCCGGTTTCAAGCGATTCTCCTGCCTCAGCCTCCTGAGTAGCTGGGATTACAGACGCCTGCCACCACGCCCAGCTAATTTTTTGTATTTTGGATTTTCACCATGTTGGCCAGGCTGGTCTTGAACTCTTGACCTCAGGTGATCCACCCACCTCAGCCTCCCAAAGTGTTGGGATTACAGGTGTGAGCCACCGCGCCCGGCCGTCTTTTTCTCTTTTTAGAGATAGGGTCTTGCTATATTGCTCAGGCTGGTTTCCAACTCCTGGCTGAAGCCATCCTCCTGCCTCAGCCTCCCAAGTAGCTGTGATTACAGGCCCGGGGAACCACTGAGCCCTGCTCAAGGCTGCAGGTCTTGAACAAAACAGGCATCCCTGCCCCCCGCATCCCTGAGGAAGTGTCTTCCTATGAATGAGACTCATACCTGTGGATAGAGGAGAGGTTTAGTGCCGAACTTCTCCAACTTCAATGTAGACAAGAAGCTCTCAGGAAAATCTCATTAACGTGTGGATACTGACTCAGCAGGCCTGGGTGGGCCCAGCAATTCCACTTTTCTTTTCTTTCTTTTTTTTTTTTTTGAGACAGAGTCTCGCTCTGTCTGTCGCCTGGGTTGGAGTGAAGTAGCGCAATCTAGGCTCACTGCAACTTTCATCTCCCAGGTTTAAGTGATTCTCCTGCCTCATCCTTATGAGTAGCTGGGATTACACGTGTGCGCCACCACGCCCGGCTAATTTTTGTATTTTTAGTAGAGATAGGGTTTCACCATGTTGGTCAGGCTAGTCTCAAACTCCTGACCTCGTGATCTGCCTGCCTCGGCCTCCCAAAGTCCTGGGATTACAGGCATGAGCCACCGCACCCGGCCACAATTCCACTTTTCTAACTGGCTCCCAGGGGCTGCTGATACTGCCGGTCCCAGGACCACACTCTGAGTTGCAAGAAACTGGGGAGTTGGATGTCACCACTCCCCTGGGGGTAGGAGAAGAGACGCTGAAAGGAAAGGCTGCCACCCTGAGGTCGTACATGCCCTACCTTGCCCAGCTCCCGGCGAGCAGCCCGAAGGAGAGCAGAGCGCGGGCTCCACAGCCTCAGAGAACAGGCTCGATTCTGGTTCCCCGCTGCCAACTGTCATCTGCGATCAGCCTCAGGTAAACCTAAGTCCACTCCGAGCCTTGGTCTGCTCTCGCCGCCTGGGACTCCCTGAGGGCCCTACAGTGTTACTGTCCATCTTCATCCTCTTGGGCTCAGACCAAGACAAAAAAATAATGCACATTTTGTCTCCACACAGAAGTCCACAGACCTGCACTCAGGCAGGTGCCTCACCCCGCACCCCAGTCTCTTGCCTCCGTCTGTACAATGGGCATCGGAACTCCCAGTACCTACGTCTCCAGGTTGTTCCGGGGACTGAAGGAGGGAATCAGAGGCAAGGGGCTCTGCACACTGTGCAACTGCTTGTTGAAATGACTGAGGCACCTGCCAAAATAGTTTCAAATGCTTTACAAGGATTGTATTTTGCTTTTAAAATTATTTATTTATTATTATTTATTTTTAAGAAGCAGGGTCTCACTCTGTCACCCAGGCTGGAGTGCAGTGGCACAACCATAGCTCACTGCAGCCCCAAACTCCTGGGTTCAAGTGATCCTCCCGCCTCAGCCTCCCAAGTAGCTGGAACCACAGACCATGGACCATCACGCCTGGCTATTTTTTTATTTTTGTAAAGATAGGGTCTCACGATGTTGTCCAGGCTGGTCTCAAACTTTGAGCCTCAAGAGATCCTCCCACCTTGACTTCCCAAAATGTTGGGATTACAGGCGTGAACCACCACGCCTGGCTAGAAGCACAGTTGTAGAAATCAAATTAAGGTGGTTTCTTCACAGCAGATGTGAGGAAAAGAGAAGGAAGTCTATGCCGTTGACCTCTTTTGGGTCATAGCCACATTAGGAGTCTGATAAAAGCTATGCCACCACCACGCGGAAAAACACACTTAAGGCCAGGTGCAGTGGCTCACGCCTGTAATCCCAGCACTTTGGGAGGCTGAGGCAGACAGATCACCCGAGATCAGGAGTTCGAGACCAGCCTGGCCAACAAGCAGAAACCCTGTCTCTACTAAAAATACAAAAATTAGCCAGGCATGGTGGCACACATCTGTAATCCCAGTTACCCTGGAGGCTGAGGCAGGAGAATTGCTTGAACCCGGGAGGTGGAATTTGCAATGATCTGAGATTGTGCCACTGCACTCCAGCCTGAGCGACAGAGCAAGACTCTGTTTCAAAAAAAAAAAAAAAAAAAAAATGGTTGGGCGCAGTGGCCATGCCTGTAATCCCAGCACTTTGGGAGGCCAAGGCAGGTGGATCACGAGGTCAGGAGATCAAAACCATCCTGGCTAACATGGTGAAACCCCGTCTCTGCCAAAAATACAAAAAATTAGCCGGGCGTGGTGGTGGGCACCTGTAGTCCCAGCTACTCGGGAGGCTGAGGCAAAAGAATGGCGTGAACCCGGAAGGCGGAGCTTGCAGTGAGCCAAGATCATGCCACTGCACCCCAGCCTGGGTGACAGAGCGAGACTTGGTCTCAAGAAAAAAAAAGAAAAAAGAAAACACACTTAAGCACATAGTCACACAACTGTGCTCCCAATTGCAGAGGATTCTGGACACTGGCTTGAGAATGCCAGGTCTAGAGGCTCCTGTAAGCTTAAAGATACAAGGAAAACACAAGCAGACAGCAGGGAAAGATGGTGGGTGGGGCTGATGTTCCCAGTTCTCAGTGTCAGCAACACTGCCCCTGTGCCCACAGTCCTGAGCTCCATCAGAGGCCACTCGGAATGCACTCTGTGCACCACCCTCCATCTGCCTGCGTGCAGGCTCCCCCAGCCAGGGCATCCCTGTCAGCTGCTTCTCTGGGAGCCTCAGGAATCTCAGCTATTGCAGCCGAGGCAGAGCAGCCTTGGTCCACTGTCACTGCCTGGGACTTCCTGAGCGCCCTACAGGGTTACTCTGAGTCTTCATCCTATTGAGCTCAGGCCAGGACAAAAAAATAATGCACATTTTGTCTCAGCACAGAAGTCCACAGACCTTCACTGGGAACTCAGAAGAAGCAGAAGGAAATAAGATCCTGGCCGGGTGCTGTGGTTCCCACCTGTGGTCTCAGCACTTTGGGAGTGCTATAGTCCTAGCTACTTGGAGGCTGAGGCAGGAGGATCACTTGAGGCCAGGAGTTCAAGACCAGCCTGGGCAACATAGTGAGACCCCATCTTTATTTATAAAAAAACCAAAAACCCAAGAAGATCCAAAGGCATAAAAATGGTCCATTGCACCCAGGACCTCTCCCTGACCCCAGATCCTTGGCACAAGCTGGCAGCCCTGGTCTTGGTTTTTCCTCTCCCAGCTCCTTGTCCCTGTCTCAGGCCCCTCCTTCTTAAATGAGATCTTTATTGCTTTTTTCCTCATAATCTCTCCCACTCCTCCCTCTGTCCCTGTCCTCAGGAGCTGTAAAACCATGCCCCAAAGAGTTAAGGAAGCTAATGACAGAAATTCTTTTTTTTTTGAGACGGACGGAGTCTCTCTCTGTTGCCCAGGCTGGAGTGCAGTGGCGTGATCTCGGCTCACCGCAACCTCCTCCTCCTGGGTTCAAGCAATTCTCCTGTCTCAGCCTCCCAAGTAGCTAGGACTACAGGTGTGTGCCACCACGCCCAGCTAATTTTTTTGTATTTTTAGTAGACAGGGGGTTTCACTTTGTTGGTCAGGCCGGTCTCGAACTCCTGACCTCAGGTGATCCACCCGCCTCGGCCTCCCAAAGTGCTGGGGTTACAGGCATGAGCCACTGCACCTGGCTAACAGAAATTCTTGAGTTTGCAGAATGGAGGTTAAAAAAAGAAACAACTACCGGCCGGGCGTGGTGGCTCACGCCACGCCTGTAATCTTAGCACTTTAGGAGGCTGAGGTGGGTGGAACACCTGAGGTCAGGAGTTCAAGACCAACCTGGCCAATATGGCGAAACCCCGTCTCTACTAAAAATACAAAAATTAGTCAGGCATGGTGGCGCACGACTGTAATCCCAGCTACTCAGGAGGCTGAGGCAGGAGAATCACTTGAACCCGGGAGGCAGAGATTGCAGTGAGCTGAGATCACGCCATTGCACTCCAGCCTGGGCAACAAGAGAGAAACTCCATCTCAAAAAAAAAAAAAAAAAAAAAAAGGAAAAGAAACAACTGAAACTCCCTCTGCTTATGAGATCAAAAGAACTGGCTAACACTGGTTGGAACCAACATGGACAACTGGAGTCTGCGCAGGATGAACTTGCTGATGGCACCGACTGAATTTCCACTGCATGTTTCATACTAACTCCCCTTGAATTTGCACATGCGACCCATGAGATCACAGGAAGAGATAACTGCGCATGCCCAGGGACTTTCCAGATCTCCCCTTTCCTTTCACCAGTCATCTGCTCATCTCAGAATCCACCCCCTGAACCTTTTCTAATAAAAATACTGCTTTGAAGCCAGGACGAGGAGACAGATTTGAGCTTCACACTCATGTCTACTTGTGAGTCAACTTGCAATAAAAGGCTTTCTCTTCTGAAAACCTGGCACATTGGGCAGACAGCCCCCTTTGGCTGATAACAATTGTATATGAGAATGATGCAGCTGCCCCCGGGAAGAGAGAAGAAACTGCTAATTTCCCACCAATATCCATTCCTTCCTTGTTTTGTTAGTATGTCTGAGTTTTGGTTGGGCACATGATCACATGACTAAAGATTGTACTCCCCAGCCTCTCTTGCAGCTTATTGAGTCAATACAACCAAATTCTGATTGATGGTTAGGACAAGGTCAGACGGATGCCACTTCTGGGTTATGACCTTAAAGGAATGGGTGTGTGCTCCCCTTGCCCTTTCCTTCTTCCCACTGAGTTGGAGGCAGACATGATGGCAGAAGCTAGAGCAGCCACTTTGAGCCCACCAATGGGAGTTACCATGAGCCCCAAACAATGACTGACTATGACTGACTGTAGTAGGTGCTCAATAAATAATTTTGGAGGGTCCTAACTCACTTAATCCTCACAATAATCCTATGAAGTCCAACCAAGTTTACAGGTAAGGAACCTGAGACACAGGTTGAGTAATTGCTATAAGGTCACCAAGGGCAAGATTTGATTCCAGGCAACCTGGTTCCAGAGTCCATGCTTTTAGTGATGACAACGTATAGAACAGAGATCTATACACTAAACTGTTATGTGAAAAAGAATAGACACCTATCCCTGTTAGTCTATGTATTGGGGGACCTCTTTGTCACAGCAGCTTAAATATACCTTAACATACCCTCTGTGTCACTCCAGAGGCAAACATAGGTCTCCCCCTCTCCACACTCCCCCTAGGGCCAGTAACCAAGCAGGCAGGCTCCTGGGAGGCTTCTGAGAGGGCTCCCTAGGGGATGAAGTTTCCTAATTGGTTCAATTTGTTTTCACTCCAGACTCTATATTCCTAAAAATCAGAAAAGTCTTCATCTCAGTTGGGTCTCTAGCTGCTGAAGTACCATGCACACTCACAAGCCCTCCCTTTCCTCCAACCTATCAACACAAAGACATGGGTACACACACGCTACACCCCAATGAGAAAACAGCCCTTCATCTCCAAAGGGTAGTGTTTTCTCTGAGTTCTTTAAGTTAACTAACATTTCAATAGTTTTGCAGTTTACAAGCTATTGCCATGGAACAAGGGCCTGGTAAAGTAACCAAGAAATGTTATTAAGTGAAAAAAGTAAATTTCAGAACAGGACACACGCTCTGTTCTTATTTCTACACACATATGCACACATCTATATGTTTGCAAAAATGCAGCTCTGTCTGTGGAAGTAGTGGCTGCTCATAACCACTGTGGGAGATGGAACCAGTCTTAGTATCACCCCCCTTTACAGATGAAGAAACTGGCTTAGCGAGGCTGAGGAACAGCTAGAAGGAGTGAGACCCATGCATTGCTCCCCCGCCCCACAGCTCAAAGCCCTGCTCTTTCTATTAGACCTATCTCCTGTCATTCTAAGTCCACGTCACTCTAGCTTATTGTCCCCATAGTCTGCCCAGCTCACTGCTCCCTGCCCCATCTTTGGAAGAAAACCAGGGATGTGGAGGGGGCATCTCTGGGAGGGCTATTCTGGGAGGCCTCACTGGCTGCTTATGATCAGTAACACTAGGTATTCCAAGGCAGTAGGTCTCACCCCCAGGGACAAAGAAATCCCAATAGCTGGAGACCATGACAGAAATGTACCACAGCTCAGCCTGTGTATTTTTAACACGTTCCCCAGAACTTGATGTGACTTTCTCAGTGACTGGAACTGATACTAAGTAAGCCCTTTTTTTTTTTTTTTTTTTTTTGAGACAGAGTTACCCTCTTGTCACCCAGGCTGGAGTGCAGTAGCACAATCTCAGCTCACTGCAACCTCCGCCTCCCAAGTTCAAGCAATTCTCCTGCTTCAGCCTCCTGAGTAGCTGGGATTACAGGTGCCCACCACCACGCCCAGCTAATTTTTGTATTTTTAGTAGAGATGGGGTTTCACCATGTTGGCCAGGCTGGTCTCGAACTCCTGACCTCAGGTGATCCACCCACCTCAGCCTCCCAAAGTGCTGGGATTACAGGCATAAGCTACTGTGCCTGGCCCCACTTTCTTTTTGAAGAAGGTAATTGGCATGGATATTTTCCTTCTTTCTTCCCCCCACAGAGATCAGTTACATACCTTTGGTGGGAAAGGTGGGCTGGGAAGAAAAGGCCACTCAGTGTGGAGTCCTGGGGAGCTGCAAATAAGAGACCCTCACATGCCCACAAGGATGAACTCTCTGAAGGAGGGGGCTGCCCTGCCTGGACTCCAATCTTGGGATCATTCCCCTCTTCGGTCTCCAGAGCTCACTGCTCAGGCCAGGAGAAGGTTTTCCTGGGCTTACCAACACCTCTACATCTGGCACTGAAATTCTTGAATAGTCACCAGCATTTGGACTAAAATGTGCCTTTTGCAAAGCACCCCGTGGAGACATGAGCTCATCTGACCCTGAGTGCACCCCCCTGAGACAGGGAATATTAGCCCAACTCACAGATGATGAAACTGAGGCTTCAAGAGATGAAGGGACTTGCCAAAGTCCCACAGCTAGGAAGTTACAGACTTAAGCCCAGGATATCTGATCCCACATGGCAGATGGATTTTCTCATTTGGAAGTCATGCTGGGGAGGAGTAGATAGGAAGGGGAGAGATTCTGCAGTTCTCCCAGAAGAGTCTGGGAAAAGGAAAGAAGGAGAAAGAAGGAGCAGGCTGCTTCACAAAGGGAAGATTCTCAGGCCCCACCGATTCTATTTCAGTAGCTGTGAAGTGAGGACCTGAAATCTGTGTTTTCAAGCTCAGACTAGCACAGCCGGGCCCATCAACAGCTCTCTCTTGCTGCCCTCCCATCCTGGGGGAAGGGAAGAGGGACACGAGGTATCCTGGCTCTAGTGCAGTGACTCCAGGGACCCCAAGATGTCCACTCTGGGAGGACACTCTGCCAGGAAAAACTACTTAAGACCCCAAGAGAAAAAGGATGGAAATGGATGGAAGGGGGACAGAGGATCTCCTTCACCTCTTTTCCCACCTAAGGCTTGGGGCTCAGGATTCTCATTTTCCTGCTACTTACAGTAAATGGAAATTCCCAATGCTTGTGGCTAATCTGTGTCTAGGGGGGAGTCCTGCTCTCTGGACATGGCAGGTGGGCAAGAGGGGATCGGGGACAGAGTTCTGGGAGACTTATAAACAATCACAGAGCATCGCTTCGAATGAAAGGCTGTCACCAGATCTCAGGTCACAAGGGACTTTTGAAGCCCAATACCCCTCCTGTCACACAGTAAGACACAGTGCTCCCCTTTCTCTAAGGACAGTCTCAAAATTGAGGACAAAGACCTAGAGCAACCTTAACAGACTGCCTCCTCCCACACCTGCCCAGGGGTTCTTCCCACTCTGATCCTTGCTTCTCCTAAACGTTCAGGGCTGGAGGAGGTCCTGCAGTTGGGTGGGAGCGGGTCTCAGGAGTGGGTCTTGGGTGAGTGTGGCTCTGCAGGGTCAGGGGTTCAGTGTCAAGACATGGCGGCAGCCTGAGCCGGTGTAAGGGAGTGTTTGGTGTACCACAGAGTCAGTATGTGCGTGTGTCAGGCATGTGAGGGCCCTCATGGGGCACAGAACTTCCTGCTGCACCCACTACCTATTAGGTTTTCTGCCAGGATGTCACCAGAAGCTCAGGGATCTCTGACTCTTCTAGAAGTGCCAGGCAGGGCTGTCGCCACCTCTCACCACTTTTTATCTACTCTGAACAATTCGCCCAAGACACATGGACTGAGCCTGGGTTGGCACTCACTCTTCCCCTGACCTTTCCATCTGCAGTGTGCTAGCTGGGGAACGTGGCCCGTCCGTCAGGCCTGATGATCACACTGTAGAGAAAGAAATTTATTTTTATTTATGCATTGTTACTTTTATTTATTTATTTATTTATTTTGAGACAGCATATCACTCTGTCACTCAGGCTGGAGTGCAGTGGCGTGATCTCGGCTCACTGCAACCTTTGCCTCCCATATTTGAGTGATCTTCCTGCCTCAGCCTCCGGAGGAGCTGGGACTACAGGCATGCGCCACCACACCCAGCTAATTTTCGTATTTTTAGTAGAGGCAATTTCTCCTTGTTAGCCAGGCTGGTCTCGAACTCCTGACCTCAGGTGATCTGCCGGTCTCAGCCTCCCAAAGTGCTGGGATTACAAGCATGAGCCACCGTGCCCGGCCTATGTACTTATTTTTTTGAGACGGAGTTTTGCTCTTGTCATCCAGGCTGGAGTGCAATGGCACGATCTCAGCTCACTGCAACCTCTGCCTTCCTGGTTCAAGCGATTCTCCTGCCTCAGCCTCCCGAGGAGCTGGAATTACAGGCGCCCACCACCACGTCCGGCTAATTTTTGTATTTTTAGTAGAGACAGGGTTTCACCATTTTGGCCAGGCTGGTCTCGAACTCCTGACCTCAGGTGATCCACCCTCCTCCGCCTCCCAAAGTGCTGGGATTACAAGCATAAAACACTGCGCCCGGCAATTTCTGCATTGTTACTTTTAAGTGAGAAGTAAACATTGTATATATTTATGCTGTGCAATATGATGTATATACTGTGGTGCAGGAGAAGAAATTTCTAACGTCCCAAGTATCCTATTAGCTGGGAGGAAGCTGACCCCACAGCAGGAGGGAAAGAGGTAAGATTAGCGCAGAACTCGCAGTGCGGGTGGAACTCAGCAACACTGAGTCTCCCTTCCCTGTGCAATCCCATGAAGATCGGAGGAACCCTTGTGCGCCTTTGGGAAAGGGACTTTCTCCCTATAGGCAGAAGGATAGCTGAGATGATCACGAGCCAATTAGAGGAACTTCGCAGCCTCCAGCCCCGCAGCCCGCCGCAGTGCCAAATAACAGACGGCAGAGGGCGCTCCTACCTAACCTTTCCCATGCCGCGGAGGGTGCGAGGACCGGAACTTTGCGAGCCGAGAAAGTTCTTATCTTTGCCCGCAGTATACCGGGGATTGGGCTGGGGGCGGGGATCGGGTAGGAAGAGGGATGAGAGGGGCTCATAAGTAGAACCCCCCCCCCTTTTTTTTTTTTGAGACGGAGTCTCACTCTGCCGCCAGGCTGGAATGCAGTGTGGCGCGATGTCGGCTCACTGCAACCTCTGCCTCCTGGGATTACAGGCGTGAGCCACCGCACCCGGCCAGATAACGCTTTTTTTTTTTTTTTTTTTTTTTGCTCCCCACCAGCAGAGACATAGGGTGGTCCCTTCCTCAACCCCACGCCAAACCCAAACCCTGAAACAGTGTCCCGCACATCTGCCGGGTCCAAGTGAGAGTCCCCTAGCCACACCCCTGCAATTCCTTGCGGCCCTCTACTAAAGGCTCCGTTCCAAGAAGTGAGGGTGAGAGGCCGGGCGTGGTGGCTCACGCCTGTAATGCGGAAGCTTTGGGAGTCCGTGAGTTATGATCATGTCACTGGACTCCAGCCTGAGTCAGAGTGACAGACAGAGACCCCCGTCTCTATTTTTAAAAAGAAGTCCGGGCACGGTGGCTCACGCCCGTAATCCCAGCATTTTGGGAGGCCGAGGTGGGAGGATCGCTTGAGCCCAGGAGTTCGAGACCAGCCTGAGCTATATAGTGAGACCTCGTCTATAATAAAAGTTAAAAAAAAAAAGCAAACCTAAAGTATAATAATAATAATAATTAATAAATAAATAAAAATATAAAATTTAAAAAAAGCAAAAAAAAAAAAAATAGCCAAGCGTAGTGGTGCGCGTCTGAGTAGTACCAGCTACTCAGGAGGCTGAGGTGGGAGGATCACTTGAGCCTGGGAGGTGGAGACTGCAGTCAGCCGAAATAGCCCCACTGCACTCCAGTCTGGGCAATAGAGTCTCAATAATAATAATAATAATAATAATAATAATAAAGTGGGGGTGAAGTGTGCTCACGCAGGAGCTTGTAGTTTGGGAGTGGGACCGCGTCGGGGTGGCTATACGGGCTCCGGATGGGTGGGGAAAGGGGTGGCTGAAGGGCGGGCGCTGCTGCTGAGCGTCAAGTACCGCTAGGTGGCGCTCGAAGCCCGCGTCACAGAGAAGCGCGGCCTTTCGAAGACCTGTGCTTAAGAGGGGGCGGGCTTGGAGACCCGAGAGGGCTGCAGGAAGAAAGAGCCTGGACCCTAGGACCCTCCCCGAAACAGCGGGATGGCCTGGGTACACGGGGCCTATGGGGCAGCCATCGTTCTCCGGAGGCTTAAAAGGGGAGAGGTGAAGAGGGGGGCAAAAGCGTGGCAGGCACTGCGAGGGAGAGAGAAGGCATCCCCCGGCCTTCCCCAGGACCTGGAGGGGTGGGAGACTGTCGTCGGCACATCTGCCTCTCTGGACTTATGGATTCCGTTCTGAGGCTGCTAGGAGAAGAATTCGGGGTCTTAGAGGCCACATTTGGCCCAGGAGTCAAACATACAAGGGCACGCTCATCTGTTTTTCTCCCAGGATATTCAGGTCTGTGTATGAGCAGCTGCTCTGGGCTTGCGACTGAGAGGGCAGAGGGTGTAGACTCCCGCGTCCCGGGGCTCCCTTCCTCGCTCTTCCTTCAGACACCCACAGCAGCTGCTCCTGGGGAATCTGCCCCCAGGTTTCGAGGAACTGCCCCCCAGCGCCCAGGAGGAAAGGGAAATGGGACTGTAAATGTGTCTAACCCAGACCCGTTCCCCAGATCGGAATTAGTTTCTCGCGGACACCTCCGCACCGCGGGCCATTCTCTGCCTGGGGCCTTTCCTGGACCGATCCATAGGGCCTCGACTGGCTTCCATGGCGCTTGCAAATTAGAGACTCTGATGCCTCAAACTTGTGGGGTCCTGCCTCCAGCTCATCCCCTTCTCCCGAGGCTTGGCCTGAAGGCCCCATCCCTGCCACTCCTCACCCCCTGAATTCAGTCGGGGGCCTGTGTGGAGGGAAGGGAAAACCTGGAGAGACCGAGTGGCTGCACTGCCACCGCGCAGGCGTGGATCCTGCCTGGCCGCCGTCTAGGAACTCGAGATCCGATCCGAGGAGGGGCAAAAGCTGCCGGCGCCGGGGTCAGGCCTGGTGGACCCGAGCTCCTTGGTGAGAACTGGACCCACCGTCTTCTCCTTCAAAAGCACAGGGTGGCAGCAGGGAAAGGATGCGTTTCCATTGAAGGGGCGATGGAAAACTGGAATCAGAGACTGAAGGAGGCGGGGCATGGGACCCCGGAAGATGCCTCCCAGACGTTCCAGGCCTGCTTGCCCAGCTCCGGAGGTCTTAGCAGCATCCTCGAAGGTTGCCAAACACCTGGGAAGGGGGTAGGTGGAGCTTGAAAGGACTCTGGGTCTTTCTTCGGGAATGCAAAGTCCTCTCAACTCTCCTGGCCCTCCCATCTGCCCCCCACTCGCGCCAGCGTGGGGTAGCCCCAAGCCTAGCACGCTGAGATGTGGGAAGGTGTGGGTCTGCCCAGTGGGTGGCCCCGACAGAACGAATCCGAGGTCCTGGGAGGAATTGGGAGACGTAAAGAGTTGGGTATCTGCCGCCCCAAGGTTGGGGCCATCCGCTTCGCAGTTTCGGCTCTGCGGGCGGCGCGGCCTCGCGCGGAATCTAGCCAGCCCCTGAGAGTCCCCGCCCCCTCCCCGAGGCCCAAGGTATTAGTACTGCTTGATCAGACCTCATTTCCTGCGAAAATGGAAACATATCCAGGGTCCTTAATAAAGTGAATGACGAGGTGTAATTGGGCTTCCGTTTGGTGGTTATTTCCTTAAACTGAGAGTGGAAAAAAATGTAAACTCACAGCGCTCAGATGTAATTATATGATTATCAAAAGGAGTGCAGGATGGATTAGCCGAGCAACGACCTAGAGTCTGAGAAATGGGCAGGCACAAACGCTTACCCAGACCAAGGAACCCAGAAGTCCCGGACTTCCACACCAGCCCCGCATCCAAGCGCGCGCCTCTGAAACCTTCGGCCTCTCCTGCCAGCCAGAGACCCGCCCTGCCGTTGCCATCGGGACACGCGGGATCTTTATTTATACGCTGGGGTGGGGGTGGGTCTTTTCCTTCCTCGCAGAGGAGAAGCGTCCTCTAAGGCAAGGGGCGGCCTGGCTACGAGTCCCCTGACCGCCCGCCCGGCCCGCGTGCGCTGGCTGCATATTTCTATGCATAATCCAATTTTCTCCGTGACTATCTAGTTAAACTCTTTAACAACCGCTACATAATTAGAATTTGGATTCCCATTAATTTTCCTTGGGCCTCAAACCATTTGCAGCTCACACTGGTAATTAATGCGATACATCACTAACTTTACCCAGCGCAGGCCGGCCCGGCTCAGGTCGCTCGGCCAGCGCCTGGCGCCCTCGAGCGGGACCCTGACTCCGGACCCTGCTTCCCAGGTGGGAGCCATTTTCCTCCTTCCAAAGCCAGATGCCTCGGGCCCGCGAACCAAAAGCCTTCTTTCCAGGAAATTTCACAATTAAAAATATTTGTCGGGAGCAGATTACGTTTCTGGGTTTCCAGTCTCGGGGCGTCTGGGTAGGCTATTAAGAGTAATTAGCATCTTTTGCGCATGCAGATTTACTTCGCTCATTGCCACATAACTCATCCCTAAAAGCCGGCGCAGGCGAAAGCAGGAGCCGCCGCCGGAGCCGCCGCCACAGCTACCGCCGCTGCCCGCCCGGGCCCCCCTCCCCTCCTGCGCTGCCCGTTCTCAGTCTCTCTGGCCCGAGTTGTCCGCTCCAGGCCCCAGATGCTGAACATGGAACGAAAAGGCTTCCATCCTGGAGACCTGGAGACGAATGACGCCAGAGCGACCTCGTGCGGTTGGGGAAGGCCCAGACCAGGCTCTCCAGGCTGGGGCCGCGCCGTCTGGACCCCAGGCATTGCGACCACGCACGTGTGTGCACCACCGAGTGGGCGCTTCTGTGTGTGCGCGCTCACGTGCGCGCGAGTGCACAGGAGTATGGTTGCTAGTGCGCGTTCCTGAGAGCGCGAAGGGGCGCGTGGAAAACGAGCTTATCACCATCCTCCCCTTCCCAGCAGCCCACCGGTTCCCAGAACGACGCTCAAACGTCAGTCCTAGGCCACCCAGCTAGGGCACCGAGTTTCAGAGGGAGACTCGGGCCCCTACCTTGCCTCGAATTCCCTTCTACAGAGCCAGTTCCATCCAGCCAAACGGCCTGGAGCACTCAGCGCCCAGCCAGGGGAACTGGGAGGCCCAACCCCCGGCCGCAGCCGAGCGCATGGCTGGCCTGGTACCGGTGAGAGGCCGCCAGAGAAAGCGCAGGCGGAGCCGGGGGTCACTGAACAGAGACTTTCAGGGCCGCTGGGGGGCGGCCGGAGACGATGAGGCCACGCGACTGAAGGGGTTGGGGGGTGAGGAGTGGTGATGGGGGTGGACAAAGGGACAACGTGGCGGTGGACTAGCCAGGGCCAGAGACGGCCGCTGTGGCTCCCGCTCTTCGGGCCGAGGCACCCACCACGGGTTCGTTATTAACGCGCTGGGAAGTCCGCAAGCCGCCCAACTTTCTTCTCTTTAATGAGCCTAGAAGAAGAGGCTGCCCTGAAGGGGTTTGTTCATTAAAGATGTAGCTGGAGGAATATTGTCTCATTAATTATCTGGTTTTAATTACACTCCTACCCTTTGAATCCGGAGATGGGAAAAGTTGATTTGGTGGCACCGCCCCCTTTAGCTTAAAGGGTCGGCCTGGCTAGGGGACCGCGAGGGGCTGCATGGGGACTGCTTGCTCCCGGGAGGGTGTGGGCAGGAGTCTGGTGTATATCCGGCCAAGAATCCCTTTGCGACGTGTCTCCATGCCTGGGTGTGTGTGTATGGACCTCCGTGTGTCTGCGTGTGTGTGACCACGTGCGGCTGAGAGGCCATGTAGACGTGACTTGGGTGTCTATGTGTGCTCCCCGCCTGTGTGTAGTTCTGTGTCTGGGTGTACATATGGGTAGCTGAGTGTGTCTGTAGACAGGCCCGAGCAGGGATCTAAGTGAACAACAATGTGACTGGGTAACTGTGGTGTCTAAGACGGTGGCTTCCTGCCCGTCAGCTCAAGAGACAGTGACCTCATCTCCGGGTCTCTGCATATATCCCCATGTAGATGAATGTTGTGGGGCGGGGTGGGGGTCCACGGCTGGGGCATCCCAGGAGCTGGACTACTCCAAGGACAAGGCTCGGTTTCCAGGGTCCCCAGAGCTGGGACGCCGCCGGGAAACCATGGTCCTGGAGGGGAGGGAGTTATTTGAGGGGGTGCTTGTCCCTGCCTCGTCCCTTGTCAGGCCCCGCGCGGAGCTAAAGCGGGGGCCGTTTTCCCTTTAAATCGCGGACACTTTGACAGGGGACATTAAGGACCCGGCTGCTCAGGCTGAGCAGATCATAAAACCGGACAGGCAATTTCTGCTCCCGCCAAATAGCCGGGCAAACTCGTTCTGCATCTTTGGTTTTAATGCACTAAACTGGCAGCTAAGCAGGGAGCGAGCAAAAGGGGGGTGGGAAGGCCCCCCCCCCACATACACGGGTGCACACACCGGCACAGGCGCAAACACCCCTTCACACCCTTGGGCCCCACGCCCCGCCCCGGCCCCCCCACCACCGGAGGAATTATCAACTAGAATTTGATTAATATGCAAATCGCAGGCAAACAGCTCCATATAATTCTTTCAGTGGAGAGTAATTAATCACCAGTTAAAGCAAATTAATACATATATCAATTTTGTCAGAAACATGCTTAGTTCAATCGCCCGTAAAATTGAAGTTTGAAGTATTAAGAGGCTCTGCAGAAACGCCAGGACTAAAACTTTCAAATTGATCCTATTTAGTAATCAATCAGGCTCTCCCCTCAGGTTAATCTGCCTAATTTTTCATCTCAAATCATACACTTTACTGACACGCCATCTAGCAAACAGTCGATAAAAAGTTAACAAAAATGATAACGACTCCAGCCAGAGCTATTGTGCAGGGCGGGTGGGCGGCCGCGGCTTTGATTGCATTTCGGGGTGGTTGGGGACTTGGTTTTTCACTGGGGCACCGGTTTGGAGCTTCCCCAGACAGTGGAAGCCTCCCTTCCCCACCAACTCTTGTCTGCTACTGGCTGCCCTCTGCAAATGGACTCTTCTCAGAACATCTGTAGACGAGCAGCATTTCCACTGAAGTCGCCTAAACCAGCTAGCCCCTGCCCTACTCCTGTGTTTGCATAAACTGTCAGGAAGCCGGTGACTTGTGTGCTTGTGGCAACTGTGAGCTGTGCCTCTGTCACTTGTCTGTATTGTATGTATAAAGTGGGGATGGTGTATATGTTTAACGGCAAAGGTTTATCTGCTTAATTCTTATGTATGCTACTAGCTGCCCACATTTGGGCAGGTTTGCTGTGTCTTATGTGACTGCACTGTGTTTTCCAGGCATCCTGTGTGTCTGTGGGTCACTGTGGGTGTGTATCGGGTTTCTGCAGTGTTGGTCTGTGTAACTGGGTGCCTGCCTTGTGCGTGTTTGGATTGTTTCTGAGGTGTGCCTGTGTTGGGTGTGGGTCTGTGGGCCTGTCTGGGCTTACCCTTCATTTCCATGTGGACATGCAGTCCCAGGGAGACCTCAGGCAGATGGATCAATAGGCCCCATTATAGACATCAGCAGAGAGGAGACAGTCCCTATAGAGACCCAGACACTTCACCTTGAACAGCCTCTGGGAGATGGAAGGGGTCACCTCGTCCCTACCTTGGTCCCTATCCCAGCTCTGGGTTGGCAGAGGTGTGTGAGAAAGGAGAGAAGAAGGCTCTCATTTCTTGTTGGAGGAGCCTCCCAACTTGGATCTCCCTTTCTGAAGAGCCTTGGGCCCCTGAATTTGGGAAGGGTTGGGGTGCAGACACTCAGGGATGCCTCCATCCCATGTGCTCAGATGTCACGTCCACACTCAGATCCATTGGTTACATGGATACCTTCAGATAACTAAGCTCCCTTCCCCACTTCATCCACCCCCATTCACAGACAAATAGCCACATCCAGCTCTCCATGGGGAAGCCTGCACATGCCCACATGCACACACCAATGCACAGCAATCCTTGCACACACTTTCACACATACAAACCAGATTCCAAAGTGGGCAGGACTCGTTCACTCCCAACTCTGCTGGCAGCCATGTGCATATTGCCATTTGTACCCTCCCCAGTTTGGGCAGGGCTGAGCCCCCACAGGGAGGAGGAACTTCCTTTGACTGAGCTGGGGGAAGCTAGGCCTTCAAGCGCTACGTGGAACTGGAGCAGCCAAGGGCAGGTCTACGGGTCACTCCAAAGACAAAGGTTCAGCCCGGTGACCAGCTTGAATGGGAGAAGGCAGGCAGGGCAGCCTGGCCATCACCCAACTGCACAACAGAGGATGCCCCTACCCCCGCAACCTGTTTTCAAAGAAGCAGAGTCCATGCCTATATAGTGCCTATTCAACGGCCTCAGCTGCCCTCAGAATAAACTTCAACCCAGGCTGAAAGTTCTCTATCCCATCTTCTACTTAGTCCTCTCCCGAGTCCTCTTCCTGTCAGGCCATGTGCTCCCTGCCCCCAGCATTGTAAATGTAAATTTCAGTAGCCAGCTTGGCCAAAATCTTTGGAGTTAGGATTCTGGTTGTCTGCCTGTAGCTTCAATTCCACATCAATATTCATTCTCCCAGCTATCTGCCCACACCAGCTCACTGCACACCTCACACACCCTGGGCATCGTTTACCTGCTGGTCACACCCACTCAGTGACAGCTTTACTCTTTTCCTCTCCATTGAGCAAATTTAGTCATACCTAGCTGCACACACTAGTTTGCAACAATCAGTTGCAGGAACACAGCATCACACACCCAGTCCCACACTCTGTTTCCATCAATCAGCCGCACATGCTCAGTTTCTCAGTTGCACATACTTGATGACACACTTAGGAACGTGTCCTTGCTAGTCCCCATGCAGCCTGCCACACACACACCCGCAGCCCCAAATCTCTCCCAGAACTGACAGCTGTTAGGAGAAGACGGGATGATTTGCAGATGGCAGTCCTGGACTTGGAAGTGCAGATGTGGGGCCCCAGGAACACTCAAGGTGGGAATGCTCCTCCCTCCAGGGTGCTGGTCCCCAGGAACCCCCACCTTCCTTTGCTCCAGCCCCAGGAGCCTGTTCTCTAGGAGATTTGGCCTGTGGACACACCCAGGGGTCAGATTCTAGGCTCCCCAAGACCTGTCAGTGTCTGCCAGGGACCTCCACTCCGCACATGTACAGTACAGGGATGCAGCCATTTCCCACACACCCCTTCACCCACCTACAGCCTAACCACCACTACCCAGCACAACCAGTTCTACTCCCCTCCATTCCCACCCACTTCAAAGCCACATGTACTTCATTTTACAACAGCAGCCTCCTACTCGCTGACCCTTGTGACTCCAGCCCTTTCAGGTTTTCTGTTCCTTCTTCCACATGCTCTGTAGCCCCTGACCTTACCTACCCTGCCCCTTTATCTGGCTGCCCTCTCTATATCCCGGGGCTTTCTGTGGTGCCCTCTCAGATGCATGTGTTTGGGGAGCATATGTATTGTCCCCACAGATCACTTTCTGGGCTCCAAGAGGGGCTAGTGGTTGCGGGTGGGAAGCCAAGCACAGGTGCCTCCGAGTTCAGGTGACTGGAAAAGCCAGGCCAGGGTGAGTGGACTTCCCAAGACCTGACAGCTCAGAGGGATGGAAAGGTGGGGGGGGGGGGGTCCCTGCGGCGACGGGAAGGGGCGGAGGGTAGGCGCGCGGCCCCAGCCCGTCACTTTCAGGGGGGACTCATGCATCAAACTTCAATTTTCCGGACGATTGAATTAGTGATTTTTTTTCTCCTGAACTAAAATACACTTAAGTCTTTGGGATTAATTACCACGTTCTGGTCCCTCAGACTGGAGTATTACTTATCGGAGCTGCGTCTGACACCGGCCCGACACCTCGTAAAATAAGGAACTGCGCCTCCCGGCCTCACCCCGCGCCGCTCGCCAGGCCATCAAGCTGGGAAAGGCGGAGCGAGTGGAAGCCGAACACGCGGGATCGGCCGTCCGCGCGCCGAGGGGTTCCCAGACTGGAGAGCAGAAACTACCCGCGTCCCGTGACTTGGCAAGCCCGGCCGAGCCCCGGGACACAACGGGGAAGGGAGAGACAAAGCCGAGCCGCCTCTCCTGGCCAGCTGGGAACCGAAAGTGGGTCCGTAGAGAGCCCAGAGTCCTGGGGGAACAGATGGGCAAAGGGCTCTAGGAGGTGATAGAACTCAGGCCCGAAGGGCAGGCAGCCCAGAGGATACCAAGCCTTAACGAACTACGCCAGAAGAATGGGCGTAGGGCCCACAGCCCCTCACACAACCCAGGCCAAGCTCACTTGTACACTCAGACCAGGAGAAGAAATAGACACGCAATACACAAGCCCCGCTCCCTTGGAGCCTACACATGGGCGAACACACCACTGCTGTTTGCAGTATTCCTAGACAGGCCCGGCAGGCGTGGGCTAAGAGGCCCCGGGCCCGCACTTAGGATTTGAGGCCCTCTCACATCGCCGGCCCCAGCGGCAGTGCCCGAGGCACAGCCAAGACCATCCGAGGTCTCCGGGCCGCGCGCAGGTAGCAGACTTCTTCAGAACTGGGTAGCTAAGGAGAGAGTGGGTGTAGAGCCCAGGCCTGCCTGGATCCCAGATCCTCGCCTCCACCTACAGCCAAGCCCTGCAGCTTTTGCCTAGGGCTGCTGACTTCCTCGCCGCCTCCCTGCGCAATGGGACCTAGAGATAAGCCCCAAGCCCGGGTGCTAGTCCAGGCAGTCCAGTGCTAGTCTGCGGCCTCAACAGAGCTGTCGGCTGGGCTCCGGAAGCCCACCCGGGACCTGATGGAGGCAGCGAATTCCTCAGAGCAGAGGACACTGCGGAGTGGCTCGAATCCACTTCCCACATTGTGCGGGACCGAGCGCGCAGGGCGCTCTCGCGTGGCCTCCTTAGCTCGGGTTCAGCCGAGGCTACCACGTACACCTCGTTCCCCCTTCCCCCCGCCGCAGCTCTAGTCCTTCCTTCAGCTGGCTCTCTTCTCTGGCCTATGGAACCAACGAATTACTTTTCGCCTTTCAAGGCCCGGGTCTCAAGCCACCTCCTCTGTGAAGCCCCCAACACCCTGGTAGCTGCCTCTCAGTGTTTTGCAACTGGCACGGCCCTGTCCCTCGGTCCGCTTCTACTAGCCCTGGGGGTGCTGCGAGTCTTGCCCACTAGACTAGGAGCTCCTTGAGGGCAGGAACCGAATCTGATTCGTTTCAATTTTCCCAGCCCCCTGCGCGGCGTGGCGTAGAAAAGACGCGCAACAAACATTTGCTGAATTGAATTGCGTTTTCTCCTTATTTTATTAATCCTTCCCCTTCCTTCTTTCATTCTTTCTTTTCCTCCTTCCTTCCTCCCTCGTTATTTTTTATTTCTTGGTTATATTCAATTGTCATGTTTTTCAGGCTCATTAAATCCATTTAGAGACAAAAGAATAAAAGGCAGAAGGGGAAGGGCGGGGGAGGAGAGAGGGGGAAGGGAGGGGAGGGGGGAGGCCGGAGAAGCAAACAAATAACCCGCTTTAACTAGACGGGCGGATAAATGGCCCCGTTTCTTCTCAGCCCCGACGCGCCTGCTTAGCTGCGCGCCCCGCAGGCGCCGCAGCTCGGGTGGGCTCAGCCCTGGGGCCGCCGCCCCCAGCCCGAAGGGACCCAGCGGGGCCAGGCCCAGGGCGGCGAAGCAGAGAGCGGCCGGAGGTGCCAGGGCCGCTTCATTGGGATTCATGAGCGTGTTGGGCGGGCGGCCTGGGGCTTCGGGCGCGGGGCGGGGGCCGAGTGGGGGGGTGCGCACGGCGGGCGCAGATGCCCGGGTGACCGCCCCGCCGCGGTCCCTGCGCCGCCTTTGTGCCGAGGAGGCGCGCGCGGGGACCTAATCCATCAAATTGTCTACAAATTGTGAAGAAAATTCAAAAACCATATGGTCGCCAGCGCCGGCGCGCTCTGGGCTGCGGAGGGCCGCGGCCGTGCCCGCACCGGGAGCCGCGGGGGGCTGGGCCCGGCTATTGTCGCCTGTCAGCGGCCGCCCGGGCCCATTCGTCCCGGCCTTCATGGTCCGCGCTCCGAATTACAGACTCATCCATCCTAAGAGAGGGCAATTTTTGTCGCCCGGGAGGAACCGGCCGCACGCCTGCCCCGCTGCCCTGCCGTCTCTTTCCTTCTCTGCTCCTTCTCTCTCTTCTCCTCTCTTCCCATTCTTTTTTTCTCCCTCTGTCTCTGTCTCCCTTTCTCCGTTTCTCTGTCTTTTCCTCTTTTTCTCCGTCCTGTCTCTGTGCCTCTCCGCTTTCTCTCTCTGCTTTTGGAGTGTCTTTCTGTGTTCCTATTTTTTTTCCTCTTTCTCTCTGTCTCTTCGTTTCCTCCTGGACATGCACGTTCCTGGCTCGGGCCCGGGGGCCCCATCGCCGCCCGAGACCAGATGCGCATTTCTCACATCAATTTTGCGGAGAAAGGGAGCCCAGCGGCCCGGAGGCGGGACCCCACTCCGGTGACAGCGGCTACTCGCCAGCCCAGCGACAACAAAAGCCCGGAGAGAAACCCACTCTGTCCGGGAAAGTGAAAGCGGCCTCAGCCCCCGCCCCAGCCGGCCTTGGGGCGCCGCAGACCCGAGAGAGTCCTTGCAAGATCCATACCGCTGCCCGCAGCGAAGTGACGGGGTGTGGGGGCAGAATTGGTTAATGTTGCCAGAAATTCGCACCAGCTTCCAGACGCTTGGGCTTACATTTCCAGGTGCCCACATTGAAATTCAGCCTGGCCTTGATGCCTTTAGCCTCTGGCCCCCTACTCCCCAAGGATGAGGCCATCGGGGCTAGAATCGAAACTTGGGAACCCAAGGCTCCACCCCGCGTCTGACTGAGTGATACCTGCAGCGCTCCCGGGGCTCAGCCCAGTTTTCAGGGAGTGCAGGGAGAATGCCCTTTGGTCTGGGGTGGGATGCAGGAAATGCAGGGCAAGACCCCCTCCCACCCTTTGTTCAACACAAATTAATGTTGTACTGTGGTGTGCCCCCACATACACAGGCGTTTTCTCCCAGCATTTCCCGGCTCGTTTTTTACCCCGACCTGGCGAAGCCCGCCTCTCTCCCTATTTAGCAGCTGCCTCAGGTTTATAGGCAAGAAGCGCCTCCTCCTGCTGCTTCCCCCTCGCCCTTCACTCTTAAGCCTGTCCTGAAAATCCCCCCCAAATCTCCAAGGCTGGGGCGACCGGCAAGAAGCAGCGGCAAGAAGCCCAGCCTGCCGCTGCTTCTCGGAAACGGGCCCACCACTCAGACACGGTCGCCGCCGGTTCTAGTAAAATGGCAAAGACTTTATTTATTGGAGAAAGAGGCCTTGGGTACAGTCTGGGGAGGAGAAGGGAAGGGAGGAGCAGGGAAGGGGCACTCGCAGCCCACTCACATCCAGCCACCCTCCTCTGGCCAAGTCGGGTAGGAGTGGGGTGTTCAAGGTGGCAAGAGAGACCCAGAGCTGTGGAGGAGGTGAGGTGAGGGCTTGGGTCGGCCTCCTCTCTGTCTCTGTCACATGCAAAAAAATTCTAAAAAGAGTACAAAATAATTATAGGGCTTTGGGTTCTGTTTTCGATGGTTGGTTGGTTGGATTTCCCCCTACATTGTCCCTAAGAGCCGGACTCCAACAGTCAGTCCGAGGAAATGCGGGACGGAGGGAGGAATCTTAAAAACAGCATTAGTGGGCATTAGGAGGCAGAAATGGCATCGAAAACAGACTTTTCTCTCAGAGGGTGGGGAGGAAAGATCGATTTTGAAACTTGCAAGTCAGGACCCGGCTGCCCACCTCTTCCCTTCCCACATGAGGAAAAAAGGCAGGAGGAAATAGAAGTCAACTGCAATAAGGCCGAGGGAGGCGAGGAAGGAGCGGGCCGGTGCATTCGCCACATGCAGAGAAAAATCAAAACAGCCGGAGCTGCCCCTCCTCTAGACCGCAGGGTTAGTGTTCCCCGCCCTGGTTTCTGCCTCGCCCTCAGCAAACCCGGCAGCCCGAGAGCTTTGAAAACATCGAAATCTCCGAGATTTAAAAAAACAATAATAAAAGAAAGGAAAAATCAGGCTGCGGTGGGAAGAACCCGCTATATAGGTTTAAATATTTATATAGAAGCCATACAGAATTGCCCCGCGAGGGCTTCCGGGGCGGTGGAGGCCGCTGGCGGCGGTCGGCCCGGCCGGCCAGCCTGGGTTTATTGCTTCGAGAGGGAAGAGGCGGCTGCCAGGAGCCGAGTCCGGAGCCGGGGACAGGGGAGGAGGCGGGAGTTGGCAGAGGAGGTCCCAGCTCCCCTTGGCGGTCCGGTCCGGGAGGTGTTGGGCTTTCGAGGGCTAGAAGCCCAGGGCGGCGGAAGACCCGGGGCGCCGCTCAATCGTCCACGTCGATCTCTTCGTCTTCCTCGTCCTCCGAGCAGTCCTGGCTGCTGGCCGGCTGGTCCGTGAGCGGAGAGGCAGGCGAGAGCTGCAGGGGGCCAGCGCCCGGGGCCTGCGGGGCGCTTGGGGGGAGGACCGGAGAGCCGGGCCTCGACTTGGCCCTGCCGCAGCCGCCGCCACCACCGGCTGTGGCCTCCGAGTTCTGCTCGAGTTCAGCCAGCGCCACGATGTCCATCTGCCCGCTGGGGCCCAGTTTCTTGGCGGACTCTACGTCGGCCTTCATCTCCTCCAGGTCCCGCTTGAGCTTAGCGCGCCGATTCTGGAACCAGGTGATGACTTGCGCGTTGGTGAGGCCCAGCTGCTGAGCGATTTGGTCGCGATCGGCGGGGGACAAGTACTTCTGGTATAGAAAGCGCTTTTCCAATTCATAGATCTGGTGGTTGGTGAAGGCCGTGCGCGACTTTCGCCGCTTCTTAGGGGTCTGCCGCTGCCCAAAGATGGTCATCCCGTCGCGGCCTGGGAGGAAAGGACAGTGTAGGCTCGCGTTGGGAGACAGGAAGCCCACCCTGGCTCTCGCCCCCATAACTCAGTAACCCACCCAGGCCTGTCCGGCCTGCAGTCTACCAATATTCCCTTCTCAGATTTAATTCAGCCTCCAGGACCAGGGCAAGTCTTGGCTATGGCAAACCATCTCCTGTCTTTGGTCTCCCAGAAGTCCCTAGGAAAAATTGTTTTGGTCTCTGCCCCCTACCTAAGAGTTGGTTTGAAAGACCCAAAGTCTCTAAGGGTATGAGAAAGCCAGACAGGGACACCCTAACTGCGGTGTGAATGTTGGTTCTCCATCCCTTCCCAATCACTTCAACTCTACCCTACCCATAAGGTCCCAGCAAAAGACTCTCGATTCCCCACGCCGAGTAGCCAGGCTAAGAGCGCCCAGGGCACTGGGAACGCAAGGGAGCCCGGCAAAGCAAGCAGACTGCGGAAAGAGCTTGGGTTCTCGCCACACTTCTCCGGCCACCCCCCAGCTCTGGCCTACCCAGAGGTCCCTAGGAAATAAGGATTGGGTCCCGTCCCACATATCTTCACTCCCATAAGCAGCTGCTCAGGCTGGAAGGCCCTGGCGGCCGGAGTGAGCAGGGGCGAGCAGAGGCATAGGGGACGAAGCGCGCAGGGCACAGGGCGCGAGGCGCTGGGTGCAGAGGAACCCAGCAGCTGCGCCTACCTTCGGCTGCCTGCAGAACGCTGACCTCCAGCCCCTTAAACGTCTTGCTGGCGAGCTCCTCCAGCGCACACAGCGGCGAGGTCTGCGAGAGCAGCGCGCGGCCCGCCAGGGGCAAGCCGCCCGGCGCGTGCTTGTCCGCGGCGGCCAGCAGGTGCGCCGCCCCGCACAGCGAGTAACTTCTCCGCACAGACGGCTTGTTGAGGATGTCCTCGATGCTGAACGGCGTCAGTGGCTTGTTGGAGTTGGCAGGCGGAGGCAGGTGGTCCAGCGGACTGCGCCGCCGCTCCTCCCCCGGCGCCGCCTTGCCGTCCTCCTTGGAAGTCATCTCGGCCTCGTTCGGGGGCCCGGCCGGGTCGGCTCGGGCCGCGGGGACCCAGCCCGCGGGCAGCTCGGGCGCCGGACGGCGCGGGCAGGCAGCGGCGGGTGGAAAGGAGGCCGCACTGTGCAGGGCGCGGGCCGGGCGCGGGGCCGATTAGCGCAGCGGCTGAGGAGGGCAGAACAGCGCGGGGCCCGGGGAGGAGGGCGCTGACGCGGGCGCCGCTGCTGCTGGGACTTCCAGCAATCCGGGGCCGGAGCCGGGGCGCGCTGCGCGGGGCTCCAGTTTCGCCAACCCCGGTGCTATTTAAAGGTGTCAGGTGGCTCGGCAGTGGCTCCTGGCCCCGGGTCCTGGCGGCCGCAGTTGGAAGAGCAGAGGCGAGGGCGCCGATCCCGGACTGCGAGGGAGGCGGAGAGACGGGGCAATTGACTATTGCTAACAAGTTAGCCTTGATCGGGGTGTAATCAATTATCTGCAGCGGCACTTCTCTCTCTTTCTCTCTCCTTTCTCCCTTTCTCCTCTCTTCTTTCTCTCTGTTCTCTCCTCCTGTTCTCGCTCTTCCTCCCTCCCTCTCTCTTCTCTCTTCTCTGCTCCCCCCGTCTCTCTCCTTCTCTCCCTCTCCCTCGCCCTCTCTTTCACTCTCTGTCTGTCCAATGCAGGCGGCTCTAAGTTGGGAAGCTCATTAATTAGCGGGCCGAGGGTAGGAGGAGCCGGCTGGAATTAGCCTGCCTAATGCGCCTGTCAGTCCGGGCGCTGCGCCGCACTCGGCCCGAGCTGTTTGTAAATTACATTAGCGGCTCCTTTATTGCACCCGAACCTCGGGCGACTGAAAAGCCACCGCCCCCACCCCAAACTGCGAGCCGCGCTCCTGGCGCACCCGCCTCCCGCCGGCCTAGCTGCAATGACAGCACAGGCCCGAAGGTCTCGGTCTCTCCGACCCGGGATGTGGAGCCCGAAAGGGTGGTGGGAACCCCAGCCCGGGAGGGACGCGGCCGCCGCGCGGGCCAGGTAAGACCAGGAGCCCGGGTGGGCCCCGCTGCCACCCAGCGTGGACTTTGCGGAGCTGAGATCAAGAGCCCAGCGCCTCTACCCCGACCCTCTTGCCCCTCACCCCACTGCCTGAGCAAGGCGCCTGGGGAGAGGGAATCTGAAGCCCTCCTGCGCTGGCCCGCAGGAGGTCAGAGTCGGCTGCGCAGCCTTGGGTGGGCGACGCGGGAAGGGGGTGGAGGACCCCAGGGGTTGGGGGAGGGGGCTAGTGGGGGCGCTTAGCCTTCTCCACACGGAGAGGCGGAGGAGGGAATTGTTGGCGGCTCTGGACGCCTCTCCCCGGCCTGATCCCGAAGCGGCCGCCCTACCTCCTCCGGCAATCTTGCTCACTTTCCTCCGGCAGCCGCTCCCCAGGCTGGCTAGGGCCACCGTCGGCCTGATGATGGGCGTCTGAAGAGTAGCCAGGCCAGGTGCCGGGGCTAACGGGGCCGGCTCCGTGCCTCCCTGCCGCGCTCCGCCAGGGCCCCGGCCGGGGCACCGTTGCCGGCCCCGCCTAGCCCAGCGCCCGGCTTGAGTGCACGGCCAGGCCGACTCCAGCTGTTCCGGATGCGGGGCGGGGGCCAGGCGGGAGCCAGGCCGCGGCTGGGGCTTTGCTCTCAGGAACTCGCAGGGAGGCCAGGCTTCCAGTTAGGCCGGGGCTAAAGACCTTAGGGCCCGGGATCTGTGAATATCGGGAGAACGTGTTGTGTGCATTGTTACTTGAAGGTGTTTGTGTTTTTGAATGTGTGTTTGTGTGTGGTTCTCCATGTGTATATTTGTGTAAATGTTTGTGAACCTGTGGGCATATAGGTGTGTTTGAACTCAGCTATTTCTTTCATTTCCCTGAGGCATTCCAGCAGGGCTGTGCCCTCAGGCCTTCCTGTCTTGCTACCCCATTCTGTTTATGTGGGGCCACTGGCATCCTTACTAATTTTCCATTTCTGCCCTTGGAGAAAGGAGGGGAGGAACTAGCGGGGGTTGGAGTCCAGGGAGGAAGAGCTGTTCCCCTCCCACACACACACAGCCCCGGCCCTGGCTTTGTTTGTAAACTCCTGGGTGGGCGGTGAGGTTGGGCATTAGGCAGCACCACTTGGACCAGAAAAGGGCCCAGAGAGGCCAAAGTGAGGATTTGTGGCCTAGGCCAAGGGTTGGGATGGGAAGACTAGGATTTCTTGCCACCTCTCCCCTCATATCTAACCCCAGAGAGGGAGTGAGCTAAGCTGGGCTCCGGGGTGGGAAACAAGTTCTTTCTCTGGATGCCTCAGCATAGGGGGCCTCTGCACAGCAGAGATAGGATTCATGATCTTGCCTTCAGTTGTTTGTTTGGAATTGTGGCTGGCAGCTCTCTGGAGTAAAAAGGACAGATAAGGGAGAAAGAGTTCTTGTTTGGTGCCCCAGTGCTGTGAGTGTTGGGAAGAACCCCTACCCTCTAACTCATCTTTGTCCTGCATTTTCGGGGTGGGAGTAAGCGAGTGGGGGGAAGACAAGAGCTCAGAGGCAGGATTGGTGAGAATGGGAATCACAGTTCCCTCAGAGCTGCAGACCCACTCCAGGGCAGACCTGTCTCTACTCTTCTGCGCTGCCCTGGGATCCACCAGGCGATGCTGGGCCTAGCAACAGAGGAGTCAGAGCCTAGAGACCGGCAGAGAGGGACCAGTGGGAGAGGGCATCAGGGAGCTGAACCTGGGTGGCTTGGAAGCTCTGGGGCCAAGAGGGGTCTGTCCTCTCACTTCCTGCCTCAGCCTTTTCCTGCCATAACCCCAACCCCCTGACCCAGAGCCTCAGGCAAGAGAGGCTAGCAGGGAGGCAGGGAGGCAGGTAGGCCCCTCTAGATCCAGGAACCAGGACCCCTGGATCCCAATAGAGAGAAAGAGAAAGAGAGAGAGACAGAGTTCCTCCCATACTTCCATACCCTTCCTGTCCTCTTCAGTCTTTGCATCGCATCTGGTACTAGCCCACAGGATAGGACTTTAAGGACAAGCCAAGCCCCTGCTGTTGCCCATCTCCCAGACCCTCAAGACCAGGGGAGTTCAGGGTTACTGGGAAACTGACAGGAAGGGGAACATGAACTGGGGAGCAGAGGGGTCCCTCTGCTTGGCATGTTCTTAATGTCTTATCCTGCTGGCTAGTAGTGAGATCTTTAGTCTTCAGCCACACCATGTCAAAAGAAACAGGACATTTCACAATCATCTGCTGAGTTACCTCCACCACCGACACCAAACCTCTTCTTCCCTGGCTGACCTGTACCTGCTGTCCAATCCTATGGCTTGGCTCTTTTGGCCTGATTGGTTGGCCTCTTGGTTAAACACACTTGGGCACACCATATGGCTGGGGTGTAGAGTGCGGTGTGAGGTGCGGGGATGTGGGGAAGTCTGTGGTATCGCCCTGCGTTTTGTTGTTTTGATTCACCCAGATCCCCTTATCCAGGCCGCCTTTGGAAACCAGCCCACCTGCTACACCAACCTTTTCCCAACACCGTGGTCCCACCCCTACCTCCGCTGCTGAAAAACCGCATTGTGTGGGGGTCTGGAATCTTCTGGACTCCTGGGAGCCCAATCCGCTTGCCTCTTGTACCCCTCTTGCAGAGCAATGAGGTATATTTTGGGTTTGTGTACTGACCCCTACCTGCCTCCTCTGCCAGACCTGAGGGCAGGAGCCTTCCTCTGGGTATTCCAGTCCATCTCGGACCTTCGAAGTCCTAGGAGACACCGGGCTCCCGCTGAATATTGGTTGAATGACTTTCCATAGAGCAAATGGGGTATACATGATTGTGCAATGTGCAGGGGGATGGTTTGGGCCCCTCAGAGGAGTTTAGAGATTAGGAGGATTCCAGAAATGAGTAACACAGGGTCAGTGGGGGTAGAGCCAGCCCTGACAGTCTGGGCTCCAATCTTTCTGCCCAATCCCCTCCTGAGCCCCCATGCTGGGGCAAGGCAGACATTCTGGGGGTCTCCCCATCCCAAGTCAGCTGGGCCAGCATCTTCTCACCTGGAGCTGAAAGCAGCTGATTCCCAGGGTCTGCTCCACAGAGGGAATACCTGTCTTCAGAGCATAATCTATATGCTACCCTGATCCTGAATTCCTGTTTGCTGCTTAAGCAGCCAGGGTCCAGGTTTATTCTTTCTCAGTGGATAGGGAAGGGATGATTCTGCCAAAAATCTGCTTTCCCTCAGTTTAGGGAATATTCCAGACAAAGAAGAGGGAAACAGCATTTCATGAATTGCCACAATAAGGGGACCCTGCAGACCCAAACAAAACAGGTTAATCCTTAACACAGGAGAAGAATTCACTTAAACCCCCAAAGACTCCATTGGATTCACTCTGGATTGTTTTGGTACCCCCATTCATTTCCAGAATATTTGTGTAAGCACCAGCATTGATTCTCAGACCAGAGTTCCTTTAGAGAAAAGGGTCTGACACTGCTTGAAACAAGTTAACTTGGCCAGCAGTGCGGATCATTTACTGTTGTTGTTGTCCCATGAAGACCTGCTACTCTGGCACTCTGTGTGGAATTCAGAGTGTTTCTTCTACTATGGAAGTGGACTATGATAAACGGCCTCCTGCCACCCAGGCTGAGCCAGGACTGCCCACTTGGTTTTTACATTTTGCCCTGGGCCACTGTCTGCAGTAACAGCAACAATAACCATGACAATAAATACCATAAGCCCTTACCTTGTGCCTGTCTCCAGGCTAAGAGTTTTATTCATTTCATTTATTACTCACAATCCTTCTAGGTAGCTACTGCTCTTACTCCGATTTTACATAATAGGAAAATGAGGCCCAGAGAAGTTAAGTAACCCATCCAAAGTCACACAGCCTGTTTTGGAGTGATCAGGATTGGAACACTGTCCTTTTGTTTTGTTTTGTTTTGTTTCATTTCTTATTCAAGTCTGTCCCCTTAATTCCTGAACCAGGGGGTTCTTAACCAGAGGTCCCCCAAGGGCTCTTTGAATGGGCTTCAGGGGCTCTGTAAATCTCAGAAATTGTATATGTGTACCGAGGTGGGCACATTTTTCTGGGAGCAATATTATATAACACCTAGGATTCTCAAAGAGGGTGGGGATCCAGAAAAGGTAAAGGCTGGAATCAGGCCACTGTGGGGAAGGGAGGCAAGCCACTGGGGAAGTGGGAGGGAAGCAGCCTCCTCCCAGGCCTGGGGAGCAGGGAGGCAGCTGCTTCAAAATTCAGGCTGGGCTCCAAGCCTGCTCCTGGACCTGCCCTGCTTTCTCTGGCCACACCCATCTCTTAGGACCTCAGCTGGCAGGAAGAGGTGGGGCACCATCTGAGGGCAGGGCACTCGTTTGGTCCCCTCCCTGATTCTCCCCTTTCCTGCTTCTTTTGTGAGCTGAATTCCTTCTGAGCACCGTGACAAGGTGGCCGCACCACGTGCACCAGCCTCCTCCAGGCACTGTAATCCTGTATGGAGGGAGCGGGGAATGCTTGCACTTTGGAAGTACTGGGGGGCATAGACAGACCACTGAGTGAAGAGACAGGCAGGGAGGAGAAGAGACAAGTTCCCAGAGATGCTCAAGTCCTGGGTGCCCATACTCTGCAGCCTCTAGAATAGCCTTCTCTTTTGGTTCCAAGCTTTTGCTCCCCTCATCCAAGGGTTGGGATGATTTGTGTCCCTTCCTTTCCTGGCACCTCCTGCTCTTTCTCTAGTGCCCAACTCATTTCCTGGGGGAAACCTTCTCTGCCCTGTTCAGCTCCTCTGCGCTCCTTAGCACATTCCCCTGGATGTCATTGTCATATTGCCAAGAATGTGTTGCTTTGTCGGTCTGTCCTTCCTCTCTCTCTCCATCTGTTGTGAACTTGGGAAGGAAGGACCTGAATCACCTCTCCATGCCCCTATGCCAGCCCAGCATACACCAAGGGCTCCAAGCATTTGTTGAGTAAATAAACTAAATAAATAAACAAGGGACAAAAAGGGAGCCAGACAGGGAACTTAGCCTGTGCCTCAGAGAGAGGACCAGGGGTAGGTGTATTGGTTTTGCCAGCTGCCTGCAGATGCATGCGGTGCTCCTGCTGCTCACACCAATATACTCAGAGGGGCCCAGAAACCTCATTCTCTAATGCTTTTTGGCTACGGAGTGAGTTTCCCAGGTTGTGGACCCAGCTGTGGTGGTGTGGTCTGACTTAGTAATGAACTTCCTTCATTTGCTTTTTTTGTTTGTTTTTGAGATGAGGTCTTACTATGTCATCCAGGATGGAGTGCAGTAGCATAATCTGGGCTCACTGCAGCCTCAACCTGCTAGGCTCAAGTGATCCTCCCACCTCAGCCTCCCAAGTAGCTGGGACCAAAGGAGCACGCCACCATGCCCAGCTAATTTTTGTACTTTTTGTAGGGGTGGAGTTTCGCGATGTTGCCCAGGCTGGATTTTTTTTTTTTTTTTTTTAATAGGATTGAGGCCAGGCGCAGTGACTGGGCCTGTAATCCCAGCACTTTGGGAGGCCGAGGCGGGCAGATCACTTGAGGTCAGCAGTTTGAGACCAGCCTGGCGAACATGGTGAAACCCTGTTTCTACTAAAAATACAAAAATTAGCTGATGTTATGGTATGCTTCTGTAGTCCCAGGTACTCGGAGGTTGAGGCAGGAAAACTGCTTGAACCTGGGAGTTGGAGGTTGCAGTGAGCCGAGATCGCACCACTGCACTTTAGCCTGGGTGACAGAGCAAGACTCTGTCAAAAAAAAAAAAAAAAAAAAAAAAAAGGAAAGGAAAGAAAGAAAGAAAATAGGATTGACCCCCCATCATTCGTTGGGCCCAGAAGCAGAGAGGAAGAATGGACAGAAAATGGGAGGTGATGGGCAGGCAGGAGTGGAAGGAAACAGACACCCACACGCCACCCCAGTAGCCCAGGGGTCTATGAAGAGGATAAAGGAACCTAAGTGAGCATGTGTGTATGTTGCGGGGGTGCGGGGTGTGGGGAAGAGTCTGGTTCTGTTCCCGATGGAGGTGGCATTTGAGTTGAACTTTGTAAAACCAGGAGCATGTAAATAGGTGCAGAAGCAGGGACCATCCTGGAGGCAAAGGGAACAGCCAAGCACAAGGCCAAAGATGCCACTCCAAGAGAGGTTCCAGAGTTCCCTATAGCTCCTCCTTCTGTTGTCCTGGCGGTGAGCTACTGGGTAAGGGTGAAACCCTTAGTCTCTTGTTTACCAGCAGTAGGTCTGCAGCCTAGAGCCAGGGTCTGCTGGACTCCTGGGGTGGCTATTTATTTATTTATGGGGTGGGGTGGGGTGAGGGGTGGGGATGGAATGAGAGAGGCTGCTTTCCTGGGCCTACAATTGGGGTTCTCTTCTCCTTGCCATCCCCAGAAACTCCAAGGGCTGACCCTCTGTCTTACTAACTTAAACGGCCCAGAAACATCAAAGTCTGACCAAAAACCGTTAATGGTATTCAGCTCCCTCCCTTTCACAGAGGTCTCACTACTGTCGGGGGGCGCCGGGCGCAGGCCGGGCATGGGGCCTGCGCTAGGCCAGGTGGAAAGGTGGAAGGACCTAGTTGGGACAGACTAGGAGACCAAGGAGCCGCCCGCCCGGCTAGATGGACACAGGAAAGGCTTCTCATAATAAATAAACTGCACGTGAATAATTCAGTAGTCGCGCGGGGGCCAGTTGCCTTAGCGCCGCCGCCGCCGCGCAGCGCCCAAGTCCCCGCGGAGGGGAGTAGCCAACTAAGGCACTTGAAGAGGGAGTCGAGTAGAAGATCCCCCGCCCACCAGTATACTGGATTTACCCAGGTCGAGTTCAGAGAGCCTCCCCGGTCCCAACCCCCTCGAGCCCCATGGGTCAGCGGGCCGCCTGCTGGGCAGTGCTACCTCAGCTAAGCCGCTCCGATGTCCCAAGACTCCGGGCAAGGGAAGACAGGCGGCGAGACGGAGCCAGACTAAGGGATGCGGACGTCTGACCTGCGGAAAACCCAGCATTTGCAGTGCCCAGCCCCACAGGGAACGTGGGCGGCGTGGTTCCAAGCAAAGTGAAGACGCCAGGCTCGGATCTGTGCTCAGAGCCGGGATCCCTCCGGGCTGCTTCGTCCTGGCCGGGATTTTCCTTGCCCTGAAGTGAGTAGCCAGGGAAGCTGAAGGGCCCTCCGCCCTCCCTGAACTCCCACACACTTGGGCCTCTCCCAGCCTTTCTTGGGCCTGTGGATGCAATTCCTGCAGCACCAGACTCCCCTGTCTCCCCGCCGCCCCCTAGGTACACTCCGTAACTTCCGAAGCCTTATTTCGTTTGAGCGAAACCCGGCCCCTTTGGCTCTTCCCACTTCCCACAAGTCCCTGGGTTCCCGATCCTGAGGGATTGCATTCATCCCATCTCACACCCACCAACGCTCAATCCCCCCAGTTCCTCCCCAGCCCCTTCATTTCCATTAATTAGGTCGAATCCCTTCCTTCGCCGCCCCCTCCTGTCCCTACGCAGCCTCCCTACACCTATGCGGCGAGCCTCGGGCCAAGACCTCCGCCCTGGCTCCTCCAGTCCTGTGGGGGCCGGCATGAACCAGGCCTCAAAAGGGATCTTCACGGGAATTCCGCATAGCCAGATCCCAAGCCTCCAGGGAGGCCACCAGCCCTCCCCCATCTTCTTCTTCCTCCTCCTTCTCCTTTCCTCTTCCCTCTGTCTCTACGTGTTTCTTTCTATTCGTTTCTTTTCGTTTGGTGAGGTGCCACCCGCCACAGCCCTGTCCCCTAGGGAGAAGCCTGGGCTAACTTTGCCGTCCTCGTGGCCTTAGCCCGGACTGTGAGTCTCGAGCGGCTTCCGAGAGGCAGCTCGGGTGTCCTCGCAGAGACAGGTGAGGTGGGCTGGCGATTCCCTAACCTCAGATGGCTCTGCCACCAGCCAGCTCTGTGATCCTGGGTAAGTCTTTCAACCTCTCTGAGTCTTGACGTTGGTAAAAGGCAGGAGATTTAGAGAAGGTATTGGGAGACTAAATCTTTTCATTCGTTTGAGAAAGGGAGTCGCCTGTGTTGGGACCTAAGGAGGAAGTGAGGTTCTCGAGAGTTCTAGATCTGAAATGGCCGTTTGTTTTAACGAGTATTTTGGGAGCAGCTGATAACTGCTTTTTCTTTTTCTTTTTTTTTTTTTTTTTTACAGCCGATGGGGTGCCAGGCATTAGAAACCTTCCCTCCAATCCTCACCATGTCTCCATTTTGCCAAAGAAGAAACTGAGGTTAAGGTCGCGATGCTCTGGCCAGCATCACAGGTGGGATTAGAACGCAGATGGGGTTTGGAGCGGCTCTTGTGTTTAAGCCACACAGTCTGACATTAGACGGGTGAATCCAGCCCTCGCAGGGCCTGGAGTGACCTAAGCCGAGAGGAGCTGGGCTGAATCTCCAGGCGTTCCTTTCTTTCTGCCCTAGGAAAGCTTTGAAATTCTTATTTTCAGGTAAACGATTTTGGCAGTGCCCGGAGAAGGATAGAAGTAAGACCCAAAGAGGAACTTTCCGCATGTTATGGGAGAGCCCGTGGGGCGAGGAGGCGAGGGCAGCCTTCCCCAGGCCAAGGGAGCAGCCATCGCTCTTGGATCTGTTTTTCCTCAAGCGTCTGTCCTGTGGGGCCTAGTCCCCAGCCGCTGTCCTGGACCTAATGGGAGAAGGGGCTGGGGGAAGAGAGCGCACCCCCAGCCCGGGACCCACGGCAGCCCTAGCCAGTCCCCCACTCTCTCCCTCTTTAGGGGCCTCTCTCTGAGATCGGGTCCTTCTCCTGCAGGGCAGCAGAGTGGAAGCCAGGGCCTGGGACCCTCTGGTTGGGCAAGGAGGGACTGGAGTCCGGCTCCCGGCGACCCCGTCCCCAGTGCCAGCGGCGGGGTCGCCCGTGGCGGCCCGGACAGGCCACGGGTCCCTCTCCACAAGTCCCATTACGTTGTATTTATGTTTCGTGTTATTGTTTTTTTTTCCTCCTCCCTTATTATTGTCTCACTCTGGGGGAGGCAAAGGATATAATATATTCATCTTTATTATACCAAATCTGTGTGAAGCATTTAATAAAACGCTGTTTCCACACAGCCAGGGATATTAGTGTGAGCTATTCTTAAGTTAATGCTCCTGGACTGAGGGCGCCGCTACCACAGCGCCTGCTGCCGGCGGGTCGCGGGAAGCGCAGGCCCTGGCCGCTGCGCTCCCCGCGCGGGTCCAACGCCCTGGGTGCCCTTCTCGCCGGCGCGTCGAAGCCCCCACGCCCATCCTAGCGCGTCTCTCTGTGACCTCTCGGCCGCCAGCCTGGGAGGAGGGGTTTGGAAGAGCCGAATTCAAGCACCCTTCCTCTCCCCTGCCACACCTTGCATTTCGAATGCGCTGTGGGCCTTGGTTTGCATCTATGAAAATGGGAAGAATTCCATCACTGCCTCCCTCTCAGGGCTCTTGAGAGGCCGAAGACGCCTTGAAGGTGGACAGGATTTTTTAAACAGGAAAGAAAAAATCAAGAATTTGTAAGGTCAGGATCAATGAGGGCCAGAGAGAAACAGAGAGGCTGCAGGAGTGGTTTCAGGCAACACAGAGCAAGCTGGACCCCAGGCGAGCAGACAGGGTGCAACTCCAGTTTGGGCACAACCCAGGAGGTTTCGGCATGCCTGGGCCTCACCCCCACCCATGAAGACAGCTGAACCTAGTCAGGATCTCGGCCTGTCACAGTTGGCCCTCTCATAATCCTCCCTCTAGGTAGGAAAATAGTCTTTTTAAGTCCAGTTTTACAGCTAGCAAACTGAGGCTCACAAAGATCATGTGGCTTGTTTGAGGTGACTAAACTAGGAAGTAGTGTAGCTGGTCACACTGTCTTCCAGACTCCATGCCCCTCCCCACCCCCATTCTCCAGGGTTTTTCTGTAAACCTTACATTCTGCCTTCTACACACACACACAAACACACAGACACACACACACACATACAAACACACATCCCCACCTGGAGATGCCCATGGGAAGGAGAAACACCCTCATTACTTTCTATATCCAGGCCCACTGCTCAATGTCTTTCAGAGCCCACCACCAGGCTTCTTATAGGGCCCAGATCTGGGCACACCATTCTTACTTAGGCTGCTTGTACCTGTGCTGTAGGGGAGAGGGAGTTGGCAGTAACCAGGCAGGGCCAGGCAGAAGGAGTTGTGCAGGACAGGCTTGAAGTGGACAGGTGAGTCTCTCTGGCTAGAATCCATACTCTCCTAGAAATCTCAGTCTTCCTCTGCCCCCATCACCCCATCCCTGTGAGTGGGAGCTGCACAAGGTCAACACACATCCTGTAGGCTGCTGGTCAGAGCTCCTTTGGAGACTTAAGTTACTCGAGGAATCTGACAGTTCCCCCCTGGGGCTGGCTGGGGAGGAGGCACAAACTGTGTGGCAGGGCTAGGACTAGGGTGAGGCATGTGAGGTGCTATATTTAAGGAAGGCATCTGCTCTCAGTGCTGTGTGTGATCCCTTAGGTTTTGTGCCTTGGGCATCTCACTCGCCTCACCCTAGTCCCAGCTCTGCTGTGTGGTCTGGGAGTTAGAATCAAGTCCAGTGAATTGCTGAGAGGGGACAGGGAGGCTGATTTCAGCTCATCCTTGAGAATGGCTTTCTGAAGGATCAAAGTGGAAACAATGGAATGAGCTTCCCCCAACACATGGAGTATGCAAGCAGGGCTTAGTGCCTGCTAAGAAGGAAAATAATCACGGTCTTATTGTCATCACCAACATTGTCATCATTTGACAATCACTTTGTGTCAAGTAAAAGCTTTCATCACATAGTTTCATTTAATGTATATAAATGTGTTTTAGCTGAAGATGGGATATCCGAGTCTCTGACTTTGGGGTCCTTTCCAGCTCCAAGAGTCCATTGTTGCATAAGACAAAGAGCACTTCTGTTGATTGATTTTTGTTGGTTCGATGCATTGTCATTATTTGTGGACTTACAGTCTTATACTAATGGATAAGCTCTTTGAGGGCAGGGACTGTGTCTAATCACATTTTTTTAAATGATTCCCTCTCCTGCTCCATGCTGACCACAGGCCTGGGGCACATAGAAGCTGTTCAATAAATGTGTATCAAACAAACACATGAGTAAACCAATGTCTAAAAGCTGTCTGCCTACCTGGCCATCTGCTTTCCAGGCTGTGACCGACAGAGCCACTAGGGTAGCCACTGGGAGAGCAAGAACCACCTCAGCAGGCATTATCCCCCTTATTCTACAGCTGAGCTGAGTTCAAGTGGGCATGTCTAGGGCCTCCCCTGACATCACATGCCTAGCCCTTTGCTAGTTTGTGGATAAGACAAGGGCCAGCCCAGGTTCTACCTGTGCAGAAGGATCTCAAGACTCATACTGGACAAACCTCTTAAGAAACCATTCAGATGGTGAGGGAAGCCTCTGCAGATCAGAGCAGAGAAGGGCCTATAGCCAGAGAAGCCTAGCTGGCAAAGCTGAGACCAGAGCTAGTCCTTGAAGCGTGAGAAGAATTGAGTGGTTGGAGGGAAGAAATAGACCATTCTAGCCAGGTGTGGTGGCTCACATCTGTAATCCCAGCACTTTGGGAGGCCAAGGTTTACTTAAGGCCAGGAGTTTGAGACTGGTCTGGCCAACATGGTGAAACCCCGTCTCTACTAAAAATACAAAAATTAGCTGGGTGTGGTGGCACATGCCTGTAATCCCAGCTACTTGGGAGGCTGAGGCAAGAGAATCACTTGAACCAGGGAGGCAGAGGTTGCAGTGAGCCGAGATCGCACCACTGCACTCCAGCCTAGGCAACAGAGTGAGACTCCATCTCAAAAAAAAAAAAAAAAAAAAAAAAGAAGAAGAAGAAAAGAAATAGACCATCCTAGGTTGGATGGGGAGCAAGAGCAACGGGACAGAGGCAGGAATGGCCACAAACGTTTTGGGGAGCAGGCAGGCTAGCCTGGCTAGAGTACTAGAAAAAGACAAGTGGGAAAACGCATTTGTGGAATGCCTTGAATCTCCAGGCCCAGACCCAGAGAACAGAAAATGGGGTTCCGAAATCAGAATCCACATCCTAGAACCTAGAAACCAAAGCCTAGAACTCAGAAAGCAAGGGCAAAGTTCGGGATCCAGTCTTGTCTAGGGCGGTCCCATTAGCTGCTGTAACAGGACGCCCTGGGGACTCCAAACTCAAGGGGCATGATCTTATTGGGAAACAAAGCGGACTCTTCTAATTGGCTTAGTCCAGGAAACCAAAGGCCTGACCCAAGCACAGGAGCAACTTGGGTCCGCCTGAGACTTGCCCCCCAGGACTGGCATGAGCAGCTGTCTTGGGTCCTCCCAAATCACAGCCTGAAACCTGGCATTATCTGCAGCCCAGCAGGCACCCTGAGTTGGAGCAGGTGTTGCCTACCAATATATACCTTCACACCCCTCAATCCTTCCTTTTATTCTCTAATACAGGTGGGATCTGAGATTTTCGGCTAGATCCAGCTGGGGCAGGCCTCTGGAGGGTGGAGCCATGGTGCCTGCAGCAGTGCCAAATGAGCCAGCGTGTAGGCGTTACTGCGCCGGCCTGTCGCGGGGCGCAAGCCTGCCAAGGAGCCGGAGCGCTGTGCCGCGTGGAGGGTGTCAGGGGTGGTATTGTCGGCGCACAAATGCTCAACTTTATGTACTTTTAACTAGAGGTGTAACAGATGGCCCCGTTTCTGTCCAAGCCAGGGAGACTGGTGCCCATTCCGGCTGCAGCCAATCAATCCCGCCACTCTGGGGGGAGCTACAAGCTGGGCTGGGAGGCCTGGAGCCAGCAATTGCGCAAGGCTGTCTGCTCAGGCTGGCCCAGTGCAGCCTCCGCCAGCAGCTCAGCCATCGGCCTGGGGAGGTAGGAGGGCAGGCAAGAGGCAGCCATGCCTGGAGCCTGGTCAGAGGCCTGCCTGGGAGGGAGAGCCTGAAACCACTCATCAGACCCCATATGGCCAATGAGGACATCAAGGTGCCAACTCACTCCACTGTGTCTTCATTCTCCTGTGGTCCTTGCTCAGGACCTAACTCCCAGATCTCTAGCTTCAAGAAGCTTTGGATCTATAGCCCTGTAGTGTCCTGTGTTATGGACAGCAGACATTGCTCAGGACTGGCAGTGGCTAGTGGTGCCATTGGGAAATAGTCACAGGACTGTGAAAGGCTTCAAGAAATGCCCAAGACAGCCAAAGAAGAAGAGAAAACAGCAGGAGCCAGGGATCCCAGAGCTGAGAGAAACTGTGGATTAATCTATTGTTACATTCGTACAGTCAACAAACACTTAGTGAAAGCCTACTGTGAGCTAAGACCTTTATTAAGCACTGAGGACACAGTAATGAATAAGACACAATTCCTGTCCTTGAGACCTTTTTGCGGGAAGACAGACAAATACACGGGTAATTGGAGCAATGAACTGGGGCCCATAAAAATCTCCAAAAAGACTGTGGAAGCACAGAAGAAGAGCATTTAACTGCCTGAGAGATCCAAGGAAGATTCCAGTAGGGGGCTGGTTCTGAGCTGGGTTTTAAAAGACAGGTAGGAGTTTTCATGGGAGGTGAGGGCGAAGGGCATCGGAAAGGGAAGGGATGGCATGAGCAAAGACATGGTAAGAAAACATGGTGAAGGGAAGTGTCTGAAAAGATGTGAATGGAACTGGGGTCTGGGATTTGGGAGAAGGAGTGGAGGGGATGAGGCTGGGCAGGGGAGGGGGCAGGCCCAACCCGTTTCAGCAGGCTGGCAACCTGACCCAGCAGTTGTCTTCCCCCAGTTGGCCCTTCTGTCACCTTCTGCCCCTTATCCTGGTGCCACAGGGAAGGCAAGGCCTAGCAGGGTGTAGGCAAGTGGTCCAGAGTGCTCCAGTCCTGGCCTGCCTTCTGTCCTGCGTTGAGGGACAGGGCTGTCAACGAACTCTCCCCTAACCATCTACCCAAGGGACTTCTGAGTCTCCTAAAAACAGCCTTTCCATAGGCTCCCCACAAAGGCTTTGGACCTTATTCATTCATTCATTCTTTTATTTACCAAGCATTGGGCATCAGCTGTGTTCAACGCCCAGGCAGGATACTGAGGTAGCAGACTATTGTGCTGGACTTCGAGAAGCTCAAGTCCAGACATGAGAGGAAGACAGGGGTCTGGGCAGGGGTCTTTCTGTTTGCAAGAAACAGAGGTTCACTTGAGTAATCACAAGAAAAAGGAAGGTCTTTTGTATTGAAGCACACGGCTTGTCATTGGAACTGGGCCCAGAAAGCACGCAGGAACCAAAGAAGCTCTGGGGACCAACTTCTCTCTCCTGGTCAGGTGGAAGGGAATCCCACAGGGTCTCTTTCTTCTTTATCTCTTTCTTCATTATTATTAATGAAATTAATAATTATTATCATAATAAGTGGAGGAAGAATAATTGTTAACAAATTCTGAGCCAGATCTATTGATTTCCATGCTTATCTCCGTTAATCCTCTTTAGAACACTGTTCAGTTAGTTAATATCGTTACCCCCATTTTACATATGAGAACACTGAGGCTCAAGGAGGTAAGGTAAGCTGCTCCACGTTCAAGCCAGGAAGTGGCAGAGTAAGGATTCTCACTCAGGTCAGCCTCCCAAGCTCCAGCTCATAACTGCTTCTGACCCCCATGCAGCACCGAGAGCTTCCTGGGTTTCCTCATAATTTCTCATAACCGTGACTTGCATTTGACCAGCCGGCCTCTCTGAATCTCTCTCTACATCACCTCTGCTAACTGCTCTAGTCTCTCAGTATTTCATAGTTCAAATTCCCAGGAGAGGAAATCGGATTGGCCCAGCTCATCTTTTAACGCCAGGACACATTGTAAACAGCTGCCCAGCCAAAGAGCTGGCTGGAAGTGGAGCCGTGTGCAGTCACCAATCAGCATCTTTGAGAGCAAAGCACAGAAATAATACAGTAAGGAGGAAATGCGAATGGTTACAGGAGGAAATGTGAGGTGCAGAAAGAGGATGAGAGGAGGCTTCATGGAGGATAGTTTGTGGTTTGGGTCTCGAAATAAGAATAGGATTTGAGGGGCAGAGTTGGAGCCAAGGAGTTCCTGAAGGAGGAAACAGCATGAACCCAGGCACAGGAGTAGGATTGCATGAGTCATGTTCAAAGGCCAATGAGGAGTTCTGTATAAGCTAGGAGAGAGAGGTAGAACAGAGCTGGAAAGGTGGGACTAGAATGCCAGCACAAGGAGTCTGAACTGAATTCAGCGGGGGTCATGGAAGGTCTCTGAGCTGGAGAGGGATTTGATCAGGCACGTGCTTTAGTTTGGATAACCATATGCCCAAGATAGTTCCAGTTTATGCCTGCTGTTCCTCTGACATTGTTTTTTTATTTTAAATTATTATTATTTTACAGATCCTCCTTTCACTCATAAAAGCCTCCTGGTTTGAATACTAAAGTATATGGTCACCCTAGCTTTAGGGGCTATGGGCTGTTGCTGTGGTAGGAATAGCATGAGTGGGACAAGATTGGAGGCAGGAGGGTCATGGATGAGGGTATTGCCATAGTTCAGGTAAGGAAGGGCAGAACCAGAGCGGGCAGAGAGGACAGAACACAAAGGGGTGTGGGCAAGAGCTGAGGCTAGTGGAAAGTTGGCCAGACCTGGTGGGTGAACGGACTTGGGAAATAAGGAAGGAGAAGGGTGAAGTCCAATGACTCCTAGGTGTCAAACTTGATTGTTCTTTGTTTGTTTGTTTGTGTGTTTGTTTGTTTAAATACAGACAGGGTCTCACTATGTTGCCCAGGCTAATCTCAAACTTCTGGGCTCAAGCAATCCTCCTCCAGCCTCCCAAAGTGCTGGGATGACAGGCATGAGCCACCGTGGCTGGCCAGGCTTGATTGTTTGAAAGAAGGTGGAAGTCTGGAGGCAGGGCTTGTTGGGGTTAGGGGATAGAAATCATGATTATGTTTACGATGAGTCTGAGGTGCTCCAAGAACGTTCACTCACACATGCCCAACAGGAAGTTGGACATTCCAGAGTGGAAGTCAGAAGCTGTCAGTTAGAGATTCTTCCAGATAGCTTGTTGAAACCAAGGAAGTGATGAGCTTGCTAAAGAGAGGGAATGGTAGTTCAAGACTGGAAACAGAATCCTGGGAGATCCCTATATTTAGGAAGTTGGAGGAAGGAAAGAAGTCAGAGGAGACTAAAAAGGAGTGGTTGGGAAGTAGGGAGGAAATCAAGGGGAGTGAGTGGCTTGGAGATCATGGAAGTTTGGGGTTTTCTGTGTTTTTGTTTTTGTTTTTGAGACACAGTTTTGCTCTGTTGCCCAGGCTGGAGTGCAGTGGTGCGATCTTGGCTCACTGCAACCTCCGCCTCCCAGGTTCAAGCAATTCTTCTGCCTCAGCCTCCCGAGTAGCTGGGATTACAGGTGCACACCACCATATCTGGCTAATTTTTGTATTATTAGTAGAGATGGGGTTTCACCATGTTGGCCAGGCTGGTCTCAAACTCCTGACTTCAAGTGATCCGCCCACCTCAATCTCCCAAATAGAAGTTTTTTAGGAGGGAATTAGTATCAAATTGTGCAGATCAATCAGTGAGGAAGACAGAGTAAAAGGCCCGTGGGTGGTTATTTGGAGGTCGCAGACTACTGTAAGAGACTACAGTGTGGTGGGGATATTGAATGAAGAGTTGAATGGCAAAGAACTAGAGGTGATTACGGCAATTACTCATTCAAAAAGTCCAGGAGAGGCCGGGTGTGGTGGCTTATGCCTGCAATCCCGGCACTTTGGGAGGCCAAGGCAGAAGGATCACTTGAGCTCAGGAGTTGGAGACCAGCCTGGGCAACATGGTGAAACCCCGTCTCTACCAAAAATACAAAAAATTAGCCAGGCGTGGTGGCATGTGCCTGTAGTCCCAGCTACTTGGGAGGCTGAGGCACAAGAATCACTTGAGCCTGGGAGGTGGAGGCTGCAGTGAGCCAAGATGGCACCACTGCACTCCAGCCTGGGCGACAGAGTGAGACCCTGCCTGAAAAAGTTAAAATTGAAATTAAAAAATAAAGAAAGAAAAACAAAAAGTCCAGGAGAAAGGAGGGAGGGAGAACCAAGAGTGACAAGGTATAGGAGAAGATGCTTGATGGAGAAAGTTCTGGAAAGGCACCCGAGATGTTGAGTCTTTGGTAAGAAGAAGGAACTCTTCCTCCTCAGAGACAGGAGGGAAGAAAGTATAAGTGATGATCCAGGGAGATTCTGAGGTGGACTGGCAGGTTTGGGGACAAGTAGAGCGGGGCACATTGTTTGAAGAATGGGCTCCATATTTTCGGTCAAGTTAGAGGGACAGTCCTCTAAGAGAGGAGAGCAGGGAGTTGAAAGCTCGCAGAGGAAGCCTGTAGTGGTTGTGGAATTGTAACAGGGAGTCACTTACAGATGCAGAGAAAGTGTTTTCCACATGGTGATAAGGAATTAGTTGAGGCAGCATGAATGAGCCAGTTTTTTCACCTGCTCTAGAGTGCCCAGGAATGGGAGCCAGAAAAGTAAATGGTGGTGTTGCTTAGGGCTGGAGCAGGGCGGGCAGGATGGAAGCAAGCACAGGGTTGAAGTGGCTGATACAGAACCAGGGTAAGAAGGGAGAAAGTAAAGCCAGAATGGGGGTGAGGGACTGGGAGAAAGCAGACGGTTTCAGGGACTAGAGAGCAAGTCAACAGGAATGAATGAGGTGGGAAGATAGGGGATTGGGCTCAAAGAAGAGAAGTTCAGATCCTGAAATTCTGGAGTTTCCAAGGAGTGAAGGGGGTGAAGATCATGCCAATTAGTGGCTGGAGAGGAAGTGAAAGATCCCGTCCAGAATGGCTCAAGACCTTCAGGTCTTCAGTAACCCCATGCTGGGGAGAAAAGGAGGCTGGCTGGGGTGGCTGGGAATGAAGCCACTCTCAGCATCGCCAGTGACATTCGGGTTTGATTTCTTTTTTATTAATGCAAGTGGTATATGTCCCTTTATTAAACACAAAGAACATTCAAATAATTAAAACAATGGCCCATAATCCCACTCCTCAGAAATTACCAATGGTAATATGCTGTTGAATACTCTCCCAGATCTTGTTATAGGTATCCTTTCTAATCAAGGCACTGGCAGATTTGGTGTTGTGTGAGGGCCCTTTGTCTTTCTTTCTTTCATTTATTTATTTATTTATTTTTGAGACAGTGTCACTCTGTCACTCAGGCTGGAGTGCAGTGGCACAATCTCAGCTCACTGCAACCTCTGCCTCCTGGGTTCCAGTGATTCTCGTGCCTCAGCCTCTTGAGTAGCTGGGATTACAGGTGCCCGCCACCATGCCTGGCTAATTTCTGTATTTTTAGTAGAGACAGGGTTTCACCACGTTGGCCAGGCTGGTCTCAAACTCCTGACCTCAAGTGATCTGCCCACCTCGGCCTCCCAAAGTGCTGGGGTTACAGGCATGAGCCACCATGCCTGGGAGGGGCCTTTTTCTTGGAGATGGAGGCTTCTAGCTGTGTCCTCACATGGAGGAAGGGCTATACACACTTTTTTAAAAACCAAAATGAGGATTATGTTATATAGACATAATGGTTTTAAAAATAAACCATTTTGGAATTTTGGTAATTTTGGAATAATTTTAGATATACCGAAAACTTGCAAAGCTAGTACAGGGTTTCCATACACCCCTTATACACTTTCCCCTAATGTTAACATCTTACATTACCAAGGTATATTTATCAGAGTTAAGAAATCAGCATTGGTATGTTATTATTGACTGAACTTCAGATTTTATTTGGCTTTCAGTAGTTTTCTCACTAATGTCCTTTTCTTATTCCAGGATCCAATCCAGGCTACCACATTGCATTTAGTATACATACTGTTTTGCAACCTGCTTGTTTTACTCAATGTTACATTGTGAATGTCTTTCAATGATGCTAAACATTCTTCCACACCATCATTTTAATGGCTACATGGTATTCTGTTGATCGTTGTACCATTGCCAATCCCTACTGTGGGATGTTTAGGTTGTTTCCAATTTTTCACTCTTATAAACAAGGCAGGAATGAGCCCGTTGAAGTTAAATCGTCTGGACTATTCCTTTTTATTTCCTTACAATACATTCCTAGACATTGCTGGGGCTAAGGGGGTATACTTTGTGGAGGCTGGGGATACTTCTTACCCAACTTCCCTCCTGAAAGGTTATAGTAATTTACCCTCATATTGGCATCAATCATGCTTTTTGTTTGTTTTGTTTATGACAAGGAGGGATGTGGGTGCAGACCAACCCTTAAGAGTGGCTGTCTCTCAATGCCAGGCTTCTCAATACCACATCCTATCTCTCTATCCTCAACTCTTCTCTAGGCCACGGAGTCTGTGTTGGCCGGACTGCAGTTAGCAGCTGGGGTAGGGGTTGGGTGTGGCCAGGCTATGGCCCCTGGGCTCTGGGGACATCTCCTGAGCTGGGAGCTGGGGAGGGGGACTGGGCGGCTGCCTGGGCTTTGGTCTTTTTCCTGGAGCGAGCTGGCAGGAGGGAAGGGTTGGGTTGGGGAGAGGCTGTAAGGAGAGGGGGAGCTCTCCTCTCCCCTCATGAAAGCTGAGAGGCAGGAGGGCAGCTCCCTGAGCCAGCCGGGGGACAGCAGACAGATTGGGAGAAACGTAACCTCCCCGAGATGCATGCTCCAGTTCAAGCAGGAGGCATTAAGGATGAAATATCTCCCGAGCAACAATTCATCTCTAACTGGGAGGAGAGGGACTCGCTGACATTTAGCTGTGATCAGGGGCTGCACATGCCTGTCTCCAGAAGCCTAACAGGAGCGTGACCGTCTGCATGTACGAGAGACTGTGTGTGTGTGTAACAGAGTGTGAGGAACTGTGTGTGGCTGTAATGAAGCAATGGGTATACGGGTGATGTGGTGTGTAAGGAACCACATGTGTGATGGGATATGAAGGCTTATGTGTGACTTTCACGAGGCTGTGTATGCATGTGACAGTACGTGTGTGAGGATCTTCGTGTGATTGTGAGCATCCTCAAGTGTGTGTGAAAGCCATGTCTGTAATAGTGTGTTGGAGCCTTTGTGTGATGTCGAGCAGTGTGGATGATTGTGCGAGCGTACGATAGGGTGTTCTGTAATACTCTGTATGAAAGCAAGATTGATCCTGAAACTGGGCTTGAGACCTTATGAGATTGGGCACGCAGGATAGCAGATGTGAAACTGACCCGCAGACTAAGCTAGCCACCGCCACCTCAGGATACCCAGCCCAGGAGATGGCTTTGAGAGAGTTAAAAAGAGGCACCCCTTCTGTCACAAAGACACAGACACTGGTCATGCTCTCCTGGAGCCCTCTTGTGTGGTGCAACCTGTGTAACTCTAAGTGAAGACTGTGTGGACCCCCTGCTCTCTTAGAGTCCAGTGGAATTTTCTCCACCATGACCCTTATTATGATTGGACTGTCTTTAACAATTTTGTGTAAATATTCATTTAACATATATATCTCTCTCCTGCTAGGCTGTAAGCTCCATGGAGGCTGGGACCACTGGTCTAGGTCTGTCTCGTTCATTGTTGTCACACCGGCTCCTAGCCCAGTGCCTGGGGCAGAGTGGTTGCTCCATGAATATTTGTTGGATGATTGAATGGATAAGACAGGGCACACACACACAAATGTGGGTGCACAGGCATATAGAAGTGTGGACCTGAGCCAGGGCATCCGTGTGCATTCGCTGGATGTGTGTGCCTGTGAGTGAGTGTCACTGTCATTCCCAGAAGACCTCTCTCTCCTATTTCCCTTTTTTTTTTTTTTTTTTTTTTTTGAGACAGAGTCTCACTCTGTTGCCCAGGCTGGGATGCAGTGGCGCAATCATGGCTCACTGCCCCCTGGGTTCAAGTGATCCTCCCACCTCCCACCTCAGCCCCAGAATAGCTGGGAAGACAGGCGCATGCCACCATGCCAGGCTAATTTTTTTTTTCTTTTTTTTTTTTTTTTTTTTTTTGATGGTGTCTTGCTCTGTAGCCCAGGCTGGAGTACAGTGGAGCTATCTCAGCTCACTGCAACCTCCGCCACCTGGGTTCAAGTGATTCTCCGGCCTCAGCCTCCCGAGTAGCTGAGATTACAGGCACACGCCACCATGCCCGGCTAATTTGTGTATTTTTAGTAGAGACAGGGTTTCCCTCCCGAGTAGCTGAGATTACAGGCACATGCCACCATGACCAGCTAATCTGTGTATTTTTAGTAGAGACAGGGTTTCGCCATGTTGGCCAGGCTGCTCTTGAACTCCTGACCTCAGTTGATCCGCCTGCCTCAGCCTCTCAAAGTGCTGGGATTACAGGTGTGAGCCGCCATGGCTGGCCTTCTTTTTTCTTTTTTGTAGAGACAGAGTCTCACTATGTTGCCCACACTGGTCTCTAACTCCTGGACACAAGTGATCCTCCTACCTTGGGCTCCCAAAGTGCTGGGATTACAGACATGAATCACTCTGCCCAGCTCCTCTCCTATTTGCTAAGCCCTCAGCCCCAGATAGGCTACAGACAGACATGGCCTGGAGACAGGAGGACATTTGAGAAGGAGACCAGCTCCCTCTTCGCACTGTGTTTGGGTGAGAGTGGCAGGAGCGGTGAGATTGGGCTTACTAGCTGGAGAAACAGCAAGGGGTCAAATCCTTCCCCACTCCACCCTAGATGTTCTCCTGACTCATTGTCCAGGCCTGTTTGAGGTCCTGAGAAGAGTTCTGGGAATTGGGCCTGTCTTCATCTGCTCCTGCTGCTTTAACAAAATATCTTAAACTGGGTAATTTAGAAACAAGGGAATTTTTGTTTTGTTTTGTTTTTGTTTTTTTGTTTGTTTGTTTGTTCATTTTTTTTTGAGACACGGTCTTGCTCTGTCACCCAGGCTAGAGTGCAGTGGTGCAATCTCAGCTCACCTGCAACCTCTGCCTCCCAGGCTCAAGCCATCCTCCCACCTCAGCCTCCTAAGTAGCTGGGACTACAGGTGTATGCCAGCATGCCTGGCTCATTTTTGTATTTTTTTTTTAAGAGACAGGGTTTCTCTGAGATACAGGCTGCCCAGGCTGATCTCAAACTCCTGGGCTTAAGCAATCTGTACAACCTCTGACTTCTAAAGTGCTGGGATTATAGGCATGAGCCACCGCGTCCAGCCTGGAAATTTATTTCTTACAGTTCTGGAGTCTGGGAAGTCTAAGATCAAGGCGCCAACGGATTCAGTGTCTGGTAAGGTCTTGCTTCAAAGACGATGTCTTCTTCTTTTTTGTTTTTGTTTTTGTTTTGAGACGGAGTCTCATTCTGTAACCCAGGCTGGAGTGCAGTAGCAAGATCTCGGCTCACTGCAACCTCCACCTCCCAGGTTCAAGCGATTCACGTGCCTCAGCCTCCTGAGCAGCTGAGACTACAGGCACGCACCACCACACCCAGCTGATTTTTGTATTTTTAGTAGAGACAGGGTTTCACTATTTTGGCCAGGCTGGTCTCGAACTCCTGACCTCAAGTGATCTGCCCACCTCCGCCTCCCAAAGTGCTGGGATTACAGGCATGAGCCACCTCGCCCAGCCTGATATCTTCTTGCTGCATCCTCATGTGGGGGGAGGGGCTAGGGAGCTCCCTTCAGCCTCTTTTCTAAGGACAGTAATCCCACTCATGAAGGCAGAGCCCTCGAGTCTTAATCACCTCCCAAAGGCCACACCTCTTATTACCACTACAGTGGAGATTAGGGTTCCACATGAATTTCGGAGGGACACACTTGGATAGTAGCTGGGCCACAGGCACCTGCAATTAGACAGGCCTTGGCAGCATTTCGCAGGAGAGACCCCTGTCCATGTTCTTCAGGCCTCTGTCCCAGGGCCAGCCCTTTTTTTTGCTCCACACTGGGGTTCACGCCACCAATCTGGCTTGTGTCTTTTTTTTTTTTTTTTGAGACGGGGTCTGACTCTGTCGCCCAGGCTGGAGTACAGTGGTGCCATCTCAGCTCACTGCAGCCTCTGCCTCTCGGGTTCAAGCAATTCTCCAGCCTTACCCTCCCAAGTAGCTGGCCTGCACCACCATGCTAGGCTAATTTTTGCTTTTTTTTTTTTTTGAGACAGAGTCTCACTCTATTGCCCAGGCTGGAGTACAATGGCAAGATCTCAGCTCACTGCAACCTCTACCTCTCGGGTTCAAGCGATTCTCCTGCCTCAGCCTCCTGAGTAGCTGGGATTACAGGTGTACACCACCACCACCCCCCCAGCTAATTTTTGTATTTTTAGTAGAGACGGGGTTTCACTATGTTGGCCAGGCTGGTCTTGAACTCTTGGCTTCAAGTGATCCACCCGCCTCGGCCTCCCAAAGTGTTGGGATTATAGGCATGAGCCACCATGCCTGGCCCCTGCTTGTGTATTATGTGACTTACTCGGGTAGACATAGCAGTTTTTTGTCACTGATGCCACACCAGCCCTACCCCTAGGCATGGCCTAGTCCCTAAGAAGGAGGGCCCCGTGGCCCTGCATTTTGAGAGAGGTGTACACGGAGGGGACATAGAGATGAAAAGGGTCGGTTTGGGGTGGGGGAACATTTGGCAGGGAGGTTTGCAGAAGCAGAGAGAAATGAGCTAAGAAGCATGAAGGGGACAGGAAAGTGAGAATGTTGGGGGTTGAACAGGTTTGGGGCAGAGCAGGAGGCAAATGGCTCAGCACAGAGGCCTGACGATGCCCTCGGTGGGCAGATGGGAGGAGGCTAGAGTTCACGAGAGCCCCAGGTGGCCATCAGCACAGCTAGACCCACTCCTGACTCCTAAAATCTCGGGCGGTTCCTGAGGCTCACTCATGCTGGTGCGCTAGGAACAGAGGTGGGAACCTGCTCAGCTAGGGAAATGAGATCAGAGAGTTTCTTGGAGTGATGCTCTGCCCCAGTGTGGCCAGACAGACCACAGGGCAGTTGACAGAAGAGACTCAAGATGGTGGTTGTCCCTGTGAGAACTGTTTCCCCCCTAAATGAGAGAGGAGGACGAAGTGCTCTGCCAGGCCCCCTGCTCAGACTGTGCTAATGGGACTCTGGTTACTGGGGCAAAATCCGAGGGCTGCACTCGCCCGGCCACTGCACTGACCCAGTGGCTGCACTCAGCCGGTGGCTGCACTGGCCTCCACTTTACCAGTAAAGGCTTGGGCAGACACAGTGTCCTGGGGGTGCCTGTCAGACCCTGGAGGCCCCTTCCCTACCCACAGGGGCTCTAAACTTTCACCCTCCCTTCCTGCCCCTACCCCCATCCTTTCAGAGTCTGAAAAGGCAGACAGCTTGCTGTTTGCTCTGGAATCTGACCTCCTGAGCAGGCAGTACCCTGCCTCTGGCCTCTGCCCTCTCTCCTAGGGCCCTCAGTGCTGCTTCCCTGGGGGTTCCCAGCCTGTGCAGAGACCGGCCCCTCCGAGGCAGAAGATATTTGCTCTGCTCCTAGCTTTGGGAAACCACACGTTTCATCTCCCAGAAGGGGGATCAGGACAGGGCCCTAGGCTCTTAGGAGATGGGGGAGGGGGCGGGCCTGCTCTCTTCTGTCACCATCCCCCCCAATTTTCAAAGCAGTTTGGCTCCATATATGACTGGAACCAATTGCAGGCAATGTCCCTGTCAGGGCATAACTGTGCTCATCCATTACCTGCTGGAATCTCGCCCACTGCCCTCTCAGGGGGACCAGCTCAGGAATTCAGTTGACCCTTGACAAGCTGGAAAGGCCAAGGGTATCTTTTCCTTCCTCTCTTCTCAGGAATGACTTGATCAGTCTGCAGGCTCCTTAAGGATAAGAGTCGCGTCTTATTCATCTTTGGGTCACCAAGCTCCAGTGCTTAGCACATGGTAATCACTAAATTAAAAATGGAACAAATGAATGAAAGGAAGATGGGGAAAGGGAGGACTGTATCCCTTTTCTCTGGTGATGGAAGTGGGGAGAGGTTGTGCTCATTAACAGGTATGTCTATGGCCATTATGTCTTCTGGTGGTGGCAAGGGGAAGCTGCTAGTTTCCCTCCCACCTGGCCACCTCCCAGGGTCACTTCATCATCCATTTGCCCAGCATTGGAGGTGAGGTGGGGGTAACTACTGAGCATTTGGGCTGTCCTCAAAGTGTAAGCAGCCTTGCGCACATGCCAGGGAGCCTCCAACCCCATTTTTTCTGTAGATAGTCTCTGCCTTGGGCAGAGCCTTGTGCCAGGCATTGAGAAGGAATCTAGTCTCAAAACATCAAACAAGAATCCAGTTCCCTTCTTCCTACTTCACCCCTCCACACCATAGCACTCTGGTAAAATTTATTCAGATCTGGGGATTGGAGAGCAATTCCTTTTGGATTACATGATCAGGTCAAGAGATGTGTTTTGGGATCTGAACTCAATCCAGATGCATATACTGGGTCCTTTCTCTCCCCATGCAGGGACTCAAACCATGTGTAACTGGAGGAGTTGACTGCTTGCAGAAAACATAGGTGCCTATGCATCCCTGAGAGGACAAGAGAGTGACTGGAGGGGCTTTGGCCAGAGTCCAGGGGTGGGGAGAGGTGACAGCTCCTGCTGCCTCTAACATGGTCACTATCATCGGTAACCCTGGAGGAGGTCCCTCTCCCCAAATGCTTCAGAGCCCAAGATCTCACTGTCCGTGGAAGAGATGTGGGATATCCAGGTCTCTCTCTATAGCACACCTTCCAAAAAAGAGTAACGTGTCTCCATTCTTTCTGGGGATAACCTTTCTGGGAAATATATGAGCCAAAACAAGACCATTGTGATCTCCACTGGACAAGCAGCAGGGGAGCAGAGCTTATCTCCTGCCCCTAACCTCTTCTCCTTCCTGTGGCACTTTCCATGCATCAGGATTTTTTTTTCCTTTTCTCTCTCTTTCTTTCTTTCTTTTTTTTTTTTTTTTGAGATGGAGTCTCATTCTGTTGCCAAGGCTGGAGTACAGTAGCATGATCTCGGCTCACCACAACTTCCGCCTCTCAGGTTCAAGCGACTCTCCTGCCTCAGCCTCCTGAGTAGCTGGGACTACAGGCATGTGCCACCATGCCTGGCTAATTTTTGTATTTTTTGTAGAGACGGGGTTTCACTATGTTGGCCAGGCTGGTCTCGAACTCCCGACCTCATGATCCGCCCACCTCAGCCTCCCAAAGTGCTAGGATTACAGGCATGAGCCACTGCACCTGGCCTTCTTTCTTTCTTTTTTTTTTTACTCACCACTATACTAACAAGGACAGGTTTTCTATATTGGTAAGTCCTGCGGGGAAATACCCTTTCCTTGCTTCCTTTGGGCTTCAGGGACCAACCTGCCTTCAGGGATCAACTAGACAAACCCAGCCTGTTTGTGCTCAGCAAAAATCCAAGAAAAGATATTGGCAGGATATTAGTCCCCCTGAGAGGGCAAGGCACTGCTGAGCTCCCCGGGCCCAGCCAGGCAGGCATCTATAACTGATGGCAGAATGCCTACAGCTAAGTGGCCACAAGTTAGTTATCAACTAAGGGCCCCAAAGCCAGAGCATCCAAGCAGGCAGAAAGACAGTGAAGATTTCAATGGACTGTGGTCAGGACAGGCAAGGAGTCCAGAATCTAAAAGGTCAAACAGAGCAATGCGAACTTGAGCCTGAGGCAAGAATGATTGAGTGAGGGGGCTGCCAGGGGACAAGGGGTTTAAGAGCTTATTTTGACCAGATGGAAATTTTGGGTATACTAGGAGACTTCTAGACAGGAAAAGGGGATCTGGGGGTGTCCTTACAATACCGAGGTGGTGGCGATGCTGCAAGGCCTAATTTCATTATTATGGTGATGGTGGAAGTTGTTGTAGTGAGATTGATAGTGACAGAGATTGTAGTAATTATGGTAATAGCAGGAATGGGGTGATGAGTGGTCATAGTGTTGCCATGGTTAATGGTTGTTGCCAAGGGGACAAAGGGAGTAAGGATGATAACTATTGTCATGGGGAAGGACATGGTGATATTGAAGCTAGAGTAACAGAAACAATCGTTTTAGGGGTGATGGCAGTATCAGTGAATGATAGTGACAATAATTGTGGTCACAAGTGAAGAGGTGATTGTGATGGTGGTGGAGATGTTGACTTGTTATCCAGATGAGGGAGTGATAAGGTGATAAATATTACATTGGTAAATATGGACTCTTCATGTGGTATCATTGTTCTTTCTTTAAGCCACATAATATATGAGATAAGCCTGATCCTTTAGAGGAGCTCAGGAGGCATATGTCATGGCCCTGGGTCTCCCTGAACATAACAACTCTGTGATCAGACCTGTACTGTTTTTCCTGGTCCCCTCCATCCTGATTAAAGCCAAAGTGGAGATTGGAGGGTAACCCATACCCTAGCTTTTCCTTTTCTTTCTCCATCTTCCTAGGGGCCTACTTGCTTCCTAAGATAGTCCTTCTCCAGGGTCCAATATAGTAAACTAAGGCATAGTTGTTCCTCGTGGGCTCAAGCCAGAGCACTCTGGGTATGCCAAGCATCTGGCTGGAAAAGGAATAATGCTGCCAAAAGGCCCTTGCAGCAGTAGGAACAGTGGTTACTGTAACTATTATTCTTAACTTACGGCTGGTCCTCAGTCTCTAATTGGTTTCAACCTCTGGCAATTCCCTTAATCTGCGCTGGCTACTAGCCAAATGTGGCTATTGCGCATTTGAAATGCAGCTAGTCCAATTCAGATGTGAGTGTAAGATATACATTGGATTTTGAAGACTTAGCATGAAAAAAAGAATGTAAACTCTTTATCTCTCTTTTTTCTTTCTTTCTGTTTTTTGGGGGGTTTTTTGTTTTTTATTTTTTTGTTTTTTTTTTTTGAGACAGCATCTCCCTCTATCACCCAGGCTGGGGTGCAGTGGTGCAATCGTAACTCATTGCAGCCTCAAACTCCTGGGCTCAAGTGATCCTCCCACCACAGCCTCCTGAGTAGCTGGGATTATAGGCACATACCACCACACCCAGCTAATTTTTAAAATTTTTGTAGAAACAGGGTCTTGCTATGTTACCCAGGCTGGTTTCAAAATCCTGGGCTCAAGTGGTCCTCCCACCTTGGCCTCTCAAAGTGCTGAGATTACAGGTGTGAGCCATTGAGCCTGGACCTCTTTATCTCTTTAATATAAATTTTTATATTGTTCACATGCTGAAGTAATATTTTGAAAATATGGAGTTAAATGTAATATAAATTAATTTCACTTGTTTCTTTTTATTTTTTTTAAATGTGTCTACTAGAAGTTTTTTTTTTTTTTTTTTTTTTTTGAGACAAGTTCTTGCTCTGTCGCCCAGGCTGGAATGCAGTGGTGCTATCTACTAGATGATTTTAAATAACATATGTGGTTCACATTGTATCGGATGGTGCTGCCTTAGCTCATTTGCTTTTTGTTTGCTCAGAGAAGCAAAAGGAAAGAAATAAAGCAAATTCCAAAATTATAGTAGGTTAAGCACCTAATAAGTTTGTTTCTCTTTACCATAAAATCTAAGCAGAAGTGCTGCAGGGCAGATGTGGCAGCTCCACTCCAATGTCTGGGCTCCAGGGTCTCTCTTTACTGTGCTTCCACCATTCTCAACACATGGCTTCCATCCTGAGGTCTAAGATGACTGCTCTAGTTTCTATAACCATTTACACTCAGTGAAAAGGGGAGAAAAGGGTGTCAACTCCTTCATATGGGCAGAGTCCGGAAGCACACACTACTTCTGCTTGCATCTCATTGGCTGGAATCTGGTTACCCAAACACACCTAGCTGCAAGGGAGTCTGGGAAATGTAGTCCTAAACCAGGTGGCCATGCTCCAGCTAACACTTGGGGGTTTTATTATTAAAAGAAGAAAGACAGAACGGCTACTGGGGGACAGGAGGGCTATTACCCAAGGCTCATACCTACTACAGGTCTGAGGAGTGGCTGCCATCACTGGCAGCAGGAGGATGGAGCAGATAATCTCCAAGAAAAAGCCTGTTCCTTTTAAAGAGATGTATTTATTTATTTATTTATTTATTTATTTATTTATTTTCAAGACATGGTCTTGCTCTGTCGCCCAGATTGGAGTGCAGTGGTGCAAGCTCAGCTCACTGCAACCTCTGCCTCCTGGGTTCAAACGATTCTCTCTGCCTTGGCCTCCCAAGTAACTGGGATTACAGGCACCCGCCTCCATGCCTGGCTAATTTTTGTATTTTTAATAGAGACGGCCTGGGCTGGTACCATGGCTCACACCTGTAATCCCAGCAATTTGGGAGGCCAAGGCGGGTGGATCACCTGAGGTCAGGGGTTGAAGACCAGCCTGGGAAACATGGAGAAACCCTACCTCTACTAAAAATACAAAAATTAGTCGGGTGTGGTGGTAGCTTGAGCCCGTAGTCCCAGCTAGTGGGAGGCTAAAGCAGGAGAATCGCTTGAATCTGGGAGGCGGACGTGTCAGTAAGCCGAAATCACACCACTGCACTCCAGCCTGGGCAACAGAGCAAGACTCTCTCTCAAAAAAAGTAAATAAATAGGCCAGGTGTGGTGGCTCACACCTGTAATCCCAGCACTTTGGGAGGCCTAGGCAGGTGGATCACTTGAGGTCAGGAGTTGGAGACCAGCCTGGCCAACATAGTGAAACCCCGTCTCTGCCAAAAATACAAAAATTAGCTGGGTGTGATGGTGCACATTTGTAATCACAGCTACTTGGGAGGCTGAGGCAGGAGAATCACTTGAACCAGGGAGGAGGAGGTTGCAGTGAGCCAAGATTGTGCCACTGCACTCCAGCCTGGGCGACAGAGTGAGACTCCATCTCAAAATAAATAAATAAACAAACAAATAAATAAATAAATAAATAGGCCGGGCACAGTGGCCCACACCTGTAATCCCAGCACTTTGGGAGGCCGAGGAGGGCAGATCACCTGAGGTCAGGAGTTCGAGACCAGCCTGGCCAACATGGTGAAACCCCGTCTCTACTAAAAATACAAAAATTAGCCAAGCATGGAGGTGCGCACCTGTAATCCCAGCTACTTGTAAGGCTGAGGCAGGAGAATCACTTGAACTCGGGAGGCGGAGGTTGCAGTGACCCGAGATCGTGCCATTGCACTCCAGCCTAGAAAACAGAGTGAAACTTCATCTCAAAAAATAATAATAATAATAAAATAAAAATAAAATAAATGAATAAAGACAGCCCAAGTCCCAGCATATTTTCAGATGTTCCTTGATAAGCATGATTTTAAGAGAGGGAAGAAAGGAGACAGTTTGACAAGAAAGAGAAAGAGGGAGAATGAGGACGGGTGCATGGCTGGGGACTTTTGTTTGAGTTGTAAGCTCTCTTGCTGGGACAACGCTTGTGATTCCAATATTTTGGATATTTATACTCAAGGTCTTCATAGGTCATGTGATATAGAAACAATGGCTCCAACCATTTGTTAAGTAGGTTCTGTTTATTAAACTCCCGCTTGCCTACCTTCTTCCTTCCACTTTTGACCTTCCCCACCTCTGTATCAGGTGCCCAGGACAGGCACAGAAGTGAACCCAGGAGACCTACAAGACCTGTACTTAAGAGAGTAGTGTGACTTGGGAGTCAGAAAACAGCCAAAGACAATTATCCAGACAGCCACAGTGGGCAAAGGCTGGGACAGACACACTGGGCATATCTCTGAGTTTCTCTTTGACCCAGATCTTCTTAACAAAAAAATACTCAAGTAAAGTTGGTCTCCATGAAGAGAGGACCTAGCTCTATCGTGTCCACCAATGTATTCCTATTGCCTGGCACAGAACAAGTGTTTGGTAAGAATTTGCTGAACAGATGAATGAAGAGGATTGGGCTTTCTCTGAAGTCAGGTTCGAGGTTGAGCTGTGAGGAGAGATTATGTGGGTTTTGAAGTTGGGGCTCCACCACGCCCTCCCACCTACCCCTCCTTTTCCACGGCCAACATCTGAACCTGCAATCCCATCCTCCCAGGCTCTTTCTCTCCGTGACTGCTGGTCTCTCAAGCTCGGGGTAGGCTGCTCTAGGGAAACTGGATGTAGTGGGCAGACAGGTGGGGCAAGTGTGGGCATTTCCTCAAAGGCCGGCCCTCCCTCAGAACCTACTGCCCTGGCAGACTCACCTTTGCTCTTGGACTGAGACAAGGCTTCCCTGACTGCCACCTCCTCCACGCTGCTCCTTCTCTCTCAGCAAGGGTCAGATAAGGAGACCGCAATCCGCCCTAGGAGAAAGCCTGGCCGATAGAGGGGCCCAAACCCCGGACGTCCCCCCTCCTCCCATATATCTTGGTGTCAAACACATTTTATTTCCTCACGTCTGGGGACCCTGGAGCTTCCCCTCCAGGATTACTTCCTCCTCCGGTTTGTTTTCCAGCTGGAGATTCTAGGAGCCCCACGGCAGGGGGGCGGCTCCTCCGCTTGTGGCCCATAGGCTTCAAAGGGCCCAGAGTGGAATGCCGCGGCCAGAGGCTGCTGGCCTGGGAGGAGGGGTGGAGGCATCGCAAGCCCAAGGTACGGGGGCTCTGGCTGGGTCCCCCACTCATTTTCAAGCTGCCCCCCCATTGGCTGAAGGGCTGTATCTATGGGCAGAAGGTGACTTCAAAGGTCAGCAATGGGGGACTCCCTACCACCCCCTCCCCCGGGGCTCAGAGGGGGCCAGGAAGTGCCCCCCACCATGATGGATTAGGTGCCTAAGAGCCATGGCGAGCTTATGGACGGGAGACCTTCTCTTTTTTCATGGGGTTCAGATTTCACGATTTGGGGGGGGGTGAAATAATTAGTAATTTGTGATTAAGCCTTTTCATGGATATTTTGTTTCTTTGTTCTGTGATGTCGCCTGGAGCCATTTAAAAAATGACTTAATGACAAAGAAAAAATAATTGCTCTTTGTAACTAATGACTGTGTCAGAACTTGGAAATCACCAAAGCCTCGGAAAGTAGAAACCGAGTAGGGGGTGGGGGTTCCACTCTCCAAGGAATCAGATCAGCAGTCGTAAAGTGACCCGGGATCTGCTTTGCACCTGGATAGCCCCCTTCCCTTCCCTGGAGCCAGCAGCCAGCACCTGCAGGCTCAGCCTGGGGGCTTCAGGACTAGGGTCCCTTAGGTACCTTTGCCCCAGGCTGAAAGGAATGGTCAGAATGCCCTAGGCCAGCCTAGACTGCCCCAACTCAGCCTCACCTTGGAGTTGCTCCTTCCTTCATAAAATCCCCCTGTAAGGAGACTTCTCCCCCTCTGGTGGAGGAGCAAGGGGTAGTTCTGTCCTCACATCTCCACTCCTGCAGCTTCCTATAGAGCTCCAGAGTTGCCCTGGGATTCTGGATTCTTCTGGGTCTTTCCTTTTTTTTTTTTTTTTTTTTTTAGTATTTAATTGTCAAATAAAGATTGAGCATATTCACAGGGTACAATGTGAGGATTTGATACACTCATCTGAATCTTTATGGCTCCTGTGTCCCTACCTAGACTGAGCTCTCCCTGGGGGACAGAAAAAAATGCCCTCTCCCTCCTGATGCTCCGGCCCCTCCTCCCCTCATGTACGCTAACCTACCTTGGGCTGGGGCCCTGCAGAGCTCTGGGCCACTTGAGGCAGGGATCTGGCAGGGCCCAAGCCCCAAGGACTCAGGGCAGCCCACCGCCTCCTGCCACCCCCAGCCGCCTCCAGCAGCCTCTGGGGAATGGGCAGGGAGATGGGGAATTGCTCACACAGCAGATTCCACTCCTGTTCCCTTCCCAGGCCCTCGCTCCAAGCTCTCCCAGGGGGAAATGCTGGGGGGAGAAAAGCGTTAACTTGTGCCTTCTATTTGGTTTTCCTCTGGTTATTGTTTAAAATGCAGAGATTATGAGGTCAAACTCTCCCAGCCAATATGTTTCTAATGAAAAATGTAGTAAGGCACGACTGAGTAATCTAATCTATAAGTTAAGCGTTCCACACAGCAGCGATTTTCACCGACAGAACTTCAATAAATCTTGTTTTGAGAAAAATGATATGAGGCTGATGTTCTATTTTTGTCAATTTGAATGGACTCCCCCTGCCCCCCCAGTCCCCAGAAACACTGCACTGCACCCAACCAATCTCCTTCTTCCCTCCCCCAGAGCAGGCTGGATGAAAGTGGGGGACAAGAATGATAGTGTGGGAGGCCTGAGTTCTGACCCAGCTTAGCTCAGAGGGTCCGGGGCCAGAGGCCTCTGCTTCAGCCCACCTGGTCTCTGGGGCTCTCCTCCTGGTGAGGGACTTGGCAAAGGGGTCGGGGGTCTTGAAGGAAAAGGCAGCCAGAGGTCTAGGAGAATGGTGTCGACTTTCCTAGCCGTGCGGTCAGGACTGCCCAGGCAAGCCTGTTTCCCCCAGCTGTCCCAAGGCTGAGCAAAGAACAAACAGCAGGCCTCGAACCTTCCCTTGACCCGCAACAAGCCATTGATAGATTTGGCAAGAAAGGCCTCACCTCAGGAAGAACTGGTTAAATCCATCTTCAAAGCTGCTGTTCCCCTTTGCCTGACTTGAACGTGGGAGACAGGCCAGAATGTAGTAGTAAACTCACTCCTAATAAAGGATGTGTGTGTGTATATGTGTGTGTGTGTGTGTGTGCGCGCGCATGTAAGTGTGTACATGTGTATGCGTGTGTGTGCATGTATGTGTACCCATGTACACCCGTGTGCAGGGTTCTGGGAAGGAAGCAAGGCTCTCTCAATGAATGTGCAGACCTAAGGCTGTCATGGAGGGTGGCTGCCAAGATTAAAATCAAAAGATTTCCAGCCCAGGGAATATGTGGGAGGCCAGGAGAAAGAATATGGAGAAGCTGTTTCAAGAAACTGGAGAAGCTGTAAGGGCAGCCAGAAAGGATTATGTCACCTCATCAGAGAGAAATCAATTAGGAGAGGCTTCACAACGACAGCTCCTCCTCCCTCCTCCCAGCCACGATCCACCAAGGGGAACGGATTAAGACAGAGATGTCTGGAGACAGAAAGGTTTTTCTGGGTGGCGATTTCAGCAGCATTTAGATTTGGAAGAGCCAGAGGCTGTCTCACTCTGAAACCTGTAGGTATGGCAACCACAGACAGAGGGAACTTGACCTCTCAGTGTCCAGGAGAGCTGAGTATAGAGGCAGGAGGGCTGGGGTTGGGGGTCTGAGGATCAGGGGATCCACGTTTTGACATTACCAACAGTCTGACTTCAGACCTCAGTTTCTCATCTATAAAATAAGGAAAATAAGACCAGTCCTACTTACCTGAGAGCAAGGTTAGCAGATCAAGTAAGAAGATACATGTGAACACGTGGTTTAAAATACTGCACAAGGCTGGGCATGGTGGCTCACGCTTGTAATCCCAGCACTTTGGGAGGCTGAGGCGGGCAGATCACCTGAGGTCAGGATCTCGAGATCAGCCTGGCCAACACGGCAAAACCCCTTCTCTACTGAAAATACAAAAATTAGCTGGGCATGGTGGCGGGCGCCTATAATCCCAGCTACTTGGGAGGCTGAGGGAGGGGAATCACTTGAACCCGGGAGGCAGAGGTTGCAATGAGCTGAGATCATGCCACTGCACTCCAGCCTGGATGACAGAGTGAGATCCTGTCTCAAAAACTAATAATAATAAAATAAAGTACTGCACAAGATGAGCTATGGATAAAATTATTACTGAATTGGGCGAAGGAAGGAGCTCTGGGAACGACTCTCAATGCCCCATTATTTCTCTGGGTCAAGTTAAACTGGATGACGAGGATGGGCGACTGTCACTGGCCTGCCTCTGGAGTCTGAGCTTAGAGATTCCTCAAGGAATAAGAAAGGAATTTGCACGTTTCTCTCAGCTTCCGGGTGTGCGAAGGATCCACAATGTGGAGATGACTCCAGGAAAGGCTCTGGGCTGGTGGACGTGCACAGTAAGGACAGGGGCCTGGGGGCTGGGAAGGGGGCTTGGGAGGGGAGGAGCTTTTGAGGGGGAAGGGAAGGGCCCCTTGTCTCTGCTTAACCAAGTCAAGGCACCAAAGCTGTGTCCCCTTTCTTTCCAGGTCTTACCAGTTCTCCCTCCCCATCCCACCCTGTGTCATTGCAGGGGCCATCTAAGGCTCCCAGCAGCTCCCCAGAAGGGGAGGGGTGAGAGATTTTCTTTAACCTCAAACATCAAACATTAGCCCTAAGTCCCCTTTTGTCTTCTGACTCCTACCCACCATTTCCTTCCATTTAACTGTTCCCACCAACGGTTCCCAGGAAAGTCAGCTCAAGCCCAGGGCTGCCAGAGCCGAGGGGAAGTGGGGAGGTAGTGGGGAATGGCTGAGGCTGCTCAAAGTGGCCTGGAGCTGCTGGGCAGCCTCAGAAACCCTGGAGATCCAATTCCCAAGGAAAATGGGAGGTGAAAAGAGACAGGGTAATATTTCTCACATGACTAGGGTGGGAAGATGAACCCAAAGCAAACTCTCTCCAATTTCTCTGTGCCTGGGTATGGGGAGTGGGTGCAGCAGGCTCCAGTCAGAGCTAAAAGGTCTGCCGCCGCCATGAGTTTGAGAGTCCCTGTGGCCTGGCTCTAGTCCTCCTCTTGCCCCCAGAGAGGTCCCAAGCCCCTGGAACAGTATGCAGCTACAGCTCCATAGACCAGGTACTATGAGCCCTCGAAAGCTGGGGGATTGTCGGGGGAGAGGGAATTGCGGTTGGAAGAGAGGGGAGCTTGTGCACCTTAATGCCCACTAAAAATGCAAACTTAATCACATAGGAGCATTTTTAGAGAAAATTAAAAATATGATACAAAGCACTAGGTATAGAATGATCCCATTTATGGAGCAAAAATAATTCTATAGTTTGCTTTTTTTTTTTTTTTGAGATAGAGTTTCACTCTTGTTGCCCAGGCTGGAGTCCAATGGCGTGATCTCGGCTCACCACAACCTCTGCCTCCCTGGTTCAAGCGACTCTCCCACCTTAGCCTCCCGAGTAGCTGGAATCACAGGCATGCGTCACCACCACACCAGGCTAATTTCGTGTGTGTGTGTGTGTGTGTGTGTATATATATATATATATATATATATATATATATATATATTTTTTTTTTTTTTCCACTAGAGACAGGGTTTCTCCATGTTGGTCAGGCTGGTCTTGAACTCTCGACCTCAGGTGATTCACCCAACCTTAGCCTCCCAAAGTGCTGGGATTACAGGCGTGAGCCACCGCGCCCAGCCCTTTTTATTTTTACTTTTTTTATTTTTATTTTTTTTTTGAGACGGAGTCTTTGCTCTGTCGCCCAGGCTGAAGTGCAGTGGCACGATCTCGGCTCACTGCAAGCTCCATCTCCTGGGTTCACGCCATTCTCCTGCCTCAGCCTCCCGAGTAGCTGAGACTACAGGTGCCTGCCACCACGCCCAGCTAATTTTTTGTATTTTTAGTAGAAACAGGGTTTCACTGTGCTAGCCAGGATGGTCTCGATCTCCTGACCTCGTGATCCCCCCGCCTCGGCCTCCCAAAGTGCTGGGATTACAGGCGTGAGCCACCATGCCCAGCTTTTTTTTTTTTTTTTTTTTTTTAACTACTGGAATAAAACCAGCAAAATATAGACAGTGATAATTTCTGGGTGGTAAGACTTCATATGATATTATTTTCTGTATACTTCTCTATAGCTTCCAAATTTTCTACCATCAACATTTACATTTATAATTAAGAAATTATTTAAAAGGTTAAGAAGATAATTCTGGGGTTAAGCTGACACCCTAAAAGTAGACCCAGAATTTTGGCAGACCCCAGGCCCTCTGCCTAGTCCTAGGTCTGCTTCGGGGATCCCTGGCTGGCCCCTTCTATGGCAGCCCGTGAGGCCGGGGCCCACCAGCTGGGAGTCAGCTGTGCCTGGAGACAATCCGTGTCCAATGGGAGGTGGAGGGCTCATTTCCGAGCTGGATGAGGGCCAGGTCTAGGGCCAAGCAGCAACCTGGGGCACCGGTATTCACAGCTCCTCCCCAACCTCTGCGCCTAAAAAGAGGACAGAGGCCTCAGAGTCAGCTTCTGCCCAGAGGATCCCCAGCCACTACCCCGGTGACTGGTTCTGGCCCACAGATACAGGAGACGGGGTGAAGATGGCCATATCCCCAGTTCTGAGGCTCAGTGAGGATTTATGGAGCTGTGTTTAGGCCTAGATTTGCCCCATTCCCTCTCTCACCCCAGGCCTCCCAAGACCACGGACTCAGGGAAAGAATGGCTAATCAGAGCTGGGAGGGATTCCTACAGGGTTGGGCCAAGGGTTTTGGACCAAGGATTCTCAGTTAATCCCAGCTGGGGTTTAGTAAAAGTATGGCTAAGAAATTCTAGCCCACCTTCAAGTATTCAGCTGTGTTCAAGGAAAAAAAACACACACACACATATAAAAGGCTTTTTAGACTATTTATTTATGAGCATGTGTCAAAATTTTATTTCAATCTTGCTACAAGTGAAGAGACCTATAAAAGGCCGGCCGCTTCAAGATGACTTCTTGGTAGATACATTTAGAGGCAAGAAGAGTGGTTAGCAGCATTGTTAAAATGGACATACAAAAATAATGTCTGAATAAAATATATAAAACTCTTCCAATCGGCGGGGTGGATAGGAAACTGGTTCCTGAGAAGAAATCTAAATCCTATTAAAAGTTTATCAGAAAATTGCTTAAGCATTTTAACAACAAGGCTGATTTCCTCCCAGAAGGAAATAATGAATTACACTTGGCAAAAAGGCTGTGTCCCAGACAAGCTTGGGGGCCTTTCGTCTTCAGTTGGAAATTCCGGCTTGGCGGCTGCTCCAGGGCTGCAGGGTCAAGCATGAAGCAATTGATATGTAAATTCCATGTTCCTGTGTGCCCAAACTTGTGCCAGGCACCAAGATGAGAATAAGACAGCATGGCAGAAGTTGTGGAGAAGCTGCATTGTCTCTCTGCAAGGAAAAATTTCCTGACACAAGTATCTGTCCAGGCAAGTACCCCAGAAGTTCTGAGTTCCCTCATTTTGGAGGTAAGCAAGGCTGCAGAGGAAGCAGGAGGCCTCATGGTACAGATATTTTAGAACTACTTACCCAAGTGGGGGACCTGGACCTCTGGCAGAATGCCAGATGATTTTCAATGGTGCATTGACAATCACTCTGAATTTCATAGTGAGAAAGCTATTTCCTTGTCAATTCTCTTTCTTTATTTCACTCTTTTTTTTCCACTGGAACTTGGGTTCACAGAACTGAATTAATCACATTCCTTGCTTCATGATACACTCTCACCATTGGTCATTGCATGGTTTTCTTTTGTTTTTCTTTTTCTTTTTCTTTTATTATTGTTATTTTTTGAGACAGTCTCACTCTGTCGCCCAGGCTGGGGTGCAGTGGCACAACCTGGGCTCACTGAAACCTCTACTTCCTGGATTCAAGCGATTCTCGTGCCTCAGCCTCCCAAGTAGCTGAGATTACAGATGTGCACTACCTTGCCCAACTAATTTTGTATTTTTAGTAGAGATGAGGTTTCACCACGTTGGCCACGCTGGTCTCAAACTCCTGGCCTCAAGCAATCCACCTGCCTTGGCCTCCCAAAGTGCTGGGATTACAGGTGTGAGCCACAGCGCCCAGCCTAGATTTTCTTTTAATTAGTTTAAAATACTATCATAAGCATCCATGACTTTATCACCCAAAACAAAATCTCAGACCTTGAGAATAACTGACAACTAACCAAATGGTACCACATCCCATTCTCTGCCTCCCATCTCAGCCAACTCACAACCCTGAATCCCATAGTCATCATTCCCTTGCTTTCCTTTTAATGGTTTTATAGCACTTTTATTTATTCCTTAAAAGTTTATTTTAAATTTTAACTGTTCTTTATTAAAAAATAGTATCAGGCTATATTTAACTTTTTTTGACTTGGTATTTCACATAATATTATATTGCTAAGAGTCATCCATATTATTGCATGTCACTTAAGTTCCTTTGTTTTGACTACAGTATAATATTCCATTGTGTGAAATTAGCTCAGGCTATTATAAAGATATCACTTTCCTTACACTCATGAGCATAGCAGCATTATTCACACTAACCAAAAGCTGGAAGCAATACAAGTGCCCAGCAAAAGATGAATAAACAAAATAGCCAGGTAAGGTGGCTCATGCCTGTAATCCCAACACTTTGGGAGGCCAAGGCAGGAGGATCCCTCAAGCCCAGGAGTTCAAGACCAGCCTGAGCAACATAGTGAAGCCTTGTCTGTACAAAAAATAAAAAATTAGCCAGGCAGGGTGGTGTGCTCCTGCAGTGCTACCTACTCAGGGGGCTGAGGTAAGAGGATTGCTTGAGCATTGGCGGTCAAAGCTGCAGTAAGCCATGATCGTGCCACTGCATTCCAGCCTGTGCAACAGAATGAGACTCTGTCTTGAAAAAAACTTAAAAAATGTAGTATATACACATACAATGGAATATTATTCAGCCTTAAACTCTGACACATGCTACAACATTGATGAACCTTGAGGACATTATGCTAAGTGAAATAAGCCAGTCACAAAAAGATAAATACCGTATGGTTCCACTTACATCAGGTGCCTAGAATAGTTAAATGCACAGGGATGAGAGTAGGATGGTGGTTGCCAGGAGCTGGGGTGGGGAGAGGAATGGGGATTATCGTTTGATAGGTACAGAGTTTCAGTTTGGGAAGAGTTCTGGAGTTGGATGATGGTGATGGCTGTATAACAACGTGAATGTAATTAATGCCACTGAACTGTACACTTAAAAGTGGTTAAAAACAGGCCGGGTGCGGTGGCTCACGCCTGTAATCCCAGCACTTTAGGAGGCCAAGGCGGGCGGATTGCCTGAGCTCAGGAGCTCGCAACCAGGCTGGGCAACATGGTGAAACTGTGTCTCTACTAAAATACAAAAAATGAGCCGGGTGTGGCAGCGTTCGCCTGTAGTACCAGCTACTCCGGAGGCTGAGGCAGGAGAATTGCTTGAACCCGGGAGGCAGAGGTTTCAGTGAGCCAAGATCACGCCACTGCATTCCAGCCTGCGTGACAGAGCGAGACTCCTATCACACACACACAAAAAAGTGGTTAAAAATGGTAAAATTCTATGTTATGTACATTTTATAATAATAAAAACATATCTTTCCAATCAATGGGCATTTGGGTTGTTTGATTCTTCCAGTTTCCTCAAAGAGAATGTCTCAGTTTGGTGCTAGTGTATCTTTAACACCTCTCTAACGGGTGTTTCTCTTCTTTCCCTTTTTAACAGAGAGGAAGATTCAACTGCAAGAGCTTTCAGCAGGCAATGGTGTCCAACTAGAATTGAAACACATTGTTATTGTTTTACTTATTTTTATAATTACTTTTGATTTTGTCAAGTAACGGGTGGTTTTGCAGTTACTGTAGTGCTAGAAGGCTTTTTTAAAAAAACAATAAACATACTTGACTAAGAAATAGTAAGTTGATTTAAAGAAAAATATCAAGTAAATAACATTTTAGGTAGAATATGGATTTGGCATGAATTGTGACACTGGTACTCGAATGTGGAATGTTTAGGAAACATGAATTTAGAGGTTGCTCAGACTCTTGTTGAACCAGTGATCTCTGAGACCCTTCCAAGGTTAACAATGTCTGATATTCTGGATGTACAGACAGTATAGGTCATAGGAGCTCAGCAAGTGCTAGAATGGACAGGGAAGGCTTTGTGGGATATGATCTTGGTCTTAAAGAATGAGTAGGATTTAAGTGAAGATAAAGAGGAAATCAGAGTTCTTCCAGGCAAAGAAAATGACATGAAGGTCAAACTAACCAAGGTATGCTTAAGGGCTAATGAGTTTGCTTGGTGGAAGCAAAGGATAGTGATAGAAAATAAAGGAAATCACTGGGCATGGTGGCTAATGCCTGTAATCCCAACCCTTTGGGAGGCCAAGGTGGGAGGATCTCTTGAGCCTAGGAGTTTGAGACCAGCCTCAGTAACATAGTGAGACCCCATTTCTAGAAAATAAAATAAAAGAAAAAATAAATTTGGAAAATCTAAAAAATCTGAGGACTTTAGACTTAGTTGTCAGGGTATAGGGAGTCACAGAAAGTTCTTGAGCAGGTAAGTGACATGATGAAGGGACTCAGATCTTGAGCAGGTACCACTTGGTTTTTGGTGAAAATTTCCTCCTTGTCCAGCCTGAGACTGCTGACTAGTTCATTTATCTCTCAAATATTTATCAAAGGCCTCCCATGTACCAGGCACTGCCCTGTGAATTCAGTGATGCACAAAAACATACTCCTCATCCTACAATCCTCTAGTGTGTGAGCCAGGCATTAAATGAAGTAACCACGTAAACATAAAATTCCAAGTGTCAATAAGTCCAACTAAAGGGGTGCTCCTGATGCCAGGAGTGCATATAGCAGTGGGGAGGCTTACCTGCCTTAGGAGTTAGGGCAAGGCTGTTCTGAGGAAGCCACAGCTGAGCTGATATTGAAAGGATAAGAGGCATTACATGGGTGAAGAGAAGAGGGAAAAGCATTTCAGACAGGGAAAGCAGCATGCCCCAAAGCCCTGTGGCCCGCAGAGGAAGGCTGGGGGGATCAGGATCCCCAGGAGGGCAGGAGGGGATCAGGGAAAAGGTCATTGTGGCTGGGTATCAGGGCACATGGTGTGAAGAGAGGCTGGAGCCCCACAGGCTCTAGGAAGGTTTGGGAGTTTATCCTAGAAGAGAGGGGTGCCATTGAAAGGGCTGTGACATGGTCAGATCAGTGTTTATTTACATTTCGAGACAGGATCTTGCTCTGTTGCCCAGGCTGGAGTGCAGTGACCAGATCACAGTTTACTGTAACCTTGACTCCTGGGCTCGAGTGATCCTCCTATCTCAGCCTCCTGAGTAGCCGGGACTACAGGCATGTACCGCCACGCCTGGCTAATTTTTTACTTTTTGTAGAGACAGGGTCTCACTATGTTGCTCAGGCTAGTCTCAAATTCCTGGGCTCAATAATCCTCCTGCCTCAGCCTCCCAAAAAGTGTTGGGATTACAGGTGTGAGCCACTATGCCTGGCCCAGATTATTGTTTAAAATAATAATAATCATCATCAGGGACAGGCGCGGTGGCTCACGCCTGTAATTCCAGCACTTTGAGAGGCCAAGGCGGGCGGATCATGAGGTTAAGAGATCAAAGCCATCCTGGCCAACATGGTGAAACCCTGTCTCTACTAAAAATACAAAAATTAGCTGGGCATGGTGGTGCATGCCTGTAATCCCAGCTACTTGGGAGGCTGAGGCAGGAGAATCGCTGGAACCCGGGAGGTGGAGGTTGCAGTGAGCCGAGCATGCCACTGCACTCCAGCTTGGTGACAGAGCAAGACTCTGTAAAAAAAAAAAAAAAAAAAAAAAAAAAAATCAAACCTTCTGGTACATGTGAGGAAGGCAGGGTGACATGTATTCATGTCTCTCTCTCAGGCAGCCCCAGAACACTCCAGACGCTGGAGATTGGGAGGCTGATCTGAAGAGAGTGTGCAGGAGGCTGAGGTGGGCCTGGGGTGGCAGCAAAGAAAAGCAAAGGGGACAGGGTGACTGTGAGGATCGGACAGAGTATAAGCTGGGCAGGGGCCAGAAGGGACCCATATGACCGGAGAGGGGCACATGAAGAGGACACATGAGTAGGGTACTGCAAACAGTGCGGGGAGAGGCTGGAGCCTGGAAGAGAAGGCAGGGCTGGAGTCACTCCCAGAGGCACAAAGCTGCGGCAGTAACTAAGTTTGCCCAGGAGAGGGCTCCACCTTGGCAAAATGGCTACGTCTCAATGACTCAAATGATCTCTGAGGTCCCCTGGAGAAAAGATGTCCAAGGACGAAGCCTTGGGGAACTCTTGGCATGCTTGGAGGAAAAGGAGCCAGGGACAGTGGTTGAGGGCAGGCTGGAAGGGGATGGACCGAGCAAAGACACCAGGTTAGGAGGAGGAAGCGGACCAGGAAGAGCACAGAGCTGCAGTGGCAGGGTTTGTGAGAGGGGACAGAGAAGGGACAGCCGCCTGAGTGATTGGCAAGCCTGGAGGCTCCGCAAGTCCAACCCCCCAGTCTGCAGGGGGCAGACACCATGCTTTGTTTTCACCTTCTCCTGGGTATGACAGGCGAGGCAGTGGTAGTAGAGGTTGGTGGAGGCCGGTGGGAGAACACTGACCAGGATGGCGGAACGGAGCTGACCTGAAAGTGAGGACCCCTCACTTGACCCCTACATCATCCCCCTTTTCTTTCTAAGCATCCCTGGGCTTTAGAAAAATAGGGAGACTGAGAAGAAAACTTCTCTCTAGAAGGAGCCAGACTTTAGGGGCGGGAGGGAGAAGAGAAGAGGAAACCTGAACAGGAACCCCATCGCGCTTTTCTTTTTTTTCTTTCTTTCTTTTTTTTTTTTTTGTTTTGAGACAGAGTCTCACTCTCGCCCAGGCTGGAGTGCAGTGGCGCGATCTCGGCTCACTGCAAGCTCCGCCTCCCGGGTTCACGCCATTCTCCTGCCTCAGCCTCCCGAGTAGCTGGGACTACAGGCGCCCGCCACCACGCCCGGCTGATTTTTTGTATTTTTAGTAGAGACAGGGTTTCACCGTGTTAGGCAGGATGGTCTCGATCTCCTGACCTCGTGATCCGCCCGCCTCGGCCTCCCAAAGTTCTGGGATTACAGGCGTGAGCCACCACGCCTGGCCACCCATCGTGCTTTTCAACATTTGTAAGCGGGCGGGGAATAAGGTAAGCTTGCGGACTCCGAGGCTCGTGTGCACAGGCGCACATGCATGCAGGTACCCACATAGACCTGTGCTGACTAGAACACCTGCACTCACTGATTCACACGTGCATCCTGTTGAACACATGCTCACACAACCCTCATTCACATGCCTCCTCCCTTGACATGCACACACACTCATACTGGCATCCCTCCTAAACACATGTTCCCTCTTACCCTGCGGCTTCCCAACCACACACACACCCAGGAGAATCCTAGGAAGCTGTTCGCAATAGTCCTGGATCTCCAGGAATGTGTGCGAGTACCCACGATATGTGTGTATCTACGTAAGATGTAATTCAGAGGGGTGATGTGTGGGTGGGTGGGGATGGGGGATACCCCAAGATGCGATGTGTGTCTGTGAGGGGATGAATGTAGTAAAGTGTGCATTCATTCATTCCATCATTCACTCAACCAGGTTATGGAGGCGCCACCATGTCCCAAGCACTGCACTTGGTTAAACAGTGAACCACACAGACACTATCACTGCTCACAATCTAATGGGCTCCAGAGAAGACAGGCCCTGAGGACACAGCTGGGAAATGCTGTGAAGGGGGAATGCCATGTACTATGGGAGCTGGGAACAGGCAAAGTGACCCAGAGAATTTCCCAAGAACAGGGTGTGTACCTTAGTACAGTGAATATAGACACTGGTCTGGGGGGCACCTCTGGGATGTGAGCTGCATGTCAGCAGGTTGGAAGGTATTTTGGTGGACATGAGGATTGGGAGGTATGGGGTGTGATATGTGCGTGTGTGTACAGCTGTGTGTGCGTGGGAAGGAGTGAGGTGTGTATCATTATCAGAATTATTGGAGCAAACAGGCTCTTTATTATGTGTATAACTTCCCTGCGTCACATTGGTTCCCTCTGTGCAGGGGGAGTTGGAGTGGAACTAAACCAAATAGGGGATTTAGCAACTTCGAGGGGCTGTGGCAGACCTTAAAGTGCTGCTGATAGATGGTGGTGGCAGGCAGGGGAGAGAAGAGGTATCACCAGCAGTGGAGAGGGAACAGAAGAGGGAATTTTGATTGGGCCGGGGGCAGGAACCAGTGCCTGGTGCCCACTTTCAGAGAGGAGGTCTGGGGACAAGTGCAGGAACTGGCCGTTCTCTGCAATAACCTGAGAGAAGAAAAGGGATGGGGAGAGGAAATACCCAATATAGCTCAGTCCTGCCTGGGGCAGGGTGTTCAGGCCTGAGGTCCTGGCTGCACAGCCTTTCTTCTTTTAGGGGTCTCATATATGGACCCTTATATATGAGGTCCATATATTTTATGCATCTCATATGTGGAAAATGGCCCTGAAGTTTAGTGGAAATAAGTCATCTCAATGTTGGGTTCAAATCTCGGCTCTGCAGTAGGACCTTGGGCAAGTTACTTCTCAGAGTAGTGCAATAATTGGAGTAATAATATTTACTTTGCAGGGTTGTGATGATCAGTAGTAACATATAAAAACTTTGGCACCTTGGAAGCACTCAATGAATGAATGATGATGTTTTATTAAAGATATTGGGTCTACTTTGGGAGGCTGAGACGGGCAGATTGCTGGAGTCGAGGAGTTCAAGACCAGCCTGGGCAACATGGTAAAACCCCGTCTCTACAAAAAAAACCAATAATAATAATTATTATAGGCTGGGCATGGTGGCTCATGCCTGTAATCCCAACACTTTGGGAGGCCGAGGCAGGTGGATCACTTAAGGTCAGGAGTTTGAGACCAGCTTGACCAACATGGTGAAACTCCGACTCTACTAAAAATTACAAAATTAGCTGGGCATGGTGGTGGGTGCCTGTAATCCCAGCTACTTGGGAGGCTGAGGCAGGGGAATCACTTGAATCCCGGAGGTGGAGGTTACAGTGAGCCAAGATTGCACCATTGCATTCCTGCCTGAGCAACAAGAGTGAAACTCCATCTCAATAATAATAATAATAATAATAATACAACACATAAATTAGCTGGGCATGGTGGTGTGCGCCTGTAGTCTGTTACTCAGGAGGCTGAGGTGGGAGGGTCGCTTGAGCCTTGGAGGTCAAGGCTGCAGTGAGCTGAGATTGTACCACTGCACTCCAGCCTGGGAGACAGAGACTCTGTCTCAAAAAAAGAAAAAAAAGGCTGGGCGCGGTGACTCATGCTTGTAATCCCAGCACTTTGGGAGGCCAAGGCGGGCAGATCACCTGACATCAGGAGTTTGAGACCAGCCTGGCCAACATGGTGAAACCCTGTCTCTACTAAAAATACAAAAGTAGCCGGGTGTGGTGGTGCATGCCTGTAATCCCAGCTACTCAGGAGGCTGAGGCAGGAAAATCACTTGAACCCGGAAAGCGGAGGTTGCAGTGAGCCGAGGCCGTGCCATTGCACTCCAGCCCAGGTGACAAGAGTGAAACTCTGTCTCAAAAAAAAAAGACATTGGATCTGTTCGTAGATCTACATCATCTACCTGCCAATCAATCTACACGTCTCCCGCCCTGTAAGATTAAAACCCAGCCTGTTCCTACCCAGGCTTGTGGGGACAGCTCCTTCTCCCTGCTCTGGGGCTGGAGAAATGTTTCTGAATAACAGTGTCTGTTTCTCTGGCTGCCCCTCCAAGCATGTTTCTGTCACCAGTTTCTTTTTTCTTCTCTCTTTTACTTTATTTTTTCCTGCTTAGCCAAGTAGAAAATAAGTATAAAGAAGCAGGAGAAAGAAAACCCTTAATCCCACCACTCAGAGGCAATTATAAAAATTGCTAACATTTCTTGAGTGCCACTTTGTATCAAGCTTTGTATCCATATGCTTCGGATGCTGTATTTCATTTCATCCTCACAATAACCCAGGGAAACTGGTACCATGATTATCGCCACTTAATAGAAGCTGAAGCATGGAAGGTACCCTGCCAAGATCATACAGCTAGTAAGTGATATAAGAAGGATGTGACTTGGGCAAACTCCACTTTTCTTCCAGTCTTTTAGCTATTCTATTTTCTGAGGACTTTCCTGCTGGCTTCCTATAGCCTCTTGCTGTCTTAGTTGAGCCAGATCTCTAGCCTTTACTTTACAAATATTTATTGCTCACCTCCTCTGCCTTGGGCATCGTGCTGGGCCCTGCTGGGAGGCAGGAGGCAGCTACAGAGAAGCTTTCCAGGACCCAGCTGCTAGCAGTCCTTTAGAGCAAGGACCAGAGAACAAAATTATTGCCCAGGGATAAAGCAATGCAGAAGCAGCAGCAAGAGATGCTGCCAGCAGGGGCTTGGGAAGGAGCTTCCCTGAGGATTCTACTCTCAGCTGAGCCCTCACCTAATGCCTACTTCTCCCACCAACTCCCATCACTGCATTCTATCTCTTCCTGGGGCATGGCCCTGACACCCAAAGGACCTGAGAGCCTGGATCCCACAGCCCTGGGGCTGCAGCAGGCCTGCAAGCTCATTCTCAGGATCATGGCAGCAGCCAAAATGCCTTTCTGCCCTCCATCCAGCCAATCCACCAGTGACCACATGAATCACCTAAAGCTGACTCCATTTTGTCCCTGTTCTGCTCAAAAGCCAAGGCACTCAGTTAAGTACAAACTTCTCAGCTGGCTGGCATTCAGAGAGGGTCTCACTGATCTAAACTCAAACTGCCTTTGCAGCCTTCTTTCTGCTGCCCACCCTGCTCACAATTACACCCAACTGGAAAACTCCTTCTCAACAGCTCTTCCTTATTAACACCCCACCTTTCCTTCAAGTCCTATAGGAAATGGCTCTTCCTACAAAACCTTTCCTGAACATCCTCCCCAAGCACAATGACCACCAGGCATATCTCTTCCTTTGAGGTCCATAGTCCTTTATACTCCTTCCTGGGCACTGATCTTAGGCTGCCTGATAGCATAATGTTTTTTATCCGTCAGGTTGTAGCATAATTATTTTTTAATTGAAGTATAACTTATGTACAGTAAAGTACAATAATCTTGTGAATTTTTTTTTTTAAGATGGAGTCTTGCTCTGTGGTCCAGGCTGGAATGCAGTGGCGCGATCTCGGCTCACTACAACCTCCGCCCCCTGAGTTCAAGCAATTCTCCTGCCTCAGCCTCCCAAGTAGCTGGGACTACAGGCGCATGCCACCATGCCTGGCTAATTTTTGTATTTTTGGTAGAGATGGGATTTCACCATGTTACCCAAGCTAGTCTCAAACTCCTGACCTCAGATGATCTGCCTGCCTCAGCCTCCCAAAGTGCTGGGATTACAGGCGTGAGCCACCATACCCAGCTCTTAAGTGAATTTTAGATGAATTTTTATACACACACTGTAACCTCTAACCAGATGAAGATACAACACATTTCTAGTGTCCCAGAAGGATCCTTTTGCCTCTTTCCCCAGGATCTCCTATTCTTTTTTTGAAATAACTTTTATTTTTAAATATGTATTTCTTTATTTACTTGAGACACCGTTTCATTCTGTCACTCAGGCTGGAGTGCAGTGGCGCAATCACAGCTCACCATAGCCTCGACCTCCCTGGTCAGCTCATCCTCCCACCTCAACCTCCCCAGTAGTTAGGACTACAGGTGCATGCCACATGTAGTCACAGAGTTCCACCCTGTTGCCCAGGCTGGTCTTGAACTCCTAGGCTCAAGCAATCCACTCATCTTGGTCTCCCAAAGTGCTGAGATTACAGGCGTGAGCAATGGCTAAAATAAGTTTTTATGCCTTAATAAATCCTTCATTGGAAAATCCAGTACCTCCTTTTTTTTTTTTTTTTTTTTTTGAGACAGAGTCTTACTCTATCGCCCAGGCTGGAGTACAGTGCTGTGACCTCGGCTCACTGCAAGCTCCACCTCTTGGGTTCACACCATTCTCCTGCCTTAGCCTCCCAAGTAGCTAAGACTTCAGGCGCCACCACCACTCCAGGCTAATTTTTGTTTGTATTTTTAGTGGAGACAGAGTTTCACTGTGTTAGCCAGGATGGTCTCGATCTCCTGACCTAGTGATCTGCCCACCTTGTCCTCCCAAAGTGCTGGGATTACAGGCGTGAGCCACCATGCCCCGCCTCCAGTATCTCCTATTCTAATTTATATCATCATAGATTAATTTTCCTTGTTATTGGGCCAGGCACAGTGGCTCATGCCTGTAATTCCAGCACTTTGGGTTGCTGAGGCAGGCGGATTGCTTGAGCTCAGAAGTTGGAGACCAGCCTGGGTAACATGGCAAAACCCCATCTCTACAAAGTATACAAAAATTAGTCAGGCGTGGTGGCGCAGGCCTGTAATCCCAACTACTTGGGAGGCTGGGGCATGAGAATTACTTGAACCCAGGAGGCAGAGGTTGCAGTGAGCCAAGATCACGCCACTGCACTCCAGTCTGAGCAATAGAGTGAGACTCTGTCTTGAAAAAAATATATTTTTTTCCCTCGTTATTGAAGCTTTTTTTTTTTTTTTTAAGACAGGGTCTTATTCTGTTGCCCAGGCTGGAGTGCAGTGGTATAATCGCAGCTCACTGCAGCCTTGACCTCCTGGGCTGCAGGTGATCCTCCCACCTCTGCCTCTCCAAGTAGCTGGGACTACAGGTGTGTATCACCATGCCCAGCTAATTTTTCTGTGTTTTATTTTTTTTGTACAGATGAGGTTTCACCATGTTGTCCAGGCTGGTATCAAACTCCAGGGCTCAAGTAATCTGCCTGCCTCAGCCTCCCAAAGTGCTGGGATTACAGGTGTGAGCTACTATATAGGGCCTTGTTATTGAAACTTAGATAAATGAAGCATACAATATACACTCTTTTGTGTCCAACTTATTTCATGTAACATTGTATCTCTGAGATTTACCTACATTATTGCATTTTCCAATAGTCTGTTGTCTTTCCTTGCTTTGTAGAATTCCACTGTGGAAATATACCAAAATGTAATTTCCCATTCTATTATTGATAGACATTTGGGTTGTCCCAATTTGGGATTAGTACAAAGTAAGCTGCTGTGACCATCCTTGTATTTGACTTTTGCTAAACATAAGTATTCATTCTCATGAGCATATATATGCAGGAGTAGATTTGCTGAGTTGTAGAATACACATATGTTAGCTTTAGTGGTTACTTCCAAACAGGTGTCCAGAGATGCTACCAACTTACACTTCCAGCAATGTATGTGAGTTCTAGTTGCTCCAATATTTTCAGTCTTTTTATTATTTATTTATTTTTTGAGATAGAGTCTCACTGTGTCACCCAGGCTGGAGTGCAGTGGCACAATCTTGGCTTACTGAAACCTCCGCCTCCCGGGTTCAAGTGATTCTCATGCCTCAGCCTCCCGAGTAGCTGGGGTCACAGGCATATGCTACCACACCCAGCTAACTTTTGTATTTTTAGTAGAGATGGGGTTTCGCCATGTTGGCCAGGCTGCTCTCAAACTCCTGACCTCAGGTGATCCCACTTTGGCCTCCCAAAGTGCTGGGATTACAGGCGCGAGCTACCATGCCCAGCCAGTCTTTTTATTATTTATTTTTATTTATTTATTTATTTAGAGAAAGAGTCTTGCCCTGTCACCCAGGCTGCTGGAGTGCAGTGGCACAATCTTGGCTCACTACAACCTCCGCCTTCTAAGTTCAAGCAATTCTTCTGCTTAAGCCTCCCAAGTAGCTGGGATTACAGACATGCACCACCACACCCAGTTAATTTTTGTATTTTTTAGTAAGATGGGGTTTGGCCATGTTGGCCAGGCTGGTCCTGAATGCTTGGCCTCAAGTGATCCACCATCCTTGGCCTCGCAAAGTGCTGGGATTACAGGCATGAGCCACCATGCCCCATCTAGCCCTTTTTTTTTTTTTTGAGATGAAGTTTCACTCTTATTGTCCAGGCTGGAGTGCAATGGTGTGATCTCGGCTCACCACAGCCTCTGCCTCCCGGGTTCAAGCGATTCTCCTGCCTTAGCCTCCGGAGTAGCAGGGATTACAGGCATGCACCACCATGCCCGGCTAATTTTGTATTTTTAGTAGAGATGGGGTTTCTCCATGTTGGTCAGGCTGGTCTCAAACTCCCGACCTCAGGTGATCTGCCTGCCTCAGCCTCCCAAAGTGCTGGGATTACAGGTATGAGCCACTACGCCCAGCCCCCACCTAGCCTTTTTAATTTTAACCATTTCAGCAGATGTGATCATGATTTATTTATATTTTAAAATAATATTAATATTAATAATATTTACCACCTATTGGCACTAGAAATTTAGCATCCATTGCCTTTAATATTAATAACTCTAGAAAGTAGATATTTTTATCTCCATTTTACAAGCGAGGCTCTGGGTGACTAATAGTTGAACAAGGTGACATGGATGTAAGTCATAGAACCAGAACACCAATGCAGAATCCTCTGACAACGAAAGCCTGTTTGCCCCTTGCCTGCCACACAGTAGGGAGCAAGAGCCTTGTCTTTCTCCTCTGAGATGCTCCATAGTGCTTAAGTAAGAGCTTAAGAAGGCTTATTAAATTAAATGAATTGGTGTCCATGAAGAGGCTGTGCTCTTGCATCAGGGCAGGCCCATCCAGGTGCTCTAAATTCCAGCGACTAAGACTGTACTTTTAAGGATCATTTCTTTAGTTCATTACTAGATAAGTTTCTCTGAATATGTAGAGCGCTGAATTATAATAAATAGATTTTAAAATAAATAAGTAAATAAATTCCAGTGACTGACTAGATTTACTTGCAATCAGGAGATCTTGTTTTTGGAAAGAAGGAAGGAAAGGAGGGAAGAGAGGGAAGAAGGAAAGAAAGGAGCGAAGGAAGGAAGGACAGAAGGAAGAAAGGAAGGAAGGAAGGAAGGAAGGAAGGAAGGAAGGAAGGAAGGAAAAAAACACCACTGTTTGTTTGTCTGTTTGTTTGTTGTGAGATGGAGTCTTGCTCTGTCGCCCAGGCTGGAGTGCAGTAGCGCAATCTCAGCTCACTGCAACCTCCACCTCCCAGGTTCAAGCCATTCTCTTGCCTCAGCCTCCTGAGTAGCTGGGATTACAGCCACCTGCCACCATGCCCGGCTAATTTTTGTATTTTTAGTAGAGTTGGGGTTTCGCCATGTTGGCCAGGCTGGCCTTGAACTCTTGAGCTCAGGTGATCTGCCCACGTCGGCCTCCCAAAGTGCTGGGATTACAGGTGTGAGCCACTGCACCCAGCCAAAACACCGCTATTAATCAACTGGGCCTCAGTTTCCTCATGTGTAAAATGGAGATAATAATATTGCCCTGGCTAATGAGAGAATGAGAGGCAGTGCTTTACTGTTTGTAAATTTTAATTTGTAAATTGGTAGAATTATTTAACCATAGCCACCATCTGTGGAACTTTCTAAAATATATGGATTCCAGGGACCCAGCCCTGAAGATCCAGATTGGCATGATCTAGGGTGGGGCCTGGGTATGTACATTTTAAAAAAGCTTCTCTGGGTGATTTCAATGCTCAGCTAAGGGTGAGAATAGCTGGGGTAAAAATATGTATGATCATCATTATTGTTACAGTATGATCATCACTGTAGTTATCTTTTGGAGGATGAAAGTGGGGAAACACCCTTCAGGGAAGTCTATAAACACCTAGATCCATTGTAAGTCCTTAAATAAGGACCACTGCCACTGTCTTCACTCCCTGGTCATCTCTGGCCTGGGGTTTCAGAGGCAGGGTCATAAGTGTGTGTGTATGTGTTTTCATGAATATGTGCTTGGAAAAGGCAATGAGAAGAAAGCAAATTATGAGGGGTTTCTGTCTTGAGAGGAAGCTACCGGAACCAGGAAGAACAAGCAGTCTGATTCCTAGGGGCTCAGGCCTATGCACTTAACCATAAGAAACAATCGAAAGTGGCCCCACTGAGCTCTATGAGGAGCATGGCTAATCCTGTCACTCTGATTTGCATGTAGGGATGGTCTGCTTGTGGGGATGGTCAGTTCCTGCAGACCCGTAACTGCTGAGCTCATGAAGAGCCCTCTGGGATCTGGCCTGAGAGTCCATCAGCCAACTCTCTTCCTCCTGTTAGTACTTTCCCCCATAACCTGGGTATCCCAGGGTACTGTCCATCTCTGAGAGGTTAGAGCACGGCAAAGACTAGCCCACCGATTCCCCTCTGCCCAGAGACCTCAGTTCCTGGGCCACTCTCTATCCAAGGCCACAAGGCCAAGTTCTAGGTCTCTTCCACTCTTTCTACTCAGTAGTGGGGACCCTATGGGACTAAGCTAGGGTCCCTGCATGTCCTGGCATGGAGGTGGGAGTGAGTAGAGGGCTAGGGCTCAGGAAAAGATGTGGGAAGAGAAAAAGGGAAATAAAATAGAGGGCAGGATTAATGAAGTGACTTCAAAAGCTAATAGTGCATTTCCCAACATCTCCTCCTCTGACTCTCCCATCCCAAGGGAATCTGCCCACACCCCCAAAGCAACCTGCCCAGCTCTCAGTCCACCTGCTAGTGTGGAAAGAGGCAGGAAGTCTCTCAAGGTGAGGGAGAGAACTCCCCTTCCTTTATACTCCAATCTCTGGAGATGAAACCCCAGGTCTTAGCCCCTCCTGTGAAGCACAGGCCCACCCCCACCCCTACCCAGCTTCAAAATAGCCAGTGGGAGGTGCATTATCTGGCAATGCTTTGGGGACAGCTCCCACCATCCACAGCCCTGGCCATCTTAGTTTCTTTCAGCTCATCCCATCAAATGCCCTCCTTTCTCCCAGGCCTCCTCCCTAGAAGCTGACCTGGAGCTGGATTCCCAAATAAACAGTAACTAATTGGATTAGGAGCCGATAATACTGTTGACCTTTCTTAATGTCTACTGGCTGTCTTTCCACCACACTAAGGCTTAATTGTATGGGGTAGGGAGGAGGGTGGGGGACTTCCAGGAGTGAAATGTGACCCCTGTTAACCTCAGATAAAATGGGCTCAGCGTCTTCCCAACTGCCTGTCATCCCCCATGGAACAGGAACACACACATGCTCCCTCTCTCATCAAATAATTACACAGATGATACACACATGCATAGGCATGCATACAGAGATGCAAACACACCCAGAGGCACATATGCATCCACACGTGGTGCACACATAACTTTGAACCTGGGTCATACATGTACACAAGTCACACTTGAATGATACACATACAAAATTACATATATGAAAGACAAGTATATGCATATACACAGATACCCATTTGCAAAATGCAAACACACAGATACATATCGATAAATATATATTGCACACATGATGCAAATGCATAATAGATGTACTCGCATATGTACACAAGATACATACGCAAGTAAAGATACACTGACATGCACATGTATGCATGATGCTTAAATAAATGAGCATGCAAAGTCCATGATACAAGTGCATACACACACATGCATGCTACGCATACCTTTGCACACCGATAGACGTCAGACCCCCCCCACCAACACACACACACACACACACACACACACACAGGCAGTTTGCCCCATTCCACAGCCCATCTCTTTCCCAGTCTCTGCTGCTACCACTTTCTATTTGTTCCTGGGTTGTCTGGCTGTGTTTCTGGGATCCTGAGTATTATGGGTCTCTTGGAGTTCTGGCCCAGCCCCTCTGAGTGTCTCCTCGTCTCAGTATCTCTGGGGCCCTGTCCCCGTGTGGATCTCTCTCATCCTGGGATGCTGAAGTGGAAAAGGACCTGGCTGCCACGGTGGCAGGGAGGGCATGAAAAGGGAAGAGATTAGAAGGGGAGGATGGGAGAGAAGGGCCAGAGAGGATGGAAAGGAGGGTCGAGGGAGAGGACCGGGAAAGAGGGGAGCGGGGAGCGAGGGGCGGGGGAGGGGCGCCTGCCTGCGCACAGCAGATGTTGCCGCTCCTCGGATGGAGCTGTTAATGTAAGTAGAGTTTCTGCAATGGTAATTAGGAGGGCCCTCATTACCCTGGCGGAGCCGGCAGAGAGCCGATAAAGCCGAGGGGGAGAAGGGCCGACATCAGGGTAATGGGGGAGCAGGGCCATTGAGGAGCTGGAGCCGAGCCGGGGACCGCTCCGCGCGCAGCTGGAGCCCGGCGAGAGGGCCGCGGAAGGGGGTTGCGGACCGGGCCCGGAGCCCGGGGAGGAGCCGGGAGGCGAGCGGCGAGGGGCACGGCGCGGCTGGATCTGCCCCGGGGTTTCGCACCGCGACGCGGGTCGAAGTACCGCGAGTTGGCCCTGACTGTCTGCAGGATGAGGGTGTCGAGGAGGGTTCCAGGCCAGCGTGCCTGCCTGGCCTCCAGCCCGGGGTAAGGAGATCCACGGAGGCCTCTGCGCCTAAACTCAGGTGGCCAGACAGAGGTGGGGCGGGAGGTGGGTATACGGAAAGGACACCCTTCCCCTCTATGGGCCCCGCCCGCTGTGCAAGGGTGGGGAACTAGCACCCTCGTCCAGCGTCTAGCGTGACCAAGACATGTACTGTAGAATAGCCAACACAAGAGTTGACGGCTCCAGAATGTCAGATCACACACTGGAGAAGACCAGCCTTCAGGGTTGGAGGTAGAAGCCTCTTGACTCTTTGGATTGAAAGAAGACCAGTCACCCCTCCTGGGAGGACTCTCCCACCCATCCTCCCCTACATAGTAACCTCCCAGCCCTAGAGGAGCTACAAGCAAAGAGAATTGGAGAAGCTCATCCAAGCAGTCCTAAGTACCTTGCTTCCACGCAGGGCTTTGCAGGAAGAGGAAGGGAGGCAGAGAAGGGTACGGTGACAGCTGTAGACATCACCTGCAGCTCTGCTCCCCAGCCAGGAACCCAGAAGGCCCTCCCAGACCCCCAGAATGGGGTTCCGGGGTGGGCAACTCATTTGCCATCTATCCTCCTCACACCTGAGTATTCTAGGATGGGCCTCCAGCGCTTTCCAGGCTAACTCAGCGAGCCCAGAGCCCAGACTTCCTAGTCAACTGAGAGACATGTCTACAGAACAGACTATGTGGCCAACTCCTCCTCTTCCCCCTGCCCCAGGCAAGAGGACTCTGGGAAGACATCCAGGAGGCAAGGAGTCTGTAGCCAGGGCAGAGAGAGGAGCTGTGGTGGTCTGTACAGACCACCTCCAGCAAAGGACCCATCCTCCATTTTCATCCCCTCTTCACATCCCTCCACCCACAGCTGCCTTCAGAAGCCCAAGGTCACTGGCCCTGCCACTCTGGTTTGCCAACTCCTCAAGGACCACATAGGCCCAACTGTTATGGAAAGGGTGGACCAGAGAGAGGGGCTTCTTTTCCTTCAGGCTTTGGGGAAGGCAAAGGCAATTCCTGCCACTGCCCACTCCAGAGACAGCTGCATCTTCCAGGTGACTAAAGGCATGTGATGGTTCTGAGGAGACCAGGACTGTGGGGAGCTCCTGGGCTCAGTAGGGGCAGCTCCTGGGCTCGGGGAGAGCCCCAGATGTCACTCCCCTCTTCAGCTGCATGGCAGAGCAGGGGTTAACAGGGAGAGGCTGCAAGGCTGGCGCTGCGAGGCTGGAGCAGGCGGTGGCTCCCGCCTCCTCACCACCCCCCCTCAAGAGTTGCTGACTCTTCCTTTTTGTTCGGGCTGACAGCGAGCACCTGGTGTGCTCCTGCAACAATATTGTTCCTGCCTCCCTCCCCCCAGGCCCCAGGCTCCCTTCCCTCTCCCCCTCCCCACCCGCCGGCAACCTTCCCCTCTGCCTCCTCTTTCCCTTGCCCCCTCCTGCCTGTGGCCTCCTAGGCACCCCCCTACCACAACCACCACAAGCACCGACCCTGCAGTGTCAATAAACACAACATATGCTGCCATTAATGTGAAAATCGTGCCCTCTACCCCATTCATCTCCTCAGCCTGCCCGCCTGCTGGGGGTGGGGGTGGGGGGTGGGGGAAAGAAAGGTCAAGTGGGAAGCATTAACTACCCTCTTTTTCTGATCTGCTCAGTCCCCACCCCCACCCCCAGACTGGAGAGAGGAAGAGGAATTGGAGGAGAAGGGATGGGATAAGGGTGGGGGTTTTCTGAGACCCACATTCTCTCCGACATGCCCACTGAACCTCCCCACAGGAAAACAGGTGAGCGTCCTCATCCAGCCCACAGTCTTCAACTTTGGGGTGGGGGCCAGAGTGAGGCCCTTGGTCCGCCCACGGAAAGTGTGCCATGTTGCGGGCACACTTCTCCTGGGGCCAAATGCGGTCACGCAAGTGGGTCTCTTTCTCTTGCACATCCAGCAGTCATCTCAGCTCCTGGGGACTTTCTGTCTGTCCACAGGATTATGAAAGAAATACTAGAAGTATTCTCCAAGTTGGGTTGGGCTTCAGAAAGCCCTTTTGATAGAAGCCAAATACCTCAGATGGCCAAGGGAGTGGCCTGGCCTCAGTCTCCTCAACTAAATCACCAGTTCCAAGACAGCAGGGAATAATAAAGATAAAAATAATATAATAACGACAGCTAACATGTATTGAGGGCTTATTTATGTACTAGGAATTGTGCTAAGCACTTTACAGGCTTTATCTAATTTGCTCCCCATAAGACCCCTATGGGGAAGTTACAACGGATATCCCCATTTTACAGCTGAGGAAACAGGCTTCACAGGGTAGCTAGCATGTATTGAGTGCTCACTGCATGCCAAGCGCTGTGCTGAATTCACTTAGTACAATGTTTTCTTTTTTGTTTTGTTTTTTTGAGATGGAGTTTTGCTCTTGTTGCCTAGGCTGGAGTACAATGGTGCGATCTCAGCTCACCGCAACCTCCGCCTCCCAGGTTCTAGCGATTCTCCTGCTTCTGCCTACCTAGTAGCTGGGATTACAGGCACGCGCCACCACACCCGGCTAATTTTGTATTTTTAGTAGAGATGGGGTCTCTCCATGTTGGTCAGGCTGGTCTTGAACTCCCGACCTCAGGTGAGCCGCCTGCCTTGGCCTCCCAAAGTGCTGGGATTACAGGCATGAGCCTCCACGCCCGGCGAGTACAATGTTAATGACCCTGCGAAGCTGACATCACTATTAGTGTCATCTTACAGAACAGGAATCTGAGGCCCAGAAAGATTCAGTAACTTGCCCAAAGTCACACAGCCAATAAGCAGAACTTGGCCAGGAACCCAAGTCTGTCTGACAGCAAAGCTTGTCATCTCAACCCCTATACTTTCCTGCCTCCTTTTTCTGTCTATCACCATCTCCAGTAACCCCACAGCATGGCCCCCTCAAATTCGCCCTGTGTGGGGTTGAACAGATACAGGGCAATGCAGAAGGAAAAGCTGACGAGCAGCCTGAGCGTGAGACCCAGTGGTGACTTATTCTCTGCTCAGCTCCTCCCTGGTTTCACTGTCACTCCTCTGCCACTGAGCTGCTCCCACCCAGCCTGTGTGCTCACTGGACTCCTGCCCCCTGCCCAGCCCCATTTTAAGAATTCATCATGGACAGGCAAAGTGCCCCTTCAGGCTCCCTTAGCACAAAGACATTGTGCTTCGCTCTGGAGCTCCTCACTTCTGAGACTCCAGTTGCTTTATTGATATTAACTTAACACTCCCCCCGCCACTTCCCCACCCGCCCTGGCCCAGGCTGACGGGCAGAAATCTGCTGCCTGGGCACCACCCTGACCTCTCTTTTCCTCTTTCATTATCCACTCCAGGCACCAGGGAGCCAGCACCAAAATTAAAACAATAACTAAGCCGGAAGTGGACCCAGCAGCCCCCACTCCCACCCCAAGGGAGGGGGAAAAAAGCCACAAAAACACCTGGAGAGGAGAATAATCACTGGAAGGGGAGGGGGTGACCCACTCCCATGCCAGCACCCTTCACCTGCCTTAACCCTTTGTTCCCTGGGCAGTAACCAAGGTTTCCCCATTTCATCCCTCCCACTCAGTCCCATAAAGAAGTGGCAGCTTCTGGCAGCTGCTCAGCCATTTGGTGCAATGGGATTTGAATAAACAAACCGGGGACAGTGAGGTCCCCAGAAGTCCATAGTCAAGGGCTAAGACCCCTAGAGGCTCCCAGTCCTGCCACAGCATGAAGTTCTTACTTTGGCAAATTGTTGGAGCATTGGTTGATCATTTACTTGGTGATCTGTGCTAAACACTTTATAAAGGACACCACCTTATTTGATCCTTTTAACAACCACACAAGGTAGGTATTATTGTTGTTCCCAATTTTCGGATGAGGAAACGGGCCACACAAGTTATACGACATACCCAAGTTCATACCAGCTAAGAAGTGACAGCATCAGACTGGGCGCGGTGGCTCATGCCTGTAATCCCAGCACTTTGGGAGGCCGAGGCCGGCAGATCATCTGAGGTCAGAAGTTCGAGACCAGCCTGGCCAATATGGTGAAACTCCCGTCTCTACTAAAAATACAAAGAAATTAGCCAGGCGTGGTGGCATATGCCTGTAGTCCCAGCCACTTGGGAAGCTGAGGCAGGAGAATCACTTGAACCTGGGAAGCAGAGGTTGCAGTGAGCAGAGATCGCACCATTGCACTCCAGCCTGGGCAACAGAGCGAGACTCCGTCTCAAAAAAAAAAAAAAAAAAAGAGAAGAAAAGAAAAAAGAAAAAAAGTAACAGAATCGGGCTTCAAACTCAGGACTCTGTTTGCAGAACCTACAACTTAACCATTTTGCTAAGCTGTCTGTATGGATCTCTCTGGGTTGTTACTGGAGTCTAGTTAAACAGGTAGGCTTAGTTCTGGGATCCTTTGGCCCTCAATCTCCCAGGCTACAGAATGGGCCTGCTGTGGCCTCTCATCTCATATCAGAGCCAGCAAGCCAGCTGGAAAGAAAGGACACTGGTCAAGGCAAGCCCAGTCTAGCTCTGCGGAGGCCAGCAGAGGGGGCTGCTGTCCTGAGGTCAAGTGGTGGGAGAGGGACGCTTAGAGAGGCCCATCTCAGGAGAGCGGAGGTGCTGATTATCCTGTAGTGGTGGGCACCTCCCCGTGCAGCCCCCCTGGACATCTATGGGCTAGCAGCTCCAGCAGGGGCTGTCCCTCCAGGGAGAGGGGGCAGAGCTAGCAGCACTGAACTGTCCTAAGTGTGCTGGGCTCTGCAGAGGGCCTTTCTGTCCTATGCCCCCTCAGCCCTACCCCTCACTGCTCCATCGGTCCCACACCAGGATTCCCACACCCCCAAGCTGGCCCCTTCCCTGCCTCTACTCCACACCACACTCCAACCTCTCAGGGTCTTCTAACCACCCCCTTATCTTGTCCAAGGTGTGAATAAGTCCTTGTTTACCTTAATTCTGCTACACCAAGAGGGAGACTTTTCCAAAGGCTCTGTACTACAAAACTGAAGGAAAGACTAGGAGAGCCAACACTTATGTTACCATGGCCAGGCCCTGTTCTAAGGACTTTTCCTAAGATTTGCACAACAATCCTAGGAGATAGGTACCCCTATCCTACAGACGGAGGAAAGGAGGGCCTGAGAATTCATAAACTTTACCTGGTGAATGGCACAGCTGGGATTTTGATCCAGGTGGTATATGCTTATGCAACACTACTTTCTCCAAAGCAAAAAAAGAAAAAAAAAAGTTTAAAGTCTTTATTTAAGTTCTTTATTCCACATTAGACTGTAGGCTCTCTAAGGGCTTTCTTGCCCATCATGGCATTCCCACAGGGTGAGGCAAAGTGGGACAACCATAAATGTGCACCAAACGGATTCCGAGACAACTAAAGGCCTCCAAGGACTGCCTGACACACCCTAGTGGGCACAGAGAACATGATCCTTCCCCTTGCCTCAACCATGGCTAGCATGGGTGCTAGACTCAGCCACACTGACTGCTGGCCACAGGCAGGCTCAGCTGAATCCAGAGCCAGATCCGATGAGGTCCTCTAGCCTTTCCAGAACTCTTCCATCTTCTCATTGGTCTCCCTTGACCCTATAGGTTCTGACCCAGTCCTGACCCCCTCAGCTCATCCTTATAGCCCCTCAAGTGCCTGCACTACCTGTCTCCAAAGACTAGTCACACTTCATGAGGGCCCTCATGGTCATGCCCTTTAGAGGCCACTACTCCCCAAGCCCAGCGCTCTCCTGCTATCATGGAGCATATTTGTGGTTAGGGCTGGCCCTGCCTTTCAGAAGCTCAGCCCCCTCACCCCACAGCCTGGTTTCAAGTTGTCCTAAGGACAAGTGCCCTGGCCCCAGGAGCCACTCTGCTTCACACCTGCCCCCTGCCCACAGCTGACCAAAGACTTTCCTTTGCCACTGTCTCAATACAAGCCCTCTATTGCTCCTGTTCCTGACATGAGTTTCCTCCAAATCCCCACACTGCCTCCTGTGACCCACTTAAGAGTCCTAACTCTCTGGACTTAAAATAGAAAACACTAAACACAAGCTTTTACACTTCCCGCTACCAGCGGAATAAAGGTAGCATCTTTAACAAAAACAACATAACCACCTACTAATAATAACAATTGCCCACCACTTCAAAGTGGGTGGCGATTCACTTGCCCAGCTCTCCCCAACCCACTTCCTACCTGTCCCCAGGCTGTGGGTCTCTCAGGATGTGTGACGTGTATGGCTGTGTGCTGTGTGTTTTTGCCTCCTCGGGAAAAACTCCAAAGTGACTGCTTGCCCTGGGCTCATCTATAATCTGGGGCATTGATCGGGGCCCATTGATAGCTGATTGTTTTCACACGTGACTCGGTCACATTCCTCTAATCTCCATCCTTCTGCTTGGTTTGCATGACAAGAAGTGGCCTCAGTGGAGAGAGGTCGCTCACCTCTGACCAGGATATAATTGGAAAAAGAAGGTCATTGCCGCCTTTGCTTCTAGGGCAGATCAGCTTCATTCCATTTGTGTCACAAGCTCTTGCCAGCACACACTCTCAATGACATGGAGACAATGGCTATGCCCCACAATGGAGCCCACAGAGATGTGCTCAATACAACACAAACACACCCCAGGATCCGCACTCACTCTCATCAGGACAGGCATGTACGACAACACACACACAATAGGTGCTCTTAGTAAACGCTGATGATAACACCAATGGTACACGGGATGATGCGTACCCAGTGACATCTGCACACAGAGGATACACAAAAAGATGCACAAAGCAATGCTTACCCAGTGGCGCAGGTGCCCAGCAACATACACACGCAGTGACACACAGACACATCCATGAGGGCAAATAGCCCAGGCCGAGCTACCACGTCCAACATGAAAAAATATGTGACATTTTTCAGTGTACCCACTTGGCAGGTAGCCCATTATATCTTGTACTATTATTGATCTGCTTGGAGCCAAAGCTGACAGTGCCCCACTCCTGGTCTCCCCATGTTCCCATTCCCAGTGCCCCCCCTCCAGGCAGTTTCTTCAGGTAATGCTCATGTGGGACTCTGTATCAGCGTTTATCTGCGGAGCTCTGACACCAGGCATGCTTCCAGGAAGCCCTGCCTCTACATACAAGCTCCTTACAATGCGTGCGTGCGGGTAAACACGCTTATGTTAAAAATCTCCCTCAAGTAATTCTGCTATCCTGCCAGGTCGAGAACACTGAGCTGTCACCACCAGGCTCCCCTCTCCAGGGTGGCAGAACTTGCCATTGAGGGTGTGGGGCTGTATTTTATTTTCTCACTTAGTTTGGGAAGGGATGAGGCCCCAGAGCTGAGAAAAGGACAGTCAAAGGCCAGGAACCGAATGAGTTAAAACCGGGCCCTATAGCCTTGATCCCTGGTGACTCTGGCTGGCCTTCTTAGCGCCCGCGCAGCACGCACAGAAGGACCCTTCGCGCAGGATGTCCCGGAGACTCGCCCACGCTCCCT